>NW_025318906.1:0-1500000 GCF_018153725.1 Drosophila mojavensis | reverse complement strand
AGGCAAGTGCAGGGGCCGTTAGCCATGCGAACCGCGTTGTTAGCCAGGTTACAGCTAGATATGGCTCCGCCCTTAATACCCTGCGCGCAGTAGCGCGGGCGTAAATACGAAAATGAGTGAGTCAATAAGTAGGCTCAGCCGTAGACTTCATTAGCATCAACTCCAATAGAATTTCATCAGTTTTTGACCGAAATTCAATCAGCATATCAGCTCGAACTTTTGCAGGGTATCTGCTAGTCGGGCTCAAGCCTGCGCGTTAATTAGTCGATAATGCTTGCCAGCTGTGCTGCTGTTTGATTGTGCTCGAGTTCCATCCACATCGAATCCAACAATGGCATTTTAATTACACTTGGACTAGACTGCAGCCATCAATCAATCAATCGCGGACACAGACCCGTTTCTATGTTGCATTGGACCTTGTTGTTGCTTCAAAATTCTGATTTAGTCTTTAATGTTAAAAAATATAATCATTTAAGAACTATACAACTTTTTGAATAGATCAATCAATCATCAATCAATCTGAAAATTAGAGATAGCTAATCCTAAATCAAGGCTACACTTATTAGTCTATTAATCAGATTTACAGACCCCTAACAAGGTCTTGACTATGTGCTATAGTTTTTAAAAGATTAAAAATACACCAATCATTCAATCAATCAGTCATTGAAGAAATATGATAAATATTTCTTCATTATAGAATTTATAGACCTTGGCTGAAATTAATAGGCTTACAAATGGGCTAAATATATATCAACCGCTCGCTCTGATTGATTCCATCCATTCATCCATCCATTAATCAATCTCTCAATCAATCTATCAACCATTGAATAAACGTGCCAAACACATTTTACACATCTCATCATACATAAGTTAAAGATTGGATGAAGTTATAGGCACACATAAAACTAGACTATCCTATAGTCTCATTCATAGTGTACAGGGTATATAGTACTCTATGCTTTGCGTTAATTTGCGTGTGTCTTTGCATGTGTTTTTGACACGTTTCCATTTACAACAACTATTTCATAATCACGTCCCATGATTTTCTTCGTCTCTCAATTTTGTTGTATTTTTTTTTCTTTCTTTTTTTGCCTATCCCAACGGATATAGCTGTACTCAAGTTCTCTTATCGCATATCTGCGCCGTGGATATACTTAGTTTAACCTCCGGATATCAAACAGCAAATTAAATATGCAAATTCCATTCTCTCTCTCTCTCTCTCTCTATCTCTCTCGCTCTCTGTCTTAGTCGCTTAGTTCGCTAGCTCTCAAGTTGTGGTGCATATCTATAGAAATTGCTTTTCTTTTCCACACTTTACACGCGTTTCTTCCTCTTTATCTCTTTTGGATTTTCCGTGTTGTTTTTAGAATTATCTACACTTTCTTGTGTTTTTTTTTTTTTTCCTTCTGAATACTTTGCGTATTGGCTAAGCTGGCTGGTGGGGCACGTACTTGAAATGTTGCGGGCGCACATTAAATTTAACTTTGTGTTCGAATTTTCAACAGTAAATCGTAAAATTTGTCATGGCAGAGTTACCAACTTCCCCCACCGACGCCCTGCCCTTATATAGCCACGCCCAGGCCCTCGATTCATACGCATGTGGTAAAAAGTTTTGCGTATGTTTTGCAGCTGCCTTTTTGCGCGTGTTGGCCAAAAACTTTTTGTTCTGTCTGTCTGTCTCTCTCTCTCTCTCTCTCTCTCCCTCAAAATTTGTTGCGTGCTTTTTGGCGGCGCGTGCGGAAAAGGAAATGTGCAACAGCAGTTGAAGAGCAAGCGGAGAGGCACCCGAAAAAACGTAGCATACTTTTATGCGCTATACATTCCGACTCTAGCAACACGTTAGGCGTATAGCTGCTGCCCCGCCTCCTGCCCAGCGATACTTTCGCAATTCCAGTTCAAAGTTCGATAAACTGGTTGGCTTCCTGTCTGCCTGCTGCCTCCTGCCAGCTGCCTGCTGCCTGCTGCCTTCTGGTGCCTTCTCATTCAATTATTCGTATTCCAGTTGGCTGCCTGCGCCCTGCTACGCTGATTTCGGAACGAAAGCGCTTTGATGTGCAAAAACTTTGCTGAGACACTGTCGCTCAAGCTCAAATCTCCAATTGATGAACTTATTTCGAATACGAATCGAGGTTTGCTTTTGGCCAGCGCGCTTATCTAACGTGCTCGAAGTTGGACTGCCAAAAACATAGTCAAAAAGAAGCCAAAGAAGCCATCCCTCTCTCTCGCTGCCTCTCTCCCCCACTCTCTTTCTCTCTTCTCGATGAATTCGAGTGGCAGCCATATTAATTTTCAATTAAATTTCGTTTCATATTGCTTCCGAGCTGCGGTTTGTTTGTTAATGCCGCATTAAATCCTAGCCTTGAGCTCAAAATGCCTCTGTGTACTCACGCGCACACACAGACACACACACACACACACACACACAACAATCGAATGGGCGCCTGTATATACAGCTAAAGAGCGAGGGAGAGAGGGAGACAAAAATGAGCTGTTATAAATAAATCCGCATTTACAACGAATCGTTAATAATCCATATTCAAATCTATATAACGCAAACGCATATATATCCATATATGCACACATATACATATATTTATGTACATATCTACAATGTGCCAAAGCTGTGCCATATATTTATATGCTAAAGATTTTTGCGTTTTTCTGTTGTATTTTTATGAGAATTTTATTACTTTTCGGTTTTTGTGCGTTGTGCACAACACACACACACACACACTAACACATATGTCTGATTGTGTCGACTTGTTTTTGCTCACACACAATACATATGCACGTTGAAAATGAAAATGAAAATAAATTTCCATTTGGCAAAAGTTTTTTTTTTTTTTTATTGTATGCAACAACATTTTCACACTGCTTTTTCTCTTTCTCTCTCACTTTCTATAGGCTACAGCGCAGCTTTGGCACCGACGCCACCAACAACGACAACAACTACAATTTCACCCACAAATCTCTTGCCCTATTTTGACTTTGATGTTCCACGTAACTTGACCGTCACAGTGGGCCAAACGGGCTTCCTGCACTGCCGAGTGGAGCGACTGGGCGATAAGGACGTAAGTATATAATATATGAGTATATATGGATAAAGTTGAGAATTGATGGGCTTAACTATTAGTTGAAAATTAATGGGCTTAAGCCGATCGGAAGAGAAGAGAAGAGGGGAGATGAGGTGTGGTGAGATGAGATGAGATGAGATGAGATGAGATGAGATATGAGATATGAGATATGAGATATGAGATATGAGATATCAGATATGAGATATGAGATATGAGATATGAGATATGAGATATGAGATATGAGATATGAGATATGAGATATGAGATATCAGATATGAGAAATGAGATATGAGACATGGGACATGAGATATGAGATATGAGAAATGAGATATGAGATATGCTGAAGAAAAAACAGAACAGAAAGAAAACCCAATACAGAGACTTTGTTAATAGATAACTGATAAAAGATAATTAATAATAGAAAATTTATAATACTATACTACTATAGTATATATACTATATCATTACAAACGTCGCTTCATATATTAGCTGTTTGCTTTTGAACTGCAGAGCTGAAGTTTGGGCTTAGCTGCTCTTAAAAACAAAAGTTATTTTTATTTTTATTTTTTATTTTGTTTTGGCCATTAAAGTATTTCCGCCGTGAAAAGCAAATAAGTGAATTACTACTCAAATGCCGAGCACAAAGCAATTCGCGGAAATGGAAATATGAACTACTTTGGCAACATAACAATTCCTTGGAGATTAGTGCTTATAAAAGCTTTGCTGCTTGATAACTTTTCTTTCTTATTTCTTCTATTTCTTTTTCTTTTTTTTTTTTTCTTTGCCATTTTGGCAGCTAAGACCGTCAAGAATGTACCAAGAAAACTACTTGACTTGACTTTGCCTTCAATTTTTTTCGACTTACAAAACAAGAAAAGCAAGGAGGAGGAACAAGAAAAGAAATGAAATTGAAAGCAATGGGGATTTGAAGCAGCGTTCAATCATTTGGCTTGATGTGGCGCAGCGATTGCCCAGCAGCAACATTGATTGAAGGTCGGCGGGCTGCTAACCCTTTGCCAAAATGTGTGCTGGACATGGGTGCCCAGAGCCCGTCTATGCCTAATATGTCAACATCAGCAGCGAGGCCCAGGCCCACGCAGGGGAACAGCTTTGGGCGGTCACGAAAAACGCAAATATGCCCGCTGGTGGGCGGAGAGGGGCGGGACGGGGCGGGGCAAGCCGGTGCGTGTTGTGTTCGAACTGAAGTGGAGGGATTTATGCTGGCAAACTGTAGCTGTATATTAAATGCCCAGGACTAGGCCAAATTACGCCTTGATTACTGAGGCTGCACTCGATGCGAAAAATGTTTCAGGCGACAGCCCGGCTAACGACTGCCTGCCAGGGCGAATGAGCGAGAGAGACAGGTCGTGAGGTGCTGTGCGTTGGCTAAGACGAAATGACTAATTTATGAGCCATCAATCACGTGACTGGCTATGCCATCACGCTGCCTGGCAGCCTGCATGCGGCAGGCAGGCAGGCAATGTCCTTAAGGACACGCCAACGCTATCAGCTTTAATTTGCACCAGCTCATGGCGGAAGCGGAAGTTGTGCGCTGCGTGAAGGAAGCCAGCCAAGTGCAGACACACGGCTTAATACAGAGCCGCAGCGCGCTGTGAGCAAAAAATGTGAAAATCGACCTAGCGCTACTCTAGAAATAGAGCAAGATATTGGAATATAGTTAAGAACTTGATGTCATTGATGATTTAAGAAAGTTCCAATATTTTATATTTGCATTTATAAGAGAGATACATGTAAAGAGAATATCTATTAGTTCTATCTGCTTCAGTTATTATAGTTTTTATATTTCTAATACTCCATGGAGTGGATCTCTGAAAACTAAAACATAGTTCGACTGTATAGAGCTTGCGTTCTATAGTTAATATCTCTGCTTCTTACATCTAGTTCTCGAGTTATCTATGAATAATTGACATGCTATGATATGATATGATAATGTGAGTAACATCAAATCTAAAACTAGATTAGATACATTTGAGAAGACAACGAATCAAATATATTATGTATGTATCGGTTTCTTAATAGAAGATTAAGTATCAATATTTGAGCTGGAGATTGCCTCTTTATAATAAAACACCCAGATATTATTGAAACTGAAATATTCTATGTCTCTTAAAAGTTCCTTCATAAAAAACATGACCTCTTCTTCTCTTACATCTCTTGAGCTACCAATAAAAAGAAATACCAACGCAGAAAATCACATTTGATATGAAGTCTAATCAGCATTGTTTTATTATTTTGAGATATGCATATTTTTATCGTGTCTATCATACATGAGCTCTTACAGCACCAATATACCCGGCTTACGCCATGCTGAATGTGTTTTCTGTGCATAGACAAGACGAAAAATAAAAGCTTAGCTCGTTTAAGACAACTTGGGTTCTGTTGAGTTCATTAAAAGCATTGAAAGTACATTAAATAAATGGCAGGCAAACATTCGAGAGCCAGCCCGGAGCCTTGCCCTTGAAGCCTTAATTACAAACTGTCCACTGGGCATTACAGACTACTTAGTTGCTTGCCTTCTCCTCCATCAACGGATGCTGCTGCGACTGTTGTTGTTGCTGCTGGTGCTGCTGCTGTGGTTGTTTTTTGTCATTTGGCATGCCGGCGCTTGCGTCAGCATCAGCAGAATAGCTGCACTTGGGATTGAGATTCGGATTGGGACTTGGATTTGATTTTGAGCTAACGCTGATCATGGCCGCTGCGATGCAAGTAGTTGGCTCCTCTGGCTTGGCCGTGGTCAGGCCTGGCACTGGCTGCTTCACCATAGCGACGGGGGGCGGGCCTCTCGGCAGCGAGGAGACACTCGATGAGGGCGTTCCAAAGCGTCGCTGGGAAGAACGCTGCGGCATGTCATGTTGATCGTGATGTGTGAACATTGAGGCTGTCGTCGAAGCTGTGTCTACGGTTAGCTGTAGGGGTTGTGCTCGATTGGGATTCGGAAAGGGTCGTCGATTCTCCAGAATGAGCTTTATATCACGCGCCGATTGCCACCAGCTGGGGGAGAGGCACAGTTCTATTAGAGGTCCGAAAGAGGAGCCAAACCTCAGCCTATTCTTACCGATACCAAGGCGTCAACTGTGATTTGATTAACATGTAGATATTCGCAAAATAAACCGTTATCTGTGGGACAGCAGTTGAGTTAGAGAGAGAGAGAGGAAGAGAGAGCTGAGCAGCGAGAGTCCCCATACACACCGTCATAAACAAGAAGAATAACATCCAAGACTTGGTCCACAGCTTGCTCAAGCCCCACGACTGCGTGTGCATCGCATAGTACTGTATGCCCACCAGCAAGGTGCCAATAATGCCGAATGCAACCAGCGTCAGCAACGAGAACATTTGGCAATCCTCCTGCAGTGCACGCCGGCTCATAGCACGCGAGTACCACAAGCGCAGCGACTGCAGGCACGTGTAGCTGCAACGGAAACGCCAATTGTGGATGAGGTCGCAGCTCCAACAACAACGGTACAAAGCAGAGTTCAACAAGCGTGAAATGAGGCGGGTGAGCCAGACTGCTGACTACTCGAAACTTAAAGCTTAAAGTTTGTGTTGTGAGCAAAGGAAAGTCTCAATAGAAAATTTTTTAAATGTACGAGCTATCGATAGAGAGATATAGAGATAGATAAATCGGATTATCTAATCTATATATCGGAATATTGATTTGTTTATCCAAAAGATATACCAATAGACTAAGATATTAAGTTTGGTTTAGTTGCTTACAAAAATCGTTAGTTTAAATGTCAAATGTACTCTCTGGTTTTTACAGTTCTTAGTTCGTAAGCTACGTATACAAAATGTGAAGAAACTAATAACTCTTAGCTGTATATACTCCTCAATAGTATCTTTATACCAAATTTGATACCTCTTACTCTTATAGTTCTCGACTTATAGCGATTCAGCTTCATCTACATTCTTAACCTCTATATCCTCTATGAAGTTACAGTTTAGCTGGTATTGAGCAGGCAAATCATCAAATACTACTCCAAGCAACCAATATACCCAGTTGCCCTAGCCAACGGCTTAATCAACTTGTTACCGGATCTTGAGCAGGGCAAACCCCAATACACATACAACTGCAAATAACCAATATAGCCAGTGGCTCTACGGTACGCCCTTCTCAGTATCACAAAGGCGTCTCAAATGTGGACCAATTAGCCAGCTCCAAAGCATTCACTGATTCAAAAGTGCCAAAGCCGGGACCGAGCTCTACCCTAGCGCCAGTCCCAGTCCAAGCCCTAGAGCCAGAGTTGTAGCAATCGCACTAAGCCTGGCAACCTCTAACCAAGTGGCTGCTGATGAAGTTGAGTGTCAAGTGGATGCACAGCTGGTAGAGTTTTTCCCAGTGTTTTTGAATTGTGTTGGCACTCGACGTGGGCAACCGAGGGGGAGGCATAGCATGAATCAGGTCTTTATTGCACTTACCGTAGCGTCTGTTCCGTGTTATAATGAAACTGGCACAGTTCGCAGATTGTGCAGCGCGAGGTGCTAATCCAACGCTCCAGGCAGTGCACGTGCACATATGTCAGCGAGCCCTTGCACAAACAGGGCGACACCAGTCTGCGGAGAGAGAGAGAGAAAGAGAGAGCGAGAGGGAGTGGGGAGCGGCGTTAACAACAATAGCAAAAAGCGGGGCAGGATTAAATGTGCGGACAGATGAGCAAACAGCATCCGGCGTAAACAGCATGCAGCTGAAATACGTACATATGTCGCGACTCGCTTTCAAATGCAACTGCAACTGCGACTGCGACTACGACTGCATTTTAATAACTTGAATAAATAATAATATTTACAGGCAAATACACAGATCAACTATGAATATATAAATATATGCATATATGTATGTATATATATTTACATACATGCATATATATCCATATAGAAACTGTTTAAGTATTACGGCCATTACGCTAATTTTATTAAAATGTCATGCAATTAATTTTACGCACTTTGCGGTTACATGCCCAATTCACAATATACCCTGGAAACGACAGTGAACAAAGGGTGGTATATTGCATTGTGAGTGTAGCTGGAATTTTGTAAGCATGAAAAACTTAAAAAAAAATGTAATAAAATAAAATAAAAACTAGCTAAAAAATAAATAACTTTAAAGCTTAAATAAAATTGTTAAACTAAAAAAAATTATATATATGTATATATTAGAATTCATCATTATAATTAAATAAATTTACTGAAAATATACTAATATATGTTATAAATATATTTAAAGTATTTAAAAATGTACGAAAAAATTTAATTTGCGTAATTTTCAATTTAATTTAAAAAAATATTAAATATTAAATTATAAAATGTTAAATTAATATTAATTATAATTTTAATAAAATTTGAATTTTAATTTTTTCCCTAAAGATTATGCTTAAAGAAAGATTCTCGAACAATTTTAGAGCTTGGAAAAATATATTTTAATAAATTACACTTATTTCTATAATTTACTCTACTTTAGATATTCATTTAACGAAGCTTTGCTCCCATACAAAATATTGTTTCCATATTGAAAATTTGCCTATGATTAAAACTTAATATTTCTGCCTTAAATAAATATTCTAAATTAGAAGAAAGAGGCGTCCATTTTCAGAACTTAGCTCTCACAAAGATCTTGATCTTGATCGTGGCAAACCCCACGACACATGCAATTTCAAACAATCAATATAGCCAGTGGCTCTACGGTACGCCCTGAAATAAACTCCGAATACAGGTCAAAACCTAGTCGCATACACCCCACACACAGAGCACGAGGCCTGACGCCACTTGGCTTAATTCATGGCCATTAGATGTGTTTATAGATATTAAATGGACAACGCTGGATTTATGGTGCTACTCACTGTTCGGGATTATCCGCATTGTGGCAAATGCGGCAGACGAGCGAGCCAATCGATGGCATCGAGTCGCTCGAGTTGGAGGCCTCGCAGTCGAGATTCAAATTATTGCATTGCGTTCCACTGTCCGCACAGCGTCGCAGCACGGGGGCCATGACCAGCTCGCTGCCCGCCGGCTTGGCTGCGGCGCACGTGGAGATGTTCGCCGCAGCCAGGGCTGCCTCCGTGTGGGCCAGCGACTGGTTGAGCTTCTCAGTGTTCGTCGAGAGCAGCTGGAACTGCACGTTCGGCTTGAGGCCCAGCGTAATGGAGCAGCCAGCCTGTTCATTCGCTGCTTCCTTGTCGCCCTTCTCGATCTTTTCGACTTTTTCGATTTGCTTGGACGCATTCGTCGGCTCCACGGAGTTGATGCATGTCTCGACAATGATCATCGAAGGTGGCGTATCATCGGCGCTGCTATTCGACACGAGCTCCTCAATATCCAGCTGCAGCGCTGTCTCCGGCTTCAGCGCATCCTGCTCCACCACGCCGCCACTTGCATCTGCAAAGCAAACAGCATATTGATAAATGTGGCTATCACTCATGCAGTTCAGCTAACCAAATCTTTCGCTCTCCATTGTTTCGGCGCTCTTATCAAATGTGGCTGGAGAATATCTGACTATCATCAAAATTGAATGGGTACGCTGAGTTGCGCTTTAATTGTTACTTGTGGTATAAATTAACCAAAATTTAAACACATTCCGCTTGTAAAAAAAAAACCTCTGATCGTTTGCTATTGTATGATTGTGTGCTGTTAAACTCAATTACGTTTTCTATATAATTCAGAGATTGCTTGATTCTATGTGAATATATATGATTTTCATAGGTTTTAGCTTAGGTTGACTTTACCTTAGAAAACTTTACTAGCTGTAGTATTGGAACAGTAGTCTTCACACATAATCCTACATTTGTCTAAATGAGTGTTGCAAAAAAGCTTACCCAGCACAAGTGCTGCACAACTCCAGCGATTCATTCAATTCATTCGCCCAACCACTTTTCACTTTTTAGTTTCCCAATGTTTTTGATCAGCAATTAGTTAGTTTGTGAGTTGGAGCAAACACAACTAAAGCAGGAGCGGTGTCGGTGTCGGTGTCGGTGTCGCGGGGGCGGAGACAAAAAAGCCCGAAATGCGAAAACAAACATTAATTGTAATTGACAGAGTGGAACCGCGCGCTGTCACCCACAGCTACTGCCCATAAACTCAAATTGAAAGTGTAACAGTTACGGCAAATAACTTTGTCGCCGCTTGGCTAACAGAAAAAAAAAAAACTCTAAAAAAAACTACCCTAACCATCTTCCATCTCCCAACTCAATATACAGTACACCCAACACCTTCGACTCCTGCTACTATCGAGCGCTGTGCTATTTCTGGCCTGGACTATGCACTCGAAAGTCTCGGGTAATTTATGCCCGCGCTGTTAGTTCGTTAGGCTCCTCTGCAGCAGTCTGACTCTCTGCATCTCCTCCCACTCTCTCTCGCTCTGTTTGTGTGGGTGTAGGAGTAACTCCTGTCTGCGTGTGTCATTACCATACCAAAACTGCTGCTTCAAAACATTTTTACTCCCTTTTTGCCTGCCGTGTGCGTCAGTTTGTATATTCATTTTTTTTTTTTTTTTTTTGCTGCCCCTGCTTGAGCGCCGGAAGCTGCTTGAATCCGCTTGTTCAAACTTGACTTCACAGGATTCAGCTCGTGGGCTTCGTTGATTTATTACGGCGGACGCAAAGCCAACGCAAAACATTCTCATAAGCGCGTTCCGTTCAACAACATGAGAGGAACCCGCAATTTGGTCATGTAGCAACTACAGCAACAAGAACAAGACTCAATATACAAACGAAAAACAAGTCAGAAAAACAAGTCCGGCATCTATCAAGAAGCTATCGAAGATTGAATACTCTAACAGACAGCAAAGGGTTGCTATAGAAGATGTATGAAGAGAGAAGACGCGACTTTAATGTGCTTCGGCTGATCTGAATGAGATATAAATAATAAAAAAATCTCTACAAAAGTTGACAATATGGCATATATATCGCTATCAACAACTATCGATAAACAAACATGTTTTGCATCAAGCTAACTTTAATAGGATACACTCTTCCATTCTCTTCATTGCTTCTCCCAATCAATATACTCTTACGACAGCGCATCCCACAACAAAAAAGGGCAACTTCTATGTCTATATCAAAGAGCAAAAGTTTTTGGTCCGCGAACCCTTTTTAATGCCATCGCCGTTTGGCGCTTGTTTCTGACGCGTTGTCCCAAAAATTGGTTAACAACTTTGTTTACAAAACAATTCGAGATGAAGTCAAAAAGTGGAAAGTGGAAAGCGGAAAGTGGAAAGTGAAAAGTTGAGATCTTTTTTATGCGTGTGCATGCGTTGAATAAACAAGAGTATATTGGTTTTATGCAATCTCTGTGCCGATGTCTGCATGTCTGCGTTGTGTGTAGCCTTGACTGAGATTTCGAACGTCCGCCTGGCCCCCTGGCAATGGTTCCATTTGACACTGTGTCTAGCTGGTTCTCTGCTGACCTACTCAACAGTTTGGCAAAGAATTTATAAGGAACGATTATTATGCAACTTGCTATAAAGAATTGCAGCAATTGCAATGCACTTAGGCGATTCGATGATGAGCATTTCATTTAGTTGCAGACTAAAGTTCATTAGTTCATATTTTTTTATTTTTTATCTCTGACAATTTGTAAATGGGCTAAAACCAAAGAAAAGAAGAAGAAGAAGCTAGCACTATTTTAATGAAATTTTCACACTATTTCCGGTATGGACAAAGCTATACACCAACACACACACATACACACACACACACACTAGCTGAACAACTGCAACTGTGTAGCAGAGACTCAAGTTATCCCGAGTGCTGGCTAAAAGTCCAAAGTCTAAAGTCTGCGCCTTTGGTTAGAGACGCAGAAAATGCGTCAGCAAAGTTTTTAATGTATTTTCGCCAAGTTTGCGCGCACACACACACACAAGCACACATACATAGACACACTTATAGCAGAGAATTCCTTCATTTGGCAATGACAAAAACAAAAAACAGACAGAGACACAGAGAGAGAGGGAGAGAGAGAGGGCGAACAGAAAAGAAAGCAAGAAAGAAAGAATGAAAGTAGAACAGCAGCAGAGGCGAGGCAAAAGTTTTGCTCTAGCACACAAAGTGTTAAATAATATAAAACTATGCTTGTGGTATTTATTTAAACCTAAAGACATTACGAAAATTATACCCCAAGCACAAAGTTTTCACCAGTAGCTGCCCAGTCCTTCCGCAGCTGCCCCCAGCTGCCACTCCCAAAAGACAAGTCGCCACGCAACACGGCATCTAGTTTCAGTGGTAGCTTCAGCAACCTGTGGCAAGTCCCTCGGCGACGGCGAATTGAACTAACAAACAAATATACATATATCTCTCTCTATATACACATACACATACACACACACACACACATACACATAAATATATACCTAGTTGAGCTGGTCGCTGAAAAGCTTTGCTGCAAACTTGTTAAACTTTTCACTTTTGCTCGGAAATTAAATATTTACGGATTTGGTTACAACATTTTGTATTCCGTGTTAACAGAACGTGACTACAGGAGGCGGCTCAGCTTAAAGAGGCTAATATCAACTAGAAATTAGTTGCATTTTAAAGTATCAGAAAAAACAATTGAACCTAACTTGATTTTTTTTATATGTGGCAGAATATATAAGAAATGTGTAATTGGTGGATAGCTAATATTGAGATAGAGATTTCAATATTGCCAATATTTTATAAATAAATTTTAAATTCTATATATGAATTTATAGATTTACATAGACACACATATGTACTTAAATATTCCATTTTCTTTAGAATTTTACTTTTTGAATTCATGTTTAATACATATGAAGCATAATATTTTATTGTTTCAATATATTTTGTACAGAGCCTTCTACATTTTCAGCTAAGAAGAAGAAAAAACTAAAATGCTCTACGGCATATGCAGCAAATAGGTTGAAGCTGATTTGTTTTCGTGTTACTTATATGATTAATTATTAATTTTAATTATAATTTTATTTGACTAAAAACATGGATTATGAATATTATTTTTTTATTTTTTTAATTTTTTTTTTTATAGTTTTACTAAAGATAAATTTTAATAAATAACAAGGCACAATTGTGAACTAAAAGGCCTTTTAAATTTGAAATATTTCAATTATTTAATTTTTATTTGTTTATTTATATATTTACTTATTTTTTAGTTCCTGTTAATATTTTATAATATTTATTTTTTTTATTTGTTTGTATTTTAATTTTTGTGATTTAATTATTTTTTTTATTATTATTATTATTATTTTTTTTTATTTTTTTTTAATTTAACATATTTCAATTATTTGATTTTTACTTATTTATTTTTATTTTAATAAATAATTTTTAGCAATATTTCTTCAGTTTCCTGATATTTTTATCTAATTATTTTCATAGTTAATAAATTATATAAAGCTCACCTTCTTCTCGATATATATATATAATTTTATCTTGATGCAGCACTACTTTCACTGCTTTTCACGTTTTTATAGTTCCTAATTCCTTAGCCGCTCTATTTCCTTTTATAGATATTGCTCAACTTGGCCAATAAGCAGTCGATTTAATGTAGTTTTCCCTGCCTATGCCTTTCACTTTCTCTCTCTCTCTCTGTCTTTTTCTCTCTCTATCTCTTATCTACCTCTGTAGCTCTATTAAATATCCAGACCTCGCACCGTAAACGATTGTAAAAGGTTTAGTTTGAAGTCCATTGCGGGGCTTTGGCACAGCTTTTCGTTGGCGTTTGTCCCTTATCAGCTTCATATTGTCTATATGTACATACATATATACATATATAGATGGCAAATTCTCAATGCATTGAACATCGGGAATGCAGAATAGAATAGCAATTCGCAGTTGGTGCCGAGTCTATGATGGAAAGCATATAAATTGCCGCATAAAACTTTTACAAGCAAATGAATTTTATTTTTACGTATTACGTGACCGTTGCCATTTGCCCAGCTTTTGTTGATGGCTTTGCCGCTTTGCTTTGCCCTGCCTTGCTTTGCTTTGCTTTTCGACTTTTGGCGTCAATCGAATGAATTTATTAGAAACGCAAAGGCCCAAGGATCACAAAACGAAGGCACAAAAACCAGGCCAAAAGGATTGTTTATTTGCGCTATTTTACGCACGTATTCCGATAGTTGCGAACGGGCATTTTCGCACTTACTTGCCGAAGACATCATATTTATTAAGTAATAACCAAAGAAGTTTTACAGTCATATATATAAGATATATTTATAGAGATATATTTAACATTTATGTTGACAGTCGCAAATATTCAAAACTTTAATTGAGCGCGCAGCTTGGAGCATAAATAAATATATATATATATATATATATATATATATATATATATATATATATATATATATATATATATTCTACTTGGCATAGCGAAACTTTTAGCCCGACGTAATTAAAATTGAGCATCTCGACAACAACAACAACAGCAACAACGACAACGACAATGGCACAGCAAAACAAAACTAAGGTCATTAAATAAATTGGAAACAATGTGCCAAAAGGGCACAAAGGTCGAGCATAACAAAGACAGAAAAAAGACACACACACACACACACAGACAAACCGAGAAGAAATCTCAGCAGCGAAACACAAAACCAGTTCTAATGGTTACCCCAAAGGTGGGGATGGGGGGCGGAAGGGCAGGCGCCGCAGCGGCAAAGGGTCGAGCAAGGCAATCAAATGAAAATGTAATTCGAGCTCTAATAAAAATTGGCCAAATAGAGGCCAGCACAACAATGGTGCCATGCCCACCCATGCCCAGCCATGCCCAGCTATGCCCAGCCATGCCTTCTTCTATATCTGTCCGTTAAAAGGCATTTTGAAACAATTGCGAGACACATTCGGACTGCAAAATGTCGCCAGCTTAAAGACTTTGCAATTGTCTGAGTAATTTATGTAGCTTCGGCTATAAAATTGTAGCTTCTTGGAGCATCGATAAGAGAGCGACGACTATTCATTCTGCAAAACACCATTTCCCTCTTTTCTGTCAACGTTGCGTATACGCAACCCTTTTCACACACACACCCACACCCACACATATATACATGTACATGAATATTGCGTATACGTAATGGCGGACTAGTTTGACCAAATGGCTGACTTGCTGTAATACAACGAGGCGGAGGTATATTAATTAGATAGCTTTGTGTGTAGCACAGTTGAGAGCAGAGCAGTCGGAGCAGTATATTGGGAGGATATGTGAATATTGTTGATCGGGGCTTAAGAGTGGAGTCTGACCATTCCTATCTATAAAGTTGTATAGCTCGATGTTTATCCATTTTTATGCACGTCTAGAATAAGTTAGTTCAGTTAAGGACTTAACTCTTAAAGTTCTTTTAATGGGCTTATCATCCAATTGCTCTATCCCAACTCATATATAGGGTAACATTTATTTTAATTGGAATAGAAGGGTTACATGATAAATTATCTCGAAATTGCATTCCATCGGACTATAATGAGATATATAATAAAATCCATATAGTCATCTAATATCATTCGTTTCATTACACTTCTCATCCCTACAGCTATTGACATTTAAGCTCTCTAAGTAATACATATCCGTAGTTGCTTATTGTCTTATTATTGAAAGCATAAGCCCATCAGCTTAAGCTTTTTCAATAGCCAAACAAAGCCCTGCTATGTTCCGATTCCTTTCAATAGCATATAAGCCATAAAAGCACAACAAATTTGCATCGAATATGTTTTCAAGGGGCATTAAATCTTCTTTCGTTTAAAGTCAACTTCACTTAGGTGGCTCATTGCTGGTGTTTGCCGTTGATTAAATGCGGCAGAAACAAAACAGAAATTCGAAAGATTAACAAACAGCAGCAACAGCAACGGCAACAGCAGCGGCAGCCCAACCCGAAAAGAAGTGCCAAAAGCAGCTTCGCCCTCAACCCGAAAAAAATACGAAAAAATACAAAAAATACGAAAGAAAGTAGCAAAAAAGTAAACTTTGCGCTTTGTTGCTGTGTGGAGAGTGTGGAAAGTGTGGCAAGTGTGGCAAGTGTGGCAACTGTGGCAGTGTGGCACTGGATACAAGAGTGCGCACATAAAGCGCTGTTAAACGCACTTGGGCGAAACTTTTAAGTGCGGAATTTGTAATTTTTAAAACTTGGCAGACGCCAAGTGAACAACAAGTCTTTATCTCCTGCCCTCTAGCTTCTGCCTGCTGCTTCTTCTCAAATTCGCTGTTTCTCACTTTTCCGCTTTTGATTCTGTTACAGGTCTCATGGATACGCAAACGTGATCTGCATATACTCACGGCAGGCAGCACAACCTACACCTCCGATCAGCGCTTTCAGGTGAGTCGCGACGTATTTTCCAGCCCTTTGAGCCAAAGTCTACATAATTGGCTCATCTAATCTCGTATGTAGGTTCTGCGGCCCGATAACTCAGCCAATTGGACGCTGCAAATCAAATATCCCCAGCCACGCGACTCGGGCGTCTACGAGTGCCAAATCAACACCGAGCCCAAAATGTCGCTCTCCTATACCTTCAATGTTGTGGGTGAGTACGATGAGAAGGTTTCTTTGAACTGAGTAAATTTGATAGCTATTAGCTAAGCATGGGGACAGCTAGTTATGCGACAGCAGAGAGTTGAAGGGAACTCAGAAGGGAAGTGAAAGGAAGTGAGAGAGGAGTCCAAATATATACATACATGTATATAGTTAAAAGAAATATCTAAAAGAAACAACAGAGAGTCTTTCAGCTGCTTACATTTTTCATTAGCTGCATTTTATTTTAAAGTCTGTTGGAAGAAAATTAAATTTAATGCTCGTATCTACTAGCTAATACATATATTATTATTAATATAGTCTCATACACACACGCGCTTATATTCCGCTCTCTGAAACAAGCCAATAGTTAATTAATTTACCGGATTTATAACACCCATTAGAAATTTAGACTTAGTTTCTGCTCGAATACCTTTACTAAGCCCACAAATTTGTCCACTCGCCGCACAGATCGGTCCCAAAATTGTCCTTCCTTCCGGCTAATATTATGTGAACGAGCGAGCTACACAAATGAGCGAAATTTACTGTGACCCAAGGCCCGAGAGCAAAAATATCGACATGCTGTAAATGCGCTGTAGCTGGCTGCTAATAGCCAATGCATAGAGCATGGATACATACATACATATATGTAGAGCTGAACCCTTTTGCCTTGGCAATTATCATAACTCTCTGGGTCGAAAGGTCAACCACATTCAAATAGCCAAATTCACTTCAGCTAACAGCATTTGCTGTGCCTAGCTCACATTTTACATTTCACATTTTACACTTTACATTTTGGAAGGCTGTTGCAAAAATTGGTCACAAAACCACTGAAGTGCTTACTTTTATGAGACACTGTATGGGTGTGATATTAGTGTATGTGTGTGTCCGAGTGTGTGTGTGTGTGTGTGTATGACAAGACTTTCTGAGTTTCTGCGTCGGCTGCCTAAGTCTCATGTTTGCCAGCTGCATGCAGTTTTCATGAGCTTAAGGAAGTCATACAATATGCATGTTATTTACACATGTGTGTGGCAGCCTATATATATGTGTGTGTGTGAGAGAGAGGATGGGTGCCTGTGCCTGTGCCTGTGTGAAATTATGTGCTGTAGCTCACTGTGCCAGGCAGTCAGCCGAAGTGCCTTGTATGATTATAAAATAGCAAATTCGATTATGCGCAAATTGCCTTGCTGGGTGCCTCTAGCACGGCGTATACCCTGTAATTTTTTAACAGAACTGCACAGAATATCATGCGTAGAAGAAAGTTAAGTCAGCAGTTAAGCTACGCTTTAGTCTTATGTTTCTGTCTAGTTTCTGTCTAATTTGATAATTCCTTTTGGGACCCTTTATATATGCTTATTTCCAATTTTCTCATACACAGACCTAGACCCATTAGACTTAAGCTCGCGTTACCGACCTACTCTTGGTCCATCATGCTCAATTGTTGGCCCAAAAGATTGTAGCTGTAAACGAAGTTAAAATTTAGATGCCGGCTGTGCACGCATGAGTTTGCTTTTGTTTTGCCTTGGCATCCGAAGGCCTCTAATTAGTTTAACTTAACGCCTGAAAAGGCGCTAGCTATACACACATACACAAGCACTCACACACACACTCCCACACCATGATCTGTGTTACCTTCAGCTATAGTCAGCAATTTTTTGAAACTAATTGAAAAATGTTCGCTCGTATCGCCAGGTGGGAAGCAGAAGAACTGCTTACTAATACACATTAAAAGTTTTTATCTATGCTCCATAACTTAGAGGCTGGAGCCATTAAGGGCGTGCAGCGTGCCGAATTTGTTGGGCAACTGCTTATAAATTTTTGCGTTCAGTGCATTTTTATCGCATATCGCATTAGCAATGCATTTTTGTTAAAACTTTCTGGTGCGGAAGAATGCGTTCAATGAGATTATTTGATTTCTGAACTATGTGTTGCCTTATATACATGTATGTATGTATGTGTGCGTATACATGTGCATGCATGCATGCTAGCATGTGTGTGTGTTGTTGTTTTTGGCAAACTCATCTAAGCCTGGCCGCATGACCAAACGACTTTGTTTCAACATAAATGCTTTGGTCAGCTTGAATGTTATGAATGTTTTAGTGCACTGCAAAACACACACACACACAGTCGAGAAAGACAAGCTAGCACGTATGTATATGTGGGTGAAGAGGACAACAACTTGACAGACTGACATAGCAACCGTCAAGTCAGACAAACACATCTCAACACAATGGTCATAAATATTACATTTGCGGAAATGCAAATGACTGCCAAACGTCCTGCATAAGCCGCGCCCCCACTAGTGCACGCCCACTATTTCCCGCAACCTCCACAAACAAAAAGGGAATAAACACAGATATATAAAACCAAAAGGAAAAAACAAACTCCACGCAAGCCTTAGGAGAACTCATGTTCATACTCATTTCAATGGCCAAAAAGAAAACGTGCACATAAAATATTCGACATGCCACTCACGTGGAAAGCTGGAAACCAAAATGCTGCCACAGTGGTGCAAGAGCGATTTGTCTGTGGATCAAATGATATGCCCAAGGCATATCCAAACGAGGCAGAGAGCAGGGAGACTTCAATGAAGAGAGCATAAAAAACATATTGGAGAAAGAATATTTAAAAAAAAAAATATTAAAAAATAAACAAATTTATTATATATTAATATTAATTATTTTGTATATTATATATTAATTTATTTGTATATTATAAATAACAAAAAAAAAAAATAATAATAATAATAATAATTATAAATAAAATGAAATTAAAATAAATATAAAAAATTTTATTTATAAATTTTAAATATTTATATAGGAAATTATTCACATTTTATTAGAATTTTAATAATGATAAAAAAAAAAAAAAAATACTAAATAATTTAGCTATTATTTTTAATTTTTTTATTGGTATATATTTTTAGTTTCCCATCATTTCGCGAAATGTTATAGGCCTTCCTTCCACAGCAATCTTGATTCCTGATTTGTCCCACTGTGCAGCAGCAATTTCTGCAGCCAGCTTAACAAACTCAAATGTTAGTTGTCTTGACAGATTGAACTAGGTTTACATTCAGTTTCAAATTGAATCATTGCCACAGTTAGCTAGTTGAAGTGTGAAAAAACATAGAGTATTTAAACTGTTTATGTGTTCTAATTTTTGTCGACTTTCTGCCACTGTGGCTGAACTTCTGCCCGGCTTCCATTGTCGTTGCATGCATCTGATGTAGCGTCAGTACTTTTTATTATGCGCTTATGCAAATAAAAATTTCGCACTAAAAATTCCATAAATTTGTTTTTCATACACCGCCCCCTCCCCGCAGCCACAACCAGCACACGCTCTGTCTATCTCTAGTGAAAATTCTATTACAGTTGGAAGAAAAAAGAAGTGAAAGAAAGCTTGGCCGCAGCGCCATAAACATCAGTCAAGATACTCGAACCCGCTGCCTCTGCCACTGCCGCTTCCGCTGCCCCTGCCCCAGCCTCTGCTCTGCTGCAATACATTAGATACTTTAATGCAGAAGCAGGCGCTTCAATTGCTTAAATTACCAAGTTTATTGCCAAGTCTCGACAAGGTGTCAAACTATGCAGGAAGTAAAGTCAACTTCCTAAAAAAAGAAAAGGAGAAAGGGCGGGGCGACAGCGTGTCGCCTTCGTAGATTTTAATTTGGAATTTAAGGGCAAATTACCGAGCTGCCTGCTGATAAAGAAGCCAAATTGTAAATTGTAAATGAAATTATGTACTTTGTGTGTGCGTCAAAACACAGCCAGCCCCAGCCAGCCTCGCAGGGCGAAAGAAAAAGGCAAAAGGTGTTGTTGATGCCGCTAAAAAATTTGTTTACCAGCGCGCGAGTAATCAAGCGTAACTATACACAGCAGCGGGAGCAGCAGCAGAAGAAGAAGAAGAAGAAAAAATGGAAAGTAGGAAGTGAGTGACTGAGCGCTGAGCAGAAAATACAGACTGAATATCTTAAGCGAGTTAGAATGAGTCAGAAGGGCTCTGATCGACTGCAGCATGCTCGCTTAGGGGTGCAAAGAGGAGGAAATGAGGAAATGAATGTGGTGTATACATTAAGAGTCTAGCTTTAAGCTTTAGCTCTGCGGTTATCCAGACTATGGAGATAATATAAAATTAATTAGAATTTTGAAAATATTTTAAATAAATCCTATAAAGTACAGGTCTATCTGTAGAGGAATTAATCATGGTAGTCCGTGTCCAAATTTAGGTTTTTCATGCCACGCCCTAATGACCATGCCATATATTGTCATAGGCTTTCATATAGAGCTTCACATATAAGAAGTAAAGTAAATTCAAAATGATTGTTGATTATAGCTCTGTGATGGATTGAGTTCTCTCGATTTAACACGCCTTCTAGATATATACATACATGTATGTATTATATATAGTCAATGCTTAGATAAGAGCAATAGTATTCTACCATCTGATGTTTTCATACATATAGTTTGACTAAGAACATCAATTATATGATGTAAAATATATCATATCATCATTATATTATCAATTATATCATCATCTATTTTTTTTCCTTATATCTATTCATCTACATTTCTTCTTCTTCTCTCACTCCTAGTGTAGTCTAATATTTCCATATCTAATATTCCAGTGTACAAAATTTAAATATCTCTCTCCTCAATTCTCTCCTCACAATGAACACCGCCCAGAAAAATTGATCTTCTCAATTGCCACCTCCACAAAATGTATTCTTAGTTCTCTGTCAACTCACTAAATCACACAGATAAACAGAAAACCAGAGAGACAATTGCGAAAGCCAATATACTCACTTTTACGCTTCCTGCAAGAGTGTGAAAAAATAAATTGCTTAAGCAAAGGTAAGAGAAGGCAGAGTCCGAGGGAGCGAGAGCGAGTGAGAGATCCAAAGAGGGAGATAGCAGTTCCGTTGGAATTTAAGCAAAATGCTGGCAATTTAAATGCGCGGCCCTTCAAAAAATAAGCAGCAGCAGAAGCAGCAGCAGAATCAGAAGAAGATGTCTACTTGAGCAAGGTAGCAGCTAGATTGATGCTAGATTGCTCCTACTCAGGCACCATAAAGCAACACTCAAGTGGCAGCTTCACTGTACAGTATACTCCTTCCTCGCTGCTGCTGCTGCTGCTGCTGTCATTGCTGTTGACATTAGCAGCCAGCAAATTGCATGCAATCAAGCGCAAATAATTTCAGCCAGCCAGAGTTAAAGATTCAATTTGTGCGCCTTTTATTGCACAATATTCTTTATTTTGAAGGCATCTCTGCAAAGCAGGTCAAACTGAATAGTATCTTCTGTCGAATAAGAAAGGGGAGTGAACGAAATTACTAATATGAAGCATCTGCTCATAATTGAAGTTAATTCTTTCTTTCGAACTTCAGCTGAATTGAGTGCCATTCAGCTCGAAATTTTATTGCGAAATCCGAAACTAAAGTTTGATGTCCTCTGTATGATTTGTATTTCAAGATTTCAACTTGAGTTTATTGGAGCAACTTCAAATTGATACTAAAAATGGAATGTACAAAACTTTTACTGTAAATCAAGCCTTCAATGACATTCGCAAGCGATTACGGAACACCATAAATGGGGAGCTTAGTTGAACTGAAGTTTGAAGTTTTGAAATAGATAAAGTATTAAAGTATTAGGGGTTTCTAAGGAACTATCAGACAAACGAACAGAGGCAGACAAATTCATAATCTAGAGTAAATATACATTTTAGACTCTACTACGCCTTCTACTGGCTGTTGCATATTATTTCAGAATATCCATTTCAATGAGTTCATAATAAAATTAATTATGTATAGAAAGTATGGTATTTCGAAATAGTATATTTAGCTTTAGTTTAAGCTTTGTGCTGTTCCTATTTGATAATAAACTGTGGTATCTATGATAGGATTTAGCTAGAAAAATAATGTACATAACTAGGTTCATAGGTAGGTTGTATTCAAATTTAATAGATTGTTGCATTTATATGTAAACGAATGAACAAACAGGGCTAAATAGGCTCCGTTACCTATCCTGATGAAGAATATCTCATATATACCTTAAATATACCTGCTATGCCTCATTTCTCTACGTGTCCTCCCTTTGACAATCGCTTCCAAAATATTCCCTTGTCTGCAATCTGAACATTCATTCGCCTTGTTTAGTGCCCTAAAGTTCTATGCTAACAATCTCTCCAGAGTGCTTATTCTTGATTGTCCATCATAATTTATTTTTTGTAGAGATTAGTTAGCTTAGCTCAGCTTTTTCAGCAAATGTTTTACGTTTTTAATTGCTCCAGTTATGTGTGAAGCTCAGCTTTTGTTCATTGTCCATCCAGAAATGAAATCGGGCGCAATTGCCTCACATAATTTTCAGGTTAAATCTAAAATTCATTTATTTCGCATTATGTGTAACTAAGCTGCTTCAAGTGGCTTCCTCTGTGAATTGCAGAACTCTAATTTAATTAGAATTTATTTGTGAATAGTTTCGCCCGACCAGAGTTGATTGAAGGGGCTTCAAATGGAATTCACAACTATTTAAGTAATTAAACATCTAGCCGCCAGAGGCGATTATTAATAAAATGTAATTAGTGAGGGATTTGAGAGCATTTCATGTGCCATTTGCAGTTGACTGAAATGCATTTCTTTGGCCCAGGCACCGCAAATTTAAAATTGCTTGTGATTTGTGTGGCTCATAAGGCCAGACAATAAGCTAGCAATTATTTGCATATTAAGAGCTTACTGCCAGCTTCCACTTGGCCATTGTTTTTGGCACTGGCTTGGCTCTTTGCAAGCTGAGCGCAGCAACTTGTTATTACTGTGGCTGTGTGTGGCAGTGTGTGTGTGTGCAGATGGGTGGGAGTGGCTATACATGTATATGTGTGTATGGTGGCTCCAGCGCGAGCAGCTGACCCAAATTCCTTGGCAAATTGCACGTTTATTTAACTTATTACACAAAGTGAGCCACAGAGGCACTTGAAGTAGTCCAGAACGTAAAAGCGCTCGCACGCCGGCAACCGCTGACTAAGAGATGCTCTTCAATTTCATCATAACTGATAATTCAGGCACTTGGAAAAGTAAAATATATTACTATAGAATATTCTGCATGTCTATTCTCATATTTTTAGCTAATAAAGGAAGTAAAGGTATTCTATATCTATCACAGCCATATATGGTCCTCCTATCACAGCCATATATGGTCCTCGAATATGCTTTAAAAACAGATTTAGAAAACGATTTAACACTCTAGACTTATAAATACAAATATTTATAGTTTAAGATTGCCCTAATTTTATGTTTCTAGCAGGAATTAAGGTAAGATAAATCAGGTTTATCTCTAATAGACTTAGACCTGTTTATAAGCTAAGGCCATTAACTAAATATTATTAGCTTATTTCATTCCATCATGCATTTATAGTTAAGGAAAGTATACTTTTAATCAATTTCTATTGATTCATTATTCTCGAAGGCATTCAATACATAGCAATAGCCACTTTACCAGACTGGAAAGTCTTCTACATTACTTGGCTGTCAGTCTTGCAGACAGCATTATCTACGTGTGTAGAATAAATTTACTACATCCTGTAGACCATCTCTGTAGGGAAATCTAGCGCTGAATTTCCTAAACATATAATTTATACATATTGTGATTAGTCATAGTATAAGCAATAGCTCATACTTAGCAGTTGTTATGACTCTAGGAAAACAGTAAGCAACGAAGATATATCTTTTATTTTTTAAACTAAGTTTAAGTTATATTAACCGCCGTAGAAATATAAGGAGAAGACTGAAACGCCACCACCCTCAAGACCTATTGGATCGGGTCTTGACCTAACACCTCCAGAATTGACAAAAATATAGCATATAATATTAATAATAATATAGCTTTTAAGTAAATAATTTTTTGTAAATATCTATTTAGATTAAGTTACCAATTAGGTAGCGGTGCGCTAAACTGTAAATAAATACATTTTATAATTTCTCTTGTTAAGTTATATTAGAAGTAGGTATGAGACACTTAACTATGCCCACATTTAATATGTAAAAATCTTAAACTCTATACATATTTTTCCTCTCAGAGCAACTTTTCGCTTGTCACATAATCTCTCAAAATTGCTCGCTTCTCTCTCATATACCCTAACCAAAAAGCGCATTACAAACTGCATTACGCTTTATTTATGTAAACTTAAGGGCCAAGATGCATAAGCCTAGGCTAATGTCAAGAAAATTATGTTCATAAAATGTGTTTTTCCTACTTACTATTTTATGGTGAAAATAGGAAACTAGAGAATTATATTTGTGATAGCGCGAATTCATGATAAATGGCCAAGAATATTATTATACGACTGTAGCAGCTCATGATTAATGTGCCACGAATTATTAATAATAACAATAATAATAAGCAGAGAAATGGAATTGCCAAGAGTGGACAGACAGACAGAGAGAGAGAGGGAGAGGGAGAGTGGGTGTGTGAGAGAGAGAGAGTGAGAGTGAAATGTGTCTGGGGCCATGATGATGATGTTTTGGCATTTCATTTTGCTGCCATTGTTGGAGTCCACGTTTTGACAGCCATAGCCAAATTCAACAGAATATTTCAATCAATTGTGCATGTATGTGTGTGTGTGGGTGTGTGTGGGTGTGTGTGTTTGTGACGCTGACTTTTACAAATTGAATTTATTTATTTGATTTGACAATTAATTCCAAGCAATTTGCGTTTCGAGTTAGATTAATAGCTATGTATAAGCATTTACTTTAAAGCTGGCTAGGAGCAGCATTTAAAATAGCCGAAAACCAGCTGGAAAATAGCTCGAAAAAAATCACCAAAACACACAAACACACACACAGTTGTATACGCTGTTAAATTGTATGTCACTTAGCGCAGCGAGAAACGAGAACGAGGCAATAAATACTCGTATATGTTGTACATGTGTGCAAACATACATCAACATATGCGGCGCAATAAATTTTTACAACAGCAGCAGACCCCGAGCTGGGTTAAGGGAATTTACATATAAGACGGAAGGGACAGAGTATGAGATACCCTGTAATAGATATACATGCAAGAGAGGCTAAAGCTTAACAGCAATATGTGCAACCTCAGCTCATTTTACAGTAAATAGTATTTCATTCGCACTAATACAGCCATGATTTATATATATATGTGAAGCATTTCTTAGCTCGTCAGCTAAGACATTCGCAAACTCTGCCCGCTGACCCACATATCAAATAGCTCACTTGATATACCCCTTGAAATGTCAATTGTATAGGGCATAACAAGCTGCATTGTGGTAGGCCCCGCTACCCACCCCGCCACGCCCCTACAGCTGCTGCCGCCACTCACCAAAAAGTATGCCATGCGCAAAGTTCATTGCTCCAAATGTTTATGTTTATGGGCCTAGGCTTATGCGCATTTTATGCGCGAAATCAAGAAAAATGAAAATGCATTTTCGCAAAGCCTCTTTTTTTTCTGTTATTTGTTTTTCGCTTCTGTGGGTCCCCACACAGCCAGAAAGCTGCTCTGACTGTCTGTTTGTTTGACTGCGGCTGCACACATTTCAAGCCAACTATATGCCGTCTCTCTGTGTGTGTGTGTGTGTGTATGTGTGTGCTCTGTTTGCCTGGCTAACACCAGTTGTTGCCAGCTGTCTTTACCTTACTCTTTCTATTCTTTCTGCCTTTCCTTTTTTTTTTTTGGGGTATTTTTACACTTTGGCTGTCGGCCAGCTTTTCGGGCCTGGGTCAACTAATGAAAACTTCAAACAGCTGGCCCAATAGCTAGCAAAGTTTTCCACTTTTTATACGCGCTTACGTCTGCCTGAGGGTATATTGGTTTTGTGGCTAGCCCTGCTGTCCATCAGTAGGCGGAGCAAGTCATTCTGCTGCTGTCTGAAACTTTTGGGGTATATCAAGTATACTTTACCCAACTAGCTAAGTAGTCAGCTTGATTAGAAACAAGTTTATGCATGCGAGCTTGGCCCTATTGAAGTATAGTTTTCAAAGCAATAGACGTCAGGTGCATATGTCACACTCTCATTAGTACCTCTAAGAACCTTCTACCCTATATCTAAGTGATCTACTTCATATGAATATAAACTAGCTGTCACAGCTAAAGAGCTGCATTAGCTCTCTGGAGAAAGAGACAGAAAAAGGGGGAGTGAGTGCTGTTAGGGCGTGACAAATCGAAAGCTCATGAACGTGCATTAAGTAGTCAATTAGGCACAACTTCGTTACCTTCAACTTCTCTCTTTTAGCCTGGCCTAAACGCTCGGCATTCATAATGCAGGTGAGTGCGGCTGGCTAGCAACGCCAATTGCCGCAAACAGGTTCAGCTAATTATTGTTAAATAGCCAATTTGCCAACACGAAAGTTCTATTATGCACACATATAAAGATTTATATATAGATATAAAACTATGTATATATAAAGTTCAACCAGCAGCGCGCTGACAGCAGGCAATGCAAGTTTCATGTGGGCCAAAGAAAGAGCAAGCTCAGCTAAAATACACAGAACCACACACACACACACAGCCACACTCTCACATGTGGTGCACACACCTGGCTGTTTGGGCAGGTGGGGGCGTGGCCTGTGTATATGTGGCAATAATTTTTGGCTAGCTGCTTTGTTTGCGCGCACCGCATTGTAGCCAAGTCAGCGCCAAAAGTCATAGACACTTGCCACTCGGCCCGCCGCAATGCTTGTTGCCAGGTGCGCAACAACAACAACAACAACAGCCACCCGTACAACAAAGACAACCCGTCGCACCCTGTGCGGGTCTAACCGTAAAGCAGCCAGAGATAATCGCCCACGGCATGTTCGAATTCCATTTGGGGTTTGTTTTCTGCTTCTCTTTCCTTCATTCTTTTCTTTTTCTCTCACCACTCTTTCCACTTTCGGCAGCGGCACTCTATTATTATGGAGCTTGGCATTTAATTTAGATTAACATGCCCCAACACCCAGCGCCAAATCGCTTAAACTGCAAAGCCGACCTTAAAGCATTATACGCCGTCTTTTTACAATTTTACGTATGTGCACACATCAAAAAAAAAAAAAAAAAAAAAAGAAAAGAAAGCGAAAGAAACGCCAAGTTAAGATGGGAAAACCAACAGCACGTGTGCTTTTACTTAACTTAAGCCAATTGTTTAGACTTTTACTTATGGTTTTATCAGTTACAAGCAGAGATATATATATACATATATAGATGTGTGTGTGTATATAACGACCCATAAAATTGTGCGCCAAGTTCTTTTATTCGGCAAATGAGTTTGTTTCGAAAAGTACGTTAAAAAGTTTCCTTATCGAATTTCAGATATAGACATAGGCGCAAGGTTTATGGCAGCCCTCGTTGGGCAATTTATGAATGCACACACACAGTCGCACACACACTTGCACACACACTCGACTACACACTCGACATAGTGCATATTAAGCCCATGCAAATCAACGGCCCAAAAGTATGCAACACTTTTTGCGTTACACTTTTGGCAAATGGTTTTTCGTTCCTGCTCGATTGAATGGCAGCAAAGCGATGGATGGGAATGAGGATGGGGATGAAGAGAGATGGAAGTCATAACGCAAAGATGTGTCAAATTGTGGCATGCAAGACGAGCAGATACCCTGTTATGATATAGTTGTTTTTATGGGAGAGGAAATAGGAAGAACTTTCGGTATATTAAATGAAGAAGAGAAAAGAGAAGCACAATAGGCATAATAATTAAAGAGAATAGTAATATTTGACTGGAGATAGCCTTCTAATACATTTTAAGGCAGATATTATTAGCATATTGTCAAGAAGATAGATATCAAGTTAGATAGATATCAAGATTATCAAAAAGAAAACTCTAAAGTCAAACATGCTTCAGCTTTTTGCTGACAAAAGAGTTTTCTGCATTAGTATAAAAATATACTTATTGTATAGAGTTTAGTATAAAATGAAGAAGAACAAGTCATCGATAAGTTCAATTTATAAACATACACAGCAAAGAGATCATCAGAATGTTATCTACACTTCAGACAGTCAAACAGCACTCGATGGACTTCCCAGCAGATGCTCATTTATTTGACTCTCTATTACAGATTACTCTCTCTTTGAAATGAGTATTAAGAGAAAAGCAAGAACTTATCGATAGCCTAAATAGATAAATAACCGATACACATAGATCAACAAGTCAAAGACTCTAGAGAGACAAACAACTTGAGTTGACTGCAGATGTTCATTTCTCAGCTGTCTTCAGTTTGTAACACACATTGCCAGTCTAGCCTGCTCAGCCATTTGGCCTTTATACAGGGTACAAACAGGGAAGAGAAAGTATCAGTGTGTACAAAACCGTTACAGTTGCTGTTGCTGCAGCAGTTGCAGTTGCCGACGTTGGCAGCAATTTATTTACGCCAGGCTTTGCGGTTCTTTAGATGCAAGGCGCAAAAACCCAAGCTGTAAAATAACAAGAGTATGCGAGAGAGTGTGTGTGTGTGTGTGTGTGCATGTGTGTGCTAGTGTGTGTTTGACTGCTGTTGTTGAAAGTGGAGCATACAAACAGATGTAGTTACTGCTGCTGCTGCTGTTAGCATGACGAAGCATAGCGACTAGGCACACACACACACACACACACACACGCACACATGTGTGTGCCACTTTCCGCTGCATGCAACGCTAAGCGTTTGCATTAGTGGCAATGAGGTAGCAAAATAATAAAAAACCGAAGCGAACGCAGAAGTAAAGAATTGATGCAAGCAGCGGCACTCGGGACATATTCCATTACGTCAACTGTCAAACATCTCTGCAGCAGCGCTGACGCTTCGCTCATAAGCGGCAAAAATCGCATTTGGCTCACTGTCCGCAGCAATTTTTCAATTTTCCAATTTTCAATCTTCAATTTTTCATTCGGCAGTTTTACCAGCCATTGCAGTTTGTTTTTTTATTCTCTCTCTCTCTCTCTCTCTCTCTCTCTCTCTCTCTCTCTCTCTCTCTCTCTCTCTTCCGTCCGATTGAGAGACTTCGACAGTTGCGTGGCTATAAACAACAAAAGGCACTTCACAGTTGACACTTTGATTCTTATATTTTTTGTTAGACAATTCCGAGGGGAGCCAAGAGACCAGGCGCAATGTTTCTGCAGGTACCACGGGGCGTATGAGTGCGCGCATTGTGTGTATCTATGAGAGTGTGGTTGGCTTTTATATGGCATAACAAAAGCTTATCGCCAGCATAATAGAGACACGCGTCTGTGTAATAAAGTAGCAAGCAGCCAGGCAGCCAGGCAGCCAGGCGAGCAGTTGAACAGTCGCGCAGGCAGTCAGTCAGTCAGTCGGGGCATTATCATTAACATTATTATTATTATTATTATTATCATTACAAAAACAGCGCTTTGTTCGTATATATTTCTATGTATGTATGTTTCCTGGCAACTTAAGTGACTTTTTGTTCCCTCTCTCTCTCTCTCTCTCTCTCTCTCCTCGACTGTTTTTCACACTCTTTGGCATTGTTAAGCAGAGCTCAAAGCGGAAATCTACGGACCCAGCGATCTGATGGTAAAAACGGGCAGCGACATTAATTTAACCTGCAAAATAATGCAGGGACCACACGAGCTGGGCAACATATTCTGGTACAAAGGTGCGTATGCGTAATAACTTTCAGTCCTTCACCCCCCTCTGTTTGCCTCACGCAATTTAAACAATTCAATTTGCATCTGACATTCACATTCCATGTGCTTTATTCTTATATCTTATATCTTCTATCTTCATCCGCCTCTGCTCTCCTCCTGTCCTCTTACAGGCAGCGAAATGCTCGATGGCAAGCACGAGAACGATATCGACAGCTCCATGGCACGCATACTCGTCGAGGATGATTGGTCGGATGGCTTGACTTCCAGGTATGTGTGACTGAGGGCATCTTCAAATAATGCCCAAGCAAACATCTATTTCAGCTATTTGCATTCGAATGCCTCACACTTAATTAAGCTGAAGAAGCCCCACACAATGTAGAGTGCTGAGGGTAGTCGAGTGTCTTTCGGGGTCGGGTGGGACGAGCCCGGTGCTCGAACAGTTAAAGCAATGCGAGACATTCCTGAGCCGAGCTGAGCAGGGCAAATAGAAAGCAAACTGGGTGTCAAAAAAAGATTCATGGAATATCTCAGAAATAAATGTTCCATTCAAATAGCGCAATATTAAGTAATCATGGAAATTAATTATGAATGAAATTATTTAAAAGAGATAGGTCGTATTTATTATTGATAAATTGTAAATTATTGCTATGATTTTGCTTAACAATTCTTAATTTTCATAATGAACATTACATTACATTAAGATTAACATTAAATTAACATTAACATTTCATTAACATTTTCTAATATTTTTATGGTTATTATCACTCTTAATCCAATTATATATCTCATTGTGATTATCTCTCTCCTTATCAACATTACATTACATTAAGATTAACATTACATTAACATTAGCATTTCCTGTTACTTTTATGGCTACTATCACTCTCAATGTAATCATATATCTCATTGTGATTATCTCTCTCATTATTTATATTATTATTCTCATCCATTTGCATCATATTTACTACACTTATTAAATATAATTATTATTTATATAATATTTTTCACTATATTAATTTTTTTGGTAATTTTTTATCTCATACAACAGCTCCCTCTTATTATTTCCTACATCTACTCAAATTTTCTCCTCGTTTAGTGTCAACAACCTCTTCCAATACATTAAGTAACTAGTTAGAATGGCAATTAGTTAATGGCTTGTTTATGTCCAAACAAAACAGGGTATTACATAGTCTCCACATAGACGCATTTAAATGACAGCATCACAATTCACAATTGTTCGCAGTTAGCCGTGTGTGATTTTTAATTTGCCTTAGTTTTTGCTGTCATCCAGTCACAGTTGCAGCTGCAGTTGCAGTTGCAGTTGCAGTTACAGTTACTGTCACAGTTAGAGTCAGAGAGTTATAGTAAGTATGCCTCGTGGCTGCATGTGCTCATTGTGCATTTATGCCGTTAACGAACGGCACGGGCAACCGTAAAATGCAGATGCCGCCAACCGAGCAGGAGTTCGGCCCCCCCTCCCAATCCCGAACTGTGACTTCAGCATAAAGTAGCAAAAACTTTTTAATGTAGCTGCCACATAACGCTTGGCTTTTATTTGATGTTAGTGTGCGCCCACAGACGTGCTCTCCAGGCCCTGGTCCCGGCCCCCTGGCTCAGCCCTAGCACGCGCCCTAGTCCAAAAACTCCCGACTCATTGCCGACTATGTTATTCATTTGCAGGCATTGCCATTCACTTTCAACTAACTTTACTCTACTTCTCTTCTCTTCCCTTTGCGCCTCCCTCGGCGCTTCTCAGATTAAAAATCAAGCGAGCCATGCCCGGCGACACCGGCAACTACACCTGTGTGCCAACCGTCGCAAAAACCTCCAGCGTCTATGTGCACGTAATTATTGGTGAGTATATATGTGTGTGTATTTGTTTGTATATGTGTACTGTCTGTGAGTGAGTGTGTGTGTGTGTGCGTGTTGGCTGTGTGTGCCTGACAGTTTTGCATGTTTATGACAGGAAGTTGCCTGTTAGCAGCGCGCATTGCAATTTGAGCATTTCAACTGCACTGAATGCCAAGTGCACTCTCTCTACATGTGTGTGTGTGTGCGTGTGTGTGGGCGTAGCTGGAGGCTAGCATACACCGTTCAGTGTTTGTCTTTCCATACTCTGCATGGCAAGCAATAAAAACTGTGTGCTTTTTCGTCACTCTTTGCTAAGTAAATGCAACTTTTTTGTTGCACTGCTTGAAAAAAAAACTTCAAAAGGAATAAGCACTCAATCAGATCAAACGCAGTATATACTTTATATTAAGTTGGATTCATTGACGCTAGATTAGATTATTAAGTATTTTAATATACAAAATCCATTACATTGCAGAAGTTTTTCTAAAGTTTTTTCTAATTCTAAGTAATACGAGTCAAATATTTATCAGTAGATATTTTTGATACTTTGCTCTCAATTAAACTCTTGGTTTATTTTTTGAATATTCCAAGAGTTTACTATCTCATATATAATCCAGCTAATCGTAGGGTACCAGGCAGCCAATGCAAATGTTTCCAATAAAATTTGTATGGAGCAATCATACTAAAACTCAAAATTATGTTTAATGTTCAAATTTGTTGTTACGTCCGTCCGTTTTCCTATCTATGTATCTTTCTTTGTACTCGACAATTTACTATACTATACTATATACTATACATCAGAATTAATACCTATACAACAATACTTCAATAGTTCTTCGCTTTCCAAAGAAAACATATTATTTAGATTTAGTCACTTGAGATTATCTCAAATTCACATTCCAACTTTTCGCATTTAACAATTCAGCTTTTATAGGGTATTCAAGCTGTCGTTAGAGCACACAACTCTTGACAGCTTTGCGTTGTATATGCGTTAGCTTAGCCTGAAAAGAAGTGTGGAAATTATTTGCTTGCTAGCTAGAAAAGCCAATAATCAAGTCGGGCTACCCTATGAAAAGGCAGCCACAACAAAAACTTCAGATGCAGCTCTTGTGTGCTCAAGTGCTGTATATAAAAAGTTGCTGTTGTTGTTGCTGCTGTTGTGTGCTGTAGTTGCTTTAGTGTTTGCCTTGTTTGGCAAACAGGAAATGCGCACATGCAAAGGAAAGCTTCGATATTATCTGGCCCAGATTTTCAGGTGCAACTTTTGTTGATGTTGATGCTGCTGCTGATGATGCTGATGATGTTGATGTGCAAGATGAGTCTGAAGCACAGATTTCGCTACAGGCGATTGAACCTGGCATCCAAACAAAGGCAATCGGAAGCAGCAGCTAACAGCAACAACTACAGTTAAGAACAGCAACAACAACAAGAGCAACAAAAGCAGCTGCACCTTAGCTAAATGGCATCCTTTTACGCATGCGCTTGACTTACTTTTGACTGCTTTAACAATTAGCTAATGAATTGAAAAAGCACAAGCACAAGCAGAAGATGTTGCTCTAGTTGGATATGCACGACTCGGCTGATACCTTAAGGTTTATGTTGTGTGACTGAGAAATAAGTATTCTTGCTTTTAAGACAATTTCAAACTAGAAGACTAAAACAAAGAAGAGAAGAAATGAGTAAAAGTTTATTCTAAAATTTTTAAGTAAAGAAATTTTTAATAAATATATTTTATGGGCTCACGCCTTTGACTGCCTGTTAAATGTACCTTACTAAAACCTATATACCCCAGCTTACTCACACTGAATGCGCTCCAGGGTATATTTACAACTGTTTTCTTAACTAATTTGCACAGTTTTTCTTACGCTTCCTCTATTTGCTTTTCCATTTCTACTTGCAGGCGAACACCCGGCGGCCATGCAGCACAATTCAAGCAGCAACAGCAACAGTTTCTACTGCGGCATTTGTTGCATGCTGCTCAGCATTTTCTCCTGCTGCCTGCAGCATTGGTATGTGTGCGCAGCGCCTGCTGAGACAATGGCTGCGCTTTTCTTGCTGCCAACCAAAGAATTGTCACAGGCAGCGACAGCAACAACAACAGCAACAACAGCTACAACAGCAGCAACAGTTGCTGCTGCAGCCGTAACAGCCGTAACAGCCACAGCCACATTGAAAGCCCGCCCCCGCCGCCGCAGCACCAGCAGCAGCTCCCAGCAGAGTGGACTGAGATGAAGGAATGACAGTTCGCTTCTGGCCCACTGAGTTCCAGGTGATGATGTGGATGATGATGATCATGTTAATTGAGTTAATAATGACATTTAGTTAAATTAAAGCAAGCATTGAATTCGTATCTAAGATAAAATGCACTTAGTGAATAAAAAACAAACAAAACAAAACCAATAAGAAAATGAAAACATCTTTAGCTCTAAGCTCTCGATTTTTGGGTAAGTTAAGCCAAGCAGAAGGCATAATAAAAATATATATGAAATGATCTGTATATGAAAAGTCAAATAAGCAGTGCTTCATGCATATATATAATATGATATAAATATATACAGAAATAATATTTAATTATGATTTAAGCGAAATGTAGTTAAGCAAATGCGCAGTTGATCACAAGAATAGCAAAAGTGAAGAGTTTTGCAGCTAAGCTTTTTATATCTTTGTATTCAAGTTCACATTTAGCATGCTAAATTATAGGTTGTAAAAGCTGATTCCTCCTTAAATTTTTTAGTTTAAAACTAATGCAAATTGCGCTTTGCATAAAGGCCTTCTAATTCCCAACTAGTTCAAACATTCTTTATAACTTGCCAGTTTATCAATCCATAAATGAAGCAATCAATATATATTGCATCATCTGCTTTGTGCTTTTAGCTTCCTAATTCACAACTTATTCAAGCTGATTCTGGCTAAAGATTTGTAGTTCACAACTTATTCAAGCAACTGTCATTCACAATTCCATCAGGCAGACAAATTCTATATATATTTTTGTGATCTTCTGCTGCATTTGCTTCACTCTCACACACCCACACTCACCTCAATAGCAACACGTTAAAGTGAAAACAGAAATCTTGTCATTATGAAATAAGACTAACTAGGCTATGCATATGCTCTATACACAACTACAATACAAACTGTGCTCTCCAATCCACTCAGCATGTCACTCGAATCAACTTAAATCAAATCAAAATTGTGCAGCTTTCAACCTCTCTAAGTCGTTTTTCTAGCCCTCTCACCGTATGCATACTACTGTAGCTCACTGTGTACTCTATTGTAAGTATTAAGCATAATACTTGAATATTTGCTGTAAATAAATGCCATTTAGATATATATAGAGCTATAAATATATATTAACTGTTTTGTTTTGTAATTTCATATGGAGAAATTGGGAGCAGAAAGAAATGTTCGGTAGTCCGAAATTTAGATGCCCTTGTATAGAAGAATTTGTAAAAGAAGTTGTTTAAATAAATTTGAGATGTTTCAGTTTCTATATTTAAGGATGTATTTTGCAAGGAAATTTCATATGAGGAACAATTAAAGGAGTAGAGAGAGAGAGATATATATATATAGCTGAGAGTAACCCTGAACCCTGAGCAGAACTTTACCTTGCACGCAGAAAAAATTGTTTGTTCTGATGATCTAATGATTCTATAACCAACAAAACTTTTAGACATATGTATATCAAAAGTATGACAACAACAGAGCAAAAAATGAGAATGAATCTTGGATTGAACATCTTATGAAAGATCCTCTAGTCAACTTTCTAACTTTTCCGGGAGCAGAAAGGCAAATTCCTTTACTAAGTTTTTCAATACATGTAATAAATTGTATGGGAATCTGAGCTACTTTTTGTAAGGAATGAATTTGACCTATGCCTATATGCGGCTATAAAACCTTTTATCCAAATTCTTGCTCTACCAACGATTATACTTTATGGTGTATTCTTCAGCCTGCTACGGAAAGCTAATCATGAAACCACTTCAACTCCCACTTTCAATAGTTTTCAGGGTATAAAATGTCACAAATTGTTTAAGCTAATAAAGTTTGATAAGCATGTACAGACAAATACACACAAATTAAAAAATAAAAGATAATTAAACAATATATATGCGAATATATATATAAAAGTATATATAAATTTAAATATACGTGCTAACTAATTAGTATTGGCTGACATAAGAGCATATGACAAATGCAAATTAATAATGTGCTTAAACGGAAATCGAAATGCAAAAAGCAAAACACAAAAAAAAAAAAAAAAAAACAAATGAAAAAAAAAAAAAACGCACTGTAAATAAATTCATTAGTAGCGACTGTAGTTTTAATTAACTCTTAAATAAAATAAAACCTAAATGCAAAATGCAATTTAAATGTTTGTAAACTGTTTAATTTGTACACCACACGCAGCAGACACACATATAAATAAATAAATATATATATATACAGACATAATACATATAAATTTAAATAAATAACAATACAACAGAAATCAATAACAATTATGATAAAACACCTTTTGAATAAAACAAAAAAAAAGAGTGAAACGAAATGAGAAAAAAACAGATGCAAAATGCAAATAGAAAATGCAACAGATAAATGCAAAGCAGCAACAACAGCAACAAATAGAAGAAAAAAAGTTTAGATAAATTTCATAAACAAATACAAAACTACATAACTGCGTGTGTGTGTGTGTGTGTGAGTGTGTAAATGTGTGAATTTAGATTAAGCTATAAAAAAGTAGAGAAAATAAAAACTTTGCAGTTGGCTGCTGACGACTGCGCAATGCTCGCTCACAAGTTCAGACAAAAAAGGTAATTTGAGTATGAAAAAAAAAGTACCCCAAGCTGCAGCTGTAGATGCAGATGAGGAGAGAGGCAGCTGCAAAACTTTTGCCATTCTGAAAACTCTGGCAGACCATTAGAAGAAATATTTTCTTTTTTCTGCATACAAGTTGGTTTTTATTCCAAATACACGAAATTGGCTCGGATTGTCACAATCTCACTGAAAGAGCTTACTGGACTCGCTCCGAAGAACTACAAGCTGACCAATACAAAAAGATATAGCTCTTTGACATTCCAATTACCAATACAGATTTAAAATTTCACATCTATAAAACCAATATACTCTTCCTTTTCACACAAGTGAACGAGCATGCAACGACAAAAATAAATAAATGATTAAAAACATTTTGTAAATAAAATTGATTTTGCATTAATCGAAAAGACGATAACTAATATTTATTTATCTATATATGTATATGTATGCATAACACATACAGGTTTATAAGCGACACACACACACACACATGCACACATGCACAAACAAATGTGTCACTTAATGTGTGTTAACTATAAGAGCAAAACACTTTAGAGTTCATTCGAAGTCAACCGACGACATTATAACTAAGTATTTATGCATAGGTATATATATATGATATATAATATAAATATATATATACATAGATATATATATGTATGTGAACACAAATACACACTCACAATCACACTCATAAACACATATACACTGCAAGAGATTTAAACGAATTAAGATTAAAATTAATTATGGGTTAGAAAAATTAATAAAAAAAATTCAAAACGTCTTTTATTTGGATACTGAAATTGGAAATCATTATGTAAAGCGCTAAATTTGATGTTGGAAACACATAGATTTGTAGATTCTTCTCCTAATCGGATTAAATTATAATGAATGGTCTCCTAATATATCAGTTGAAATACCTTAAATGACGCAAATTATGATAAATGATCAAATATTTAAATCTTTGGGAGTAGAACAGAGGTCTGAATGGAGAGGAACTATAGAGAGATAAATTCCGATTAAAACAACATGGAATAACTATGAATACTCATATAAAACAATCAATGAAGTCTAGTGATTGGATGATAAAGACCGAAAAGGAGCGAGAAAAAAAGACAGTGATAGAGTGCCTAATCATAGAGATAAATTAGAGAAAAGAAATAGTTCTACGATAATATTCAATGAAACATTGATGCATGATATGTACATAGAGAGCGTAGCTCTCGATAGACGAAACCCTGCGCAATTGATGATTGAGTGATGCTCATTTACCCGATAATATCGTCCCGGTTAACGTGAACTCTAAATTTGACAAATACTTTAGTCTCTGGTGTTATAGTTCGAATACCCTCGAATATGGTAAGTTAAATTATGCGGTCAAAAACAATTTTTTTTTTTTTTTTTTTTTTTTTTTTTTAACCGTTCAACTAGAAGAGATGGGTAAATACCGTTTTAATACATGTCTTCTATGATCTTTGAAAACAATAACTTTAAGCGGAATTTTGCAAATTTTCTGCAAACTATTTCGTTTGTTCCCATGCTAATAATATAGTTAAATGATGTATCTAGTTTCTATTAGCTTATAACAAGTTTTCAATATATACCAAATCATGCCAACAGCCATATTAAGGGGTATAAAAATCGCATAAAGATGCTCCAGTTAAGCACGCGTATAACTAACAGAATACAGTTAATTATACAAATCGCTCAACAAAATGTCGAGCGATTACAAATTTTCTTGAGATGAACCAAAAACAAACCAAACTTGACTAACGCCCAAAAATGATAAACACGATCGAAGCAAGCTAAACTAAACTAGATGCGGCACAGCTGCTGCTTATCTTGGTGGCTTACACATGGTTCAAGAACCAGTTCCAGCCAACTCGCATTTAAATGCGTTCATTGACTCGACTTTGCTACGAATGTGTGCCATAATTTATTGAAATGGATTTTAGGGTAGAGTTTTTCGAGCTATTCCATGCCATATTCCATAGAAATCAAAATAATTGCAGTATTTGGCAAATATTTACCGTTTGTCTTAGACTAGACGAATGTATAAATAAGACTATCGTCTGGCATTGCGAGTCTCAGTTTTACTGATTGGACGACGGACAATGAATTCAGCGTGGCTTCGTCGTTTCGGCTTTCTATGTTTGGTATTGACTTGCTGCGAGGCGGGTACGTAAACAAACCAAGCGAGATTCAGTGGAATCAAATTGCAGAACGATTCACATTTGCAGCACCATCGACTGAGAAGGAGGAGCAGGCGGTGCGCGTCTATCCCATCAGCGAGGAGCAGTATGAACGCTTGCTGCAGATTACCGATGGCAATAATCTTATATCCGAGGGGCGTCTGACTACCGCCGGATTCGCTTCGGTGCGCAACACGCTCGGCTCGGGCTGGCAGTCGCTGCTGCGCATTGTCGGTTTCACCCCGACTCGCACGGATCAGCCAAAGATCGATATTGATGGGCAGCCTCTGTGTGTGATGAGGCGTAATGTATACGATGCTGAGTCGCTTGGCATAGAGGGCAGATCGGGAAACGGCGAGGAATCGGTCATCAATTGCATTGTGGTGCTTAAGCGGGATCCAGCATTGCAGTCCCTCAGCTCTAGCAATCCCGACTTTGCGCCCTATTGGTATCACGAACAAAGCGGAGAGCAGCAGCAGCAGCCAGCTGAGCTGAACTTTGCACCCGAGGCTGAACAGCAGCTGCAACGGGTCAGGACATCAACAACTACAATTGCGCCAAAGGTAACTAGGAAGCGTAACAAAGCCAAATCCAAATCCGTATCCAAGAACAAGAAGAAGAACCAGAACAAGAAAAGGGCACGCCCATCTCTCAAATCTGTATATGCTGTGGCTGCTCCTCGTCAATATGGCTCACCCTACGGACCACCTGCACCACCACTGCCACAACTGCCACCACCTCCGCCACCAGTGCCAGCGGCACCATATGGCAGTGCCTATGGCGGTGCTTATCCCTTCCCTAGCTACGGCCAGTACAATCCCTATGCAGCCTACAGCCAACAACTGCCTTTTAGCCCTCAATCAGCTTTTGGCCAACAGCCCTATCCATATTCGCCGCAGTATTACGGACAGAGCCCCTACTACAATCCCCTTGCCTATTACGAGCAACAAGATAAAGAGGAAGAGGACATTGATGAGGACGATGAAGACGAAGAGTATGGCCATGATTTGCATGTGGAGTCAGAAGACGAAGACTATTATGAATAAAGATCATATAAAATATACTTAAATGAATATATGAATACTGTTTGAATTTTAGAGGTAAATTAATGATAGCCAATCAAAGGGCTAAAGTTATGGTTTAAATGGAACATGAGATGTGCAAGAAACTTTTTCTGCAAGCAATATATAATTGTTCGAAAAGCATTTAGATATTAGATATCTAGAATTGAGACTTGCCATAGACAAATGTAAAGTTTTGAAAAGAATGAAAAGCTGCTTAAGAGTTTTTCCATGAATTCATCTGTGAATTCATATAAATACTTGACCCATGTCTGAACGTAATCTTGATCTTTGCTGGAGTTACAAATTAAGAATAAACTATTTCTGAAGTAGGCAATACTCTAACTCTAAGTTCCATGCGCTGAAAATAATTGTCAGCTCGCCAATAAAACTAACTATGTTCAACAATTGCTGAAAATCTGCGGGCTGGAAAAAGCTTAGCAATTTCTTTAATTTAGATAAAACTTATGATTTAGCCGGAATCCATCAGAATCTGTGATATATAATAAACATCATTCACAGATGATCTAGAGAGTAAACTGTGTTTCGTGCCTGTCTAAGGGAAGTTATCTTAAAGCCCAGACCTGAAAGTTAAATTCATTCCAGTCGCAAATGCAGGAAGTGTTGGCTACTTTATAGTAATTCATATATGAATATTTCAATTTAATTAATTTTCTTACAGCAAAAAGTTTACAGCAGCGATACAGCAAATCATGAAAAATTTAATTTACCCATTAATTAAATCTTTTTAAAATAAGTTTTAAATTTGATATCAAATCCAAAATTAATGGAGGAATGTAAAAAAAACATAAAGCCTTATTTGTAAAGCTTTATATATTCATTTCCATTTACATGTGCCCAACTAGAATCTTTTCTAGACTTAAATAAACAACGCCAATCGAGCTGCTCTCAATATCTGATTACTAAATAGCCATTAGCTCCGCCTTATATGTACATTTATCCATTTTCACTTTAATCAACTCGTCTCCGTTCTTGCCAAATTTTCAAATATCATTCTGTTGCTCCCAACAGCCGCCGAGACACGTTAATAAATAAACAGTTATCTCATAAATGCGAACAGCGATCATTAAAACCAAATCGTGGCTTTTTTTTTTTTTTGTCGACTTCGCATTGTCTGTTAAGGCTTGGCCTAACGAATTCCTCTCAGAACTGGGTCGGCGCGTAAATTATGTATCAAAGAAAGAAAAAGAAAACTAACAAACAGATTGTTCATATTAATGTTTTGATTTTTATGGGGTGCTGTAATTTAAATGATAATGCCATACGAGTCTTTATAAAGATGTTGCCTCTAGCCATAGCTAGTTATTCGAACAGAACGCTCGAAAGGCCAGAGATGAAGATTTTGCCACTTGTTGCGCTTCTGGCGCTATGCGCAGTCGCAGCCGATGCTGGTGAGTCCTTCAATGATCCCAATTGCAGGATGTGAGTGAGAGTTTGATTTGTTACCTTTGCAGCTCGTACGCAGCTGCTGCGCATTCACGAGGTTACTCAGCAGGAGTATAACGATTTGCTCCGCCTAACCAGAGGCGGATCGGAGGTGTCAGAGTCACGCCTGCTGCGCAGCCCGCTCAGCGGCTTGGCCAACTTCGCTCAATCGCTTTCCTTCGAAGGCAACAAGCCAAGTTCCGCTGCCAAGCGCTATCCACTGTGCGTTGTCTCGCCACAGGATAGGGATGGACGTCATATCACCTGGAACGCAGGCGGCTCTAACGATGAGAAGTATGATGACAAGTTCGAGTATGAGGGTGGACATGGACATGATCATGACGGTGTTCATGATGATGATGATGACGACACCGATAAGGATAAGGACGACAAAGCTGGTCGCCCTGTTGTTAACTGCATTGTAGTGGTCAAGGGTGACAAGGATAAAGATCGTGACTCTAACCATCATGTCGTTCCCGGTCCCAAGCCAGGCCCCCCTATTGGTCCTCAACCAGGTCCCCCCAATTACAGTAGCGACTATCCGTTGGAGCTGTGGAAGTGGTATCAACAGTTTGGCAGGTGGCTTAGCCAATTCCCTTGTGATCCGAAAGTGCAAAGGTGCCCTTAAAGGGTGCGACAGCTCTTTAAAATCAAATAAGGAATATTTAATGAAATAAAAAACAAACGAATTTATATTGCAAAATATATAAAGTAATAAACAATGTGTTTGAATTTTGCTTTTTTGATAGCTCGAATCGGATTTTAATTCGAATTCCAAAATGTATTAAGTTGAGTAAGTAAATATAAAATATAATCTATGTTAAGATATCTATCTGAAAAGCCGTTTTCAGAATTCGATAGGAGTAAACTCAAATAGAGCAGTGTGCGTAGCTCTAGTTGCTCTACTAAATATCTCCAACGATATCTAAATTATTCCAATTGGAATTCAACTTGGACTTGCTAGATGCTGCATTCTGAAAAAAAAAATCGAATGCTAATTTTCGCGTTTCTTCTCAGTTGAGTGAACGATCGAAAGTGTTACAAGGTCCGTGAACTAACAATGCAGGGGAAACAAATAAGAGAAAGCACCACTACCAAATACCCTGTATTTGTTGTTGTCAGCGAAGGTTTAACTGTCTGCAGCGAAAGGAAAAGCTTTCTATGCTTTATAAGAAAAGTGAACTTGCATTCGAAAAGAATTTAAGAATTCTAGAGAACGACAATAAATGTTTTTGTTTTTATATACAGTTTTATAGGTATTGTTCTTTAACTTTCATTTATAAGATATGCCTTTGATATTTATTATTTACTTCTGCATAACGAATGTTGGAGAAAGTGAACGCATAAGTTCTATGAAAAGAATATTTCATAAATACGAAAAGGTCAAGTCTATAAATCTTTGTATCTGACAACAATCAAAAACTTTCTTTAAAAGTTTTGTGTTTATAATGAAAGAATATAGTGTGTATAAGCTGTAGCAAAAGACAGTGTCAAAAGATTCCTGTAGACATGGCTTTCTGTGTCTCACATGCCCTAATGCTAGCGCAGTTCTCAACGTTTACAGGGTATATAAAGGCCTGATCTAGGCAACAAAACAAGGCCACCCATGTAAACAAGTGACACAACACTGTCACTTCCACACACACGCCTACACACACACAGCCGCATTCGCCTACACACATGGCTGGCTTTTGTAGGAGCTGCCGTTGGCGGCACATTCGAACAACAGCAAGGACAACGCGCTGGGCTAGGCGACTGAAAGAGAATAAATTAAAGAACAACTCAAAATATCTGCGGGGCAATTTTTACCCAGCAGTGAAAGTAACTGAGTCTGTTTGTGTGTGTGTGTGTGTGTGTGTGTGTGCCCTGTCGTTGCGTATGTGTGCCGATTTGCTTGCCTACGCCTGTTTGCTGTTAAGTGCAAGTGCATCGATAGCAACACACACAGCAGCAAACAGAAAGGCAGAGAGGGAGAGCGATTGCTAGCGTGCGACTAAGATAGAGAGATAGAGCTGAGATAAGCGCCCCGCCTGGGCTGTCTCTATGCAACTGCAAAATAATTACTTTCATATCCAGCGGCAATTAAATTCATTTAGTTTGGCACCAATTTTCCTGCTACGAACTGTCACAGCAACGAGTGGGTGTAGCCTAAGCGGCATGTGCTTGACTAATACATACCCTAGGTGGAATTTGAGTATACTAAAGCAGATGATGTATGACAAGCGTAGCTCTCAAAGTGCCTGACTTATAGCTTGAATAATATTTCTAACTGTATGTACATATATATCGATAAATTGTAGAATTTATCGATATTTTGTATATTATAGCCACCGATTCCACCAATTTCATATTCTTTTCGCTCGCTTGCCAGAGTCTTACATGCTTTGCAGTTGCCTGCCGCACTCGTACATTCCGCACCAATATACCCACTTCCCACATTCACTGCAGGGTATTACAACAACAATGTGTAAGAGGCACACTATTAAGACATTCATTCATTCCACATTCAAACGTAGGCTAGAGCTCTTGCCAGCTTGGCTGTTGAACCTGCTGACCCACCCAGCCCATCAGCCACGCCTTCTGCCCCCACTCTCCTCTCCTATACTCTTACACCCACCCGCCCGTTAGCTCGTCTGGTCGGGCAACTCTCTAAACTATGTCAACTGTTAACTTTTTTAGCCGCTAGCATTCCGCGCGCATGGCTTACATATTTTTTTCAAGGACCCACGCACAGCTGCCACGCCCACCAGCGCTGAAAGCTAAACAATAAATTGCTTTAGGCCTGTGCAGCTAGTGGCACAAATCTGTATGCTGGAGTCGGAATTTATTAGATATCGATTTAATTGTGAAATTTCTCGCCAAATAAATGATCAAATAATTCATTTTAATCGAGCTCAATCAATTGTTACTTGATATCCCAGATTAGAATTTTGCTAAGCGAATACAAATTAAATTCGTAAATCTGGCAAATTGATGATTGACTGATTGAGGAATTGTTAATGAACACAGCGTGGCAGATTGTGAAGATGTTTAAGCTGAGAACTTGTATTACAAATTCAGTTTAACTTAAGTTTTATATATATAAGTATAAATATATTTGCATATTAAATATAAATATAATTTTAAATTATTTTGGCTTAATGCTTGTTATGATAGATCCATATGAAATGCTTACACAAATATGCTAGAAACATATATATATACATATATAATATACACCTATCTGTCTTGGAGAAAGTATCTATAGAGTCAGGTCTAAGTCAGAGAGATGCCTAGACAAGAGTATACGGCTTCGATGTATATGTATCATGACAGAGAAACTGTGAGCAGGACACAGGATTTTACTAGAGCAAGCTCAAGCCAAAAATGTTTTCAGTCGGTAAACAGTTTGGTAAGTTCGACACACCGACCAGGCCAACAAACCATTTGCATAAACCATTTTCACCTAGGCCTGATTGGCCTAATAAATTGATTGACTAATTGAATTACAGACTAGGCGACAATGCCAGCGAGCTAAGATTTGATTTCGATTATAATTAACTGATTGACTGATGGATAAATAACAAAGGCCTAAAGGTTAACCTGCTCAACATTTCCATAGCCAGACGAAACGTAATAAAATTAGCATAGAACCAAAAACAGCTTTGAAATTTATATGATGAAAGCAGGCGCAATATATAAGTATATGAATTTAAGATCTTGAAAATTCAGAGCTTCAGTAGAAGTGAAGTCTCTTACAAGCGTGAAGTGTACAGTAGAGCCATCATAATCAAGCCACTCATATTTTAACACTGAAACATTCCTGACATAGTACAGGAATATTTGTTAATTTAACTCTATAAAGTTTGATTGAATTAGTGGTATTGCTTAAACTATTACGCTGTCAGTTGTAGGAACAGACACATATAATAATATACCTATAATAATATATAATATACTCAATATAATAACTAGCCCAAGAACACATAACACACCTGGAATGAGACCTTTTAGTATGTCAAGTCTTTTACTTTAGCTATTTCTGTCAACAACTTTGAGCAATTATGTAAATTGTGTCGAAAAGCCTCATTTATAACTATACAAATATTTGAAGAACTATATATGTATTAGCATAAATAGCTGTCAGTTGGTAATCAAGGATATTAAGCGCTGTTCGCTTATAAATTATGAAATTTTCTACGGCTGAAAATAAATTAATGCTTGTGACGTCATCGAAAATTACTTTTACATATATGTATATATATATAAAGCACGTACATAAGTATATACAAAGAAATCAAGTCAATTTAACACTTACATTCGAGTTCTTGATAAAACTCGTTCGTTGTATAAAAGCATATGCCACATCGAGTATCATTTGGTTGAGGCGCAAAAATTGATAAGTGCCTTGTGGTTGTTGCGGCCATTAACACGCACACGCACACACATGCATATACACAGACACACTCACACACGCAAGCATAAGACATACGCATATATCTAACGAGCGACCAACACACGTCAATCAAACATGGCGTCAAATAATCATTAAGAAGCAACACACAGTTAGAGAGAGAGAGAGAGAGAGAGAGAGATAGAGTGCGAGTGAGTGAGAGAAAGAGGGAGTGGGAGTGAGAGAGTTGTATGTTAGAGGAAGCTGGAGCATCATTTTAAAAGGCAGCTGTTGCTGTGCTCTTCGAGTAGTAGGCGAGGCAGTTGCTTTGGCTTCCGTTGTAGCCTGTCATGTAGTTGACATTTGATTTGACTGACAAAAATTGATTTGCGGTTGCTACTTGAAGAGGGTTTGGGCCCACTCACATTGTCAATTTAATAATTGCTAAAAATATTGTAGCTAAAAACAATAAATGCGGCACTACAAGAGAAAAAGAGAGAGCAGACAGAGGGACGTAGAGAGAGGAGGGGCAACAATTTTGATCATTGCAATGAAGCCAACAGCAAAAGTTCACTAACGAGCTGTGATTTTTCTAGCCATCAGGCGAGAAGCTGTTGGTGAAGCATGGGCTAGACTGCAGGCCAATGCGATTGACGTCAATTAAGTGCTATAAGCGCCACTCGGGCTCCGATGCAGAGAGACGGCAGTGCGAGCGGTACGGGGGACGTGGTAGAAGGGGGGGAGGGGGAGTGGAGAAGTGGAGGAATGGTGTCGTCTCGTTGCTTTGTTTGTTGCTGTTTGGCAGCTGGTTATGGCAGCATAGGCGCGCGTTTGACACACTTTACGGGGCACCTAGCAGATTGATTGCTGCCACTCAATTGGCAGCACACACACCAGCACACTCAACTAACACACTCACACACACACACACACCCAGGCAGTTACAACCTTTGGCCTAGGCTCTGGCTCTGGCTCGTTACACGCAACGTTGCGCCATCGAATGTTGCCTACTGTTTCCTATCCTTTATTTTCTATTTTTTTCTTTTTTTGGTATGCCTGCTACTTTTTCGGTTACCGTTTGCCAATAGCAAGAAGCGGGTATATTAGTTTTGAGAAGAAATATAATTTAACTTCTTTAAATTGGAATTAAACTATAATTAATGTATAAGCACATATATGTATGATAGAAATCAAGAGGTTTAATATTCATTAAATGTATCTTTATCTCTCTAGAGCTAACATAAATTTTTTATATTCATTGATAGCATTTATCGATTGAGAATAGATGAGAAATTTTATAATAGCTAATGAATATTTGTTTTTTTTTATTTATTTATTTATTTATTTTTTTTTTTAACTTCTTAAAATCAATACCGAAAATTTATGATATATTTTGCCTTTATTTAAATTCACCCAAAGTTTTAAATAAAATTGATCTGAAATTTCTTTTGCCATCCATTTTCGTATTTAGCTTTAATTCAAATACGCCGAGAGCCGGAGTAAAGCTTGATATGCAAGAATGAATGAGAGATCTACCTGTTATTTATCTTATCCTACCCAGAGTAGGATAACCCATTGATCAATAGTCTCCTGCATTATATTCAAAATAACATTTAAGTAGAAGTAACAATAACCCACTTTCAACTTCATTCTTAGGGTATCTGCTAGTATACCATCTCTAACATAACACAGCCTTTCTGACTATATATTTTCACATATCTCATTAAACTCACAATAAAAGCAAGCTTTCTGTGAATTATTAGCCTGCTGCTCATGCCCCAGCATGCCCCAGTCAATCACTCCCAGCTTCTTATAGTCTACACATACATATAAGATATAGCACAGCCTATTATACTTGGAATACATGAAATGACAGCTCAATTCTCTCTTTTTTTTCCTCTCTATATCTTTGTCTTTCTCTACTCTCTCTTAGAGTATCTCCAAGTCGATGACTCCTCACTGCCTCACTCTCACTTAAATCTCTCATTTTTTTCTGTTTTTTTGCAGAACAACCAATGCCTGACAAGCGATTAGAATAAATTGCAACAAGCTGGCAAAGCGACAGCACAGCAGCAACAGCAACAGCAGCAGCAGGCTTAACGCATGCATTTGACACGAATGTTGCGGCCTGGCAGATTTCAGCTTGAACAAGTTCTCAATGGCTCCATCTGTATATCTAAAAATATCTATATATATATCCTTATATATATACATATATTTATATGGATGTATGCAATGTTTTTGAAGTGTTGCATGCGTATTGATGTATGTATGTGTGTGTGTGTGTGTGTGTGTGCGTGTGTAATCAATTTTAGTGGCGTCGCAAACTTTTTCAATCCGTTGCCATTCAATTAAAATTTTTCGCACAACTTTGTGAGCTCCTAAGTGGCCCAACATGGAGCTGCTTCATCAGCCAATATATATATATATATATATATATATATATATATATATATATATATGAATTTCTATATATATAAATCTCTCGCTCTTTACCCCATATATAAATTTTTACATACACACACATAGACTCGCTTGCTCTTGAGCGTATTTTTATGCAATTGATTAATGTGCTTTGTGCGCCAACATGATGAATTGCCATTTCAAAGGTGCATTCGTGGCTTTGAAATCCTCTATACAGTTTTTTCTCAATAATATGTACATATATGTTTTCATTAAAATATTGGCATACTTGAGCTAAACTTGTAGAGCTTAAACTTAATCAAAAGTTTAATGAACTTTTAGGCAATTTTCAGAATCAGTTTCAAAGGCAAAAGATTTGACCCACTCTATACCGATTGTATTCCCTCAACTAACTAGAAATCTTTACATATTATGCACCTTTCTTCCTCCTTGACACACGTTTATTATTAAACTTCAATTCAGCATCTTCCACACTCAATAATCAGTCTGAAATGTCAGTTAAGGCACATTTCAACTCATTCTTAATTAGTCTTAATTGTAATTTGACTGCCGGAAAGTGCATGCTGACATTTTCCGAAGAACAACCATAGGAAGATGGAGACGAACTGACATATGTATGTTCGCATATGGCCCACAGGCTTTTCCATTTTCCACACACAACTTATTTTAATGGCATGCAAGCAGCAACTAGTTCAATTTAGCTTGTCATTTCGCTGTCCAGCAACAGACACTCACACACACGCAAGCACTCAAGTACTCACAGATGCACACGCACACACATCGAGCATCGTTATAATTTTCCATGCTGGCAAAGACAAAAGCCTGACGTGAGAAGCAAATTTTCTTTTGTGTGTGCGGCAGACTAAATTGAAATTCTATGCAAAACTTAATCAAAAATTGTTTAGCAATGCACAAGCAGTGTACAGGACACATACACTCAAACACACACGCATACACACACACACTTACATACTTGAAAAAAAAAAAATAACATCAAACTTTGGTAGAAATTGAAAAATAATAACAAAAAGTTACCGTGGCAGCCGAAGTTGTTGTTCTTTTTGTTGTCATTGCTGTTGTTGTTGTTCTTGCTGTTGTTGTCGTTGGCATTGTTGCTGTTGTTTGTGCTATTGTTGCTCTAATTTAATGCGTTGAGTTTTCTCTTTCAATACCCTTGCAGAGAGTATTGTAACTGGGTCAAGAGTTGTGTAACGCATTGGGAAGGAAGATAACTCTAAAGCATATCGATAACTGAAAAGACTTCAAAGAAAGAAGCAGAGAGACAAAATAAGAGAAAGATAGAATAGAAAGCCAGAGTAAGAGGGTGACAGATAGAGAGAGGGTTTCCTTTAGAGAGAAGTCAAAGAGAGAACGGATCAGGGAGAATATGCACATATAGATCGATTCCTTTTTCGAACTTCAGTGAAAGAGAAGATTTATATGTCCTCCCACTATATCTGGATTTTTAGTCTCGCCTTTTTAAGCACAGCTTGGGCACTAATATATACATACATATGTTCTCATTAAGAGTTATACAAGTATATAATATCATATAGTTGCTCATTTAGCAGGGTATCTGCTAGTCCAATGCTTTCGCCTGGATTCCGCTTGTTTTGCTTTTAATTTATATAGCTGCTCGAAGCACTCGGCACCTGCACTCGGCTGATGCTGCTGCCATTATTCAATCTGATGGCGTCTTTGCTGCTGGCTGACATAGGCCGCCACTTCTACTTCTTCCTCTGCTGCTTCTTGCTCTCCTTCGTATTATTATTCTTGTTATTGTTGTTGTGGTTGTTATTGTTTGTATTTTAATAAAACACTGACAGCAACAGCAGCAGCAACAACAACAACAACATCGCAACGCGCTGCCTGACTCAAGTAGAGTCGAGTCAAGAGAGATAGACAGATAGAGAGGGAGAGAGAGAGAGAGAGAGCGAGAGTAAGAGTAAATCTTATTATTTTATCCTTTGTTATTGCATTTGCAAAGCCGAGCACTGGCTTAGCCTCAAACAGTGCGCAGCTCTGCCTTGTTCTTGTTGATGATAATAAATCTGCATGCTGTTGCAGGGAAGCTTATAGAAAGGCGGGGACTATGGGCCGCTTCGCTGAGTATGGCCTGTGATTTTGATTTTGCTTGTCACTTGGGCTGGCCAAACGCTGGAACAAACGACCAAGAGAGAGATAGAAAGAGAGAGAGAGACGGAGCGAACAACGTCATATGTCAACTGCATCAATATTTGCATTTTGATTGAAACTTACAAGAAAGCAAGCCAGCTGGCAGCCAGCAGCCAGCAGCATTTGCATATGCTTGTAGTAAAGGGCAACTGAACTCGTCTTGGTTAATTATTGAAGAGATGTGGGACCACTTTAAATGACAACAGCACAGAAGGAGCCAGAGACAGAGATAGATGGATATTTTGAGTGAAAGAGAGATAACTTTAAGACATTTGCCCACCATTATGAGCAGTGAAGACTCTCAGAGATGTTTCGTGTCCATGGCAAATGCAGTTATGTTGTTAATTTCACTTATAACGCACATTAAACGCAGATATGCAGCAGCTGCTGCTGCTGCCTCTGCCGCCCCAAATTGTTAGCCGACAAAAGCTATTTGAACATAATCAGTGCAAAGTGCTGCCACTCCATTTGCAGTTCAGCCCTGGCAATGGCCATTGCTATTAGTATTTGCCATTGGCCAATGGCCATTGCCCAATGTTGTTGTCGGCTCTAAAGGCTCTGACATTGTCGTTCTGCTCAAATTGGGTCAAAATGCGTTAAATGTCGCCAACGCCAACGCCAACGAGTTAATCAATAGCAACAACAACTAGCCAAAACAGTTCACAGTTGGCCGATAATAATGCCACTGGATTTAGCCATTTTCAAGCTAGATTGCCTACAAACTGTATGCTAATAGCTGCATAAACATGTTGCGGAAGTATTTGGAATTGTTGTGGTAGATCAGTTATCGAATCGTATTGCCATTTTCCATAGACTTCAGCGAAAAATCAATCAATGACAAATGGCTAAGGCATTATCCACCTTTCGACTTTTTAAAAGACTCATATGTCTACAGAATTTTCTCTTTTCTTTAACAAAATCTTATAGCTCGACTGGGAGAAAGTCAAACTTTTCTAGCTGAATTTGACAAGCAAATAACTGGAAGGGCAAACAGCGAGCGAGCTATAAATATTTAATACATTTGAAAGGCAATTTGAGTGGAATCTATCCCCATTTTATTCGAAACATTTCTCATTCTAAAGGTGTCAACGACTATTCGTTTAACAAGATTTCATTAAGTATGTATATTGTGAATACTCTGCCATCTAATTGCAGAATCAGCTCTGTTGACCACGGTTTGAGCAGACGTTAGTTCCAATTGGCAACAGCCGGCAGGCAATTGCCTGCTGCTTGTTAGCTGTGAAGAGCTAGGTATGAAAATTAATTGGGACTTGTAAATGGCAGAGCTTTGCCTGTCACACACACACACACACACACACACATAAATACACACGCACACCTATAGCCACGCAGTAGGACAACAATGAGATAATTTTGGGCTAATTAAACCAAGGAGGCTTGTGCGTTGCATCATGTCGATTGGATAATGCCACAAAGGTTCACGGCAACGGGCAACAGGCAACAGGCAACAGAAACAGCAGCTGCATTTAATAATTGGAAATAAAAATGAGAAAAAATGGATGAAAAAAAATTGAGCTCGCGACATAATTAATTTTGCTGGCTTCTCTATCTGTTCGTTCGTTCGTTCGTTTCGCAATTTCATTAGAAAAATTGTTTATTAAAAAAAATATTAAGTAAATAGAATAACAAGTAAGAAAGCTCTAGTCGAGACTGCTCGACTACGAGATCCCCTGAACCCTTGGAGCAATAGATATTTCAATACTTTTTCGCGACTTTCAGCTTACACAAGAAACACGCACACACACACACACACACACGTACGCACACACAGGTATACATACACACACACGCATACAGACACACATACACACACACACGCATACAGACACAAACGCATACAGACACAAACGCATACACACACACACATACACATACAAGCAACCACGCATAAACACGCATGGGCTGCAGTGTGCGCTTACTATGAGAACTTAATTGTTTAATAACTTTTTTTATGGACGTACGATCTTCATGAAACTTTTAGATTATGATTATAACATGAATATGTATGTAATTGCCAAAGCACAAGTCTCTAGTATTTGAAATACGCTTTTTACAAAAGTGAGGGTGAGGGGGTGAATTTAGAGGTGGGGGGTAAATTTTAACAAAAACCGAAATTGTATAAATTGCATATAAGCATAAATTAAAAATTTGGAGACTCTAGCAATAAAGGTGTAGAAGATATAATTTTATAACTGGGTTTCGATAAGGTTTTTTATCGATAAAAAAGATCGAGATGAGTTATCGATTTTTAATGATAAACTTGATATGCGCGCTGTAATTACGGACATTTTAAAAAAAATTTGAAGTCTCTAGCTCTTATATCTTCTGAAATCGACGCGTTCATACATACGGACAGACGGACAGACGGACAGACAGACGGACAGGGCCAAATCAACTCAGCTCGTCACCCTGATCAAGAATATATATACTTTGTGGGGTCTGCCACGCCTCCTTCTCCCTGTTACATACATTTCAACAAAACCATTATACCCTGATTTCCCATTGAAAATGGGTTCAGGGTATAAAAAACAATAAGTCGAGTGCCCTGACAAACCCACTCGACTCGACTCTGTCAGCGCCTTTCTGCGCTTGATGGCAAGTTTATCTTTGCATAAGACATGCCGCGCCCCCCACCACGTACCCACGTACCCTTCCTGCCAGCCCTTCAGGCTGTACGCGCTACTATCTTGATCATAATCATAAAAAGTTATGCGCTTGCTAATTTGATTAATGGCATTTCCTTGGCCGCAATCCAAATTCGTAATGACTCGCGCTCTGCCTCTACCCAGCTCTTACCCTCTCTCACTCTCTCTCACTCTCTCTCTCTGCCACTCTGTGTGCTGCTGGCTAGGAAATTATTATTACTTCTAATTACAACAGACAACAGACAACTTCATTAAGCCAGGCAACGGAACTGGCGGGGCATTAAAACAATCGCATCTGGAAATCAAGTGCCGTAAATCATAAAATCTAATTAATGTCTGCAGCGCTCACACAGCCTAGCTCTAAGAATTATTTAAAAAATATCTATATAAATATAAAATCATATTTTCATAATTTTTGATTGCTTTTAAGCAGAAATTTCATTTCACTCAATTATATTTCAATTCTCCTGTGGCGCACAGCACGTATACGTAATGTGCATTAGCTGGCATATTTGTGACCAAATTTGAAGAGCATTATATGCACACATAATGGGCATGCAGTGTATATAGGTTTAGTTCCACTGGGCAATCAAAATTTCGAGTTTTGCATACTATTTGTGCTCTTTGTGCCATTGGCCGAGTATTACGCATTTAACTGCGCCCAACCAAAAATCCGGTTGCTTGTTTTGCCTAAATAAATGCACCACAAATCAGTTTCAATTGAATTTTAATAAATATATATACACACGCGTATATGCACATCAACAATTTTTTGGCTAAATATTTTTGCCAATTGTCAATGTTTATTAAATGTCAATACATATGCCAATATATATAAATATATATATATATACTTTTATAATATATTTATTTATATATATATCACAGACACTGAAATTATTTTGGATTAAATTCGCAAACGAAATTGATATTGCTTTGCAAATATTTTCGTAGCTAAAAGAATTAAGAGACTTTGACATTAAAAAAAAAAAAAATACCGATGCAATTTGGCCAGGAATTATAAATTAAATTGGGGAAGCTATAAACAATTAAATATATATTTATTTGCAAATCCATTTGAGCCCTGCATAAAGCATATTTGATTCAGTTTCATGTCGACTTGAGCCTAGAATACTAACTACTTTAGCATAAAGCATTTTAATGAAAAATTAAGTTTAGAATTCTATAAATGAATAATTTTTTAATGAAATAAATAACAAATATTAATATAAGGAAAATCAGTAAATTAAAATATTAAAATATATATATAAAAAAAATAAGTAAATTAAATAAATATAAATATTTAAAAAATTATAAAAGTATAGAAATATTTGTGTTTCTTCCTACCTTTCTAACTATCTATAAATATATCTACACATCTGTCTATCTGTCTGCCAATATCTGTATCTATCTCTCATGTATTTTCTCTCTAATCAAAATGTGCCTTTCTCTATCTATCGATATATGTACACAATTGCAATGTGTTTCTCAAAGTCTCCTACTGTCTATCTATATACCTACCATCACTTACAATTTCACAAAGGAAATAATACCTCTGCTCTCACTGAGCAAACATTTGCATGTGCGAATGGCCGCTCTATTGCCATAATGTGCATTAAGCTGAGACAAACACAACTTGTAGTTGCTACGCAGGACAACTGTGCCTATATGGATCAACAGCAAGCGCATATAAACTGAAGACATTGACCACATTGACTGACCAATTCGCGCGGCTGGCTCAAAGCTGATTATCATGGCAATGACAAGAGCATATTGGTCACGTTACGCCAACACACCCCCGCCACACCACCAGCCATGCGACGCCTCTTCCGCTGCCACGCCCCCGCAGCCAGTTAAAAGGCCACATGCACTTACAAGCGAGCGCAGCCCGTTAATAACTGAAACGTGCCTCAGTTGGAGCATGCGGCATTAATGCGATGCTTGGCTGCTACTATTTGCGTACAACTGTTGAACGACTCAAGCGGGCCGACTGTTGCGCTTGTCTGGCTCTGTGTGTGTGTGTGTGTGTGTGTGTGTGGGTGGGCGTGGCAAGCGCACTGTTAAATCAGGCAGCCAGCCAGCTGGGCAGCATCATCAAGCGAGTCGAGTCCAGCATTGCATGCAAAGTGGCAACTCCATTTGCCAGGTTTGGGTTTTCTATACCATCAGCTTTAGTATTATGAACTATTTGAAAGGGTTTGTAACATATTAAGGGCACTTTTGCTGTAGGAGTTATACTCTCAGCTTTTAGGATCTGCTGCAAGCTATTTCTTTCCGCTATATTCTTTATATTTTTACACTCTTTCACAAAAGAAATGGGTATATTGGTTTCTAGCCACAGAATGTATTATATGATAGATGGATTAAGAATTAATTATTATCATTAATTAATTCTTAATATAATATAATATAATGATAAATGAAAATGAACAATCTCTGTTCTACTCTCTGCATCTATTTACTCAAAAGAACCCATTTTTTGTATACTTTATATGCATATATAACTCTCTACAATTTCCCTAACCAAACTCATCCTCACCGCACATTTCATACAGACATTTCCCAGTTAGAGTATTTCAACTCTCGTGCTAGCTCCAGCGATAATTGCAACATATTTTCCTCGTTTCTTTTTGCTATTATTATTTTCATTTTTATTTTATTTTTTCGTTCACTTTCAACAGCAGTTTGCGTGCGAATTTCTAGTCCCCAGTCTTGTTCAGCTATCACGTTTGGCGCTTAGTCACGACGCGAATCGCATGAGTTGCTGTGATTAAGTTTTGTTATCATTTTGGTCATTGCATTTGCATTTGCTTTAACTGATGGCAGGTCTATTTAGATTACACATTCATACATATAGACTCTATAGTGCCGTTTATAGTCAATTGTAAATGGTTTAAATGGCTGGCTAATTGGAAGTCTAAGCAATAATGTGGCAAACTTTGCTCATAAATTTAATTGCAGCACAATGTGGCGGTAAGCGCTTAAAGACTGCTTGCTGTGTCGCTGTTGATGCTGATTGATGCGATAGAGACCTTAACAGAGCGCATAAAAGTACTCAAGCAGAGGGAGAGAGGCAGATAGAGAGGGAGTGAGAGCGAGAGGTGGTGAAGCTGTGGCAAGGACTCACTGCAAAATTGCATAATTAATCATAAGCGCATAAAAATGTCAACTGAAATGAAACGAGAAAACTGTTGGCTGGTTGGCAACATGTTGCTTGCACACACACCCACACACACACACACATACCCACACCAACACACACACACACAAACTGGGAAACACTTTGCAAGTGATCAGCGCAACAGCTGCAGCAGCTGCAACAGTAAAGCGAAACTGAAACTGAATCTAGGACTGAGCGCGCGTATTTCTCTGTGTTCCGGGGGGTTTTTTATGCTCCTTGTTGGGTTTTGCCACGTCGAACATTTACAAACAAATCAAATTTGCATCAGAATTTCATTTATCTTGTTTTGTTTTTGTTTGTTTTTTGCCTGCTGACTGTTGCGAAGCTTTTGGGCGGACAAAACGCGTCGCAGTCGAATTGCATTTGCCAGTCGCACAAAATCAGAAATAACACGAACGCAAGCGGCAAAAACCAAGCAACGAACTTCAAATGACCTGCACAAATTGAAAGCTTGAGACGGGAGAATAAAGATAGATATGCAAATAGAAATTGAAATGAAGATATTGTTATGGAATATGAAATGAAATGGAAGCAACTGCAGATGTTGATACAACAGAGATGAATAAACAGAAACACAGAAACATGCATAGACAGAGATGCGAATAATTTAGATACAGATACAGATACAGATGCAGATACAGATACAGATACAGATACAGATACAGATACAGATACAGATACAGATACAGATACAGATACAGATACAGATACAGATACAGATACAGATACAGATACAGATACAGATACAGATGCAGATACAGATACAGATACAGATACAGATACAGATACAGATACAGATACAGATACAGATACAAATACAGATACAGATACAGATACAACCTTATCTATATTTAAGCTCACATTTCAATCATTTACTCAACTAAGTCAAACAAATGACTCCACTAAATCCAACTGATCCGAATCTATGACTGATATGCTCAGCTCATTTACACTTCAGTCTTATCAATTAGCTGCTTTCATCTTACAACACTAGCTTAGTGCAATTCAATTGCACAATGCAACAACAACTACAACAACAATAGCAATGCCTTTCGAGGCAATCAATATGCGCCCAGCATTCAATTTGACAGCTGAGGCGAAAAAGGAAAACTTCTGCTTCAGCTGCAGAACTCAGCTTCGAGCTCATTTATTAATGTCAAATGTAATTTCTTTGCATATTTTGTGCTAAACATAATAAATGGTAGCTGACTTTAATGAAACACTATATACACAAACAAATATACACACATATATAAGTGTATATATATCGCATGGCTACACTCATGACTTTTTGTGCAATGTCTGAACAAAGTTAATAACCGTTTTATGAGTCTATTAAAAAAGGATAATCGTTGGGTAGCTCAAGCTTTATATTTCCCTGAATTTTCACCCCCTGCCTTTTTCTTTTTCATCTCATGTTTGTTTGTGGATGCTAGGACTATGCTGTATGCTTTGTATTTGTATGTATTTGTATGTGTGTGTGGCATTTATGTAAACGATGCCACAAAAACTTCAAGCAGAAAAAAAAACACATCATCAACTACAACAAAAGGGGGCAACAACAACAACATCAGAGCAGCAAAGCAGCAAAGCTCTCTAATCGTTAGCCGGTGTTTTATAACACTCGTATATTATTAAACCCAACAGAACCTTTCCAGCAAGCTGCTCGAGCCTAGTTTAGTTACTTGCTGTGTAAATAAATAAACAGGGTTGCCAACATCAAACAGCAAACAGCAACAAAAAAAACATAAGTTAGATATTCGATTGGCAGTATCCGACTAGAAGATGCGCTGAACTTGAATACAAAAATTGAATATGAGATATTTGTTGAAGAGACATTTGACATAAAATGTTATAGGATTTAATTCTTAGAAATATTTTGATATATTTTGAAAATTAGTGGGAAGTTGAAATTCAATTTCATATGATTTTATAAGCCTTCACTTTATGTATTAAACTCTAGTTGAGTTTAATCTTCTATCCTTCAAGATAATTCATAGGAATTCGTACGCATTCCTGTCTATACCTTATGAGGTAACAAACCCGTAACATCCCGCTTACCCCATCTCAAGCGACCTCTAGGGTATGCGCAAAACAAAAACTGAATAGAGCAAAAGAATTCGTGAGAAACTAAAAATTGTTTTTTATTTGCTGTTCGCTCTTAATGATTATCCTCTGTGTAAATCAAACCGACTGCCGAAAAAGGGACGCAGCACAAATTATGCAGATTATGTCGAGAGTTTGTTAGCTCTGGCATGGGGCGGCGCTTGGGGGTGTGGTGTGAAAGGTTCGGCTAGTCTATAAATATTATTTATGGTGATATGTGCCCAAGCCTGGCAGAATGATAAATTATCAAATGCCACAAATTTTTGCAACATTTTCCAGGTACATTTTGCGGTTTAGGCTTTTAGGCCATTTTTTCTTCATTTTTTTTTTTTTTTTTTTTTTTTTTTTTTTCTTCCTTTTTTACGTATGCCCATTAAAAGTGGCCTCGAATGGATGTAGTAAACTTAAGCAGGAAGATGTTACGGCGCACATATATTGTATTTATGATTGATTTTAAAATAATGAAGGAGACAGGTGGTTTAAGGCAAGGTTAGATTAGGAGCCAAAAGTTATTGCTTGTGGAAAAGGGTTTCCTTTTGGCTAGGAAAATGAAGATTGAGCTATGAAGAAGAGTTTCATGAGAATTTTGAGAAGAGTTTCTCGCTTTAATTTTAATTTGTTGGCAGTTTTAACTGAGTTTAAATACAAATCATATTTTTAGTAAAATTTCATATAGTTATAACAGAGGAAGGACATTCATATATTGGTATATATACTTCAGACATATTAATATCTGATTTATTGTCCAAGCTCATACAAAGATCTTTTGGAAAATGTATTATTAATAAATCAGGTTGAAGCCCCATTTGAATGCTCAGTAAATCCGCTTTCACTATTCGAATTTTTCCTCTATGGAAAATCCAGCCGTCGAGCACTTTCAATCGTTTAAAACTCTTATTTTTCTCTCCCTTTGACTTTCTAGGCATGCAAAGCCATGCATGCATGTATGTTCATGCCTGAGTATTGGGTTATGTGAGTTTTGCTGTGTTGGCGCGTCACTGTGACAGAAATCAATAATTGTAACTGCCAAAGCGCAGCCATAGCGCTGCCATCGCTTTACGTATTTAATTAAATAATGCGGCTGCATCATAAATCATGGAGAGAGATGGAAAAAAAAAATGATCATGGTTGAAGCGTGAAAGCGAAAATTTTAGGACTAAGCGCCTTGTGGAGGCAACTGCAACATCCAATTATATGCATTTTAAATGCACATGTGGCAAAAGGCGTGTTGCATGCAGATTTGCGGTGCCTCGCAATGTTGCAATGTGCGGCAATGTGGCAAGTGCCAAAACTTCCGGCGCTCTGCTGGCGGCAACATCTTAAAGCTAACGTTTGGTCGCACTCTACATCCCTTTTCCGTTGCATAAATAACAACATGAGGCAAGCAAAACGGAGCAGGAGCTTGAACGGATGTGAATGACTAGAAGATACCCTGAACAACTTAAAGAGATTGAGCTGAGACAATTGATTCAATTGAAATGGGATTGAGCGAATGGTGGATCATTGGAGTAGGTGAGAAATCAAGGAAAATCTCTACTAAATCTCTACCAAATTTATCTAGAATCTAGTTCTTAAAGTGTAGGATATATGCATTCTTAACAGAAGTGTAGAAAGCTAAACCACTTACATCAAGTCTCTTATCGATTTATCAGATCTTGCTGAAGTTTTGGCTCCCTAGTTAAGTCCCTCTTCATTCCCTTCTAATTCATGTTTATATTTACATCTATTCATCTACCTCTTACACCAATTTTAACAAATACAATCTACCCTACTTATCCTTTTTCAATGGGCTCCTGGGTATAACAGTAACAACAACAGCAACAACAACACTCAACTCTGTTGTCAGCTCCATGGCCAGCCCGCAAGTTGGCAAAATTTTGCAAGCAGCAGCCACTAAATATTATATATAATGTATCCATATACATACATACAATATACACACATATATAAGCTATCGTTGAGCACCCATAGACACATTTATACTGCTAAGATATATACATATATCTATGTATATGTATCTCTCCATATGCCGGCTAAGATGAGCATTTAAATTTACCGACTGGGCATTTGCGGACATGCGGACATGCCGCACTTCCGCAGAAGCCAACAATAACAACAGCAACAAACACCGGGAATGGCCGAGCAACAGACCTTAGCATTCTCACTGTTTCAATATAGCATACATTTCTATATATTTATGCTGCAAGGGCAGACACACAAGTTCTGTTTTAGACAGGCAGAAGCTCTATTTTCTAAAAACCAAATTTATACACAATTCAAATACAGTTTGAGAGAATGGAAAAAAACCAAAGGTCCATAAATTAACTTTTTACAAAGGTATAAAAAAAAATTCAAATATTTGAGAGGTTTCAACTGACGAATTTAGAATTTAGAAGAGAACAAAACTAATTAAGTGCTCATGAGGCTTCACAATTGAGAGCAAAAACTTTCTAGATGTGAAAGCTCATTAAATATCAGAGATGATGCTTTTATGGCGGATATTTATGTTTTTTTTTTTTTTTTTTTTTTTTTTTTTTGCTAGCGGCTGGAATGGCTCTAATGTATCCAATTTAGTTTTATGCAAAGAAGAGTGGAACTGGGTTATAATGGGCCTATTACAGAACCAATATAGGCCTATAGGTTGAATGTTGTAGAAAATTTTCAAAATAACTGAAAAATTTGAAATTTGCTTAGAAAATTACTTATAGCTAGGCTTTAAATGATATAGTATATACTATTAAAAAGACAAACAATATCATTGTATATTATTTACACTATGCAATATCTTATGTATAGTATAAACTATTATTATCATTTGAACAGTTACAGATAGCACGATAAAAACTCATTTAGAAGACACCGTAAAGCATACCTCTTAATAGACCCTCGCACATGTATGTCTCCGCATGTGAGGGCTCTTCTGTACATGTGTGTGCCCTGTGGGTGCGTGTGAGTGTGTGTAGCGTATGCTGATATGAAAAATATTACTTCCGCCATTTTGTTGGAGAATTTATGCCTTGGCTTGAAGTCACAGTGGCAAACACGCACCCACACACACACATACGCACACTGTGACACACATATGGCAGCGAAAGGAAAAACAGAGCTGGATCGCCCGTGCACTTGATTCGCATACCCGGAAAATGAGCCGCCGGCACTAACAGACGCACAGACGGCTGAAAAAAAAGGAGTAGACGACGAAGCTGCGACTTTAACATAAGTCGCATTAAAAGTCACCGTCATGGAAATGTTTATTTTTCCGGAATTTATGCAAAAATTAAATTTACCGCCAGTCATAATTAAGAGTTAGAGTCGGATTTTTGAGGCAGCAAAAGGAGCAGCAGCAGGAGCAGCAGCAGGAGCAGGCAACATGTCTCAAATTGCGACTAGACGGCATAAATCTGAGAAATTGCAGCTAGCAGAAGGAGCAGCAGTTGCAGCAGCTGTTGCAGCAGTTGCACCAAATGCAGCAAAGCCAAAATGCTGCAGTAAAACCAGCTCTTGGCAAACGTAAATATTTGCCCTGCCTGGGCCTTTATACGTTTGCCAGCCAAATAACAAAGAATTTTCCGGCCAAAGGGGGGAAATGTGAACATGTTGCTCGCAGTGTATGAAATAGGCCTCAGAGAACTTCGGTCTGGCCAGTTCTTCATCCAAAACAAATCAAACACTGAGCTCCGAGCTCTATTGATGGCTACAGTCAACAATTGTCTAATACCTGAAGGTTTCAGGCTGGCAAATTTAAGTTGTGTTTTTAAGAAATGTTTTCGTAAATTTTACAGCAAATGGACTATGCTTTGGTAAATTCAAAGGTTTAAAGTTTCTTTTTAATTTTTTTTTTTTTTTTTTTTCTTTAAGCTGCTTAAATTTCGTTACCAGAAAAAATGAAGTTTTCTTGTTATTCGAGCAATGATAAAATTTTAAAATACATTTTCAATAACGTGAGCAATCTATATTAACCTTTCCGTTGAGGTTATATGTAAATCTAGTATTTCTAGTTTTTTATGTTTAAAATTTTTAAAGCTCCAAAGCACGCTTACATAAAAAAAAAATGGTAAAACCGAATTTAAGTCTGTCCGCATTCCTTTTGCTTAGATTGAGTTTGACTTGAGAAAAGCCTTTGTCACCTTTGGCGAAAAACATGTCAGTGAAAAATCAGTTCACTTTAAACACGATTTTCCTCTAGTTTGATGTCTTCAAATCTAAAGCTCATCCTTATAAGCCAAAACCTTTTTGTGTAAATGTCAGCTTCAATTAGGTTTTTGATAGCCTAATTAACCCAACTCAAGAAAAGAACAACAGCCACGGCAGCAGCAACAAGTATGACAAGCATTTCATCTATTTCAAAAATTTGTAGAGCACAAAGCGGTAATTGAAACCTTTTACACATTCCTGACCCACTCGAAATACCTTTTGAGCACTCACTTTCTCCCTCTACCTCTCTCGCTCTCTCACTGTATCTATATATATAAATGCCATTGAAAACTGTGATATGACGCATACATTTCTGGGCTATAGATTTCGATAATTGAATTAATTGTTACAATTGGTAAACGATTTCTGATGACTGCCAGCATTCTATCAGTCAGTCAGTCTGCCAGTCAGCCAGTCTGTCAGCATGGTACATGTGATTATCTATTTAGACGCTTGATGAAAGCCAACTGGTGTGTGTTTGCTTTAATTTCTGCGGTCGCATCTGTATTTGCATGTCACTTAGCTGTCATTGAGAGGAAACACACATATCTGTATATACGTGCATATATAATTGTATATATACAATATATTTCTGTTTATCTATATCTGAATGGACAGATACATTGCAACTGCCAATTAAATATTCACTTTCGTATTCATTAATGGTACAAAAACGGACGCATCAGCTGGTTTGGGATGGACATAACCAACTGCATAATGCTCGTCAATTATGTGAGCTCAACTAGAAAAGTGCGGGAGTATATAAAGGAGGCAGGGGTAGTGGTAGTAGTAGAGCAGTAGAGCTATTGAGCTATAGATCGGTAGAGCTATAGAGCTATAGAGCGAAAGAGCGATAGAGCAGAGGGGCAGTAGAGCAGTAAAATGGAAGAGCTAGAGAGCTATAAAACTATAAGCCGGTAGAGCGGTAGAGCGGCAGAGCCGTTGGTAGAGTCGTAGAACGATAAAGCGGTAAAGCCGTAGAGCGATAGAGCGGTAGAGCAGTAAAACGGTAGAGCCGTAGAGCGATAGAGCGCAGTAGCAGAACTGTAGAGCAGTAGAGTAGTAGAGTAGCAGAGCATTAACAATAAAACGGTAGAGCAACAGAGCAGTAGGACAGTAGAGTAGCAGTGCAGTAGTCCACTGGAGCGATAGAGCTGTAGAGAATCGAAGTGTAGAACAGTAAAGTGGTAGAGCAGTAGAGAAGTATAGCAGCAGAGTGGACGGCAGAGCAGTAGGCCGGTAGAGCTATACAGCAGCAGGACAGTAGAGCAGTAGAGTAGTAAAGCAGCATAACAATAGAGCAATAAAACGGAAGAGCAATAGATCAGTAGGACAATAGAGTTGTAGCGTAGCAGACCAATAGAGCGGTAGAGTAGTAGAGCAGCAGAGCAATAAAGCTGTAGAGCAGTAACGAAGTAGAGCAGTGGATGGGGTGAATTATTGGATATGAGTAATATACATACCCATCTGAGTTTATAGTCAGCTAAAAGTGCGGACTAAGTTTTCAGAGTACAGTTATCATTCAACTAGGCGGACGAACAGCCTCTTCACTCTTATAACTATGCTTCCGCCTGCTTCAAACTATGTTCATTCGATAATGGATACCAATTTGAAGAATCTCTGCTATAATCGTATATACTCGCTTTTGCTCATTGTGAACGAGCAGAGAAAAGGCGAAAATGCAAACGCAGAAAATTGCGCGCATAAATTGCTAATTGACATAAAAATGCAAACGTCTATATGGCACAGCACATCTGTGCGTGAGTGTGTGTGTGTGTGTTGCTGTTATTGTTGTATGTGTGAGTGCCATACAGCAATAACAAATTACACTCAAAAATTGAAAATTCAATTGTCGTGCAAATTGATTTCAAATGTCACATAAATGTCAAACTTGCATTTGATGGATACACTTGCACTCTCGCTTCCCCTCGCTAGCTCCCACTCTACCAGACACACCCTCCCTCTCTCTCTGTCTCTCTCTCTCTCTCTCTCTCTCTCTCTCTCTCTCTCTCTCTCTCTCTCTCCCATGATCTCTGGCATCACATTGCAGCTTTTGTTTTGCTGCTGATAATAATAGCATCGAATGACACCACAATGCGCTTACACACACACACACACTAACACTCCAACTCACACACTCACGTCGCTCACGTATCGATTGTGTTAGTCACACAAATCTTTTTGACTTTTGGCCATAGCTGGATGGATGATTCGTCAGCGTTCAAGCCAGCCATGAATTTAGGTGAGCACCAATCAATAATCACATTCGCTACGAACTACGACTAACACCCTAGTCACTTGCCCCGCCCCCACTTTCCGTGCTATTCTTCAGCCAACGACTCCTTCCGTCCACTTCGTGGGCAACATGAAAAATGACCGATGGCGCAGCCAAATAGAAGAAGAGAAGAGAAACTTTCGCTGTAGCTGTTATGTTTAGCTAGGTGTAGAGGTGTGTGTCTGTGTGTGTGTGTATATGTGCGTGTGTAGCTGTAGCTCGGCTGAGTTCACTTTGATTTACTTGACTGTGCCCCGGCTCGACATTTTGACACAAATCACAGCTGACCAGGCAGCAGATTGGCCAGGGCTTTAAATGACGGCCTACACGTAACTATATGTATGGCATGCGACTATACCTGCATATATATTCATATAGCTAATCAAGGCTAATAATATTGTGCTTCATATAAGAATTATGCTTAACCCAACCGAGTGCTTTAACTAAAATGCTCCAAGAAATTGAAAAAAAAACTTTCCTAATATTAAGATGTATTTAAATATATATTATAGAAATAAAAAAATAAATAAATAAAATTCTAGTTATTTTAGCAGAAAATTCTACGACAGTCAAGCTCACTTGCTTAGAAACTCATGCAGATAATAATAAATCATAATTAACAGACAGCTTAAACGCTCTTTGAGCTGTGAACATATATTAATATTCATTTGAGAGTTTAAAGTGTTTATGATACCCTGGAAAATAGTGAAGTGGCTAGCAGATGTAGGCATGATAGACTCTCCAAGGTATACAGCTTTTTCACCAAGACGAACTAGCTGGATCTAACTACTTCCACTATAAATGCTTCAATCTCGACAATTATAATAGTTCGAAATTCGAAATTTCTTAATATGTATTCCAAAATACCCTACACAGTTTAATTTAAAACTTTTGTCGAATAACTCGCTCACATTATTATTAATGTATAAAACTATTAACTAGAATAATCCCATTCCACCTATAATAAAGGCAAAAAATTTATTTTTTCGGAATTCCAATACGGATATTGAAAGATAAAAGATACGTATTTCTATCAGCTATTGCTGATTCTTGGAATTGGGTATTTACACACCTCAATATCCCAAATTCTTTCCCCGAAAATTTCATTAGGATCGCACATCCACAAACAAAGTTCAATCAATCAACCTAATTCTGATTGTGGGCGTTAAAGGAAGAACAAACGAAGCCGCTGCACAGAGTGTACAGTTACTTAAGTTTGCTTGTGTTTGATTACGTGTTTGTACAAGTTTGGGTATCTGTATATATATGTATGTATATGTAGGAGATGGCAAAAGTGAAGAACGGGTTCACGGTATCTCCCAGTCGAGCACACCCACTTATTTGTTTCACGAAAACTTTGCCTCCATTGCCTAACAAATTTAATAGGAATTTATTAATACTCAACTCCCTAGAGCAAAAATATAATAAGTATCGGGGAAAAAAAAAGCGAATTGTAAGAAAAATTAGGAAACATTTTAAAAGGCAAGAATAAAGCTGGGCACTGGCACGTGCCTAAGCTTTCGTTACCCAGGCCCAAAGTATTTTAACTTGCAATGGCAATAGGCTTTCATTAGCCTTATATATATGTATGTATATATCTGGAAGTTGACAGGATTTGTTAGACATTTGTCAAATTGCTAGCATATCAGAGAGCAATGCGATGCGACGGCTGTCAGCTTGCCTTTTGTTTCGTTTTTTTTTTTTTTTTTTTTTTCCCCCTTCCCCTTCCTTTCCCGTACTAGAAAATTCCTTGTGAAGTCCATGAGAAACAATATATAGAGAATAATTCAGGTGGCCGACAGGTAGGAGGAAGAGACGCAAGTGCATATAGAGACGCGATTTCGATAACGAGACTCGACTCTGTTGAGTTTTTGGCTTTGGCGACAACTTGATCAATCGCTGACAGCTGCAAATGATGATTGATTGATTAAGGCACACAGCATGTACACTGGTACATACACTCGACACTAGATTTCGGACACTCATTGAGTGAGAGCTGCATTAATTCATACCCATTTATAAATCGTTTTCGAATTTATGGGCCGCAGCTACTTCATAAATTCTCTCCGCCTCACTGAGGCCTGCCACCAAGGGCTATTAAAATTTAATGCTGGACCGCGCATTATTGAAAAGCGGCACCAAACTGAAATCATAAATCATTTTCTGGTCAATTTTAATGCACAAGACAAGACAGGACACGAAAAAGAAATTTATACAAGAAAATAAATGAAGAGGAAAATTAAGGTAATAAGTGTACGACTGGGAAATACCCTGAACAACTGAAGTGTGGCAGGTATTGACAAAAGGAAACGGACTCTTTCAAAACTAAAGAGAGGAATCATATATATGCCTAAGAAACAAAGGATTCATATTGATTATTATCGATAATATGGAAATTCAATAAAAGTTGTCAATGATTAGAAACCAATTTGAATTCTCTTTAATCTATACAATATATAATTTATAATCTAAAGTTGTTTATTTATTATTTACTTTCACAAATATGGAGAAGTTTATCGATAGTTTCATACTTCTTCATACAATTGAATTTCTGATCCTGATCAAGCATATACAACAATATACCCTATACCATTTCTCTACAACAATATACCCTATACCATTTCTAATGGATTCCAGGGTATATTAAAAGGCAGACCAGACGGATGACTTGACTTGGGCTCATTATACGCCCACTTGCCTAGATAATTGCCAGCTGTGTCTAAATATGTGTATGTATGTGTGTGTTGGCGCGTGTCACAGCCTTGACCTAGGGGAAATATTCAGTTTTCTTTGTTCACGATGGTCACATATATATATACATACATACATACATACATACATATATTTGGTATGGCTGCTTATTAAGCGTCACAAAACGAAGTTTTCTTTTTGATGAATTATAATGCGTAACATGTGTAATTGGATTCTTATTGGAATTACAGTTGACACACAGACTTTTGGACTTTTTATATAAATTTATATATTTTTTTTTGCTGTACAATGATTAATAGGGAAATTTGAGGAATATGGAAAAAGCTGTGAAACTAATTTGATTTGGCTTTCATTAATAATATTAATTGATAAACTGAATTGGTTAGGACTTGGATTTGTATATATGATAATGAAGAAGAAGATATACTGGGACTTACGTCAAGTAACAAACAAAACACAAACAGGAAATCTCTATATATTTATATATAGAAGTATCTTTAACATAATAAGAAATATAAATATAATAAACGATTATTAGAAGTAAACTTTTATCAGACTTACCAAGTATCCTGAGTTGCTTCTGCTGTATTTAACTCATTCATTCAGATGTATATATATACATTTTCATTAAGTCAATTTATTTACGCACGACCTACATTATGTCTAAGTTACTTAAAAAAGAATTTCTAATTTCCACTTAGTCTTCATTCAATTTTCAATATGTAACAAATAAATCTAGGTCAAGTCATGCTCACGTTGAGACACTGTGCTCTAATGCCACAATCTGATTAAAAAATAAACAAAAATCTTTTTCCATTTTACACAGTTTTCCATATTTGTCTTGTTATCAGTCTAAGCTTATTTCTAAACTTTAGCTATTTACAGCTTATTGATTCACACTTTTCACACACACACATCGATCTATAAGTCGTACGCACTAATAGGTTCTACTTCTCTTGCCGCCCCCCCAAACTTTGTTTGTTAATAAATCATAAATAGCTCGAGCAAGTGGCCTTGTCTGGCTCCCGCCTCCAATGGATGATTGCAAAAGTTAAATGAACTTTAAGTTTTAAAGCAGCTTAGCTGAGGGCCTGCAACTACCCCTACCGTCAAAATTGGCTGGCTTTGCATATTGATGTGGCATTAGGTGTGAAAGCCAAAAACTGAAAGCGCGGCAACAAGTTGGCTTAATACTAACGCATACAACTATGAAATTTGTGGCGTGCATAAATTGCGCAGAAGCCGCCTCAATACATTGCGTATACGCAGTGTGCGGCCTCGTTTGGCTAAATATATATATACATATATATGTATGTATATATATTGAGAAGTTTGTCATTTGACATTCCGGCCGCGTTCGCGTCGGAATCGAGGATGAACTGTGAGCGTGACAAAGAAACGGATTTTTATGTTCCTCATAAACTTGAGCTCCTCCATCTGCTTCCCTTGCTCCCCTTGCTCCCCTTGCTCATCCTCTTCCTCCTACTGTGCTGCCTTCTGGGCTGGCATTAGGTTTTGTTTTATTTTATTATGCTGCTATTGTTATCCCCGTTGTTGTTGTCCTTGCACTAAATCAAAGCATCGTTTATCCTGCAGCCGCAGGCCAGCTTTATGGCCATCGATTGTTATTCGGGGAGCCTGATTTCGGTTTTTGCATAACAATTAGCCAGGCCAATTTGATTAGCGCTCTCATCCATTAAGCACCATGCACCCGTTTGCTTCCATTTTGTTGCTGCCCAACCATAACGGCTATATTTTCAAGCTGAAATTGAAAAGCATTAAGCGAAAATTAATACCAATTTGTATGAGTCGAAGTGATCGAATCGGGGATTTAGCGAATAGTGGGTAAACTTATTTAATACTACATTAGTGGAGTATTTTTGGGAGAGATAGGGCTATAATTACTACAGCTAAAATATTCAGCTAATAAGGTAAACAAGCTCTCCTCGTCTTTTTTTCTGCAAAATCTACTATCAAACCCATTTAAACTCATTTATTTAGTCCCTCTCTCTCCCTCTCTGTCTTTTCAAAGTACATTACACATCATCTTCCATAGTTATATTACCTGCCTTTCAATAAAATTTTGATGCAATTCTATTTTCTCGCCATAAACCAAATATTTGAACAATTTGCAGCAGGTTGTGGCAAGCTTTACGAGCGACTCATCAAAAACATGTTTGAAGTTTATGGAGCAGGAGCAGATGGGGGGTCTGGGGGTCTATTCACTAAAATGCGAATATCATATAAAGGACAGACGCAATGAACCGTGAGAGATGCAGAACAATATAAGGGTGGGGGAAGCTGCAAAAAGTGCACAAGAGACACAAAGAAAATTGCAATAACAATTTGGCACAGAACCGAAAATTTGCTAAAAACAAGAGCAAAAAATAACATTCGAATTTTTTTCTTTGCTTTTTTTTTATTTTTTTTTTTTTTGGCTTGGAATTTGCATAGAGAAATTCAAATTAAACGAAAATGTGCAAAGTGCTGTGAATGGTTTTATCGTATACCAAGTTTTATCGTATACCGACCTGTAGTCAATATAAAGGGTATTTTACTGTATAAATCTATAGATAAATCAAGCTCAAAGTAAAATGTCAACTGATTTGAAGATGTTTTCTCTTGCACTGCAGGTATATATATTTTTATCAACTGAACAGCTTTCAAATGTTTACAGGGTATCCACTAGTCTCGCTTCAACAACTTGCTCAGTTTATCATGTTTTCTGCTCACTTTGTTATTGCTCTTCTCATAAAATGCAACAACTGAATGTCCGAAAAATAAAACCCAAGCAGAGCAGCACAAACAAAAATAAATAAATAAATGGGAAAATGCAAAATAAAAAGCGAATCTGACATTGGAAATAGTCAAATGAGCAGGCAACAGAGCGAGCCAGAGCAATTGACAAACGGATAACAAAGGCTGAGAACTGTAGATGGGCAGACGGGCAGATGGACAGAGAGGGCGTGGCCTATATATAGAGAGAGTGGTGCTCAAATTGTTCGTCTAATGACAAAGTAAATTGTTTGCATTTGCACTTCTACAACAACAACAGCAACAGCAGCAGCAACAGCAACAACAATATAAAAGCAACTGGAAATTCAAGTCCTTGAAGCTCTGTCGATCTTTAAAGTTTGCAATCGAATAAATAATGGTATAAGCCACAAGTGGATTGAGCATGTTCCTGCATGTCCACGCCCACACAGCCAACAAACAACGCCCTCTTTCAATTACAATTCCATTGCTAATATACCCAGTAGGCAGAGCAAGTGGGGTATATTGATGGTAGGGTAGATGAGTTAACCTACGCACAATTTTTATGAACAAATTTGAAAACGATACAGTTAACTATATTCCATAAGTAGTGTATTACATAAATGTACTATACTCTAGAAATATATAAGTTCATTAATAATATTAAAAAGCCCCTAAAATTCTGCGAGAATTGCAATTAATATGCAAAAGTAATTTAATACTTAATATTCAATGGCATTTGCTAGGTCTGCCTATAGGGTATCTTCCAGTCAATCAATTGTTCAGCACACACATTTTCAACCGTTACTCTTTGCTGTTGTTGCTTAATGAAGACACTTCGCTTAATTGTCTCATGCGCTTTCCCCGCTCTTTATCCATTTAACTTTTGCACTCTTGCCTCTTACTGTATTTGCATAGGCGACTGGGAACGGCGCTCGCTCGCGCTCTCTTCCAGTTGCCTGGAAGAATTTGCAAGCAACAACAAGAACAGGCAGCCACTGATTGCCGTCACTTTCCAGTGTTGAAGCGGCAAAAGTTTTATGGCAACAATGCCACAAAAGTTACTTACCTTAAATACACTTTTAACTTTGCCAACACTACACAGATAACACGACACGATTCACTTAAAAAAAGAAAACAAAATGTAGTAAAACTTTGCACAATAAGAAAATTACACAACTTTACGCGGTCACTGCAGAAGATAAACTACTCAATCCGATACAGCTATCGATCTCTGAGCCAATAATATCGATAGGTGCGTGAGCTCCAGCAGCCAGCGAGGATCAGCCATCAAATATTTTCACTAACATTTGCAAAAATTTTATATATATATTTATGTATAGTACAAATATTATTCCTTATATACTCATTTATCTATCTGTATATCCTGCATGCTGCATTCTCGTGTCAAGCAATATATCGTGCATGCAATTTGATACGATACCAATTAGCCAGCCATCGATACCTAACGCATCCTCCTCAACAGTTGTCTTTAAGCGTTTAGTGATTGCGCGTTTGTGAAGTGAAGTGAAATGTTTGTATAAAATTAATTAATTAAGAGTGCTCAAGTGTGAGTGAGTGAGTGTCCTATTTCGATCTATTTATTATACATTTATGTAATTGAATACGCAAACACTGTCAGCAAATCATTGAAGCAACGAAAAAGAAAATCAAGCATATTTAAGTGTTTCATTTATGCCTTTTGTTTGTGCTCCTTTTGCAACTTGGCATTTTTGCATCCAGCCTCACTCTATCTACCTCTCGCTCACTCTTGCATAGGCGAACAAGCGCCTTTGTGCCCGTCCGTTACGCTGTCTATCTGTCTGTCATTTACTGCCTCTTTTCTTTCTATCGTAGTTTTCATACCACGCACGCAATGCAAGTGCATAAAGCGGTTATATTGGAATTGAATTTAGAGAGTTTATAAAGTAGATTAAATATAAATTTTTATTACAGCTATATATAAAATAACACTGTTTTTTAATGTTGAGTAAAATATGTTTGGATATATAACAGCAATATATATTTATGTTTATATGTGATATGTTTAACGAGAAAACCAGAATAATGCTCATAGTTATATAACAACAAATTATATATATCGCAATATAAATTACAATAAGTAAGGGTATTTTATATGCGACACTACACAGATAATAAAGGTTGCAAAGATATTTAATATGCAACCAGAAGACTTTTGTTCATGTTGTTGGGCATAGCAATGTGCCGCACATATGGAAAACAATTGCTAGGGTATTGATTGTGCGACTATGTATAGTTAAGCTCTTGCTCCTTTCGCTTTGCATTATGTCGTTGCATTCATTGGCATTCGCCATTCTTGCTGTCTGCACCATTGTCCGCATGTAAATTTCGTTTGGCTGCGCTGCGGCCCACTGTTTACGGTTCACAGAGCTAACTGTCAACAGTTTTCATAAATCTTCATTCCACTGTGGACATCATCATCAGCTCCTGGACCTGGGACCCTGCACTTGTCTCAAGATACAGTTATCTTAAGTGCTCTAAGTGCAGACTGTCACTCCGTTATGCGTTGCTCTCGTCTCAGTTTTTTTTTTCGAGTTTATTTTTGGAGTTTTCTTTATTTTGTTTCAACTGCTTTTGACATGTTCTCATAGAGAAATATAAATTCCCAAAATGCCATCGAAATTGAATTGCAACTGCAGTAGGGGTATTCCTGTCACACAATAAATTCAATTTATCTTCTGAAATCGCTTGCCACTTACTTTCCTTTTGCCAGCGTATTATATCTACATATACATACATCTCTTTCAGCTTTGATATGTTAATCTGAACTTTCACCTTTCGCTCGTCGACCGTCGTTTGACGCTTGCCTCTTGGCTCTTTATTAAGATTTTAAGCTACGCATAAAAGGCAAATTGGTCAAGGCCCTGCGACAGGTCAGCAGCGTGTCCGCCATTTATTGTGACCATAACAATCGTCTTTTATGATCAACATCAGAGTTAACAGAAGTGCACTGAGAGAAATCGTGGAGTAAATCATAATAAAGTAAGAAAATCATTTTTTTTTTTTAAAATGAAACAATGCGATTGTTATTAAGTACATAAAATATATGAGAACTTAGTATGCAAATTTTGTCTCAGTGTATACACCAGTTGAACTATTAATATTGACTTTTATACAATTTAGTCACTCGCAATTGCTCTCAGTGTAACGCCTATTCAAATAACAAAAAACAGCTACCAGAATTGCCGTTGCTTTTGACCATTTGCGGAACCAGTTTTTTCGTTGCTGCTGTTGTGCGTCTATTTTGACAATGTTTTCACATTCTGAGAACATTTGGCATGCAAATTAGGCCCCACGCCTCGATTGACCCAAATTGAAAGGCGATAAAATGTGCGTGAATGCCGAAAAATCGGTTTAGTTCGGTGACAGACAGACGGGAACGCCCGAAATTATGTTGCTACCCATAACATTAACGTTAACTTTGGCGATCACCATCAGCCTGGCAGCATGTAAGGAAAAACCAGATATTCCAATGAAAGTTCTAGCAGAGTTAATAAGTTAATAATCTCTAAAACAGCTGCGACGCATTTTAGCCAGGTGAAACGAAAACATTGGAAACGTGCTCCCGCTCATGGAACCTTCAATGTGGATGCCTATGCTTACAACAAGCCCGTAGTGAACCTGGTGAAGCACTTGCCCGGATCTGGGCAGGCTCTACCCATGGGTCGGCTACTGGAGCAGATCGCGCTGAGCAGTCGAGTGAGTGAAGTGCCCAGAACTGAATACAGAAACCTCGATTCGAGTAGAGAACCTACGAGCAGCATGGATCCAGCCTCATTAGCTGCTCTCAATAGTGAATTGGCGCAGATGCAAATGAATTTGAGATTATATTCACACGAGTTTCATGTCCAGGACAAGGGCAAAAAGAAAATTGTGATTATAAATACACTGGGAAGTGACAAAGACAAGGGGTTAGTTGAGAAGTCACCTGAATTGGAGAAACCGGAGCAACAGAGTCCATTAAATCTAAAATTGGCATTACCTGAGCGATGGGCAGACGATGTGGCAACCGCACAGCCAAATCCGAGCAACTCGAATGAAGTTTTGACGAACACTCGAGCAAATAGCCCATTGAAAGCACAACTAGCCAAAATGGAAGCAGCTCAGGAGTTGGACAAACTGGCGAAGCTGCCAGATGACAGCAAAAAGCGAACAAATGATGCGACAACAATCGAAATGGCATCAACAACTGCAGAGAGAGGAGAGCAGCTGAGGTCAGGACAACAGTCGAAGACTATTGTAAATGTGAACCATGTGGAGGTCGAGGGGTTAGAGAAGTACTTGGGCATTAAGAGGGAGCAGATAGAAGGGCAGACACAGCAGCAGCAGGTGAACGGAGAGCAGGAGTTGGAGCAGATAGACGGGCAGGCAAATGAAGAGGGACAGCAGCAAGTGGAACAGCAACAGAAACTGATGGAACAGAAAGAGCTGCAGCCGGAGACAGATGGAGAAGAGCAGCAGTCAAAGTTCAAGAAGCATCAGGAGGAACTAATGAAAGAGGAACAAGATAAGCTTAAGATGAAAGAAGAGCTGCAGCTGGAGCTGAACGGAACAACGGAAATGGAACAAACGCAAGAGCAGGTGAGAGAAGATCTAGCTGGAAATGTGCCCAATACAGAGCAGAGGAAAGAGCATCCACAGCCACTGAGAAAGGAAGAGTCAAAGCCTGATGAGAACCTGGAACATCAGAAGGAAGTTGACCCACAAGAGCAGATGCTAAAGCTAGATCAGCAGACGGCAGAGCTCAAGCAACAGCAAACAGTGGAGCAGCAACAAATTGAGATGCAGACACAGATGAGAGAACATAAAACAGGAGCAAAGTTAGAGCAGCCAATGGACAAGCCAAAGCAAGAATATGAGAGATTGGAGCCAGTCGCACTTCAGTTGCAACTGAAAACGAAGCCTGATCAAAATGTTGCTGACGCACACATTGCTGCTGTGGATGCAGCCAAGAAAGATGACAGCCAAAATGACAATGATGGCCCAGCAACTGGCATGAATATGTCGGGCAAGCCAAAGCTCGAGTCCAAGCCAGAAGCTGATGCTGCTGGAGCTGAAGTAGGACCCACAGCCGCAGCAGCAGTAGATAAGCCTCTACGAGTGAAGTCGAAGCGTAAGCGAACGCAAGCAAAAACACAAAAAACAAAGACACACAAACCAAATGAAATTGATACAAAGCCGAAAGCAGGACCCACTCCAGCTCCAATTCCAGCTCCGGCTCCAGCTCCAACTCGAAAGCTGCTGACGGCTGTTGGACAGACAGCAGATGTCAAGGCGACAACGGAAATCAGCTCACAGGACAAACGCCAACCAATGCAAAAGGGGCAAAAGGGGCAATCCGGGAAAATGGGGCAAAAGACAACCAAAGGAAAGGGCAAGCGACGACCTACTGATGAGCAGGAAATCGAAACTACGACAAATTGGTGGCAGATACTCCCATATGCGGAAATTAGAAAATTTTTGAATACGATCTATGATAGCATCGCTGACGATGATGACGCCAACGACGAACGGGCCCAACGGATGCGGACAGAAGAACCGATTGGAGCGGGAGAATAGGAGATTGTGAATTTAGTGAGAATGGGTATTGGGGTTTTAGCTCCTAAGTTGGATTTGGCTTGGCCAGCGTTGAATTGAATTTCCGCTTTTCAAGCTCTTTGGGTTGATTACCAGCAAACGCAAGCATGTAAGTTTATGCTTCTTCTGAATGTTTTTTTCGTACTGGGCAATAAAAAATAAAATATAATCGTAAAACTACAACAATGAACGCTAAAAAGTTGTGAAGCTCGTTCAATCTAACCAGTTTGTATACGCACTTGTATACGTTTTTACGATTGAATGTACAAGTCTTAAATAGCTGAGATTACAATGTCAGAGCGGTGGTGGGAGAGGGACTTGAAAGAGGAGCTATAATGAAATGTTTGATGTAGGCATTGAAGAAAAAATTAAATATAAATATATTATAGGATTACCATACGTATTTAGACTTAATTAGCACTGAAATAATTTATACTTTACTTTGAGATTTGTAATGCCAAAAACCATATGCTAGGGTTGATTTCTGGGAAGCCTCTTTAGGACCTTCAATAAAATAAACAAAGTGTTTGATTTGAAATTAAATATTCTGAGTGTACATCTAGTTGAAATTGACAGAAATATATTTATTATATTAATTTATTATTATTGTAATTATTATATTATATAAATATAAACATTTTATTGACAATCGTCTTGCGAGGTCCTCTCTTAAATAAAGAACAAAACTGGAAACCTGAACTTCATTATTATATATAAAATTTATCCCGAACAAAAAAAGACTGATGAAAGAGGGAAAATCTAACAAAATACATTTATCTTAAGGCTGGTTAAGGCATTGCTTCTCTTCTAGCACACAAAGACTTAGACCAACACATATAACAGTGTAACACGAGCTCTCAGGTCCTACCCCAAACATAACCCTATGCCTAGAATCCCCAAAAGTAAGTCAAAATTATGAATATTTTATTTGTTTGCTTTGAATGAGCTGCTAATTATTTGATGAATGTCTTTCCCATTTTATTGCGTTGTCTTTTTTTCACGAGTTTCACTTGCGCTTTCTCAGCTATTTCTATGGCAAGAGTTTTGCGTATGCAAATCTGTTTAATAATGAATAAGACATTGTTGATGTTTTTCTTGTTACTTTCGGACGACCTCTTAGGTAAACATGACGCTGTCAAAGGTCTCAAGCTGACTTCTTAACTTTTTCATTCACATTGCCACTTCGTGGGTCCAAATTTATTAATATTTAATTGAACAAATAGAAAAGAAGAGCTTAGGGTTCACACCTAATTAAATACGCATAGGATTGAGAAACTCAATGTTGTTGTTGTTGTTGTTGCTGATGTCATTTTTGTTGTTGTTGTTGGGATTTTAAGCCAGGGTCGCGTGGTCACAGGTTAAAGTTGAAAGCGGTCGAACGCCTTCCGCGTCAGAGCCCGCTGACTTGGTGTGAATTAGACATTAATGAGCTAAATAGATATTATTTATCGTGTGATCGGACCAGCCGCCAGGCATTTGCTACTGAATGGATCGGTAGATTAAAAAAAAAAAAAAAAAAAAAAAAAGCAACAAAATAAACTATAATGAATCTTAAGCTTTTTAAGCGTTTGGTGTTTGTTTACTTTATTTTTTATTTCTTTGTTTATTCTATGTTTTGATTTATTGAGCTTTTCGGTTTTTTTCGGACCTGTCTTTCAGTTTGTTGACATAAGACGGCGCTTTCTTTTCCCTGACTTTGACTTTGATTTGTTTCTGGTTTTTAAGCTGGGCTTCGCTTTCCGCTCCACCTGCGCATAGATTAACAGCATTTGCTCATGCTCAGCACTGGGCACTGTGAAGAGCAGTTGTTGTGCGTTTGGTTCGCTGGGCAGCTGCTCGTCTTGCTCAGGTCCAGTCTCAGGTAAGCTCACCTGGAAGGCATGCCCCTCGTACAGGTGCAGCTGCCAATCGCAAAGCTGCGGCACTAGCTGACAGCGCGCTGTTGCATTGGCTGCGATTAGGGCCACCTGTTCGTGGCTTAATTGTGGTATTTGCTGTAGGTGCGCAGCGCTCTGTGTCTCAGCTCTGCTGTGTACGACCAGCAGCAGCAGCGGGAGCGGCAGCGGCAGCGGCAGCGTCAGTAATGGCATAATTCGTGTTGCCCGCATTGCTTAAGCTCTAAGTACCTGCTGCTCTTGCAGCTCGCTAACGACTGGCCCGTTCAGAGCCCAAAAACTTGTTTTTGTATATAGAAAAATGAAAGTTTCTCGAACAAAACACCTTATGAATAGATGCTCATATATCATAGTCCTTTTATCAGTTTTGTAAAAAGACAGACAGAAAATTTATTGTCATATCTAAATATGTATCTGTAATAGAATTTTTGAGTTCATTTCCTACTGACTTTTTGGAACTAATCAAGTTTGAGTACTTCAAAACTTTTTCAAAACTTTTATTTAGATTAAGCTTTGCCTTGTTCCGAACTTAATATGTCGTTTATTTTCAATTAGTGATTTTTATTATCCACAAATAATTTACATCTCTTTCAATACTCAACTTTATTGCTTTTTGTTTGTTCGTTTATGCGAACGTCTTGGCATCAAACGGGAGTTCGCATTTCTACCCTGATATTGTGATGCTATCTTATAGATACTATTACCGTCCGAATCAAAATTGCTTTGACTATAGTATCGGCGTGTTGGTTTCATGGTGAGTCTAAGAGGCTTTCTCGTTGTTGTGGGTGCAGATATCAATATGAAGGCATGACCATTTCCATCAATTAATTCCATAAAGTGCGCATTTTCAGGCTCATCGCAGAGCTCGGGATGATAATGGCAAAGAGAAGACATCGATTGCGGCTGCGTCTTGACAGACAACTGTTGCTCCGGCTGGAGATCATCGGAGTTGTCAAGTGACATAACATATTTTTTATAACCAGTCGTACCGGGCGGCCTTGGAGAAGTATATGGCTGTGTTGTTTCCTCTACGGGGGCATCGGTTGCATTTTCTGCGGTTGTTCTTGTAGTTGTTGTGGCACGCGTGGTTGAGGTTGTTGCGGCAGTTGTTGAAACAGTTACAGGTCTTCGTGTAGTTGTGGGTCGAGGCCGGCGAGAGGGTCGAGGTCGACGTGAGGGCCTTGGTCTTGGTGGCGGCCGTGGCAAGGGCACATACTGAATATATGGCGGATTTTGCAAATAATAGTTCTGCCAGTAAATATTATAGTAATCATCAATGGCGACTGGATCCACCGCTTCTGGTCTGGTTTTTTGCCGTTTGTGCGAATTGCTAAACACGTTTGTTATACGCGAATACAAGTCGCTCATATCCCAACCAGGCATATTCAATCTCATCTGTCCTACATCCTCTTTTGCTTGACTCCATGCAGGCATTGCCAGCATGAGCCAAAGGCACACGCGACTTATGAGCATCGTCGAATCGTTTTAGTTTTAGTCACAGAATTTAACTAAGCGCTACTACGGGTAGAGTGATTCTTATATAAACGAAGTTTATGCCAAAATATGACAGCTGGCGTACATGAATGACTGATGGCGGCCTGAGGCATCGAGAAAACTTAAACAATACTCTAAAGACAATGGGAAACAATTATCACTTGATGAAGCCAGCGACCACCGCTGTGCATATGCGAAAAGTAGGGAGAGTCTTTTGGATTTTCCGCAAGATTAATTCATTGGCATACCTTACAGCCAGCACAGCTCAATAAAGTCTATGGAGGAGGGGCAGCTGTTGAGAGAGGCGGCTTTGTGGAACAGGCACGTGTCATCGGTCGATTGATGTAAATATATCCATTATGGGACGAACCGTGAGATATTGCATGGCGGCTTAGATCAATTGGAACTTTCCGCTAGAGCTGTTGCACTTTAATATCCCAAAAGAAATACGCATAGAATTTATACAGAAAACAGACCCAAACAAAAATTACAATAACATTTAAAATTCTGTAATTATATTGATTAGATATATACAAACGTATAGGACTATGCAATAAATAATTTTCTACACTAATGAAATCGCATTATGTTTCAGATACGCTAAATATATTATTGGGTAGAAAGAGATGGGAGACAAGACGTCTTCTGGGTATTTTTGACGATGTTTCACTTGGTGGCTCTGTTGGTGTCTCTGCTGTTGGATAGGGGTAGGAGATTGGGTAGGGAGGTCCAATAGGCTTAGCCGGATAGTTCCAACTGGGTGGATAGTAATAATCGTCAGGATCTTGCTCTTCCACGTTATTATTGTCATCGTATAGATGTATTTTAATGGAGGCTCCTCTAAAGGCATCCCTTAACTGCATATAGGCATCCTTTAGATCCAAAGCGGGCACCTGACCTCTATATTCACCACGCCGCACCGACATGCCGACAGCTGAGCTAGCCGCTACCAGCACTAAACACAGGGTATAGGCTAACATTTATATCTTCGCACGAACTGCCATAGAGCAAAACTGAGCCTCCAAGGCGATCGCTGAACTGATTTTATACAGTTGCTCGATTCGATAACAATAAATCTATCAATGAGACAGCCACAGCTAAGAGAATAGGACAATAATAAAACGCTTTATTATTATTATTATTATTATCATTGTGCTGTTGCGGATATTTATAGACTGCTTGAATAACTTTCTAGTTTAATAAGCTGCATTGCGTAACCGAACTCAATAAAACATCGATGGAACGTGACGAGGAGAGAGCTTCGCATTAGTGAAATATCTTTGACTCTGAAACTTGCTGCCGGGTGCTGCGAATACCAAAGGCTGTTGGAGTTTGACCAATTGCATATCATCGGGCAGATGACACAGACGTCGACTGAAGCTGCACAGGAGAGAAGCTGAATGCGATGAGAAGCTAAGTTTAGACTCAGTCCTCTTGTGCTTCTTCTTCATTGGCAAGGAAGCTGCATCAGTTGAGAGCTCATCCCTTATTTCCTCCATCATTGGATTCATCGTAGTTTCTTCAAATGATGCTACTATCGGTGTTGGCTTTGTTATAGGAGCTGTCGTTGTTGTTGTTGGTGTTGCTTTGCGATGACGATAGTTGAACAAATGCATTGGCTTCAAAAAGACTGGCGTTTCGTTGCTCCATGTGTCCGATTCATCGTGATAGTCATGACTGTGATCTTCAGGAAGTTGGAAATACTTTTGGTGTATCGACCATCGATACGATGGAGCCCTAAGAACTTTAACCAGACGTGCGTAGCTACCGCTGACATCCCAAACAGGCACGGGGACGGTATATGCCATAGTCTTAAAGACTGTAGCCCAAGTGGAGCCAGCAGCTAGCGCTAACAGGAAAACGAAGTTGATCAACATCCTTGTTGTTGTCCTTCGGCTAACTGTTTAGCTTAGAGTTGAACGTGATACTGAGTTGACGTTTGGACCCAGCAAATGATTTTATAGAGACTTACTTTAATGTCGTTCAATAAATTACAATTGTTATCTTTATTATCTCATTTCGTCAATCGTCAGAAATATGCGAATAACTATCTAGTCTAATTAACTGGAGTCAAGCTTGGGATAAACTGATTTGCCTGCGGCTGTGACTTGTAGTAGGTGTAACCGGGCTGAGTAGCTCCGACGGGACGTCTCAATGGCTTCTGATTGGGCGCTATTAATATCAGGGGCTCGCCGTTCTTATCAGTGAGGTGTACGAATTGCCTGTCGGGTTCAAATATAAGTGATGTATGTGCGTCATCATCATTACCAAGAGCAGCAGCTGGATCATATAGATCATCATCATTAGCGTAATATCCATTTCCATAGTTTATCGGATGAAAGCGACGAGTGGGAATTGCGTTTACGGTTGTACCAGTGCTAGGAGTAGTGGGAACAGCTGTCGACGTTGTGGGTGTTACAGTGGAAGTGGGAATAGCTGTCGACGTTGTGGGTGTTACAGTGGAAGTGGGAATAGCTGTCGACGTTGTGGGTGTTACAGTGGAAGTGGGAATAGCTGTCGACGTTGTGGCTGTTCCAGTGGAAGTGGGAATAGCTGTCGACGTTGTAGGTGTTCCAGTCGAAGTGGGAATAGCTGTCGACGTTGTGGGTGTTCCAGTGGAAGTGGGAATAGCTGTCGATGTTGTAGGTGTTGGGGTTGTTGAGGTTGGCGGACTTGCGGTGGTTGTAGTTGTCGTAGCTTGGTTAGCTAAATTTTGATAATACAAATTATATCTCTGAAGGGCCAAGAAGTAAAGGTAGTTGTAGTACTCCCAGGTGCTCCTGTCATAGTTGGTTTGATAGTATGGTCTATATGCACTATATGGACTATATGGACTATAGCCAGTCGGTGCCTGTGACGGTGGCCATGGATTAGGGTAATACGCGGAATACTGTGCCCATATAGGGCCGGCCAGTAGTAGCAATAGCCAAACGCGATCAATTAACATATTTTGATTTGAAGACCAAACTTTTATTTAATCAGATTCTTTCACGTCGTCCAAGCAGCACCACGTCTAGAACTGAATAGTTCCAAAAGCAGCTCGAGTGCTTATATATAATATGTAAGGCTATTTAGCTTGGGTGTGTGTGTGTATGGCTGAATTTATTATCTTTTTTTCTTCAACTTAAATAGAATAGCAACATTTTTGGGCTTTTGTAAATCAGCTTAAGCTAATGACCGCGCCGGCACTAGATCGCTCGAACTGGTCTTTTATTGGCAAACTGCGAATTATTTAACTGCTGATCATTATCCAGTTCGTATTTGATGCGAGAACCGTTCTTAAAGTCTATATAATCGTAATCGGGGTCATTGTCATTGCTGTTTGGCTCTTTAGCTACCTCCTCTAACATCGTCTTAGGTGCTCTAGTCGTCGTCGTCGTGGTCGTCGTCTTCGTTGTCTGCACCTGTTGCAGCACATCGGCGAGCACAGCGGGCGGGACGGTAACTCCGCCCTCCGTGGACTGCAGGCCCTGTAGTATACCTTGTAAGAACTGTTCCCGTATTTGGGCGTTGGCATCGACCGGCTCATCGCTTTGTACTGGCGGCTGCCTCGTTATCGTTGGCTCATTTAGCGGCCGTCGGATGGGAATGGGAATGGGGACGCCGACTTGGGGCCGATAGCTGAGCAGCAATAGCAAAGGCAGAGTCGTACGAGCATCGCTCCTCTCCCTGATGTACACCAGTACAGGCTGGCTTTGAATCTCTGCCGCCAATAGACAGATCAGCGCAATCAAATCTAGGGCTGTTTGTCGCTTCATAGCGCTGCGAGTTCGCTGAGCAACTGAAATGACGCTATCGAAGCTTTTGCATATTTAGTAAACTCTCAAATTGCCAAATGCTAAATAGTGAAATTCACCAAAGCGGAGAAATTTCACCAAACAAACAGAGAATAATAAAATATATATATATATAAATATATATAATTTTTTGTAGTTTGTTGTTGTTCATATTTATAACAATCTCTTTCAGTCCATTTATTTAACACCCTAATTAATTAATAAATAATTCACTTTGTTGCTCGCTGTTGCTTGCGCTTCTTCTTGCCTGGCTTCGATTTGCTTTTGATTTTGTTTTGATTTTTCTTTCGTTTGACTTTTGAGCTGCCATCGGCTTGGCGCCACAGTTCATCTTCCCCCTCGTCTTCCCCATCGCCATAGTCGTCATATTCATCCAACTCATATTCGTCTTCATCGTCGTCTTTATCGTACCCAAAGTCGTTCTCCACCTCCACATCCTCCAACTCCTCGCCATAGTCCAGCCCATCGTCGTAGGCCAACGCTGGCCGTGGACTGAACAGTTGCTGCTCTTGCACCCACTGCTGATAGGGCGCCAAGATGTCGTTTGGCTGATCAGCATTCGTCGCAATCAGATTGTAATAATTGGAGGGGGAGCCAATGCCAAATCCAGGCTGCTCGAACACCTGTACGGTAGGTACGTGATTATAATCGCTTGAGCCAAAGATCTGTGGATAGCCCGGAAATGTGAAGCCATAGCCCTGGCCAGTGCCAGTTCCAAAGGCAAGTCCAGCTGCAGCTCCTGCCCCGCCTCCGCCATAGCTAAGGCCACCAAAGCTGCCATAGAACTGTTGGCCATTTGCTTGATTCGGTATTTGTACATTGAGCACTTGACTCGAGCTGAACTGTCGGCCGCTAATTGGATCATAGTTGCCATTCCAGGGATATGGCCAACGGAACTGTTCTCTTTGCGCTGCTGCTTCTTCTTCTTCGTCTTCCTTACTCACATTGTTTTCCTCTGGCTTCTCTTTGGTGGAATTGAAAAGTCTGTTGTAGAGGCGACTGAAATGCATCAACGGTCGCTCATTATAAAGTCTGGTGAAATTGATCGTTGGCAATTCCAGTACAACGCGATTCGGATGCGCTTGGCGCAGCTCCTGTTGTGCAGCGATCGATTTGCTGTCAGCTGCAGCAACAAGAACCAACAACAGCAACAGCAGGTGAAGCTGCTGGCACATTGACATCTCGTTAGGCGTATTGCGTTTGACGCACTGACCAGGGTCCCACAAATCGGCCTGCCTTTTATAACATGCCATTCGACTCCATTTTGACCCAATATTTTCACCACATATTTAAATTGAGTTTCTATTTGAATAAATAATTGACATTTAACTAATTAGATTTTAGTTTTCTGATTTAAGTTCCCGCCTGTCGGGGAATCTTTTCGCCATAAAAAATATTAACTCGATGTCATTTGCATAATTGTTTAGCAAAAGTCCTTAACTTTAGAGTTTTTTTTTTTTTTTTTTTTTTTTTTATTCCAAATAAAAATAATGAATCTCGTTAAAAATTTGAATTTTTAAAACCCAAAAAAAAAAAAAAAAATACAAATTAAAATTTAAAAAAAAAATAATAATAATAAAACTAATTTTTATCTAAAAAATAAAATAAAAAAATATATTAAAAAAGTTTTATAACAAATATATAAAAATTAAAAAAGAAAAATGTTTTATAAGAAAAAGAAATCACAAATATTCAATAAAAATATATTTAAAAAAAAAATAAATAAATAATTAAAAAACTTTAAAAAAAAGTTACTACTACTATATTTTATGCTTTTCAATTTTTGTGGTATTTATGCACTACGTATAAATAATAATTAAAATAAAATAAAATAATTAAAAATTATTTGTTTTTTGTCAATTATTTAATAGTAAAACAATTAAATTTGTTTAAATGTATTATGTACGACAAAAATAAATAATATATAAATAAATTATGATAATCAATATATTGCCAAATAAACCAAATTTGATGTAAACGCAAATGAAATAATTGAGCAAAATTTTAAAAATTAACCAAGACTTTAAAAGAAAATAAAAATGCATGCTCAATTTTTATTTTGTTAGTAATAAAAATGACTCGAGTAATTTTTAAATCATGTAGACTCTTCAAAATGTTGAAAATATTTGTAAATCTTCTGATATTGGTTTGCTTTTCTTAGAATAGAAAAAAACTGAAAACCCATAAAAAAATCAAATCATATAGCACACAAAAATATATGTTTAATTTTATAAAGAATTTTATTTTAAAATATTTTTATTGATTATGATTATTGCAATTAGGCAGCCTCCTCCGTTAGTGTGGATTGTGCATCAGAGTCGGCTTCAGGTGCGACGGCCAGGTACACCAGTTGTTGCGATCGCTTCTTGTTCTTCTTCTTCTTTGATTTCTGAGTGCGACGCACTAGGTATTGTGTTCTCTTCGGCTTCTGAATAGTGTCGAGCTCGTCAAATAGCTGCTCCGGCTGCTGCAGCTGTGGCTGAATCATATTTGAGGCAAAGAGTTGACCGTCAGTGGATTGAGCATAAAATTGTTGTGGCTTCGCTTGCTGTTGATAGAATCGCTGATCAGGCTGAAATGTATTCTGGCCTGTGAATTGTTGTTGTTGACTCAAGGCCTGACCCAACAGCTCAGCTAAGCCATTCAATTCCATTAGATTGGCTCTTCTCCCGTCGTCCGGGCCAGTGCCCGTGCCGGTGCCAGTGCCGGTGCCAGTGCCGGTACCAGTGCCGGTACCAGTGCCGGTTCCAGTGCCGGTTCCAGTGCCGGTGGCGGCTCCAGAGCGGATAACGGGTGCATAGGTTATGTTGATGAATGGTAAGCGACCACCCAAGCCACCATAGCCGCCATAGCCGTCATAGCCGCCATAGCCGCCATAGCCGCCATAGCCACCGCCCCAGCCAGGACGTGGACGATAAACTGGCTTTATGATGGGTTTAATAATCGTTGGTGGCTGTGAATGGTGATGGTGAGGGAATGGCACTGGGTACGGGATCGGCTGTGGATAAGGCTGTGGATAGGGCTGCGGCGGCTGGATACTTGGATAAGACGGATAGTGTGGGTATGACGGCTGATGTGGCTGCTGTATTATAATGGGCCTGTGATCATGATATCTGTCCCGATCCGAATCGCGTAGAATCGAAAAGACACGACCCTCTTGCTCAGGCTCCTCGTCCACATCTTCGGCAGAAATGGGCAGCTCTGCACCCGCTCGAGCCTGTGCCCGAACCTTGACCGCTTGCGCTTGCGCCAGTGCACAGAGCACAAGCAATGCGCAACTAAATTTGAACATATTCATCTGTGTGGCCTATTGATTTGATTTTAATATTTGAACTGATCCTCTGAGCACGGCAGAGCGTATTTATATAGAGTTCATTTTGTTGAGGCGTGTCGGCACACAAGTTCGTAGTTCATTAATGTTTTCCCGATTAGATATGCAAATCGGTGCGGCGCATAAATAGTTACCATCCGTGCGATCAATTTTTATACCCTGATCCCATTCAAAATGGGAAATCAGGGTATAATGGTTTTGTGAAAAGTATGTAACAGGCAGAAGGAATCATCGCAGGCCCCATAAAGTATATATATTCTTGATCAGGACGACGAGCTGACTCGATATAGCTCTATCCGTTTGTCCGTCCGTCCGTATTAACGCCTAGATCTCAGAAGTTATAAGAGCTAGAGAGCTGAAATCGCATGCATATTCGTGTATACCATAGGCAGTACAAGTTTATCTTATTTTTTCGATAACTCATCCGATAACTTATTTATCGAGAATAATCGAAAAATCGGCATTGTTTTTTCAGCCTAATTTGAACATTTTTAGACCTGGAGTCTTCAAATTTGCGTTGTATATAAAGCTAATAGATACAAAGATTTTGTAATGTACAGATTTTGGATACCACGCCCCCTTTGCCACCAATTTGTGAAAAGCGTATTTCAAGTACTAGAGACTTGTGCTATGGTACACACATTCTTATCATATCATCACGTTCTGAAAGTTTCATTAAGATAGTCTTACTACAAGAAAATATATTTACCAAATAAATTCTCATAATATTGCCCACACTTCAAGGTCTGTCGCTGCTAACTGCGCAGTCAGCAGAGCCCGTGATATACGTGCGTGTGTATGCATGTGTGCATAAAAGAAGTGCAGAATGAGTAGAATATCAGCTTGGAGGGTTCAGGGTATCTCCCAGTCGAGCAGTCTCGACTGGAGCCTTCTTACTTGTTTTAGTAATATATATTCCCTAGAATATGTGCATATATTTTAAACTCAATTTAATATCTCCCATGTCAAAGTTGATAAGTCGACCAATAATATTTGAATTCTTTATTTGGAATTTAAATTAGCTCCGACTATTTGCGTCATCAAAGTGTGAATGAAAGTTTGAATCATTTAACTAATTTGGTAAGTTAAATTGTTGAATGTCAAATCCCTGGCGCTTTGAGGAACACGTGGAGAAGATTTTTGCACATTCACTTCAAAGTTTCACTCGTTTCGTTAGACTTTAACCTTATTTTTGGGCCGAATATGCTAATGAGTACATAATATTGATTCAACTAATGAGTACCGATAAACTAGAGCTATCTAAGCATATCACGTGTTGAAGATTTGTGCATATTCCCATTAAAATTTCACTTATTTCGTGAGGCTTTGACCTTATTTACTCAAAATATGATAATGAGCATAGAGCATTGATTCTACTAATGAGTACTGATGAATTAGAACTATCTCAAACTAACATGTTCATTCATTTCTACTCTAAAGACTTCTCAGAAAATTGAATTTTTTATTCATAGCCGAGGGCATTTGAACACTTGTTTAATTTTGCGCAAGCTTTCAGATCTCTTATCTCAGGTACAATACCTAATAGTATTAGAATTAATATTTGTATAGTATTAGTATTAGTAACCCGTTTATTAGTTTGCATTATAGGTATATTATTATTACTAAATTTTTTTCTCTAAAAAAAATCTAAAAATCTGAAAATTATGATTAGTTTTTGTAGCTCTTCGTTGACTTTATAGGGTTCGAGGTATTAAAGTAAGTTCTACCAACTATTTCACTCTTAATTCAAATTGGCAAATTATAAAGTTTAAATGGTCTAAAAAAAAGGTTGGAAACTAATAGTTAATGAGATTCCGATCTCAAGTTGCGTATAAAAATACATATATATTCTTAATTTATTCAAAGCCAAATTTAATCCGATATACCTTGATTTCCATAAATTTAGGATTTTTTTTAGCCTCTCCGTGCTCCCAAAGCTGACGATATGAGCTCAACTCATTTGAATTAGAATAGATCGTTTGATTATGGATGCGGCTCTCTTTTTTTTTTTTAAGTGGCCGTGTCAAATGTGAAACATATTTCATTCTGGACCAGTCCACTTAGTTGGTGAAATTGGGTTAAGTGTGTGCACATGCTGAATGTATTAGGGGTCAATCATTGGCCATAATTAATATACATATCTTTTGTCTATAAAAACATATTTGTGAAAGACAAAGCCAGCCATTTGAAAAGACACGCTTACGAAATGAACTCTAAAGCGGCCTTCTGCTTGGGGCTGGCTTTGTTTTTGTGTTCTGGCCTTGCGGTTCTAGCACTGCCCACGGAGGAGGACTACAATGATGATTATACATCTGATGATGAGTATGACGATCTGAGGCAAGGCGAGGCTCTCGCTGACTATGCTGATATTAAGTTGGCTAGATTCGCTTATCCGTATTACTGCAATACGACCGTTCAGGATCATACCTACTTTTATCCATGCCAAACGAGACCGACTTCTATTCGTCCAGGACCACCTCCTCCACCTCCTCCACATCGACCACATCCTATATATCCGACGCAACCTGGCCCACCTCCGGCTTATTCACCTCCGGCTTATTCACCTCCCGTTTATACACCTCCGGCTTATCCACCTCCGGCTTATCCACCTCCAGTGTATGCACCCCCCGTATACCCACACGCAGTGTACCCACACCCAGTGTACCCACACCCAGTGTATCCACCACCAGTGTATCGACCTCCGGTTTACCGACCTCCAAGAAGAAGACTTGATACTGTGAGAATTTGCACGAAAATACCGAAGCTAGGCCTTGCCTGTACACCAGGTATATCCATTTATGTTGATGATAAATAAAAAAGAAAGCTACCAAAAACAAAAAAACTGTCTTTAAATTATGCAAAACGAGACTTCAGATGGAAAAATTGATTCGAGCTGGTATACCAAATATATGAGGTAGTAAAATGATTTACAATAGAAATTGCTTACCACATAATTAAGATATCCATATAAAAGAAATGTTCTCCATACGCAAATTTCTTCTATTCAAAGGCCCACTTAAAACTATCTACAATATCGTCATATGAGCCTTTGGTATGTGATTTATTTGAAATATGCAAATGTGAAGCAATAAGAAACGCGAACAAAGCCATAACCGCGCTCTGATTCAGTTATGTTCTAAGCGAATATCAAATGATTTTCATATAGATGGTATCGAATATGGGGCTCTTGCCATTGTGTTGAGAATGAAAATATCATTCAGCATATTCGTCAGTGAACCATTTTTGCGCATATTAATCAAGCAGAAAGTGTATATAAACTAATTGGCTCAGAGCGATCTGTATCAGTTCCCATTGACAGCTCGAATATGAGCTTAAAGTTTACTCTGTGCCTATTGCTGGCACTCGGCTGCAGCTTGGCTGTGGCCAAGGAGGATCCCCAATCGGCCGTCTATAATCTGGAGGCCGATGGCAACAAAGATCAGGAAGTTTACGTGGCCGCTGACTATTTCAGTGATGCGAACAGCGTCGAGGAGGATGATGACGAGTCGGAGACTGTTGGCACTAAGCGACAGGGATCTTTTGAATATCCATACGATGCAGACGCAGGAAACTATGCGGGCTTGAGCTCACGTGCGGATACAGCGGCTGCGGCGGCTCCGAGCCGTTATCCATATCCTTATCCATATCCATACTATGGATACCCTCCTTACCCTAGCTATCCTTATCCGTACTACGGCTACCCGCCTCCAGCTTATGTGTATGGACATCATCATCACAGTCCAGCTCCCGGTCCAGGTCCCGCTCCAGGTCCAGGTCCCGCTCCAGGTCCAGGTCCCGCTCCAGGTCCAGGTCCAGGTCCATTCCCAGGTCCATTCCCTCCCTTCCCACCACCACCACCACCGCCGCCACCACCACCACCACCACCACCACCACCACCACCACCAACATATAAGCCCACACGACCACCAAAGCCTACATACAAACCTACTAAGCCGCGCCCAGATTCGGACAGAAGAAAGATTTGCAAGGACGTGTTTCCCATTGGCAAAATTTGCACTTATTTAAAAGAATAATTCAAACTTGATTTGTAATTGGATTTATAACTGAACAATAATTATGCAATATTAAATAAATGTAAAAAGCAATAACTCGATTTGTTTGAAAACCATCCTAGACCTTACAATACTTCTTTAGGCAGTTGCCACAGCTATCTGATGATAGCTCCCCATGTATAAAACATATAAACATAGATGCACGTATTTGTGAATCTATACATATAATTCTTACATACCCATTCTTTCTTCTCTCTCTTCTCTTCGTATTGTGTTTTTATAGTTTTTGTGATTTGGCCAGAACAAAAGCAAAATGCCGTTATCTCTGATGTTGGCTTTTATATTCGCTAGCTCGCAGCCTCGCCCATCATTGATAAGCAGTGGGGCAGCGTTTGATCTGTTCTTGACTGATTTTAATAGCTCAACTAATTCAGATTCATTTGTCACTGCGAATCGCATTAGAGATTTATTAGCCCTTTGTTTTTGGATGTTGTCTTCCATTTGCGTGCGCTGTAATACTGCGAATTTGACAGATGTCCTATTTGATATGAGCATTAAGTTATACGCCATACACTTGGAATACCTTTTGAAATCCGACTATAAATACGCTAGAAGATTTCGACAATTAATCAGTTCGAATCAAACGCTCCTAAAATGAGCTTGAAATTTCATTTGTGCCTTCTGCTGTCACTTTGCTGCGGCTTGGCTTTGGCCAAGGATGGCGCTGACTCGCTGAACTTGCAACTGGAAGAGGACAGTGTTGAGGAGCAGGATACGGTCGATGATGTTTCGAGCACCGAGCTTGAGGGATTCAACGCAATTGACGCATCACCACTTGGTGAAGGGCGGCAGGCTTTCCCTTACCCGTATCCCGGATATCCGTACTATCCGTATTACCCGTATTATCCGTATCCCGTACCAGTCCTGCCTACACCACAACCCACAAATCCAACGGATCCGAATAACCCGACACCAACGCCATTACCTATACCGATCATACCACCACCGCCACCACCACCATTTCCATATCCAGGTTTTGGTCGTCCTGGCTTTCCTGGCTCACATCCTCCTTACGGCTATCCCCACCACGGCTATCCACACCACGGCCATCCAAATCATGGCTATCCACATCATGATCATCACCATGACCATCCGACCCACAAGCCAACTCCACGTCCCACAAAGCCCACCTCCACACATACATCCAAAATCTGCAAGAAGGTTTTGCATTTGGGCATTGTCTGCTTCTAAGGAGAGTTTACCAATTGTATTTAAAACAATTTTTGTATAACTGTATTTATTATTGAGAGCAATAAATGAATTTCATCGGAAACAGTTTAAAATAAAAATTATATTTCTGTATAACTTGAATGAATTGTTATGGGAATTGAATTTTTTCAGTTCCAAGTACAGTGGAGTCTTAATAATTCGTACCCCGTAAATGAAAAAAAAAAAAAGCATTTCGAATTATCGGGATTCTACTGTATATTGATAGATAAAAGATCTAGCGACTTGGATAGACTCGAGGGAAACTTTTAGTCAGGCGAAATTCGGGTAATAGTTGGGTAGACTCAGGGAAAGTCTTAGTCAGGCATTCCCTGAATATTTATTTATTTTGTTATATAGATATATATATATATTTTCCTTTTTTAATGCTTTGAACTTCGCAACGGGTGTCGCACGACTTTGCAATTGAAGTTGACATTGGCTGGAGCTCATTAACACAATTGTCAAGAACAGACTTGTCAGTCCCTGATAATTGGCCACGGATGTTTATTTGGCTGGAAATAAAGTTTTGTTGTGCATACGTGTGTGTAAGTGTGTGAGTGTGTAAATGAGATAGGCTTTGTGTGCGCATTTATTTGATGAGTTTTTAACATTTGAACATCAATTTGCCAGTATGTCAATTTGTCAAACGTGTTGCTCTGGTGACAGTTGGCCGCCAGCGCCAGCGCCGGCGTCAGCGCCAGTGTCGCTGCTGCCAATCAAATAAATATTTAAATTTATCCAATAAAACGCGCTGATAAATATCTTTAAAATGTAAATGTGAAATGCTTGCGACCATAAAAGGCAGCGCGCGCCTAATAAGTTCGTTGACTTTTTACAGTTACTACGATATGAATAAGTAAATGTAAATGTGAATGTGTGCAGTCAAGCAGCAGCAACAGCAACAGCAACAGCAGAACCATCCAAGCCTCATCGAAATGCAGTGCACAGCATTTTTAATAAGTCAATTTCGCTTGCCTCTCACACAGAGCGAAGGTCAAACTAGGCAACTGAGCCGGAGGCAACTAAAACTGGTTGCCACGTAATAGCCGGCTTATTTATCGAGTTTTCTCGACTTGCTGGCGACACTAATTAAATGTTCAACCAAGCTTACTCAATCAAAACAACAAAGATCCAAAAAAAAAAAAAGCGACATGAAAAAATAATTTACATATATTATATAAAAATAAATCTGTATAATTGTAACAATAATAATACAAATAGATATAATTATAATATTAATATATAGATAAAAAAAAAAAAACAAGTTTAAAAAATTTAATTTAATTTAATTGTCCAAAAGTATAAAATAGAACATTAAAAAAAATTTTTTTTTTTTTTTTTTAAATGCATATTATATTTCAATATAAATATAAAAATAAAATAAAAAAACTTAATTAGTTGATAAAAATTGTGCTCTAAAAGACCATCAAAATACGAAAACCATAAAAAAAGAGAAAATAGTATATATTTTTTCAATATCTAAAACTAAAATTTGATTATTTATGGTATCAAAAATTTGTTACTTTAAAAAATTCCATGTTCTAGATTTCAAAATCTTATATTTTTATTTTTATTTTATTGTGAGATCTGTTGGAAAGTTTTAAAACCTACTTTCATTCACCTACTAAAACACTTCTCTCAGTGTAAGGGCAGTTAGTTAAGCAAGTTCCTGACTATATTGTGTATGTGTGTGTGTGTATGTATGTTTTGACAATCGTAAATTCAAGATATTGTTAAAAAAGTTTTCGAAAAGCATAAATCTGCTTCCACAACAACAACAAAACAATAATAACAAGTGGAGCTTTGGCCGCTAACGAGGGAAAGTCCCCTGGCTGAAATCATTGAAAAATAATGCCTATAAATATGCTAAGGAAATTGTCTGTGTGTGTGTGAGTCTGTGAGCCTGTGGCAGTGGCAGAGGCAGGGACAGAGCCAGTTGCTGTCGTTGCCTCTGCGCTATATTCTATATTCTATCCTTTGTGCTGCCTCAATTGAGGCATATTCAAAGGCAAAAACTTTTGCTACCAAAGCGAATGAAGGTCAACAGCGTAATTTGTTTACTTTATGCAAGCCACTTTGCCCAGTTATAACTCGCTCTCTGTGTGTGTGTGTGTGTGTGTGTGTGTGTGTGTGTGTGTGTGTGTGTGAGGATGGTCGATGGGGGTGGCAACGCTTCGTTTCATTTGCAGAGTGGTAGCACTACAATTATCTGTGCTCGCTCTGGCATAGCCTGAAGCCGCGGCACATGCCGCAGATAAATCGAACAACCATCAACTGTCAGCTAACCGATTATTGTTAACTGGGCTCAAAAAGAAAAACAAAACCTTTTAATTACTGGCTATCGGCTAAAAAGCAATTAGACAGCGATTATCATTATAATTCGGTTAATGGACGGCAGCTAATGACTGCATAATGCTGGCTCATTAACCTTAAAATAGTTTGACTCCAATGAGAATTTGATAGGCTGGAGTTGTCATATAAGATGTTGATTTTAGAGTAGCCTAAGAGCTAACTAACTAACTAGCTGCAAAGTATAAGAAATTGCGCTTCTTCCTTGTAAAAGTTTAAATAGTCGGGTATCTTCTAGTTGGGCAATTCGGGCTAAAATATTCTTAGTGGTTTATTGAAATATCTTTAAAGGAGGAGCACAGAACTTTGTATGAAATATTTATGCTTTAATCGGGGAATGGTATATAGATTGTTTATAGAGTGCTTTCCTTGATGAAATAATATATCGATGGTATAGGGCGTTTAAGTGGTATATATAGAATATATATTCCTATTTTCAAATGGAAAGGGCAGAGAGTAAAAGTAAAGAGTATGGGTTCATTTCGTTTAAGTTTAGTGTAGTATAGCTCTACCTCTTTCCTGAACACAATCGTTCTTATATTGACGTTCCCTCTCTCTCTCTCTCTCTAATCTCTTTATCGACTTTCGTACCGACTACCAATATCAGCGCATCATTCAAACCATTCACTTCGTAAACGAGTATAAATCGAGCAATATTTCCGCAGGATTCCTATGCAATAACCTGACGCACGCCATAAAAATGCCAGCATGAGCTAATAGAGCTCGCGTCCATTAACTATATATATATTTATGAAAAGATGCCAAGATGCCCAACCGTGGCCCCTCGGTGGCTGTTTTGAGCCGCGAGCTCACAGAAAAAAAAGTGCAAAAATTTGTTTGCATTCCTTTTGTTAGGGAGGAGCTCTTTGGCTTTCTAGCCTGGCAACGAGGCGAGCAATAAATGGAAAAAAAAAATATTATATAAGAAACGGAAGAACTCGAAGGCGACGGAAATACAATATGAAGTTGGCCTATCAGTTGAGTTACTTAGCCAACATTCTTTTTTATGGCTTCAAATAATTGTGAGGAAAAATGAAAGAGAGAAAACAGAAAAACGAAAGTGAGACGTACAACGAAATTCTCGTTAAAAGCATTTTTCAACTTTCAAGAGCTTTTGGGTAATTACTCACGGAAAAATATACAACTTCTTTATTTTTTGGGAAATTAGAGCAATTAAATTGTGAAGTGTGTGCTATAAAATAGAGCAGTTATTGATAGACTGCAAGGGGAATTTCTAGATTTTTTAAGAGAAGTTTTAGAAAAGTTGAGCAAAAAATGGGCAAATCAAACGAAATGAAATGTTGATTGATTTATCAACTATTTGATTGACTAATTGAATGATAGACTAACTTTTTCTTTGTTATTGGAATGTCTATATAATCGAATTGAATTGTTTCTTTGAGTTCAAGCTTGATTGACTGAGAGTAAAATTAATTGCATGATATGCTATTATATATGTTAAATTCTGTTTAAGCTCTTTTAGGCCGATTTGAATAACTGATGCTGCAACAAAATTCATTAAATTTGTCTTTTACAATTGAAAATATATGTATATTTGGAAAACCTTTTGACTTTTTAAGACTATTTTAAACAATTATTTCGTGTCTTTTATACTCATATAATTCCATAGAATTTTTATGGCTCGACAATTGCACATTGTGTAAGTGTATCCAGCTCTGTTGAGTCACTTCGTTGTGTTATTATTGAATGAATTTCATGCTCTACAATTTATTTCATTTTTTAGTATTATTATCTCATTGCCAACTGTTCTCTTTGCCGCATTTTTGTCGTGGCTTGTGTAATCGCTAAAAGCCATTGTGAGTGGTCTCTGGAAATGGAATATCGAAAAGTGCGCTTTAAGCACCGCTTCATTAAATAAAAGAAGAAAAAATAGAGCCATTCGATTTGCTAATAAGCCAAACGGAGATAATGATTCGCAATGTTGGCCTCTCTGCGAAAGTGCTTCAAGTTTTAATTAGAAACAGTCGCAACGAAGCAAACAGTAATTAACAGAACCATAAAAAAAAATACAGAAAATATAAAATGGGAAATACAAATTAAAAATTGTATTTGCGAGAAATAGAATTTGAATAGAAAATGAATGAATTCAATGAGGAAGCTTTGATAGAAGCAGGAATTTTGGATTTGTCAGGAAATATGTGACGTTAGAGAGAGTGAGAGAGAAAGATAATATTAGTTTTTACAACTAGGAATATATAACTAATTGAAAGCATCTGAGCATAAATGTATTAGCATCAGAACTATACTCAGCCTACCTTATATGCCAGCTGCTAGGATTTTCCTGCTCTCAAGTTCTCTTTGCATCTTTTCATAGAGTAGCTGCCAGTCCATCAGCCTGGCGCTCTAATTTTTCGCTCTATTTTTTCTTCTATTAATAATTATTTCATTCCATTTTCTCGAATGCTAGGCATTTCAATATTTTCAGCTGCTGGGCTTTGCCTTCTACATTGCTTTATGCTCGCTCTATGTCAAAAGTGATTGTAATGAGTTTTTGATATGTGCCACAGAGCAGGAGGGAGACACCAAAGACCAGAGGGCAGACTGGAAAGCCTCCTCTCCTCCTCTCTTTGTCAGTCCCGTTTCTCGCTAAATTTATGACTGTTTCTTGTCAATATTACAAATATTGTCACACCGACAGCTGAGCTGAGTCTGTCAAATTGTCAAAAATATGAATGTGACTGACATATGTCCATCTCTATATATAAATAAAAATCTCTGCATATGCATATATATTTTTGAAATGAAGTACTTTAATTTGACACACTTACACATTTCTTTTTTGCCATTGACCATGCCCTCACTATTATAGTTAGAAAGTGGGAGATATTTTTGAGGTAGTCTGTGAAAGTGAAGGGTATTGCACACACACGCACTTGATAGCGTTTAACAAAAACAAGGAAAAGTTTTTTCTTTTTCTTATGTTGCTGTTTACATTTAGAACACGCGCCCAACGGCTATTTTTGCATGCTTCAGCAACAACAACAACAACAACAAGAGACACGATAAAAAGGCAGCAATGGAAGCTGAAAAACATGGGATATGCAACTACTATATACTCGCCCAAAGCGATGTGAACGATTTGAAGTGAGGAATGCAGACGTTCGCTATGAACTGGAAGCTTTTTGCTGGCATAATTATATAAATCTGAAAAAAGAGATCTGTTCTATGAGATCTGATATGAGTTATTCAAGAGATCAACAGATGCATTCCTCTGCATTGTTCTATTCTGTTCGACTGAACCAGATATAAATGTGAACATAGTGTAAATCACTATATTTGAACTTGTTAATCAAATGAACAATCTAGTTCACAAGCTGTAAGCTAAAAATGGAACTAAGTCATACAAAAGAGCCAGAATATCAACCATGATATACACCTTTTAATAGTGAGTCAGTAAATGTAAATGTTCGTGGCCCGCGAATCGAACTAGTTCAGTGTCCAACCAAATATGCCCCATTTCACCCGGCTCGAGCGCGCATAAACAAAGTTGTCTGTTGGTTCAGGCGTTGAGGCGCATGAGTTGAGTCGCGCGTAGGCGTGTCGCTGCCTCTTTCTTTTTTTAATTTCTTTAAGAGCTAAACAGAAATGGCAAAATAAGCATAATTCCAGGCGCCATAAAAATAAAAACAAAAGCAAAAAAACACACACCAACAAAAAAAAAATAAATAAAATTCACACAATTTGAAAAACGCAAACACTCAGCCACAGCCACAGCCGCAGCGAAACAGCGAAAGTCTAAAGCTGAGAGCTTGAGGCGCTGTGAAGAGGGGGGCGTGGTGCTAGGGCAGCTACTAAAGCGGCCCAAAGCAGTCCAAAGAAAATGGCGGCAGCGAAAGTACAGCTGCAGCTGTTTAATGGCTGCTGTATGTGTGAGTCTGTGTCTGTGTGTGTGTCTCAATGGCTGCCACACTCACGCTGTGTGTGTGCTGGTGTGTGTGTGTCGGAAAATGAATTAAAAAATGTTTACGACTCGACCGCTTGATTTCCAGCACATTGCAAAGTGGCTGAGGCGAGCAGCACACACAGGGGCCAAGGAATTTGTTTCAGATCTCCGTCTTCCACGCTGACCTAACCTGCCTGCACTCTCCCCCTCGCCCACTCTTTAAGAAATTCCAACACATCGATGTGGCCGCCCAAAATAAAAAAGAAAGAAACGTGGATGGGTATATTGAGCAGGAGCAACGAAGCACCACAACCACAACAACAACAACAACTAAAGCGAAGCGTGCAAGTGTTTGTGGCAGCGGTTTTACAATGGCACACGTTGTACCTATGCAAGCAATTGATTTTGTATTAGCGTCTGTTGAGACGGGCTATTAAAGCTGGATATCGATTTAAATCGATTTCGTTGAAGTCGAAGAAGCTATCGGAAACAGAGGTGGAGAGCTGAAGCAAAGCATTTGAAATTGATAATTTAATGGAAATGAGCCTCTTCAAATCATAGAGCTGTAATTAAACGGGCAACAAGAGATGTATGTACAATATAGATCTATAGATCAAAGCAAAGAAGAAGAAGTACAAATAATTGGGAGCGAGTTTTGTTTATAGATCAGCTCAGTTGATTGCTAGATATTTCTGTGCACAGAAATAGTTGAGAGTGGGTAGAGGAAAAACCCTTATACTATATGTATATATTTCGATATATATGTTTCATAGGATAGTCAATTCCATTCCAAAAAAAAATTCCAAGCTGAAGTCTGAAGAAGATGCCGTTAAAATGGGTTTCTCTAGATCCCTTCACCAAATGCCTCCCAGATTATATTCCAATATTCATTTACACTTTGTTGTTTATCTGTTTGCTCGCTTATTAGAACTGTGCTTAACTCTTATTATTTACTTATATTTTAAACGGCTTTTAGTGTCTCACGCCCACTTTTAATTGTCTTTGGCCTTGAAAGCACTCGCGATTACCATGCACAAACGACGAAAAAACAAAAGAAAATAAAAAAGAGCAAAGTTTTAATTATTTCATTGCTTTCGTAGCCAGAAATATTTGCCACTTAAAGCCAACTCGTGGAGCAAATGATGCTGAGCCGAAAGCCACATATTCTACTTTTTTTTTTTAAAGCTAAGATAGTATATTGGCTTTATCGTCATCCAATCAGTATCTTTGTCGATTAACTATAATCATTTATAGCTAAAATCAGTTTTCCTGTTAACTCACTGCTGAACTTGATCGATAAGTATCGGTTTCGATATAATTCCCCCTCTAACGAGCATTAGATAGTTGGTTCAGCTCGATCGCAACGCTTTCTGACTGGTGTTTCTTGTGTATTTTTGAGCTGGTTCAATTTAATAATTGAAAATGGAAACTGTGAATATAGAGGGAAAAAAAGGAAACGGAAAATGGAAATGGAAAATCGGACAAGTGCCCAAGCGAATCCAAATTGACGACTTTCGAATGCTAATTTGTGTGCTGGCTAATTAGCTCGTTGTTTTTCCTAGATTTTTCTGTGTGTGTGTGTGTGGGTGTGCCTCTGTGTGTGGCAGCATAAATTGTTGCATTAACTGTAACTGTTGCAGCAACCAATTAACGTGCCATAAGCTCGGCCCATTAAGGGCGTCCGCAAAATAGTTGCCCCACAGCCAGTTGCAATTGCTGTTTAATTGAGCGCACGGCTGCCGCCCACAAAGCACATTGCATGTTGCATGTTGCACGAGAGAGAGAGAGAGAGAGAGAGAGTGGAAGAGGGAGAGAGGAGGGCGAACACTGTTGAGCAATGTAAATCGCTGCGTAAGCCCAAAGCCAACAAAATGAGACAAAATGTTCAAAGAGCGCATAAGCGCCTCCATAAATTGCATGCAAAGCAAATCGTCGCATGCGGCTCGCCTCAAAGTGGGCAGTGGCAGAGCCATATACCATTTGACAAATTATTATCGAGTTGGCAAGCCCCACGGTTGGTCGGCTTAAAATTTATGCGCTCGCCAGGTAAACCGAGCCGAGCAGCTAAAACAGAGACATCGAGCCAACTCAGAGTCAGACTCAGGCTCAGACTCACGTTCCGCTGCCCCAGTGGGCCGCAGTCTATTAAATCAGTTTCCCGAAATATGGACAGCGACGGCGAATGGAACCCACCAAAAAAAATCGTTATATTTATGGCACGCATTTAGGCAGTGATAAAATATGACAAATGCCTAAAAATATATGCCAAGATGCTGCAATGGCTGCCGCCAAGCCCAGAGAACTTATCTGGGCACATGCATAATTTAAGTCAAATTGACAATAAATCAAAATACTCTCAGCAAATGTTCCGCCTCCCCACCTCCCCACCTGCCCACCTGCTCACCTGGCTGCCTGCTGCGGACACAGGTGCGAGCAGCACATTGCCAATGCCCAATTTTGATGGCCGCAAACGCAAACGCGGCGACAACAAGTGAACGCGTTCGGCTGCCCAACAATTCATTTCAAAATGCTTTTATAATTGTTGTACCCTACGCGGAAGTGAACTACATTAGCTATGTAGAGGCGTTTGTGGATATTTTATTAAAATTTATTAACTAAACTGCTTAACTGCTTTAAGGGTGAGGCAATTGTGGATGATTTTTGGAGAAAGATATGGAAAATTTAATGTTAAAATCAGTTTGTGATATATTTGATTGAATGATTGTCTGATTGATGGTATCTAAATGCAAGAGAGTGAGATAGATATATAATGAAGCTCATGTGAAAAGCGAGCCAATGATATTTATTATATTTCTATATAGGAAGCCGGCTGTAATGGAGATTGGTTAGTAATACATTCAAATCGTGAAAGAAAGAGAGAGAGCGACAGTTTGAGAGAGAAAAGGAGAGAGAGTAAGATAGAGGGAGAAAAGGAGAGAGTGAGACAGGAAGAGACTACTTTGTAGCACAATAGCTATATCTATCTAAGTATTTTTATAGACATACATACATCGGGAAAGAAAGAGAGAGAGACAGCGTGAGAGAGAAAAGGAGAGAGAATAAGATAGAGAGAGAGACAGCGTGAGAGTGAGACTGGAAGAAACTACATTGTAGCACAATAGCTATATCTACCTAAGTATTCGCATAGACATAAATATGGATATGCATATAAATATATAAATTTATATTATTTTAATCTATATATATAAAAGAAAGTTGTGTAAAAGTGAAGACTGCTTATAACTTGATTTGGGCTGAACCAATTTTCATGGTTTTTGATTTGTTGGATTTGTCTCCGCAACGAGTTTAGTATAGGGTCTTAAAAATACTGAAAAAATTTGCCGAATACTTGAAAAACGCGGTTTTTTCCCCAAATGTTCAAATTTTTTTTATACCCAGTAGGCTTGGTAACAGTGACAGTTTTGACAATAGTGTAGAAGTAAATAAACAAATGTAGTCAGTCAGTCTACGGCACAGCCTCAGGCGAACCTGACTATTCATAAAAACGCACATTTGTTAAAAAAAAAAATTTTGAAAAACAATACGCATACGGACAAAAGCAAAATATCTCGAAAGTTCAGGTAGGTATTGTTGAATTTGTTTTTCTCAGACATTATTTTTGTAAATAATTTATATTTGTATTTCTCGACATAATTTTTGTAAATAATTTTTATTTATATTTCTCGATTTCTCGATATTTTATGTGGTTTTGTGCGATTGTGCATATTCAGTATTACTATTAATGAGAATGCCGCGTCCTAGAAGATCTAATCTTTCCCAGCGGACCCATAATGCAATTAGGCTACGGAATACCGCGAGTCAATTATCTGACGAAGAACGAGAAAGGCGCCGCGTTAGTACCCAGCAAAGAAGGGCCTTAATTCGTGCTTCTCAAAGAGAGGCAGCCCGTGAAACGGCAATAAGAAATGGTTCAAGGATTGATTTGAATCGAGCAGCGTTTCGATATGATTGTACCATTGACTACAGCTTGAATCGTTTAGTTTGCATTGGTCCAATGGACGTTGTTTGCCAGCATTGTGGCGCATTGAAGTTTGCTGGTGAAACGCCCGGTTTGTGCTGCCTTAGTGGTAAAGTGACATTGCCATTAGTGGTCTCGCCACCAGAGCCATTGCGTTCCCTGCTTTATGGCGAAACACTAATTATCCAACTGAATTTTTGAACTCCTTGGATGTGCCTGGTTTACCACCGCACAATTTACAACTGAAGGTTGGCTCGGTAGTTATCATGCTTAGAAATTTAAACCAACCAAAACTGTGCAATGGAACGCGTTTAGTAATAAGAAAACTGTTGAGCAATGTTATTCACGCGTCGATACTCAAAGGAAAATTTAAAGATGAGGAAGTTCTTATTCCAAGGATTCCGATGATCCCAACAGATATGCCCTTTGAGTTTAAACGAATTCAATTCCCGATTCGTCTTGCCTTCGCCATGACGATCAACAAATCACAGGGCCAATCTTTGACTATTTGTGGCCTCAATCTAGAAAATGCGTGTTTTTCTCATGGTCAATTGTACGTGGCATGCTCACGTGTTGGCAAACCATCCGCATTATTTGTTCTTGCACCTGACCAAAAAACGAAGAATGTCGTTTACCACAAGGTGCTTGAATGAAAATCTGATTAATAAATTAATTAGAGTGTATCCCAACCTGAACAACATACCTTTTAATCATTTTTTACCTAGAAATAAGGGTAGGGCAATGCAACGCTTGCTGGGACTGCTAGTAATATATATATTATTAATTTATAATAATAGAGAAAAGTTTTGGGAAAGCAAATATCAAATATCTGTGTGATGCATCTATAATGCGATTTAGTTTCTCTGACCTAGCGATTGGTTCATTGAGGATATAAAAAAATGCCTAAGCAACAATACTTCGACTAGACAGAACTCCATTTATAATAAGCTACAATTATTATTGTACAATATTCAAATAGGCATATCTACAATATATATAAAACTCTAATGGCCAGCAAACTAAACCAACTGGACCAACTCAAATCCGTCTTATTGCTCTTTAAATGCCATCCATATTCATGCAATTCAAATGTCTTTCGATGGCGCTCTCTTGTCACTGTCCCTCTAGAGCATTTCGCTTCCCATATAGACCTTCGCACTTAATTGGATGTTTTATACGTTGTTTAAAACGTTTCTGGCAGCGCCAAAATATAAAATATGTATGCGCACTCAATATGCAACGCGAATTTAGATTTATTTTAGACAATTTGATTGCCGATGGCCGCGTTTATTTTATTTTATTTTTAAGCTGCGCTCGAATGTCCAAAAACATATAAATCTGCGGCCAAAGCTAGAAAAATAAATGCAAAAAATATATATATACATACGGCAAAAAGGAAAAACTGGGTTTTTCGTACGTGCCCGGAAAATTTTGCAGTCATCGTTCGTCAGTTGAGTTGGTCAACGCATGCCGCAGCCCGTGACCCCTGCAGCGACCCGGAGCGCAGCTGCTGCATGCAATTAATCAACGCCAGGGTTGCCAGGTAGTCAAAAAAAAAAACATGAAATGAAAAAAAAATGTTTGGAATTGAAATCAGGCATTTTCAAGCTGCACAATTTGTCGACAAAATTAATACTCTAACTGAGTTAGTTTGTAAAATGTTAGTTATAGAGGAATTGAAAAGCATGAAGAATGTGTAAGGTTTTTATATTACAGGTAGTCGAGTTCGAACTATGTATGTCCTATGCAAACTATGATAGAGATAGAGAAAGTTGAGCTATAGCATGACTGAAAAAACGTGCTGGGATTAGCTATGATAACTATATCTATAAAGAATATTGAACTGTATATAGGGCAACGATAAAAACTGAACATGATATATGATATGATCATATGATTGAATAATAGTTGACCAATTGAAAAAACTGAATTAGATCAAGAAATCGAAATCATGCTCTTCTAGGCATTATTCGAATTTCTTATTGTATGCGAGCTATATGATATGAAAATCTAATTTTTAAGTTTTATGAAAAATAGTGAAATATAAATGAAGTCGAGTCTCTTTAATCTATACCCCGCTAAACCGATAAATCGAGACAAATTCTATCCCTTGGATAAAAATAGTTATCGATAATTTAAATTTCTGTGTAAATAGAAAATAACTGGACAGGGGGCCATTTCGAATTATCGGGACTCGACTGCATCTAAATAAGATATAAAGAAATTTTTTGTTGAAGAAATCTATATAACTGTCCTGAAATAAAAGAAGAATGGAACGAGAAGAATACATGAGTGATTTATTGAGCCAAGTTGGGCAAATAAAAATATATTTATACTTATATATAACTACAAAATGCCATAACAAATTCATAGCAACCAAAATTCGCCTAGTGTATGCAGCAAGGGTTTAACGATGTCTGCTGAGTGACAAAGAACGCTGCTTGAATTGAATTGCAAAGCTAAGCAGACTAACTGGCCCCGACGAGCGCAGCCATTCAAGGTGCTCCATGGAGACGAAGAGGTGTCTAAAAGCCGCTAAATATGAACGCGTTGCAAGTTGCGTGTGATGCGTTTGCTTGCTTACTAGCTGATGGTGCTGCTGCTCTTAGATGCTGCTGCTAGATGCTGCTGTTGCTGCTGCTGCTGCTAGATGCTGCTGCTAGATGCTGCTGCTGCTTGGCGTGCTTGAAGCTGAAGCACCTTTCAGAGAGCAGCTGCCACTTCATTTTGTGCACTTTTTTTACGCTGGCTGCAGATACTTGCTGGGCTGTGCGGGGGCGTGGCACATCAGTCAAAGTGCAAGTGGCACTTGTTGCCACTTCATGCCACAAAAAAAGAAGAAGAAGAGAAAGAACGGAAGCAGCAGCTGCTGCTGCAGCCAAAGCAAACGCTTGCCACCCACTCAAGTGGGCGCCTTCAAGTCGCCGCTAAAGCAGCTTGCCGTTTTCTCAGCCAACAGCTGCAGCAGCCCGAACCCCCCTCCTAGTCCCCACTCAGCTCAGCTCTGGCTTGGCTTGGCTTGGCTTGACTGCTCTGCCACTCGCATTAATTGCATCAAAGCCAGGCAAAAATTTTGTGCAAATTCCGCTGGGCAAGTTTTTGGCCACAGCAAATAACAAGCATCTCATATGTCCTTGTAGCGAAGTCCTGCTGTAGCTGCAGCTGCAGCTGCAGCTGTAACTACTCTCCAATTATTTTCTTACAATTTTGAATATTTGGCAAAAGCAACTTAAATTTGCCACCAAAACTCTCGAGCTGTCTGTGTCTCGCTGCGTTTTTAGTTTCAACAAGAGCTGTGCAGTAAGTGGGATTGACGATGAGATGATTGAGAGTCCTCTTCTTACATTCGTTTAGGTAATATGAATATTTAAAAAAAAATATTTGAATACTATGTAAGAGATTTTAACTAAGTTAAATTGAAAAGCTTAGAGAGAGAATTAATGTATGTGATATTAGATATTTATTTATCCAAGACAAATGAAGCTGTCATGAGGTCTACCTTTCCATATTGTTTATATATAGAATATAGAAATAGAAAGCCATGTGATTTAAATGACTCTCTGGTCGCGATAAAAATTCATGAGAAAGATTGTTTTCTACAGCTCTAGTATGTCTCTTATCTTCTAGTTAATCCTAAACTTCGATAGACACGTTTCCTATTTCTTTTTCAGTATTTATTCAAGGACTTTTGGTATGTTGGGAGTCTCTTTAAATGATTGTATTATGAACATTCCATACTCAGTCCTTCAAAACCCATCTATTATGGATCTTCTTACTTCTTCGACTTCTTCATTCTATGCCTCACTTAAAATCATCGCTGCGACCTTAGTTTGAAATTTGAGTTTCTGCCCTACCATAGCTACAAGCTTTCATACATTCATCTAAGTTCTTGATATGCTTAGCTTTAACTTTGATTCCAGGTATCTAAACTTTATTTCAGGTACTCAAACTACTTAGACTTTAATCCGCTTTGCAGCTCTAGTATAAGCCGGATTTACTTGTGGCATATACACTGAAATGAACAAACTGAAGTGAAGGCCATAACAAATTTTATAATCAAGTAGCTATACTCTAAAATATCCCTCTTCTTCTTCTTCAAGCCAACTTTACTCAGTCTGCATTGACTTTGAATGAGTTTTCTGCAATTCCATATTTCAAGAGAATCTCTTATGTTTGAATATTTTCATATGTATATGCGTCTGTCATCAATCTCATCCAGCAGCATTATCAAAAATGCTCCAAATATTCATTTATCAACAATTTGTTCTTCATAATATTCCCAACTAGAAATTGTTGAAAATAATTTCACATAATTAGTTAAACATAATCAGAATCTCAGATAATGAACTAAAATTCCATGTTTATTATAAGCACATGAACCAATCTAAATATCGTCTACAATATTTATGCAGTGCACTACTGAAAGCTGCAAATAGATCGAAACATTTATTTTTATTGCTTTTAAACTCATTTCTTTGGGGCAAGATAAAAAATGAAAACGAATATAAAATTGTCGTTTGGCCAATGCAAACGGCATTTGGTAAATTGTGGGCGAATGTTGCCAGAGTTCATGGACCAAATAACTGAGAGTGTGTCTATGTGTGTGTGTTGTCTGTTTGTTGTTGTTGTTGTTGTCATACCGCAAGGCCTGTCTCAGCTCTATTGCATTGTGCTAAAAGGATATGTGTGCAATTTCCCTGGGGAAATTTATGCAAATAAAATAGCAAATAAATTTTACAATTTCATGTGCAGAACAACAAAATACAAGCAGTGTGCAGTCCGTCAATCAGTCAGTCATTCAATCATTCATGCATTCATTCATTTACTCACTCCCTCAATTCATTTGATTTGCATTTATTTTGTTTAGCTGGCCTCGACTTTGCTTTAACTTTTGCAAGGTTTTGTCAATTGGGGTTGCCCTTTGTTTGTCCAACTCAAGCTGTCTCCCTCACTCTCTCCCTCACTCTCTCTCTCTCTCTCTCTTGCTACCTCTGTTCTACATTGCATTTGGTGGCACACTGCTCATAAGTTGATTCATAAATTGCGACTCCCAGAAGACTCGGATCATTGGCGAATGCCTGGCATTTAACAGCTGTCTAGACAACCGACCTTGGTACTTCATAATAATGCGCATACGTATTCGTATCGCATTCATTCTGTGACGCGACTAGGTGTCTGTGTGTGTGTGGGCGTTACGTATATCACAAAAAAAAACTTTAATTGCTCAAAACGCCTTCAGCGTCAAACTTTTTTAATCATGAATGTGCGCATTTAACAGCTGGTCGACTTTTCATACGCACACACACACACACACAGACACACCGCTACCACATGCACCCCCATCCTCACACACACACACACTTGCACGATTTGCCTTTGGCTACGCATTTTCACACTCAACTAAATCCACAAAAATTTGACGGGGGACAACAAAATAGAAGCCACGACTAACAAATACCCCAAGCTTTTTGTTGATTTTCTCAACCCATTGGAAATGGAAAATCAAGGCTTAAAATGTATACTTATTTTTATTCTCTCCTTTTCTTTGCAGTTCATATTAATTGAAAGCGAATCAGCCGAGGACATCTAATATGTATATATTTAATTTTATTTTTTTTTTTCGGTTTTGGTTTTTTTGCCTAAAAGAAAAGGAAAAAGTTATGTATATAAATCAAAATGTGAATAAAAGTAAGTCAGTCACTCAATCATCATATCATAAGATCACATGATAATATACAAAAGTTTTTAATTAAATATTTAATATATTTAGAATATTAAATTAAATTTTTCAAAAAAAAAGTAATAAATTATTTTTTACAATTATTCTAACAAATTTTTTAAAACCATGAATAATATATTTTAAAATTATTTTTCTTTACTTACTTTCCCTTTCGTTACAGAGAATTTTAAGGTAAAGCTGGAACTATTTATCAAACATTTTTCTCTGTGAAAAATAAGTGTCAATTGTTGTTGTTTTTTTCCTTTTTTTTTTTTTAATAATAAATTTTTTTTAGAAATATATTACAGACATTTATGATGATGGTAAGTCAAAACATGTGTTTTTTTTTTATGTTTTTTTTAAGGCTTAACATAACAGTATTTGAAATTTTTAAACAAAGAACAATTCAACAAGTTTTTATGTATTTTGATATTACAAATAACTCTTTGTTCAGTTTCATTCATATTTTGTTTATAACTTGTTATCGTAACTTTTGCACCTTTTGTTATAGGGTATGCATATATATATATATATAGATATAGATATGTTTATATATAAGTATGTTTGTATGTAAAGCAAAATGTTGTCAGCATACCGTCTAAAGTTTGTGGTTATTTTTGCCGCTGCTGCTGTTGTTGTTGTTGTTGCTAGTCTGTTTGTTTCAAATGGATTAGAAACAACTTTGTCTGCAGCTCCGAGCGCCAAGCGCCAAGCGCCGAGAAAGTATGCAAAAATTATTGAAATTGAGCATTCAATTTATTTGCAAATAGCTTGCCATATATTTCCAACAGCTTTTGCCTTGTTTTTCCGCATACACATATGTATGTATGCATGTGTATGTGTGTATATATATTTTTTTTCTACACAATCTCATATGTGGAAAATTACAGCAGAGCTGGCAGAAGGGGGTTAGACAAAAGTTTAAGGATAACTGAAATGTACGCACGAAGGCGCCAACATCTATTAAGCTTCAATGGATGAATCTACACATACAAGGATATATGAGGGGATACAAAAGAGTGCGTGTGTGTGTGTATGTGTGTGTGAAGGCGTTAGCTGGCTGCTCAAATATGTATAAATTGAAATCAATAATTATTTCCATATCATTAGATGCCAAAAGCGAAATGAAATGAAAAGCAAATTATATGCTAAACAAAAAGTCGTAGATTTTTAGATTGCTTGAGTTTCCTTCAGGCACACACGCACACACACACACACACACATGCACAAAGCTATATTTGTATGATGTGTGCTGTCCTTGCGACAGATGTCCTTGCCTGCTCCTGCAAAACAATCGCTGGAATTTCTCTTTGTTTATCTCGCACAAGTGTGTGTGTGTGTGTGTTGCCATTGATTTGAAACGTTGGCCAAGTTAAATGAAAACTGGCCCCCCGCCGCGCTCCAAGCTAATTTTTATTTATGTGCAAAGTGTTTTGGTGAAGGGGGGCAGAACGCATGCCCGACTACCAAACACCCTACAAATAATCTATAATCAAATCGAAATCTCTATTGTGTCGCAAGTGTTTATCTCTGTTTGCAATATATCAATTTAAGGGACAGCAGCTGCTACCCCATTCACACCCCTCGAAGTCACCAGGGTATATTTGTGAAAGCGTATGCATGCCGAAAATATTTTATGTCATGCAACCCTGAAAAGGTGAAAATTTGTGTTTTTGGGACAAAGTGTGGAAACCAACGCACGTGTGCGTTGAGAGGGCGCCATAAGGAGCTGATTTGATGTGTCAAGCGATACAGATCTCATGCCAGACAAAAACAGAGTCATTCCAGAGATGCCTGCATATATAGTATATCTGAGTTAGTGTATTGCCACAGAAAATCGAATCATAGAACAGTTACGTTTATGGCCCTGATGATGCACGAAGATATATATAGGAAGGCCAAGCCCTAGCAAAGCTAACTCTTTATGTAAATTTGCTGTATACAATAAACAGAATATTCCTAATCATAATCAAAGGATAGTTCCATAAAAAACTAAAAATTATTGAGCTCATTAAACTTTTTGTCTACTCAATAAAAAACTTTTCACAGTATTTATTTGGAAGAATAGAAAAGGGTATCTCCATGAGTTGATTTTAGTAAAGAATTTAAGGTTTCGGTAGGGGTATGTCTACATAAAATGATGACATTGGAAAGTTATTATTCAGTATAAAGAAAGTAATTTCTTACATTGGAAAAACTTTGGGATATTCCCATATATAATATAAAACTGCTGAACAGAATCTTTCAACTAACTGTACTTCAATTTTATTCAAGTGAAGGGTATTTCCAGAATAATATACAAATAATACTAGATATATATTTTATGACTCTAATAAAAAGTCTATCGAAAATTCTCATATGAAAATGGTATTCTCACACAAACAAAGAAATATATTTAAGAGATAATTTGTAAATTGGGTTACGTACCACACTAAAACAATTTATGATATAAATAATAAGCAAAGGTATGTTACACTCTAAAACAAAACAAGAGGAAGAGGGGTAGTCCCACACACTTTCATAAAAGGCATGCATACGATATTTAATTCATAAGGAAAGATTTTTCTCACCCAAAAGTAAAGCATAGTTTAATATTTCAAGGGAAGCCCAGACAATTCCCACTCCAAGTGAAAATTTAGCTTTTCAATTAAAGGCATTCCCAAGCATAAATAAAGCTATTATAGAGGAATTTTTCAAAAGGAGGTATTCTTTCGCAGCTAAATAAATTAAATTATTAATTGCATTTCAAAGTTCTCAAGGTTAGATTTTAAAATGAGGACAACAGAGCGCCGGTTGCCCTGGGAAAGCAACACGTAGCCTTCTAAGGCATGCTAAGACCCAGTTGATTTGATCTTTCGGCAGATTAAAATTTAATGCTCGACAACCACGCGAAGCAAACAAAAGCAAAGCGAAAAAGTTTAGCACACGCTCAGCAAATAGCGGAACTTAAGGCGTGGAGTGTAATGTACACGAAACTGTGGCACGCTGCGTATACGTAACGTAACGTAATGAGATGCTTATGCGGTATTTAATTAAAGCCAGCCAAAATGGTGGCCCACACACGCACACACCCACACACCCACACACACACTTCAGCTGGCATTGCAACAATCACAAAGGCACTAAACAACAAACCAACAGGCAACAGTCAACAATATTCAATAATTAATATGCGACTGGGCCACTTTGACCTCAATTTATCAAGTTTTGATTTATTGTGAAGTTGTAAAGTGCAAAACCTCTCTAACCTGTCGTTGCTCGCTCACAGTTGAGCTGAATGTGGAGAGGGATGGGTGGGGCTGGCGCTGGGCTGGGGCTGGGCTGAGGCTTGGACGATTGGCTGCCACAAAGCGGCTACAATTTGGCTCAGAGCCAGGTAGCAAGGCAGCAAGGCAGCGGATATAATTGGCCTGGCCAGCAGCATTTGTTTGGCTTCGCCTCGTTCACCTGGCAACAGCACAACAAGCAATTGCACTCCACTCGAACCCGATTAAGGATCATTGGCGCCAGCAGCAGGAGCAGCAGCAGCAGCAGCAGCAACAGCAGAAGCCGAAGCAGAAAAAACGCCAAACGTTGCGAACACACGGAGAAAGAATAATTGTATGTGTAAATAATTGATGGCAATAAACGAATCGCATGAAGGCGATTTCCCACTGAGCTGTTAAACCGCAAATGAGTCTCGCCAACGACCGGCGGTTGGGCGGTTGGGCGGTTGGGCGGCTGGGCGTTTGGATTGGGTAAATGTACACCAAGCGCCCATTCCTATTCAACTCTCTTTTGGCTCATTGTCCTAAATGAAATACTTGTGATGCTGTTGTATATATATAAGTATATACATACATATACAATTATATATGTTTCATATATATATATAAAAGCAACTAAATTTGCACAGCACAAAAAAAGGATTTAAAAGCGTAGTTGAAATCTTTTTTTGAGGATGCGCGAATTTAAATGAAGCTAGTTTCTTAAAATAAAATTAAAAATAAAATTCTTTGAATGTACTTATAGTTTATTTTTAAATTCTTAGAATTTATGAATTTTTTATTAATTTTATTTTATTTAGAATGTATGAAAAAAATTTTATTTTAAATTTCTTAGAATTGATTATTTATGAATTTTTTTATTTTTTTTTATTTTATTTATTTCATAATATAAAATTTCAATTTAAATTCTTAGAATGTACTTATAATATATTTTTAAATTCTTAGAATTTATGAATTTTTTATTAATTTTATTTTATTTAGAATGTATGAAAAAAATTTTATTTTCAATTTCTTAGAATTGATTAATTGTTTATTTTTATTTATTTCTTAAAATAAAAGAAAAAAGAAAATTCCTAGAATTTATAAATTATTTTCAAATTCTTTGAATTTATAAATATTTAATTGTTATTTATTTATTTTATTTTATTTTATTTAAAACCTAACCTTAACCTTAACCTAATATATGCTGAAGAAAGAAGGATATATGATATTAAAAGAACTGTCCTATTGCTCTATTATTAGTTGAATTCTCACTCTAAAGTGTCTTTTATATTACATTGTTCGGCATCCTAAACAAACTCGACTCGTACAACCTTTCATAGTCCTGCTAATCGAGCTGCTGCTTTAAATGGCTCTCGCAGTGTCTTGTAATTATATCAACTCTGCATTTAGTTGGCATTTAATTCTCTGTTTACTCTTCCACTTTTCTCTCAGTATATGTGGCTTTTGAAGCCGCTTTTATGCTTCGCTTGTTTATCTTTTCGGGGATTTTCGTTTGATTTTGAGCGTGCGCCTAATTGACAACATCATTTGCAGTTCGTTCGTTCGTTCACTTATACGCAATCACTTAAGCGCTGCCTTTTGCTATAATTACATTGTTAGCTTGTAGCTACATACTTGCCGCAACCCTCTCGCCACGCCCCCCTACAGCAGCACTTGCAACATTGTAAACCATTGTAAACACGCTGAGGCAACAAGAATTGAGTGCGCGCTTGTAAGAAGCTGTTGGCGACAAGCTCATAGAACTGTAAACACACTCACACACACACCCTCACGCACTCATACACTCAAGCTTCCTCAAGTTTGTCTGGATGCTGACTGTTCCTTGGGGGGAGGGAGGCGTGACTATGTCATTAGAGGCGTGAAGTCGGCTCAATTTTTATAGTCAATTCGTTTATCAAGCAGCGCTTGCCACATGCCACATGCCACATGCTGCATGCAACGCGTGCAGCTAACAAATATGCAAATTATTTGGTCGTAACTCTCGTAATTCCCCATCCGCAAACATTTAATGCAATGTTTTTTCGCGGAATTACAGTGCGTGGCAAAAGTTTGGCGCCCACTAAACTGCAATTGTTGTCGCTCATTAATTACGTGAAAAGCCTGATGTAAGCCTAAAGAGCGTGGCTGTGATTGAGAGTTTGATGAACTAGCAGATACCCTGTAGACAGCCAAACTTGCGAGTGCAAGCTACAAATGAACTAGTTCCAAGTTCATGGTAATAATATGAACTAGTTCTATATTATAGATTATCTTTATATTTTATGTAGATAGCAAATTAAACTAGTTCATGAATATTTTGAGCTACCATTATCTCAAATTTATGTATAATCTCTTCTGCTCCAATTTCTATACACATGTCGAATTCGTGCGAACTTATTCATTATTAGAACTGGCATTGTGTGCCCAACTTTGTTTAAGTTAAATTATTCCTCATATACTCGCATATCAGATTGTCAAATTTGCCAAAAATTTGACAGAGCATAAAGCTTAGCTGGGCGCTGCGGCCCCCCAAAATGCTCTAGCGAGCTGGCTGCTATTGCTGCATTAGAGTATTAAAAACCGTTTGTATCCATGCTATGACGGAATTCCCGGTTCGTTTCTATGTAATTACATTGCAGACTCAGCGCTTTATTTGCTTAGTGCGCAGCAATGCAACAGTTCATTATCACGTTGATGGCACATGCCGTTTCTCTAATTTTTAACAGCGCATAGAAGAGTAGTTGGGGATAGAGAGGAGGGCGGGGCTGGGGGCGTGTGTCAGGCTACATGCAGCATTTACATGATGGCTCAGTTGTTTGTCGCATAATGAACCAGTTGCCGGACTTTGACATGCAACTGCCTGCGGCCACTCGCTTGCCTGCCAGCGTTGCCAATAGCAACCGCATTCGCATTTATATTCGCATACTCGCATTCGCATCCGCATCCGCAGTGAATGTCCAATGAGCGTGGGCCACAAATTCAGCGCATTAGGCACAGCTCGCATTGTTTCGACGCCCGCTAGCGATGCCATCAATGGAGTATATTGATCATCAGGAGAAACAGTTATAGGCAAAAGTAGAGCTGTCTCATATGCTAAAGTCTTTGATTACGCCAAGGAATTGCAGTCTGATCTTCGTTGATTCTCTCCTTGCATGCAGCTCATACATAATTAAATTCTCCACAAGCGCAGGTAGTCTACAGTCGGGCATATCCTAGCATACATTCTTCTGCAACATTCTTCCCTAATTTTCATTGATATTTACATATTCATTATAAATGCGTGATAAATAGTTGAAATTCCCTTTCCTCTGCCCATCTTTTAGTTGAATTCCAATTAAGTTTGGTTAACAATAAATAGAATTTGGCACGCGCCAACACACACACGCACACATAGACATAATTGATGCAGTACATGCATTAGCATCAGACACGCAACAGTTAGGCATTTGCATTGCACTCATCCGCCCCATTGTACAGCTGTTTCTGCAGCTGAAACGAAATCAATTAGCAAACGCTGCACAAAAGTCAAATGTAAGTGGCATATACACAAAAGTTATCGCTGTCGTTGACGTTGACGTGGCTTATGATGATTATTAGTATGGTTATTAGACCATAAACATACACACACTCACCCACACACACGCACACATGGAAACATGTGCACACATATGAACAGCTGCTTGGCATTGGAAATGCGTTTGTGATCCGCAAGACAAACATAGAGGCAGCTGAATTGTTATAATAAAGTGTGATAGACTATAAGATGCCCTAAGTCATGAGGTACACTAAACGTTAGCATAGTTTAACCTTTTTCTATCCACGAAAGGGAATGTTTCCAATGTGTATACAGTCTAAAGGTATGTAGTTATCAATTTTCAAGATTATCGCCCTTAAAATTCTCGAGATATATGGAAAACCAAGCAAGTATTTTAATATTTCGCATAGAATTTAAAATTAAGAAAAATATGAGATCAAAGAACTTCCTATGCTCAGCTCACAAATCTTATCTAGCAAATATTCACTTCAAAGAGCCAAAGCTGTAACCTTTTGCTACCTTTGCCAGTAAACTAAATACCCTTTTCATCAATTTAGCTTGGATTAAGGGGTAGAGAAAAGGCAAAAAGCGAAATTCTGTAGCTCTAGGTTGGCCTGCTGCTTGGCCGTATTCAATATTTGAATTTAGTAACTGATACACATAACAATAGCCATTTGGCACACACACACACACTCACGTACACAGCTACGGCTCCGGCTTCACTCTTCTGCTTAAGCATTGAGTTTCAGCTGAAACTGTTAGCCCGGGTCAGCAGTAGCTGAAGCGGGAAGCATATCAAAGAAGCCATTAGATGGAAATCGTTTTGCGAAATTGCCACAATAAATGCTAAAATGTGATTGTACTTTAATAGTGCCGCTTGACTTTGACTTTGACTGGTTGCCTCTCTCTCTCTCTTTTGCTCTCTCTCATCTTTCTCTATCTGTCTGCATGTGTGTGCCCGGCTAGACACACACTGTGAGCTAAGAGCCTGCAGTAGACAGCACGAGGCAGCCCGCCTTTGGGAAGCCAAAAATTTGTTGCCTCTCGGCTGCTTCATCTTTATTTTCTGTCAGACAGTGAAGCCTTTTTTCCAAGAACTTGGCTTTAAGCACAATTTTGTGTTGCTTTTGTAGTCGCCTTAAAGTGGCAGCCAGTGAAGCACTTCTTTTGATGCATCCAGACCCATTTTATTTTAAATAAGTGTTTAGACATTAACAAAGAACTTTTCAAGCATTGATATTATTATGTTTATTTTATTTTATTATTATTTTCTTTTTTCGGTCAGAGTCTTTTGTTATTGAAAAGCTAAGCTTATATATGACGTAAATACTTATAAATCAACTTTAATAACTCAAAAGAAAGCTTTGACTTTGTAGAAAGCAATAAAAGACATTTGAGTAAGGTCTTTATTAAAATACAATTAAATACATTGAAGTTGTTAAAGTTTTATAATGTGGTTAACAGAGAATACATATATGTACATATATTAATAATCACAGATAATGTCAGATTAAGTCGTTCATCTTATTTTAGATTATAATCTCCCTTTTCTGTTGTCAAGACTGGCGTAAGTTATAAGATATCTTAAGACTATAAGATATCTAGCTCGAAACTCTATGAAAAACTGTTAATATAGACCAGTACTAGATACATTAATGATCTAAGAAAAAAGTTGTATTGGTCTAGAATAAATAGGTTATGGTATCGAAGATTTTATTCGGAAACAAAATATTAGCTGATATAGCAAAATGAATTTATGGACCGTTTTAAAGCGCTAACTGAACTGCTATTCGCATTACCTTTAACAGTGACATAAGACTTTTAATATAGATTAAGAATAAGTGCTTAGCAATCAGGTATTTATCTCCTACCTATAACAGTAGAAAAACAAACCTTCACTCGAAAAAGAATCGTTAGTTTAATATTATAGTTAACTATTTTCACTCTCCTCTTTAACACTTTAACCATTCCCTCCCATTCCTATCTAAAGCTCAGTCCAGCAAAACTGAATAGCTCCCCAAAGCGCATTTTGCACAAATTAGAAACTTATGTGATAGACCCTCGGTTGCTAGGCGAATGCCTCGATTTGGACGTTGTTTGATTTGTAACCATTTCCATTCAATGCTTTATGCTGCAGCCTTGCTGACTGTCGGCAATCATTGTGGTGATTGCTTCACTGGATTATTGAGTGTCTGTGAGTGTGTGTGTGAGTGTGTGTGTGTCTGACTAGTATGTACAACTCTGCTTATCATTGTGTGTGCGGCATAGACATTGGCTTTGACAGCGACAGGCGAGTCGATAAGAAACTCCGCTAACTCAGCCAACTCTAATTGTTTGGCCAGTTGTAAGCTCTGGTTATAGCTGTTCAGGCCATTTATTTGTGCGGCCTTAAACTAGGCCCCCACAACGAAATGGGTAGAAGAGGAGAAGAATAAAAAATAATTGGGCATTTTGTTTTGGCCATCTATCAAAATGTATCAAAATCTCGCTCGTGCGCACAATGCGCTGACAAACGAGCCAACTGGCTTTGGCTTTAAAAGGTTTTAATGCGAACAAAGCCGCATAGATATACACGCACACACACACACACACACACACACAGCAAGTGAGAGAGCTGCCAATCTAAGCGAAAGCAAATTGAGGCGAAATAACCGCAGCTTGGTTTGCCTTTGGCCTTCGCCTTGGCCTCGCATCGCCCTAGACGCTCGCTCGCACCCTCGCTAGCCACCAAATTCACACACAGCCGTGTTAATCCACACTAATTTGCTGGCCATAATTCACTGAGAGCTAAGCTCCTTCAAGTTGGAGTCCAGTCGACGCCGGTTTAACCCCACTTTCTCACGTTCCTCCTGCTCCAGCTCTCTCTCCCTCTCACTCTTTATTTTCGTCTTGCTCGTTCTTTCAGCCTTTTTTCATTCCCAATCCCATTTTCATTTGCAGTGTGATGAATATCTGGCAAATTATCCTTTTTAATTGACAGCTGTTATTTAGATTTGAGCCCAAAAAGGCAACAATAGCAGAAAGATGTAGAGGGAAAGAGAGAGATATATATAGCAAAAGCTGTAGATAGAGATGTAGAGGCAGATACAGAAACAGATACAGATACTGATACAGATACAGATACAGATACAGATACAGATACAGATACAGATACAGATACAGATACAGATACAGATACAGATACAGATACAGATACAGATACAGATACAGATACAGATACAGATACAGATACAGATACAGATACAGATACAGATACAGATACAGATACAGATAGATTTATACTTATAAACACCCACATTCAGATCTCTATCGGCCTTCTTATCAGTAGCCTTATTTCAATGATTCTGTAAACACTGAGATAGATTTAGAGCTACAGATTGGAATACGGGCGACAAGTCCAGCTATGCACACATAGACACAGCTACATTAAAGCCTGATTATGCGTTAAATTTATATTTGTAAGGGGGAGGGAAAGGGGGCCTCGTCGGCCAGAGCAAAAACCATATAAAATATGGCCCCAACGCACAAGGACTAACAAATGGGCCCAAACTCTGGCCATTTCCTAGGGGCCGTAATTTCTTGTTGTGCGCCAATAAAGGCGTCGGGGGGCGGGGTAGGGGCTGTAAATGCTGCTCAATATTATCCTTCGCAGCGCATTAGGCTGGTCATTGCTACTCGTCTGCTGCTTCCACAATTTTTTTCTGCTTTGGCATAATGAAGCGAGCGTCACGCTGCGTGAGCAAGCAGAGCGAGCAGAGTGAGCCAGAGGGGAGGGTGGGTGGCCATGCCTTGCATAAATCAAGTGTAACTGTAACCCGGACCGGGACTGCTCCAAACTTTCGTAAGGACACAAAACGCTGCGGGCGAGACGCCGATAGAGACAGATGGAGTGGGAGAGGGATAGAGAAGCAGAGTGGGAGAGAGACAGAGATGGGGAAAACGAGCGACAAAACTAAGCCGTGGCAGTCTTACGTGCGCAGGATTTAATCGATGTACTTAGTTTATTATTTTCAAATTGAAATTGCGAATTCAAAACGCGCCCGCCTGCCGCACTCGCACCCCCCTTGAATGCGGGCAGCCGGGCAGAGCCAACAAATTAATGTCTGTCATGGCAAATTTAATTTCATAAATATTTGAGATATTTCAGCGCAATTTGTGCAGGTTATTAAATTGACGAAATCCGCAAGCGGACTTCAAATTTAACCTTCTGCGAAAAAGCAAAAAAAAAAAAAAAAAAAAAGAAAAAAACAAAACAACAAAATCCAAACAAAACAAAAAGCAATTCAAATTTAAATGCAAAGAATTGCTAAGGGAGCGTGCCTATGAGTGTGTGTGTGTTGGTGTTGAAGTGTTTAGCTGTGTGTGTGTGTGTGTGTGTGTGCGTGTGTATTGCTTTCTGTTTTATGAAAACCATTTTACGCTACTTTTGCGCACACCTTTTGGGTTTTTTGTGAGGGCAAAGCTTTTGCTTTTTATCGCAAAAGTACAAAAACTTTTTGCTGCGTAACAAAATATTTTTTGGCACAAATTTTCGTATAAAATAGAAAAAGGAAAAACAACAGGCTTTAACTCGAGCTCAACTAGCGGTTAGCCTGTAAGTAGGCAAAGCCGTTGTTGACTTTTCCTGAAGGCCGACTTGATTTACAAATGTTTTATTGTGGAATTAATAATTGCGCCAAATGCCAGAGACTCAAGATGGTATTTGCTCGTTGAATGGAGGATTTTTAAACAATTTTTTAGCTAGGGAAACAGGAATACAAATTTGAGGCATATAGCTCTTCAATTTTTCCATCTTTGAAGTCCAGCTTTGAGCCACTAGAAATAGAGCATTTTCTACAGATATTTCAAGACAGGGAAGTAAATTTTGATTACAGATTTTTGCATTTAATATTAAATAAATACAGGGTATATGTAACAATTCTTACAATCGAAGCAAAAGATTTTAAACATCTAAAAAGTTAAACAACAAAAAATGTAGCTGTGCATTGCCTATTTCACAACTATGTCCAAATAGCAGCCTAACCTTTTTCCAATCAAAATCAATGTGTACAGGGTATGTATATTGTACAAAAAAACACGAAGCTAAAAATCAAGGCGAAAAAAATAACTTTTGCTATTAAATGAAAATAGAAATTGCTTTGCCCCTTAGCGAGCGGCCAACGCAGGCAAAACAAAGCGTTTCGATGCTAGCCAAGTTTGCAGGAATTTATTCAGCAGCAACATATTGTAACTTGAAGCAGCAACAGCAGCAGCAATAGCAGCAACATGTTGGCTTATGGCTTAATGGTTTATTTATAAAGCAACAAAAAAAAACCCAAAATTTTAACGAGTTTTAGTTTTATTCTTTTTCTTTGGTTTTATGCAGATTTTTTGTTAATTGGCCAAGCCAATTATATACCTTGACTTCTGTTAAATGAACACGCCAGGCTGCAACTAATGGGCACGTGTGCGTGCCACGCCCACTGCCCTCCCAGATCGTTCATCTGCCCTTTACGCAACGGTATTTTCTCAGCTAAATAAACACAACAGCAAAAATATTTATAGATTGAATATAAATTGAGTTTTTTGTTGATTCAGCAAAAAAAAAATTGCAATTCGAATTCCATTTTCCACAATAAATTTGTATTAAGTTCGGGTGCTAGAGGGTAGCTGGAAGTCGAGCTCGGAATTGTTTGATTGCGCTGCCACCTGAAACTGAAATTGATTAAATGGTTAACGTTATTATTGAAAGTGAAATCTTACAATATTTGTGAGTGGAAGCAGGTGACGTCAAGAGTCTGAAATGACCCTTCGTATAGAATTCATATTAATGGAGTATAGAAAGTTCTGGCTGAATTAAAATGAGCAGTAAATAAGGTATAAAATATTGAGAGGGTCGAGATTTATTGATTGATGTGATTAGTGAATCGTATGCAGGGAATAATGAATTAAATTTATGTATTCGAATGTGACGTCGGACTCGAGTTGGAGAGAGCAGAAATGGGCCTCCATTGCAAGTAAATAGATTCTATGGCTTCAGATTAGACATAAAATTTGGAGTAATTAAATATATATATATATATATATATATATATATATATATATATATATATATAAGCTAACTCAGATGGAGCTGCATTATATGTATATAAATATTCGGTCTACTTTGTACTCATTTATATCATTTAAGAAATTCCCTCACACTCAGAAGTGTTCAGAGCTTTGGTACTCATAATTGTTGGACAATTTGTTTAATGATAACCAGAAGATAACTGTATTGTAGCTAGTTATCATCTAACATCAAAGCCAAGTCCTTGACTACGCGTCTGGTGCATTTGGACCCTATGCATGGTGTTAGATTATAATTTAAATTGCGGTTAATGTTGTTGGCCAACAAAGTTGCAGTTGGGCAACATTCGTCAGCCAGGCTTGAGATATGCGAGATTAACACATTTCGCACAACAATTTGAAGCTTATTGAGTGAATGTGTTAAATGAAAGCATGAATATTTAATATTTGAGTCTAACGCATAGATAACTTAGAATATATGTAATACATATATATTTCGAGTTGAATATCAAATAATTTATGCTCTGAGTACTCAAGCAGATAAGCAGGAGAATGCAGCCTTAGGCCCATAGCAAAGTCATTTGCAATTTATAAATTATGTATAACATATAAAATAATAATAAAAATATTTTACAAATTTATGAAAACTAATCAAAACTGTAATATTAATGAAAATGAAATTTATATAATACTTATTGAATATATAACATAATTAGAACTTTTCACTAAAACTCAATTAAGTAAGTACATCTCAAAAAAAAAAAAAAAAAAAAAAAATAAAATAAAATAAAAAAAAATTTAATAAAATTTAAAATTAAAAAATCCTAAAAATTAAGAACTTAGCTTCTTTAAAAAGAGGGAAACAAAACAAAAGTCCAGCTTTATATATTATTATATATACTAATAACTTTTTAGTCTAAGGTCTCACACAGCTGCTGTTAAATAGACTCTCAGTTAGTTCTAGAACCAACTAAAAACTAAAACTAAAGGCCTTGCAGCAAATTATAAATGATAAACGAAAGCCTAAATATTAAAGTTGAGCTTATAAATTGTATATGAAATTATAAATATTTAGCTGTTGTTGTCTACATTTCATATTTCAAGTGTAAATGAAATGTTCTTAAATATTAATAGAATTTACGTGCTTAATCTGTGTGAGGTGAACTCTCTTGAGTCGGCATAGCTTAGAGGCAATCATTTAAAATGTTTGGCAGGCGGTTTTTCGGGCAATGTCAGCCACAGGTAAACGGACCCAACTAAAGAGGAATGTGAGTGAGTGTGTGTGTGTGTGTGCGTATGTGTGTTATGTAATGCGAAGCATTTTGCTCAATGATTTCTACATAGTACGAGCTTAAGCTCATAACAAATGGAGCCCTTTGTCATTTGTCTCGGCTGTCGTGCTACAGATTTTCCACACACATGCAGCTAATCATGTGTGTGTATGTGCATGTGTGCATGTGGGTGTGGCAATTAACAATTTATGGTTTTGTAATAATTCAATCTGGCGAATAGATGTGCTCACATTAATTTTGGCATTGTTATTGCTTCTGCTGCTCCTGGCTGCTCCTGCTGCTGCTGCTGTTGGCTGTCGGCTATCGCGGCTCCGCTGCTTCATGCAACAGTTGAGCAAAAATGTTGCACGCTTACAAAAATTAAGCTCATAAATCGACAAAGCATATTCTGAGCAGCTTCGGCTAAGAGAAAATATCCCCAATTGTTGGCGGCTCTTAAATGGCATTCGCTTCTCTCTGGCGCCGGCGCCGGCGCAATGGCGACACGCTTCACTCTTTGATTGCGCGCTAATTTGCCATGCAGACGCCTATTACAATTAGAAAATGCTCGCCTTGCTCCATCTCGGCCCAGTGTCTCCTGTGCGTTGTCCTTGAAAGACAATGCCAAACGTTGTCGTTGTCGTTGTCGTTGTCGTGTGTCCTGTCTCCTGTGTCTCATGCAACCTGCGGCGCGAAAAGTTCGACGACAAAACTTTCGTTGCACCCATCAATTTGCAGCAGCCACTTTTCATCGAAAAAACTTACAAAAAGGAATAAGAAAGGAGAGCAGAGGATTCAGCACCTGCTCTTAGTAAATGGCCAGCGTCGTGTGTGGCAAGGCTAGGCACGCCAATGGGGCACACTGAGACCCGTTCAGCGGACACTTTCCAATAACAGCCATAAGACAAATTTGTGCGCCATTAGATTTTCAGCACCCTGAACTTATTTCAATTGGGGTATGTTCGATAATCTATGAGAATATTAGCAAAAAGTTTAATAGACTAGGCGAAAATGAAGATGATGATGCATGAAAGGTTAAAGATGAATATAATAGAAGCTTTATACAGTAAAATAAAATAAATATTTTAATTATAAAAAATTAATAAAGAATAAATTGAATTTAATAATGCAACTATAATTATATATATGTATGTATATAAATTTAATCGTGAAATGAAGATGATGAATACAGGATAAAAATACAATTTTACATATTTTTTTATTATTTTTTTATTTATTTTATTTTTATATATATATATTTTTTTTTTAATTAATTAATTAAAATAAATTTTTTAAGTGAAAGGGAAGATAATGTCTGTTGTTTATTTATATATTTTTTCTGTGCAATACCATAAATATTATGTATATATTATGTATTTATGTATATATTATGTATTTTGAATAATAATAAATAATATTCTGAAAGGCTTTTTAAAAATTTTATTTTAATTATTTATGTATTTATTTTCATATTTCTCTTCCTAAGCATATTCTAGTTCAGTATCGATGGCAATATCATTGAGTATCGATATTATAACGGATAGCTAAGTAGGGAAAGTTAAGTATAGTGCTCTTCCATCGTATTCCTATTGGCCAACAGCAATGTATACATTGTAGTATAGGTCAAACCTAGAAATCTAGAACGAATAACTGAAGCTCTATTCTGTGTACATTTTACTTGATTTAAATGTTTGCCTCATTTATTCTGTATGTCTCATAAGAAGATGCGTTTTAAAGGATGTGTTTTTTTTTTGCTAGCAGTGACATTAAGTTTTTTAGTTGATCTCAAGCATTATGACTTTACATTTATGTTACAGCTCCCATACTATGTTTACCCTAAAGTACTGCTCACTCTATAAGTATATTCTGCTTAAAACACATGCCACACAGCATCCATTCCCACTATCGAGGGCATCTTTTAGTCAGCTGCCAGGCAGCGCAATTTTCGCTCAACTGCTTGTGTTACGGCTTCGAGGTGGAATGCGGGGTGTGGCATGTGCCTCAAGGCCAAAGCCTGTCAGCTGTAACAGCCAGGTATACGCAACGACAGCCACGCCCACATGCAGTGACGCCCACGCACGCTGGCTACGTGGACAAAATTAAAAGCTTAGTTCAATATGACCTTAAGTGTCAATTCATTGAAAATTTATAATACGCCAAGCCTCAATGTGCTGACCCTGAGCGCCTCACACACACACACGCTCATACACTCTCTGAATGTGTGTGTGTGTGTGAAGGTGTGGGTGTATGTTTGGCCATTTTGGTTTATGCTTTTGTTCGCTTCCGCTTCAGCTGCTAACAATTGTGGGCAAAGTTTATGCGGCTTTGGCCCTTGCGGCAATGTTGTCTGTTTTATTTATTCCTTGCGAACACCTTGAGAATTTTTCCACGCACCGACAACAAGAACAACTACGATTTTTGGCCATTTTTTTTTTTTTTTTTTTTTTTTTTTGTCAAGTAAAAAGCGTCGAGTTGTGCATTTGTCTCTTGCGCTAGAACTTTAATGGCAAAATGTGTAGAAATATGAATCGGGAGAGGAAAAATTTCTTTTAAAATGAAATATTGAGGAATTGTGCGCGAATTGAGGAATTGTGCAGCAAATGTTTCGGTCAGCTGGAGTAACTTTACAGCGATTTTGTAGCTGTGTAAGCAGTATGTTAGGATGTATGGAACAGACAGTAGATGACAGTTTCTAAGTAATCAAGTCTTGTTGATTACAATGTCAATTATAGCAAAAATTGTGAATTTTTCTTCACTTAATCAAGAGCAGGTTTAATAAACTCCAAAAGAACTAAGCCAAATATGAACGCACACTTGAAATGGGCTTAATGAACATTTGCGTTGAAGAGCATTGTCAAGTGAAATGCAATCAACTTGTATTAATTGAATTTGTTTATTCAATTAAATCAAATTCGAAATGAATTGTAAATAGTCAAAGAGTGAGATAAATGATTGATTTTTTAGCTATTTAAAGTATTTCTATGTTATTTATATTTATGCTCAATGAATGCTCAATGCTCACCTAATATGGGTCAATGATGCAGATATTTAACGCCTTCAAATCCATTTGCTTAATAGGAATGGAATGCTTTGGTAGCTCTTCGAGAGATTATATAATAATAAAAATAATTCACTTTATGCTTAAATGCAATTCAATATTTAATGATAGTCCAGAGCAGCTTAATACGAGCTGACATCTTAAATTGTGTCTGTATCACCTATTTATTAACTTAAATCGACAGAGATACTTCCATATATGAAAACAACCCATCTCTATAACTGATGATTTCCTGTATTTATTAGACAAGGTATATGAAGTGTTTAGTATTTGTTAACATTTCTCCTTCATGAGAATGCGCTATGTTTGTGCATATTATAAATACTCAACTCTTTCCCATTTGCTTTGCCTCAACACTAAACCAATATACTCTCTTCAAATAACTGTTTAAAGAGCCATAAAGCAACTGCAACTGCAAGTGCAATAGCAACTGTTTATTAGATATATAAAGATATATATAAGCTTTAAAATGCTTGCAAACAGGAAAAGGCTGTGGCCAGGTCAAAGTATTTCCTTTACAGAGGGCACAGAGACTGGCTGCCAAAATGCTGCAATGATAATGCCCAATGTATACAGAGAGAGAGGGAGAGACAGAGAGAGCGAGAGAGAGAGAGAGAAAGACAGAGAGGGGTGGGATTGAGAGGGGACTGCCAGTAGGATGTATTCAAAGTGAAACTGCTTTTTAGTCAGGCAAGTAAAAGGCAACAACAACAACAACAACGACAACAACAACAACAACAACTGAAACAACAATAACTTACAGACAGGCAAAACACGATCGACAAAGCCCGATGCCAGGACAAAGTTCGCCACGTTGACGCCGCGAGGCAGACCACCTACAAGAATGCAGCCAAGGTAAAAAGAAGAAGATGACGACAAAAACAACAACAACAACAACAACAAAAAGGAAGAAAAGAAAATTCCTAGAAAAAGTGAGCGAGAAAAAATACAGGCATAAAATTGGAATGGCAACTGCAGGCGATGACGACGACGACGACGACGACGACGATGACGCCGTTTGCGGCAATGCAACTTATGCAAATTTATTGGAAAATGCTTGGCAATATTTTTGCTGTTCTTCTTTTCTTCTGCTTTACTCCTGCTTTGCTCCTTTTTATACCCTGAACCCATTTTCAATGGGAAATCAGGGTATAATGGTTTTGTTGAAATGTATGTAACAGGGAGAAGGAGGCGTGGCAGACCCCACAAAGTATATATATTCTTGATCAGGGTGACGAGCTGAGTTGATTTGGCCCTGTCCGTCTGTCTGTCCGTCTGTCCGTCTGTCCGTCTGTCCGTCTGTCCGTATGTATGAACGCGTCGATTTCAGAAGATATAAGAGCTAGAGACTTCAAATTTTTTTTAAAATGTCCGTAATTACAGCGCGCATATCAAGTTTATCATTAAAAATCGATAACTCATCTCGATATTTTTTATCGATAAAAACCCTTATCGAAACCCAGTTATAAAATTATATCTTCTACACCTTTATGGCTAGAGTCTCCAAATTTTTAATGTATGCTTATATGCAATTTATACAATTTCGGTTTTTGTTAAAATTTACCCCCCACCTCTAAATTCACCCCCTCACCCTCACTTTTGTAAAAAGCGTATTTCAAATACTAGAGACTTGTGCTTTGGCAATTACATGCATATTCGTGTTATAATCATAATCTAAAAGTTTCATGAAGATCGTACGTCCATAAAAAGTAAAAAAAAGTTATTAAACAATTAAGTTCTCATAGTAAGCGCACACTGCAGCCCATGCGTGTTTATGCATGGTTGCTTGTGTGTGTATGTGTTTGTGTATGTGTGTGTGTATGTGTGTGTGTGTATGAGTTTGTGTATGTATGCGTGTGTGTGTGTATGTGTGTGTGTTTGCGTGTGTGTGTATGTATGCCTGTGTTTGCGTACGTGCGTGTGTGTGTGTGTGCGTGTTTCTTGTGTAAGCTGAAAGTCGCGAAAAAGTATTGAAATATCTATTGCTCCAAGGGTTCAGGGGATCTCGTAGTCGAGCAGTCTCGACTAGAGCTTTCTTACTTGTTTCTTTTATTTGTTGAGAATTTTCGCTTGGCATTTTTTTTTTTTTTTTTGTGCTTTTGTGCCATAACTTTTTGCATTTTATTTGTACATATCTAACGTCTTTTGCAGTACGTCTTCAATTTTATTGCCAGCGGAGTAGGATAGAGATACACAGCGAGAGAGAGAGAGAGAGGGGGGGAGCGTGAAAGGGAGAGTCAAGGTAGAAAAACATTGCAGGCAAAGTGTGCCTGACCTGGCGCTGCTCTGTTTTTAATCTGTAAAGGAAGTTGGAAAGATATCTAATTGAAAGAGGCTCTAAAACTGTAGAGCAATTACTCTCAAAGTGGTGGGAGAAGGGGAAAAATGGGAATAGATCTCTTCGAAATTATCCAAGGTAAATTGCAGACGAAATTAAGAATAGATTAACAAATCTTCTTCTTACTTATACTATCATATTGAGATTCTCGAGAATAGATAATGTAATATATAAGGGCGAGCTAAAAGTCTAACAGCTAAGAAATTGTGGCTCAGCGGAAAGATAAATAGATATGCTTATAATATAATACAAGAACTTCTATCAAACATCAGAAACTATAGTAAGAAAAGTGATCTAATTGATTCATATGCTAATTCCAAGAACAGTGACTGTCAAACTGTAAGCCAAGCAAATGTCCAACATCTATGAACATTTGCGATCTCTCAAGATGGCGAACTTCATCTGAATTATAACATCTGCCAACAGCTTACTCTCACTTTTCCGAAACAATCAATATACCCATTTCTCTACACCCACTCAGCGCATAAGAAATGCACTAGTGGGGCGTGGTCATGCAGTAGGCGTTACGTCTATTTGATATGCAAGTGCATTTGAGCTCAATTTTCAAACGTGAACGTGAGAGCTCTGCACACACAAACCAGAGAGAGAGCGAGAGAGACAAAAGCTGAAAAGAATGCGAATGCGAATGCGAGTGTGAGTGTGAATGTGAGTGTGAATGTGAGTGTGAATGTGAATGCGAAGAACATCTTGGCAATAACTTCATATTGAATCAAGTGAATAAGTATGCATGCCTTGCATATCTGCATATATGCCACGCCTACAGCCCACACACACACACACACACACACGCATAGTCAGAGAAGCTTGGCAGTGGAGCAAACAATTAATCAAGCTGGCAACCCACGGACTAAAAGCTAAGAGCATCAGCATTCGGTTCATTGTTTTATAGAGACTGTGTTGTACCCTGTAAGCATTGGCAGCAAGTAAAACGGGTAGATTAACTTGAGTGAGTAAATTTTGCTAGAAAATTTGAAGCATAAATAAATATGTATATAGATATATAGATTATTGTTCAAATCTTGAACTTGAGTAAGTAAGGTAGGAAGTAAATTTGATGACCAAATTATATATATACATAGATTATTGTTAATATCTTCTGGGTTTTATTGATAATTTACTCATGCTCCCATATATATTTTTAGAAGAGTTTTTTGAAGAAAAATATGCCAAAGACTAAACAGTATATCTGTTTAATTCGACTCTTGTATACTCTATCCATGCACCAATGAGCTAAGAATGAGAAGCATTGCCCCTAACTACTTTACAGAGCAACCTCTAGTAGCTGCCTTCACTTCCACTTCGCTCGAACTTCCTGCTTATTGTGGGGCCATCATTAATTTGTTGGCCAATTGTTTGTTGTAGCTGTTGTTGTTGTTGTTGTAGCTGTTGCTTCGAATGCTGCTCGAAATGCTTACAGCGTTTGCCATTGTCATTTTGATGTCCATTTTCTGCACCAGAGCACAAAACACATTTTTATTTCATTCGGCTGGATATGATTTGTTTTTCCACTGTGGCGCATGCCACATGCCACAGCTACTGCCGCAGCTGCCACTGCTGCCACTGCTGCTGCTTACTTAAGCTGCTTAGGCGAGTTTTTGTGCAGCTGCGTCTGAGGGCGTGGCAGCCAGATCCACTGCCACTGTCCTGTTTAGTGCGCTGCGTAATTAATTATAACGAAAATCATTTATTCTGCCTTTGGCTTTCCCGTTGCCTTTGCCTTTCCCGTTGCCTGTGCTGCATGCGTCAAACTCTGTGGAGCAAGCCCAGTTGCCACTGCTGCTGCTTCTTTTTAATCTACTTTGTGCAGATGTTCATATGAATATATTCCCTAATTGGGCTGGCTTAGTCCAAAGATTTTGCGCAATTTAAAGTCATTTTCGGGCTTAAATAAAGTGCACACTATTCATTCGACTTCATACCGAATTTACTCAGGTAGCCAGAGGACTCCCTATTAGATAATAGAGATCTTCTTTATATATAGAAACGCTCCTACTGATTTCTAGTTTCAATTCCAATTGTAATGAAACCGTTTGATACAGCGTTTCATTCACTTATTCCAATCTCATTCCAAGAGATGAAGCACATGGAAATCTCAATCGTTTGACGTTTCTACATATCTCTATGTATCATCTATATATCATCATCATCTATACATCATCTCTAATGATAACTTCCACCTGGAGCATATTTACTATCCCATGCTTCTTCCACTTTAAATTTGAATTTCCTAATTGAAGCAAATGTTTTCTCGCAACCGATTGAAATATATATAATATATAAAAGTTACCACTGATTTCTAGTCCCAGTTCCAAGTGTAAAGAAGATAAGATATACGATAGTGGGTTTCATTCACACATTCAATTCGCATTCCAAAGAAAGGAACACATGGAAATTTCAATGAGTATAAAGATATCTATTTATATATCATCTAAATGGCATATATCGTCATCATCTATATATCATCTCTAATGATAACTACCACCTGTAAAATATTTACTATCTCATCCCTCATCCAATTAAAATTTCAGTTATTTCCTAATTGAAGCAAATGTTTTCTCCGAGCCGATTGAAATGTAAATAAAATTTATTTGCGAATTCAGAAATATCCGAAACGTAAATCTAGAGCTGCCAAGCGCAGCTAATTGAAATTATCAGATAATTAATCAGATTTGCATATTATATTTATTGTATGCATATAAATAGCACAGCGTTCCTCCCAGTCCCAGTAGTTTGACCTGATTTGGCCAAAGCTGTTGCCAGACAACATCTGCGTCGTGCATATCATACAAACAATTATGGCAAAGATTTCATTTGAGAGCTGTGCTCTCAGAATTTGGTAATTTTGCATTTTGCATTTAAGTCTTGGAAATTGGCTTTGGCTTTGGCTTTGGCTTGGCTTTGGCTTTTCTTGTTTGTGCACTTGTGGCAGCCATCCCATTTGGTTAGCTGTCAGACAGACATTAGATGCGCTCGCTCTCAGCTCTCAGCTCTGCTAATGGATAAACTAAATTAGGGCACTTTGTGTGGCATGCAGCAGGGCAACACAAGGCAGTTAAACAGACACATCATTTACCAAATATATACACATATGTGTCTATGTATATGTGCCCACCTGCTCACCTGCTCACCTGCTCAGCAGTCGGCAGCTGGCAGCTGGCAGCTTGGCTGATTGCAACAACTGCGACAGCAGCAGCTACACAATTTAATTAGCTGAGCAGGCGCCTTGCCAGCCATGTGAACTCCCCCCCACATTAACTCGTTTGCCACAAAATTATTTCATTTTTTATGTTCGCTTAGCTGATGTCAAAAATTTGTGCACGACTTGAGTTTAACTCGTCCATTTTGTACGTCTCGGCGAGTGCTCACTGTGCCAGCAAGTTGGCAAATCAATCAAATGCTTTGTCTGACTAAATCAATCAAACAGTCAATTGTGCAGTCTCTGTGTGCATATGTGTGCGTGTGTGTGTGCCTGTCGAAATTGGCTGGCCGGAATGTATATAAATCACGTATACGCACGAGTGTGCGTGCACAAGGTTGCAAGCGTGTGGCAAGAATGTTTGCAAAGCAACTCGAAGACTTTGTGGCAAAAGCTAAAAGATACTCAGCTTACACTGCGAAAAAGTAATTGCAGGTTGTAAGTTTTAAGTGGCTGAAAAAAATATAGAACATACATATATAAAGTATATAATTAAGATATTGTGATAATTGACTTTGTGAAATCGCTCAGCTCGAATTCTCTTCTTTAGTTGAGGGCATTCTCATCATCATTTTTATCATTTATCATAATTTAAATAAATATCGATAACATTATAATAATAGATGCTCTGGGTACTTCCTAAAAAAAAAAAAAAATTAAAAAAAATTAAAAAAAAAAAATAAACCAAAAAAAAATAAAAAAAATAAAAATAATAAAAAAATAAACATAAATATTAAAAATTATGAATTAAATTAAATATCTCTGAGTACTCTCAAAAAAAAAAAATAATAATAATTATAATAAATAAATAAATAAAATACTAAAAAATAAATAAAAATAAAATGTAAATTAAGAAAATAAATTAATAATTTAATATTTATCTCTCATCTATCCATTATTATAAAGAATATATAAAGTGTATGGTATAAGTTGTATATATGGAATATGGAGTATATAAGGTATAGATTTCTTAGTTTTCTTATTTTCAATCAATGAAATGTCAACTAAAAGCTCTTCACATCCTCCACATATATATCATATAGACTGTCAGTCACTTTTTCAATAAGTTTGCCTATCATGAACTCATATTCGGCAAGCCCTTGCCACACACTACAGTGCTCAGCATTAGAAGTCTTTGGTTTTTATCTTAAACAAATTTTGATTTTCAGTCCAAAATGTTATGCTTTGTTGACTTTTGCCTATTGCATTATTGACTGCATGCGAAGTAAGGCAAAAATGCCATATTTGCTGCACTTACACATGCCAAATTATGCAACACATCCCAAATTCGTGCTCTGTATTCGTATTTATCAAAAACTGTTGCAAAATATTTGCAATAGCTGTGCAAACATTCAGTTTATTCAAGACTCAATCTGTATGTATGTGCATGTGTGTGTGTGTTAGTTAGTGTATACCTTAAGTCTGCATTACATGACTTTCACAGCTTGTGCACAGCTTTTGGCAATTAGTTGATGAGCCTAGTCTTTGGTTTCGATGCTTATGCCAGACACGTTCTGCTTTAACTGCCTCTTAAATTATCGCACAGTTTGCATAGAAATTCAATTATTATTCTCTCTCACTCTCTCCCTCTCTCTTTCTTTTTCTCATTTTCTGCTGCTCTGTTAAATTGCTTGACAATTTTTAATAACCATCATAAAAATGCCAGGCATTGCCCGGCTGGCAGCTGCGACTACTGAAGCTACTGCTGCTGGCTCCTGCTCCTGCTGGCTCCTGCTGGCTGCTGCTGCTGCCATGATAGCGCGTTGACATACCTGTTTGACGCAATCGATCATAATACCTTTTGATATCGTTATTAAGCTTTTTAGCGCACATTAAATTTACATTACACTAAATGCTTAATGACCAAAAAGTATGCAAGTATCCCACGCTCGCACTCATTTGCTTCGTTCCCTGCCTACTTCTTCCTTTTTTTGCGGCCATTTTGGGCGATGGGCATAACTTTTTCGCTAAGACCATGAAATTTATACGCTTGTTTGGCTCAAAGCACCCAAATGGCTGCAGCGTGTCCATTAAAATGCGAGCGAAACTTGAAAATTGATGCAACGCCGTTATGCGCCCACTTGCCAAGCTGCCCTGCAAAGTATGCTATTAAAATTGTACCTGGCTAAGAGCGAAATTACTAGCAACAAAAAGGCAAAGAACAACTGGCAAGGACACAGACAGAAAGAGAGGCAGACAGACAAAGGGCAACTAGTAAACGCACACACGCACACACACATGCTCCTTCACCAGCTATCACACAGACTCCACTCATAAAAGTTTTGCATATTAATGAGCTTTTCCATTGACGTGCATAAAAAAGTTTTCAAATGAAAAATGAAAGAAAAATATTGAAAAAAAAAAAAGTCAAGCATTAGACGCACTTTTAACTTTTTGAGCGAACCGTACACAAACTGTCAATAATAACTGTAGAAAAACTAAGTAATAAAAAACAAAGGCTAAGACATAGGTTCATATATATAAAATGTATAAGCGAGGGTAGCTTAAAAATATGCCAGAACTTAATGTAGTAGTTGCTCTGAATCATTCGATGAGCTGTTTGCTAAATGCAGCTGAATCGAAGAGGTGGTTAAAAGGAAACTTCAGTTCTTTGGATATAGTTTCTTTAATACTCAATAGATACAGGTGAAGGTCAACACTTGCTTTCAGCTTCAGCTCTTTGATAGACTTGTAGATCATGTCAAGTCAACTTTTCCAACTCTTAAATATTGCTCCAGCTCTTCTACATTGCGAAATTCGCGCTTGTAGTCAAATGGGTTGCTGGACGGGCAGCGAATATACGGGCAGACAGCCAGACGAGGACATAGACTGACGGGCAGGCAGACAGCCAGACGGGTGAACGCACAGGCAGACGAAAACGCAGACTGACGGAAGGTCTTACGGACTGACGAACATACACAGAGGCATACGGAAACACACACACTGACGTAAGGCATGCGGACAGACTGGCAAAGAGACAAACGGGCAAATAGACGGAAAAACGGAAATAGAGATGGACAGTTAGACAGGCAGACAGTCAGGCGAACAGACGGAACTAGATCGAGTATACATATTTGATAAGGCAGGCCACGCCTCTTTTTATATACCTTGACAGCTTATATAGGGCAAAGGAGAGTTTTATATATATATATACAAGAGATATAATTAAATAAGTGATTTTTCTTTGGTTCTACCATACTTTTAGACTATATATACATTCATTTATATACACATATATACATTTCATACACACATATACATTCATACATGATTATATACATAATTGTATATTATATATTATGCTTATGTATTTCTATATATTTGTGCTAGCATCTGCTCTGCACATTTTAATAATCTGTATAGCCTTGACTCACGAGTGTGTTTAAAGAGCTGATGTGAGCTGCTGTGAGCTGATGTGAGCTGATGTGTATTTGAGATGAGGGATCTGCTCCATTGGGCATAGCTGTGCTCGCCTTTGGCTATTGAAGTTTCTTTTCATTTCACTTTCATTTGAGCTAAGCTCCTAAGCAATGCATTGATTGCATCTCTAGTCTTTTGGTCTATTTCATTTGATGAGTAGCTGCTTTGATTCCCAGAGCTGGCCAACAATGAGTTTCAATGGAATTGGCTTGAATTCAATGAGTTTGCCACCTCAAGAACTTTAACATGGCTGCAGTCAAAAATTCATTTCAATAGCTCTGCTATATTGTGTTTGATGACCTTCAGCAATCAATCAATGAATGAGTGAATGATTCAATCTGTATAATTAATGAAAAAGCAGAGCATTATAGAAGGAAGCAGCTGTAAAAGTAACGCCATTAATATAAACATATAGCATATAATTAAAGATATGTTAACGACTCTCAATCAATCAATTAATCAATCAGTCAATCAGCTGATAAAAAACAAAAACTATTCCCATTAAAAATAATGAGATAAGTATAACCGGAAAATCTCATTAAAATCGAAATAAAATTGCAATATGAGCGCAGCTCTTGGCACTTGGATGATTAAATTGGCAAAAAAAAAAAAAAAAAAAAAAAAAAAAAAAAAAAAAAAAAAAAAAAAAAAAAAAAAAAAAAAAAAAAAAAAAAAAAAAAAAAAAAACAAAATATGGGCAAGGAGCTCTCATACATAAAACTTTTGAAAATTGTGTTAAATTTAAGCACTCCGCATGCCAGCTGAAACAGACGAATATTAATTTTTAACCATTTCGCTGGCAATGTTTTCGCGCTCGAGTGCGCACACACAAACAAATTAAGGCATATATAACGAATTTTCAATCTATATATATGTATGTATGTATATGTATACAACAAGGTCGCTGCTGCCTGATGCCTTATGTTGGCTGGTAGCTGCAGCCCGTCTGCTCGCCTCGGCCCCCTAGACTGCGCCCCTGCACTGCCCCTGCTCGGGCTGCCATTTAAGCAACGTAACTTGAAATAATCGAACTCATATATAATCCGAGGCATGCAACTTTCAGTTACCAAAAAAAAAACACCCACAGCTGCCAGCCGCATGCATGGGTATTCGCACACACACGTGCACCCATATAGTGAGAGAAGACAGGATGTCTGTGGTCCTGGCTGCTCCTTAGCATAAGTAATAAATGTACTACGCCGCATGAGAGAAATCGCTTGGAATGGCAGCAAAATAAATTATCGAGCTTCGATTTTCACATTGAACAGCAGCAGCAGGAGCCATAGGAGCAGGAGCAGGAGCAGCCACTACCTAGACTCGCTCGCTTTGCCCTTAAACTATGCCGCTCCAGTTTCATTCTCTATTTTATGATCTTTCAAGTTTACTTCTTTCCCAGTTTTTGATATACCCTGTAAAAGTGGGAGTGTGTGAGTAGCATGGGCTATTATGAAGACAGAAGTTACTAAATTAATGATCATAAATTGAGTTGAATGAACGAATGAGAAAAATTCACTTCGCTGATCGAGACAATCATAAATATTTAATATATATGCAGTTTCTTATTAAATATTAAACATGGAACTTTGTGGTTCCCTCTATTAAAAATGAGCGATATAAATAACTAGAAATATATATAATAATGTATATCCTTATTATCCATATGATAGTTCTGTCAAATTTTCTTCTTCTGAAGTCTTCAGACTTCAAGAACTAAATCGATTCTTTACAGGCTAACTTCAAGTCGTTCAATTGCTCACTCTATATTACTCAATATACTCTTTATATTTTAGCTTTGGCTATAAAATTGATATGTAAAAAGAAACTTGGACCAGGCCAGGCCAGAAGCAGGCGTTCGCTGTTATTTTCAACTAAGTTAAACTTAAATTACACACACATTAAAGTTTAATAACGGATGTATGTGTGTGTGTCTGTCTCTGTGTGTGTGGAAATTTGAGATGAGGCCTTGTTTTTCAATTTGCCTGCTTGTTTGTTTGCTCGTTTGCCTTTTCAAACATTGGGGTTAGCTAAATATTTGTTGTTGCGCATTGAATTTCACTTTCTTGCCCTCTCGCTCTGTCTGTTTCTGCTCTTTTTTATAGCATGACATGGTATACTGGTCAGCAAGGTCACAGCTAAGCGCATATTTCATAAATTTCAATTATTGAACAATTGACCAAGCGCTCAAGGCCGGTCGAACAAATTGCACAATGTTTGAAGGGAAATGTTAGAAGGAATGTGAACGAAAAAAATGTTGCATACTTTTTGGTGCCAGCTGCCTGTGAGTTGTGTGTGTGTGTGTGTATAGGTAGGTAGGTCATGTCAAGCAAATGTTGAACAATGTCTCATTAATCATGCCAGCCTCCAAACACACACACACACACACTAATACACAGCTGCTGCTGGGCTCAGTTTTCTTTGCTTTCTCTTCATTTTTTTTTTTTTTTTTTTTTTTGATTAAAATTCAACTTTTGACTCATGCATTGTAATGGCTGACATCATTTGCTTGCCGCTGCCACTGACCACCTGTGACCGGTCAGCGAGCACACACACTCACATACACATCCAGCCACATATGCATACACACAAGTTTCGCTCTCTCTCTCTCTCTCGCTCTCTCTATCTCTGTTTCTTTTCATTTGTGTATTCACGTAGTCAGCCTAACACCCAAGGGCCCGTAATCTTTCAACTACAAAAACACTGAAGAAATAACAAAAAATATATATATAAAATTATCATATTATGTGCAGGTTTTAACAGCTTAGATACCCTGGAATATAAAAATATTGGTTTTAGCCTGTGCTCAAATATTTGTATAATTTAAATTCATATAACGAGCTTTGGCAAGGCCGACTGGAACAGTTTAGCTAAGCTTATTTCGTATTGCCCATTGGTCGTATATTTATGTTTAATAAATTACTCCAGTAATTTTTTTTATTTAAGAAAAAATCTTTTAACTAAAGTTTTTTTTTTTTTAATATTATATTTTTTATAAATATTTTAAAACATAAATATATCATTTTTATTTTGTAAGGAATTCAGCTTGCTCAAGCTGGTAAGATATTTTTATTATATTTGCTCTTTTAATAATACATTTAATTAGGTTCTTAATATGATTAAAAACTAATTCACATATTGCTGAATATTTTGTTTACTTAGATCTTTTACGTTCTTGATTCTACTAAATATTATTGCTTATAATATGCTACATTGCACATAATAGCATATTTTCCTTTTCATACTTTCATACTGAGGTGCTATGAAATATCATATACGGATCCTCATATCTTTTAAAGTAAGACAGTAAATTACTTCTAACAGTTTTACTTAGAGGGTATCAAAACGGCAACTCACTTTTTTTAGACTATATGTGTATATGTACATATATATATTTATTTGTTTTTTTTTTTTTTGTTCTGTTTGACCAACAAACTAAGAACAATTTGAACTTTTAGCGTGTTGTTGTATTTCGCTCTGCTTTTTTCATATATATATTATATATATATATAAACATTTTTTTTTATATTTTTTTACCCAGCGAAACGTATTCATTTATTTCAAAATATACGGTATTCATTTCGGTTGCCTACTTTTTGGCGGCGTTAGCATTTAGGGTCCAGTTCGTCCATTGTGCAGCTGTCACGTCCGTCATCAGCATCAGCTGTCAAAAGCTGCCAAGCCGACTACGTGCCGTGTGCCAGTGGGTGTCTGTATGTGTGTGTGTGTTTGTGTGTTTGGGTTTCCAAATGTTTGTTAGTTTTCATTACATGCCACACACACTTTTTTTTTTTTTTTTTTTTTTTTTTTGCTGCTGCTGCTGCTGCTCACTCAAATTGCCATCAAGCTGTTTGTTGAATTGTTTGCATTTGACAAATGAAGCTCTGCCCAGCGCTGTCCAGACTGTCCCGCTGCTAATTATATAATTAATTTCGACTGCCTTTCTAATGCGCTTTGCTGCAATCGATTGTTGGACTAAAAGCCTGAGCAAACATTTGCCCTGCACTTGGCCGAAAAAAAGAGCTGCTCACAAAAAGCTTTTGCCAAACAAACACGCCAAAAAGAAAACGTAGACAAAGCATTGCAGTTGGGCGTATGCGCTGGCATAATGCTCGTTCGTGACACGAAAAAGGGTCAAATTTATATGAGAATAATAGAGTCAAGCTAGTCTCAGCCTCAAGTCTATAATGGATATAATTTTAATTTCCAGCCAGATTAGAGCAACACTCGAAGGCAACGAATATACTCACTTTGCTGTTGCATGAACGGGCATACAAAATCATTTGATGTGCAAATACTTACGCAAAAGCTGAAACTAAAGCGGGGGAATTACCTAGAGCTGTGACTGCAACAGCAACTGTATTCAATGTTTGCTCTGTTGCTGCCAACTGTACAATAGCCACATGCCGCATGCCGCATGCCACATGCCGTATGCCACTTGCCAAGCGCCGCTTGCCTCATTGTCTGCAACTGAATCTCAGTCTAATGACTTTGGCCATTTGAACAGCAACGCCAGCTAATTGAGATAAAATACAATTTAATGCGCATGCTAACGGTTAATTTGTTTTTCTTTTCTTATTCCCTCTTTATCTTGCTTTCTTTACGCTTTTGTTTGCCAAATGGAATTCAATATGCAATTACGCTATAAATGTAGAACTTTAAGTTAACCAACTCTGGCCTAACTTTCTCTCTCTCTCTCTCTCTCTCTCTCTCTCTCTCTCTGTTCTGTGTCACTCTTTTTCAATCTCTATCTATTATAGAAATAGATATCTGAAGAATCTCAATATTTATTTTTCTCTCTCTCAGCCCTCTATATTCATCTCTCTTTTTCTTTCTATTCGCCTCTGTCTCTCTTTCTCTCTCTCTCTCTCTCTCTCTCTCTCTCTCTTTATTCTTCTCTCTCTTTCCCTCTCTCTCTCTATCTCTCTCTCTCTATTCGTCTCTCTTGTTCTGTCACTATATTTGTCTTTTAATCCCGTTCCTTTAAATTTGTTCACCTTCCCCATTTTATACATACTCTAAAGTAACTCTTTTATGTCTATATCTCTGTCTGTCTCTCTCTCTCTCTCTCATTCTTTCTCTCTTATGCTTTCTTTTAATTTGACAATTTGCTCATCTTCCTTTATGTTCATTGTCATCGTTTTTTGAAGAGTATTTCTAACATTTTTCTACAACTTCTAGTTTCCTCCCTCTTTTCCCTTTCTCTCTTTCTTTCTACTGCTGAGGTCTCCTTTCTTTGTCATGGTCTTCCACTCATATCTGCCTTTATCTTAACTCCTCTCCTTTGTTTCCTAATATGAACATATCCCTCTAGCAAGCTCCCACACATCATCATTTCTAATCCTATTTCTAGAACAATATTTATCCCTTTTTCTTTTACTCTCCCTTTGCCCATTTTTATCCCACACACTTGCTGCTTCATTATTGCAGTACAAAGCCAGTCTATGGAATATGTGGATAAATTTGCTTTGAAAAACAAATTAATATGCATTCGTCTGCTCTCGCATCTGTATCTGTCTGGCTATATTAACTCTTTAGCACCTGAAGCTCTCAGTTGGCTCAAATGCCGTTTTGGCCATAAGCACTGCACAGAGCCAAGTTTTGCAATAATAGTTTTTGTGGTTCTTTTGGTTTGCAACACGAAATGTTCATAAGTTGCACGTTGCCAGTTGTTAGTTGCATGTTGCCTACATTTGAGAGCACATTTTGGCTAAATGCAAAACTTGGAATGTGCTAGGATATATCTATGTCTCCTCCCCCGCCCTCCCTCTCCAATTTCTCTATCTCTGTCTCTTTCTATATTCTAATACAGTTCTTAGCAATTATGTTGGCTGCTGCTGCCAGTTGCTCTGGCAATGCCGCATTAACAAGAGCTCATCGTTCAATGTGTCAATTGCTGCAGCAGCAGCAACAACAACAACAGCAGCAACTTGCAACCAGCTGGGGCAGCAACAGCCACAACAAGTTTTCCGTTTCGTAGCCACATTTGCCAATGACAACTGATACAGAACGTAGCTGTAAGCTGAAAGCTGACAGCTCCAAAACATAAAACATAAAACTGACTGCAACAATTCTCCACCTCAGCCGCCCACTCGTTCGCACTCACTCTCTCCCTCTCTCTCTCCCTCTCTCTCCCTCTCTCTCTATCGCTCTGCATTTTACTGGCAATATTTTACATCCACAAGTTTGTGTTTTATTATTTTCCAAGCAGCAGTTGTCTTGTTCTATATCTCTATCTCTGTGCGTATGTGTGTTTGTGTCTCTCTCCCTCTCCCTCTCACTCTCTCTGTATGTTGGCCAAACTAACAAGCGGCAAATCGGTTGGCAACACCCGCCGCAACTCTCACACTTTTGTCGCTGCCCTTCCCTCACTTTTACTCGCCCTCTCCCTCTCTCTCTCTGTCCATTGCTCTGTCTCCCTTTCTCCCTCTTAGTTAACCGCAAAACCGAAAAACCGTTGGGCACCAATCGCTGCGCATTGCGGTCAACAATTTTGATTGTTTTGTGGCCAAGTTAAAGTTAGCTTGCCAATAACTAAACTGCGGCCGGAAAGCTCTATCTCCACCCTTCCCTACTTGCGCCTCTGCCCTTTGCGCTCTGCTTTTCCTTATCTCCTGCTGCTGGCCCAAAATTTTCCCAGCAGTTGCTTCTGTTGTTTGTCTGCGGCTTTGGCTTTATTGGCACGCCAATCAACATTAAACAAGCATAACCAACTATAGATATTCACCTGGAAGTCGATCATATTTATGAGCATCGGCTGCTAGACTAGCTGATACCCTGTAGCAAGCTAGGCTACAATTAATTAGAGTATAGCATATTGCTTGAGTAGCAGCGAAATAATTTGACTTATATTAAATAGTAAAAACTACTCTCTAGTAAAAACTGCAATGCTTAAAATACCCTGGAATTTTCTTATACAGGTTATATATCAAATTTCCATATATGCATGTTGCCTGATCTGAAGATATCATATAATTAGTATTAAATTTTATGTAATTCAGTGAAAAGTTTCCACTGTAAACTCTAATAAACAATGCTCAGCTGCAAGATATCCTGTAATTTAGTAATTTTAATAAGCTGACAATTTATAAAATTTTTTTTATTTTATGTTCAGATTTATTTATTATTACTACATTATTATTTATTATATTTATTTATTAATTTATTTATTTATTAATATTTTTTAGAAATATAATAATTAAGAAATTAACCTTAATTTATTTTGGAATTTAAAATTCCCCATTATTCATTAGGAATATGTTCCAAGGTTCTTAGTCTACCATATAAATATTCTGATCTGATCTGATCGTGTTATTCATATGATATATTTATCTTTAAGAACTGCTTAAAATAAATTTCTATAGATAAATAGTGCATGTAAGACTTTATCTTATTCTATAGGGTATTTCAGAGTCATATTCAAATGATATAGCTTATAAATGTATTGAGGCGTTGCGGTTTCTCGGAACGTTCCTTATCTATGAAGCTATATTTACACTCTATTAACCATTTAACCAGAATTAAGCAGCAATTTGACTTGTTGAGTGTTAATTATGCAGTAATATAGCATGATTAGGCTTAACAGCAATAAATCTGCTTAGAATAATAACTGTTGAGTAGCATTACAATAATTTTCTCATATACAAGCTCAATTCCAATTCAACTCCTATTTGGGCTCCCTTCAATACTTCAATAATTCAATAGTTGCAAGTGTGATTATCGGCGCTGATTGTTAATGCATTACAAACGACTTGTTGAATACGTTATACCCAACTCAGTGGAGACCAATCGCCGCTTGCTGTTAAAAGCCTTTTGGCAGTTTTTTATGTTTATGCTGGGGCGCGGTTCGGCAAAAACTTTTCGCTTTTGGCCAAGCAGCCAAAGTCTGACTTTGCGCTGGCATACATTTTATGCACTTGCAATCAATTTGCGCACATAAATTTCTACCCCGCAGCCACAACGTCTACCCGCCCTCTGCCCCTCCCCTGTATGGCGCATCTTGTGCACGTCTGCGACATGACCAAATAAAAGCTAAAAGCAAGCATAATGGTGGCTGCTTACAACCCTTTGCTGCAGCAAATAAAAATTTATGAGCCAAAAGTCAAAGTGGCGGGAGGGCAGCAGAGAGAGAACGACAGAGCGAGAGAGAAAGAGAGACATAGATAGAGAGAGGGAAAGTAAGAAAAATGAGAGCAAATAAAATATTGGCTAATAATCGCATAATAATACCAAAAGGATTCGCATTTTGGCTCAACTCAGCTGAAGCAGGGGCATTACGTGGCCATGCCCAAGGGACTAACACACACCAACACACACACACACACACACACACACACACACACACACACACTGTAATTTGTGTGCGACCACATTGCGTATACGCAATCCACTTGCTACGCACTGCTAAAGCCATTTTCACTTTTTGCAGCTCTGACGCAACTTTGTGGCATTATTGACGAATGGGGTGGCGCTGCGTCTGTGCCGAGGAGGGTTGGTGGGGTCGGTGGGTTTGCCTTCGCTACTTCGGTATTAATAATGACAACTCGTTTACTGCCCCAGCGGCAAACACTCATCAAAATGTAGCTCAATGTCTGACTTAGTGCGGCGAAAGCAAAGCACCAAAGCCGGCGCTTAAAGTTGCCTCTGTCCCGCGTCACCCCTTACTGCCTCTGCCACCTAATTGTTGTGGCAAGTGTATCAAATAAAATGTTACCCCTGTGGCAGCTGATAAGCCCTTGTCTGCCCTGCCTGTCTCTCAGTCCGTGCGTTAAACCAGCTCACAACTGCAGAGAGTTGCGTTTAAGTGCAACTGCCCCCGCTCTGCCTCTCCTCTGCCATCCCCCTGCTCCCACCTGCCCCGCCTGCCGCTGTTGCAAGTTGAGCGCTCTTAAAAGTTATATACGCAGCCCTATTATATTGTACATAATATCGCACTTCACGGAGCCTAATGACTTTGTCATCATTTTTGGCACTTAGCCGGCTTTTTGGCGCTGTAAACATGGCTAATACCGGCTTAAAGTAGTTGGGGAGGATGCGCTCTTTGCATGCAGCTTAAATGAGACTCGCAACTCGTAATTGTTATAAAACGTACAGTGGGCTTACATAAAACTGAATTCAATTACAAGGGCTGTCGGTAATATTTCATAAGTAGACGAATTTTCTCTGTGTAATGCTGAAAAAACATAAAAGATTCATAATATTTTCTATATAAATGAAGACTAGGATATTTAGTATTTAGGCATAAATATCATTAAATAGCGAACTGACAAAAAAAGTCTTCAAAAAGGCTAAATTTGTCCACAAGCTTCATAGTATTCAGTACCTTACATCGAGTCTCGTAGCATTCAGCTTTTGTCATGCAGCTGCCTTCACTCTAGTTCTTGCCACATTCATTAGAAGACTTGGCCCACAGTTTCAGAGGCATTCATGGGGCTTTTCTTTTTTTCTGAACGAGCAAATTATGATCAATATTTCCACAAGTTTTATTAATGCACCTTCCATCCAGTGTCGTAGCATTCAGCTTTTGTCATGCAGCTGCCTTAACCTAAGTTTCATGCAAATATGATCAATATTATATCGATAAATAGTTATCTAGACCGATAAAAGTTATCGATATTGATATCGAATCGAAGCAATGTTATCGATAAATAATTATCAAAATCTATAAGTAGTTATCGATGAGTGTCGTAGCATTCAGCTTTTGTCATGCAGCTACCTTAACCTAAGTTTCATGCAAATATGATCAATATTTCCACATTTGTCATAGATATCGATAAATAGTTATGTAAATCTATAAATAGTCATCGATAAATCGATAAATAGCTCTCGAAACCGATAAATAGTTATCGAGGAGTGTCATAGCATTCAGCTTTTGTCATGCTCATAGATCCATAGTCGTTTCTTTCATATGTTCTATATCATTCACTTAGAATAGCGCATATCCCTTAACAATTTATATAATTTGAAAAGTAAATGTATGCATCTTCCATTATTATTGTTATCAGTTATCATAGTAGCTAAAGAGCCGCTTAAATCAAATCAGTTGAATGAAAATACCCTCTAGCCAAATTCAAATATGCTTGACATGATTATAGAGCTTAAGTCGCGTAATCTCTTTACTTTTATCTTCACACAGGAATACCCCTAATAAACGATGCAAAACTGTTCGAACGAAAGCTCTTCCATAAATGCGATTTTTTATATCATTACTGTTGCAGCAGCAGCAGCAGCAGCAGGAGTAGCAGCAGGAGGAGCAGCAGGAGTAGCAGCAGGAGCAGTGGCATTTGCTGCGATTCCCTTAAGACAAATGTCAATGCAGCTTGTTGCGAAGGGCTAATAAAATAAAGCTGATCATTCGCTATATATGTGGGCCAGATATAGTTTCTTTTTTATAGGGCTGGGCTTTGTGTATTCCCTATATAGGTTTTTGTGGTTTGCTTTTTGCTTCTTTTATGCAGCGTGTGGCAAGTGTAGGGCGAGTGCGTTGCATATCTTTGCGCAATTGTTGTTCGTGTTCAAGTTGTTGCTGTCTTGCTCTTGCGTTTGTTGTTGCACCTGCTCACTGCAACTTGCAACTTTTAACGGTTTTCTAACTGTTGATAAGACCCAAAACTTGGTAACTAGTTTATATTTGTTTATATACTCGTTCAGCTGTTGTAAAGGAAGAGTATATTGGGATTTGGGGTATGTTCATTTAGTTGTCTATAAGACTGCCTATCAGAGTGTCATTATTATAACTATATATACTATATGGAATATATATGGAATAGCTTAGATTTAATTGGCTAAACAACTTTGATTTTTTACCACTTAAAGGCGTGGCAAATGAGATGCATACTTTTGAGTGCTGATATTCCTTAAAATTTCTCTTTATATTGACGAAAAAATAAAATATATATTTAGCTCTTTGGGGCGTATCAAAGAACAAAACAAAAAACTCTAATACTCAAGAAGTATTTTGTTTGACTACATGTAAAATTTTGTGTAAAAAGTTTAATTTAAGAGAACTTTAAAGAAAGAAGGAAATCAGGGTATAAAAATAAAAAACAAGACGGATATGCACAAAATCCATATACTCATATATTCACTTTCGTGAATGAGTATAAAAACAAAATAAAATTTCTTAACAGGTATAAGGCTTTGCAGTTGCTCCACAGTTAATATTATAATGATGTTTAAAGCAGTTTCGTGCAGTGCGTGGTATTATACAGTCGTCTATGCCCCATTATGCCACCTTTTTCGCGCAGCTACTTGCACCGTTATTTTTGTTTTGCTCATTTGGCCGCCTTTCGCTAGCAGCTCGCAGCGCTGAACCTTTAGTGGCACCTTAATTAGAGCGCAACCACATCAGGCTCTGTGCCTGTATTTCCCTTCTCTGTTGCTATCTCTCTCTCCCCCTGGCAGTACCCCTTGCCCTAGTCATGCAAATCGTTGTCTTGTTTACATTTTTAGCCATGAATTTTTAATGGCGTTTGAGCTTAAGCTTTAAACTCGCTTTCTATTTGTATGTGCGTGTGTGTATGTGTGTGTGTGCGGCATGTAGAAAGTAAAGCGGAAAACACACATTACACAATACGCACACACATAGACAGACAGACAATATGTGTCGTGCCCCATGCGGAAATCACTAAAGGCATTTCCTGTCGCTGCGCCAACAAATGCTGTAAAAATCATGAGAGCAGCACGCAGCTAACATTATGCCGCTACGCTACCTATACATGGACATATCTATATATGCACGTGTGTATGTAATGTATATATACATAGATAAGCTGAGCACGATAAACCGGCTTAGCGCTGAGCCGAGGTCAATGGGTCGGCGCTTTAAACAGCAGCTGCCTCGGCTGCTGGCAAATGTCAGCCATACTTGTCATAATATGCCCACACTATGCACAGCCGACACACACACGCACACACACACACATAGCTGCTCACACACACGCACACACACACAGCTAGCAAATGCCGCAACACTTTGGCGCAAGAAAAAAAATTACAAGACGCAAGACTCTGTCCTATGTATGTGGCTGTATGTATGTGGGCGTGTGCGTATGTGTGTATGTGTGGCATATTTCTAAAAGATGCTCACACACACACACACACACAGAGACTCCTGCAGCGCAGCCATGCAAAATATGCCCACATTAAATAACTTCAATCTACTCTAAAGAACTTGTTTATGCTGCTGCCCACATCCTGCCACGCCCCTTCTGCCAGAATGCTGGCTTATGGGCTGGCGCGCTATTTGACATCTTAGCCAACAGGAATTTATGTGGGAATCTGCTTTGAAAGTGTCTGTGAGCATGTGTGTGCGTGTGTGTGTGTGTGTTGGGGCTTTCATTCTGAATAGTTTGTTTATCCTTTCATTTTTTTCTTCTTATTTTTTCCTTTCATTTTTTTTTTTTTTTTTTTTTTTTTTTTTTTTGCTTCAGTTTCATCTGGTTCTTTGAGCAGCTGCTTTTTCTTGTCAATTTCTTCATCTCTTTTGGCTTTATCGCTTGACTTTGGCTTCTGCTTGGCTCTGATTTGCATTGTAACACACCAACATATGTATGCATACATATATATATATGACTGTATATGTATATATAAACTATATAATATTTGGACTTCGGAGATCTTATTGCAATCTCTTTGCTTTGCTAATGGATTTGAGTGAGCTGACCAAGAGCAATGGAAATCTGGCCAAAGGCGACACATCCGAATGTAAATTGTAATATTTTTTTTCCTCTTTGTTGTAGTTGTTGTTGTTGCTCAAGTCAATATTGATATGAAATAAGCGAGTGAAGTGCACGCAACGAGGGTGGCTTGAGTAGTATGGTAAAGGGGGCAAATGAAGAGCAAACGGAAATTTAGCTTTAGGCTAAATTATTTAAAGAAAATGCTTTTATTGAATATTTATATGCACGTCGGTAGTTTGAATGAATCTAAAGTGATGAAGCCAATTTTAAAGCTAGATATATACATCTCTGTATATAATAAATGGAAAGTAATAAAAGTATTAGACTAAAACTTTGAATAAAAAATCAAAAATATTATTTAACTTTATGTTTAAAATATTTAGCCACTTTTCAAGCTAAATAAGTGGGCTAATTCATACTCTCTCTTTCTCTCTTACTCAATATATCTAAAAATCTGTAAATAAATAAAAATATATATACATATCAATAACTAAATAAAAACATTTTTGTATATATATATATTTTTTATTTTTTTTTTGGCTACATAGTAAATTTTTATTCACGAAAAATATTTTTCTTTTTTTTAATAGAAAACTTTACAAAGAATATATAATATCGTAATTATAAAAATAAAGTAATATACATAGTAATCAGAATATATTTAAATATTAAATATATATATTTATTTACATATATACTATATATAACTGTACAATAGAATTGCCTTTGCAATTCCGTTTTCTTATTTTCTTTTCTTTTTTTTTTTTTTGGCACAAAATTGACTAAAAATACAAAAATTTTGGTTTTTCTTTTTACGGCCGTATGAAAATATTTACAATGAGCTGGCAACAAAAATTGCTAAACATTTACATTACAGCTACAGAGTGAGAGAGGGGTGAAGCATGTGCTAGAGTGAGATGGCAACAATGCACTTTTGCTAAGACACAAAAATGCAAAGTACCAAAAAAAAAAAAAAAAAAAACACTAACAACAATTTGTATTTCTTATGCCTTGGTGCTTGGTCGAAAATATAAAAATTACTTCGTTTACATTTACAAGCATTCAGGGATAAGTGAGAAAGAGAGGGGGAGACAGAGGCAGGAAAAGAGAGAGAAAGATAGTGGGAATATGGCAGCAAACGGTCACGCAGTGACCAGACAAGCAATAACACTTGACGCACGTCCGGGCTACCCGTGTACGTGTTCCGGAGTAGCCACTCAGGTGGTTTGATGGTGCAACCTACCGAAAGAAGAAAAATTGGGAGAAAGTGGCACAGAGAGAGCAAGTGAGGTGTGCATGACTAGCAGTTGGCTGGAGCTATAGAAAAAAGAAAATACTTAATGTAAGAAAATATTGTAGAAATAGCTACATAACAAATTTGAGCTTAATCGCTCATTTAATCCTCGAGTTATGCTAGAAAAAATAAGAGTTTTGGTCATATGAAGGAAATTGTAGTAGCTATAGATGAAAACTTAACGTTAGAATTTGCAAAACTCAAATATCTATATCTAGGGATATATAAGTATATATACAATATAATTATATATATTATAATTAGTTATATATTCAATTTGAGCTTCATAGCTCTTAAACTTCTTGAGTAATTCTCAAATATCAAAGTCTTATAATCGATATATTAGCTGTATGAAGGAAATGGGTAAACTCGAAGACTTACAGACTTCACAAATCTGCTATATATGACCTCAAGTCCTAGAAATCTTTTCTGCTACTAGTTACATATTGATGGGTATAACCGGTATACCCGCTTTGGCCATTTTGAATGGGCAGCTAGAGTGAAAAAAGGCTAGACAAAACTCTCCTGACGTGTTAAATTGAATTTCAGCGTTGTCCTTGCTTGAGCCTCGGGCGTCTGGTGGCTGCTCCTAAATGTTGCCACAGCTCCAGCGCCAGTTCCAGTTGCTGCGCCCGCTGCACCCACACCCAGGAGCAGCTGCTCCTGCTGATGTGCTTGCAGCAATTGTCGCGCCAGCTGCGAAATGTCTCCACTGTAACCGTTGCTATGATCCAACTGGGCGGAGCTGCTGCCACTTGCTGATGTTGTTGCTGCCGTTAGAGATTGTCGCAGGAGATCGGGTAGATGCCACTGCTCCAGTAGCTCGGCGCCCAGCTGATGCGAGTGCTGGACAAGGCGTGTCAGCGTATAGAGTATGGCCTTAATGCTACGCCGCTGGGCATCGCATTCGGCACGTGAGTCGTAGGACTTGTAGAATTCCGTTTGGTAAACGGACGTGATGAAATTTATGATGATGCCATTGGCCAAGTGGCTGTGGCACTTCTTGTTCAGCGACATGTTGTGCAGCATCCCAACGATTTGCTCCTGTGTTCAAACGATAAAAGGACACAAAATGTTGATGAGCAACACAGAGCGAAAAATACGCAAAAAAAAAAAAAATGTGAACGGAAAGAAGGAAAATGCTTACAACCAGCGGGCAGTCAATCTGATTCTGTATAGATGTGCATGTGTGTGTGTATGTGTGTGTGTATGTGTGTGTGCTTTCTGGGGCAAAGACAAATGAAAAATCGTGGCCAAGATTGTGAAAAAATTGCTTTGCAAATGCACAAATAAATTTTACGAGCTCTCTACAAGGCAATGCTTTCAATAAAATTGGTGCAAAAAAAAAAAAAATATAAGGAAAAGTGAAAGAGAGACGAACGAAACCAGGGCTGAACGCATGCCAAAATTTAAGCGAACTTAAATAGTTCCAAACGATGACTTCCATTGAAACAATGGCAATAGAACAGAGTTGATTTATGAACTAGTCTGAAGGGGTTTAGATTGGCATTGATAAATGAACTGAGAAATGGGGCCGATAAATCTTAGTTAAAAAGCTTAAATGGAACTAGAAGTGGAACGCCTAACTTAATAGGATTTAGGAATAGCATAGAAATCCCTCAAAGATTCACAAGTGGAACCAGAAAAGCAAACAAATGTAATATATTTGCACTTAGCATATTTCCTGTTTCTATTTAAAATATACTAGTTCCACTATTCATTTACAAGTTCCATTTACTAGTTCTGTTTACTAATTCCACTTAGTAGTTTGAACTATAAGTTCAGCATACTAATATCACCGACTTGTTCCACCCACTAGATCAACTAGTTTCGCTCACTAGTTCCACCTTCTGGTTCCACTCACTACACTCAATCCTTTAACATACTGACTAGTTCTAATTACGATTTTAGGCCATCTGCTTCATTCACTAAGCTCAAGCAATAGTTTCACTTACTGGTTCCACTCACTAGTTCCACTTATTAGTTAGATATACTAGATCTACTCTCTAGTTCCAATTCCAAATTATACTTCCACCTAATAATCTCCACAAAGTAGTCTCAATTACTAGTTCCACTCACTAGTTCCACACACACACACACACATGGACTCATCTTAACTGCCAGCCCTATCTTTCGAGTATCGCATACTTACATAGAGAAAGACGCTGATGCCGCAGCTTTGATGCTCGAGCGTTGAAATCAACTTGAAGATGGCCTCGTTGGACATGATGGAATAGTGTGAGGTGACCTCCATTCGGCTGAGATTGTTGAGCGCGGCAGCGCAAAGCAACAGGGTCTGAGCGCAGCAGTCGGGCTGCAGCAGCGCTGCCAAGCCCGCAACCAGGGACTCGGCGCTATCCCTCAGTCCGGCAACGCGATGCTCCGGCCCGTGCCAGCTGGCCGTGATCTGGGCGAGCAGGGAGACGGCCTCCCGGCGCTCGATGGCACCGCGTTCCGCCGCGCTCTGGCCCACCTGGAGTATGTCCCTCACGATTTCAATGCCGCCACAGTTGCCCAGCTGGGCAATCGCCTGCGGGGCACAGCAGAGCGTGGCCAGAGCCCGCAGGGCCAGGGCGCGCACCGAGCTGAGCTTGTGGTCGAGCACAATGACGAGCAGGGCTCGCACCGCCTCGTTCTGCACGAAGGCGTCGGAGAGCGAGGCGAAGCCGTCGTAGTCGATGTTCATCAGGGTCGCAATCATATTGATGTTCGCTCGCAGCAGCAGGTCGCAGCGGCTCTGCTCGACGCTCAGCACCAGGATGCGCGCCAGGCGCTCGAAGATCAGTCTCAGGGTGATCAACGTGTGCCGCTTCAGCAGCTGCACATCGTCCAGCAGCGACTCCAGATTGATGTAGTGCTGCCGCTCCAGCGAGTAGCGCGTGTCCCGGCTAACGGTGCGTATTTGCTCGAGATGCTGCTCGTATCGGCGCCGCTCGACGCGCGCATCGTTGAAGAAGATGCCGCGTCGCTCCAGCACACAGGTGAACTCGTCCAGGTGGACGAGCAGCTGTGTGGCACCGGCCAGTGCCTCGGGCAGCGTCGTCGCCTGCTGCCCGCCCAGGACGCGCTCGCAGCGCTCGAAGTGCGTCTGCAGATTCAGCGCCTGCTGCTGCAGCTGCCGCATCAGCTTGGCCACGGCGCTGGTGGTGATCGTGAAGTTCTTGTAGGCCTCCTGGGCAATGGACTTGTGCTGCAGCATGCACATCACCTCCGGCTCACAGCTCCAGCGCTGCTCGGAGCGCCAGCTGTGGACGGCCTGCAGCTTGAGCTTGTTGGCCCTGCTGCGCGCCTTGGGCGTGCTGGTGCTGGCCGTGAAGCGGGAGAGTGCCACGTAGTGGCCGTCATCCTTCTTCAGAGTGAGGGTCTCGTCGAGATTGCACTCCTGCCCGCCGAAGGTAACGGTTTCGTTGTTGTAGGGCGGCGGCGCCTCGCCCAGATAGATGGTCTCATTGTTGTAGGGCGGCGGTGGTGTCACTGGCGACATGAACTCGCCCAGCTCCTCCTCCTGCTCATGCTCCAGCTGTTTCTCCTGCTCCTCCTCCGCCTGCTCCTGCTCCAGCTCCTGCTCCTTTGATTTGCTTTTGCTCATGCGTTTGCGTCTTCGCACAGCTGGACGTGGCGGCGTCGCCGGACTCATTGTCTTATCCGGGTCCACATCAGCCAGCTCGTCCAACTGCAGGCTATCTAGCTGCTCAAACAGGCGACTGCGACTTGCCTCCATGTCGCCATCCTCCTGCTCCGGCTCATCCTGTTGCTGTTTGAAGGATATGCGACGCGTTACGCTGACCAGCGGCGAGTAGAAGGACGATTTGCCCACGCGCCGTATGACAGTGGGCGGCGTCGCTATCGAGCGTAACGATGTGGGCGAGGCAGTGGGCGTGGTTGCTGTGGCATCTGTCACAGCTGTGGCCGTCTGGCTATTGTGCTGCTCCTCGTTGTCCGAGAAGCCCGAATCCTGCAAGCGGAAACCAATTTTAGATATTAGCTTGGGGAGAACTGCGAAGGGGGCGTGTTTGCCGCTTGGAAGTACAAAGGGGAACGATATGAAATGGAACAGGCATGGATAATAAACGGAATGTCTAATAGTTGTTCCATTATATGGTGACCTTATGAGAGCACACATGGAATGGAACGGAAAGCTTGTTGAATATTGTGAGTCATATAGAAGATATGGAGGCAAATGAGAGGGGGAATGTTGGAATGAAACAAGAATGAGAAACATATTTTGAGCCAAGCTAAATATATTGAAAAACTTGTTAAAATTAAATACAGGCTACATTGAAGGGAATGCTGGAATGAAACAATTAACTAAGCAATTTGCAAAAGTCAAGATTTTGATTTTTAAAAATGAAAACAGGAATTTAGGAAGAATGAGTGCTCAAATAGCTTGTATTCTAAATGGAACGTTGGAATGAAACACGCAATTGCAGTAGAAACATTGAGATGAGCTGAAATTTATGATATCCCGGCAATGGAATAGATATTCAAATTTCAATATACAAATTTCAAAAGTTAAAGTTTCGCCTTAAAGTGTTCCACTGCCACACGTTCCATGCGGCCAGCTTTGGCGTTCTTTACGGAGTTTGGAGCACGCTCCGCTTGACTGGGCTGCCTGAATTATTTTAGATAACGCACCTGACTGCGCAGACTGCCCGGACTGTCATGCTTGTGCCAGGAGAGCTTCGAGCTGTTCTGCTCATCGTCCACCTCCTGGATGCTGGACAAGTTGCCGGCGTGTGTGCCCAGATGGCGCTCCAGAGATGCGGGCTGTAGCTGCTGATGCTGTTGAAGCATCTGTCGCTGTTGTTGCTGTTGTTGTTGTTGTTGGATGTTGTAATTGTAGTGGGAGTAGAGGCCGCCGCCCGTGAAGCTGCCGCTGCTGCTGCTGCCCAACTGTTGGCTATCGGAGCCCCACCAGACTTTGCTATAGCTGCGCTGAAATGCCATGCCCTGCCATAGAAAGAGAGAGAGAGGGAGAGAGAGGGAGAGAAAATGCAAATCAGTTCTGTGTGTCAATCAATTAATGAAATTGCCTCATTTGTGGGCAGCGCTTTAAATTTGATTAAGTTAAATGCAATTGACGCCCGCTTAATTTATTTTCCACCTCGAGGCCTCGAGGCCACGGCCACGTCAACAGCAACTTTTTGACCAGCTGCCTGGAATAAGTTTTAAATACAGCGGTCCAAACGCTCACGCAACGCAAATAAATAAACAAACCAGAGAGAGAGAGAGAGAGAGAGAGAGAGAGAGAGAGAGAGAGAGAGAGAGAGATGTATGTGTATATGTATAATAATATCCGTTACAGCAAAAAATTAAATTTCCGGCAAGCGACACAAATCATTATTTTAATCAATATACGATGTTTGCCTTTTCAGGTCTGCTTTGTTCGCTTGCGCATTTCGCTGAACTTTGAACTGAACTGTCAGTTGAAACAATTTAAGAACAGGTAACAGAGATATAAACAATATTTAGGGGGAACTGAGCTGAAAATGAAGCGAAAATAGCTAAACAAATATTGATTTTCTTCTATAAATAGGAGAATAACATGTGAGAAGTGTTGATTAGATTCAACAGTGGCAGTTCAGGTATATTAGGTATATATACTTTTCTAATCAGTATCAGTTGCTATGGGGTATATCAGGTGTATATGCCTTAGCAATATACCTAATCAGTAGACTAGATGAGACAGCTCCGCATCATATCATATATCATCTATAAGGTCTTATCTCACGAATACCATAGATCGCGTATCATCTATTGTATATCATATATAAGGTCTGATCTATCGTTTATCATCTATTGTATATCATCTATCGTGTATTATTTAACATTTATTATGTGTCATCTATCGTATATTCATTTATATATCATTCTATTATATATGTCCTTCATATATCATATATCAGTTCATTCAACAGTATAAAAAATGCACAAGGTATTCTATGAAACTCTTTTAAGTAATCCAATTAGTGAGCGAATATAATATTAAGAATTGTGAATAGTTTTTGGAGAGTTTTTATAGAGAAAGTCTTATCAACATAAAACAACCTTATCATATAGGAAGAATTTACATCCAATTTAATGCCTGATCAAGTCAAGTTTTCTATTTGACGTAAATGCTCGATGTACTTCGCCTCAACTGTCAAAATCTCTATCAAACCAAACCAAATGTTATTTGCTTAGCAGGCAGACAGAGAACGAAAGAGTGAGTGAGAGAGACAGGAGTAGAAATTGAGCTTTTAGGTGCACGTCTTATGACGGATACAGAATGAGAAAGAGAGAGAGAGAGAGAGAGAAGTAGAAAGTCGGCTTTTAGATGTACAGCTTAAAAGGCAGGCAAACAACAAGGAAGAGTGAGACAGAGTGAGAGTGAGAGAGAGAGGAGTAGAAATCTAGCTTTTAGTAGCAATCTCTAATGCAAAAGTTGCTGTTATCAAAATGACATTTGACATATGGCACAAACATGCTTAGGTCAAAGTAACACAAATGCCTATCTCCCCCTCTCTCTCTCTCTCTCTCTCTCTGTGGTCATCTCTGACTGTAGCTAGCCCACAGTAAATGTGGTACATATATAATTGTGTTATAATTTCAAAGTAATTGATGTGATGCCAAATTGTGGCCAGGTATTTATGCAGATTTTATGGCCCAAAAGGCTCGGCAGCAGCAGGCGACAGTCCTGCACGCTCCTCTATTATCCAGGCTTTCGCTCTGCTCTGGCTGGGCTGGGCTGCGCAGCTGTTTCTGGCTCTGTTTCTGTTACCAAAAGTTGCAAATGCAAATGTTGGCCAAAAACCATTTACGCTATATTATGCAAATGAATTAAAGTAATTATGCCACACCAAAATTGTTGGGGTTGACAGCATCTATATATATCTATGTATATAACAGATGTATATATATACATATATTTACATTTTGGATATTTATGCTAGCTCTTCCTGTTAACTGGTTTTCAGTTATTTTTTATTCGCATTTGTATTTGTTGGTCTGCTTTCTGCTTTTGGCATAATTACAATGTAACAAATGAAAAATGCATTTTCGGCAATATTTTGGTTTATTTTTGGCGATTTTGTTTCATTTTGCGTAAATATTTACCGAGTATATTTCAGCTAAAATCATAATAAAACGTTTCGAAATTACTTTTGCCTTCTGCATATTGTGCATGCGAAAAAAATCACAGGCAAATAAAAAGTACACTCGAAAAAAAAAAGAATCAAAACAATTAAAATATGTCAGAATAAATATTTGATAAAAAAGTACGGAGAGCGTGAAAAATAATATAATAAATGCTGTCAATTGATATATGAAATACTGTAAAGAAGTTTTTATTTGCCTGCATAGTTTTTTTATGGGAAGTGTAGCAAAAACTTATAATTTTTATATGCATGTGTTTTTCTGATCAAGTTTTTCTGCAAAAAATAGTCAACAATTGCGAATATTACAGAATATTTGCAGTACCCGGAGCTATGAGCTTAGTTAACTGGGTATTCTCACCTGGAGCGGTAGAGTTAAATGTACTTTACAGGGTATTCAGTGATGCTTATAGCTTACAGACTTACAGTTTACAGGGTATTGAAGCTGCTTTGAATATAAGTTACAGCTTATTTGCAATTTAAGCTATTCAATTCGCAGCAATATTTAAGACTTTAATTATTTATAGGGTATTTGATAGTCTATAAAAATATGAATTATAATTGTAAAGTTTATTAAAATCTTATTTTACTCCAAAATTGATTTATTTTATAATATATAAATATTATATAAATATAGAGCTGAGAAAACACAAAGCACTCCATTATTTTTTGCAGTGTATATCAAAAATATTTGTTTACTTTTATATGTATGATTTATAATTATGCTACCATTAATCAAATGTTAGTTCATTCAACTATCCAACATTTATTTTTTCTTCATTACCCCAATTTCTTTCAGTGTATTCACTACCTCTCATTTAGAGCTATTTATTTGCATATTTATTCAATTCATTAAATGCCATTAAATCACAAATATTATTAGTGATATGTTGTTATTTGTTCAACATTTAACGCAGCTCTTACATTAATTGCTTAAACAATTTTTATTAAACTGATTAAAATTTATTAAAAATTAAAAAAAAAAAAAAAACAAATTTATTTTGATTTTCATTGAAATGAAAAGAGCAAAATAAATGTTGCCGGCGACTAATTAATGGAGAGCTTTACAACTTAAGCTGCGCATTCGAGTGAGGGGCGTGGCACAGCAAGGGGCGTGCCGGAGTGCGTTGAAATGCGCCGTACGAAGGCTTGCGCAATAAATATTGCGCAATTGCCAATGGAGCTTGCAGCAAGGCGATAAAAATTAACGGTACTTAATGCCAATATGGAAAATCATTAAGTGATTTATGCGAACAGCGAAAGAGAGCGAGAGATGGAGCGGCAGAGGGCGAGAGTGAGAGATTGTGAGGCAGAGAGAGAAGGAGAATACAAATGAGCATGCAGCAACGATATATATGTATATCGGGCGATTAATATTTGTCAGCGCTCTTTAAGCACTTTCCTGCACACAAAGCCAGCAAGAACAAGAGTGCCCATAAGATGGGGAGTGCACGAATAGGAGATACCCTGGGAGCATATCGAAAGGAGTTGAGATGCATCTATATAAACAAACTCTTCAAATACATTTAACAAAAATTCTATATCAATTAAGCTTAAAGTTATCGAAGATTTGAAGGACATGCATAAATAATCGATAAGTTCAATTATGTATATATGTTTATCACTTGTATCGATATTAATTTCTGTCGTCCATTCATCAGACCCTTCCTCTATCCATATGTGGAAATTGTTTATTATAAATATTATAAAGTCTATATTATATGCTCCCAATTCTCAACAGACTCCAAGTTCTTCCTTTACTTTCATCATGCCCCATTTAGCCAACTTCAGCATTCACAAAGAAATAAACAAAAACCAAGAATTTTTTCGCACGTGAAAATGTAAATAATGAACGTAAAGGATATTACGTGTTATTGTCCGGCTACGGCACAGGGATTACGCACATAATATCAGAGTTTTATAGGGCATGAGACGGGAGCCAGGCGAACAGCTGCTAAAATTAATATCGGCCAAGGTAATTAATGCGTCTATAGTCTATAGTCTAGACAGATGTCATTAAATATAAATAGATATCATATAGCTAGCTATATGGGAACTTAAGGAAGAAATAAAATATAAGGAATATTTGGAAAAAATTATCAGATATTTCTAAGCTATTTAGAATAAAAATCTGAAGACCAGAAAAAATATATAAATATAATAAAAAATTCTTCTTGATATGATTGATAATCTTCATTATATAATTATTTCAAAAATTAGATAAAAATATTTCAAACGTAAATTTCAATTTCTTAAACCTTTTTTTCCTTTTGAGAATATAAACACTCGAGCCATCTATTTGTTTTTGTTATTTATTTATGAAATTTGTTTTACATTTATGTATATATACATTAAAGCATCCTAGAATACATGATAAACGCATTTTTTCTATAATACAAAAATACAGAGTTAAACAATGTCAAATATTTTCCTTTAAGTATTTCCTCTTCTCTCCAGCATCGTATTTTGCTTCTTCTTCCTCTTTTTCTCTTCGTCAACTGTCCATAATACAAACGCAAATAATATCGAAACAAAATAGGGAAAAAATACTCGCACACTCACACAGATACAAATAAAAGCTAAGGAAGAAGAAAATAATTATCAACTGTAAAGGAAAATTGGGGATTTGCCGTGTGTGTGTGTGTGCGGGTGTGTGTGTGTGCGGGTGTGAGTTTGTGTGAGTTTGTGTGTGGCACAGTCAATTAACAAACGCGCGCCACATAAATTTTAATATCGAATGCATATTCGTTTTTGGTATTTGTTTAATCAAGATAAACGAGCGCCACGCCTTGCCACACGGGCACAGCGAGCACAGCAGTTGGGACAGGTGAGAGGGGAGGGTGGAGGGGACAGGGGGGTTTATAACATACATACATAAACATATGTGTGTGTGTGTGTGTGAGAGAGTGTAGTGAAAGCCAGCACCAATCTTTGCGGGTTACAGGTAGACAATACATAGGCATAAAGTATACGCATATACATATACATATACATATACATATACATATACATATACATATATATATATATAGGAGTATATAGTATATAGTCGGGCTACAGATCCGCCGCCGTTTTCAGCATCAATGTGGACGTGTAGGTGGCCGTCTTTGCCACTGCTGACACCGGCTTGCCATTCGCCTCCAGCTGAGTGGGCGTGGTCGGGCCTGGCGGCTGCTCCTCCACATAGCCGACGGCGGTTACCTGGACCAGCGTTTTGGTCAGGTGTAAAGTGCGTTCACTTAGCAGATTATTGTTGGCCAAGCCGTTGCCCCGGGCCAGCGGCTGCCGCAGCTCCTTGCCACGCCCATTGCTGCGCACATGCTGGTCCACAGCATCCACAGCATTGGTATTCGCCTCCACAATCTCATCGTCGTCGCTGTAGTCGCTGCTGCGCATCGAGCTGGCGTAGGAGTAGGGCGACTGTAGGCGTGGCGCACTCGCACTCGCATTCGCATTCGACGTCCGCTGCTGCAGCGTCGTCGTTGACGCTCCGGCCGTGATGTCCTCCTCGGAGATGTCATCGAAGGCAGGTGGCGGCGTCGACATGCCGGAGAGCAGAGCCAGGGCGACGGGCCGGCTGCTGCTGCCGCTATTGCTGGGCGTGTTCGCGACGCTCGTGCGATTGAGCGGGCTGCGCAGCGGCTGCGTGGCCGACGTCTTGCGTTTCGAGGGGGAATGTTTGAGCGGAAATGTGGGCGTCTTCTTGAACACCTGCTTGCCCATGGCGTCCTGGAAGCGCTTCGCGTAGAACGAGGGCCGGCACACGGAGACCGTGTCGCCGTTGTAGAGGATGCTCTTGAATGTGTGCTCCAGCTTCTTCTCCAGCCGATACGACTGCAGGATGTCGATGATGCCGATGTAGAGCATTAATCGCTCATCGTTCTCGGAGCGCGCTGGAATGCCGCCCTTTGGCTCGTCGACGCCCTCCTCGAGCGTCGCATCCAAATCGGCCGTGATCGACTCCATGGCCGTGGAATGGGCCACCAATCGCTGGCGATTCATGCTGCGCGTCCGATTCAGTCCCGCCGCCGAGGTGCCCGGTATGGAGGCCGAGCTGGAGACGGGCTGCAGCTGGTTCACCTGATCCGCTTCGGGTGCATCGTCGTCGGGGCATTCCTTGCGCTGCAGCTTGGCCCTTGCATTACGTATGCGCTCCTCCTTCTTCTCCTTGGCCGCCAGATCCAGATTGTGTATGCCCACCAGGAGCGAGTAGTCCATGATTTGGAAGCTCTCCAGGACCATGCAATCCCTCTTGATCGTGTTCATCAGCGCCGTATAGGTGTCGGTCTCCAGGAAAATGCCATTCGGATGGTGCTCGGCAAAGTCCAGATCCTTGTACGTCGGACTCGCCTTCTGCCGCTCCGCCTTGGAGGCCTTTCGCCTGAATGTCGAGCCCTTCAGATCGTACTTCTCGTGCATCTTAATGTCCGACGGCAGCAGATTGTTCATGGCCACCAATCGAACGTTCTTTGAGTTGTAGTGGAAGCAGTACAGGCCGAAGAACTTGGGCAGCAGCGTGCGCGGATTCTGGGAGAGATTCATGTAGTAGCCGGGCAAAAGCTTCTGCAGGAATTCACACTCCTTCTTCTGCACCGTCTTGATGATGAACTCATCATCGTCGGTCAGATAGAATATGGAGCCCGAGGCGCCCGGATTGGACAGCTCGCGCATCGGCGACGCACACATCGACATTAGAAAGTCATCCGGCTCGATGTTGAACAGATCGCGAAAGTAACGAAAAGCAATCGGAGCATAGACCTTGAAGCGAAAGTCGCTGTAGTGATGAGCGGGCGTCAGGGATGAGCCGTCGGGCGGAAAGGCGATCGTCTCCATCTCCCAGAAATCGTTCATCAGCAAATCTCGCTTCGGCTTGTTCGCCAGGCTGCCCACGGTGTGCTGTATGCCCAGCTGGATGGAGCCCATGATCTGCTTCGATTGGATTTTCTTGTAGGTCACCTCGCCGCCCTCGGCCACCCGCCGGTGGCCGATCTTCTTCTCGTGCCGGCCCGTCGTCGACGGATTCCTCGAGACAGTCGCATCCGGCATGGAGGCATCGCTATGAACCTTCGGCAGCTGTGTGGCAGCTATGTAGTTCTGTTCCTGTTGCATTAGGGCCAACGATTCGGTTCCGCCGTGCCGAGCGGCGGCTTCCCTGAACAGCTGGCGGGATGTGCTCGCTGGGGGCGTGGCTGGTGGGATGGCGGGCAGCGCTTGGCTCGATGGGGCCGCATCGATGGAATTACCCGAGCCAGAGCTGAGCGTGACCTGTGTTCCATTGTTGTCATTGCTATTGCTATTATTGTTGTTATTTGTGGTTGCTGCTGTTGTTGTTGTTGTTGTTGTTGAGAGCAGCGGTTGCCGCTGCTCGATTTGTTCCTCGTGCTGATCCTTTTTATCAAGGGACTGCAGCTCCAGCTGGATTTCTGTCTCCATATTGCTGCAAATTTGAGTTTGATTAGCGAACGGCGAACGGCCAAAACGAAACGGCTAACAAATGGCAAAATGACAAACTGACAAAGTGGCTCTCAAACTGTCTAAATCAAAAGCAAATACGCGAATAATTGCAGCCCAACTAAGTGTGTGTGTGTGTGTGTTGGATGATTAAGCTTGCTGAGGGTTAGTATTCATATATGTTTATGTCACGTCTCTAATTGCACAATAAATACCAATTACAGTGCACACTCTATAAGATGCACAATAAAAGCAAAGCAAGGTCGAAAATTAATTAATATTGATATATGTAATATTTGTTTATATGTATAGGAGATTTCGTTTAATAATTTAATTTCATTTTTTTAACAATTTATTTTGCAGCTCATTTAAATTTTGATTTTATTATTATTATTATTTTTTTTTTTTTTTTTTCAAATCATTTTAATATTAATTTTTTAAATAATTTAAATATTGCTTTATATCCAATTAATTTTTTTTTGTTTTTTTCAATTATTTATCACATTTTAGTATATATTACTTTTTTTAATTTTAATTTAATTTTTTTTATTTATATATTTATTTTATTTTATTTTATTTTTATTTTTCTTTTTTTTTTTTTTTTTTGTATATTCACTTTGTACTTTCTTGATATTTTTGCTTTTAATTGTATTTTTAATTGTTTTTATACTCTCTTTATTTTATTTTTTTTTTTCCTGCCACTGCATTCGTCTTTAGTGTTTACGTGCCCTGTTTTAATAAATAAAATCAGTTGAACGCACAAAGCTGCATTCAATTTTGATTAAATTGTTAAGCGAATTGTTAAGCGTATTTTCCACTCTCTCATTCTCGCTCTCTCTCTCCCTCCACCCACTCAGCTTGCTAAGCAACTCTCTCTGTCCGTCTCTACCCATCTCCCTCACTCACGTTCGTTTTGTTCCGCTGCTTTTGGTTTCCATTGGGATTTATTTAGCGCTTGGCTTAGTCAGCAGCGTAAGCCCACCCATATATACACACAGACACTATACCCTACACACACATACACCACTTAATACGTTGCTTATCTTTGTTTACACAATATGCAACAAGAAGAAGAACAATTGCAAACACTTTTATCGCACGCACACAGCGGAACAGCGGCTAAACGCAATGCATGCCAAACTGTGCAGGCCACTGTTACTGCTGTTTACAGTTGAATTCGGAAGACCAACTGTTGCTCCAATGGAATTTCAATTATTTGTATACACATACAAATATGTACAATGGGCAATCAATATACATACATACATATACATATCATATATATTATTATTAGAAATGGAAAGCAAAAGTCTACGAAAATAAATTCTCATTTATTGCATTTATTTTTATACCCGACGTATGCGGAATTATGTATGTAGAAAACGGAAAATTTTGTATATAATATATACGAACATATTTCATATTGTTCTGAATGAATGTATATACATATATATGCTACATCTACTATAGTATATCATGTGTATTTGTCGAACACCAAACTGTGGGCGTTTTCTTGTATGTATTTAATCTTATCAGAAGTACACGCATGGAATGCCTCTAGTTAAAAATACACACAAAATCTACGATTAAGTAATACTTAACAGCATTTCAATAAAGACTTAAGAGAGTGTAAACTTTGCTTTGCTATTAACAGCGCGCTTAACAGTGCCATTTGACAGTCAGGGATGATGTGTGTGTGTGTGTGTGTGTCTAGCCAAGCTGTGGTATTTTGTAATTGTTTTGTATTGTAGCTGATGACATGCTTTGTACACACATTTATGAGTTTGCAATTAAACGCGTTGCTTATAGTTTTGTTGCCTTCTTAGTTGTTTTTTTTTTTTTTTTTTGCCATTTGAATAAATTTTATATCGTACTTACACATACAAATGCTTGAAGGGAAGCGCCGACAAAGGTCACACGCATAACATGCGCACACACTCACACACACACAAACAACAATACAGCGCAGATATATTTATGTATTTATATGCAAGCGCTTAGCAGCGTTTATTTGTGTGCGTGTGCGTGTGCGTGAGCGTGAGCGAGTGCGAGAGTGTGTGTGAATAAGCAACAAGTCGTCGACGTCGTCGTCGGCGTTGCTGTTGTTGTTGGGAAGTGGTTTCGTCTAGCACTCCAGCTCTGTTGACTGAGCGCTGCGAATTGTTCAATTTTCCTTCACTTTTTGTATTCGCATAAATGATTTCAACTGCGCTGCCAGCTGCGCTGCTGCTGCTGCTGCCGCCGCTTCTTCTTTTGTTGTTGCCTGCCTGCACGATCAATGAGCGTTCTGCTTTAGCTTTTGCTTTTTGTTTTCTCTCTTATGTTTCACTCGTCTCGTTGTAGTTGGCGTTGTTCTTGCTGCAGCTTCGCTGTTTGTTGTTTTTCGATTTCCAGTTGATAAATTGCTTTCATAATTTACAAATCCAACAACAATTTCAACGAGTGCCTGTCCGTGTGTATGTGTGTGTATGTCTGCCTGATGACGTCGGCGCAGCGGCAAACAGCAAATTTCTTTTATGCTTCGCTTCAGCAGCGACCGCGGCAGAGCCGCATGACTACGACCCCGAAAATCGGAGCCCCTAGAAAAATAATGAAAGCAACAACACAACACTCGCGCGCTCAACAACAACAACTAACTATTTTTGTAAACATTCGATTTACATAAACTTCAAAAGCAATATAATGGCTCTTAATTTTATTTTCTATAATTTCAATTTTAATTTCTTTTTTCGCTGTAGAAACGCGACCGTACAGCTGGTCAAGTCGTACGCGCAGTGTGAGTCAACTTGGCAGAATGAACTTGCGCAGGGCCGAGCGGCAGCTCACTTGTGCGTTAGAGCAGTGCAGCTAGCAGTGTACCATTGTGTCAGACAGCGACGACAAGCTGCCAGTGTTGCTCTACGCTTGCAATTGCTAGCGCCATCTAGCTGTCGTTACCAAATAACGATCAGCCCAACGCCTATCGATAGATATTTGAATACGTTACAATTTGTTTTGCCATTTGATGCGTTTTGAAAAGTAAAGCTAATTAAGTTATATATGGATATTTAAGCATTAGCTGCTGCTACTGCGGCTTAGCTAATTAGATTAGGTCTGGTCACAAAGTGTGCCCCGAAGCCAGCCAAGCAACACCAAACGACCCGCCCACACTGTTTATTTTTGTTGTTGTTGCTCGTTTTGCTATTTTTTCGTGGCGTTTATTTACAGCTACAATTTAATGCGCCTCATTAGCAGCAGCAGCAGCAGCGCCGGCAGCAGCGCCGGCAGCAAAGTAAATTACAATTGATTAAAAAAAAAGCCACAGAATGGGAATCGATATTTTTTCGTGACGACAGTGATGAGTAATTTTTTTAAATGGCGCCTCATTAAAATACAAAAAAAAAAGAAGACGAAAATTATAATAATAACATGAAAATGCTCGTTACAAATGCCCCGAGGCTCAGGCAAAGGCGCAGCCTTCTGACCAGTGTTAAAAAGCGTACGAAATTTATGCGCATTCCGATTCGCTGAGCTGTCAATTTTACAGTTGTCTCAGAGGAGGAAGGGGCAAGGGAGGGGTAGGGACAGCCTTATAGTGACTACAAGGAGCAGAGCGGGTAGGCGCGTGTCTAAGCTCTATTTCACTGATTAAATAATTAAAGAAAACACTGCTTCTTCTTCTCCTTCTCCTCCTCCTTCTTCTTCTTCCTCCCCATCTTTATGAACTCTGCTTTTTGTTTAATTAGCGCATCGATAGGCAAAATGTGTCGACAAATCAAATTCATATGCAAATCCAGCAAAATTACTAATAAAGCTGTTTTCTATTAGACAAATACCCTGCACCCCTCTCTCTCTCTCGCCCTCTCTTCCCCTCTCTTTCTTGAAACTGGTTTACCAGCTATCATCAGCATGTGTTGGATAACATTTGCCATAGCCAGCAGCATTCTTGCTTGAGCTGCTCGGGGAGCAGGGGGGAGCCTCATTAATTGCGCTCTATCGAAATGCAAATCAATCAAATATGTGATTCAGAGACCCGATGAATACCCTGCAAATGCTAATACCTAATCAAGCACACTTAAGAGTCATTTGTAAGCAAGTTTCTGGCTTAGTAGATAAATTAGCTAGAACAAGCTGTAAAGCCTAAAGAAAACTTGCGGTTTGATTGATTGACTGACTGATTGAAGAACTTAAATACTAGACTTGAAGAACTAGAAGAACTTAAATACTAGACTTTACATATATTATATTAAAAAGACTTTTCTGTTTCCTCACTTGATTTTCACTTCTATTGGGAAATCAAACTTCCCTTTCCTGTGTTTTTCAGGTCTTATTCAAGCATTGTCTTACATATTTTTTATTGCCTCCTCCTTTTCAAGCTAATGCACCTGACCTTCTAATAAATTCCACCAAAAGCCCCTTTGCCCATTTATGTGTTCGATATTTATAAACTTTTATAGGGTATAATGTGTCATAATTTATGCATAACGCGTTGTCAACAGCCACCTTACTTAACGGCACTTTTCTTATAAGCCAAACACGCACCAAACCCAAACACAATCGAGGCAACTGACCAAAAATACATTTTTAGCTTTACATTTTTTTTTTTTTTTTTTTTTTTTTTTAATTTTTTTTCTTCTGTCTGATAACAAAAGCGCTGCCCGTTTAATTACCCATATGTTATTATATATACATATACATACATATTTTTGTAAATATTCTTCATATATTCATATTAAAAACTTAAAAAAAAAATTAAAAAAAAGGAAAAAATGAATTGAAAGCCCGCAATATTTTGAATGGAACTTTTTAATGGCATTAAAGCCGAAATATTAAAAATGCTAACAGAATATTCCATTTTATTAAGCTGATTGAAATCGGGCAGAGAGAAAGGGAGGGGAGGATGAGCGGCAGAGAGAGGGGAGATTACATAATTAAAATTATGTTTTATGGTAGAAACTATTGAGAACCTTTACGTTAATACAGGTCAAAGAGAATGGAAAACGGGGATACGAGCAGGCGAAATCATTGATTTTTGCCCAAAAGTATATAGCATATATGGTTAAAAGAGGCAACGGAAGCCAGATTAAACTATACATACGGTATATAGATTTTCAATCTCTCAATCAAAAAAGATAAGCTGAGAAGTCAATGATAAAGAGCTGCTTGTATTTCATATACGACTCCATTGTTATTATTGTTATATATTTTGTTGTGTTGGATTTTGATTAAAATACACTAATTCTTAGCAATAATCGATAAATATCGACATTTAGCTGACGTTACAGGAATATGCGATGCCTAAAATTCACGAATGTGCTAAAAATTCTTAAAAACGATATCTATAATCCCGCTCACGGATTCATAGAAATAAATTACAGACTTGACGATAAATAAATATCGATAAATATAGATAGTTAGAGAATTTTCGCTTTACATATTAGCTAGCAAATTCACCAATTGAACAAATGCATTCAAAATATAAGGTTAATATAAGGAAATCGATAAATTTAAAGAAAATACTCGATATAAACCATGGAATTTTAATAAATCGTTAAATGTTTAGATATATCAAGACTTTAAATCGTATGTAGATAGTGTTCAAAAACATTTTCATATCAAACTCACTCAATAACTTGCAGCAAGTCTAACAATCGATAAATATCGAAGTTATATATACTATATGGCAACGCTTAAGCTAGTTAAATAATTGATTAAAATGAAAATGTTTATTGATGGCGATATTGAGGCATTGAAGACTGAGGCAGGCGCCAATCGGGTGTTTTGCGGTAGTTCGGGTCGGATTTACTTAATTAATCGACACTTCAATTATGAATCCGCAAACAACTTTTTAATAGTTTTGACATAAAATGGCGAAATGATAAAAATGTGGGAGTAAGCGTGAGATTGTTGTAAGTGGATGAACTGGGAGATATCCTGTAATGTTACTGATGATAAGTTTAATGGAGTGTGGAGGGCATACGGAGGGAGTGGTAGTTAGTGGCAGATGCTTGAGTATACTTAAGGAATTATAGATAGATGAGAGATTCAGTAACTTAACTCTTAGAAAGTGCTCGAAATTTTTTATCGATTTTTATCGATTTTAGTTGAAGGCTCAAAATGATCGATTACCCAAAGTAAACATTCGTTTTCTAATATGAAATACTTTTCCAAATTGATGCGGAGAGGGAGAGGAAAGCAGGTAGACAGTCATAGAGCGAGAGAGAAAGAGATAGAGGCAGTCGCACTCTCAGGTTTAGCTTCAGTCGTCGTTCTCTGCTCCTAATCAATAATATATCTATACTACTCTAAACTGTGTAGACATCCATACCTGCCCTACCCCACTCATAGATAGGGTATACAAAAACCCAGCAAGGAAAACGAATTCAATTCGAATAAATGCAAAATAAGCGCAATAAATTTTAATCGCTGTGTTAAGCATTTCCCATTTGTTTGTTCCATTTGTTGAGCGCTTATTATGATTATTATTATTATAATAATTATGATTAAAACTGCGGCAGAGTTCCCTATTTATATCACTTATGTATATACATATATATGTATATACTTTTTTTTGCCAGCTGTTGCGCTGATTATATAATGCGAGATATTTATATAATTGCGAAATGTTCTTTTATTTATTATATGCGTTTTTTTTTCGACTTTGCATTGCATAATTAATTGTTGTCATTTAAGTGACAAACAATTAAAAAATAAATCAGTTTTTAAATAATTGCACAATTATGTTAAATGGACACGCGGTTAAAGTAGGGCGTGCCGAGTGGGGGGCGGGGGGCAGGAGGCTGGACAAATTGCAGTTAAATGCTTGACTTTTTGAGCCCCATATAGAAATATTATTCTAGTTTTATTATCGAGGCTAAACAATGGATTAAATCATGTATTTTGTTAATAAATATTTATGTATGAAAATATTTGTAAATTAAGGTTGTTTAAATACCCTTTATTAAGTTTTATCTGACATTTACATCTTCAATCAGTCAATCAATCAAGCAATTTGCGTAAATATCTATAGGCTATGATAATCAGAAATTATAACTATACCAGCTTATATATGAATTTGAGCATTACATGTCGTTTTCCAACACTAAGTCAGTATGTCAAGCCCCTGCAAGGTATTTCAACAACTCATAAAATTCTATAAGAAATCATAATCAGAAATGATATCTATACCAATTTATATATAAATTTAAGCATCACATGTCGTTTTCCAACACTCATCCACTATGCCACGCCCCTGCAAGGTGTTTCAACAACTCAATGAAGCCTTTTGAACAATTATTCACAATAATTGCAATTGAACTTATAAAAACTTCATGTATGCATCAAATATCACACTAAGCATCGTTTTGCAACACTTAACTTATAGAACTGAGCTTTGGTAAAGCAACACCAAATCGATATTCAACTCCAACTCCAGCTCCAAATCGAATTACCGCGAACAATAAACAAATTGCTAAATGGGCATTAAATAGAATTCTTTGTTTTCTTTTATTTATGACACACACACAAACACAAGCACACTACAGAACGCATTACTCAACACTGCAAATAGTTGAATTGTAATGCGAGCCATTTGACAATTGTTGAAGCCATTGTTCGCTTTAGTTATGAGCACTTGGCCAAATGTTAAGGCCAAACAGACGATTCAGCTGGACCAGCTCCCTCTCTCTCTCTCTCTCTCTCTCTCTCTCTCTCTCTCTCTCTCTCTGTCACTCCACTTATTGGCTTTCCACTGTTTGCTTTTCATTGGAAATTGAATTGAATTCGCATTCTAATTACACAATCGACAAATCGTGCATCGGATCGGCATTTGAGCTTTGTAGAGCGGCGATCTAACGGTAGTTAATGTTCTCGACACCATTGTCATCGATATCTAATCGGATCGCCTCAGATCTTGCACGAGAATGTGTGAATGTGTGACTCAACTTGATTCGAGACTCGTTTTCAGCCATCTCCAAGTGCTTTGTGGCATGCCACTTTAATGCTGCCGCCGCCTTGTGATCAACCTCATGGCAAATCACGCCCTGACTTATGGTCAGCGAGCAGCAAACAGTTAGCCGACTTGGCATCTGCTTTAACTTTTGCATTTGCTCTAATGGCGACTCCTTAACAGCATTCAGTGTGAACGCTGTGTGTGGCGCATGCCACATGCCACATGTAGCATGGCCATGAGCTCAACTGCCTCTATAATCAGCTAGTCAACAAATACAAATGTTAACAAATTGTTTACAAATTGCAATTATAAATAATTGTTTAAGACTTGACTGTGAAATTTATTCTAATTGGCATTCTTATTGGACTCGACGAACTGCAAACATATTTAAAATCAGCTAGCACAGAGTGAGAGAGGGAGAGAGAGAGAGAGCGTGTGAGAGAGAGAAAGAAGAGTGTCTGGGAGCAATGGAGAAAGAGTGAAAGAGACTCGGGGAGAGAGACTAAGTCGGGAAGACAGGCAGAGTATCGCAGAAAGGCAGGTAGACGGAGAGAGAGAGAGAGAGAGAGAGAGAGCGATAGAAAAAGAGAGATAGAGAGATATAAAGATGAGAGAGAGAGAGATACATAATAAATGGAGAGATAGTCATTTAAGGAGAGAGAGAGAGAGAATTTTAAAAAGTCAAACAGTAAGAAAGAGAATGTTAGGGAAGAAAGAGATACAGACAGATAGGAATATAGATAGATAGAGAGAAAGAGACAGAGAGATAGACAGATAGATAGAGAAAGAGAGATAGAGAAGTAGAGAGAGATATAGTGATATAGATCGAGATCAATGATAAAATGAATAAAGCATAATGGGATGGAACGCGATAAATGATAAGATGAAAGAAGAGAGCGACAGAGAAATATAGTCTTCCAATATCATAGAATTTGCATTTGAAATGTTGATCGGAAATTGATGAAATTATTCAAAATATAAACAAAAATGTTAATGTAATAAAAATCATTTTAGTTTATGGTAAAGTTGTGACATTTGATCAATTAAGTAGAGGAGATTTCATATGAAATATACATAAATGAAATATACATAAATGGTACAAATATGGTATTTAGCTGGGATATACATAGATACATATGTACAGATCTCGATTCGTTTTAGCCTAATGGTTTCTTTGCCAAATTTTAATTAAAAATTTTGAAACACGAGCTAAATATTATTGTTATGAATAGAGAGAAAATTTGTTAGACTAAAATACCCTGACTTTGTGAAGAGGAGAGGTTATACGAAAGAGATCCTTTGCATTAGATCTCTAAAAATCTTCATGAATCATGTTGATTAATCTATAGATCTAAGCATCATTTACAGTCGACCAATCGTAACGTGATGACTGTTAAGCATTTACAAGGTATCCAAGCGTCTATCACTTTGTCATTCATTGATTCACTTCTCACAGAGTTAGTGCATTAGCTGTTGCAGCAAATTAAAGCTTCCTCATTTCGCAAACAGCTCCATAATAAGTAATTCCCATTTGAAGCCAATGCTTAGTCGACTCACTTATAGATCCAAATAAAATGTGAATTACTGATGGATCTGTGTGAATATATATATATATAAATCCACATACATATATAGCTGTATATCTTTGTCAGGTTGTCACATTGTTTTCCTGAGCTGCTCATGACTCATTGGGATCTACACACAGCGAGAGAGAGACAGAAAGAGAAGGAGACAGAGGTAGAGCGAGAGAACTTTAAGATAAATACGCAAAACAAACTGAATTCCTGACTCATAAATGGTGGGCGCTGGGCGTGGCGTCGTCGACTCCTCAGCATAATAAAGTTCACATACTAGCAATTACAGTTAGTGGGGAGTGCTGGAGGGAGGAGGGCCTCTTGGGGGTCGCCTTTTAATGGGGGGCGTTTATATAGAAGGTAAATGACTTTTTGCTTATATCTGTTCATTGATAAGCTGGATAAATATTAATATAACGCGCTGGCTTATTGGGGTCAGACATAAACATAAAAGTATTATGAGTGCGAGCATAGCTATAACCTGGGTACAGTGAACTCACTGATAAAGAACAGCACGAGAAAGGTCAGAGAAATGTAAAAAGCTAAAGATATTTATGCCCAAAAATATATATTTCGATAATTCCAAGTCAAATACTTACTGTACTTTGCCAGTACAGTAAACACTCGGAGAGAGAACAGTTTAGTTGTAAAATTGTTAAAGACAATCTTTACTGTACTGATCCATTAATATGTGAAGAAGAAAAGCTCAGTTTCCTTTTGTCTTCAAGTTTGTTGTTCCTTAATGGAAGTCTTCACTGCACTCACTTTATGGTCAACTTACCGTTATTGTTGTTGTTGTCGTCGTCGTGATTGATAAACAAAAGTCGAGGTAATCCCAATTGTTGTTGTTAATTTCTTTTATGGAATGCTGATAGTGGGAGAATCCGTATGAGAAGCACGTGTCATACGAATGCGGTACACAAAGCACAACCGAAACAAGTGTGTGAGAAGCACAGGGGGGTGGGGTGGGTGGTGTTGGACACCCACAAATATGGTGTTGTAAATAGTTTTACACTGCACAACGGTAAACAGTTAACAGCAAACAAAACACAAAACGCGCAAAGACGAAAACACGAAAAGACGTAAAAAATCGTTTTGAATGAAACGCGACGATCGCAACCTTTGCGTCTGCGTTGTTCGAACGTTTGCGACCGAATGACGAATGCGGCGCAGTCAGCGACACAGCCGAAGTTGCGCTGCTGTCTGAGCTGTCTGAGAGAGCGTAAGACGATGAGAGAGAGTGAGAGAGACAGCTCTGTCTATGCGTAAGCCGCTGAGGGTGTTCAAAAGCAGAGCGCTTGAATGACTCTGTGTGGGGCACTTGGAAGAGACTGTGTGAGAGAGGGAGAGGGCGAGAGACGAGGCTCAAGACAAGAGAGGGTGAGAGCGCGCCCGACTTGCTTTACCTGATGAGAGCGAGCACACGAGCTATCGGCCCAAGCAGCTGCTGTTTGCTGCGCCCAGTTTGCGAGCAAGTCTGCGTCACTGTTGTTGTTGTTGTTGTTGTTGCTGTTGTTTGCTTAATCATATTGTACACAAGTTTCGCATAATGCGGCGCATTGTTCGCCTCATTGCTTGTTGTAGTTGTTCGTGGTGGTTTCTGCTGCTGCTGCTTCTTCTCTTTTCTTGCTTATCACACGCTCTGCCGTGACGTATTGCACAGCTGTGCGCTATGCCCGAACCGGTAGCAAATGTCCAGAGTGAGAGAGCGCAACCAAGAGAGCATGCGTGCGCGTGTGAGTGTGAGTGCGAGAGGTGCGATCTGACTTATGCTGTGTTGCTCGCTCTTGCTCTATAGTAGGCATGCGCGGCATTCCATTCATTTCAGTGTTCAGCTGCCGTGATTTTATAGCTGCTGTTGTTGTTGTTTTCGTTTTGTTATTCTTCAGCTCGGCTTTTGGTGTTCTTCTTGATGCATAATTGTATGAACAAAAATTATATATATTTTTGGCGCTTACTTTTTGGTTGTGTCATTTGCATAGCACGGCGAACACGTTAATTGAGCGGCATGCGAGGTGCGCTTGAGCCGTTAACATCGCATTTCTTCAATCATTTCCGTTGTGAAATGTTAGTTTACTGATAAGACGTGGGCACTTCAGCCGATAAGATTTCGCTGATAGTTTGCTGCCAACACTATTGTGTAAATAAATATCGAGTTAGCTGATCAATCAGTAAGACATAGCTTATATAACACACACACACATATGTTCGATCTACCGTCACATTGAGTGGCATTCAGTCAACTCATTCCACTAAAAAGCGTTTCGACAACAATTAAACAATTGAAGCATTCGCAATAAATGGGCAGCAAAGCCGCCCACCTGATAACCGCAAACAATTAAAACCACCCGCGCAGAGCAATTTTGCCAATTTTATAACAATTTCCAGCTGGAAAGCAATGCACGCGCGTTCTCGAGTGCCGTTGCCAAGCGCGAGTGCGTGAAAGTAGTTAAAAAGCAATATGCAAGAGCAGCCGAGGTGGGCGGTTTGACATGGGGGGAGGGGGAGGAGGGCTGTAATGGCATGGATGAAGTAATCACCGAGACATATGTACACACACACACATGCATACATATATAGGAGAGCAGAAGTGCGCGCGTGTGTGGGTAAGAAAATTAAAATTGAAAACAAGTGAAAATAATTAACTCAGAGTGTGAAAGACGTTAGAATATCCTGTAAAATGGAGCAAGTGAAGATCTTCCATGGACTATGCAAATATAGAATTGAGTTATTAAATAAATATAATATATTATTGATTTGAAAACATAATAAAAAATTTTTTTAACTGTTATATATATGTAATATAACAGTTGTTTTCTTCTTGTATAATAGCTTGATTATTATATAACCGTTTTATATTTTCTGTGTAAAAGTGTTCTTTTTGCATTATAAATTTCGTATAACAGTATTCTTTATTCCTTAATAGTTTACTGTAATACCTTACAATATTGGCTTCTTTGTTCTGAACTACAGTTTTTCGTACGTATGACACATTTGTTTGTTTTGTATAACAGTTTTCATTTTTCATCTGTTATTACATGGTTTGTATAACTGTTTAGGCTACACCTTAATAAGCTAAATTTCTTGTTAAAGATGTGTCACACATGATAACAAGTTTGATCATGTCTTGTATAACAGTTTTATTCTTTTATTCAAGATACCAAATTTCATGTCATAAAGCCTTTCTCGCAATGCTACAGGGTATATCAATTGTTCTTGTTGTTGCAAGGAAAATAAACTTTGCTACAAGAATGTCGAACTATTTACAAAGAAGAAAATCGTGCAGAGCACAGATACACACCCATATGTACATAACTGTGTGTGTGTGCGTGTGTGTAAAGAGGAAGACAGAGGGCACATAAAGAAAGTTCAGAGTGCACACGGTGAAAGGAATTTCGTTTCGACGAGCAATATAATTTGTCAGTTCAAAGACCTCTGCACGTAGGCGAAACAACAACAACAACAACAACAACAACAAAGGTAAAGAGCTGCACACACACATACATACACACACAGCACAGGATGCACCCAGGATTCTACGTGCATATTCTCTTGAGCTGTTTACACTGTGATAGAGATGGCATGAGTGGGAGAGAGAGAGCGAGAAAGGGGGAGAGAGATAGTGGGCAGGAGACAAATGTGCCAAGTGTGCAGACGTGAGCAGCGCTCGAGCCGCGGCTCGTGCGTCTGTTTCCTTTTCCCTTTCCCCTTCCTCCTTCCCCCTTTCCATCTGCTTCCTATGTTTCGCTCTCGCTCACTCTCAGGGCGCCATGTAAAAAATGTAATCAATGTATTTTTGTCACGTTAACGAAATTTAGACTTCAACAGGAACAACAACAACAGCAGCCGGAATGGCAGCAGCAGCAGCAGCAGCAGCGGCGGCGGCAGCAGCAACTGCAATTCATGCACTGCGAGCGCAGCTGCCGCCACGCGGAGAGGAACTCGATTCTCTCAGTTCCAAGATTCTAGAACAGAATTCGAAATCTGTCATAGAGAATAGAAATCTTGCTCTTGGCAGATTTCAGATTTCTGAATAAAACTAATATTTTTAGCAATATTTAAAATAACAATTTTTTTTTATTTATTTACTTCAATTATTAGTTTAAATAAATAATGTATACAATTTGTATTTAAGTATTTTTTACTCTGATGATTTTATAGAATTATTAATTTTATCGAATAATGCAAAAATATGTAATAATATTAATTAAAAAAAAAAAAATAATAATAATAATAATATTAATATAATTTTTAAAAAATTATATGTTATAAAAAAATGAAATAGTATTTTTAAATTATGTATTATAAAGAATCCTAAAATTTGTAATCAATCTAATATTATTATTAGCATACATGATTCATAATTTAATCAAAATTTTACTTCCCCATTTGCCTAAAATTTTCCTTAAAATTTATAATATTTTTATTTCTTTGCCCATTAGGAACCTTTTCTTAAAACAAGAATTTCTTGTTCTCTGGATTTTACCTGTGATTTACGTACTGCAAAAAATACGATTATTTTCTGTCAGTGTTTCAGTTTGGCAATAAACATAAACTCAGCTGCTGCTGCTGTTGCTGTTGCAGTTGCTGCAAATTTGTGGCAGCAGCAGCAGCAGCAGCAGCTCAGAAATCCTAGCGCACAAAAGATTTAGCTAAAGGTACACACTCACACACATGCACACAGACGCACACACATACAGTGAAATGTCACTAACGTTCGCTGTAATTATCCTGGAAACTCAAACCGAAAACTCAGCTAAAAATGTCGCAGCTGCCTTTGGCTCGAGCAACTCGCCATCTGCCCATCTCGCTCACACTCACGCTCTACTTAACGCCCGCTCTCTCCCTCTCTTTCGGTTTTTGTACTCGCTCACAATTCAATTGCTCAATTGCATGTTTGTTAGTTCATATAATAGCTGTTGTTGCCGACCCCCCACCCTTCGCTTGGCATTGATGTGTGCCTTATGCCACGACTTCCGTGCGCATTCAACCCCCCCTGGCAATGCAGCGCAGGCAGAGTGTGAGAGAGAGAGAGAGAGAGCGAGAGACTGAGTGTAAGAAAACTTAAGTGCATCAGGGCAGGCGGCGGCGGCTTCGTAGTCGTCTGCCAGCTGTCTGCACCCCTTACTCTCTGGCTGTCCCACAATCACCCCCCTTCCGCTCCCTCTCTCCCTCTCACACCCTACCTCTCTCACAGTCTACTCCTATTGCTAGTAATTGAGTCGAATCGTTATCAACGCTGAATGTCGCAACTACTTCGATATTGCTGCATCGCTCGAAATTTATGAGCAGCGCATTTGCTTTGGCTATTTATAGATATGCTGGCTAATTGCATAACGGTGCGCACATATGGACCTATCGATAACTCGACAATTACTTGGAGTATTTGACTGGAATTTGTTAAAGTTTGGACTAGCGAGTTTAGTGCTTCAGTTAAGATAAGAATGTTTCCATAGAGGCAATCAATTTTTGACCTAGTTCTAATACCTACTACTACATTTATATATAACTTTAGGCATTGTATTTTCAGTTATCTGCCTGACAATCTTTTTATAATTTAATAATATATACCCTATCTAATCTAAACTCCATTTCTACTACCCACATTCAGTCAAGAAATTGATAGAGCAGCGGCGTTGCCTCTCTTCCGACTGCATGCCAAAATTCACAGTTTTATCTTAGTTCGCATCGTACAGTGCGATAAACCTAATACAAACAAATTCTTCAATCTGCTGACTCACCTCAAGCTTTGGCCAAATTTCTTATGTGTCAGCGCGGCAGAAGTGAGAAAAAAATTAAAACCAAAAGAAAATGTAATTAATAACAGAAAGCGCAAGGGAGAGTGAGAGGAAGAGAGTGCGCGCGTGATCTGTTATGATTAATTCGCAACTCTCTCCCCCTCTCACTCTGACACACTCAACCAGAAGCTCTGCCGACTCAGCTTATTCAGCGCCGCGACTTCAGCGTGTCAAGTTGTGAGCAAGACAGGCAGGTATCGATATCTATCTCTTGCTCTTTCGCAATTCGACTCCTTGCATATCATATTTAGTTTACCGCTGCCTCAGCTCTTTTCAGTCAACGTCTTATCAGCAACGACGGCGACGGCGTCGGCGGCGCTGTCGCTGTTGCTGTGTCATAAAGCAATATGGAAACGGTAAAAAAAAAGCATGCCCTGCACTAAAGCAAAACAATTTAACGACGCGAATCGACGCCCCAAATGAAATCAAAAACAAACGCAGATAACGACGGCAGTGACGCTGACGTTGACGCTGACGTAGACGTAGACGTCGACAGCAGCCACAGACGCTGCGCAGCAGCAACAAGTCGTCAGCTTTGTCGCTTTGGCTGTTTACCTTGTGTCAGTTGTCAATGCAGCGTGAAAAAAAGTGACACGTCTAAAGTTGCACTGAAATTTAACTGTTATCAGCATGCGTTTGTTTTTGCAACCACGCAGCCCACCCTCCCCCCTCTCTCATCTTTCCTCTATTGTGCTCCCGAGCTATTGTTTACGCAGCTGCAAGCTTTAAAGCATTGACACTGTTCACTTGGCAGCGTAGCAGAACGGCGTTCATGTTAAATGAGTAGCTTAACACTGTTAGAGTAGAGCAGATTAACAGCTTAATGATGTTAGAAGAGTTCAGCGCTATATGAGTGCAGTTTGCTTTCTCTGTTAATGTGACAGTAAAGTTCTGAGCATCAGTTATGTTAAATTTACATAGATAAACACTGTATAGTTAGGTAAGCTTTCCCTCTCTCTCTCTGTTAACTTAGCTGTGTTAGAATAGCCCAGCATTATTCCAGAGCAGCTCGCTCTGTCTATGCACAGTTGTTAGGAGTGAGCAAGAGCAAGCGAGGATGATCTCACTGGAAAGGTAATGCAGCTTTGTCTGGCGTTCAAGTGGCGCTTATTAAGTCATAGCCAAAGCCAAAGCAAAGTTCACAAGCACTTGACGCCCGCATAAGTATGCAATGCACCAAGCATAAAGACTGCTGCGGTTGTGGCTGTGCTAGCTGTGTGTGGGTGTATGTGTGAGTGCCTGTGAGTATGTGTGTGTGAGCATTGTGCTGTAATTTACTATTTTAGTAGCTTACTCACGCACACACACATACACTTATACAGGCTTTTGTTTTAGCTTTTTCAGTGTGGAGAGAAGCGAGATGGCATGCTGTGCGCTTCACTTGAGCCGCATTGTTGCCTTAACTTGTGTGTGTGTGTGTGTGTTTGTGTGTGTGAAAAAATCATACACAATTTACAAGTGTTGAGCAGCAACAGCAACGGCAACAGCAGCAGCAGCAACCACAAGACAACAACAACAGAGTCAAGTTAACAATGCAGCGGCTTTTATATTAACAAGCGTTGGCAACAAAAGCGAAGCGAAAAGAAAGAAAAAATAATAATGTTGACAATGACGCAAAACAAGCGAAAACATTGCATAAACTTGAGCGCACACACCCACACAAACACAAACACACATATTTATGTGTGCGTGCTGGCGTGTTGAAATTTATGCTGTGTGTAAAATAATGGAGCTTTAAGAAACGCCGCGTAAAACGATTTTTTTTTCAGCTGCTTATCAGCAATGTGTATGGCCGTGTGAGGTCTTAGTGCACTTACATACATACATACATGTGTGCGGGTGTGTGTGTGTGTGTGTGTGTTATGTAACAACTCGCTGCATTTGAACAATGCGGCGCGCTTTTGTTTGTTCGGTAAAGCAGACAACGAACACACATTTTTGTCTGCTCTTTCAAGTTCTACTTGCTTACAAGTATATATACATGTGTGTGTGTGTGGCTGTGTGCGTGTGTGTAGAAAAGCCAAAATATTTGAACAATTTGCACTGCAGATTTGCTTTTGGCAGCAGCAGCAGCAGAAGCACCAGCAGCAGTCGCAGTCCACAAAGCGCCGCTAACAGCCTTTTGCTTTACGGCATTTCCGCCACACTCAGGCTGTCTCGCTTGCACCTTTGGCGATGCTGCCTCTGCCGCTGCATATGGCTGAATCTAAGCACTAATGCTTGCACACACACACACGCAATCTCGCTCTTCGCTTAGCCCCTCACACTGCCCGTCCCTTTCGCACCCATGGTCGCGTTGCACTCGTTTAGCATCGTTAAGCTTTCCACTTTTCGCTTTTGTGTAGCCGGCCACATTTTTCGTGCTAATATCGTTAAAATGTTATTACAACGTCGTTTTTTTGCTTTACTTTCTTTTTTGTTGCACTCTGGCCCCCCTCTTGCGCTCTGCCCCCTCGTGGCAGTGTGCTAGTGTTGTAAAATTATCGTTAGTTTTGTTTTTGCTGGATTTTCGCTACATCGTGTAAAATTAATTGAATGTAGCTGCCTGCAGAGCAGCTGCCCAGCTCAGCCAATGGGCGAGGGGCGGTGGTGAGGGGAGATGGGGCGCTCCATTGCTGGCAATGGGGCATATAATTTAGATGCTCGCCATGTTGGCAGCTACTTAAATGCGCCTCTCGCTCTCGCCTCTCCCTCCTCTCACTCCTATCTTCACTCACTTACTTTTTGGCCAAATCGCTTGGAGCGAAAAAACTTATTAAATATTTATAGACTAACGAAGCGTTTAAGATATATTATTATTGTCGCTGATTATAAAGCTTAATTGATATTTTATAAAGCTGTTGTAATGGAACATAGACCAGTTAACAGTGAACAGTTAACAGATGTGCAGCTGTTATGCATCGTATATGAAAAACATGTGTCGCATACTTCAAGTCATTTATTTACATTGAGGGTGCTCCACAACGAATAATTTGTTTTATTCAGTGTGGTTAAATATGAGAATAATATAAAATATATATTTCTTTTATTTCAATTTTTATTTATATTGTATACATATATTATTATTGTTATTATTTTTAAGTATCAATATGTTTTTTTTTTTTGTATTTTGTTTCTTTATTATTTATATTTAAATAAATATCATTTCAGCTGAAAGGCAGCTGAATTTGAGTCACTTTGAGTCTTCCGCATGGAATGTTATTATCTCACCTCATATCAATAACGCGCTATTTATGTTTATGTTTGCCTAAAGCAAACCTCAATTCAGGCATAACTCAGAATAACTCTTACCCCTAACTATGACACATATATGTATATATTTATATGCTATATCTATAACTCTGTATTTTGGCTTATCTTATCTTGAGTCGCATTCACGTGTGATTAAATGCATTGAAAAGCATTTTTGATGTGCGAGTTTTTCCGTTTACCGTTGCACAGGAAAGCATAATACAACAAAAACCATATCTCATGTGTGCTACATATAAATATATATTCATATATACACATTTATATATTTGTATATGAATCCTAACAAATGTTTGTTTATGCTTTAAGCTACAGCTTTTTAATGCTCACAGCGATAAGCGCTGATGCTCGATCAACAAGTTGCAAAAGGGAGTATATTGGTTCTGTGTGATCTTCGGATTCGTCAGTCTGCGCACAGTTCTGAGACTAGCTACATCAATTATCGCTGCTAGATCATGATTGAGCTGCTATAAGTTATACTATAAATTGACGCCGTTTAGGGCGTGGCATTTACGTATATGTAAAATAATTTATAGCTTCAACTTGAGCCAGTATTATGCAGTCGTTTATGCCCGATTTTGCAGCTCTTTGTTTTGTTTGTTATTTGCTTGACTGACTCGAAAGTTTGTGCTTCACACACAGAGAGATAGACAGATGGACAGACAACTAAACATAAACACATACATACATACATATAAATATATACATATATATCTATATCTATATATACCTTCAGCTACATTTGTTTATTTGAAGTTTGTTGCGGCTTGGTTTAATAAACTTTCGTAAATATTTGCAAGGTATAATGAGTTGAGCTTAGGGAGAGAGAGAGAGAGAGAGAGAGGGGGATAGGTGTAGGAAGTTGCGTTGGCGCGCTGCTCAGTGTTGTTAGATGTCCTTGAGACTGGCCACAATATGAGCGCAAGGCAAGCCCTACGCAATGAGCGCGTGATTAGCTCACGTAAAGCTCTGAGTCCTTTGACTTGTGTGGGCAGTTTATTAGAAGTGTGTGAACTTGAGTTGATATAGGGCAGAGCGAGAGTGAGAGAGAGAGAGAGAGGGAGTGGGGTTAGATAGCGAGTGGTAGAGGCAAATATAAGGCATATATATTAGCTGTATTAGATACTTATGCATGAGTCATGAGCTCTATGTAATTAAGGCAGTAGAGCCTCCGTTCAACGAACTCGTATCTATATCAAGGCAGCTTCAGGGAGTTGAGTAAATATTGTATGAATTCTGTAATGCTAACGATGAAAGATGTTTGAAATAAAAACAAACTTTAGTTTATGGGATGTATTTATAATATTTAATAAATAATAGATTTCTGTTTCTCTTCTGTGTTTCAGGATATGATACAAATTATTTACGAAGGTGAGTCAACTTTTACTTTTATACTTTTGACTGATTATGGATATACCTTAGTTATTGATATTTTATCCTTAAGGATACTTTAAAAATTGAATATTTGAATCTGGTTTTCCTATACCATAAGCATATTTTTAGCCTATTGATAGATATCTCCTAGTCGAGCACTCCTGTTGTTATTGTTGAAATTTTCTCTCTTCTCTATCTAATCAGATCTTTATATTTACATTTGTTAATGTATTCCTCTCTCATTTAAGTTCATATACGATTCCTCCTCATAGACACAGGCCTCTTTATAAACACAACCCCAAACATATTCCATCGACTCTGCCCACAAGTCGACATTCTGATCCTCTCTGCTCGCATTTTTGGTACAGTTGCTTAGTGAACTGAAATGTCCTTTCGCTGGCTTAAATTATGTTTAAGGCGGAGAAGGCGAAGAAAGAAAAAACTTAGCTAAGCATCAAGAGCAATATTTTGTAGCAGTCGTGTGGCATTTTCCATTTTCCATTTTCCACTTTCCTTTTGCTGTACAGCTTTTATAAAATTTTCTTGTGTTCCTTTTGCTGCTTTTGGGCAGAAGCGATGAAAAGTGAACTATTAGCCAGTGGGCCATTACGAAAAGGCGCTCAACTGCAACGTGCCGTGTGGCGTGTGGCGTGTGGCAGGCGGGCGGGCAACACGTAACGCCTACCAGGAAGTGGTAGGTGCACACACACACATACACATGCAAGCATGTATTTATATATGTATAGATGTCTATTCGCATACCTTCGCTCGAAAAGTGTGGGCGCTGCGAAGCGTGGCAACAGCAGGCGGCAGGGCAGACAGGACACGCGTCCTGCATTTGTTTTGGTCGCCTTTGCTGTTGGCCGTTTACCGCTTGCCGTTTGCCGTTTGCTTTGGCTTTAAGTTAAAGGAAATTAAAAGACGCAGCTGGGCAAAGACGTTGTCCGGCCTCCTCCCCCTCCTAGCTCTTGACTTTCTAGTTGACTGAAAACTATTCAATTGCCAGACATTTCTTTGGCCGCTTATCTGCCCGGAAATGAGGCGAGTCCTTCGATTGCCCATGCAAATGTCGGCTCTCGCCTTATCGCCAGAGTCAGAGTCAGATTCGCCAGCTTTTGTGCTTTTAATCTATTGTGTATTTGTGTGCTTAATATGTGTGCTTATCTCTCACTTTTTGCGGCAGGCCCGCAGGTTTTTCGGCTACTCAAGCCCAATTCGTTCATCAATAAAAACTGCGTTAAATCAAAAATGTATGCCTCATTGGCATTTGGGGCACACGCTCGAACGCATGCGGCAGATAAAACCGCAAGAGAGGACCCAATAAAATTGAGAAATCTATGTATCTATGTGTATAAAGATTGTGTGTTGATATATGTATAAGTTTATGTATGCCAAATTCTGTCTAGGCTGAGTTGCATTAAAAACCAAAGCAAGAAAATATATTTTATTTGATATACATTTTATTAAAAGACAAACAGATACAAAAACAGTTACAGCAGCAAAGATAGACATATAAAAAGATACACTTAGAAAAACTGTATAGAGATACAGATACAGATACAGATACAGATACAGATACAGATACAGATACAGATACAGATACAGATACAGATACAGATACAGATACAGATACAGATACAGATACAGATACAGATACAGATACAGATACAGATACAGATACAGATACAGATACAGATACAGATACAGATACAGATACAGATACAGATACAGATACAGATACAGATACAGATACAGATACAGATACAGATACAGATACAGATACAGATACAGATACAGATACAGATACAGATACAGATACAGATACAGATACAGATACAGATACAGATACAGATACAGATACAGATACAGATACAGATACAGATACAGATACAGATACAGATACAGATACAGATACAGATACAGATACAGATACAGATACAGATACAGATACAGATACAGATACAGATACAGATACAGATACAGATACAGATACAGATACAGATACAGATACAGATACAGATACAGATACAGATACAGATACAGATACAGATACAGATACAGATACAGATACAGATACAGATACAGATACAGATACAGATACAGATACAGATACAGATACAGATACAGATACAGATACAGATACAGATACAGATACAGATACAGATACAGATACAGATACAGATACAGATACAGATACAGATACAGATACAGATACAGATACAGATACAGATACAGATACAGATACAGATACAGATACAGATACAGATACAGATACAGATACAGATACAGATACAGATACAGATACAGATACAGATACAGATACAGATACAGATACAGATACAGATACAGATACAGATACAGATACAGATACAGATACAGATACAGATACAGATACAGATACAGATACAGATACAGATACAGATACAGATACAGATACAGATACAGATACAGATACAGATACAGATACAGATACAGATACAGATACAGATACAGATACAGATACAGATACAGATACAGATACAGATACAGATACAGATACAGATACAGATACAGATACAGATACAGATACAGATACAGATACAGATACAGATACAGATACAGATACAGATACAGATACAGATACAGATACAGATACAGATACAGATACAGATACAGATACAGATACAGATACAGATACAGATACAGATACAGATACAGATACAGATACAGATACAGATACAGATACAGATACAGATACAGATACAGATACAGATACAGATACAGATACAGATACAGATACAGATACATTTCTTCATAGTATTTTCGCTCAGTGTATTGTCTGGGCTGTCCGGCACAGCAGCTGTTAACCACGTAACTTGGCACTGATAGTTGGCCATGTGTGAGCTGATGGTGAGGGAGGGAGGGGTCGGAGCAGATGGGCACTGGCCGCAAGTCAGCTGCACGTAGCACAGCGCCCAGTCCTCCCGCCTATAGCCACCCATGGCCACCCATGGCCACCCTGTCCATTTTCACCTGACCAACTGGCATTAAAATTGCATGAACTTGAAGTTGATTTGAATGTGGCGAGCGTTCAGCTGCCAAGTGGGTCACATAGGCGCGTGTCTGTAGTTGTCTGTGGTTCTCTCTCTGCTTGTGTATGTGTGTGTGTGTGTATGTTGAAATATATATCAGGTAGGACGCGCCGCACATGCTCGAATTCCCAAACTTGTTGTGCCGCTTGTCACGGCCAGCATAAATTCCTAGCAAATACAACTCCCCAAAGGATGAAGGATGAAGGCAGCGCATTGATAAGTTCAGCTAGGCGAAATTGTAACGGTTCTTTTAGCTGCTCTTCTACTTCTTAGCCTCTGCCACTCTTCTTGTTTGCAGTCATAATTTCCACCACTTTGAGCTCACCTAGTTGCAACCCCGCGTGCCGTGGAAATCAACGCCGCGGCAGATGTGCGCGACAGGACACGCTCGAAGGCTCACAGGACATGCCAGAGAGTGTGTGTGCGGGTCGCTGCCTATTGCGCTCACTCTCCCTCTCTCTCTCTCTCTCCTCTCTCTCTCTCCGATCAACCCTACAGCTAGCATTTTATGCTTGTTTAATTACAGAAACTTCCTACCAAAATTCATATTGTAATCATTTTCAAGGGCTCTCACTCTCTCCCTCTCCCCCTATGTTGTTGCAGTTGTAGTTGCAGTTGTGGTTGTTGTTGTTGTAATTATTCTATTTTTGGGTTTTTTTTGGTACAGCCATCGAGCTTATGTTTTTCTCTGTTGCTTACAATATTTCATATGTTACGGAAATCCTTGATGAAACTTTAAAGTGTTTTCTCTCGCATGTTGGTTCATGTCGTCCAAAGCGAGCATATTCGTTCCGATGTTCATCTATTCTATTCTTATTTCTGTATATTTATGTATTGACTGTACAATTCTAGCATTCCTTGATAAATAGTTAGAGCAATTATTGATAAATATTATTGTTAATATTTTAAATTTTCATAAAATTGTAAAAAAGGATGTTCATCAGGAGTTCAAGTCAAGGTCTCATGAGCAGGCATTGCCCAGTCGATTAAGCTCAAATTCCAAGTTCTGAGCTAGTTTTTCTTCTTTTTTTTTTTTTTTTTTTTTTTTTTTTTTTTTTTTGTACGCATTAATTTTGTATTTTTGTTGTTGCCTTTTGTTTGCATTTTGAGCAAATATTTGTTGCATATACCACACACACGCATACGCACACATCAAGCAAAAATGTTATTTGTTATGTGTATTTTTTTTTATACAATTTTTGTGGCCTCCTGCACTCGGAAAAACAACACATAGAAAAACTTTTATGTAAATTTAATATAGTAGAAGGAAGTAGAGGTGATTCAAGAGTACAGATAAATTATTGGATAATTAAAGGAACTTTTATTAAATTTAAGAGTATTAGGAAATAGGAAAAAATAAATATATAAATAAAATAATATATTGTATTAAATGAATGAATGAAAATTTGTAAATACCTATTAAAATAAAAAAAAAAAAAAAAAAAAAAATTGTTAAGCGAATTGAATGTTTATATCATTGAAAATATTACAAATTATTCGTAAATTTTTATTCAAGGTATTTACATAATTTTATTTAATTTAATTTTATAGTCAAGCCTCAAAGCATGAGCTAATAGATATTTAAATAGCATATTTAAGTATAATTATTATAATTAAATAATAATAATTATTATTAATATTATTATTATTATTACTATTATTATAAATAATATTAATATAATTAATTAATAGCATCTCGCAGATATTCAAATTTAATGGCTTTATTCAAATTGATAATTCATTTCTTTTTAGCCTGTCATTACTGTATTTGCTACAATAAAGGATGTGACTTTTCCGCCTGCTGTGTTGCGGCATAAATAATTAAATTTCATTTCCTGGTTTACTTCTGCACTTTGGCAAAACAAAATTCGAAGAATTTTGCAAAAAAAAGAAAAGTAGAAAAACGTCACAAAAATGTTGGCTTTGATTTTGCCAGTCAAACTGTTGCACAAGAATAGAGAGAGAGAGAAAGAGAAAGTTGTGAGATAGATAGAGTGAGTGAAAAAGAGATGGTGGGAGGAGAGGAGAAGCAAAGTAGCTTCACTTTGTGGCATGAAAAGTAATGCAATTCGTTGAATTTCAATCGAAGTGCTTTGACATGGCATTCGAAATATTACTGTGAATTTAAAAGCAAAATGCCAAGCATTTTACATATATATGTATGTAGTATGGCTTGCAACGGTAAATTGCATTTGAATAATGGCATAACAGTTTTTATTGCGGTAAATCGGTTTTTATTTTGCAATCAGGCCTCGATTCAATAAATATTGCCAGAGCAGGCCGAAGCGAATGCAGCCACAGACAAGCCATTTGGTTAGCCTTTTTTAGAGTTTAGCTAAAACGACAAAACGATTTAGGTAGAGAGAAGGTAGATTGATTGATTATGGAGGAGTTTGTAGGTGAGTCTTAAATATTTTACATTTTGGGCAACCCTAGCAGAATTCAAGATCTTTAACAGTTAGATAACATTGGGCTTACAGTAAAGGCCTCTTCTTCTTCTCTCACAGTAAAAATAAACTTCAAATGATATCCTTTATTATGTACAGGATAACTGCTAGTCAAGCGTATTTCACTCTCTTTTTTCTTCACTCAACCAAAGTAAAAATTTTTGCTTGCAGTTGAAGAAAATATTCGAATAGTTTTTAAGCAAGTCCCTGAGTGGGTAAAGGCAAAGGCTGAGACGATTCTCAAATAGTCTAAATGGGCTAAAAATTATTGAAATTCTTCCTTTTGCTCGAGCTGAGGCTTAGTGTTCATGTGTTCGATTCACATTGTCCATGCAAATCCCAGACAGAGAACATTTACACCTTCGGGTGCAGTTGGCAAAGCCCCGGGGATAATCCGCATTAGTTGCACAATGCTTTCGGTTTTTGGGCCAGCAGCATATTGGGCCGGGCTTAGTTAACTGAGTTTTAGTGCTTGTCGCCAGTCGGTTGGCCAGGACATGGAGCTACGCAAATTGAATCGTGTTTTGGCCAGCATTTCATTTGGCATTTGGCATTTGTCAAATGTCCAAATGTTAGCCTCAATGGACGGCTGTGCGACAGGGCGTGTCGCATGCCATATATACAATAAAATATGTATTGCATATTGCAATTTTAATTTCTCAATTCATTTTGCTGGCCTGCACACGCTTCTTTTACGACTCTTGTTGTTTTTTTTTCCTGCCTTCGCACTTGCAGTGGGCAATAGTGGGCGCTGCCCTCCCCCGCCCGGCCACAGGAGGGCCACAAATAACAAATTGCTTGTCATTGGCATCGTTGTTGGCCAACAGCAGCAGCAGCAGCAGCAGCAGCAGCAATTGCAGTCAGTCAGTTAGCCGAGCAGGCCAGGACAGGACAGGACAGGCCTGGACAGGCGAGGTCAGCACAGGCCAGACTAGGCAAGCAGGCTAGTCAAACGTTTCGAGCTGTGGGGTCATTGCATTTACAATTTCAATCTCTATTAAAATTCATTGAATCCCTGGCATTAGTTTGCGCTCACAGTGTGACAAAGTCTATGCTAATGGCAAGCAATTTGCCAGCGGGTGGTAAAAAGCAAATGGAATGTGAATTGATTCATTATAGACATGTAATTTCTATACAGATCGTGTCAAGTCATCACAGTCTACTCTAGATACTGATCGTGGTGATATGCTATATGATACACAAGTCAATATACTCTTAGTCAGTTCTACTTAACTGTCCAAGTCTATATGAAAAGATCTTCCCTTTAGGCAAATATTCTACCTCTGAATGAGACGGATATTCAACAATAGATCCATTCATAAGGTGCTAAGCAATCGATACTTGCATAGCTCAAAAGATCTTTGTCCAGGCACGACAATTGTCAACAATGTTTCCGCTCTCTAAAGGTCTTTCAACAGACGATCCTCACGTATACCCCTTAAGATTCCTTTCAACAGTTCTTCGCATTGAATAGACCTACAAATAGATAGAGCAGTTCAGCTCCTTACTTAATCTAAATATATATTCATATCATATATCATATATCTAGTACATAATGCTATTCTGCAACGATGCCCAAGTTCTTGATCTAAAGGTCTTTCAGCAGACCATCCTCACACATGCAGCTCTGTTATTCAGGCCTTACCCCTTAAGGTTCCTTTCGACAGTTCTTCGCATTGAATAGACCTACAAATAGATAGAGCAGTTCAGCTCCTTACTTAATCTAAATATATATTCATATCATATATCATATATCTAGTACATAATGCTATTCTGCAACGATGCCCAAGTTCTTGATCTAAAGGTCTTTCAGCAGACCATCCTCACATATGCAGCTCTGTTATTCAGGCCTTACCCCTTAAGATTCCTTTCAACAGTTCTTCGCATTGAATAGACCTACAAATAGATAGAGCAGTTCAGCTCCTTACTTAATCTAAATATATATTCATATCATATATCATATATCTAGTACATAATGCTATTCCGCAACGATGCCCAAGTTCTTGATCATTTGGGGCACCTTGCGACGCTGCAGCTTGTCATTGGATGTCTTGGGCAGTGAATCGACAAAGAAAATGCCGCCGCGTATGTGATAGGCCGAGCTTAGGTATCGCTCCACAATATTTCGCACTTGATCCGCTGTCAGTTTCCTGCCCTCCTCGTCGTCGGTGCGCACCACGGCGCAGGCTGTCAGATTGGTGGAGACCTCGTCGGGCACGCCGAAGACGCAGGCCTCGCTCACGCCGGGCAGGCGCAGAATGAACTCCTCGATCTGCTCCGGATAGATCTGAAAGTTGTTGTACTTGAAGACATCGGTGTCGCGCGTCAGTATGTAGAGATAGCCCTCGCTATCCAGATAGCCAATGTCTCCCGTTCTCAGCCACTGGCCATCGGGACTGAGCGCGCGCTTGGTGGCCTCCGGGTTGCGGTAGTAGCCCGCCCATTTGTAGCGCAAGTGGCCGTAGATGATGCCCACTTCATTGATGCCGAGCGGCATGCGCAGCTTGTCCAGCACGCGCAGCTCCACGTTGCGCATGACCTTGCCCTCGCTGCCCAGAGGACCGCCTAGGTTCTTGCTGATGCCGCCCATCTCGGAGAGACCGTAGCCCACCACGAAGCGCATGTTGCCAATCAGGTCGTACATGCGCTGGGAGACGGCCTTGCACACCTTGGAGCCAGCCCCAATCAATACCTTAACGGACTCCAATTTCGCTCGGATCTTGGACTCGTCAATCTGGCACTTGGAGAGCAGCGCTATTTGATGGGAGGCGAGGAAGAGGAAGGTCACCTGATGCCTTTGCACAATCTCCAGCAGGTACTCCACAGTGTATGGGCGATGTGTGATGATGCGCTTGCAGCCGTTGAGTAGATTGGCCAGCAGCATGTAGGTGCCGGAGATCCAGTAGAGCGGGCTGAACGAGAGTACGACTGTGTCGCGGGTGTAGGTATTAGGGCTGCCAGAGGGAAAAATAGAGGTGAATGAACTCGTCTTCAGTTGAGCTTAAATACTTTTTCACTAACTTCTTGCAGTTGCAAATGAGACTGCGATGCGAGCGAGTCACGCCCTTTGGCATGCCCGTCGTGCCCGAGGAGCAGACAATGAAGGCCGTGTGATCGCCATTCAGCGTGGGGCAGGGCACGTAGCTAAGGATGAGAGGAAGAACCCATTGAGCTACTTTTACTCGAAGGTTTTGTATAAAGACTTACGCAGCTGGCGCTATGGATTCGTCTTCCTTCAGAAGATCCCACACATCAGACACGCCCTCGATTTTACCGTTCACCAGATAGATCTTAGCTGGCTTAGCCAAGTTCTCATTGACCGCTTTAATAATCTCATAGTTCTCCACATCGCAAAAGATTAGCTTCGGCTCTGTGATGTCAAACATGTACTTGACGGTTTCTATGAAGGCAAAACTTGAGTGACTTATCGAGGGATTTTTTCAAATGATACGATCTTACCTTGATCAAAATCTGGATGCAGTGGGTTAATGGGCGTACCACACAGCATGGCGGCTATGGTGACGCCCGTTAGATAAGTCGTATTATTGGCTGCAATGCCAATGACATCTCCAACTTGCAGGCCCATCTGTCGGAAGGCCCTCTCGATGGTCAGGCCCTGTTGTGCTAGCTGTCTGCCCGTTAGCTGCACGTTCGTTATATCACAGTGCTGTAGGATCTTATCCGCATTCAGATTGAGCACACGCATCGTCACTTCGCCGAGGGTCATTTCGGGGCCATAGAACTCCTTGCCTCGCGGCCCCAGCCAAGTGCGAGTCGCTGCATCGTAGTGGACCTCACAGGAGCCCATCTTGATGACTGTGAATTGAATCTACAACTAAGTGATTTATTGCGTCTCGGTATTGTTTTTATATACGCTTCAAGTCGTAAATAGGAAACATATCTCAAGGTGCTAATTGATTCCCCACGTTTCCAGACAGATTTCACAACTTTTGTCTTAATCATTATTGTTGTCAACTAAAAGGTGTGTTTAAATAGATGCTGATTTAGGCTTGAGCTGATACCAATACAGTTGCTCGACTGAGGAAGCAGTTGGAAACGTTTCCATTAAAACAATTCTCATGACTCATCAATTAATGCAATTAACTGGTTCAACGGAGAAGTCGCAGAACCCGACGTTCTAAACATGGAAGCATGAAATGTATCTTATTAGTATATGTACACGCTCATGCATGCATCTCATGCGGTAGTTCTTTAGCAAGTCTAGAAAGTCTATGTCTAATAGACGTCTACACATTATTTGATCAAAGAACTTAAATGCGTTCTATGGCATTGTATTATGTGGTAGAACTCCTATGAAATCCCTAGGAACATCAAACTCTGGATATTGTAACATTTACCAGGAAGTTGTGTCTTTTTAGAGAGTTCAAATAAAGTTCTTAAGCCCTAGCCTTATCTTCCTGTGATGCTTCGTAATTTATAGTGTCAAGGGAATTTTGAAAAGTATCATAATTCTCAGTATATTAGATTTGAATCGAAGAGATCGGTGAGTTTCTAAGGGTGATTAGCTGTGGAGGACTTCCATAGCTGACTAGCTATCCATGGGATCTCTCCGATCTCTAATACTACTTAGGAATTTCTCTCCCCTGAATACCCAATTCGAAATACTATCATTAAATATATAATTTCATTATCTTATAGTTCATTCTTTATTGACAATTGTATTCTTTATAGGGCCGTAATGCCACATTTCTGCTTAAGCTCTTCTAGAATGCGACGTCTTTGTATTTTGTTGTTCGTCGTCTTGGGCAGCTGGTCCACAAAGTAAACGCCGCCTTTTAGGTGATAGGCCTCACTCAGATGCTCTGCGACAATTGCCTTGATCTGCTCCGCGGTTAGCTTTTGGCCCTCTTCGTTCTGTTCTCGCACCACAGCGCAGGCAGTCAGATTTGTGGACACATCGTCGGGTACACCGAAGATGCCAACCTCATGGACACCAGGCAGGTGCTGTATGATATCCTCGATTTGCTTGGGGTAGACAGGAAAGTGATTGTACTTGAAGACATCGGTGTCCCGGGTCTGGAAGTGCAGGCAGCCCTCGTCATCGAAGTAGCCATGATCGCCAGTCAGCAACCATTTGCCATCGGGAGTAACCGTTGTCTGGGTCTCCTGCGGATTGTGGTAGTAGCCGCCCCAGCGCTGATTCAGTTTGATGTGAATGTGGCCTGTATGATTGGGACCCAGGGCGTTGCCCCTCTCATCCAAAATGCGCACTTGGATGTTACGCAAGAGCTTGCCCTCGCAGCCCACCGGGCCGCCAATATTCTTGCTAACGCCGCCAACCTCCGACAGGCCATAGAGCACCGAGAATCTGTTGCTGCCGAGTAGTTCATACAGTCGGTTCCAAATGGTAAGTGGAAGCTTGGATCCACTGCAGACGAACGATTGCACCGACGCCAGCTTCTCCACCAGATCCGTGCGTGGGCTCTTAGCCAGAAGCGCCATGTGGTGTGGCACGGTGATCACGAAGGTGACCTGGTGACGTGACACGACCTCGGCAAAGTATTCAACGCTGAAGGGCTTGTTCGTTATTATGCGCTTGCAGCCATTGACCAGCGAGACGAGCAGAGTGAAAATGCAGGAGACCCAGTACAAAGGACTAATGCAGAATATCACAGTCTTCGCGGTAAACAGTTGAGGGCTAAATAAAGAGAGAGAGAAACAGGGAGAGAGAAAGAGAGAGCGATGTAGAGATGTTAGCTATGGACAGATCCTACTGCCCAGTGAGTGGGAAGTGGATCAAGGGAGAGATGTAAGGGGGTAAAGAGAAGTAGCTTACTCCCTATTAACATTTCAAGTATGTATTATGTCGCAAGGAGAAGAGAGAGAGAGAGACAAGGGTTAGACGCAGTCAGACAGGGACCTTAACCTCTACTCACATTTTGGTATTGTTTAGCAGACTGCGATGCGAGCGCGTGACGCCCTTTGGCAAACCGGTTACACCCGAGGAGCTGATGATGAAGGCCGTGTCATCGCCACAGAGATGTGGACAGGCAAAGCTGTAAGGAAATACTAGAGCATGTTCTAACTTAAGGTGAGGCTCTACCTACAGCGTCTTGGGATCGTAGCCTTCGGCGCCATCCTTTAGCAGATCTTCTATATTACGCACTCCGGGCAGCTTGCCACTGAGCAAAATGAGCTCCGTTTTGAATTTTAAGCTTTCCTTAACCGCCGCCAAGGTCTCGTAGTTATCTACGTCGCAGAAAATGACCTTGGGCTTGGTTATTTCGTACATATAGGCAACTGTTTCTGTAAGGCACGAATGTGAAGTCGATGGAGGTAAAGCCTTGTTTGAGTCCCACTCACCCTTATCAAAATCCGGATGGAGAGGATTGATGGGCGTGCCGCTTAGTAGAGCTGCAATGACCACCTCTGTGAGGTAAGTGGTGTTCTTGGCGGAAATGCCAACCACATCGCCCCGATGCAGATTCAAGTGCTGAAAGGCGTGAGCTAAGCGACGACTTTGCTCATAGAGCTGAGCTCCGGTCAGAGTCTCGCCCGTCGGATCAAAGACCTGCATCACAGTGTCCGCATGCAGCTTGAGTATGAGCAGAGCTACCTCGCCCAGCGTCATGTCGGGTCCATAGTACTCCTTGTCTTTGGGACCCGACCAGATCTTCTCAATGCTATCGTAGCTAGTGGATGCCATTTCTAACTCCAACTTCAAAACACAAGCCAAACAACTGAGCCGTTAGATGTTTATGTGGCCTATATATAGTCGACCATAGCATCTATCTACTGTCGCCGTCGTCGTAACTAGAATTAAAATCTGCTAATTAGTTCCACACGTTTGCTGTGCCGCAAGCCAAAGTCGTAGCCGGCGCCGATGACAAGGCTCTAATAACATCTGTCGACTGATCGGTGGCTGCAAACGATAAGTCATGTAACATATCTATGTTTATTGGGTCTAGCCTCTGTTCGCTGAAGAGAGAGGGAAAGTGCGAAAGGGGAGTGACTGAGATCCAGAAAGATTGCAAAATACAACTAGAGCATTCTACATGAATGTCAATGCTATTGCTAATGTGTGGAAGGAATTTTTCGAAAATCAGATTTACAGATTGACTGATTGACGGACTGATTGAGTGTGAGAGCTAGGCAAGAAGAGAAGGAGAGATTGAAAGGGATGCCACTGAAGCTAAAAATAGGGATAGAGAGAAAGGTATAGAAAGAAAGTGAATAAAAGAGAGATAAACAGAGTGAAAGAGAGAGAGAAACAATGAAAATAGTTTATAAAGAGTAGAGAAGACAGAAGGAGAGAAGATAGAAGGAGAGATTGTCAGGAGATCCTTCTCCATGATTGCCGTAGGGATAAAATTGTAAAAGGATGATAGTAGAGATAACAAATTACATAGAGACAGAGGAGGAGTGAGAGAGAGAGAGAGAGAGAGAGCAGAGAAAGACAGAGGCAGAGAGAGAGAAGGAAAGCAAGTGAGAGGGACTGAGATAGTGAGAGAGTAAGATGGTGAGACAGAGAGAAATAGAGTTGACAATCAGATGACTTCCTGACTGATTATTAATTATTAATTACAGCCAAGAGAGGAATGATGAACCATTAGGCTAGTGCGAATCGATTGATTATAACAGCACATCGTCCACTATAATAGTATGTGAGGTGAGCAGCAGTTTCCTCTCAATATTTACGTTACTCCTACTATTTTCCTTACATCACTCTAATATTGTTCGTAGTAAGGCATGTCGCACCACTGTGCGCCAGCAGCTCGATTGCATAATTTTAGCGATTAAACACAGTTTGATCTCCTGGCGCACTGTCTCTCTATCTCTCCATCTCTCTCTCTCTTTCCCTGCGCAGCTGTCGATGTGGCTGCTGCTGTCCTCAGGCCTTGTCGCCGTTAGAGAGGCGCATCCTTGATGCGTATGCTCGCTTCATTTGCGAGCTTAGTGAGGAAATCAAGCGTGTGCCTGTTCACAGTGACAGCCCCAGACACAGTCACAGTCACAGTCACGGTCTCAGTCGCAGTCGCAGTCGCAGTCGCAGGCACGGCTTTAGCATGCAAGCAGCGTGTGCTGCGTGGCAACCCACACAGCTTTGCCTTGGGGGCTTGCAACTTCATTGGGGTCAAAGTTGCTCAGTGTCAGGTGAGGCAGGCAACGGCAGATGAGAGCAGTCGACGAGCTGATGTTGCCTGTCGCTTAGCTAGTTTCAAGGATGGATTGTCTATGCGAGTCTATGCGAGTGTCTGTACGTGTGTATGTGTGTGTGTGTGTGGGGCAGACAGAGCTGAAAAATATATGTGCTATGTAAGCGGCCACAAAGTTTATTTATTGATTTTGCTTAAGCCTTAAATTTTAGTTAACACGATTCGTTTTTTTTTTTTTTTTTGTTTACCTGCAGCCTAAACAACAAAACAACTTAATTAATTACACGGCCCGCTAAATGTGCAACACAATAACAACAACAATAACAACAACAACTGTATGATGAACTGCAACAACAAGAGTTGCTAATAAAAGTTTTGGCATAACTTTGATATTGGCTTTTGATGAGGTCATTAAACAGTCAAGCAACAACAACAACAACAACAACAACAACAAAAGCTAAACAGCAGTCAGAGCCAGAGCAAGCAGAGCAGAAAAGTTGAGAGAGAGTATGAGCGAATAATGAATGCCCTTAAAAGGGGTAGAGCACGGGGGCTTTGATATGAGAAGTAAGTGCAGATTGATGATAGTTAATTGTAATTAAAGTTGAGGTTTATTATGAGATTATATACGCTCGAGGTGTAGTCGTTATAACCAAAAGACGCTATAACCCTATAAACTAGCTTATATGAGCTTGTCTGGCGATCAGAATTTTCGTCGGCCATAGCCGTACAGACGCTATAAGCGGAGTCGTTATAACCGGACTCTACTGTACTTAAATACTAAGTATAAGAAACTTTATTCGCATATATATATATACATATATCATATATAAGTTTTTTGCTAGTGTCGATAGACAACACCAAACTTGTGTAATCCTCATATAGAAGTCTTACCTTAATAAAAATTTAATTATCTAAGTAAAAGAATCTTGGTTTACTGTAGAAAGAAAAGCTGGACTAATAAGTGAATATTATAAACTACATATTACAGTTTGGCATTATTCAAATATCCATATCATTGCTCTTAGCATTTCCTAACAGTATTCTATAGGACCCTTCTCCAATACCCTAACTCAACAACTAGAACCAGTAGCCCAGTTCTCTGTGCTGCCAGCCAGAGTTGAAATCTCAGCAATTAAGTGAGAGAAATTTTGCGACACAGCGCCAAAGTTAGCAATGGCTCGCCGATGCAGAAGCTCAACTCTAGCTGCAACTCTGCGCCCCCCTCTCTCGCTCTCGCTCTCTCTCTTTCTCTTTCTCAGACTTACTGCTCCGGCTCACCCTCAGAAAATGTAATCAGACTCAACATTATAATTAACCGCAAATGCAGTTGTGCCCGCGAGTCCTTTGTGTTGAAATGCGAGCCGCCGCCGTTCGGGTTCAGCCGCCGGGCAATATGTTGCCCCAACTTCAAAAAAAAAACCCAGCTTCCCTTGTGGTCAGTTCAGGCTCAGCTGCTATTAAAACTTTTACGACAAGTAGGCGAAAAAATTACTTAATTAAAATGATTGACTAACAGAAAAGTTTGTGCGAAATCATTTTTACTTTTCTTTTTCTCTCTCCATTCACTCGCTCCTTCTCTCTCTCTCACTCGTTTTCTGTGTCTGTCTCTGTCTGTGGCGGATACTCCTAACTAGCAGAAATACTTTTCCGGAACAATAGGTCTTTCCGCTTGCAGCTGTCTCTTTTGCACAGGCCCTCGCGCTCCATCTCTCTCTCTCTGTCTTTCTCTTTCTTTTACTCTTTGGCTCGCGCTTTTTTTTTTGCTGTTTTATTTTTTTATTTTCTTATTGTCTGTCTTTGGCCGCTGGCGCTGAAAATTGTGTAGGAAACAGCGCGAATGGCTCGGGCAAAACCAGGTCTCTAAAGTGGGCGAATGTGGGCGTGGCAGTCGTCCATGGGCTTAGATATCTGGCTCGTCGGCATCTTGTTGTTCATCTGACAAATTAACGAGCGCCTCAAGTGCTGTTGTGCGGATTTTCTCTCTCTCTATCTCACGCTCTCTCTCTCTCTCTCTCTTTCTCACTCTTGCTGTAAAAACTTTGAAGTGTTAATGAATTGCAATGGGTGTGGGCGTGGCATAGAGAGGCTCGTGGCCCGTTCTGCCCGTAGGCAAATACGGTGTAATGACCATTTGGTTTCTGTGGTTAATTTAGCTGCATGTAATTGAAATTATGATTTAATTGAATTTAGCTGCGTTCACAGCAACGAAAGGGGGGGAGGATTACAGTGAAAGGTGGAGGGTGCAGTGGATGGATGGGTGTAATGAGTGTTGCAGGTAATGCGTCTAAGTGCATCTCAACTTCCCATTTTCACGTCGAGCCCTTTCTGCGTCGTTTTAATTGCCTGCTCTTAATTAAGTACTGCATTTAAGCCTGCTTAAAATGCAGCTCAAGTCTTTGCACTCTCGCAACTTTAAATTTAGTATCTATATTTTCGCCCATTAGCTCAAACTAATTACAGAATTTAAATAGCAAATCTTGCTCGGGGGCCACTAAGTATAAAGTTTCAACTTTTACTTAAGCCAATCGTCGGTTGAAAATCTATTTTGAGTATATTTACTTCTTGTTTATATTTATAAAATGTATGTATAGTTTATGTCTAAAAAAAACTATATTTATTGGCAGACTATAATTATTAAAGGCTTAAAAAATTATAATATATTAATGAATACCCTTAACTGTATGTGAAGAGACTAATAAATATTTCGCAGACTTGAATATTATTATTATCTTATTATATATTATATTATATTATAATATTATTCTGTTGATTTTTCCTTTTATGTAAGAATAATAACAAATTAGTATTTCAAGTATTATTTATAAGGAATACCCTGAATATTATGCCAATGTTCATCAAAATTGCTTTCGATTTAAAACTAATTTATATCGACTCGCAATATAAGCTTTGACTATTTTCAAGGGAATACCCTTACTTTTGTGGTACATTATTTACCAGATTGTTGGGCATACCCCTAATGTGCTGTCATTTCCTGTGCATTAAAATTAATTTCTATTCAAATTCCATTTATATCGACTCTCAACTTACGCTTTGACTACTTTCAAGGGAATACCCCTACTGACACACATTTCGCAGCTCGTTAAAGTGCACATCAGTTGTGGGCGGAGCCGAAAACCCACTGATTTCCTAATGAATGCTACGTGCTTCAAGCGGGACTTGGTAAAAGGTGATGACGATGTTGCTGGGAAAACAATTGAAGTGTGATTATGCGATAGAATTTAATAATTCATTGCAATTATGTGTTTTAGGCGTGATTACAAATCGCTACAAGACTAATAATCCGTTCAAATGAGCAATTAACAATTAATTAGATGGCAAGTACTTCTGACACTCTGCATCTGTGTGTGTGTGTGTGTGTAGAAACCACACTCTTAAGCACACACCCACACACATGTGCATAATTGATGAGGAAGAGAGAGAGAGAGAGAGGGAGAGAATCTTGGCTTGCTTTTTGGAAACTGTGCGCAGCCACAAACCAATTAAATATTTGATTTCAACATTTTGCTTAACCCCCACGCTCGAGCCCTTAAGAAAACAGCTAATGGAGTGGAACAGACAGCCAACTGGAAAGAGTGGGTAAGAGAGAGGGAGAGAGGCTTACAAGTGTTTTTGCTAAATCCCCGATGGCATATAAAAAGCATTTAATTTAAATGCTCCTGATATGCCTTGGCAGAAAGTTCGCAATTTAGCCGGAACAGCCAATGGACGCAAATTTTAATTACAAAATTCGCACATGTGCCCCGTTATGCGACCAGTTAACTGAAAATAGGCAATGCCGGCACCAGATGCCAAATAGACCAACGGACTACGGGCAACGGGCGACAGTGGGTGGGCATGGTAATTGAAACTTTCAACGCCAAACTGCGCACATTGCAGAAATCACAATTGCACACGCAAAAGTTAGCCTACTCCCAAGCATGTTCATATGCAGGCCTTTAAACACACACACACACACACACACACACACACACATGGGAGTGTACAGTGGTAGAAAGTGCACTTATCAAGACTAAAGACTGATTTTACTAGACTCCAGTGTAGAAATCTTTTATAACTAATTCAGTATTAAAATGATTGATTGTTTATTTATTTGACTTTAGATAAATCATTCATAAAAAGTACAATTTCTTAGCTCTATTATATATATGAGTTGCTAATCCTTCATTCCCTCAATCAGCCAGAGCTTCTATATAGAATCTTGACAGTGAAATTTACACAGCAGTCATCAATCATTCAATCAAGTAAGCTTTTAAACCTAGTTAGGTTACTTAATAAAGCTCATTTGCTTTGGCCAAAAATGTTCAAATCAATCAAATCATTTGATTGATTGACTGAAAACCAACTTGTTAACATTCACATATAAAGTATAATTTCAGTAATCTCTTTCTAAAATACAGCTCTCTTGATATTACAGCTTGAGCTATCCGTTGCCTATCAATCAAATCTATATATCTATGAATACTTATACAAATCTGTAGATAATAGGGCTTAGCTTTTAGTCAGCTATATATTGCAAATCTACTGATTGATTGATTGAAGTAGAATGTTCTTTTCATATTAAAATAGTTCTAATGGCTTTTGTTGATATTTATGATAGGCAGCTATTGTATCTGTTCAAATCTCTAGCGCTTATAATTCCAGCTATGTATTACTCATCAATCAGTTAATCAATCAATACTAATCAAGCACTTGAAAAATAAAATATATAATAATTTTAATTTAAATATTCTTCAATTAATTTGCTTTTTATTATCACATTTTTCTTTATATTTCGTCCCACTGTGCGCATAGGCAATTCACGGCAAGCAATTCACAGTGTCACCGTCGCGTTTCCGCATTCCCTTAACTAACAATTAAAATGTTCATTTAGCGAATTTTCTTTGTTTTACAGCCAAAGCTACCAAGTGTGTGTGTGTGTGTGAATGTGTGTTGAAGTACTTACAATGAGCCAGAGTGTATGCGTGTGTGTGTTTGTGTGTGTGCGTGTGTAAGTGGCAAGCATTTACGCTTGTTTGCCTTTGTGTTTTATTGACATAATTGCTCATTATATGTATGATAAAAACATATGGGCAGCATACTGTGCGGGGGCGTGGCAAATTGAAATTTAATTAATCGTTGCATACTTTGTGGCGCCGAGAGAGAGAGAGAGAGAGAGAGGCAGACTAACAGAGAGCGAGCGAGCGAGAGAGAGAGAGAGAGGGAGAGAGCTGTTGCTAATGTGCATTTCTATAAAGCTTTGATTGCCCTTTATTTGAGTTAATAATAATTAATATTATGGCTATTCATTTACTAATGGGTAAACAAAGTTTAAAGTGGCATTGTTTATGTATTATAGATGCTCGCAAAATATTTATATTATTTAATTAATTTATATTCACTTTAATTAATTAATTTTTGTTGTAAACTTTTGTGTAAAATATATATATAAAAATGTGTTTAAATATACTTAAGCAAATAATTTAATTTTTTAGTAAATTTTGAGAACAATTTTCAACAAGGCAACGGAGAAAATATATTTAAATTTTTAAAAGGGCCTTTGTTTTTAATTTCAGCTTTAATTCTGTTAACACTTTCCTTATTTACTCTACAATTTTTCATGCAGCCCTCGTTTAAATTTCTCACCAATTTCATTTGCTTTTTTTCAAAGTTCACATTTCAAATTCATTATAAAAAAAAAGTCTTCAATTTTGTCAATTTACGCAGGATAAAAAAAGAAAAAGAGAAAAGTTTTGCCTGCAGCATAATAAAAGCAAATACACTGAGCGAAAAACTAACTACTAGAAATATAGAGAGAGAGAGATACAGATAAAGCGAGAGAGATAGAAAAGACAAATATAATTTTTCTTCTAGCCGAGGCCGTATAAAAATTTCTGCTCCGCTCCGCATAAATAAAAGCAAAAGCCAGAAACAATTCAATTCATTCGCTGGAGACGGCTACGGCTCTAGCCGGGTCCGGGCCCGTGCCCGGCGCTGCATAGGGTCTACTCTGCCTGCGGAGCTGGTCAACTAGTCGCTGACCAGAAGACAAACTTTGCGCTAACTTGGCCAACAACAGCAGCACAGCTGGAAAAAAATTAAAAGCAATTCTTGCAGATTGTCTGAACGAAAGGTAACAACAAAAAATAGCTCGACGAAAAAAAAACAACATGAATGTGCTGAACCAAGAGATACCCTGTAGGCAAAAAGATAAGGAAGAAGAATATAAGTGTTTGTCTGACAAATTGAAGAGTTGCTGACGCGCTTGATCTACTGCATTAATGTATGTGCAAATTGATGCATTCCAGTGTTTGCTGAACTATGAAATACCCTGTACATAAAAACATATTAGTTATGTATAAATATTGATAAACATGCTGATATTCAGATACCCAGTAGGTATAAAAATAAAATTATATATATATTTTTTTTTGTATAAATACCAGATACCCTGTAAAAAATGTATACAAATAACTGTGCTACCTTATGTAAGAGAGCTAAAACTTCTAATTGAGTTAAAGTGACTCTTAGTAAATATAATATATAACCATATGCTAACATCTCAGATACCCTGTAAACAAGTATATAAAAGTATTTGTTATATAGACGAATCATCAGTTCATTCATAATCAAAAATATCATCATAATTTGCCGCTCTCTCTCTCTCTCACTGTACTCACTGTCCCTTTTACAGGGTATCCAATGCGCTGGTCATGCAGCTAGGCCACAGCTATTCAATTCAACTAGAAAATACAGCCCGTGTTGCAGTTGCCGTAGCTTTTGTTGCTTTTGCTGTTTGGCTCTTTGGCCATTTGTTTGTTTGTTTGTTTATGCGGCTGCTCGCTGCCAGCGTCGACGTCGCCGTCAGCGCCAGCGTCGCTGTCTGCGTTTTTATTAGCTTGAACGCAAGGCACAATGCAAAAAGCCGAATGCCTGCTAGTTGTTGCCGCCATCTAACCAGCTGGCTGACTGTGCGTATAAATAATGAAAACACAGCGCCAACAGCCACAGCCACAGCCAGAACCAGAGCCACAGCCACATCCTTGTCCACATCCTGGAGCTGGCCCACAGGCAGTCTTGCGTAAATAGCTCCGCTCTACTCGTCGCGAAGAAGCATTAACAGCCGCAGCAGAAGTAGTCAACACAACAACACAGCACTGCACACACAACAAAATATAGGGTAAACATAGGAAAAACAGAAGAGAGAAATTGGTTCTGAGGCGAAGATGGAATACACTAGGGTATTTAAAAATGTATAATCTTGAATAGAGTGATAGATCTAAAGTCAATTGTATACGCCAATAAGATTTTAATCTGAGTTTGAATTTCCTGAATTTCCTTGAGAACCATAAATATATTTAAAGGTTTCTATTATAGAGTGAATTATGATAATATGATTGTTCTTAGATCTCTTTCTTTAACATCTTGAGATATTGGACTTTTGTATAAAGAGAAATAGAGCAGTGTTCCTTAGGTCGCAGACTGAAAATAGACAAGCCTAAAGAAACCTCTCATAATTATAGCTTGTTGAAGTTTATCTTATATGAGTTTCGGTAGGTTATATTGCATACATAGAGCTGATTCCTTAGCAGTCTAAAGACTATAGACAGTAAAAAACGTACTAACAGCAGAAGGCTTCGGAATGCATAGCTAATTTAGCAGAAAGACATATTAACAGACTGAAGAGAGAGATAGAGAGAGACTTAGAGAGAGAGGGAGAGACAGAGACAAGCTGGCATAGCAGACTGAGCGACACACCAGCCTTCTTCTTACTATATTCATATTCATATTTAATAGCATAATTACAGTGCCCACAGTTAGTGTAGAATGAATAAAGTGCAGCTCAACTCTCGCCGCGTAATTTGCTGCAAAAAAAGAAAAAGTAAAAAAAAAAAAAAACAAAAACTAAAGAAAAACCGCATTTAAAGTTCTGCAATTGGAGCGAAGCAGAGGCAAAACTTTTTTCGCTGCTTGTCAGTGTGTTAAGTGCACCCATGCACACACACACACACACACGCACATAGAGAAAGAGAGAGCGCATTGAATGCATCGAAATGTTCATTAATCAAATAAATACACGCAAAAAGGCAAAAAGTGAGCAAAAGTGGAAAAGCGCAACTCAAAAAACTCGGGCACAGCATTGAAAGTTTCCTTAGCTGCTGTCATTTCAATTCATTAGTAGCTACAAAATTTTATAAATTATGCAAATGCGAAAAACTGCGAATCGGAGAATCTCCCAATCGCCGTATCTCTGACATTCAGTTTTGAATTAAATATTATTCCCAGTTCGGAATTCATTTGCGCACTCCTTTGACGCAGTCTGTCTGCACTTCAAATATAATTAGCATCAGTTAAGCGCAAATAGGGCTGTGAGATGAACTTGCATTGTGTAGGGTATATGCTAGTGGAATATACCTTATCGCTGCATAATAATGATATACATACAGACATAGTTCTTTGGCGACAATTCGTAAAGCTACAATATATATACTTTCTTTATCACTATATTTATGTCTCTCTCTCTCTGTCTCATTCTCCTTCTCATTCGCTCTTTTACACTCCTCTCTGTATTTAACTATTTTAACTCTATTTCTCACAATCTCTCTCTCTATCTATCTGTGTCTCTATCTCACTCCATCTCTCTGTCTCTGTTTCTCTATCTTCCTCTCTCTCTCTCTCTTCCATACATTCGCTTAATAAGCCTTTGCCATATCTTCCCTTTAAAGTAGCTGCATTATCACTTTCTGCTTGCTGCATTATTCATTTGACACTTAATTGGCTAAAAGGAACAAAAAAAAGTTAAATCAACTGGCCCGCATTGCATTTCATTCAGTTTCAGTTCTAGGTGTTTACACTTGCCTACACTTTATCGTAGGAATTATTCTGAAAGAGTTTTTTTTTTTAAATAGGAGTTTCACTTTTCGTCCTTGCAGCCTGGTCATGATTAACTAAACAATGCGCGTGCCAGGTAACTTTTGCAGCTGATGTCAGTGTCAGTTAACGAGGGCTGTCCAGTCAGTTATCATAGCGAAAGCTAGAAAAGTATCTTCAGTAAGATTGGTATCATTATTATTGATCATTATTGTATACATTATACAATTTCATAGTCATAATCATTGTAATTGTATTTGTCATTATGAATATCACTATCATTGTCATTGTCATTATGATTATCATTAGCATTATCATTAGCTATAGCATTCGCATTAACATTAGCATTAGCATTAGCATTAGCATTAGCATTAACACTAGCATTAACATTACTATTAGCATTAGCATTAGCATTAGCATTAGCATTAGCATTCGCGTTAACAGTAGCATTAACATTAGCATTCGCATTAACATTAGCACTCGCATTAGCATTAGCATTAGCATTAGCATTAGCATTAGCATTATCATTAACATTAGCATTAGCATTAGCATTCGTATTAGCATTCGTATTAGCATTAGCATTAACACTAGCATTAGCATTAGCATTGCACTAGCCTTAGCCTTAGCACTATCATTAGTATTATCATTAGTATTATCAATAACATTAGCACTTTGATTATCATTATCATTCGCATCCGCATTCGCATTTTCATTATCATCAGGATAATGATTATAAATCTCATTGCTATTCAATTTCCACTCTCTGCTCTCCGTTCGCTTGACAAATCTTGTACAAATATTAAGTTTTATACAAGCATGCACCTTGACTCTATCTCTCTCCCTCCCTCTCCTAATTTATGGCATATACATATATGTATATTGTGGAGTTATTTATTTTGGGACAAAGCTTATCGCGCAGCCCTTGGCGCTAGCCGCAGCAAAGTCGAGATTGTTGCAGGCGCACGTCAGCGTCCGCGTATCCTGGCGCACATATACAATTTGCCTCGCTCTTCTTTTTGCGCTTTACTCTTATTTTGTTTTATTTTCTTTTTTGAGCAAGCGTCGCACAGTTTTTGTCCTTGTGCGCGCATATGCGGAATGTCCTTGGCCGCAACGAATTATAACTTGCACTTACCTCAGTCGAAGCTCAACAGCAGGTACAAATTGAGTGAGTGTGCGTGCATGTGTGTGAGTGTGTGTATCAGTGTGTGGCATATAAATGAGTATATATGAGCACCTGTGCGTGTGTGTGTTTGGGTGTGTGTATTTGGCATATAGCAATTTATTTCTCGCTTTGATGCCCGACGAAGGTTTCTCTACCTCTCTCCCTCTCTCTCTCTCTCTCTCTCTCTCTCTCTCGTTCTGTCGTTCGGTCTCTCTTGATGTAATTAGCGAAGTTTACTGTTATTTTTATGTGCCACAAGCTAAGGGCAGGTGAGGCGGCAGGTGGAGGCGGCGTCGGCACAGTTAGTGAAATTTACTTTCATTAGCGTTTTGATTAACGCTTGCAATTTCCCCAATTGAGTTTTCCTTGGAATGCAGACTATGAATATGCAAGCGGAATAAATCAGTTAGTCAAGCGGGAGGCAGACGGTAGACGGCTGACGGTGGGCGTGAGGCGGGGCTTGGAATATTTTTTGCCACTCTTTTTTTTTTTCGTAGTTTTCCTCTTTTTGCCAGCAAGTGGAAAATTGTATGTCAATTGAATGGCCAGAAATCAGTGTTTACATTTGCATTCAAATTTGCCAAAAGGAGGAGGCAATCGAGAGGCAGTGGCAGTTGCAGGGAGGGGCGAGGGAATTGCTTGTAGCCAAACGGAAGCGGGTCAAGCTGAGATAACAAATATCAGCAGGTGTCGCCCCCAGCTGCATAGAGGTAGAGGCAACTGTAACGGTTAACGCGCCATGGCTAGCAGTTGAGCATGGCATGCATAAAACATAAGGATAACGAAGCTGCCAAGCAGGACCTAAAGACAATAAAGACAATAAAGAGACATAGAGACAGAGACACACAGAGAGATAGAGAGAAACAGACAGAGGAAACGAAGCATTGTATAATTAAAATTGCATTCAAATGCAAATGCAAATGCGAATGTAAGCTGGCAAAGCGTTAGTAAAACAGCTCGCAGCAAATATACAGATTTTGAGATTCTGACAGAGAGTGGAAAAGAGAGAGAGGGAGCGAGGTAGGGGAAGGAGCAGAGCAACAGTTTAGAAGGAGTTGTTGAACTGCTTGCGGCCAGTTGTCATTGATAATGTCTTCTGCTTCAGTGAATAAGCAGTGAACATGGGCGCAGCATGAGTGGGGAGGGAGATGGAGAGAGACAAAGAGAGAGAGAGAGCTAGAGTGGGAGAGAGAGGAAATGGGCGGAAAGAATGTAAGTAGAAACAGTAACATTGAGAAAAGATTGAAGGAAAGACGGACTCATAGACAAGGCAAGAGCTTTAGAGAGAGAGGTAGATAGAGAGGGAGTGAGAGAGAGAGAAAGTGCGAATTGGTGAGAGCTAGAGGGAACATAAGTGTGACCATAAGAAAGAGTAAGAAAAAGGGAACGGGAAAGGTAATTAGAAGAAGAATGAGGGAATGAAAAAGGTGGGAATTGGAAAGAATAATTTGAGAGCGATATGGGTGTAAGAAAGGGAGGCAAAAGGAAAACAAATTTGGGAAAATTTAGAAGATAAAAATTGAGTGAGAGGCAGAAATATCGGCGAAAAGATATAGATAAACAGATATAGAGAAGGAAATAGGGCCAAAAAGAGTGAAACAGAGAGAGAGAGAGAATGAAAGGGGGGGGGGACGAGAGTGAGACAGAGAAATGAGAGGTAGATAGATACTGAAGAAAACAAAGGGAGAGAGTTACAGTGTGACAGAATGTGAAGAACAAATGGGTGAGAGCTAGAGACAAAGAGTGAGAGTGAGGGAGAGAGGGAATTAACTAGACAGGGAGAGAGAGAGAGAGGGAGCTGCTTTCATTCATAGGACTGTCTTCATTGATGATGTGTTGACAAATATACGATAATACATTCCAGCATTCATACCCAGAGCTTAAGAGAGCGCAAGTGAGGCTGAGACAGAAAGAGAGAGAGAGAGAGGCGAATGGGCACCTAAGAAGGGCTTGCTTAGCAGCTTAGCCTAAAACAGGCAAGGCATTAACGAAGCAGTGCACACCCTGCCCTGCCAAGGCCAGACAGACAGACAGACAGACAGAGAGACTTACGCACACCGATGCACGCGTCACACATTAGGAGCGGAGCGATGTGTACCTGGTGACAGCTCGGAAGGAAACCCTTCTGCCTTGGCTGCCTTCATTTCATTCATGAGGCTGTCTTTCATTGATAATATCTTCTGGTACATCGCAATCCTATTAGCGTTCGGCCAAACACATTAGTGATTGGCAAGGATTTTGGCCAAGTTCAAGACGTAGGCCAGCTGCGCAGTCGAACAACGAATGCAATGCAATGCATCCGGCTTAGGCTTAGCAGAGGAAACGAGCAGGGGCATGGGCTTGGGCAGGTAGGCGTGGTCGTTGCATATTTGCGCATGAATTATCACTGCCAACAACAACAACAACAGCAGCAGCAGCAATAGCGACAGCATTTCGCATGCTTTTGTGCGTATGCGAATCCTTTTGCAAATTTATGCGCACAAATTCCATAGCTGGCATATTGCATTTTTATTGAGCAAGGATCAATGTGTGTGTGTGTGTGCGTGTGTGTGGGTGCAGCATGTGGCAAGGCTGCGAGTTTTGCATATTTTTGGCTCATTGCGTTTTCACACCTGGGCGACAAAAAAGGAAAAAAGTAGCAGAAATAGAAACTGCACGTTAAAGGATTAGGGCTAAACTGTGCAACATGTGTGGCAGCTGCCGCACGTGCGCTATGACGCTGCGTGCCACAGTATGTGACGGGCAACAGGTAGACTGCGACTGGCTACTGCCCGCAGGTCGCGCGGCGGCACGCGCTCTGTCCGCTTTGTAGGCAGCTGCAGCAGCTAGCTGACTGCCACGCTTGACTCTCTGCCACATATGGGGGCAAGTACAAGTGGTACGCTCGCCTTTTTTGTGCGTGCTGCGGGCTGGCTAATTGATATGCCACATGTGGCAGGCCGCACATTGACTAACTCCAATTTGTTGCTGCTCTGGGGTCATTCGCTTCAAATGCTTAATGAACTGCAAATAAGTGTTTGCCGTCGTCGCTGCCGCTGCCAGCTCGTGGGGCACGTGGCTCGGATTTCAATATTTGCGGCATGTAAATATCTTCACAGTGCGTTCGCTATGGAGCGCAACAAATCGCAGCTCAACTGCAGCTCCATATCATAGTTTGCATATTAATGGCCAAATGCAATTGCAATCGCAAACAGAGCTCAGGCAACAGCAGCTGGAACTGGGTGGGACATTGAGATACCCTGTAAATGGGATTTCAGCTCTTGCTGGTTATTGTTGTTGAGCAGTTTCTATAACTAGATTCAGTCTTAATTGAATCTATTCTGAATAAGGTTTGAATAGGTTTTTGAAAAATCTTGTAGAATCTTCAATATATTTTTATATTTTAGGTGGTTTGCTTTATAGCATACATACATATATGCATATATACATATATTTCTCTATAGGCTACAGTATATGTGATTATCTCTTATTCTGATAAGCTCCAAGAGTCCCATATCATAATAACTTTTGGTATCTCTACATAAATAACTCCTGCCAGCTCTTTCACTTTCTCACTAAGCCACCCGCTGTGTGCGCCGTCGCAGGGTATGCGCTGTGACTGTGGCAAGCAAGCAAGCGAAACCGCCAAGGACGAGCTCAAGCGTCAAGCGCAGCATTTTCAAAGAAAATTTCACACAGCGCACGCTGCAAATGAAAAGGAAAAAATTATTTGTTTGCACTCGTCGCCTGCGATGGAAAGCTCAACTAACGGGATTTTTTTCTTACTATGTATATTCCTCTTTCACATTTTTTACATTTTTAACGTTTTTTTTTCACATTTTTTGCATTCACTTTTCCTTTTACCATCCGTTTTTTTCGCCTCCCCCTTTTTTTCAGCTCTGTCACCAATGCGGATGCCACAAAAATTGCAATATCAAAGCAAATGTTGAATAAAATGCAAATGAATCGCAGCAAATTGAGAAAAATCGCAAAGCAAATCCATGAAACCATCAGCCGCACAATCCATTGGCATTTATGTAATTGCAAATAGAGCGAGCTTGTGACCGGGGCTTTCTAGCCAGCTCAAATAGATATGAATTAACTTTGTCTGTTTGAAATTAGTTTTTAGAACTTAATTAGTAGCTTTCGTTTGATTTGTTTTAGTAGATTTTACTATTCAATGAACAGATTTTTAAAGTGTTGTACCCTTAGAACTGTTTATGTTTATAGTAAAAGAGATGAGAGTTGGAAATGATCAACTGGGGTTGATCCTGAGAAGGGAATGTATTCAGTGTATTCCAGCTAATGCATATGCTTTCCATTCTTTTTCAGATTTGTGGAATTCCTAAAGCAATTATGGTAAGTCCCGTAGTATATATACAGAGTTATACAATTAACTGAAGCTGAGTATATCATTTTGATAAAATTCATTATCCGTCTCTTATAAATCGTATTCTGCGAATACCCTAGAGTATATAGTTAAACATTATCCAAATATTTGGGAAATCATTTTTACTTCTCTTTATGGTTCTACCTCTGCATACTTCTAATAAGTACTTCTCTAATGATATCTGATAAAAACTTCTCTATATGATTTATATATGCAGGATTTACAGTACTCGACTCATATCTAAGATTAATTTTGGAAATTCTAACCTACCTTTCTGAAAGTTTATCTGTCGTAACTCCCATTGAGCTTCACTTGCTCTTAGCACATGTAAAGTGATTAAAACAGAACACTTAATCACATTGATTATAAACATGTTTTAGTGTCTATTTCGCAGTGCCCCGTTTACGAATTGACAGGTTTGAATTTGCGTTTGAGCAACATGAAAATTCACTTAAAATTTAATTGTGAGATAGAGTGAGAAAGAGAAAGAAAGAGAGAGAGAGAGGGAAGTGAAAAAGGTGTGCAAGCAAGAGAGTCGGCAATTACGACACGAGACTAGAGCAATTTGCTTAGGGACAAAGCCCCGGACTCAACATGAGCGAATTTGCATGATGGTTTTTTTTAAATACCCTGTAAGGGATTGAGAATGGGCAAGATAAGCGCGAGCAACTGCATGTAAACATATTTTGCTGAGCGGAGCTGATCAAGTTATATCAGTTTGTTCTATTATTTTATCCAAACTCATGAATCTCGAGAATTACATAAACTAGACATTTTGAATTTGAAATATGAGTATATTTCAGTACACTGTCCATTTCAGCATAATCTATATGCGCAGGGTATCTCCCATTGCTTCGCTCCTAAGCACAACAAAACTATCTGATTTTTTGCTAGCATGTAATAAGTGATGTATAGAGAGAGAGAAATGGAAAAGGATTTGAGGCAATGCCAATGTTTAATGTCAGTCACGTAGCCAGGACACTTTGCGTGCAATTCACATTGCAAGCGCGCACTTTGCTACTTGCCACAGCCCTTGCCCCCCCTCTGCCATCCATATCCTTATTCGTGTCCTGGCATAACGGTCAGTTGATATGCAAAAAATGTTTCGTGCTTCAGCCAGGCAAAGATTTCACTTATTCCCTTTCACTTTGCATAGATTTAGCTCGCATTTTGCAGATCGAATCGGAATTAGAGTTGAAGTTCGAGTTGGAGTTGAATTTTATTGGCTCATCATTTACAGCAGTCGCTGTAATTGGCTGTAATTTGATAAGCCTGACTCAAATGACTCGATACCCATTTAATAGTTTCTCTCTCTCCCTCTCCCTCTCTCACTCACTCTTGCTTTCTCTGTTTCTCTTACTGAAAAACTTTTGCAACATCTTTACAAAAAGTTTGCGATAAACAAACGGCAGAAAGTGAGTATTAGAGCTATGCCTGAGCTACACTGCAAGAAATTACAATATTTAAATAGTAAAAAAAACTTAAAACATTTTAAAGTTCTCTCATATAAGGCGAATTCCAGATTAGTTATCGAATTCCATTTATTTACGAGGGCTGTAACCGATTTTATCAACTTTGAATATACATTTGTTAAATTAAATATTTTTCTATTAATTTTTATTGCATTACATTAACTTTCTTATGTTTTTAATCTAACTAAAATATGTATTTAATACAGATTTGTAGTATATTATTTATTATATAAATATTATATTTATTAAAAAAAAAAAATTAATTAAAATAATATTATTTTGAGAGAATTATTATTATTAATATTATTATTTTAAACTTTATTTTAATTTTATTTTTATTAAAAAAATTGTTTAAATAGTATTATTTTGAGCGAAACTCATATTAGTATTTTAAATTTTTTTTTTTTTTTTAAAGTTTATTTAAATAATATTGTTTTGAGAGAAACATAAATTATAAATATTTTATTTATTCATTTATTTTATTTTTTTTTTTTGTATTGTTATATTTATTAAATTTTATGAGTCCTCTTATTTTAGTAAACTCTCTATATTAGCTACTGCAGAATTTTCTCTGAGTGCAGCAGCTGCAGCAGCAGCAAAGGAAGTCAATGCCAAAGTGTTGACAGCTTGTTGTTGCGCACAGACACACGCACACACACACTCAAACACACACATGGCCTCTCACACTCACACACATGCAAGCTACCTAGCACACACTCGAGTGCAGCTGGAAAAGTTTTGGACAAGTCGAATGTATTGTATACAAATGCACTTTCAACGACTGCAAAGGTCCAAGACTAAAAAGCACTCTCACTCTCGCTAGCTCTCTCGGTCTCCCTCCCACTTCGCCTGTCTTGGCCAACTTTTGGTTTTCAATTGGAACTTTTGACTGACAAAAAAAGCAGTAGCAGAAGAAAGAAGAAGCAGAGAAGTCCACGTGCAAAAGTTTTTTGGGCACAAAGCAAAGCATCGCCAAAAGTTATGCTTGGGCATTATTAGAAATTGAATTAGATTGCGTTTTGCCATCCACACTATGCATGCAAATGCAAATGCACTGCCTGCCGGTGCGAACTGGCTCTATCTCTCTCTCTCTCTCACTCTCTCTCTTCTTGCAGCTGTCACAATCATACATAATCGAAAACTCATTGAATGGGCGCAGGCAGCAGGTCGATTGGCAGATCATAAGATGATGCTTCGTTTGGTCTAAACTTTGACTTCTCATTCGCTTCCTTAACATGTGTCCGCTACACACATGCACACACACACAGACAAACAATGATAAGATATAGACCCTGTACAAAGAGCATTGAGAACATAGAGATCAAAGTCAGAAAAAGATAATCGCAGAGGTAGAGAAAAAAGGTAAAAAATGCGAAGGAAAGGTGGAGACACATAGGCAGGGAGACTTTGAAAGAGAGGTAGAGAAAAATAAACAGCGAGAGAGAGAGAGAGAGAGATAGTTCATAATAATAATATTTACAGATATAATTTATATATTGATAATATTTACGTAAACATATAGAGACAGAGATAAAGTGAGAAGTCGAAGGAAAGAAAGAAAGAGTACAACAACGGATGAGGAGGGATAAAAGAATGAGATAAATAGTTGACTTTGAAATGTACTTTTATTTAATTAAATGAAATTACTAAGCAATTGAAGAACTGAGTCAAAGATATGACAAAATATTTATCTGAAGGCATTTTTCTGCTTAGACAATAGGAGCGAGAGAGACAGACGCTGAATATTTACATGCTGACATATTTTTTGCACATGCACAGGGCAAAGTTTTGTATTCGCAACTTTTCCGGAAAAGTGTCAGCTGGTTTTTCCATTGATGATTTTTGGCAATAACATTTGTGAATATGCTTCCAGTCGCAGTTATTCTCTGTCTTGCCTTTTTGCTGTCAAGTATTTCATCAAAAGTTTCAATCAAAAAGTTTGCCATAAACAGGAGACAGTCAGAAGATAGAAGGAAAGACAGAGGGCGAGAGTGGGCAATGGGGAGAGCGGAAGAGAATTTACCTTACGATTTGTATACATTATATATATACTCCTTGCACTCCACCCGATTAATCCTTTTAATTTTAAAAGTTTTTTTTCGGTGTATGAGAGAGAGGGGGAGAGAGAGAGTGAGGGCAAAGCAAACATGCGACGCACTCGCTCTCTCACTCACTCTCGCTGCACAAAACAAACTTTTTTAATAACATGCCCAAAGAGAGCTTGAAGACCCGAGCGAAGTTATCAACCAAAAGTCCAAGTAATGGGAATAAATTTTCCAGCATTACGCTGCACAACGTACTCTGCATACATTTCTGCACTCTGGTCAACAAACAACAACTGCGCTAGAGGAAGTCACCAAAAACTTTAGCAGCAACTGCGCCTGCAGGCGCTCAATCTCTCTGTCTCTCTCCCTCTCTCTCACTCCCACTCTGTTGCTCTCTCGTTCGACTCGACTGCAAATACGAGTTATAATAATTTCTTTTCAATTTCCTTCAAAGCAAATAGCTCGGAGATGAGAGCTGAGCTGAGTGCTGAAAAATGTTTGAATGCAGGCAACGTTGATTCCGGCACAGGATTAGAAAACAGTCTAAAAAGATTTGGCGACTGGGAGGAGGCGGCTCTGCTGAGGGCGAGCTATGTAAACAGCATAAATCCTTGACTTGGCCAAAATAGTGGAGCCAGGCGAGGGTGGCGAAGGGCAAATGTAACTCATTTTCTATTTTCTATCATCGTCATTTTTGCTGGCATTTGCATAATTTCAAGCAAACAAGCAATTTGTTGCCCTTTCAGGCATTCGAGTCAACAAGCAAGCAGTTGCAGTTGCTGTTGCAGTTGCAGTTGCAGCTGCAGTCACAGTTACAATCACGGTCGCAGTCACAGTCACTGTCACAGTCACAGTCAGAGATTACACAATGGTGTAGCCTAGCCTCGGGCTGGGCAATTTGATCCTTATCAGCCAGTTGACAGTTGGCTGCCTGGGCAACAGCTCGGCCGAGCCTCAGCTAATTTGATTAAAAGTGGAAAATAGAAAATGCTAAATGGAAAATGGAAAAACATTCAAATTGCATAACAAGCCTCCTGACAAAATGACAAGCTGCAAGCACAAAATGAAAACTTTAAACAGAAATAAATTGCGAGAGGCTACAATTAAAATGCTACTCGATTTTTGCTGCCAAATTGAAAATGTAAAGGAAAATTCCTGGGAAACTCGAATGAAATTAAAAATGAAAATTTAATAGAAAATCTTCAAGAGCCAAAGAATTTTGTGGAAATTGATGAGATAATCTATTCGATAATTGATAATCGAATTTTAGCTAAAGTCAATTACAATTGAAATCAGTTATATGATTTTAAATTGGACATGACATGCAGTTGTGGCAGTTAACCGAAAAAGGAATTAGTTATGACTTTCCTCTACTCCAGGAGCATCTATATGCTGAATTTGAAGTCAATCGCTCTTATCAAACTCGAGTTATGCTAGATAAACCAAATTGAACCAACGAGATTATAGCAGACATCAAGATGCTTGTGCTGATATTTTAAATATACAGTAAAATACGTCTATAATATAGGATATAGAAATGCAGATTAAAAGTTTACTCTACTATACAGTAAAATACTAAAAAAAATACCAAATTCAGTTTTACTTACAACTTTTTTTAATGTTAATACTCAATTGACATATTTGGCTAAAGCAACTTGAACTTCTCTTGGGTCTGTTGAAAAGCTCTATGACACTTGATTTCAGTCTTCCCTCACATGTCGAACGATCAAAGCGAGCCTGTTTTCCAAATTGTTTCGTATCTCAGAACAGACAGTAAAAAAAGACCAGAAACTTAAATTTACACAGACTTAAACTATTTTGTACATTTTTAATTTATTTTTGGTGTTTTGCATTGTTTATCGTTTGTTGCTGGCATTCGCTTCAAGTAATTGACGTGACTTTGCGGTGGGACCGAAAGGTGAGTCTATGAAACCCGAAAACACGTGAATAATGGCCGAAAAGTTGTTCGGCCTGTTGGCATAATTCAGTAACTTATTGCATGCAGCTGTTAACTTGGCTAACAGAACTTTGCTTGCGATAAAAGCCAACAGCAACGGTGCTGCAAGTGGGGAGAGTAGCTCCAGTGGTGGACTGAGAGATACCCTAACAATTCTGCGAACTTGAAAATATTATAAATCTTGGGCGCTTAGATTGAAGATCAGTAAGGTGATAGACGAGGAGATATTCTCTGGATATATTGCAGGCCGTCAAATAGAGTAACTTCCTTCTAATATTTAATCTTTAGGTTTCTTTGAGTCCTTAAGCGAAATATACTGCTCTATTATGACACCTTTCTAAGGTATAAAAAAAAGGAAAATTCTCTTACTTGCGTATACTCTATGAGTATCCATATACCACGTATAAAGACAGTAGATCGTATAATTCCCGACTTATCGATCTTATAGAAGAGGCACTCCGAGTCAACTGTCCATCTATATTTCTACCAGCCGTCACATACGCACACTCCATACCTATATACCCCACCATATGCGTTGCTAATTGGCTGTGAGCATTAAAACTGTTTGTCCTGCAAAATAATTTGCAAGCGAGTTTTTCAGTTTTCCTGTTGCAAGTGCAGGCAGAAAGCTATGGCCAACAAATATAATAAATTCAATATTAAGTTGTGCCTACGCACACACACGCACACGAACGCTGTCTGCCTGTGTGTGTAAATACACGCACTCTACAATATTTGTGCTTTGAGAGTCAAAAGTTATCGCCAGGCAAACAGGCCAGGCCAACAACAACAACAACAACAACAACAACTTAAAGCCCACAGGCAGCGCTGCCCAGCAGCTCCCTTTCGCTCTCTCTCTCTCTCTTTTTTAAAGTGGGCGTGTGTGCAGCTGCCCTAGACCTGCAACAGGCATGCCTAACCGCTCCTCGTACCGCCCCCCTCCCTCTGATTTTTTCTCTGTTGGTCTGCCTGCGTGTGCTGCTGTTTATGACTTGCTTGCGCTGCCATAAATAAACTTACGCTGGCAGGTAATCATTTTACGCCGTATTTTTGTGCTGCAAGCCTCCCCTCTCTCACTCCCTCTTTCTCTCTCTTTCCACTGCCCCCCTGCCCGCTCTCTCTTTAGGCATCGCTCTCCCGCCGGCTTAGCTCTGTACAGCGAAATTTCTCTACGTTTCCTCAGCTTTTTTTCGTGTTTGTTTTTGTTGCTGTTTACACAGTGTGGTTTCAATTTAATTACTGCACAGCAGTTATATTGACGTTGCCTCATTAAGCCCCTACCACACGCACACTAACACACACACATGCCTAGAAAAAACTATTCGAGCTGCAAAGCTTAAGCCTGTCAATCGCAAACGTTTTGCTGCGGCTTTTGGCACTGGCTCTAATGCAGCACATACGTATGTGTGTGTGTGTATACCTTGGTCTTATTAGTGTTTGTGTATAGTGATTTGCTTTAGCCGCAACAAACAATCTGCTGCTGATGCTGCTGCTGCTTCTTCTTGATTAACATCGGCTTATTTGTTGTTTTTCTTTCTCTTTTGCTAACAATATTTCCTTACACAAGGAAATTATGAAAAGAAATTACATAGTTGATAGCAGAATTAGGGCTTATGGCTCCATTTTTGGTAGTCATTTAAGTGAAATGTTATAAGAGCGAGAGATGACTAGCCTTACTACTCTTATTCAAATTTTCTATCAATTTTATTTGTTGCATACTTTCGGGCTTTACATGTTTGCATGTATTTATAGCATAGAAAAGTAGTAGATCTAAAGGCAATAAGCTAAACACAGTGAAGCCTCACACATAAATATCTAAAAATCCATTTAAGCTCCTTCCATTGTAGCTAAAGCTAAGAGTAGCAAAGTAGCCTTACATCAGTTTAGGTATGCTTAGCTTGGCTTCACTGTACTTTTTACACTGTGCAAAATCTATTTTTGTACTTTATGCAACTTTAGTTTAGCTTTAGCAGGTGTTTAATTAATAGACTCGCCAACAAGTCCCAATGCAATTTCAGCTTTTGTTTTTTGCACGCCCAGCGGCTCGAACTTTTAATGGGCTTTCTAATACGAGACACACACACACTCACACGCACACACTCAGAGAGGAGGACATGCTGTCCTGTTTGCCATGTGCACGTATAATTACATGGCAGAAAGTTCAGCATTTGGCTTTGGGTTTACCTTTAGCTTATGGCCAAATAGGCCGAGCCCGAAAAACATGCATTATGACTATTTTATGAAGCACGCGTTGGCAAAGTTTGGCAGCAGCAAAGTAGATGCAGCCGGAGCAACAGGACGAGCCCTGAGTCCTGCTGTTGGCCTGTTGTGCATTGTGCGCTGTCAGGTATTTATATACATAAGTTGCTGCCAGGACTGTTGGCCCCATCCTGCGAATATCCTGTCTCTCTCTCTCTCTGGGTGTGTGTGTGTGTGTGTGTGTTTTGCTCATTGTTATCACAACTGGTTTATGGCTCGACTAAAAGTTTTAAATTCATGAGCTCTCACTGTGGTGGACCAACAAAACTTCAAAGCCCATGCAACAGCCTGAATGGGTCCCCACTATAACTGTCTGCGTTGACCCTCTTCATGTTAGCCTTCACAGGCATATTATCAGCCCATAAACTGCATATGAGTCTCCATTCAGAGCCAGCAGGCAGTGTGCGCCCTTTCAAATCATTCCGAATAGGCTATTAAGCCTCAGTTAGTCAATGGCTATTGACCCTAATCTCAGCAGGCTAATTCAATATTTCGTCTCATTGCTTTAATACACTGAGAAAGATTAGACAAATTAATTCTTCGTAGTCATTTTCCCGTAGGACGCACATAGAATGAATAATTTCTTTTCATAAATTATAAAGAAATCAATAAAAGAAATCAATAATGCCTTAATTTTAACAGCAATGGCTGTTTGCTTCCTTCTGTCTTAGTTCTTGCTTCTCTATCTGTCTCACTCTTGCTTGTGATCTTAGCTAAGTCTTTTAATACATTATAAAGAAATCAATAAGAAAAGTAATGTTAATTGGTTGCCTTGATTTGAACAGCAATGGCTGTTTGCTTCCTTCTGTTACTCTATCTGTCTCGCTCTTGCTTGTGATCTTAGCTAAGTTAAAGCTGTAGCGCAATGGCAAGGAGTGCGCACGGTAAGCAAGCAGCCCCCGGTTCAAATCTTGCAGTCGAAAAAAGGTTTTTTTTATTTTTTCAAATTTTGTTTATTTTTAATTTTTAAGTTCTTATGTTTACATTTCTTTTATAACTCTTAGCTAATCATGTTGCTTGGGGTGCTTACCTTACTTTGGAACACCATTACGAATTATGTTGCCAAATTCATGGACACGGTCTATGAGTCGAATTACTTTATGGCTCTGTTTAGCTGCATTATGGCGACGATTTTGATGGCGCATTTGAAATCGGCGACGGTTATATTGACTGAAATACACAAGCCCAAGCGTCGCCGATCGTTAATCGATCGACAGCCGTCGCCAATTAACATTGTGAGCTGCGTGGCCTACAAGACGGAGCTGGAGGAATCGCTGCGCTGGTACAGCTACGACGAGCTGCCACCGGCCGTGATACTCGAGAACAATGGCTGCACGGTGATAATGCGCATTTGCTGTTCCCCGGAATATACTCCGTACATTACGGGTGGAAATCTGCCAGCAAACTACTATTTTATGGAGGCTTCGTTCAAATGGAGCTCGGAGCACTCGATTGACTCGCACAATTATGCCATGGAGATGCAGGTGCTGCATGCCGCAAACATAAGCGATGTCCCCTACGAATACCTAACGGTGTCCTACATGTTCGACCTCGCACAGCAGAAGAACTATATGTTCGATCAGATCATCAACAATTTGGCCTCCATTCGCACAGCCGGCTCAGCGATCGAGCTACCGCCCTTCGACCTGGCCACCCTGATGTGGTGCTTCGGCAGCGACTATTACAGCTATCGCGGCACCTATACCAACGGCAACTTCGTTCTGCCCAGCCTATGGGTCATTTGCTCGCGCACCTTCTACATCGCCCCCGAGCAATTGGCTCGCTTCAGAGACATTTGCGATCTGAGCGGACGGAACATCGTGTGGAACGCCCGCCAGAAGAAGCCGCTGGGCGATCGTTGCGTTTCATTGAACTGTTATTAATAGAGAAAGAGAGGGAAAGTTAGAGAGAGAAAGCCTGTTCTGTTCTTGTTGAGTTAAATTCATAAGCAATATATGGGAATCATTTTTGTTGAGTGGTAATTTGTGAAATTTCAATTGAGAGAAAGAACGAATTTTTGATGTTCTTTAATATCTATATTTAATAGCAGTGAAAAGACTTTCTTATGTTCTTTTTATAAATCTTTGTAGTATTTTTAGCTCCTGTTCCGATTAAAAGAGACTATTTTATCCATACTCGATAAAAGCCAATTAGGAAGACTAAAGCGAATTATTTTTGAGCATATCTCGGCTATAGAATCAGCATAATGATATTTTGATTGAAAAGTCTAAGTAAACTGTTCTTTACTCTAGGATCATTAGGAAACATCTCTTTTAAACAGTGCCAGTTAAGTATTACATTCTATCTATCTTTATTTGGAAGCAAAGTTTTATTGTAACTTCGACCTTTGTAAGGTCTCAGCTGAGTCTTTGAGGAAAAAGTTAAATAAATTAATTCAAATGCAAGTTTTCTAGTTTTCGAATTTAATATTTTTATTTATATTGAAGTTTAAGTTAACTCAAAAAGTTAAGTTTTAGCCTCTGAAAATGCCCTGACCCCTATTTGTTTGGATCAGCACCGTGCCTTGAGCTGGAAAGTGAGAGAAAGATGGAAAGAGAGTTAGTGAGCTAGTGAGGAATAGTTGATACACAGTTACAGCCTATACCCTAACTGCTAGGTGTGGGGGGTTTACTTACGCTCCGGCTCAGCGCTGGCCATAGCCACAATCAGAGCGAAGACAAAGCCGCAAATCTTGATCAATTGCATGTTGATTGTATATAGTCTATGTATCTTGTGTATGTATATAAAGTAAGTCTGTGCTGCGATTGATTCGCTTTAAGTCTGTTGTGGAATTAACAGCAGCAGCTGCTTTTATAGCAGCCAAGCGGAAGGCAGCGCCAAAGCAGCAGAAAAACCAACAGCCAAAGCTGCGGCAATTGCACTTGTTATCAGGTTTTTCTATACCCTGGCTTTCAATGAGACTAACTAAATGGGGTATGACGTATCCTTAAAGGGTAAGTATGTCAAGTATATGAATATGTAACATAGTACACATAAGGATGATCGATACTATGGAATGAGTCGCGTTGAGTTAGCCTCCTTTTTCAGTCAGTTTTTCAGCTACCAAAAGTGTAGACGTGAAGTATATATTCCTGTATATCGCTCGAGAGAGTGTCGACTGATGATTCTTCTGCCATATTACATTTCTTATATATTATCAAAGATGCACAACATTTTCTTGGTTTTTTTAAAGTAAGCAGTAATCAGAATATTAGAAAATTATTACGTACATATTAGTTTCCTCAAAAATTTCCTTAGAAAAATGGTTACAGTATCTGACATTTATATGCAGACACATTAAGCTGTTGTATATATGCTCCCAACATTTCATTAAGATCCCGAGACCAAAAGCAAAGTTATCTGGGAACATTAATGCCATGATGGACTGCTCTCAATATGTGTAAGTGTGTATATGCACAACATTATGTTTTTACACATGTACTTTGCTCTTAGAATATATATAATAAATCTCAAAGACAGGGTATCTCTCAGTCAGGCAGTCAGTCGACTAGCATATTCTTAGTCTCCCAGTTGTTTTTTCTGTTTTCTTGGGCTTTGCCCACAGCTCGCGCGCAGCTTATCACGTGCTCGAAAAGAAAATCCCGAACAATTGAAATCTTTAAAGTGTATTCCAATTGCTAGCAGGAGCTGAGCTGAATGAAATTTGAATGCATTGGAGCACATAGTCAAAGTCTGCTTCAAGAGCCAATGAACCAGAGCACAGTGGATTAATCTGGTGCACAAACCCGACAAAAAACTAAAAAAAGTGACACAAAAATTACTTCAAATTATTTATTATTTATGAATATGAAATAATTCAAATTCCATTTTTGTCACAGAAAACGAGCAATTGGCCCACTGTGCGCTGGGCAATGGGCCATTCGTAGCCGAAGGCAAGCTTGAAACAAGTCTAAATTAATTTCTTATGAAAGGGAGTGAGAAGCAGCAGTGAGGGAGGCGGCAAGTGAAAAGGGGCGTGGCTGTCCAACCCTTCGACTTCTTGCAGCATAATTCGCATGGTCGCAAAATTCACTTTGAAATGAGAGATGAAAGATGGCGAAGCTCGTTGCAAATTCCACGCGCCCAATGCGAAATGGCAACAGTAAGGCTCGGCTATATTGACTGCCCCCCGCTCCCACACACACGCACACGCACACACACACACACACAGGAGCAGCCATTGCAGTCATTGCCTGTTGCCAGAGCAACCGCCTTTGGGTTGGGGCTACACACAAATTGTTGTTAGCTGGAATTTTGGTGCAGTCGAAAATCAAAAAGGATTAGCTCGAGCATCGCCCTCGCCCTCGCCGCCCCCGCCTCCCCATAGTTGCCTGGCTGAGCTGCTGCCCCGGTTGCGGCTGCTGCCTTCTGGCTGCTCCGGCGGACAGCCAAAGTCTCGCCGACACAATCATACGAGCTGTTAAACCAAAAGGCAGACTTCTTCTATTACAATTTATTTCAGGCGTGGAAATATTTGCGGTAAAAGTTTCAAATAATTGTTGATGTAACGAACCATGCTACAGCTAGGAATGGGCCGAGCTGGGACTGGGGATCGGCGGTTGGGGGACTGGGGGTATTCCACAAAGTGAAAACAATGCACAAAAATAGTTTTCGCCTTGTGGGGCATCTGAAAATTGTTTAAAGTTTTACTCATATACAAAAATATGAAGTCTTCGCTTCTACTGCCAGCAGCAATTAAAATAAATGGTAGTGGGGTTGGCCCGACTAGCAGATGCTCTGTACTGCAAAAACTAGGTAGAATAGCTGAGCTAAATATTTTATATATAGTTAAAGGATTCAGATGAAGAAGAGTCATAGATAGGCTCTAATCAGAAGAAGCCATATTATTTTTTAAATTTATTTTCAGATGAAGTACAGATAGATATTTATAAAGAGATCAACTTGTATATACCTCTCTATCTAGATGATATGGGTTCGTCTGCATATTTGAATCAATTCATCATCTCCCGCTCTCACATTTTATAAAAGGTGCAACAAACTTTTAACTTTTCACATTTTCATTACAGTCGCATAGTAGAGTATATGTATATATAATATATAATATATATATATAGCTAGACCTGACATTGTCGAGCTCACTCTGGGGCATTTCCAATTTCATTTAGTATCAAAGAGAATCAACAACAAATGTCAGCTCAGCTGCTGATAACAAGTTGATGCAAAAAACCCGTTCTATGCATCGGGTAAACTACGTATTAGCTATGCCAATTGCATAGAGAACACGACTAAGATATGCCCTACAGATAACTAATGCGAGTTTTCTTTGATATACAAATAAATAATATGCAAATTTAATAGATTTACAATATCCCAACAATAAATATACCTCAATTCGACTAGAATTTGTTTGCTTAGTGAATACCCTATACTATAATGTCATCAAATATGATCATATTTATATATACTATATCTTTTAACTGCCACACGTTTATGAATGAAGCGACAATTTAATTGATTTTCTGTGAATTCAATTAAAGTTGACGTTGTAACTGGTTTCCATAAAGCAGAAATCTGTATTCTAGGAAATCGTCAGGCACTAAACAAATAAGGTAACAATTGTGCATAGGTAATGTTGCATATCATTATTATTGCAAATGCCCTAACTCTCATTCGGGGTATGATGAAAATGCTGAATGTTATGACTTGTAGAAGGTGGAGTATATGAGGAAGCTTGGAATGAGTTGTAGAGCGAATAAAGAGAAGATATATAGTATTCAGATTAAAGGGTTTTGTGTATATTAAATAGGTGAGTTTCTTCTTGATTGATTGTCGTTGTTGAGTACTCAGAAAATGTAATAAAATATTCGAGTGGGAAAGAACAATAATTAATCAAACATATATAATATAAAAAATATATAAATATTTAATTATATAAAAAAAAAAAATAATTATTTAAAAAAAAAAAAAAATAAATATATATATAAAGTATTTTAAAATATTCTTTGCATATATTGGCATGTATATATTTTGCATATATGTATATTTCTTTATATATATGTTTACAAAATATATAAAAATAATTCAGAATATATATTTTACATCACATATCAATAAGAAAGTCCAACAATACGTTTCGAACCGAAAGTTAGGAGATATAAATAAATATATAAATTTTATTTCGTATAAACAATAACAATATATATGCATATATTTCCAGGCTCTCTATATACATACACAGCACGTACATAGTATATCTATCCATGACTCAATTGCTTAACTTTTTGTTAGAGCATACCAAATTCGTTGTGCTGTCAAATGTTTTGCCTTTTTCCCAACCATTTAGTAAACATTTGAGGAAAGAAATCATTGGCATGCAATTTCATGCGCTTTCTGTAAGTAAAATTTTATTTTACCTACAAACAAATATGGATTTAAATAAAAACGCTACAAAAGTATAAACGTTAGGTTTAATTTAATATTTTTATTTTATTTTTAGAGGCAATTCAGTTTCATTGTTTAAAGTTTTCGAGGAGTTTAACCCGTGCGAATGTATTGAACGTTGTCGGTCTGGACGAGCACAGTGCCAGCTGCAAAGATTGATTGATTGATGTTGATTGATTGATTGATATACTATTGAAATTTGAGTAGACTTACGTTTGGGCACAGGCTCTGCGCTGGCAAAGGCACCGATGAGGGCCAGGAGAAGGGCAGCTGCTTGGAGGAATTTCATCTTTGGATTTGATTTGTTTCTGTATTCGATTGATACTGATTGCAGCCCAGAGCGGAGCTGATCTTTTATAGCAACTGCCAGTGGCTGGCTGCTGGCTGGGGCTGGCTGCTACGTCGACTGCGCCTCGGGAAATTCCTAGCGATTTGGAATTTTGCAGGTTAAAAGATCAGTTACTCAATTCAACAGACTATCAGCCAATCATTTGAGACTAAACTTGAACCAAAAACTGGAATAGGTAGGTTTACTCGACTAATACTAATATGCTCTCTTACCACTAGCCCAGAAAACCCTTTTAAGAGTCATGCAATCAAAGACGAATATAGGAACTCCAGGGATCTAAAGAACTTATTTGCTAGGATCTAAATACTTTAAGATCCTCCTAGCATAACTTGGCTTTCTGCACAGATTTTTTTAACTTATCTATTTTCACATCTAGGTTTCTATATTGACGTCGTTAAGGAAGTGTCTGGATTAGCGAAGCTGTACTGTACTATATTATTTACATATAATAATTTTTACTATTTATGTATTTAGATGCACTAGGTAGCATTAAATATACAACATATTATATTTTATTAGCTCTATATATGGATATATTCACATATACATCTACATGCATATGTATTTATAAGCATCCAATTAGAATTTGCATCAGAGTTCCAGTTATCAATTTTGTTGTTGCTGCTCCCGTGCTTTGGGTATTTTCTGTATACTTTAAATAAATACTGATTAGCCAGAGACACTGGAAATTCCAGTCAGCACTGCTGCCAGAGCTCTGTCTCTGCGTCTGTCTCTGTCTCTGTCAGCCTATAAAAGCGCATTGAAATCCGATCTCTAGGTTCATTCAATAGCCAGAATTAAGCAACATGAATTGTCTAAAGATCTGCGGATTTGTTTTTGCCTTGATTGCGGCGCTGGCAAGTGCGAATGCTGGTATGTAAATACATGTACAAATATTATATGCATTAAACATTATTATTTAATTATATTACTCTATTTTTTTAGCCACTCAGGTGATTCACTCTGGCGGCCACACACTCATTCAAACAGAGAACGGTCAATACATACGCAAACACTAAACTGAAACTGAAAATGGAATAAATTAATAAATTAAAAAACCAAAATGGAAAACTAATTTAAATTTGTTTTTCTCTATATATTTGAATTGTGTGTTTTTTTTTAGTTATGCAAATGCTGGTCACACTTGCGTGGCAGCTGCATCGATTTCTGCTTGCTTGATCGATTATCGACCGACCGCCACATTCAGCTGGCGCTCAGCTGATTCAGTTTGGGCACACTCTTCAAGTGCAGCTTAGTTGTGATCTTTTGTTTAGCCGGCTTGTCTTAATCTCTTAATTAAAACAGTTAATTATAAGTATGAATATACGTAAATATAATGCTGCAACACAATAAATATGGCATTATGTTATTACAATTCTCTTGCAGGCTTTACTTGATATATCAGCCAGTGCAATTTGCCTTTCAAGCGGCTCAGCTTATCGCAGACAAATGACAAGCAGCAGCAGCAGCAGCAACAGAGCTCAACAAAAACGTGCCAAGCTGCTGCAACAACGAGCAAAGTGAACAACAAATACAAGAACTAATATAAACAAGAGCGAACCGCAAAAAGCCAACCGCAACAACAAACCACAATCGGCAAAATCATCAACACTGGCGCGACAGTCCGGCCCTTCCAGGCTGCCCAGCGGCCAAACGACAGAGAGCGAAAGAGAAGGAGAGTAACAGAGACAGAGAGCGACAGAGAGATTCGTTCGTGTCAGTTGCAATTTTGACAACGCCAACGAACCGCAAACACCCGCGCAAAAGTCATGACAACTGCTGCAGCATCAGCTACTGCTCCTGCGCCTGCCACGCCTCCGCCTCCGCCTGCGTCGGCTGTGCCGCCCCCGCCTCAAGCTAAGTCGCTAAACGCGCTGCTGCACTTGCCCGCAGAGATGGAGTTGAGCCAAATTGAGTTGATCTATCGGGCGGAGGGTAATGCAAATTTGGTGCTGGCATTGCCGCAATTTAAAAAAGTTTTACGTTTGCCAAAAATGATATCCAGCAGCAGTAGCAGCAGCACAAGCAGCAGGAGTCGTTGCTGCCAGCCGGCCAGCGCAGACCAACCGGAAGGACAGCAACCCAGCGTTTCCGACCCAAGCGAAGCATCAAGCTCAAAAGGTTGAATGCTGCATATATATACGTACTATATATACATATATATCAATATATATAAGAGAGCAGCATTTATATGTATGCTGTCTTGTTACTGTTGTTAGGTTTGGCCAGGAAATGGTTGCGTGCAACTTCAAACACCATGGCTTAAGCAAAAGCAACAACAATGAGACAGCGAAAGATGCGAGCTAGGCAGAAGCGAAAATATGTATTTTAATAGTTTTATAAGATATTTAATATATTATGCATGCTCCTACTTTAAGTCTTTTGCATTAGATGTTTATATATTTAATATAGATTTGATTAGGCATGCTTAAGTTAGCTGAACTCTATATACGATTGATTTTTGATAAAGCTATTATGTATATGTAATAGTGAAATTGTTTGTAGCCTTTTATCATTTGAGTAGTTGAGTCTAAGTTTATAGACCTGAATACGAATGGTTGTATAGATAATTTATTTATGGATATATGAGACATATGGAAATGCTAATGTTTAGATACAGAGATGTGGAAATACAAATATATGGAAAGACTTATGTATGTTTAGATATAGAGATGTAGAACTATAGAGATATAGATCTATAGATCTATAGACATATGTTAACTGTAAAATCTTAATGTATGGATGTATAATCCTGTAGGTATGTGAATGCATGAATACTGACATGTCTATAAGCCTTTTCCTTAGTTACTCTTTAAGAATGTTTTATCTATATATATAATATATATATGTACATATGCGATAACTAGTGCTATCCTCTTATAATGCAGCACAGCTAGTGTATAACAATAAGAGCTTCCTATTTCGACCAAATCGCAGTCAAAAGCAAAAGCAAACTTAGTTCCTTTTTGCGTTGCTGTTGGCCAATTTGTGTATTGTGCGATGCTTATTGCCCGCTTGGCTGGCTTTGTATAGCGCAGATATAGATGTATGTATATATGTGTGTATATTTATATAGATGTGCATTTGTATGGAGCTGTGACCCCAGTCATATCTGTTTTTGTGGCTGGCTGTGCATCTTCCCTTGGCCATTGCATCGAGATGTGTTTATTTCATTTATCTTATTTCTTGCCTTTCTCTCTTTTAGCTGGCGCCTTGACAATGCCCGATTTTATGGCTTATATCGAGATAATGCGCCGTCTATTAGGAAATGAGTTTGTCTGTGCAGCGGATATTGTTGCCATACCAAAGGAAAGCGATAGATGCTGGATAAACGAGCACATACGCCAGCACAGGCCGGGTGAGTTCATCTCCGGAGAGAGACGCGCAAAGAGAGAGTGAGAGAGAGTGGGGAGGGGAGTGGTTGGAGAGGCAGCTGCTGTGTCATAGTCTTATTTTGTATTTGATCTGCGCTGCATTCGCCGCTCGCCTTTGGCCTGCATCCAAAAGCCACTGCCGCTGCCGCTTCCGCTGCCCGAGCAATCAATCATAAACGAGCTTTTTAGTGCAGACTTTGCCCTGCCCCTCCTCCAACTGCTTCCCGTTCTTCGCTCACCGCTCGCTGCTCTCTTGTTCCACTTTCTACTAAATTGTACATCAAAGTGGAGCCACATGGGACTGATTAGTGGTGCCGGCCAATAGTCGCAGCCATATATCAAAATTCGGTTTATATTGCACCAACAGCAACAGGCGGCAGCTCGTTGTACGCCGCTTGCTGCTCGCTGCTGGCTGCTCGGAGCCACCATTTATCATTGCCCAGCGGCGTCTGCTATATATCAATATACAGTGAAATCTGCCCTAGAAGGACGTGTCGGGTTAAAAGAGTTTGTCACCTATGGCAGCTGATAAGAAAGTGGCGCATATACGTCAAGCAAGTGTTAAAGAATAACTTTGAGAATATGCTTACAATACGCTCTATACATGTACTAAATATGTATAGAGACTCGTTCACATTTAGTACATATATGGATACTTAGTACATGTATGAATATTTAGTACATGTATGGATATTTAGAGCATGTATGAATATGGGTTACATTTATGGAGATTTAGTATGGAAATTTAGTGCATGTATGAATACTTAGTAAATATATGGAGATTTTACACATTTATAGGCATATATGGGCATTTAGTACACATTTAGGGACTTTGTATGGATATGTAATTTACATGTGGGGATTCCATATATTTGATATCTATTATAGAGTATATATATATATGTACTTATATTATATGCATATATGTACTTTATTTATATGCATGTATGTACTTAATTTAAATGCCTGCCTTGTGAAGGTTTGCAGTATATAAATTATATATTTCCATACTAAATATCCCTTTTATAAAGACAGAAAGTGTGAGAGAAATTGACATAAATTTAATAACTCACTCTCTCTCTCTCTGTCTCTCTGTCTATCTCTTGCTTAAAGCTGTACTAAAATTGTAAATTCTTCAACATTTACAGCTCCACAAGCTCAGCAACTTGCTGATGCAGCTGTCCGTTAGCATTGATTTCACTGTGCATCCGCATATATATCAGTTGAGTGGACTGCACTTTACATTCATGTTCCTTCGCTCCTTTTGCAGTTTCGCGTCTGGATAAGGAATTTGTGGGGCCATTCGGTCTGCTGCTGCCAGATGTGACCCAATTGCCTGCCACATTCGATGTTTTACTTGCCAATTTACAGGTGAGTTTCTATCGGGATATTGCCTGCCCTGTATATATATATCGATGTATATAGATAAATATATATACATATAGATTTTGAACAAGGACAATATTGGCAGGTTGTGCCATATGCGCTGCTGCGGTTTAGCTCGCTTTTGTGCACTCCAAAAAATAAAAGGAAAACAAATATTTTGTAGCCAAAAACCTAAAACTGTGAGCCGATGCACATGGATGTGGACATGCAGCAACAGCAACAGCAACAGCAGCAGCAGCAGGAGTAGCAGGAGCAGCAGCTAAGGCAACATAAATCAACGGTTCTTTGTTTTGAATTAAAGTGGGCAACAGTGTAAACACATTGTTGTTGTGTCCATTGCTGCTGTTGTTGTTGTTGTTGCTGCTGTGGCTAGCGGCATTGGCAGCCAAAAAGCTAAAGCCTTCGCCTGGACCCGCTGGCCGTTTCGGTGGCTGCGGTTATAAAGGACGACGAAAATTGCTTTGAAAGTGCCGCCAAAGCCACTAGTTCAAATATACCCTGTAATTTATAGCTGTTACGTAAAAGGGCTGAATGGAAGGGGTTATCAACGATAGAGAAATGTATAGATAATGAGATATGATTGAAAGGAAAGAATCGGAGGGAAATGAAATAACTTGAGCATTTTTATGACAAGACGTGAATAGACTTGAAAGTTTCAAATTGAATTCCAATTGGAACTTGTTGGTATATTGGGAAATATGTTGATTACTTACAGAAAATATTAGTACACTGTTCTGGAATTGCTATGTATAATTTTTAGATCTACTTCGCCTATTTATTTATAGATAGCTATAGGATTTTAGATCAGTTTCATTCATTCCTTCTCATTTCGTAGCTTCTAAATTTTTAGTACATACAATTTTAACCGCTATATCTATCATTTTAAGCATATTCTCCATTCCGGCTATAAAATATATATATTTATATTTTTTTTATTTAAATTTTCTGCTTTCTGTTTAAATTTGGAAAGTTTTCACTTAAACTCAAAAAATTGTATGCAAAAATCGAGTTCGAGAACAAAAGCCAAAGCGACATCTGGCGTAAGGTTCTATTACTTACCCTGCACTAAACGCTAGATGGCGCCAGCGACAGTCCAAATAAATGCTGAATAGGATATCTCTAAAGTCCAGTTAGCTGCCATATTTAAGCCACGTTAGCACACGCGATGCTTATATATTCAATTTATGGCTTTGCTGCCAAAGCATTGACCGAAATAAAATTGCAAGGAGTAAAAGAAACAAAACGAAAAAAAAAGCAGAGAGGAAAAACAATAAAAACAAGTAGAAGAAGAAGAAGCAGCATAGTAACGATGCCATAACTAACGCTATATTGGATATGACTAGGAGCTGGGAGTAGCTTCACTGTCCACTGTCCGCAGTCCGCAGTCCGCAGTCCGGCAGCAGCTGCTCGGATTGCTGTGCGCCTTGTTTAATTGTGGCTTTAAATGTTAATTTTCAATTTCAAGTTGAGCCGTGGCGCACGTGTGGACACCGCCGGCCTTCTGTGTACCTGGGCAAATATATTTCACCTGTGCCATAACTCATCATACAATCAGCGTGGCAAACAGAAAGTTTTCCTTTATGTGGCAACAACAGGCACAGGACATCGAGGACCTCGCGGACAACGAGGACACCGAGCACAATGGCAATGGCTGGCAGTTACAGTTCATGTTCGCTCTTGCAGCGATAACCGTTGCAGCCGCCTCTGAACTCTTTTTTTCTGCTCTCCTCCTCTTTTCCTTCTTCATTTTATTGTTTTCTCTGTGTGTGTGTTGTTTGTGTTGTGTCGCTGGCAACAACTCCACTTCGCTAGTCGTTGGCATTTTCAAGTCAAAATGGCGTCAACGCGGCCTGCAACCTCTCTGTCTCACTCTCTCTTTCTCTCCAACTGCAACTCCATTTGGCAGCGCAATAAAAAATAAGCGTGATTTTATGGGGAACGACTGAGAGATATCTCACACAATCATGCGTTCTGTTAGGTCATAATTACTTAATTAAGGAAATGAGCTATATGTCAATGTGATCCAACAGAAATCTCTTTATATATCATCTTCGTATACTCCTAATGAACCTATATATAGAGTCTTGAATTTGATATGGGAAATAACTAGAAAAACATATATAAAATATATGAAAAAATCTTCTCTTTCTGGTTTACCAAATATACTTATCTAAGCCTATAACACCCTCCTAGAGCTAATCTACCCTCCTTTTAACGTATTTTTGTGGATCAACCCATGTACAGAAAAAAAGTGAAAAGAAAAACGAATAAGCCAAACGAAATAATTTGTAGGCAAAGGACATGAACATGGACACGGACATGGATGCGGACATATGCAGCAGCAGCAGCAGGAGTAGGAGCTGCACTACCAGCAGTAGCTGTGGAGTAAGCCGTCTGGGCAATACATATGCCATCGAAATAAAACCGAAGCAGGGCTGGCTCCAGTTGCCAAGTGATGTCAGCGATTTATTTGATTTAATGCCAACTGGCGACGGCACAATGGACCCGACCTGCGAACCTGAACCACAGCCCGAACCCCAAGCTGAACCTGAACCTGAACCCAAGCCGGTAAAGGCAAACGAATCGACGGCGACGAAGAAGGTGCGGCCAACGGTTGATACGTTGTTAAAGCCAGACAAATGCAGGTGTCGCTATTGCAGCATGCAGGTGGTAAAGGTGAGGCGAATATTAAGTGATGGTGTGTGTGTGTGTGTGAGTGTGGAAACTATCTGTGTGAGGGAGGAGTGGCGTGTGGGTGTGTTTGATGTGCTGCCAGCTACTTGTTATTTGATTTACAAACATTTACAAACATTCGTATATTACTTCTACTACATCTACTTCCCACTCTTCTTCTTCTTCGTCTCTTTCGCAGCTGCACTTGGGTAAAATCAAGCGATTGGGCCAATATTGTCCATTGCATTTGTTCTCCGGGTAAGTTGAGCCGGGCTTAACACGCCTTTAAGTCATAAATTTTAATATGCTCCATTTGCGTGTCCTGTCGTGCTTCATAATTCCAACACCTTCAACTGGCTGAAGCTCCGAGGCAGCCTCACCTGTGTGCCTCTGGCGTGTTTTACCTGCAGGCAATTGAATGCCACTTTTTTCTCCTTTTTTCTTTGCGCTGCTCTGTTTCCGGCTTGAGCCTTTATAATATGGGTGCTCGACTGGTTTGTTTTCGCATACCCTAAGTGATAGTGAGTGTGGGCGTGGCAGAGGGTGGATTCGTTAATTGTAGGTGTTTGTGATAGACAGCTAGGCAAATCTATGTTGACGTATATGTGAATCGTGACTAAGCAGAGGCGAGGCTCAGACTTGAAAGGTGCTTTTTATGAGAGGGCAGTCTGATAACTTTTAGAACTAACGACAATGATATTAAGCATCAGTTTATAGAGTCTAATTCCATTCGTATGTGGAGTTTGATCTTATATACCTCGCAGCAGAATGATCTCTTATAAAATTATTGAACTTGAGTTTTCTAGCAAATCTTTATTTACTCTGAATCAGAATTGACTTTCAGTTTGGGACTTGCTTATTGGAGTTAAAACTCTAGACTCCAAAATTGATGTAGACAAAGTCTTCAGTGGAATCAAGCCAGAGTTCGACATCCTCTCTAGACAACAGTTAAGCAAGCCAGGTACAGATCATCGTCTAGTCGTGCCGGGCCGTCCTAGACTCCAGCTTACTTATTCTGTTGTATTTTCGGGTGTGCGGCATCCGCGGCTCATTCGTTTATTTGTGGCCCGCTGTTTTAAGTCATGCGTGCATCCGTGCACGAAATTCAATTTGCTTGCGCTTTCATTCCGGTTTACCGCCTGCTTCGCATCCACTTTCAATGCATTTTGTTACTTTCTTTTTGTGTGCTTTTTTATTTCTTTTTATTTTCATTTTCGTTCAGGCCCGCGTCGGCTTTTTACGGGCTTGGCGTTTGCCGCTCAGCGCTATATGTCAATGTGATCCAACAGAAATCTCTTTATATATCATCTTCGTATACTCCTAATGAACCTATATATAGAGTCTTGAATTTGATATGGGAAATAACTAGAAAAACATATATAAAATATATGAAAAAATCTTCTCTTTCTGGTTTACCAAATATACTTATCTAAGCCTATAACACCCTCCTAGAGCTAATCTACCCTCCTTTTAACGTATTTTTGTGGATCAACCCATGTACAGAAAAAAAGTGAAAAGAAAAACGAATAAGCCAAACGAAATAATTTGTAGGCAAAGGACATGAACATGGACACGGACATGGATGCGGACATATGCAGCAGCAGCAGCAGGAGTAGGAGCTGCACTACCAGCAGTAGCTGTGGAGTAAGCCGTCTGGGCAATACATATGCCATCGAAATAAAACCGAAGCAGGGCTGGCTCCAGTTGCCAAGTGATGTCAGCGATTTATTTGATTTAATGCCAACTGGCGACGGCACAATGGACCCGACCTGCGAACCTGAACCACAGCCCGAACCCCAAGCTGAACCTGAACCTGAACCCAAGCCGGTAAAGGCAAACGAATCGACGGCGACGAAGAAGGTGCGGCCAACGGTTGATACGTTGTTAAAGCCAGACAAATGCAGGTGTCGCTATTGCAGCATGCAGGTGGTAAAGGTGAGGCGAATATTAAGTGATGGTGTGTGTGTGTGTGTGAGTGTGGAAACTATCTGTGTGAGGGAGGAGTGGCGTGTGGGTGTGTTTGATGTGCTGCCAGCTACTTGTTATTTGATTTACAAACATTTACAAACATTCGTATATTACTTCTACTACATCTACTTCCCACTCTTCTTCTTCTTCGTCTCTTTCGCAGCTGCACTTGGGTAAAATCAAGCGATTGGGCCAATATTGTCCATTGCATTTGTTCTCCGGGTAAGTTGAGCCGGGCTTAACACGCCTTTAAGTCATAAATTTTAATATGCTCCATTTGCGTGTCCTGTCGTGCTTCATAATTCCAACACCTTCAACTGGCTGAAGCTCCGAGGCAGCCTCACCTGTGTGCCTCTGGCGTGTTTTACCTGCAGGCAATTGAATGCCACTTTTTTCTCCTTTTTTCTTTGCGCTGCTCTGTTTCCGGCTTGAGCCTTTATAATATGGGTGCTCGACTGGTTTGTTTTCGCATACCCTAAGTGATAGTGAGTGTGGGCGTGGCAGAGGGTGGATTCGTTAATTGTAGGTGTTTGTGATAGACAGCTAGGCAAATCTATGTTGACGTATATGTGAATCGTGACTAAGCAGAGGCGAGGCTCAGACTTGAAAGGTGCTTTTTATGAGAGGGCAGTCTGATAACTTTTAGAACTAACGACAATGATATTAAGCATCAGTTTATAGAGTCTAATTCCATTCGTATGTGGAGTTTGATCTTATATACCTCGCAGCAGAATGATCTCTTATAAAATTATTGAACTTGAGTTTTCTAGCAAATCTTTATTTACTCTGAATCAGAATTGACTTTCAGTTTGGGACTTGCTTATTGGAGTTAAAACTCTAGACTCCAAAATTGATGTAGACAAAGTCTTCAGTGGAATCAAGCCAGAGTTCGACATCCTCTCTAGACAACAGTTAAGCAAGCCAGGTACAGATCATCGTCTAGTCGTGCCGGGCCGTCCTAGACTCCAGCTTACTTATTCTGTTGTATTTTCGGGTGTGCGGCATCCGCGGCTCATTCGTTTATTTGTGGCCCGCTGTTTTAAGTCATGCGTGCATCCGTGCACGAAATTCAATTTGCTTGCGCTTTCATTCCGGTTTACCGCCTGCTTCGCATCCACTTTCAATGCATTTTGTTACTTTCTTTTTGTGTGCTTTTTTATTTCTTTTTATTTTCATTTTCGTTCAGGCCCGCGTCGGCTTTTTACGGGCTTGGCGTTTGCCGCTCAGCGTACAAAAATTTACCACCCCTCGCGCAGCACTCAGCCCCTGCCCATTCGTACATACATATATTTATGGTTTAATAGTGTTATTTTATATATATTTATATATAGTATATATTTTTTCTTGTTTCTTCGCTTTTTTTTAGTGCTCCTGGTCGTATGCTCGATGCCTTGAATGCGCTTTTCGCTTGTCCGCAAAATAATTTACGTGTATTTCAGAGCGGGAATTTAATTTATGGCGATCACGCGAATTCGATTTCCTGCGAGCAGCTCCACACTCAACTCTTCCCAGGGTGAGCGCAGCATTTATATATATATATTTATATCAATATTAAGTGAATTGCATCTGTCTGAGTTTATCAGCCAAATGTGAATCAATCGGAATAGTTGAATATTTGCAGGAAATACGATTGTGCTGAAGCAGGTAGAGTCTGGCTTAAATTGTTGAGTTTTCCGCAAGATAAGAGCAATAGAAGTGCTTAATAGCTGTTAAAGAAGCGACGCTGTTAAGTTAACAGCACCTCAAATGTTAGGTAAGCTCGCTGTTAAGTAAACAGCACCTCAAATGTTAGGTAAGCTCGCTGTTATTATGAGTCCATATCTGTATGTATGTTTGAATACATACATGTATGTATGGATGGTGTACTCTTGAAAGTAGAAAGAATAGATTAGGATTTTTATATGGTTTACACATACATACACATTCTCTTCGACGTCTCTTCGAAACGTCAGCGTAAACAGACATTTCTTTGAATTTCACAATATCAACAATGAATTTCAGCATGAAAAGCAATTTCGTTTTTTTTATACAGAATACAAATATATATATTTCAGTAGAAGAAAGTATGTTTTAGTTCATATGTTTCGTAGAAAGCTTTTTATCAAGAAAATTTCAGTAAATACATATGAAATCTTTGCTGTAGAGGCCATGGATAATAAATTCTTGAAAATTTGTAAATAAATGTTTTAACAAGCTTTAAAGTTCTGTATAGATACGATTTCTATTTAGATTCCTTGTGCAAACTCTTTGGAGCTACAGTTAAATTTTTGTGAAATGAAATTTCATGGAATACTTTTTGCTTCAACTACAATCGATTGTAAGCAGCTCAAATATTTATCGTATACGCAGCATAAAATTTCCATGGAAGCCAAACAATTACGAAAACAAAAAAAAAAAAAAAAAAAAAAGAGAGAGAGACAAAAAATAGAATAGAGTAAAAATCTCAAAGCAATTGTTCGACATGCAAATATTCAATAAATAATGCTCAGACAGCAACAGCCAAACACACAAATTCTCGAATGCCAAACGCTAACACAGATATATATCTACCTCTTTCTCTCTCTCACGCTCTCTTTCGCTCGGTCTCTTTTGAACTCTTGCTATTGGCTATTATGTGCTTGTTCCACTCATTTCAACACCTTTTTTTTTTTTTTTGGCAACACGTTGACAACAAAATTGGAATCTGCATTGAAACCGAAAATGCTTTACCAATACGCATCGCCCGTATATACCCAATGCCCAATGCTATGGTCATAAAATCTGTTGAAATTCTCTAGTGAAATTATGGCGCTTATAAAACATTTGTTGGTCGCCTGCCTGCTTAGGGAATACAGCCAGGAGGAGAAGGAAGAGGAGCAGCAGGAGCAGGCAGCGAATGAAAGCCACAGCCACGTGGCTGCTGCTGCTGCTGCTGCTGCTGCATTTGGGAAATCGACATTCAAACGTTGTGGCATGAAGACAAAGCCAACCGAAACTATAGAAATTGGCAGGGCAAAGCACGTAGAGAACCAGCAGTACCTGGAGCAGGAGCAGCCGAGGGAGGAGGCGAGCATAGTTGACTTTGTCAAAGCTGTTGGTGGTCAGCCGCAGCGGCGAGCAGCAGCTGCTGAAACAGCCAGCCCAAGGTACACAAAGCGTACCAAAATGACAACAACAGCAAAGGCAATACAAACAGCAACAACAACAACAACAACAGCAACAACAATGCCAGCGAATGTGGCAACACGAATAGCAATGGAAACGGAAACGGAAGCGGAAACAACGTCGACAGCGTTGGCTACTCTGAACCCAGCGCCGCAACTTGTCGCGTCTCCCCTGGCGCCCTGCGAGACTCAAGCAGGGATCAGCCAGGCGGAAATATTTCACTTACCCAAAAATTGTGTTTTGCAAAAAATTTTGCATTTGCAATTGTTGGTCAAGGTAGGTAAAAGGTGTAAAAGTTGTAAGAGGAAGCAGCACTGCACACTGTGGGTAGTGGGCTATCAGCGATTTTTGTTTATTTTTATAGGGGCTGGATAAGGAGTGAAGGGGGGAGAGGGTGGAGGTAGGTCGTATAAAACAGCGCTTTAATAGCTATCAACTGATGGAATACCCTAGCAAAAAGGGTATTGATCAATTGGTCGGGGGGGAACATGACAAAGTTTGGGTAAAGACAAAAAATTGATGAGGGAAAGAAAATGGTATTTTTTTTTTTTTGGACAAAGCGCCTGACTAAAAAATACCTCTCATTTATACAGGTGAGCAGGAGCTTAGTATGTGTTAAGGTAAGTCGACGTGGTTTTGGTTTGAGTGGATGACGGATAGTTGGAAACATATTCATGGCAATGTACTAGAAGAGGAAGAAGACTATTAAATATATATTTTAATAATCTTTGAAATGGGGTATATATTCTATTAGAGAAGTTGATTCAAGAGCTTAAAGTTGCACGAGAATTTCATGGCCTGAGTTCCCTCTTGGTCTGGCTGCACCACTACATAACAGGGTATTAGCCAGTCGATCACTGCTCAGCACACTTTTTTCTGTTGCCGCCGCTGTTCAAGTGCAACTGCATTGAGCTTCAGCTGGCTGATGGCTTCAACAATGCTTCAGGCGAGTGGCTGGCGCTAAAAAGGAATAAAATTGAAAGGGCAGCTAAACAGACAGCCGAATGGACAACAGACACTGGACACGTTATGGAGAGCGTCTTGTGGGACTTGCGCTCACTGCTCACTGCTCGCTGCTCACTGCTCGCTGCTCACTGCTCAGTTGGATGGCGGCCAAGTGGCTGAAAGACTTTTGGGTTCGACTGTCGTTGGCTGTCTAACGTCTTCTCCTTTTGGCCATTTGCAGCGACATTTTCATTATATGTGGGCGCAAGGATATGCCCGGCAGGGCACGCCCAGCTACAAGGCGCTGCGGGCACTGCTCGCCAGCTGTCAGCAGGACAATGTGCAGGAGCTGGCAGCCGAGCAGGCTTATATGCTGGGCGCCACGGCGCTCGATTGCTCCATAATGCTGACATTTCAGGAAGTGCAATGTCAGGCGAAGCATCACAGGTGAGTGACTGAGACACACACACACACACATACTTTCTCGCAACTAATCAGTGCTCACTTCTCTTTCAGTGCTTTGCAGCCTTGGCTCATTTCGCTGCAGGGTCGTCAATTTCTGACCAAGCTGAGCGTTTTAGATCTGGATCCCAAGCCCGACAGCCATTTTCACAAATATATAAAGCAAACGCGTCAGATTGAAAAGTTTTGCGGCGCATTAAATTAATTAATAAAGTCGCGACGCGACGCGAAACTAAACCCAAAATCATTAACAAATTCGCAGCGCACAAAACTGTGCTACACTTTTTGTTCACTGGCTAAATGAGGAAATTCCTTGTGCCTTTTGTTGTGGAGACTGATTGTAATTATGACTGGGGGCGTATTGTGTCAACAGAGAGGTGAGCAGTGTTTTATATTTGTAAGGTAATTATATAAATAAATTATCGAGTGGATAGCCAATGGAATGAAGACTGTGAATGTAGCTATACTGACTTAAGTCTCTTAGCTTGTGATAGATGCCTTACGAATGTATCTAAGGCTATTTCATAGTCTATTATACCAAGAATTCTGGGTTGACGTTTTCAGATTACGATATATGTTGCTTTATCATGATCAGAGTTTAGTTTATATATTAAAATATATATTTATTTAATAAAATTGTATACCTATATATTAAGCTACGACTGGCCCATAGATTAAATTGTTTATCAATCAATCAATCAATTTTTGTGTCTATGGATATATTTTTTAAATTATAGATCTATCTATTGATGTGTGTATCTATATGAACCGATTTATAGACAGATATTGATGTATGTACGATTGGATCCATCTATCGATATATATTTTTCAGTATATATCAACCAATCAATCTGTCTATCTGTCAATCTAGACATATTAATAAATAGATATCGATATATCTATTGTTTGAGCTAACTATCTTTTAATTGATCCATATATTATCTGTCTATCAAACAATCTATCTATGCATATCTTTCCCTCTCTGTCTTTTTGTCTCTCTATCTCTCTCTCTTTCTCTCAGTCTATCCGTTGCAGTCTTTCATCCCGTGAGCCACTCAGCTTAATCATAGTTTCCCTGCAAGCTCTACTCTATCTATCTATCTATCTGTCTATCTCTCTATCTATTCCTAGGGCATTTCATATTCCGCCCAGGCAGCTGGTCGCATAAGCGTAACTGGTTTTTGCTGTTAGCCTTTTTGGCGCGCCCCTCGCCCATGTCGCTGTCAAACTAACCGCAGGCGAGGCAGCCGCTACAGCAAAAGCAAAAGCAACAGCAACAGCCACAGAAGCAACAAAGGCAAAAACAAAGAAAAATGAAAGCAAAAAACGTAGCTGGCACACCGTGAACACTCCTTAATTAATTTCCATGCGAATGCGGTCAGGACAAGCTGGAGCCACGCGCTGCTGTCGCTGCAAAAGGCGCCGCAGGATGTGTTTTGGCGCTGCCCATCGACCCGCACAGCCTGATCCCAGTTTAACGTTGTTTCATGCAAAGTTGTTGTCCTGTCCTGTCCTGTCCTGGCCTGGCCTCGCCTGGCCCTGGCTTGGCTTGGCTTGGCGCTGCGCTGTTTTGTCAGTCGCTCAGCGTTAGCAGAGGCCAGCAGTTGGTTTTGCCTAGCCTTATCCCGTCCAGCCACAAAATGGGCAACAAAATTGTGACATTCACCGAACAGCAATTGGATGACTATCAGGTGCGTGTGTGTGTGTGTGTGCGTTCCTTAAAGAGCAGCTAAATCATGTAGAAAACTTAAATATTCCATGCGCCAATCCAGGATTGCACGTTCTTTACACGCAAGGAGATATTGCGGTATGTATTTATATGACAGCACGGGGCGTATACGCAATTTGCTGCCATGTTGAAAATATAATAATAAGCGAAACTATTTTGCGTTCCATTGTTTGGCGCAACCTTTTGTTGGGTGTGTACACACACACACACACACACACACACAGAGCACACATACACAAAAGCCTTTCATCAGCTTGCTTTACTCCTTTACCCTCTCTGCCCTCCCCGTCGCCCTTCCAGCGTGCATAAACGCTTTCGTGAGCTGCGGCCGGATTTGGTGCCACGCCAAATGACCGAGGGTCAGGCATCGAGTGTCAAGGTTCCACGCGAATGCATTGAGAAGATGCCCGAGTTGCGTGAGAATCCATTTCGGCGACGTATCTGTGAGTACAACAACAACAACAACGACCAGCTTCAACAACAATTTCCTCATTCACATTTATAAGCAGCAGAGAAAAAAAATATATAAAAATATTTTTGTTTTGTTCTGTTTGCTCTTTTTTTATTTTTTTTTTTTTTGGTCAACGCCCAACTGTGCCCCTGGCACGCCCACTTGGCAGGCGAGGCCTTCTCACGCGATGGCCTGGGCAATTTATCCTTTGAGGACTTTTTGGATGCTTTATCCGTGTTTAGCGAGCAGGCGCCGAGAGATATTAAAGTGTTTTACGCTTTCAAAATTTATGGTAAGTTTCCTCATTATACTTTGTGCATGCATATGGGGGCAAAATGGGGTATATTGGTTGGTTGGCTGCTGATGATTGTTCCAGAAAGAATAAACTTTATGTATACTAATAGCTCGAGTATATACTATGTATATACATATACATATGTGGGGATATACGAGTTAATCTACAACTGCTCAACTATATGGGAACTGACTATTCCAGTAAATACTTTTTTTTAATTATAGAAATCCCCTATGATGTTTCTTGGCAAATGCGTTATAAATGTTAAAAACTATAAAAGTTCTATTGGGTATGCGATGTCTCATTGCAATATAAACTATGCAGACTCAAGGATTTGTATAGTTACCTCCAAGTTCGTCTATTGTCTTGAGGGAAGTTCATGCATATATATAGTGAACTCCTGCTGTAGTATCATCAACTTGAACTTTAAATTCTCTGCTAAATTCTCTGTTATACACATTACTCACAAATATATCTCATTCTCTCTCATTCTCTCCTAATTCGCTTTGTCTGTTGACCCTTTCCTTGAGAATTGCCAGAGCAGCCCGAGCTTCTACAAGTGCGTGATATGGAATATATAATACATTGAGAAATTTCAAATTTAATATTTTGATTCGTATTGTATTATAATATTTTTAGTACTATGAACTCTTAATTTGCCTATTATCTATAAGAAGGCTTTCGTGTATGACTCTGAATAACTCTAGGACCTATAGATATAATTTTTTGAATGTGAGTTAGTATATATAAATTGAATTAATATACATAGTATATATAATCTTTCAGCTCATATATGGAAGAGCGACTCTTAAAGCTTTTAATCAGGGTATTTATCTGCTGCTGAATTTCGTGTTGTTGGCTGTGCGGTGCACACTTTTGGCCATGTTCTAGGCCAGAACGTTTGCGGGCTTTGTTTATGCATTTGCGGGCTGTCGCCACACGCGCTATACCTCTTTCTCTCTCGCACTCCCTTTCCCTCTCCCTCTCTCTTGCTGGTATTTATATGGTAAGGCCAAGGCATTTGCCTAGTCGCGCGCCTCAATTATTTGTGGCTCAGCTCCAAAAATTCCAACTGCAGCCAGCGCACCGTTGTTGTTGTTGTTGTTCTTGTTGTTGTTGTTGCCTGGCCGAGTTCAAGGCCAGTCATAAATTCTAATAAGCATTTTAATTGAAATTTAAATGAGAATGTGAAAAATGTCGCGCTTTCACTTGGCAAATTGATTTTACAACTTTTCTGAATTTACGAGACAGAGAGAGAGAGAGGGAGAGAGGGGGTTAGACAGAGAAAGCTGAGGCAAATAAACTGTGCAGCAATTAAATGGCACAGTGTACACTGTGCAACACAGGCAAATATATATTAGTTTCTCTCATATGCTCGCTGTAAATTGAATTGGGAATTGAATCAACAGAATCAAAAGCAGAAAAACAAATGCAAATTGAATGAAAGAAACTGAAAAAAAAAAACTATTAAATAATTGCATAAAGCAAACACAGAGAGAGAAGGATAGAGAGAGAGAGGGAGAGAGAGGAAACGAGTACAGTAACAATTTTAAATGAATAATTGTTGTGAATAAGCAAATAGTTTAGTCTCTGTTACAAATTGAATCAAATTGAATTAGATGCGGTTCATGGCTGCCTTTATAGATAGATATAGAGAGTAATAACAAAAGAAGTCATTTAGCAGGAGTTGGCCGACAGCTGAACTGAAGCTAATTGGGCAGCAGGAAGCTGGCGCAAACTTGTGTCTAATTGATTGTTCGAATTTCATTTGTTTATTGACTTGAACTAAAATGCAAACTATCAAAATATATGCAGTAATTCACACTATGTTCACAGCTTGTCTGGTGTGTAGGTATTTCAGTCATTAATGGAATTCGCTGTCGACTTCAGGCTCATCCTTAATGACAATAAATTCGAATCTCAAATCGAGATTCCTGAGCTTATTGTGATTCTTAAGTCAGCTTCAATTAGATTTAAACAATTTGCTTAATTGACTTATTATTATTATTTATTGCCTAAGTATTTCAATGTCTCATAAATTTGCTATTCATGCGATTATCCTGCACATCCTTTCGACTTCTTTAGGTCCATGCTTAATATGTGTTAGGAAAATGGAGTTGATTCTCGTTTCGAATGCGTTGGATTATTAGATTGACACAAATTCGAGCCATGCAACACGCGCGCAGCACACAGACACTCACAAGTCTCTGTGTGTGTGTGTTAGCATATGTTAGTGTGTTTGTTAGCTCCTAACTTAGTTTTGCACACATCAATTCACTTTTATATGCATAAAAATGTCAGACATGATAAGCAGCCTGAGCTGTGAGTAAGCAAGCGTTGCAAACGGATTTAACCGACTGCATAATACTCTTGTGGTGGACAAAATTAAGCATAAGGAATACGGCTTCGGCCTTTACATAGCTGAATATAGATTCGAATGATCTATATGCCTATTCATTTTATATTTCTTATATCTAGCCCATTTCGAAAATTCCATTTTGCCACGCCTTATTCTATCAGCTCAGGATATATACGATTATACATACTGAATTACCAGTCTCTAACTTACAATGGATAAGCAGACTCTTGTAATGCTAGAACCAATATACTCTTTAGAATTATGAGCAAGTATAAATACAAATATAAAAGTGCATGCTCTCACGCACACTACTTAAAATTCATGCACACGACGGAGCTAGCAATAAACTAATATACTCTTTCTGTCACTGCATGAATGCATATAAAATAGATAAATAAGCTAGCACGAGCACACATAGACACACACACACATCTACACATACCCACACGCTCACAGAGAGAGAGAAATGGACTGGAAACGGAAGCTAATATACCCTCAAGACAGAGTACGTGAGCGAGTATACGCCAGCAACCACACTACACTACACCTCTCGCTCACTCCAACACACACACTCAGAGATGCGGATACACAAAATTGTTAAACCCTCTTTATAGTTTCCGAGAGGGTATACGAAAGGGGAATACATATACAAACATAAAGGGTCTGCACCTTGAGCATCTCACAAAACTAATATACTCCGATTGCACTCATCGCGAATGAGTATGCCTGGTATACCAGAAGGAGCATTCGCACACCTACTGTCTCTCTCTCTCTCTCTCGTTCTCTCTTTCTCTTGCACACAATTTGCATAGTTGTTTGCACACATCTTACTTATGTCTGTCTGCTGATGACTTTGCAGATTTCGATCAGGATGGTTTCATTGGGCACGCCGACCTGATGTCCTGCCTGACGACGATGACCAAGAACGAGCTCAGTCCCGAGGAGCATCAACAGATTGCCGACAAGGTAATCGAGGAAGCGGACGTCGATGGCGATGGCAAGCTGTCCATATTGGAGTTCGAGCATGTCATCTTGCGGGCGCCAGACTTTCTATCCACCTTCCACATACGCATCTAGATGTTGCAAGTTGCTATTGCTGCAGTTGTTGTTGCTGTTGCAAGTTGTTGTTGTTGTCTGCCACATCACATAAAAATGCCATCAGCGTGATTAAGTCTCGGCCAACCCGGGATCCAGGATCTGGCCAATTGTCGTGACAATGTGCATGTCAAATGTCACCCAGCTGCAGTTGTTATAAAATTTATAAGCCAACTATGTGTGTGCGTGAGGTGTGTGTGTGTGTGTCATGAGGTGCACGTCAGCGATACCCTATAATGTAAACATATATTAATGCCTGAAGTAATAAAGTTGCTTAAACCTAGAAATTATATCTATTTACATACATATATACATACAAGGTACTCAAAGGCTATTACAAGGCTTAAATGTGGACGCACTAGATACCCTGTAAAGTAAAAATATATTTATTAAATAAGAACATCAAGTTATAATGATTAAATATATACATATGAACTACCCCAAAAAAAGGGTAATACTTATGACTGACAATTAAGCACTTTGGGCTGCAGAGATACCCTGTAGAGAGTGATATTAATGGAAATCGTATTAGAAGACAAAAGGCTTCTTCAAATTATAAATGTATTATTTATTTGAAAGTGGAAATTAAATGGAAATAATCTGGATTATGAACGTGCAAGATACCCTGCAAAAGAGATCTAAAATTTAAAGCAAATGCTCCAATAAAATGGAATAATCAACGTAAGCCATGACAGCAACAAATTGGGGCGATTAGCCATAGAGGCGATGTTAATTAGAAATAATAAATATGTCTATGAAAGTGTCGTGGCCATAAGTGAGATACCCTGTAATACTGATTAACAACAGCAAGCGCTTTGAATATAATATAAAATCAATAAGATTAGTCAGGCTTTAAAGTTAGAAATTTTAGTTATCAAAATGTAAGTTTGAGAAAATCAAAGTAACAGGGCGCGTGAGATACCCTGTAAATGTTAATGCCTTTGATAACCATAGGTAAAAGCTGAGAAGCATATATTATAAGCACGCTAGATGCCCTGTAAGACATATGAAAGTTTAAATAAACTAAAACCATCCGTAGACCTTCATTGCAATATACCACACAGCAATGGGCATTATACAGGGTATATGGCAGATGCAACCACAGCGGCCGTAAACATGCAATGAAACTGTTACTGTTGTTGTCGTCGTTGTTGTTGTTGTCGTTGTTGTTGCTGCTGTCTCTGCAGTTAACCTCAATAATGGAAAGCAGTCAATGGCATGAAATGGAGATTTGGACAACAGCAGAGGTCACATACGTGCATGTGTTTGTGTGTGCGCCCCTCTCCCTCTCTCTCTCTCTCTCTATGTGTGTGTACGCGCGTTGTCAAAGTTTTATCAATTTGCCAGTTTGAGCTTAAAGTAGTTTGTGGCAAAATGAAACGCGTGCTGAACTGTTCTCATATCCTGGAGCCTATTGGAAGTGGCTTAAGGGTATATCGTTTTTAAAAATGTGTATGCAACAGAGAGACAAAAGGTATGAGAGTATACGTACATATATTTGAGGGTATATATATGCTCTTGAGTAGAATCAATAGAAAGGTGTTAGACCTAAAAATTTTACATCTCAGTTGAAATATGTATGTCACATGATATTTATTTCAGCACTTCTGTATTTTCATTCTGAATTTTAATCACATTTCAGGGTATCTGCTAGTCATGCACTGCGGATTAGAACAGCCTCAGTTTTTCCTCTGTCCCACAATTATTGTAATTGGTGTTTTTTTCTTGATTCTTGTTTTATTTTTATGCAATTGGCAGTTAACGGTAAACCGATTGAGACCGTTAGCTAATTGCATTCACAGCATATTAATGGAATGTCATATGGCCGGACTTATATGCGAGGGTGGTCTGTGTAATTGCTTGACTAATACGGAACAAAATAAATTGATCAAAGGCTTGTTCTACCTCTTTGGATAACTCTCTCTCTCTCTTTCTCTCTCTCTCTCTCTCTCTTACTCTCTCTCTCTCTCTCTCTTACTCTCTCTCTCTCTCTCTCTCTCTCTGTTGCATATAAGTATATCAGAAATGAAACGGATCAATAGGGACAAGTTTTCAGGCCATCATATATCCATATCTCAGCTAATTAAATTGCATATCGAATACTTGTGAAACCACCCTCGTCAACAGGATCACAAATTCGCTTGTTACACGCAAATCAGTTTTTATTTTATTTCGACTGTTATTTAAATCACGTTCAATTCGCATTTTAATTTAGTTAAGTTTTAGTTCTCTATTCAATAATACGCATAATTTTACATACAATGTCTTTTACATATATAGTTTATATATTTTTTCATATATATATGTATATATATATAAATTGTTTTTTTTTTCTTATTTTTTTGTTGTCTTAAACATTAGAAGAAAGTCTATTACAAGTATTCCATAATTGTATTTATTTTATTATTTATATTTATATATCTATTAATGGACTCGTATTACGTATCATTCCAAAAATTAAACCATTTGGCTGTCATCTAAATTGTTTACTTTAGTTAATTGTGCATGTAAAACTGTACGCTTTGACTGACATTGAACTACATACATATATACATATATGTATGAATGTAAGAATATATATTATAGTTTACTATTGCATTTCGATCTAAACCATAAGCAGGGTATACAGAGCTCTATAGCTAGATGAACTAAAACAGTGAAATTTTGGATGCTATACACAAAAACAACAACACTTAAGTTTACAACTACTAAGCTTAACATCTATATAAGATATACATATATAAGACATATATATATAAGTATATATGTATAGTTGTATAGTTTGTATATATATATTATATATAAAGCAAAAATTATTGTGAGCCTTAAAGTTCGCGTATCTTGTTTTTTTTACATTTCATTTCGTATACTTTATGTATTTCATTAAAATTTTATTTTCATTTTTTTTTTTTCATATATATTTTTTTCTAATAATTAATTCGTTGAGCTCTACTTTTTTAAATATTTTTATATTTTGCTGCTTAATTCAATATTTTCAAAATACATTTAGTGGGTAAATATGTTTAAATTAGCTCAAGTTTCTCTCTCGTATACATTCGTTATAGTCTTTTTAATTTTAATATATTTATTTATAATTATTTTTATTATTATTATTATTATTATTTTTTTTTTTTTTTTTTTTCAATTTAAAACAAAAACACAAAAACGAAATTGTACAATTGGCTTTGAAAACTCTTTCGCTTGGCTCTCAAACTGTCGGTGTGTGGGTGCGTACAGTCGCTTCAAAAGTCGTGCGTGCCGCAATTGGAAAAACCGTAATCCGAAAAGCTTTCAAAGCTCTTCAACAAATTTCAGTAGACCGAATTATGATGCTCGTAGTTGTTGTGTGCGGCCGCTGCGTGGTGTAAATACGAGGGTATTGCCGTTGCATTTAGTTCCGATGCGCGCCGCCGCAGCGCTGCAATGCTGTGACCACGCCAAACATCCTCGTCGGTGGCGCCATCTGGCGACTGCATGGCCTGATGGCAGTGCGGCAGCAAATTTGAGCTATCCTGTTGCTGTTGCTGCTGCTGTTGTTGTTGCTGCTGCTGTTGCTGTTGTTGATGTTGTTGTTGTTGCTGCTGCTGCTGCTGTTGCTGTGTTGGTGTACCCGACTGCTGTTGGTGTGTGAGACTCTGTTGGTGTGCTTGCTGTTGTTGCTGTTGCTGCTGTTGTTGCTGTGGTTGGTGTGACTGCTGCTGCTGCTGCTGCTGTTGGTGAAGTGGCTGTGGAATAGGAATACAGAGTGTTAAGTTTAACAGCGCTGTTAGCTGGTGCTTGGTTTGTGTCTTCGCTACTTACCATTGCCTCGTTGTTGAGTTCATTTTGATTGGGCTGCGCTGCCAGCGGCGGCGGCGGCGTCACCGACGAACAGCTGTTCATGTTGGGCGGTGTTGTGGCGCTCGGGGAGCCGCCCGGCCCACAGCTCACCCCCCCGCCCACACCATGCTGATACATCATCGAGTCGCCTGTGCAGGTGGGAAAGAGTCGAAACGAGTTCAATTAATGCCTGAAAATTGTAACACTACGGAACAAAAAACCTGTCTCCAAAAACCTAATTAGCACACCTATACGAAAACAAACAAAACTCAAAATTCAAGCAGAAGCAGAGCTAAAAATCATGCCTGCAGGCCATATCTGATAAATTAAGCGGCTGCCTGTTAATTGAGCCAGCAAATAAGTCGAAAAGGAAAAAATGCGTCAAGAGCTCTATAAATTAAACGTATGTGGCTTTTATTTACTTAACAAATTTATTTAAACAAAATGAAGAAGACGAGCAAGAAGAAGCGAGTTCAAAGAAATGAAAATTCGTGTTTTGACAATTTGTGAACAACATACAAAAACAAGGAGAAAAAAAAATGTCAAATGGAAAGTTTTTTTTTTTTTTTTTTTTTATTCATGTGATTTTAATTAGGGGTAGAGGGTTGCACCTACCCAAAGCATTCAAGCCATAGTGCTGATAGGTGCCGGCACCCAGAGCTGAGCCCATGTTTATGCCCGAATTGAGGCCGCTGTTCAGCGAAGTCGTTTGATTCAGCTGACCAAAGCCTTGGCATCACAATTTATACACGCACATATAAATAGCAGTTGGTTAGTCATCGAGTTAGTTAGTTAGAGCGGCTCCACTATCCTTCAGCTAGTGCTCACTCACCTGCCGTCATGGGGTTGACGCCCACGCTCCAGCGATCCCCGCCGAACATCCCGGTGCCGCAGAGGCCATCGCTCATGGCAATGTTTGTGATGTTCGCCCCGAACGGCGGCAGCCCGTGCGACGGCAGCAGAGCGCCTGGCGTGCGGAACACATTCGTGGTCTTCTTGCGCTTCTTCCACTTGGCGCGACGGTTCTGGAACCAGACCTGAAATTGAGAGAACATTCAGTTTAATGAAGTTTGCCTAGGGGTGGATGTTGGAGTAGAGACTTGAATAATGCCTCAAAATCTTGAGTGAGCTGATGAAAGGGGAATGGAATATAAGAAATTAGAGGGAATATTAGACTAAGAAAGAGAGCGAGAGAGAGAGAGAGTGTGTGATTGAGTGCTGAGCTAGTAGAGATCATGATTTTGTTACTCTAAGACTATTTCAGACAAACTCTTTACTGACTTTAAACAGAAGTGCTGGTTAATGATATTTTTGTAATGAAATTTCTTTGATTTACTTAGATAAGCTTAAGTACAGAGTAGTTTAACTATGCCTGCAAAATTTTTAAAAATTATAAACTCTTTTCCTTATTTTTAGATTTTTGGAAAGAAAAACGAAATTGAAAATGAAGAGACGAGAGTGAACCTCTCTATTGTCGCTTATCAAATAAACAGCATATAATCACCTAAGCAACCAATATACTCCTTTTGCACACTTAACAGCGTATCATTAAATAAAAAGGAAAACTTATTCAATTCCATTTTCAAGCTTTGACTCAATGCAAGCACAGCCAATTAAAGACACGGCCAGGTGAGGTTAAAGCCTTAAGAACGCCGCGCACACATATGTAAATATGTTTGTAGCCTGTGTGTGTGTGTGTGTGTGTGTACATGTGTTGTCTGCTTGTTAAGCGACTTCTCTTACATGGTCTTAATCGAGATCAATTACCGTCGTGACAGTCAAAACATGTCTCGACTCACACACACCTACTCGCACACACACACACACACATTCACAGATGTGCATAAATTGCGTATGTAAATTCTTTATCTCCATATAGAAGAAGCAAATTATTTGGCAGCTGCCAACGCGCAGCCCCAACGCATCTTTCTGGTCAGCCGAAATGCTTTTGTCTTCCAGTCAGCTCTTGACTTACCCCAATGGGGGAGGTGTGGGTAGGGGCCTGGGTAGGCGTCATACACGTAGACAGCGGTCGAGGCCCATGTCGGATGTGTGTTTTCGAAAATTGGCATTTCCATATGCATAAGAATTAGACAGAGGCGAACGGAGGGGCGGAGAGGCGGAGAGACGGAGGCGGATAGAGAGACTAGCAAAGGCAGCGCTGTCTATAGACACATGTTGAGGTTTTGACATTTACAAGCAGCTGCACACACACACACACGAACACTAATACATACATATTGAAGCTGTTAGCTGGCTTGGAAAAAGTGTTGCCTACTTTTGAGCGCAGCGCAATTGCAGTTTTCCTTTTGTCACATTTTTTCTCGCTTTTTGAGCGAAACAAAATTCTGTTTTTCCACTGAAGAGCTGAGTGAATGACTTGTGACATGAAAACGATTTTTCCGCCGTGTTAAATGTATAAATATATATAAAAGACGGCGACATCATTCGCTGTTTTAGCCATCCACATCACGCGGCGGGTTGACAACTTAACCTGACTTAACCAATGCCTTGCTTTGTATGTGTGTGTGTGTGTGTGTGTGTGTGTCTGTCCGCATTTATTGGTTGAAATCTTGAGCTGTCAGCGAGTCGCGCTGTCGCCTGACAGTCAGCCGAAACAGGCAACAAACTAATGGCCAAGAAGAAGCACAAGCAACAAAAGGCAACACGGAAAAACTGTTAAGAACAGCAGGTCGCAGCTCGAATACCCTAAAGCATGTGAGCAACCGGGAAGGGGTATACCCCTTTGATGAGGATATGGTTATATTATGAATGAGAGTATAACTTAAAAAGGATTCATTAGAATTGCAGCAACTGCGAGCATCTCCTATAGCTGCTGCTATTTATATTTCTCTTTAAATATGCTTCTCTTCGAGCTGCAGTTCAAAGCTTGAATGGGAAATAGCCTATGTGCATACTCTATATAAGTATAAGTATTTTTTTTTTATATATAAATATCCACTTTGTTTTTCTTCTTTAAGCCAAACTTGAAACTGGGGAAATTCTTTTTGGAATTTATTTTTATTATTTTTTTTTTTTAAGCTAGGCAGATGTATCATATATCTATAAAAACTTATTGATTTTATTATTTTTGATTGTTTATATTATTTTTAATTGAGATTCGTTCGATATATCCACTTTTGTATGTTCCATGTACAGTAAAAAATGCCTAAATTGAATTGAAACTAAGACTGAAAGCTTAGGCTGAATTTTTATACTAGTCCAATAAGCAAAGCATGACTCAATGCCATATTTTCGAAGCGTGAGAAATAGGTGGAAAATGCTACCGAAAACCGCAATGAATTCTTAGAAATAGGCTCTCGCATTCAATGTATTCATATCAGCTCATTGTTACATGCCCACTCTCTAAAGGCATATAGCCCACGCTGCTTAAGGCGTATCAAAGGGCAGAGCCATAGCCCGAGCCAGAGCTACAGCCAGCTGCAGCTGAAGCTGAAGAAAAATGGCAAACTTTTGTGCAAAGTAACTTTGCTTGTAGCGCTGATGGTCCCCAGCGTATTTGTCATATGTCGGCCAGCAGGCAGTCAGGCAGGCAGACAGACAGCACACAGAGAGAGAGAGAGAGAGAGAGAGAGAGAGAGAGGGAAATAGCGCGAGAGAGTGACAGAGTGAGGTCGACACACAGCGGGAGCAATCAGACAACTATTTGGACAGCAGCGCCTGGGATCGACAGACGTTTCACTAAGTATGCTCGCAATGTTCCAACAGGGATTTCACTTCAGGGTTGTGCTGGCATTGGCTGCGACGGCGACGTTGACTGTGACGGCGACGTTGACTGTGACTGCGGCGTCGGCAGCGACGACCTTGACTTGTTTATGCTTTTTACGTGTTTATGCGTCGCTCTATTCATTAACTTTTAATTTAATAATTTAAGACAATGTCTGACAGTCTGGCTATCGCTCACTCGCTCGCTCGCACGCACGCTCCCTTGCGCCAGACTCTCTCTTGAACGTGCTGTGGCTGTCTGTCTCGCTCTCGCTTCTGCTTAGCTACAATTACATTTTGTTCGCTTCTTTTATTTTGCTTGCCAAATTCGCTTTGATTTCATTCTTTTTTATGTTTTGCTCGCTTGCCGTATGCTTCTTCCTGTGTGCGTGTGCGTGAGCGTTTGTTTGTGCTTGTCGGCGTGTGCGTGCGTTCTTTAAAGGCCTAGTCATTGCATAGCTATAGTCGCGCTGGCATACCTCTTAAATTGGCCTAACGTGCATGACGTGCCCCGGCACGCAAATAGGCGTTAAAATGTCGGTTAAACAAAACATTTATTTTTTATTATGCACAGCAACCCATATACACACACACACACACAGACACACACACACACATAAACGTGTAGGGTGTGTATAGACTCTGCATATGCCAGCATGTTATCACTCTCTATGCCAATTCCAGCCTTCTCGCACGCCCCGTGTCTCTGTCACTCACACTCACTCCCTATCTCGCTCTCGCTCCCACTCCCGCTCCTTCTCTTTGTTTGTTGACGCTCCTTTAGCCACGCTAAATTTGTATTTCAACGGTAATTTTTTAAGCTTCGCCCTTATGCATAAATTATCAGACGTGGAGTGTGTGTAAAAAAAAATTTAGGAGGGGGACGGGGCAGATGAGCATTTGCGCTTTGACTACCAATAAATAAGAGATTTGATTTATATAGCTTACGAAATAAAAAGTGAAACGAAAAAAGAGCTATAAAGGAGCTAAGTGAATGGTCTATAATATTTGATTTGTGTATCAATAATAAAAGAAAATAGGAAATAGAGGTCAGAGCGTAAGATTGATTTGTGTATTTAAATATACATATTTACATGAAAGTAAAGATGAGCTTATAAAATGTATTTTTCTTAAGGAAATAGAGCTCTGAGTTTAATTGACAAAGGTGAATTTACATAAATGCAAAACTCATTTCAAACTGAATTCCAAGAACTCAGATATTTTTCAAATGGAATTATGCAGAAAAACTGAAAATTTATCCTTTAAAATTTCATATAGTTTTTTTTTTGTACCATTATAAAATTTCAGCTCGATTGGAAAATTCTATACTTCCCCTATAAAAATGCACATACAAATTTGAAGTTTCTCTATAAATTTCACCAAGTTTTCACTTGAATTCATATTCAAAATTCTAAAAAAAAAAAAAGGAATAGTGCACTCCATTAGCATTTCTTGGCATGTTGTATTCCAATTCGAAATGCAATTTCAGCTGGCAAAGGACTTCAAATTGTAGTCACCCCAGCTCCAGCTGCAGCCCCAGTCCAATCTTTGAGCTACCTATTCAACCACCTCCAACCAGCCAACAAGCAAATGGAGCAGAACGTAATCAAAAGCCGAAGGCAAAACCAACAACAACAACAGCAAGAGCAAAAAGAGATTTCCAAAAAAGATTTTTCTGGCCATATGCTGCAAAGCAAAAGCATTTTCATGTTTGGACTTTTAATTTTCACTTGCGCCTGACAAACGGGCAAAAAAAGAGAAACAAAAAGACACCACCAGACAGACAAAAGGTGTGAGCACAACAACAACAACAACAACAATGAGATGAAGAAGAAGCATTACGAAAAACTGTTGCAAATAATAAATGAGTCAAGTTCATGAAAAAGCAATTTCTTGCGGCAGGCCACAAATATTAGCACCAGCAACAACAACAACAACCAGCAACAACAACAACCACACCCACATTGTGTTGATCCGGGCACACCCGAAAACGCACCCTTAGGGGGTTTCCAGAAGTCAGAAATTAAGTAGCTGCCAAATGACATGCTGCATCGCATCAGGGGGACGCTGGCAGTGAAACGAACCCAAATGGGCTAAACAAGTGATTTGCTTTGATTTTATGACTAGCGCCCTAACTGGATGACTGAGCTGCTCTGGCCTGGCCCGGTCTGGCCCGGTCTGGCCCGGTCTGGCCGGCTCTGACCTGGTGGTTGTTAAGGGGTCGTTGTCTACCAGTGTCAAAGACCCAATGGTATTTTTATTATGAAAGTGAACCTGTTTATAACTCGCTCCATATGATTGCCAGCCATTTATAATGGTAAATCCGTGTCTCAGCGCAGAGGGGGCCTCGTTATGCAACATTAATTGCGCATTATGGCTCATAAACAGCTGTCACACTATTCTAGGTGCAAATAACAGTTAGATGGCTTAGCTAGGCTGTTGATCAAGCTAGTTGCTGGTGTTTGTATAGAAATCTTATATTTAGAAATATGAATTGAGAGTGGCCCTGAACACAAATGAGCTTAGCCACGATTACATATCGAGGCTGTGTGGCTTAGACGCTAGATAGTGGGTTGCACTTTATCTGTTCTAAGGCAAGCGAGTCAAGTTTCAAATTACTAATATATTAACAGCTACATAGCATAATAATATATCTTTTGCATTCACATTTTAACAGTTGAATATAAAATACTTCATGGTTTAGCTATGTTAATGTTAGCAGAGCAGTAAAAGTAGACAATTCTATTTTTAGCTCATTCAAATGAAGCAAGCGCTGAAATGCAGACTTACTTAAGCAGCAGGTTGCAGGTTCAAATGCAGCAAACATTGAAAGCTTTTTTTTTTTTAATTTTCTGCAGCAGACATTGAAAGCTTTTCTCTGCATTGGAATTTTGTGGAAGTTCATGCTGTTATGTATTCCCTTTGTCAACAGAGCCTAGTTGTTGTCGGTGGCGCAGTGGTTAGGGTGTTGGCATGTGAGAGTGAGGGAGGGTGTAGTAAGCTAATTAATTAGACAGAGTTCAAACCTCGATTCAGGCTTTGGAAGGGGGAAGGAAGTTTTTTTTTTTTAGATTTTTTTATTTTTTTTTTGTTTATAAATTTTGTCTAATATCAATAAATTCACTTAGAAAAGTCTGAGGTATTAAAAGTAAGCAGGTGCTGTCTACAATGATTTGCTAGCTTTGCCAATTACATTCTAGGCAAAGCAAACTATTTGCCTTGGAAACCACGTTTAATTTCTCTTTGTAAACTATGCAAATAATTCTTATATTGATATGGAGAGGACTCTGTTTATAGATTTGTATTGTTTGCATATGGCAGACAGACAGCGAGTGGCAATTGCTGTACCTGCATTGTGGCACTCTCTCCATACATAGAAATGCACTTTGGCCACTTGAAAAAAGTCAATTTCAAAAATATCAATCACAATTGATAGCCAGAGAATCGCGTTGCCAACTATCGAAACACTAATAACGGCAACGGCAACGGCAACGGCAACAGCAGCTACAGCAACAACAATAGCAAAATGGTAAAATTGCAATCAAAATTCGATTAGCTGCAAAATGCAAATATTATTTATTAAGCCTGCAAATGTCATATATAGTTGGCCGGGAAAGGACAGGACGAACAGGACAGAAATGCAAAAGTGCCCCCAGCCCAACGACGATGCTTTCTCGCTGTGTATTAATAAACATTTGATTGGCAAACACAACGATGGAGCGAAAGAGAGAGGGAGATGGAGAGGTAGAGCGCGAGCAGGCAGCTAGAGCGAGTGAGCGGGAGAGCTAGAGCTTGCAATAATATTTGGCTTGTTTTTATTGACAATTTTTGCTGGTTAAGCGAGCAGTTGTGAACGCTTGTTTGTTATTGCTGCTGTTCTTTGCTGCATAATCAAAAATCAATTGGGCACGTTATTGCATTTTCTTTGAAGCTGAATTGTTCGCCGTGGCCTGGCAACCACATGAAATAAGCACTTGAAAAGGCAGGCAGCTCTCCTCTGCCAATGGCTTCGGATGATTGTATTCTGTTGCTTTTCGGTCTCCGTTTCTCTGATTTTACTTTGAAGTCCTTTTGCCACTTGTCGTTGGCTACGAGCAGCTTTTTATTGGATGGCCTGAGTGGTTTATGGAAATCGCTTTTCGGCCAATATCTTTTCATATAAAAATTGCGTATAAATTCATAAAGCGACTCAGTTGCTATTGGTGTTGTTGTTGTTGTTGTTGTTGCTGTTGCTGCTACTGTTGCTGCTGTTGTTGTTATTGCACACAAATGGAGTCGATTTATTTTATGTTATCCTTTAAATCCTGCTTTACGAGCCAGCGCCCAGCGACACTTGCTGCGACCTGCCACCCAACCAACCCAATCAGCCACCCACTCAGCCTCCCACCCAGCCGAACAGGCAGCCAAACAGCTTTGCTTCGCTTTGCTGTGCTTTGCTTTGCTTTATCCAACCCGCCTGCCTGCTGCTGCTACACTATGTCTGTCCCACTCTCTCGCACACGCTTGCCCCCCAACACGGTTTGGTGGTTGCTCTGCCGTCCCTTTTGGCTGTGGAACTATTGGCTCAGCTGCTTAGGCTTAGACTTCGGACTTTGGACTTTTGGCGGATTTATGAAATAGTTGACCATTGGACTAGGCATTACTGGCATTACTATTGCGAGTCACTGCGTGGGTGTGGAGGGGGCGGTCGGAGTAATGCAGCGCAGTGCATATTTTGGGCTGCCTCTGGTGGGGCACACGCAATGCAACCCCCAAAAATTGTTTGGTGCATGCGCAGCTCGTGCAAAAGCTAGCGAAATTTGCTGCCCTTTTTTTGGCTTTTTTTTTTTTTTTTTTTGGGATGGAAGTTGGAATGTGAGAAAGCTAGCGAAGTTTGCCGTTACTTTTTGTTGTTGCTTTTTTTAGTGTGTGTGTGTCTCTAAAGAATGTAAAAGCTAGCAAAATGCTGCGATATCTAGCTTTTTTGTTGGCCATTTAATATACTTTTTTAGTATTTCAGGGGTAAAGGATGAACTTATTTTGTTTTCTATTTTTTTCATTTATCAATGGACCATTGCAAGCCGGTCGCTTATCCCCATGACCATGGTCAGTGGGGGCGCGCACAGTGAGGACTCGATTGCGCAGCAGCTTCGACACTTTGGGCACGCCATTTTCACACAAAACATTTCAATGAAAAGTATTAACGAAATTGCTTTCGAAATTGCTTCATATGCCATAAACAGAATGCGTGCCAGATTTTCTTTATGTGCATTTTATGCGAGACAGCGACTGGGCCACTCGCCAGCACTCGCACATCTCTCTCTCTCTCTCCCTATCTCCCTATCTCTTTCTCTTTGTCTCTGTCTGGCTCTTTCTAGCTGCTGTAGCATATTTTCGTTTTTGGTATTTCAATTAAAGTTTAATTAAATCGCGCTGCCATGGTTATCTAAAAGGCCAAACTGCATTTGGCTTAACTTAACTTTCTCTATGCTCTCATCTTTTCAGTATTCCCCTCCCTCTCCCTGTCTCTCTCTCTCTCCTCTGCTTTTTTAGTAACTGTAATTAAATTCGCATAGAGACTGAGCCACTGACTGAGCTCTCATAAATTTTGTGTCTTTCCACCCACCTCGATTGGCCTCTGCCCCTTGCAGTGCTTCGAGTCTCGCATTAGACGGCTTAGCACATAAATTAGTTCTCTCTAACTGCTGTGGACATCATTTATCACGACTCTTGCGTTGCTATTGCCTTGGATCTGAGTTGACTGAAATCTTTGCTAATCGATAGAAGTTTTGGAAGGAGCTGTTCAGTGAATCTATGTCTTAGAATATATTTTGTAGAATTACTTCTTGGGGATAGATTAGCTGAGACTTATCTCATTTTATATTTTACAGATATACCAAGTAATATAACTGTCTGTATCGATCCACTACATAGGGAATTTGTGGCCTCTTTTCTGAACAAGTTTAGCAACCTTAAAAACTCCTTTTATGAACCTTTTATAACTGAAGCGTCACACACAATTAACAGCTCTTAAAATATGGGGTGAGTAATTCGAACTCGATTTATTTTATTTGCATTTTTTTATGATTGCTTTGAATGCCTCAAATCCTTTCGTAAGTGTGAATTTTTGAGGTGATTCAGATTCAGCTTTTGGATAAGAGGAATAACAATGAAAGTCAATTGATGAATGGAAGAGGAATATAACTCTTTTTTGAAGGAGAAGTTAAAGGAGAATCTTCTTTCTATTGCCTTTGATTATGATTTGTGACTTCTTGTATATAGAATATTCTATGGATATATATATTTATGTCAACTGTAAGATTAAAACAAAGCAAAGTAAATTAAAATCTAATTAGAGATTTAAAACTTATTTTATAAAGCTTCAAAAATTAAGTAAATCGTTTGGCATTAAAATCCTTTTATAAATCAAATTTTTAACAATTTATTTTTGAACAGTGTAGTTACTTTTTCTACTCCTTCATCTTCGTTATCTACTTCTGCGAATGCCAATTGGAAAAGTTGAAACGAGTGTCCTTTCAAGTTGTGAGAATTCAATTTGTAGCTCGGGCAGCACGAAAACCCTTCAAACTGAGCCAACAAAATTATGAATTTAAACAATTTTTAGTGCCTGATTAGCTGGAAAACTTTGGCCCAGGTAGCGAGGCCCTCGACGAAGCCACTTGATGCCGAATGTGGTGTGTGTGTGCGTGCGTGTGTGTGCCACTTGTCTATGCCACTGCCACTAATAATAGCAGCGGCCCAGTGCCTGCCTCAGTTGGCAACTAGCTTTTGCTTAACTACGTGCCACGCCCCACTTTTGGCTAGTTGCCAAGGCAAATTAATCATGTGAGAAATTCATTTGATTCACAGGGCGACATGGAGCAGGGGAGGAGAATTTGTGGCACGTGCCTCGTTGCTGTGCCCGTTGCAACAAATTTAATAAACAAAGCAATAAATGCAAAAGCATTCCAAACATTGCTCTGACAATGTAAAAATCATGATAAGTCAATTTTGTGGGTGACACGCTCTATCCCACACCCAGCCTCGCCTACACCCTCTCGTTCCATCTGTCTCTTCCCTGTCGTTGTGCGTGTGCCACATGCAGTGGCATATTGCCTGGCCACGGGTGGTGCTAAGACGCTTAGGCCTTAATGCACCACACAAATTGTTCATTTCTAGCTGTGAGACAAACAAATTAACAATTGCACCACACGCTGGGCAAACAGTCGCAGTGTAACCCACGCCTCCTCTTGACGTCTTACTCCCTTAGCCTCTCTCGCTCTCTCCCTCTCTCCCTTCTTCATTCACCTCACTCTCTTAATTTTTAAGCTATTCAGATTTGGTAATTGTTTGCTCAGAGCTGCTATCTTAAGTCACTTATTTTTGCCTACGCTCTACCTTCATCGAACTAAATACGTCACAATAAGTGCAAACTTAAATTTAGTACATTAATTAGTACATCTATAGGAGTATCGTAAAGTAAACGCTTCCTATATGAAAATACTTTCATTTAGTACACATGATTTATAAATGCATTTGCATTTTTAGTACACCAATTAAAATTCTATATGTACTAAATAGTGTACTGAATATATATAGGAGCTTTCTCCACTCTCTCAGTCGCTATTTAAATCGTACGGATGTGGTGTGTTCCCATGGCAGAAGTCACTGTAGAATATATTTTATATCTATGCTCTAACGGCACTTCTCCCATTTTCGTTTTTACTCTCCTTCTGCTAGCACATGTTAATGATCTCTTCTCACTGCTGGCATTCTGCCTGCATATGCACTCTCTCCATCTGCTTCCCTCACTCTCGTTTTGCATGCTGGCATTTTAGTTAACGCACACTCTTCATCTCCCTCTCACGCACACGTTCTCTGCTTACATTTAGTGAATGCTTTGCTCTGTTATTAGAGCTCACTTATTTGTTGCTTATTCAATTAGATAAATACACTCATGGTCAAATTAATAGGTGTGAAATTTTTTTTTTTTTTAAATGGGAATAACGTCTATATTTTTTCATGAAACTAAAAAATTCAACTTATATTAAAAAATAGACACATCATAGAATAACAACAACAAAAAACAAGTTTAAAAAATAATAATTTTTAGTATAATTTTGGCATACTTCACAAAAAACTCAAATTTTTGCTGGCCAGATTAATAGGTGTGCCCAGCAAATTAAAAAAAAAAATTAAAAATTCTTAAATATTGTACAATATTTAGAATATATTTAGATAAGTATGGTTAATACCCTGTATATCCGCCTTTATTCGCAATGACTTTGCTGATTCTTTGGGGCATAGAGGATATTAACTTTCTACACCTTTCCACAGGATCGGTGCTCCATTCCTCCTGAGTATTTTCCAATAATTGGGTGTAATTGAAGCAGGTAGTCTTGGAAATTTGCCTTTTCAGGTGTCCCCAAAGGTTCTCAATTGGATTGAGATCTGGAGACTGACTTGGCCACTCATAAACTTCAATTATATTTTCATGAAACCAATCCTTAACTACTGGGGAGTCCTATTTAGGATGGTTATCCTGTTGGAATTTCTATTTTAGAGGTATGTTGTCGTGGGCATGTGGTAGCATAACACTACTCAAAAGTTCCTTTTACAGGAATCTGTCCATTATGAAAATGGTCGATGGTCCAATTCAAAACCGTGCCATGAAAAGCAGTCCCAAACCATTATGCCGCCTCCTCCGTGCTTAACCGTCTTTTTTTTGTATATCTAGGATCCAATTCTTTGCCTATAGGTCTTCGAATATTTATATTTGAGTCATTCTCAAATAAATTTTATTTTGGTTTCATCACTCCAGACAATTTTTCTCCATTTACGCTCCCCCTCTAAACCACACCTGGCCTTGTGAGTTTGGGCAAAATTAAGCCTCATCCGAATATTTGATTTACGCAATAGAGGAACCCTGCGAGCAACTCTCCCAGGTAGATTCGAGCTTAATAGCCGTCGACGAATAGTTCGTGCCGATACAACATTGCCCATTTCGATGGCAATTGCTCTCGAAGACTTAAAAGGGTCCCTTTTAGCCAAGGTGACTATCTGGGAATCCTCTCTTACGGTAGTTTTCCTCCGGGCACCCGGCTTCCTTTTATCTTTTTTTGGTGCTAGAGCATTTGTAACAAAGTTCTCTAATCGTCCCATTAGTAAGGCAATGCATGTATAAGTTTTACCCTCTTCACGAAGCTTGAGAACGAGATTTCTCTCTTCAGCACTGCAGTGAACTCCACGACCCATCTAATTTTATTTAAATGTTGCAAATGAAAATGTTGATGCTTCAATCAAATTATATTCAATAAAAATACTACGTTTGCTTACTCAAAAACACTTTAATATTTTAATAATTTTTTGTTTAGTTAAACACACCTATTAATGTGTCCAGGTCGATTTTGAGGTAGAGAATGTATAACAGCCAAAACTTTTTAGCGAGTAAATTTTTTTGGGGGGATTTACCTATTTCCTTTTTAAATAGTGTGGCCATACCTAACAAAAAAATTTCGTGCTGATAGATGTTGTCAAACCGTAATTATTCTAAAATATGCTAGAATCTTTGGGTCACACCTATTAATTTGACCATGAGTGTATATTTATATATGTATATATTAAATATATATTTTACTATATATATATATGCGTAGTATATATTTGCTGCATAATTAAGCGCTCATATGCCAACTATATCGCATATCCTGTTGCCTATATCCAGCCACGTCTAGCTACGTGAGCTTCATAACTTATGCAGCCAACACGCACAAACGCACACACAGCCGACACACTCACACACACACTCTCGGCTTTGGCTTGACTTGCTTTACGTGTTAAGACTCCCACATCCTTTTTTTGTGTTTTGGGGCATCCTTTTAGCAAGTGGCAGTTGGGGCTGTCTTTATGCCGTCATTAGCTGCAAATCCTTGCAGATTGATTTAGGGCCAGACGTGTGTGTGAATATCAAATGTAAGCGCTCAAATAGTGGGCGTGCCACGCCTTTTTCAAGATTTTTCAAATAGTATATATAGAAAATATGTAATGCATGTGTGTGGGAGTGTGCGTGTGTGTGTGTCGTACAGTGGTATAAAAACCAGCATGCAAACTTAATTTATATGCTAATTTTATTAACAGGGGGCAAAAGAGAAAGAGAGCGAGAGAGAGAGTGGGGTAGAGGAAAGCAGAGGCAGAGGCAGAGGCAGAGGCTGAGTCGTGAGGCAGCTACAATAAGTCCCTGCTAATCCAAAGGGCTGACATACAATAAGCCGCAAAAGCCAAACGACAAACGAAAAATCAAACATTATAGCGTGTTAATAGCAACAGCAACAAGAACAACAACAACAAAGAGAACAGCAGCAACCCGGCATTATTCTTGCGACCCCCCCTTTGAGGCAGCAGACAGGATACATTAACAGCCAGACACTGATACGCAATTATTAAAAACAATTTATCAAAGTAGAACATCCGTTAGGCGCGCGCGAAAAGAGGCACAGAAAAAATAAGAAAGAATGATGAGGGTGTGTGTGTGTGTGTCTGCTTGGTCAGCAGCTAATTGTTAAGCCAAAGCGGACACAAGAGAGAGCGAGTGAGAGAGTGAGAAAGGGGGACGGAATCATAAGAAGTCATAGTTAACTTTTTGGCCCTCACTCATGTGAGAGGGAGAGAGAGAGATAGAGAGACAGCCTACAGGAGTCAAACCACACTACTTGGCACTCATTGAAAGCAAAACATCCGTTATTCGCAGGCAAGAGCTAAAAATAGGCTCAAGGCGACAGCACAAATGGAAGAGAGCGAAACTAGAGGCGAAGGCGGCCATACAAAGACATTGAAAGCAAAACATCCGTTAGGTGAAAAAGGAGACGAGGCCAGCAACAGCTAATTGTTTAGCTAAGAGCGCAGCAATGAGAGCGAGTGCAACAGAGAGTGAGTGGGGGCAGCCATTAGAATTCAAAGGCTGAGCAAAGTTTTTGGCATTCATTGAAACCGCAAAACAATTCAATGCATAGTTTCACACAAAGAGCAAGAGAGCAAGGCAGCAAGCCAGCGTTGGCGTGAGAGTGTGCGGGTGAGAAGGAGAGGGAGAGGCACAGTAGTCTCACTGCAGGAAGCGGAAGCTTAAACACAAATTTAATGAAGCAGTAAATTCGATTGTCGCATAAACAAACAAAAGCCCGCCGCCCGCAATGCCAAAGGACATGCCGCCCAGCCAGGATAATGCCAACAGCGCCTGCCTGAAGGGAGCGGCTGCCAGCCGCAAAAGGATAATGCTCTCGCCCTGTCTCTCTCTCACACACACTCTGTGCTTGTGTGTGTGTGTGTGGGTAAAGTTTTTGTGCTAGCTGCGGCAGTCATAAGTCGCACAAGGAGAGGAGAGAAGAGCGAATGGGGAGATGGAGAGGGACAACTGGGCAGATGGGAGCACAGCGCCGTCTAAATGTGACTTTATGTGCTTTAATAAAATATAATTTTCGTGCGCTTAAATGGCGCCGAGTGCAGCCAAAATGCTCATAAAAATGAGTGAAAATTGTGAATTAAAGCGAGAGCAGAAAATAATAAAAAAAAAAACAAAAAATTCCATATAAAAACAAGTAAGAAGACTCTAGTCGAGACTGCTCGACTAGGATATACCCTGAACCCTCTAATCTGATATTCTAATCAGTCTGCACTTCTTTTCGACACACATACATACACACGCACGTATTAGAACGCGCTCTGCTAACTGCGCAGTAAGCAGCGACTGCGCTTGGGCTGCGCTGTAGTCTGGGCAACATTATAAGAATTTATTTGCTGAATAATTTAATTTTTAGACGTACAATCTTAATGAAACTTTCAGAGCGTAATCATATGGTAAAAATGTATGTACATTCCAAAGCCCAAGTCTCTAGTACTTGAAATACGCCTTTTACAAAGGTGAGGGTGAGGGGGTGGATATAGGGGTGGGGGGTAAATAACAATAAAAATCGAAATTATATAAAATACATATAAGTCTACATTTAAAATTTGCAAGCTCTAGCTTCAAAGGTGTAGGAGATATAATTAAATAACTAGCTTTCGATAAGGGTTTGAATCGATAATAAAAATATCGGGAGTAGTTATCGATATAAAAAGAAAAACTTGATATGCGCGTGATATACACGGACCTAGGAAAAAAATTTCAAGTCTCTAGCTCTTATATCTTCTGAGATCGACGCGTTCATACATACGGACGGACGGACGGACGGACGGACGGACGGACGGACGGACGGACGGACGGACGGACAGACAGACGGACAGGGCCAAATCGACTTAGCTCGTCGCCCTGATCAAGAATATATATACTTTGTGGGGTCTGCCACGCCTCCTTCTGCCTGTTACATACTTTTAACAAAACCATTATACCCTGATTTCCCATTTTCAATGGGTTCAGGGTATAATGAAGAGGGAAAACATAAACAAAAGGGAATAGGGAATATCAGATGAGACGCAAGATATCCTATTCAACAGTATGAGCAACTTTAAAGAGAATATTGAAAACTCAAAGAGGAATATTTCTATGCATATTTGACAATCGATTAAACTCTTTATAACTCTATTAAAGGTAGGCAAAAATTAAGTCTGATTGAAACTAGGTTCATCAGTTCTCTGTTTCTTATGTAAATTATTCAGGAAATAGGCTAAAATTTCTTTCTGATATCTATAAACTTTTGCTCTATATATACTTATACTTATATATTTATGAATTTATTACTTCAATCTGTGCTACAATTTGATGCCCCTTCAAATATATATTGACTGCACAGTTTTAAGATCCATTTCATATATATTTGCCTGCTAATTGTTTGTTGAATAAATAAACAAAATGTTTATGAGCTAATTAGTAATACTATATAAGCGAAAACGGTTCGTAAATATTTTAGAAATTTACAATACAGTTATGAAGAGCGCATGGAATGACGTATATATTAATAGAAACTGATTGAAGCGGAGCAAATGCTAAATTTGATATAATAAATAACATATGGTATAGTACTATATATATTAAAATATTGTGTTTATTAAGCTCCCAACTGATGTTCATTGAATGTTGACTGAAAGTTAAGTAACTAAAATATATTTCAATAGACTTTTCAATTGAAAGAAGTTTTGACTTTGATCAGAAAAGTCTTTAGGTATTATTTGAAATAACTATATCGAATAAATTTTAATCTAACTGCACTTTTAACTAGTCGTTAAATTTCGATTCCCTCTCTCTCTCTCTCTCTCTCTTTAAATCTCTGAAAACTTTTAAAGTAGTTAGAGTTGAAATCGCGATTTGATATGGATTTTGTCTGCGGTTGCGCGCGTGCAAAATGTCCTGTCACGCTAAACGTTCGCGTGTCAGAGGGACAGGCGGACAGACAGAGCTGCCTGTCGATGGGGCTAACTGCGAGTCAAATGTGACAGGCCAATGCCGCAACAAAGCCGCAAAAACTTTGCCAGCAGTTAGAGAGGCTTACGGGTAACAGGAACAGAAGGTGAGCAGTGACTGATAACTGGGGGGCGACTCACCTGGACACGCGACTCGGTTAGGCCAATACGCATGGCAATCTCCTCGCGCATGAAGATGTCCGGATAGTGGGTCTTGGAGAAGCAGCGCTCCAGCTCATTTAATTGAGCAGGTGTGAAACGTGTGCGATGTCGCTTCTGTTTGTTTTTATCCAGGTGCTGCAAAGAGACAAGCAGATGGCCAGAGAGGGGCGCACGGGGCGTGGCTTTAGTATTGTGAAAAACAAATCTGTGCAAATTTACAACAGCAACAAGAACAACAACATGAGTTAAGTTCAATTGAATAATAACAGGCACTAAATTATTTCAACTACAAATTAAACGATACAAAATAAATAAATAAACTGTTTTCTTTAAATAGAGAAATAAAATCACACTTACTTTTTTTTTTTATTATTTATCATTGCACATAAGATATATATTTTATGTTTTATTTTATTTTTTACACACAGAATTTACACATTCGCATAGATTTTTTTTAACGATTTTTTGATTGGTTTTCGAATTGGATTTTATTTAGCAGTTTTTTTTTTTTTTTTTTTGAGGAAAAAAACATCGAAAAGAACATGGATTATTAAAAAATTCTGTAGCTTGTAGTGAGAGTGAGAGAGAGGCTGGCAGGGGGAGAATAGTGGAGCGGTAAACAGAGTATGGGAGAGAAAGAGAGTGAGAGAGCAACACTGCCTCCCCCTCCCCCTCGCACACGCTCTCTCTCTCGCTCTCGCTCAGCGCTTGCTCACCTGATCCTGTTGTTGCATATTGTTGTTGTTGTTGTTGCTATTGTTGTTGTTGTTGCTGTTGTTATTGTTGTTGTTGTTGTTGTTGTGGTTGCTTGCACCATTTAGGGCATTGCTATTATCGCACAGTCCGCCTGTCACATGCAGCCGCGCAACGCCGCCCAAACTTGCTGCTCCTCCTCCTCCGCCACCTGGTCCACCTCCACCACCAGGTCCAGCACCACCGCCACCTAAATCAGCGATATTTGGTGGCACGGGCAGTTGGCCGAAGCTGTTGACGCCCGCGTGCAGAGCTGTGATTGCTGCCTTGGGTAGATCACAATCCTTGGGGCCTATCGAGTGAGTGAGAAGGGAAAGATCGGAGAAAGAAAGAGAGAGAGAGATTAGTTTAAAGTTAGCAAATGTTATATAAAGCAATAGACAGTAGGAGAAGGAGTTCGAGAGAGAGAGAGAGGTAGACATTCAGTTGAAAGGTAAAGGTAGTTATTGTATGTGATATAGACGTTGAGTGAGAGAGCGGATAGGGAGAGTGACGGCAAAAGTGAGAGCATATAAGAGAAAAGTGGAGAAAATATACAGAGAGAGAGGGAACTTCAGGGAGAGGCTTTTTAAAAGCTGTTGTTGAATAATAATATTTGCATATACAAATTGATTTATTTCTTGGCTAAGAGCTGGACTATCTACAGAGGATCAATAAGAAGAGCAATAACTCAACAAACACTTCTATGAATCTATCATATCGAATACGATAAATCTTTTCAGAAGCTAAGAAAACGCATTGATACATTCATACATATATAATTATAAGTTTTGTTAGATATCATTGGAATATCCTTATAGATCACATTCACTTATTTTTATTTGTATCCCATAAATGATCTTAACTTCGTCGATTTTGTGGGATTTAAAAAATTATTATCTCATAATTCTGTCTGTCTGGCACATAGTCTAAGGACTCCTTAAGCTCTTTTCACTGATTTCACAGATTATCATATTTGTAGTATGTATGTATCTTATACATAATCATTAAACATTTTAAATTAACTATTATCATTATCATATATTAGAGAATATTAAGTATTAATATTTAATTTATTTTACTTCAACGTTGTCAACTGTCAAATGTGTTTATTTCTCTATTAAGCAATCAATTCTAGATTTTTAGAAAACAAACTTTACGAAGTATTTCATAAATATTTACAGAAAACTATCAGCTGAAAGTTCCTTTCCCTTGCTTAAATCAATTTCGGAGTTTTAGATGACAAATTGAATTTGATTAAATTTAAATGCTGTTGAGGCATTCACCCGAATTATAAATGCAAAGGGTGAAAACGGAGGAGGCACACTCACAATTGGCGCTCACTGTCGGAGGCGAAATGCCGACGCGATTTTCTGTTTGTTTTTCCGTTCGAATTTTTGACACCGAATGCGCAATTTTTGTATGTTTTCCTATATATTTGTTATTTATTATTTATTATTTTGATTTCATTTACGTTTTGTTCTCGCGTTTTTCTGTGATTTATTTTGCCGTCGCGCCGCGCGAGTTGAGCTCGATTCCGACTTGTTTTAGAGCTGAGCGCGAACTGTTTTGGCCCGCTCGAATCGAATTCAATTTTTCAACAACCTGTCATTCAAAACGCAGGAGAGAGAAAAAAAAACGATGCCAAAAACGGCAGCAGCAGCTCAGAGAGGTGCGAGACACACACACACACACACCCATAGACTTTGGCTAGCGGAGGCTGTGCGCTTAACCCCTTTGAACAGCGATTTTTACCTTTTTGGCTACGTAACGCGTTGTCTGTCTACTCTTATATTTTTTGGGAAATATCACAATATATATAAAGGTATATATATATAAAAGAAAACACGAAATCATAGGCAAATACAAATACAAAAAAAGAGAAGAAGAAGAAGAAGAAGCAGTCGATGCTTGTGTTGAGATCTGTAACTGAAGCTGAAGCTGAAGCTGAGTTCAGCGTCTGGAATTTTTTAACATGTATGTGCGAGGCGCTGCCTGTGAGAGAGTTGTACGTGTGTGTGTGTGAGTGTGTGTTCAACTCTTGCGCTGCTGCTGCTGCTGCTGCTACAAGTCAAACATTTACTCATCGCCAGTTGATGCGAACTCTCGTCTATGGCTTTTGCCTTTTTGGGCACGACTCTTTGACAAGAGATGCTGTCATGGATATTTCGTTCATAATCATTATGCATAGGGATAGGGTATATGCAGAGATGTGTGTGTGTGTGTGAAGGGCACTGTGTGGGTGTTTTGTGCAAGTTCTGCTGAAAGCGAAAAGTATTGGAAATCGCGTAGAGTCTGGGAGCCTATATATATAGTATGTAGCAGTAAATACTCTTTCTAGCAGCTTATTGCAATTTTTCATAAGGCAGAGTATATAAGGTGTAGGTGGGGCATGTAGGGTAGCTCGTATGCTGTGCATAGGCGTGAGTACTTTATGATACATAATATCTCATACTAATGATGGGGTATACATTATGTAGAGTACATAATCTACTTGAATGGAGAGATCTGTATGCACTTTCTCTTGCAAGAGAAATGTGATGCCATATGTGAAGCATAAGTGAACACTCTATACTCTATGCAGGGTGTACAGAATATCTAAAATGTCTATGTGAGCCAAAGGTAGTAATATTTATAAAATATATAAAGTACTCTTTCCTATCTATAGGGCATCTAATTAGTCGACAATCAATACCTACCATAAATAGGAGAGTATATAGAGTAAATACATGTGTATCTTCTGTGTGGGCGACTGTACTTTGTGAAGCCAATGCAAAGTATTTAGTACAGGGTATATCTGCATATCAGATACTGGATATACCCTTTCTCAATCCCTTCCCATACTTAAAGTAATACTAGTCTCCAGAGTAATGCAAGCGATTTCTGAACAATTTCGATATCTACTCTACACCCTTTACGCGATACCCTTTCAAGTCGCTTACTCTATTTGCCGACTTTGATCTTTGGCCTGTTCGCGCGCAGCATCTGAATGATTTTTATTGTTTTCGAAATGGACTTGTTAAAATTTCGGCAACTTCACAAGGTTCGATTCGAGTAGCCGCTGCTGGCTGCTGGCTGCTGGCTGCTGCAGCAGCAACAGGTGAATAGGCGGTGCCTCACAAACTGGAAATGCCATTGGAAAGAGGCATTGGGCAAAGCGAAGAAAACTGGAAGCTGGAAGCTGGAGGCTGTTGACTAACTAGCTGGCATTTAGTAGCTGCTCCGACAGTCTCACAGCTCATAAAACGAGGAACGAGTGCAGCGCCGCATGAAACACAGGTGTTTTTGGCATAAAGTGAGCGACTAGCAGATACCCTGGAAATGCTTAAAATGTGCATACATACATATATAGTATATAGTATATATACATATATAGCATATATACCCTTGTAGTGTTGCCAGATGGGTTCGTCTCATAAATATAAATTTTGGGATATGGTTCGACAGTGTCACTGCTATGGTCTAAGCAAGAGTAGAACATAGCGAGTCTAATCTGACTCGATTCGAATTTGTATCTCTTCTTTTCATATATCCTGTGCTTTGATATTCCTTTTGCACTGTGAGTCGACATTTACAAATATTTTCTGATTGATTCTAAGCTGTTTCACCTTAAAGTGAGTTGAAGAGAATCAATGAGATTGAGATATTGATATAGTCCATGCAAACTATAATCTGTAATCTGTATTGGTATATATGCATGAATACCCAAACAAGAGCTATGGCTTTTACAGTCCTTGAGTTTGCCCAGTTTACGAGGCGAAAGTTAAGCCTGAGCTGAATCTGAGCTGGCTGCAACCTTCAACAATTCTCTAAGCATTCAACTGTGAATTGAGTATTTATTGAGCTCGATACTTTGTAGTCAAGCCTATCAAATGCTTGCTGTATATTGATTATAGCCTATGTAAATATTTTCCTTCAGCTAAAAGTGGCCGGAGAGTAGACTGGAATATCTGAATATCTAACTGAATGCTTTACTTAGAGAAATTATCTAGTAAGAACAACTCAAACTTGTTGTTTCTTTTCGTCTCTCACAAGCATTTGCTCAAAGTGCCGCATACCCTGTAAACTCCCAGTACAGGGCATAAAGAGCGGGAAAGTTTTTGTTGTTGTTTTGATGTTTCTTGTTCGTTGTTGTTGTCGTCTCTGATAGACTTAGACTAAAGCCAGTTGTAGCTGTTGTTGCTGTTGCTGCTGTTGTTGTTGTGAGTCTTGTTGCTGCTCAGTCGCTTTTAAAGCGTTGCCAGCAAAGTGCTAATTTTTACACATACACCCAGCGCAGCTACTGTTCATTAGCGATTTTTTGACGCGCCCGATATGCTCACGACATGACGCAGATAGCACACAAGCCAACACACGCAACAAACACACACTCTCTCGCACACACACACACACGCACTCATATAGAGACAGCTTGCAACATTGTATATTTGTCAAATATTGAATAAAAATATTGAAAAAGAGGCAGCTAAGTAAAGGCAGAACATAGGGGATGGGCAGATATGACTGCGCCATACTCGCTCAAGAAGAGGAAGAGACACGCTACATATGTATATTATATGCAACAGCATATATATTATTATTTAAAATTTCTAGGCAGGCGAGGATAATCAATATACTCCCCTTGGCTCCTTAGCTCTTAATATAGACGAGCAATAGAGTAAGCAAAAGTGAATCCCAGCAAACTCCCACACACACAAGCATAACAACAGACGAACGAACGAACATTTATATTTACTGACATAGACACATATACAGCTAAACTGATATACTCTTCTTTTTCAATGCATGGCTGAGTATAATGATAAGAAGAGACTCTTGACTCAGTGACAGCAAGTCGAGAGCATAGATCAAACAGAAGCAAATTACTCTCATTATCCACTGAGCGAGTATAAGCATAAGAATGAATAAGAAGAGCAATCACACACACTGACACACACCAACACCAATATACTTTCTATATACATTCAGCAATACAGTCTACATATTTCAAACAGAAACCAATATGCTCCCTATATTCATTATATGAAAGAGTACAAAATCATCTCACACTGCAGTACAAGCAACACAATCGCACACTGAGAGCCGCTCGAACGTATTTCAAACCAATATACTCTCTTTGCCAGCCCAGCCGGCAATGTTGAGCATTGCAGCAGCAACTTTTACAGTTAAAACGCCGTTGGCCAACTGTCAAATGCAACTGTAACAGGGCCAAAGTGGAGGAATTTGGTAGCTGATTCAGAGTCGGAGCCGGAGTCGAGCTCTGGCCGTAGCTTTCGGCTGTGCAGCTCTTTGAGTCAGTCGTGCTTAGTAAATTTAAGGCGCGTTGTTTAGGTGCGATCTCTGGCCAAACAGTTTACGCTCGACTGCGGCCGCAACTTCGGCTCGGAAATGGCTTTCGACTAAGCAAAACTGAAGGGGAAGAGGAAGCAGAAGTGCGACTTTTAGCATTCATGTGTGCAGCTTCCTTCAGCGCAGAGTTCGAGTTTGAATTTGAGTTGGACGTCGCTCGGCCCGCAGCTCTGTTAAAATCGCGCCAATTCTTGAAATCTCACTCGCTTTGGTCCAGCTTCGGGTCCAAAAACTTTTTACTGTTGTGGCACACAAATGCGAAAAGCAAAGCAAATTGCAAATTGCAAACTGCAAACTGCTGCAGCTACTGCACTGCACCACTGCACTGCATGCAATTGCCACTGCAACTGTAAATCTGCGTGAGCCTGAGACACTTGGCTAGCCAAATGTTTGCCGAGTCTACAGAATCTGCATCTCTTCCAGTAGCAATCATTGAGCTAACAGCTAACATGGGAATGTTGATTATGTTAACATTCAATGTAAATGAATCATAATACATTTATTAGGGATGGGATTAGAAAATAATGGGGGTAGGGGAAGAACTGCTTATCTACTTAAGCAAAAATTGTCGCCTTACATTTATCTAAGTCTAATGGAAATTCTCTTCTATAATTGTCTCCTATCTGTCCATCCAGTTGGTCAATCAGTACTTCAGTCAACTGCTCATCAGTCACGTCGTCAATCTTATCAGGCAGTCTGAGAGACAGAGAGAGAGAGATAGAGAGAGAGAGAGAGAGTAAATCAATCACTTAATCTCTTTTTCTTTGCCTTTATATTGATGCCAAATCTGCGTTTTCTCTCTGTCTCTATCTCTCTCTCTCTCTCTCTCTCTCTCTCTGTCTATCTCTCTCATTATGTCACACTCACGACATTAATTTATGTTTCTTCATGTGCTTATGTTTCTTTCACTGTCTCTATATATAAATATGAATAGATGTATATTATTTTCAGTTTCTCTCTCTCTCTCTCTCTCTCTCTCTCTTTTCCATTATCTATTCATCTTTTCTTTTTCTATATGTAGATGGTAATATCTCTCACTCTTCTTCCTATAATTTCATATATATATTTCTCTTTTTCATAACATATATGTGTGTCATTCCCTGCCACTGTCTCAGGTTTCTCTTATTCTTTTTCTCTATTTCTCTCTATATATGCTCATACATTGATTTCTCATTCTTTTCATTTCCATCTCATATATGTTCCCGCCTAGCTCTCTCTCTCTCTTTTGCTCTTTCTTTGTTGTATCATATTCATATCACTATAACTCTTTCCTGCTATTCCTCTATCTCTTTCTAATTGGATGTATGGAATCAATCATTGATGTAAAAGTCTCTAATTGTCTAATGTGAAATCGCATTGCTGTGACATTAGTTGAATGCTCTGTAAGCGCTATATAAAGGTGCACGAATGCATGTATGTGTGTGTGCATGTGTGTGTGTGTGCATGGGCAATGGGGCGGCCATTTTGGCTGGGCGTTGAAAACCGCACAAAGCGATTAATTAATTAAAATTGGCAAACATGAATTTATCGCGCAAGCAATTTGCACAATCAGTTTAGCGGCTGCTGCAGCTGCAGCTGCAGTTGCAGTTGCAGTGGCTGCAGTGGCTGTTGCAGCTGCAGCTGCGGTGCCGTTGCAGTTGTTGCACTAAATGCAAATATCTGCCGCAAAATATATGGCAGCAAGGACTAGCAAGGACTATGGCATTCAGAACGTCAGCTGCAAACGCACTGTGCATAATTATTGAAATTTGGAAATTGTGCGGTTCGCCGGGCTTGCACGAGTGGGAGAGAGAGAGAGAGAGAGTGGGTGAAACGGGCGGGGCGGGGGAGCGTTAGGTAGGCCAGAGAAACCGCAGCAACAGTTGCAGCAGCCACAAAACATTTCGATACAAATTTGAAGCCTGGCACAAAGCGAAGCTGTAGGCGGGGCAGGGGCTGGGCCGTGGGTGGGGGCAGTTCGAAGAGGGCAACGCGAATTCACATATTTCAACAGGCGACCGCAAAAATGCCAACGCACAAGCCGGCATAGTTGACTGCGTGTGGGCGTGGCTGGCTGGCTGGCTGGCAGGCAGAAAAATTACAAATGCAATCGTGAAATTAATTTAATTAAGCCCAGGCCATGCAAAAAGTTGCGTAACAATGAGCGAGCGAGTCGCGTTGGAGTCGAAATGTTTTGTCGAAACGATTTAAAGTTTTTTCGTTTTGTTGTTGTTTTATTTTGGTCCAAAATGGGGAACATTTAGATGTCGCGCGCGCGCTCCTTGCTTTTCGCATGCAAATTGTGCTTAATTGAGCAAGCCTCGGGCCAGTGCTTCTCTCCCCCTCTCTAACACTCTCCCTCTCTCTCCCTCTGTCTCTCAGCTCAACTGGCAACTGGCTATGGCCCACGCTGCGTATACGTAATATGCAAATTGTTGTCGCGCGTCTGTTGCTTTCGCCAAGTTGTTGCTGTAGTTGACAGTTTATTGTTGTTGTTGTTGTTGTTGTTGTTGCTGTTGTTGAGCTTATGAAATTTATTAGTTTTGTGCAGAAAACAGCTGCAGTCGGCAAAGGATTTCACTTGTCCCAAAAAAGGGCCAACAAAAACAACAACTGAAGGATTTTTCGCTTTGGCTGACAAAATATTATTGAAATTTATAGCGAGCGAAGCGAGTAGTGTGAATGCGCTTGAAATTGAAGTATGGCGTGTGTAGGGCTAGGGCATACTCTAGGAAATATCTTCTGAGTTGGGGAGTGGAAATCGACAGAAGCTAATCAGCTGGAGTTCAGATAAGCAAAGGCTCACAGTTTACCTTCGTCTATATCTTCAAAATCTTTGCAAAGTTTAGTTAAATTGTTTTTGTCTACTCTCCCTCATTTCGCAGCTATTAAAGCGAGAGACTTGACATTTCGAGCAATTTAGAGATCGTATACATAGGTCGATACAAAACTCTATAAATTTATACATATACCTATGTATTTTGCTATGCTTTCTATCGAGCTTTTTTATATAAAAACCACTTTATTTTATAGAAATTCTAAATGATTCATTGTCCTTAGCTATATTAAAAAAAAATTAAAATTATAATATTTATATTTAAATAAAAAGAATATGTTTATGTAAAATTATGATATTTATTTTATTTTTTTTAAGAAAGACGACTTTCTATCCTTTGATTTAAGTTTATTTTCAATTATCGTTCCATTCATTTGTTATATCTTATGAAAATTTGTGTGCTCTGCTTTATTCGATAGTCAATAGAATTTTTTTTTTTTTTTTTTTTTTATATATATATTTATTATATATTTTTAAAGAAAATTTTTGCTTTAAAAAATATTTTAAAAATATTTATAGTGCATTTCGTGAATATTAAAGTAATATTTTTATTAATTCTTATATATATTAATTCAACAAAATATTTACATATTATCAAAAGAATTTCTACCAAAGACATATTTTTACCAGATTCTCTCTCCAAGCCATAAATATTTCACTATTTATTGAATACGAATAACTATTTATTAAATAACAATATTTGCAATAATTTACAACTCTTACACAAATTATCTCTATATGGAATATAATTCTCTTTGTCGCCGCATGCAGCGAAAACAATGAAACAGTTGTGGAAAAAGTGTAAAAGCATAAATTGCGCATACGCCGCGTTAGCCGCACAGCAGAGCACTTTGCTCATATTGCATGGTAATAAATTAATAAAAGTAATTAATTACAGAAAGGCGAAAGGCGAAAAATATATTCAATAAAAGCGCGCCACATAATTCATTCGAGTGCTGCAGCAGTGGCAGCAGCGCCAGCAAAAGTTGCAGCAAGTTGCATTTGCAGCTATAAAATTTGATTGCCGAAATTGAAAGTGCTTGAAAAATTGATCAACAATGCGGTTTGGAAAAAATTGCCATAGATATATGAGTGGCGCATAAATATAAACTGATAATTATGTTTGGGGAGAAGCATGTAAAAGGGCAATTATGCCAATTAACAGGTGTGCGTGTGTGTGTGTGTGCGTGTGTGTGTGTGTGTGTGTGCACACCTGCTTTACAGCTAATCATAATAATAAAGAATTTAGTTAAATACAACTTAATTATTGCTAAATGCAAGCGCCAGGCCAGCACCAGCCTCGCTTAGACATATCAATTATAGGCCATTTAGCAGTAGGGATTGCTCTCTGAGACTCTGTGAGTCGGAAGTAAGGTGCACACACACACACACACAGTCACACACACACAGTATGTTCAAAAAATTAGTTTAATTATGGCCAATCGAAGCGAGTTTAATGCATTTATTATTATATATTAGCAACTATCTTGTACAGTTCTCTCTCTCTCTCTCTCTCTCTCTCTCTCGCTCTCTCTTTCTCTTATATTTACTTTGCACTTACCCAGCACATTGGCCCCAAGATTGTTCAGCATGCTTGCCGAAAAGTTGCGTATGGATAGCGTCGACAGTTTGTCGCCTTTTCTCTTCTCTCAGTGTTTACTTAATTCTTATTGAAATTCAATTAAATTGAATCCCAGTTGTTGGGGCAGACTCCAATTGGATGTCTGCTCGTATACTTCGTCTATCACAGTGTAGTAAATTTCATGTGCAACTCGTTTACATGTCAATCATTTGACGTTGGCGGCGCTGAAACGGGAGAAATATTAATTTAAATGTTGGAAATCTAGATATATATAGATTACAAGTCTCTACTCTCTTGATTTGGAATATGAAAATAAATTATAATGAATGGAAGGGATATACAGACAGCAAATAAGTTAAAAGCTAAGAAAGAGCTAGATATGTAGCTGAAGAGAACTTTACTTTAGAATATGAACATTATGTCTAACGTAAATTTAGAGAGAAACAGGCAAGGTAGTAGGTGAAGTAGTTTTTCCTCCTTTATGGGCCTCTCAAACCTGTTTATCTTTAACGAATCAATGAAATAATAAACTAAATACTCATAGCACTTAAATCATAATAAAATGTTTATATAAAAGTAATATTTTAATTGAAAAAACTCGAATAAATAAAGCATAACAATGTATTCATATTACTTATACTTGAATGAGAATCTAGAGAGGTCTTTCCAATTGTTATAAATTTTACATTATTGCCTTATTTCCTATCTCAGACATGTAAAATATATTTATATATAATTAATATAATTAATACTAGATCTCTCGAAATAAAATAAAAATCATTTGCAGCTGCCTAAATTTGATTGTAAGCAATAATTAGAAACTAGAACAAGAAATTGAAGATTCCTTAGTAACTCAATAAAATTTAGTATCACTTACTGCTACTTATTAATACACAAAACTCAATCCAAGTTTCTACCGCAAAACCAACAATAAATCTTCTCTCACTATTTCAGGCGACAAATCAAAACAAATCTAATTTGTAGCTGCTCAAATTGCTGATTGGAAATTTAGCCAAGTCTTGGCTTTCGTCACTCACCTGGCGACCCCGTTGCCTTTCTGTGTGGCTAAAGTCTGGACTCGTATGTAGAGCAAGCCAGCTGAAGCAGCAGCGGCAGCGGCAGCAGGAGCAGGAGCAGGAGCAGCTGTGGCCGTAGCCAAAAGTTAACCGCCTTCGGGGTCAAAGTTCAGGCCAAAGGCAAGACGTTCAAATTGCCATAGTAAAATTAATTAAATGCCTTTGACCATAAAAACAAAAATGAATGCCAAAGAAATTAAAACGAAGTCACTTGGCCGGAAGTTGAAAAGTTTTCTAACACGCACATTAACACTAACACAGGCACACTCACGCACACACACACACACACACTCGGAGACACGTTGAAGGTAAGCACGCAATAGAACGGAAATTGTATCGTTTATTGATGAAATGTTTGACCAACTGACAGCTGGACAAAAGTCCCGCAATTTAGCTAGACTGCGGTTATCTTGTTGTTGCTGTTGTTGTTGCTTGAATATATATGTATGTATGTATATGTATGCTAAGCTGAGAATCAATTATAGCAGCTGCATTTGTCGTTTACCAACACACGCCCACACACACAGACACACGCTTAGAAAGCACTTCTTTTTGCACATTTTGGCATTTTGGATGTCAAAATTAGTTGAGCGTCCGATGGGAATTGACTTTGCTTCCGGTTTATGTTAACCCGTATAACGGTTTCTTAGCCTTTTTAGCGACGGCGTTTTGCGATACGTAACGTTACGCGTAGCGTTTGTTCAGCGACTCGCTCGCATTTGAGACAAATGCGAAAAAATCAAAACGAATTGACTCGATGATGATAACGTTAGCGCTGACGCTGACGCAGAACGTTGACGCCGACGCCGATGCCGATGCCGATGCCAACACCGGCGCTAGCGCTGACGGTGACGCTGAAGCTGACGACAACAATGATTTCAATCGCCAACACCCAACACACCCATCCACCCACTCGCTCACCCCCCCTCTCTGCCAATAGCTGGCTGGCTGGCGTGCCAAACAATCGACAAGTGAAAAACGAAAAGCGAAAAGCGGGTAAGGCGCGCGTTATCTGCTTTTCTATCTGCCGACTGCTTTGATTTGCACGGCGGGTGTGTGTCATGCGCAAAAGAGAGACAACTATAGCATGCAGCTGCCATCTTAACGCGAGCAGCACTGAGCATAGCTAGCTGTCGCGCTCTGACTACTGCGCAGCTGCAAGTCAGAGCGAGATGGTAAGCGTTTGGTGTGCGTAATGCAAGCGCCGCCCACAAAAGCGTAAGCACTGTATGTGTGTGGGTCGGCTGGGCCAATGGGGTGGGGGAGGCACTCAAGTCGATAGACAGAAGTTGTTTTTGGCGCCTGTTATGCGGCGCCTATCGATAGGCGATAGTCGAGAAAAAACAAGAGCTAAGAAATCGGCGCAGCCAGCTTCTCGCCCCCTTTGCATTTGCTGTTGCGCTGGCAACCAGCCATTCACAGTTATTGCCAAAAGTCAAATGCGGGGCGTGGGGGAGACGGCGGCCAACAGTGGAATTTGTATAAAGCATAACTCTCAGAGGATGACAGAGATTGAGCCGCGTGCCAGCTAAACATTTGCAGCTACATAAGATGGCTCCTGGCTGCCGCTGCTGCTGCTGCTGGTGCTGCCGCCACGGTTGCCACGTGTGCCCACTCACCTGTTGTAACAGTCGCCCACGCCCCGCCTCCGCATTCTCAGCTCGCCTCTCTGCAGTTGCTTATTAGTTTTTTGTTGTCAGGACGCTGCTTTTTGGTGGAATTTGCTATATATATATTTGTTGCAGCATGCAAAATGTTGAATTAGCCAGCAAAGAATGTTGCCGAAATGAAACTTGCCATGGCAACCGTTTGCCCCAAAAGCAAAATAAAAGGAGAACTCCCAAAAATCAAATGAAAATAAAATATAAAAAACTCGACCTCTCAGCTCTCTCTCTCTCTCTCTCTCTACCTGTCTCATCTTGCTCTTTCTCTATCAATTGCAAGCGCAAGCAAACAAATTCGTGGCGTTAATTAAAAACTCAAATTCGAGACCCCCGAAAACCCAACCACAAGAAGCACAAACAAATTATTCAAGCTGTTGTACAAAGACCCAAATTGATGTATGTCTCAACCCAGAAGACAGAAGAAGAAGACATAGTAGAAGTAGAAGTAGCAGTAGAGCTCTAGCAATTGATACAGTAAAATACATTTAGATCTGTAAAATATCACACACAATTCTTAGATCTGACAGGTAGCCAGCTCTCTACCTGTCTACCAGTTAAGTAAACACGGAATCCAAACAAGAAGAAGGAGGCACATTTCAGACATCCACAACTAATCTCATTTGTTTGCAAAAGAGCTGAAGAACTCTAGAGATATTGTGTAATATATGCATAGTATAAAAAGTATATGTGTTTAATTATAAATATTTTAAATGGTTTTAGAGTTGTTTTTTTATGAATTAAAACAATTCAATTCAGATAGACTTAGGCTAATCTCTGAGTCGAAGATTAATTTAAAGTATGCCTTAAAAATACATAGCAAAGCTTAAGAAGACATATATATTATCTATATAGATAGAACTTCATATTGAGATATATATTCCATAATTAATATAGATATACAATTATATTAAATAAAATTAATATTAATATACTAAAAATAATTACATATTTATAATTATTAATTTTTTACTTACAATTATTTTGTCATTATTATTAGTATTATTATTATTATATTAAGTTATTTATTAAAACTATAAATATCTCAAGTTTTTACTTTTCATACTATATCAAAACGTGAGCTCGTTTCTTACTTCAATTTTTGCTTTTCAAGCTCCAATTTGCTCCGAGTAAACTATAAAGCTTAGCTAACTTGCGTTGTTTACCCCCAAACACCCAATCAGTCATCTATTCCCATAGCCCTTCCCATTTTTGTTGTGTGTGGTGCACAGAAAAATCAAAAATCAATAAACAAAATAATCGTGAACAATAACAAATAAAAAGAAAAACATCTCAATTCGATGTTGGGCTCGTTTATTAGAGCTTAAGAGTATTTTTAGATATGTCGAAGAAGTGAAAAGAGAGCATATTGGTTTTGCTTTGTATGTATTTCTTTGTATAACAGATCAAAGTCTAGGTCTAGGTCTAGGTCTAGAAAAATACTTAATCTGATACTTAGCTCCACTACCTATAAATGTTATCTATATACTCTAAAGTACGGTCTGAGCAGGTATTTTCCAGTCAGTAATGCCCAGCTGCAGTGTTCTGCCTTCTTTTTTTTTTCGTATTGTATATTTTTGCTTCGATTTTGTTATCAGCTATGTTCGACCGTGTTAATTAATCAAAGGCGTTTCAGGCTGTTGCGCATTTGATAGACTGATATAAATGCATACATATACATATAAAGTACATACATATCCGTATAGATGTATAAAAGTGTATGCCTTTCATATTACGTTGACAACTAGTTGAATTTCACAATATTTTTGAAATTGTTTAGCTGTCCTCAAGGCAAACATCGCCTCAATTAGAGTTCACCCAAGAAAGAAAGAGATAGAGGGAGCGAGAGAGAGAGAGAGGCGCACTTTTGCATGCTATGCATGGACATGACATAAATCACTTTACAGTATATTGGCTGTTGAGTCGACTCGCTGAGCCGCTGGCATACTAAGCTGAAAGGAGTTAAAGAGAGAGAGAAAGAGAGGAGTGCAGCAGCAAAGTGGTAAAGTGGAAGAGGGACGTGAAAAGGGCATATCTCTCTGCCTGCAATGCTTGGCACTTGGCATGTGCGCGGCATTTTTTGACTTTGTGTCAAAGCAACGCTTAAGCCGCCGCCAGCGGAGCGGGTGTGGGAGCGAGACAAAGAGAGAGAGGGAGAGAGAGTGGGTGAAGTGTACGTGCAGAATATGCAACGGGATCTCTCAGCTCGCTCGACTCAAACCAAAAATGGCGTCCAGTTTAGCAGCTCCTTTGCTTTGCACATCAATTGGCTTTTAAGCTAGAGCATAAATCAAGCGCGAGATTTACACAGAAGAAGAGAGCAACAACGAAAAAACAAAAAACAAAAACAAAAAACAAAAGCAAATGCGTGGCATCGAGTGGTGGGATTTTTATTTATTTCGTTTTTATTTTCGGGGCGTTTTATTGAAAGGATAATCGATGGCAACGGCCAAAAATTGCATTAAAGGCTTTGCCGTGGACCTTTAAAACAAACACTCGAAGAAGATGTCGACGAACTTTGAAATGCGGCTCTGCGGTCAATTTAATTGAATGATGAATTGCGTTTGGACACTGGTTCAAGGGGCTGGAGCAGGGGTAGGGGCGATGCGGCAGAGTGGGGCGTGGCAAAACGCAGAAATTTCTTCACTTGACGCAAAACGCAAAAAGCAAGCCAAAGGAAGCGAAAGAGAAGGATGTGCAAAGGAGGGGTGGGTGGGAAGTGATAGAGATGGCTGTCAGTGTTGACACTGATGCTACTTTCCCGCCAACCTTGGCTTTCTTAAAGCTGAAATTGTTTGAGGTCTGATATTTAGCTATTTTCAGCGGGAGCTTGGCTTGTTTTTTATATTTCTTTTAGCTTTTCATAGTTATATTTAAAGATTCGTTGCTTTTTATAAATATATATTTAATTTAATACATATATAAATTATTATTCTAAAACCATAGGCTTTTTCTTGCTCTATACCTTAACTTTATTTTTGGCTACTTTTTTACTTGACCTAGCTTTTTTTTTTTGTGTCAGCACTGGCAGAAGTAGGGTTACTGTTAGCTAGGGACAATGGTTCCTTGGGACAGTGCAGCGACAAAGACGAATACGCATAATCAGTCAAAATTTATGACAAGCAGACCAGAAACTCAGCTTAAGCATTTAATTGGTGCCCGATTGTTGTTGTTGTTGTTGTTATCGTGTGTTGCTGCTGCTGCGTGTGGCCCCCTGGTTGACTAATTAGCTAAAGGCGTAAGGCTCCATTTTTGGACAACATTTTCATTGAGTTTTTGCTAGACCCAAAATCCGAAAAAATTCCCTTGGAGGATCCTTCGCTCTGTGCTCGTGTTGGTGTTGTGTCCTTTTCCGAGCTGACGGATGGCTTCAGCTGCAGTTGCTGCTCTTCGGTAATTTGTCTAGGCGCAGGCGACATGCCGCACGCCCACTCTTTGAGTCAACTAACGGCAACTTGAGTTGCTTTCAACTTGTTTGTGCCGCCACTCTCCCGTCCTCCCCCTCTCTGCTTGCCGTGCAGCCTGTGACGCATAAAAAAAGGAATTCGCTGCTTGTGAAAAGGCAGCCAAAAATGTTGGTGCTTAGTGCAGTTCCATGTAACGCATTATTCTTGCTTAGTGTCTATCTCTATAGCTTTTTCTGTCTCTCTCTCGTCTCTTTATCTGGCTCAGCATAGCTTTCACTTTGTTTTTGTCTGCTTCTCTAGCAGGCTTTTTCAAAAATAGTTTACAAAATGTTTTTAAAACTTAACTGAAGCAACTGCTATGAAATTATCTCTAAAATATAAAATATTCACCTTCAACAGTCTCCTGCTCTAAAATGATTTTACTACGTTGTATGCTTCCTTTTGCTATTTCAAAAATTCTTAAAAATAATATACTTTTAAGAGAATTATCTATAATATAAAGACAAAAATTGATCTAAAGTTCCAAAAGTATTCATTTTATGTGCATGTATTAAGTTTATTATTCCTAAAGCTATAATCTAGCTGCTGGATAAATTCTAGTCATTTTACTTAGTTTCCTCAATTCTTTTAATACAAAATAGATTGCCAAATGTCTTTCAAATTCTCAAAATTACTTGTTATATTTACCCAATACAAGCACATGTGGTGTTTTACAGTACACACACAGCATCCATTTCACAACCTATGTAATGTAGCTAAGTTACTATACCCGTCTTTTGGGCTTGCTTTAAGTGCTCAACGCTTAGTTGCAATTAAGTTTGTAAGGTGTGAGTCTATAATAATTGTGGATGTGGATGCTGTGGATTGCAGGGAGTGAGCTAAGTAATGTTACGAACCATGTGGATTGTGGTTGTTAAGATTAATATGAATAGTATGGTTTGTGGCATTGATAGAGAAAAAGTCTTGGCATTTGTGGATGCTGTGGATTGTATAAGCTATATTTATGTTCCACATGTTAAGCTAAGCAGAGACACCCAGCCTGGTTTAAGCCTTAGCTAAATGGTGAGAGCGTTTGCTATGCACAACAGTTGAGCTTTGCGTCTGTGGAAGTTTCTATTAGAATTTTATTAATTAACAGTTTTTCTTTTTAACTTGGCTTCACACAGAGATTAAAATGATCTTTATTAGGCTCTACATAGTGAAATGAAACTCCGTTTGCCATTTTTATTAACAGTTATATGCGTATGTATGTGGGTATGTGTATGGGTTTGTATAGGCTGTCAGACAGTGGTATTAATAAAAGTGAGTGTATGTGGTTGCCTGCTTGTGTACAGAAGGTATTTCAAAATTTACATTCTATTTAATTTCGATCTGCAGTGCCAATTATGGGAATTTTTTAGAATGATCTCCCCTAAGAGTTTTCACTTTTTAGGTATTTTTCCCTTCTTCACTTTTCAAGTAGGCGTTATTTATTGTTGCAAACAGTCTCCGGCTGCAGCAATGATACCCTATAATATAATTGTTATTGGTTCACATCTTACCTTTGTGGCAAAGCAAAACAACAACAATAACAAGCTCGGCTGCGGTTTCGGCAGGGGTGGGGGAAAGTGCGTCTTTGTCGCATAATGAGGCCAAGTAACAAAAAGCGAAAAAAAAAAAATTAAAAGAAAAACATTGTAAACAAACGGAAGGACGAACACGTTAACGCCCCTAAGCTGAGCGAGAGAGCTGCTAATGAAGTGCTCTAGCGCTCAAGGATACACAAAGGACAACGACTCGACAAAGGTCGCATGCTGCGATAAGGATCACGATTACATTGCCAGCTGAGTGGCAAATGGAGTTACAGTAGCCGAAGTGATCGGCGCGCGGGGATGAGAGTTAAAATAGGAGACAAGCAGGGGAAGTAGAGCGAATAGCAGTGAGAGCAGAGAGAATAGCTAAACAAGCTGAAGTAGAGCACGGATGATGATTAGAGTTGATGAGGTAGAGATGGAATTAGAGTTAGAGCATGGATAGCAGCCAGAGTATAACTAATAGAGGAAGTTAAGCAGAGGAAGGACTTGACAGGATAGAATAGATAGAGGATTAGAAAGACTAAGAGTAGTAGATTTGATAGAAAATGATAGAAATAAAAGCATAGTAGAGGCATAGAGGAAGGATAAAGAAAAGTCGAGGACCGATAACAACAGATTGAACTAGCGACGTAGCTGAAGGAGTTTGAGCTAGGAAAGCTAGAAAATATAAAGCGTCGACTGCAGGATATCAGCTAGTTGGGTAGAGACAACAGCTGAGGTGAGACGCAGCTCAAGTAAGTGTAACATCTGTAAAGGAAGTCGAGGAGGGAAAACAGGATAGGAAAAGTAGAGCAAATGTGGTTTTAGCTGTGGTTAAGCAACTGTGAAAGTAGCACAGGACAATTGATCAGGTAGGCAGGCAGGCAGACGCACACACACACACACACTCACAGAGTCGCAGGATAGGAACCTCCTCAGACAGGAGCGTGTTTCGCTGTTCATTTAACAAACGCACCTCGTCGATAATCCTGCTGCATGAGATTTTGGCTCTAAGCGGATTGGCCAAACAACAAAGTTGAGTTTGGAGTTGTTGAGTTTTGTTGTGTTTGATGTCCTGCGGCGCATATTAACATTATCAGCTGTGCCCAGGATCAAACAAGGACAATTGTTATCGCAGCATTCGAATAATGTGTGAAATTTTACGCCTGACGGAAAAGGCGCCCGCTGTGCAGCACATCGAAATTAGAGAGGGACAGACACAGAGAGAGAGAGAGAGAGAGAGGGTGGCATAGAGGGCGAGCGAAGGGGGAGGTCAATGGCCTAATCAGCAAATTGCGTTTAAGTGATTTAAAGGATATACTTCGCTTAATGCCCGCCAGCAACTATCCCAATCGAATTCCCCGCAAATGTTGTTAGCCAATTGCGATTGCCTATCGACCTTACCTGCCTCACCCACCTGCCCCTATTTGACGAGTGCAGTTAAGTTCTCTTTATCGATGTCTCTCGCTGGCTTTTACGCCCGAGCTGCATGCGAATTTGTGTGCCGGGGTATACTGACTGAGTGGCTAAGCTTGTTACAAGAGTTTTTACATTTCTAATAGAAAATTGGGAAATTAAACTTTTCTTGACAAGCTAAAGCATGTAAGAGACTGTTCACTTTAAGTTTGGTTTGTTGGCGCTCTCTTATTATGAGCATAAATAGATGTCAACATAGCCTAACGAACCACATGGAATTTAGAGCACCTTTAACCTTTTCGTATAGCTCGAGAACTATTGAAGCGATTAACTTGAAATTCATTATATATATACATAATCGGTTGATGTACATATATATAAGTATATAACTCCTTTAATATATATATATGCCTTTTACCTAGGCAGTTCAAACTATGACTAAAATTTTGGAGAAATTAACTTTTCTTTGAAACAAAGATGTATAAAGAGGGAAAAGTTCAGATCTTATATGCAGGGAAAGTAAGTCTTGAGTCAAGATAACTCAAGTTCACAGTAACTCTAGTCACGGTATCTGCTGGTCACCCACACTCCCCTCTTAATCACTTTTGCCTAGCTTACAACTCCAATACATGTTAAGAAGGTGGCTAATATCTTTATAGCCACAGCTTGTGCGAGATGAAAGAGCGAGTGTATAAAAGGCGGGTATATGCTACCTGCTCAGCAAATCGCCTCACTTCTAGGGTAAGCTCTAGTCGAGCTGTCTACTGTTTTAATACTCTTGCTTGCTTTGCTCTCTCAAAGCGCAACGCTTTCAATTGAATTCGCGTCAGTTTAACGAGGTTTTCGAACGGAAGCGGAAATTTCTTTCGCATGTTTGTGAGAGGCGCCAATTTGTTTGTGAGTCAAGTCAAGCCAAGTCAAGTCGAGCTACATTTAAGTGTCTGTAAAATCGGAGCTGCGCATACCATTAGACACAATGCTTATATAGACAAAGATATGTATGTATGTATAAAAATATATATGTAAATACTTTAGTCAGTGGCGCCTGACGGTTTTTCCATGGCCTCCAGGCTGTTGTATAGCTGAGCGACATAGTAATATATCTTCACGAATCCCGGTCTCTTCCTTCTCAAGTACTTCACGAAGTTCCCATCGAAGTGGGCGCCCAAGGTCTTGCCCACCTGCTCGACGTATCGCAGCGTTTCGATCGAGCTCTTGCACTTCAAGTACTTGGCGTCGATCAGGTCGGGGCGATAGGAGTGTATGAAGGCGCAGAAGGCGTGGCCGCTGGTCCACGATGTGGAGAACTCGTACATGGGTATGCCGTATGGTCGCATTCTCTTCTGGCAAATGACGAGCAGCTCGCGATGGCGATCCCCGAACGTCTTCCCGTCGAGCGTGCAAATGGTGGAGCTCCGCTTCAATTTGGATGTGGTCGGAGTCGAGGTCGTGGACGACTTCAGCTCCAGCTGGAGATGATCCTTGCTATCGAGCGACAGCTTGAATTTTGACATGCCAGACGACGACATGGACGTGCCCAGCTCCAGCTCGACTTCCTCCACCTCGAGCGTGGAGTCGCCCTCAGAGTCACTGAAATACAGCAGGGTGTCCGTATCGGAGCCATCTTCCTTCTCCTTCGATTTGGAGAGCTCCTCAGAGGAGCCATCTGCTCCGTCTGCGCGGCCCGTTCGACTCGACTCAGTCAGCTCCTGCTCCCTGGCCAGGCTAGCTCTGCGACTCGCTATCTGCGCCTTGAGTAGCCAAATATTGTTGCAAATCAGCTTCAAGTCGCGTATTGCCTCCTCACTGGACAGATTCAGTATGGAGAGGTAATCCTCCTCCTCCGCCTCCGTCTCCAGGTGTGGGGAGTTTTTCAACATTTTGTGAGCGAGTGAGAATAAATTTACGGCTGTTTTGATTTAATTTTTGTTAAGCACTTTGAAGGGGCAACAAAGAAAATACCAAATAAATACTAAAAATATAAAAAACCAAAAAAACTTGAAATTTTATACAGGGGCAACTGTGATCGAAATATTAGAACTGGTACAACTGACTATTCGTAACTTTCTGACGTGTGCCATGCCTTGCCTTATTTTACATTTTATTTAAATCATTTTCGGCGCGTTCAGTGTATGGGAAATAAACAACATTTAATATATTTAAAAAAAAAACGTGGAACTTATATTTTCATATCATTATTATCTATTCTATGTTTGGCTGATCTTCATCGGATTGCCATATCTCAATAAGCGTGTAGATCATCTGACTAACTTGAAGATTCTGTTTCTAAAACTATGAAATGAATCTAATGATATAAGAGTAGACCAACATAAGAGCTTAGTGATATTGGAGTATTATGGAAAAACGGCATAAATCCAACTTTCAAGTTCCAATATTGAAGCTATAAAATGACTCTACTTTATTCGAGTAAATATCTAAATATACATATGAAATAATAATATACAAATACAATATACAATAATTATATTGGAGATCAACTTTCTCTCTCTATTAATCATGATTCCTGAATAGTTCTTCCATGCGAGATTTAACTGTAATTGGATCTATTTGAGCGACTCGTTAGCTTTGACTCCAATGCAAAACTCAATTAAACCTTAAGCGACCCAAAAGACTTTGATGAAAATCTAAACAGCTTCATTAATCTTATATTATTATCATCATCAATATTATGATGATGACTGCTGGGCAGTGCTCGAGGCACTTTGAGGGTTTTCAAATGACATTGTTAGTGTTGCGTTCATGCCACATGTTGACCCCGCAATTTGCGTGCAACAACAATGCGAAGTCAATGAAACATTTGCAACATTTGGTGACTGGCGCCGCCCATGCAGCTGCCACGCCCACTGGCCCCGCAGCAAGCCAAATAATATTTGATCAAAAAATGTCATAATTCAATCAAACTTCACGGCGAGAAAGAGAGAGAGATAGGGAGAGGGGGAGAGAGATTGAGAGTGTCCTGAGGGTGCGTGAGTCCTGTTTTCTGGTCAGCTGGCGAAGTGGGCGTGTCCACGGGGCGTTCGTTGACTGCACTCTGATTGCTTTTTGACAACAACAACAACAGCAACAAAATTTGAATGCTAATCAGCGATCTGCGTGCAGCAAGTGTCAAATATCAGCGGAGAAAACTAGTTTAGTTGGCATTGCGAAAAAGTCATTAAAATATATATATAATATATATACATATATAGATATTGCTATACATATATAAGATACACGAAACTTTGTAGAAGCTTCAAAAATAATTTCCGCTTTTAATGCTCATTTCGCATTTTGTGTATACAAAACTAATTAATATCCTTGCAGCAGCAGCAGCGGCAGCAGCAGCAGCGGCAGCGGCAGCGCAGGATATTTGTGCAAGTAATTTCCGACGCTGAAGAGTTGTTCGCGTAATTAATTTATGCTAAATACGCAACAACAACAACAGCAACAAAGCATCGCCAGCAACTGCCCAAAAATGCAAATAAAATTGCAAATTTTGCGCAAATTTGTTTTTGAAAATAATTAACTTTTTAGCCGGACGGCTCCGTTGGCTTTCGCGAAATACCCTGTGTTTAAATGGAAAGTGAGGTGTGCTATGGGAATTTGTGTGCAAGTGCTAAAGGATTCGTAAAGCTAACTTGAACTAGCGTAATTGAGGATATCTTTCCCGCCTGTAGTCGTCTATCCGGCTGACACTTTGTTGATTTGTTTTCCTCTGCATTGATTAGTGCGTCCATCGGTTTGTCTGTCTATTTCTATAGCTGTCCGTCTGTCCATTCGTGCAACTGTCCTTCAATCTCTGCCCGTCTCTTTGTTTGGTTAGCCATTCTGTCTATTCTTCCACTCATCAAATCGTCATCTATGGGCCTTCCTCCTTGATCGACTACTTCTATATTTGTCTCGATCCACTCTCCGCCACGTCCCTCTGACTTGCGATCCTACTACGTGTTTGTCGTGTCGTGTCGTGTCGTGTCGTGTTCATATGTCCGCCCATATAACCCATATCTGTCTAATTGTCTTTCTCCTGTTGCTCTGTCTCCATGTGAAGCCTTCTGTCCATGTGTTCTTCCTCTTCTTTGCTCTTCTATCATATTATCCTTTAGTTCTTTTATCTTCATCTCCCACTCTATACTCCTTCGTATGTCTGTTCATCCATCAACTCTCTATCCGTTTGTTTGCTTTTTGCTAATCTGCCCATCAATGTTCCCCCTGTTCGTCCTAGAAATCCTTAAGATATGCCAAATCCTGAGAAATATTGCCATTTTCGGATAACTTTTAGAGTTTGCTAATACAAACAACAATAAATAAGAGTCATGCAAAAATTTATAACTTTTACTCAGTTCGTACATTCAAGAAGTGAGCTCAACATCTGAATGTGTCAAGGGTATCATCTAGTCGAGAATTGAGTCGCATAAAGCATGCCTGGTTTTTGGGGCTTCTCAAGCAACCTCTAGAGCATTATTTACTTCAGTTGTGTGTTCATCTTCCTTCAGTAATTCATCGAAATTTATGTCGAAATAAGTTATTTATTTTAGTTTTATTTTTATCAAAAACGACTAGAAGTATATCCATTTTGGATCAAAGAGTTTGCATAATATATACATATTTATATATACGATATATACGCATATACAGAATGGGCATCTGCTGGAGTTGGGTGCGCGAGCTCATCTGCCATTTCGTGGAGGCCCACCTGGTGATACTGATGTGGGCGGTGAGTGGAGCAGTCGTGATGCTCTACAATTTTCACTCGACCTTCTGCCTCATCGAGCGCTTCAGGAAGTGCGCGCTCAATGAGGAGCAGGAGAACACAGATATGGACACTGACGAGTGTAATGACGACGATGATGCGGCTGAGCCGACGCCTGCCCTGGACTACGGCGCACAGAACGGCCCACACGCTTGGCAAACGGCCTTGAACAATCAGAGTCCCATCAACATCGACACGCAGGATGCTGAGCAGATCTGCATGGGCTTGTCCCTGATGTGGGTGGGCTACGACGAGCTGCCCGTGGGCATACGGCTGGAGAACAACGGGCACACCCTGCTGCTGAGGGCCTGCTTTGAGGGCGACACTCCGTTCGTCGATGGGGCCGATCTGCTGTGCTCGTTTGCGTTCCACGAGATCAGCTTTCGCTGGAGCTGGCACGAGAACGCCACCGGATCGGAGCACTCGCTGAACAACGAGCACTTCCCCCTGGAGATGCAGTGCCTCCACACGAGCAGCAATGAGGGCGACGAGGTCTCCAGTCGCAGTCTGCTGGTGATCTCCTACATGTTCGACATAGCTGCTGAGAATCCCTTTCTCGACGTGATCGTTCAGTATCTGGTCGCCGTGCAGCGCGCCGGGCAGTGCGTGGAGATACCACCGTTCCCGCTGAACTATCTGATGCCGGCGTTCTACACGGACTTCTACAGTTATCACGGCTCGCTCACTGAGCCGCCCTGTCATCGCGGTGCCGAGTGGTTCATCAATCCGCTGCCCCTGGCCATCAGCGAGCGGCAGCTTCACGAGTTCCGCAAGCTGCGCAGTCGCAGCGGCTCTCGCATCAGCAGGAATGCACGACCCGTGCAGGAGCTGGGCAACCGGACGGTCTCGTTCAACTGCTACAATCCATTCGACGAGTAGGGCCGACGGGGAGTGTACCGTATTCGAGGGAATGAAACCGGAATATGTAAAATGCTCGATATGTGTACATGTATTCAAATATAGTTAGTGTGAGGCGCAAAATTTAGTTAACGGGAATAAGAGTTTATATAGAGCTGGAAGATAAGAGCTGTGAAAGAGAGAGAGAGAGGGATCAAGTTAATGAAAGATAAAGAGAAAGAAACTGAGAGATGGGTAGGTGGATAGTTAGAGGGAGAACAACACATCCTAGTAGCTCCTGGAATATACCAAAACTGAAACTGAGGGAGGGTCAGGTAGGGAGTTAGAGCAGATCCTAAAGGTTCCTAATAGATGTACTACTAGGGAAATGAACTAAACTGACATCCTTTTCGCATAATCTGAGGCCTACGTATCGAATTTGATTTCTGAATCTTTTATTGTTCTCGAGTTTTGTTACAATTGACTTTATTTGAGGAAATTCTCTTTCAATGTTCAACGTTAATTTTTTAAGTTTATAAAAATGTTTGTGATATTCCGCCCGATTTCTGAAGCTCGTTAAATTCAGTCCAATCATAGTTTAAAATAAAGTGCAATTAACGTCATGTAAATAGATTTGTTTTCATATTGGTTAATTGGGTTTAAGGGCTGCCAGTTCTACCCCTGCCGCTACCCCCACCCCAGCTGCTGTCCCGGAGCTAATTAGAGCAGAGCCAGAGCCAGCGCAAATCTTCCGCACAATTTCATTGGGCCCAGAGAGTTCGCAGCGTTGCGTTCTAATCCACTAATTAGACGTTCAAAGAGCATTTAGGCAGCGCAGTAGATGTCGTTGCCGAGCTTCGTCCTGCTGCGCCGCAGGACACGGCTCGCCAGCGTCGCTCATCCATGTGTTAGAATTTGTGTAGCTGTGTTTGTGTTCGTCTGCGTCTATAATTTCGTTAGTGCAGCGGAAACTGTTGCGGACATGTTGCCCAGCCCAGCAAATGGCAATGCGATTGGCATTGGCACTGTGTCCGGTAACTGCGATTGGGACTGGGAGTGGGACTAGGAGTGGGACTGGGACTGGGATTGGGATTGCGCCTGGGCTTGGGCTATTGGGATTGCGCCTCCTGCGGTGACGCACCCTCATCTCTCTAGCTCAAACACTCATATACTCTATCTCTGTCTGCCTCTCTCTCTCCCTCACTCTCTCTATTTCTCACTCTCTCCCTCTCTGGCAAGGCACAGTCAAATTATACACATACATAAACATACAGCTGCGTTGACTGCGTGCCCTGTTGTAGCTTCTAATTATCAGTTGGCCCAGCAGTTGCTACAGATGCAAGCTACACTGAGAGAAATTGTAAAATTTTGAGAACTTCTGCAATGTAAGAGGAGAGAGTGGAGAGTGAAGATTATAGATTAGAGAAAATAAATTGGAGATTGGAGTATGAAGAGTATAGAAAATAGAGTGGCGAGTGGAGAGATGAAAATTGAGAGTGAAATATGGATAGTGCAGGAGTGACGAGAGAGGAGAGACGAGAGTGGAGAGCGATGGGATAATAGTGGGAGTGTAGAGTAGAGGGTGGAGGGTGAGAGTAGAGAATAGAGAGTGCAAAGTAAACAGCATTGAGTGGAGAGTGATGGGAAAAAGTGGAGAGTTATGAGAGAAGAGTGGAGAGTGGAGAGTTTTTGAAGAGAGTAGTGTAGAGCATGGTAGAAAGACTAAAGATTGGGTAGTGCTGAGTAATATAAATGATTAGGCGGTAAGAAAATTGTGAAGAGTGGAGAGTTAGAGTATGTTGTAGAAAGTAACGAGAGAAGAGTGGAGTAGTTAGACTAATAAGAGGAAGGTAAACAGTGAGAGCGAAGAGTGGGCTGTAGAACATGAAACAGTGTAGAGTCGTTTCTTGTATGGAGTGGGTTCCAATAGAATAGAGCACACTAATTTAATTTCCATACGAATTCTTGAAATGTCCATCAATTTTCTCCCCGTGTGCGTGTGCTATGTTTCATTGCACATCGAGGCAGTAATTGCGCTTTATGGAAGGTGGCCGCATGGAGCTGGCTGAGGCTGGTTTGATGCATCATTTGCTTCAGACGAGAACTAAAATGCGTTCGATTTGATGCAGAGCCACACAACATATATCTAATATATACATGTGTGCATGTACATATATATAGGGAGAGAGAAAGAGATAGAGAGAGTTTGCTATATAATCAGGTGCAGGCTGCAGGGGCAGGAGCTGGGGCTGGGGCTGGGGCTGAGGTGAAGGCTGTTTGCAATTGCGAATTGCATTTGCTGCAAATCAACGCTAATGAAATTATTCAAACAACTTTTCGATTGTTGTTGTTGCTGTTGTCGTTTGTCCGTTTGTCCATTTTGGCCATTTTGTCGATTTGCAATTTGTTTTGGCAACTTAATTGAATTGCAATTTTCACAAATAAAGCTTAATTTTTGGTTCGATTCCCAAAAATTTAATTCTTTTCGGCTAAATAATTAATTTGGAAAAAGCAGAGGAAGAACACGAAAATGCAAAAACTTTATAGAAATTTTGACCAAATTGCAATTAAATTGCATAATTGAATTTATTAATGCAAATCGTCGTTTGTTCATAAACATCGAAAAACGAAAAATGTTTGCCATTTCGCTCATAATTAATGCCATTTGTTTATTTGTTGTCTGCGAATACAAAATAATGTGCATAATTAATAAGAGTCTCTAATCAATAAACAAGGCCACAAAATGCGCACACGAATTTCAATTTTGTTGCCCAAACGCCAAATTGTTTGGCCAAATCGAAAACATATTAAAATGAAAATTTCATTGAACTACAATTTCATTGAATTCTGTTTTATAGAGTGAACTAAACGAGAGTTGATATAAAATAAATATCTGCTTCTTTTCACTGTAAATCAATGTTAAATACTGTTAAGTCTGGTAATGTTAAGCTAGCTTTAACATATGTTAAGTTAGCTGTCAAATCTGACATCTACGACAATTTTAAATATCTGTAGACGTATGTAAACATTCAATTGTAATGCTAAAATCGTTTGTATTTATTTTTAGCTCGAGTCAGTGACAATTTGAATTGCCTCGAATCCTGCTCGAATCCTGCTCGAATCCTGTCTGGCAATCCTGGCAGTCGCTATGTTAGACAAACATATCAATCAACATTCTAATTGAATGTAATTAGAAAAACGCATGAGCTGCCAAATCTAAAGGCAGACAGCCAGCCATACAGAAGCTGCCACACTAACCAAGGAGGGCCAAGGAGCTGGCAAGGAGCAAAAGGAGCCAAGGATGCGCCGTCGTAGTTTCGCACAGAGCCAAGAAAATGAAATTAGACGAATAGAATGACGATGTAAGTGCCATGAAAAGACGTTAAGACGAAGCGGCTCGCCTGGAAGCTGTGGCTGCTCCACGATGCCACGATGCCAAGACGGCAAGACGGCAAGCTGGCAAGCTGGAAGATGCTAAAATTGAGGTAAATTGCATTTAAGTGTTGCCTCTCTTCATTTAGCTGCATGAATATGCATGGAGCTGGGGCGGCAGCAGCGGCTTTTGTGCCACATAAATTGAATGAATAATTGAGAAAACGAGCGAATGATGGCATTAGTGTGTGATTGCGATTCTCTCTCTGTGTGTGTGTGTGTGTGTCGGTGTGTGTGTGTATGTGAAGCTAATGAATTTTAATTGGTTTTATTAAGGCAGAAAGCGGCAGCTGCAATCAGCCCAAAGAGTTGGCATCAGAAATCGCAGCAGCCATTTTTTTCCGCTCGCTCTCTGTTTGTCTGTCCCTCTTCTTCTTGCTTTTTGTTAATTGTTAATCATTAAATATTGTTGCTGCAAAATCAATATGGCGGCTGACGATTAATTAACGCCATTTTGTAATTATCTGCGCATTTTTAATCCAATTAAATTCAACAACTATAAAAAACTCGCCCCGCCTGCGACAGTCAATTAAAAAATATGAATTTCACAAACAAATAACTGTAATTGCAAATTGTTATTGCAAACGTAACCGCACATGACCCAAACGAAAAAAAAAAAAATAATAAATAAGTAAATAAAACAAAACAAACGGCGCAAAAAACTGTACAACGAATGTGTGCGGAACAGCAAAAACTCGCTATAACGCACCCATACTTTGTGCTCTGCCTTTGGTCCTTGCACATCCTCCTGCCCTACGGCGTACTTCCTTTTTCAATTAAACGCCACCATTTTCCATTAACGAATTTGCATGCATGTCTATGCAAGTGTGTGTGTGTGTGTGTCTGTCACACACACAGTCATACAGCTTTGCTCCCTCTCTCACTCTTACACACACACACACACACAGCGTTCGCCTGTATTTCTATAATAAAATTAAATTAGAAGACCAGAAAATTAAATCATCAAAGCTTGACGTCTGGCGGCGGCTGCTGCTGCTGTGTGTGTTTCTGTCTCCCTCTCCCTACCTCGCTCTCGCTCTCTTTCTGTCTATGCACATGTGTGCGCATAAAATGGCGTGGTACACACACACACACACACACATACACACACATGCGACCCAATTTGCAAAGCGACAGTTACGAGTTCATTAATTTCTCAGCCTTTTTTCGCCTCGACGTCTGCAGTTCTACTCGCTGCGGTTGGAGCCATGCCCAGTCCCCCTAGCCCAGTCACCCCCTTCACTCTGCCACCCACTCGCTCGCTCTCTCTGTCTCTGGCAACGGTCTGGGGGTGTGAGCAGCATCATAAATTAAATTCTTCATCAACTCAAACTCGTTAAGCGCCAATAAAGTGACAGAGAGTTATTTTCATCACTTTTTCAATGGTCTACCACAAGGCGTCACGCACACACACACACACATACATATATACGCGTGCTTCTCATGCAATGCGCCGAAGCGCTCTCTGCCTATGCGCTCGCTCTCGCTCTCTCGCTTTAGCTCTCTCGTCAAGCTGCTTCGCTTAGGCCACGCCTCTGCTGCAGCAGCATAGCTACAGAGCAGCGCAAGCGAGAGCGAGAGAGCTAGCGTTTACTGTGTGAGCGTGTGCGTGTGTGTGTGCGAGGAAGATGGAGGGCAGCCGCTGCTTGCAGAACTGGTTTTCGGCTTTTGCGCTGGCGCAGCCCGCTTTGATTTGATTTGATTTGAGGCTCGAGATAAAGCTAAGTGCAGTCCACATCATCACATCAAAGCCGACTGCTTGTCGAGCAGCTTGTTTAGATCTTAATCGGACAGAAAATGAACCATAAATGGATTTCGAATTATGCATTCAATTATTGTTGTCTATCTGTGTGGTGGAATGGGGTGGTGCAGGCAGTGAGAGAGAGAGAGAGAGATAATGTGAAGGAGACGTATAAGGATGCAGTAGGACTGAGAGGAGGCGAATGAGGAAGAGATGCAGGAAAGGCTGGACGACGAACCGGGAGCTGGAGGAGAAGAAAATGAGATCGAAGATAACCAAAAGGCGAAACAGAAAAAGGATAATTAAGCTGAACATTAAAATATGAGAGAGAGAATAATGAATAATGAAAAGAGAAGAAAAAGAATGCAAACAAAGAAGAACGAGTGTAATAAAAGAAACAGAAGATATGTCGACAGCACAGCTAAATTAGCTTCCTAAGAAGAAGCAGCAAGTGTAATGAATAGCAAAAGTAGAGCAGAAGAAAGCCAAAAGACAATGAACAAGAGGAGTAGGAATAAAAGCTAAAATAGGACTATGTTAAGAGAGAAACAAAAAAGAAAGAGTGAAAATGAAGAGGAAGAGGAACAGTCGCAGCCGACGTAGCGTATAAGTATTTACCGTAGCAGAAAACCGCTAAGAAACTCTGTTGGAAGCACTAAAAATAGACGGAAATTTGAGTGAATTGTGTTGCCAAAAGCCGTTAACAGCTTAACGATAAAAGCAAACTAATTAAAAGTACGAAGCAGGAGAAATTGCCACATAATAAAGCAAATTAAAAGCAAATTAATTTAAAACACAGCAAAAACAACGAGAAGCAGAGAAACGGAGCAAAGCGAAGCCAAGCGGATGCAGCGCAAATGAAAATGACGCAAGGCGGTCGCCCCACACAACAAACATAGATATGTATATACATACAGACAGGTGTATGTATGTATGTGTGTATGCTGCCAGCCGAGCTCCACTTCAATTAAGCAGCGCGCCAACATGGCAGCCTCTCACACATCTACACACACGCACACATTGCTCTCTGTCTCTCTCTGCTTCTCTCCCTCTCCTGCAGACACACACACACGCACACATACACTAGCAGCACATATAATTACGTTTGGCAAGCTCGTTATGCGTAAGAATAAACGCACATTAAGAGCTCATTAGTTGGCACAAATCGAATCGCTGGCTAAAGGAAACCCCCGTGACAGACCAGGATAACAGCTCTGCCGGCTGTCTGTGCGCTCCCCTCGTGTGCTCTCCGCTCACCGTACGTCTCGACATTTTCATTTAACGTGTAATGGAAGATAGCGTAAACGAGTAAATGAGTCAAGTGAAGTGAATTGAATTGAATTTGAACCGAGCTGAGCTGGTGCGAAAAAAAAAGCCGCAACTCATGCCAACAGGTACGAGAAAGGTGAGCAACGAAAGAAACTAACGGTTAAATAAAGCTAACTGCTAAATAGGCTAAGCGAGCATTGCTGGGATATTAACAGAATTCACTTAAAGACACTGGCTGAGTCAGCGGGCAGCGGGCAGGGGGATGGGCGTGTGTGCCACTCTACTGCACTGTCAAACTAACGGTTCTTTGGTCATCTTCTGAGCGATGCTCGCTCATAATTTGTTGCATATTGTTGTGTGAACGCGAGCGAGTATTTAAAAGCGAACAAAGCGCCAGCTGGCAAACAAAAGTTGTCGCCTATGCAAAAGGCAAAGCACACACACACACACATACACTCAATCAGAGCAGACACACATGCAGAGCAGAGGCACGCGTGCTGCTGCTGCTACTCACAGGCAGGCAAGCAGGCAGACAGCCAAGCAGAGAGAGAGAGAGGCGAGTCAGACAGAGAGCAACAGCGCTTGCGCTGCGCTCTCTCTAGCGCGCTCGCTCGCTCGCTCTCATTTGCGCGCTAGCTCCGCCCCTCACATACATATATGCCTGCACACACGCACACAGAACCGGTTTTCAATTCGCTTGCTGAATGGCTCTGGCTTTGGCTCTGGCTCTGGCCCTGGCTGTGGCTCGTCGCTGCGACTTGTTTATTGCCAACTCTGCCTTGGCACCGTGCGCAACGTATTTCGGTTACGGTTCTTGTGGGCACAACAGTTACTAATTGAGATAACAGACACGCAAGCCGTCGCAACACAGAACTCTTGTCAATTTTGTGCGTGTGCGTGTGTGTGCAAGTGTGAGTGTGTGCGACTAATAAGAATTACAATAAGAATATTTCTATACACATATTTCTATATAAACAATGGATATTAAGACGAGAGCTGCAACGCCGCCTATGCAAGCTACTGCAGCTGCTGCTGCTGCTGTTGCTGCAGCTGGTGTTGTGGAGGCTGGCTCAGCCGGTGCCAGCCTGGCAGCCTCCAATATGGAGCACAAGCAAACCTTTCAGCACATCTTCGAGCAGCTGGCACAGCAGAGCGGCGGCCCTCACAAAATGGCGCCCAAGCAGTTGGAGCATCTGCGCCATCTGTTGGCCAATGTGCGGGATGCGAAGAACTTGCAGTTGATTGTGGAGAAGTTCAAGAATCTGGAGCAGTTCCAAGAGCACTATGCTCAGCTGGGCAGCAGCAATGGCAACAACAACAACAGCATTAACAGCAACAACAACAATAACAACAACAACAACACTGTGATCACAGCGGGTAAGAACGAGTGGGAGCGAGGCTGAGAGAGAGAGGGAAGTCGTCGCAGTAGTTTAGTTAGCCGGAAAGCGGCTGCCATTACGGATTACCGATTTAATTAAGCACAAATTGCTGCGGCACATGAAACGCTCTCCGTACATACACTTATTGACAGCGGGCACTGTGCGAATGCGTGTTCACGGACATGTTTTGCATTTTGGGCCGAGCATTAACATGCACCCGGGCCGGGCATTTAAAATAATTTGCGAATTATAAACTAATTGCCCAGGCATGCGAGGCATATAGGGGACAAGAGCAGAGAGACGAGGAAAGAAACTGAAAACATTTCCATTTAACATTTTAAATTCGTTAAAAATACATAAATTAAATGATCTACAGCAACGGCAGCGGCAACAGCAGCAGCAGCTGGTAAAATATGAAAATAAATATATAAAAAAACTATTGCTTACTTTTTAGCGTCGCCTTTGGCATGACAAACGCTCATTAGAAAAAATCATTTGTATACGAGTGTATGTGTGTTTTTATGTGTATATAGAGCGATTGCGGGCAATATGTCGCTTAGTTGCAATTACAGTTTTTAGCTCGTTAAAACTGTAAATAAAGTTGTGTCCCCCATGCCAGAGTGTGTGTGTGAGTGTGTGTGTGTTTGTTTAAACATTCAAAATAGCTGACAATATTTGCATGCACTTGGAGAAATAGTGGAGACTCGGTTGAGGATTTACTAAGGAGAAAATGTGGAAGCTCTTCAGTTCTTAAAAGCCCAACACTTTTTTTTTTATTTATTTATATATATTTTTTTTTTTCATATTCTAAGAAAACAAACCGAAAACTTCGCCTCTCTTCTCTATTATTCAGGCTCTGTCTATGGAAAATTTGATTCCAAAATAAGACACTGATAAATTTCTCTTATACTTAATATATTAAATATTAGACAAGAAGTTTTGTACAACTCATAAGCTCGTCTCAATGGCAGCACAATGTGTTCAGGTAGATAATTTCTCATAAGGCTGAGAGAGTGCAAATTTTCAAAGCAAATTTAGTTTGTATGAGACTTGATTTTGAACTAAAAAAAAACTAATAACAGGAAGCATGGACAATAGGCGTGCTTAAAGTACTTTAAAAACTGAATATGAAATAATAATAAATAAAAACAACACTAGATTAAGAGCGTATGAGGATAAAGATTTACCGAAGCTGAAAATATGGAATGCTGTAGGATTTTAAGTCTCAAATTTAATTTAAATCCTTAGATTGCAAGCCTTAGATGTGGATCTGAATATTTTTTGGCTAGAAAAGACTTTAGGATTGTAGCACTTAGTATATTTAAAAAAAAAAGACGGAATAATTCGTATAGTGTACTATTTGTAGCTATGTCTTGCAACTTATCCAAGATTCAAACTTGATTCTTGAAAGCTGCCTACATTATATGCACACTATTATATTATTATATTTATAGCCATTCCCACTAGTTTTCTCTGAGTGCACTTGCTAGTTGTTGCTGTTGTCGCTTGTGTCGTGCGCCTAATTGACTTTGCCAAACTGTTGGCAAACAGGCTTTCAATTCCCATGCAGGGCATGGCAGTCAGCAGCCAAAAGCCCAGCTAGCACACTCTTCTCTCTTCTTTCTTGTGCTGCTCTGCTCTGATTCTGGTTCCTTTTTGTTGCAGACAGCGAAATGTCGCTCAAGGACAACGCACGCAAATTCGGAGCTGGCGGTCAAACTTTGACGCCCCGCCACACAATCGACGCAATTCTCGGACTCAAAAATCGCAATGGCCAAGCGCAGAGCCAGCTGCAGGCAGCAGCCGAGGGCAGCAGTGATGGTAAGTGGGATGATCGATCTACCAGATGAGTGTGTTCTTAGAGTGAAATGTCTGCTATGGATGGACAGCCTAGGACTGTCCATCTAAGTGAGCGGCTATATATGTACTAAAAAAGTACCTATAGACAAGGGGTATCCATATATGTACTAAATAATGGACTAAATACAAGGACTTTCCATCTGAGAGGATTGTTACGTATGTTCTAAAAAAATGCTAAATAGAAGTTTAGGTATTAGTATGTACTAAATAATGTACTAAATACAACTGTCTGCCTAAGTAATGATCTAGACACATTTGAAACTGCAGTTATCAAAAAGGTCTATTCAATGGAATTTGCATATATGTACTAAAATTAAAACAATTTTTTATGGATTTCTATAAATATAGGTACTTTACTATGAGAGACTTCAAGGCTATCAAATTTCACATATTTGTATAAAATAATATAGGATATGCCCATATGTGTACTAAATAAATCTTCCATATATGCACTAAATTTTATTTATTTAGGGAATTTGTGTATAACGCTCACAAAATAATGTTCTAAACACAGCTGTTTATCTCTAGCAATGCAGCTCCCTCAGTAAGTGTACTAAATTTTACACCTAGTAGTCTCTCCCGCTCATTAAGCTTAACTTGCGTCGAGCAGAGTGTGGCAATCGGAATGCCGATAGAGCGATAAACGATAAGCGCAATGCAAATCGATTTCAATTACAGTGCCACACACTGGTGAATGGGTAATGGGGAACGGGGAGCGGGGAACGGTGCATTGTTGCGAAATCAACAAACACAATCGCAAAATTATATTAGCATTTATTTTGGGCTCAACTACATCGCGTGGGCCGCAAGTCGTTTGGGCTTGGCCTGGCTCTAACTGCTATTCTACTCCCTTTTTTTCTTAGCTAACTTTTCCACTCTCCCTCTCTTTCTCTCTCTCTCTCTCTCACTCACTCACTCACTCTCTCAGTTGGTATTTTGGCGTCTGGTGTGCGATGCACGACAGCTGATAAGGAGAAATCAGTCAACGGTAATCGTTTACATGGCCAAAGTGGGATTAGAGCCCGTTCTTCTTCTTCTTCCGTTCTTTTTAGTCAATTTAAAAGTTTTATTACATATTCCATTCAGTTAGTTGCAGTCGTTATTTTGAAGGCTTTTTAACTGGATTATAGTGGGATTTATGTCGCTGTCGGTGCCAGTCGCCAAACTGAACTCTGCTTAACGAACTGCCCAAAGCGCCTTCTGCTGCCTCTTGCTCCCCCCTTCTTATTCTTCCTCTTCTTCTGCTGCCTTGGCACGTCGTTAAAAATGTATTTTATTTTGTGTTTTGATTGCCAACGAGCGATTGTCGCACAGCAAAAGGCACAGCACAACGAAAACAACTGAAATTTGCGAGTTGTGAAAAATGGGCGGCCAGAAGTGAGTTTCCCTTCACCTGAAAAGCCATTTGCGACAGGTGATATAGGTAGTGTTGAAAATGAGATAATAAGTGCAGCGACTGTTGCCAGCATTTATAGCTGAAAGTGGTTTATTGGAGATGTACATGACAGATATTTCATAAGCTATTGGTATGTGGGGGTTGACTCTGGCAGAATTGGTGATCTAAAATTTGGAGAAAAAAAAAGAGAGAATTAAATTATTGTCAAGAGAAATAAGAGAGATGCAGGAAGAGCTCTGTTGGGTATATTTGATATAGATACATAGATAAAATTTGTTATATAAAATATACCAAAACCTCCTACTCCCCCTCTTAACCTTCTGGCGAACGAGCTTACCAAGAGCAAAGCTTCATTCAAGACATTGATATATGTTTAATATACATACATATATAATCTTGATTCAAAGATTACAATTTCAGTACAATATGGATAAGGAACAGAGACAGATAGCTATTAAAACAGAGCGAGATGGAGATATCTAGCTATCCAACTATTGTCTAGGCAATTTCCTGCTTGTCATTTAACGAGTTGAGCGAGACACATTGAAGGCGAAATCAATCAAAAGACGTTGCAAATTAATTTAATTAAGGCCTGCGCTGAGAAGCGCAGAGAGAGGCAGCTAGCTACAACGACAATGGAAGAGAAACAACTGCTAAACAAGTTGTGTAAACACAAGAGGCGAAAATAAAAGAAGAAGAAGAAGAAAAAACGAAGCGAACGATACAAAGCGCAAAATTAAATGGCCGCAAATTAATTAGAAGCCAGCAAATAAGCTGGCTAGGCAGGTGAGGCAGCAGGTGAGGTGGAGTGCAGGAGGGGGAGTGAAGGAAGCCCGAAGAGGTTTGCACTGAAACTCTAAGTCATAATCATAATTGAAGTGCGGCTAGACGCAAGCTGTCAAAAAGCATTTAAACTGACAGCGCTGGCGTCACACGAAGTGGGAGAGCGAGAGAGACAGAGAGAGAGGGAGTAAGAGTGAGACAGAGAGTGAGAGAGAGAGTGAGAGAGAGAGAGAGAGCCGGAGAGGCCAAGAGCTGCAAGTGCATTAAGGCAAATGCAAACTAAAGCAAGTCAGATCAAGATAAATGAGCAAGCCAAGAGACATTGTGTGTGTGTGTGTGTGCCTGTGTGAGTGTATATGTAGAGTCACATGCCCATTCCCGTTTGATGCGCCATTAAATTGAGCATTAAGTCACTTTAATGATCTTAATGCGTGTCCGAAGCGAGCTAAACGCGCGTCGGTGTGCGCGGCTTATTAACAACAATAACAACAACAACAGCAACAGCAACAACAACAACAACAGCAAGCGGAGCACTTCACTTCAGTTGAGCCAGACAAATTGATTGACAGTTTTTGTTTATGGCTCGTTTGATTTTGTGATATGCGGCTCGATTGGCTGCGTTGGCCAAAGCGCAGCTCGAGTCTCTTTTCATCTCAAATATATATACGTATATATATATATATGTGTGTATATATGTATGCATATCTCGGGCAACGCCGGAAGATCAGTTAATACACAATTTGCTGTTGTGCATTTCCTTTTGTTAAGTGTGGCTGCTCTGGCCCAGGCCTGGTCTACCTGCGCTGCTTACCTGTTGCCAATGACTTTCCGAAAACATTTCAATTAGGCCGCCTAATGGCCAAGTTTGATGTGATGTTTCTGTCAAATCATGCGATTAATGTCAATTTTGTTACAGTAAACGCTCGCTAAATTGTAACGAGCCCCGGCTCAGCCTCAGGCCCAGGCAAAGAGGCTCCACTCTCAATTAGCAAGCTGAGGGCGTTTTGAGTTCGCCTTTGTCTGCCCTTTGCTCAGTAGCTGACTTAATTTGTACCTTTTAACATTTCAACTTGACTCCCTCCCACTCTCTTCCTCTCTGTCTTTTCATAGTCAAATTTGTTAACAATCCAAAATTTCCAGCTGCCAAGTTTAATTGCCAGAGCTAATGGCCAAAGCCAACGAAATCATTTCTTAATTGAACTGTCGATCAGGCAATTTGCTCGCGACTCTATGAATGAATAGTGAATAAGTAAAGAGTGAATTGTGAATAGTAAAGAGTGAATTGTGAATAGTGTGTGAGCTTCGCCTTGAACTGCAGCTGCTGCTTCAGCTCTCATAGTTGATCTGATAAAGAGAAAAGTTTTATTCATGATCAAGGCCAAGTTGAAGAGCTGAGCGGGATGTACAGTGGGAGCAGAAGATATTCGTGAGTTTTTCTTGAACTGCAGTAAGTATAGGCAATCTATTATATGAATCTATGACTGAAGCAATGAATAAATATGATAAAAGAAGACTTGCAAGAAGAGTTCTATATAGGAGATTATCTAGGGTATGCATATTAGAAATATTTTCAGTATTAAAAAAAAAAAGAATTTGCTGAAGAAGAAGAAGATAGAGAGTAAACAGATCTAGAGATTATATTCAGTTATCTGAGGAGTTTCTTTTTCGATAGATGGGTAATTCTAGTTCAAGGCAGATGCAGTAAAACAGATTCTTATATGAAAACGATATTTATAGTTTATGCTACATCAAAAGTTATTTGCATTGAAGGGCAACACTCACACACACACACACACACACCGACCCTAACTGGCACATGTGAACCAAAACTATACGCAAATTTAATAAATTAAATGAAATACAAAAGCTTTGATTACGCAGTCATGCGTGTGTGTGTGTGTGTATGTGTGTCTTGATGTGTGTTGAGGTGTGTAAATCATGTTGATCGTCAATCCATTCAACTCGCATTCGTGTTGGTCTTTTCTCAAGCACACGCAATTAGCGCACGCACTCGGTGTGGCCTACGGAGGCGATGCCCTAGCGGAACATTTCGGCCTGGCTCTGACTCTGACTCTGACTTGGGTTCGAGATTGCGGCTACTGGCGCTGCGGCACCTCATGCGGCGTTCACGCCTTTCCTAAATGCTCTTTTCTATTATTACACACATATTTATTATTATTATTATTATAATAAGTTTTCATTGTTGTTGTTGTTGTTGTTGCTGCTGTTGTTGGCCTTTTGTGCTACCGCATTTTGGTTTTCTCACTTTGTTTCAGCATCTTTGTAAAGTTTTTGTTAATTTCATTAACTACAAATGAAGCTCATGCGGTGCGTGTAAATTTCGTTTGATTGGATGAATTTGTGGCTGCTGTTTGGGCCCCCTCCCCTGAGTTAATTAGCCAAAAAAAGAAACACTTGACCCACTTTGAGCGCTGAGAAAAGCCACCAAGAGAGGCAAAATCAATAGGACTAATTATTGCACGTAATTACATTAGACAATCGTCGTCAATGCAAATTAAATCGATGGCGTTGACGACGTCGATGTATGTATGTAAGTACATCAGAAAGCAATTACTCGAAAGACTAACGAATAATTACAGAATCGTTAATTGGATTTTGGATTCGAGTGAAAACTCAATTCAACATTGAAATCGAATTTAGCCAACACGAACTAAACAGACAGATAAATGCAAAAGTCAACCACTTTGTATACCCACTCGATAGAAATCGGTTGGAATACCCTATAATAATAGAGCCACTCTGTATACCCTTTCTATATGGATTAACTGAATATTGCATTCCAGAATGCTAAATTCTCTCATATAGTCAATCTGTTGCTTATCTAGGAATACCTATCCATAAGCCCAACCTATAAGACGTCTCTGCATATTCATTCACTTATCTCAGTTATCTTTTCTTCCTATCTCTTATCCCACTCTTTTCCTATTTAGTATAAGCCTAACTATGATACAATATTTCTTCTCTCTCCCTCTCTGTTACTCTTCTCTATCCCTATTTAGTATAATCTGAACTATGCTACCATATATCGTATTATTCTATGCCAATTCCATATTGAAACTCTTTTCGATTTCTAATTTCATGTTATTATGCCGACAAATTGATATTGAGTAACCCTAGAAATGGGAATCTATCATCATCTTATGTAACTGCCATGCTTCAGGGCTGTTCATAACTCCATGCATATAATTTCAATCATGATTCACCCACTCTACGTTAGACGTTTGACCATTTCCACATAATACTCTAGCATTTGCTGGCCTGATTAGATTTTAATTAGCCTTTGAGTTGGGCTGGCTGGACAGTTGGCCAAGTCATAAAGCTGTCGCTGCCCATGTGGTTAAAAGCCCTGACGCGGTAATAACAATGTGTTATTTAATTTTGGGTTGCAAACAAACCACCCGAGTGAGCCACCCAAAACCATCCAGAGTAAACCGAATCGAGCCTGAACTAACACCCACCCACCCACACAGGCAGCCGCCCACCTGCACCCACACCTGTTGGCCATTAATAAACGGCTTTCAATTAGTCGCCTCGTATTTACAATGTGAGGCAATAAAAATTCTCAGAAAGAGCGAAATGCCGAAGGCCGAAGGCAACTCCGTGCCGAGGAGTGGTGCAGCGGGGGCGGCCCTAGTGGTGCAGCGGGGGCGGCCCTAGTGGTGCGACGGGGGCATTAGGTGCGAGGTCGGTGGCTCTAATGGGCGTTCTGGCTCGGCTCGACTGTAGCACACATATCACGTGACATGCGAGGAATTCATTAGTTGTCGCCGTCAATAGACTAGTGGGAGGCGAGCAGAGAGTGGAGAGTAGAGAGTGGAGACTGGAATGGAGTGATTGTGAGTGAGGGAGAAAGAGCTTTCCCGAGTAGATATGTGGGTCTATAGAGTGTGCGTATACAAGGATGCATATAGAATAGGAAGCAGATAAGATGAATGGGAGAGAGAGAGAGAGAGAGAAAGAGAAAGGGAAAGGGAAAAGGAAAGAAAAAGAGAAAGATTGAGAGAAAGAGCTAGGTATAGCTACAGAAAAGATCGAGATGGATATGTCTATAGTGAAAGAGAGAGAAAAAGAGACAACGAAAGAGGAAAGTAGAGTAAAGAAGTATTAACTCATATATTTTCGAGCTTTCAATTGGTATTACTCTCTACTCCATATGATATAATGAGTTCCTTCAGCTATGCTGGAGTAGACTAGAGATTTCTCATACATCAGAGCTATGCTAGAAGATCCATGGTGTATGAGAGATCTGTAATCTACTCTCGCATAGCTGAAAGGCCTCATTATGTCATACACTCTTCTGCTGCACCACCCACTCTCTCTCTTTCTCTCTCTCACACACACACTTTTTACCTTTCCAGGTGATGGCGATGCCTCGATGGCCGAGGACGATGCCACCGATCTGCGCTGCAGCAGCATGTCGCTGACTCAGCTGCGCCACATGGACAATCACATGGCCAGCATGCTGCAGCAGCACTCGAAGAACGGCCTGAGCTATGGGCCGCCAACACCGCCGGCGCCACCGCCGCAGCAACAGCAGCAGTCGCAGCAGCAGCAGCAGCAGCACCCGTCGCAGTCGCAGCAGTCGCCACTGGCGCCGCAACATCATCACGGCGCTTCCTTTGGCTACCACAACGCCTTTGGCTACAATCACGGCGGCGCCACGCACTTTGGCCACCAGGAGGAGGCGGCGGCGGCCGGCAACTACCTCAACTCGATGCACCAGATGGTGGAGGCCAATCAATTGCAGCCGCAGTCGCACTCGCAGGTGGGGCAAATGGGGCAGCTGGCCCCGCCGCCGCCCTCGGCCGCCGTCTACGGCAGTCACCAGCAGCACTTGGCAGCGCTCGCTGCGCATGCGCAGGAGCAGCACAATAAATATGCCAAGTCATCGTCGCCAGCCTCTGCTGCTGCTGCGGCTGCCGCTGCTGGCAGCTACTTTCAGCCGGATGGGCAGAGCTCGGCAATCGGTGCGAGTGCAGCACGCGACTACGACGAGCGTTCCATGTCCTCGGGCAGCGAGCTGGAGGAGGACGAGGAGCATGATGCCGCAAAGCTGCAACACGAAGCGAGCATCAACATCGATGTCACCTCCCCACCCACGCCGCGACCCATCGGCAGCAGCAGCAGCGGCGCCGGCAGCGGCAGCGGCGGCAATAGCAACAAGCGCAAATCCACCTTCATCGACGATAATGAAGCGAAATTAGCCAACGGTCAGTCGCTGGCCAATTATGGCATCAGAGCGCGCAGCCTCGACGAGGTGCAACAGCAACAACAGCAACAGCAGCAGCAACAGCAGCAGCAACAACAACAGCAGCAACACTTTCAGCATGAGTATCGCAACAACAATAGCAACAACAACAACAATCAGGTGGAGCATGTGGAGCGTCTGAATGGGGACAATGACAGTTTGGTCAACGGCAGCTGCGCCTCCAGCGAGGATCTCAATCAGACCAACAGCAGTGAGCAGGGCGAGAAAATTACATCCGGCAGCGATGACGAAGGTGAGCGAGTGTGAACTAGTTCGATGCGTTGAATTTGTTCCCTGAACTAACTGCGCATATATTATCAACTAGTTCCGTTAGTTGAGATCTGCGTGATGTTTGATGACAATCATAAGTGAGAGCTAGCTCACTCTGAAGAGTCAGAACTGTGAACTAGTGAATCAATCATGAGCATGATTAGATATAGTTCAGATCAGCTGAGGAGTTCATATGAATCGTTCAATTGAACTTTAGCTAGAGAGAAACAGAACAGCTCTCTTCTACTGGTTCTCTCTCACTCACTCTCTCTTTCTCTTTCTTTCTCTCTCTCTCTCCCTCTCCAGGCCAGGATGACAACTGCGCCAAGAAGAAGCATCGCCGCAATCGCACCACATTCACCACCTACCAGCTGCATGAGCTGGAGCGCGCCTTTGAGAAATCGCACTATCCGGACGTCTATTCGCGCGAGGAGCTGGCCATGAAGGTGAATCTGCCTGAAGTGCGTGTCCAGGTGAGTTATCATTGGCCAGCCGGGCCAGGCACCAGCCCTATTTACGAGCTCGCTCTTTGCTAATTGTGCAATCAACATGTCTGCCCAGCCAGGCGCCGGAAATTAAATAATTTCCGTTTGCAATTTATTTTAACGAAATTAAGCTGTGCCAACTAAAGCAGCGCCCCCTCCGCCGCCTCCCAGAGAGACACTGGCCAGCTAGCCATATGTTATGGCCAGACAAGTATTTATGTTGCGCATAGATATATTGGCCTGAAAATTGGGTTGTTTACTCCGACAATAATATATCATGTCTAGTAGTAGATCTTGAAAAACAAAATAAACAGATTAAAGCTAGTTGCTAAATTGCCTGAAGAAGAAACTATATACGGATATAATCGAATGTTTTATAGTGAATATCAGAGTTGAAGTCAATCATTCAGTCAGTTGATCTAATTTGGTTTATGTGTCGCTCATCAGTAAGCAGATATAATGACTAAGGCTATGCATTGGTTATCAGTCATTGACTGACTAATGTAGTAATTGTTGTGCTCTTATAGCTTAATGCTAACTGTTTTATATACGTATGTAGATACAGTTAGCAGTAAGCTTTTGGAGTTTCTTGAGCTTTATGATCTTAAAAATGTGAAGACCATATCTAAGCTCAGTTTCGTAGTTATAATTGCTAAAGACTCTATGCGGCTCAATGCAATCTCAACCATCAATGAGTCATTCATTGCTTCATGCATTCATTACTCTACTCTACTCTCTCATTTGTTCCTCCCATATATTCGTTCAGTCTCCGTTGCAGCATATTTTTCCTGCACCTTGCAGCACACTCAAAATGAGCTTCAATCGCTGCTCACCCACCGAACACTCCAGCACCGCCCCCGCTCAGATTGACTCCCACTGCGGGTTGTCTGTGCCGAAAGGAGTAACTTTTTCGCAGCTGAACAGAAAAAGTAGGAGGGGGCAGGGAAAAAACTTGCGCAACTTTCTTTCAGTGCATATTAAAATTTATGTCTCAATTGCGAAATGACAATGCGAATGACAAGACTCGCGTCCTCTGGCAGCGCAGCTACCCATTTATGCTGAGGGAATTATGCAGTTTCGCGAGTGTATGCGCCTTTCATGCTCGCTCGCGCCGATGCATGTCTGGCTGCCATTCGTTTCGGGTGGCAAATTGCGACATTAACGGGCGGGGCGCCTCGTAAATTCCTTTCACGGCGGTGTAGCATAAAAGACGCCCGACGCGGCAATCGGAGAAGCCCAAAGGCGAAGGCAAGTGCAGCTGGAACTCTGCTCGACTATCAGATACTCTGTGCAAAAAAGAGAGAAGAGGGAAAGAGAGAGAGAGAGAGAGAAAGAGTTACAAGAGCATAGGGAAAGACAGAAGCGACGACAAAAGGGAGAAGAGATGTGAGAGGAGAGGGCTGGGGATGAAATCAAGCTTGAGGGAATTGAAGGAACCTATTAATACTTAACGCACCTTTCACTCTCATAAGCATAAGCAGCCTATTTGAAGATTCTTCTTCTATACAACATCTCGTCAATATAAATCTTATACTCCCACTGCCTGTTACATATCCTCTCTCTAAAACTACATACCCCAATCGAACATCTACCTCTCACTAGAGCTCTGCAATCATAGAGCTCGAGTGGCATTTTCTATATAGCTAACATATCTATATCTCACTGTCTATTATTTGACTTAGCTGTTGCCCTTTTATTGGGGCGGCCATCTAATTGCATAGCTGTACAATGGACTCGAGTCTAAGCCCGTCGCCCTGTGGCATAGTTTTTATGTGTTATTCTCCAAGTCATGAACTGAGTGGGTAAACTGAGGACCTCGCCTGCAGCTCGAAAGTCGAAAGCCGAAAGTCGGAAGGCGACAGGCGACAGGCGACAGTCTCGACTGACGGCAAAGGACATATCAAATTTCATGAATTCGTTTACTCAGACGACAAATCATTTTTATTGACTAAACATTATCGCAGCTCTGTCTCTCTCTCTCTCTCTCTCTCTGTCGTCCTCTCTCTCTGCTTGGCAACACAAATATATGCACATAAATAAATAAACAAATTTGAGAGAAGCAACAAAAAAATATATAAGTAAACGAAATACAAAGGTAATGAACGAAAATCGCATAAAAATTTTCTTTGCCGCGTTTTATCCGCGTTTCTCTAGATGGCCATACGGCCCTCATGTGTCACTTTGTCAAATTGACACGAATTCAAATTTGGGCGAATGCAGCTCGGCTAGATATACCCTTTAACCCCCATCTACCCACCCACCCACACCCTCGCACCTGCCTACCCTAACCCTTGGTGTACGAGGCAGGCGCGTCCCCAAGTTCAACTCGTTTTAAATGCCCTGGAAAGCATTGAGAAAGAGGTGTATTAAGATGGATGTAAGAAGTGACAAGAGCCGTGGCAAAAAGTATAGATTAAAGAATTGAAGAAGAGCCAAGTTCATATATTCGACTTTTTCTGCTTCCGTTTGAAATACCCTATTTTTATCCAATATTGCAACACCTTACCATTACTAAAAATCTACTTTGATATATAGTTTGCTGTATAGGACTCGAGATCTATATGAGGTAATGATGCCAGATTTGGTATACCGTTTACACTAATGCATATGGAGCTTATGGTTTCTTCTTTTTTCTATAGCTCTTCTATTGCTCATTATAATAAACAAAAACTTGGGCTGACGTAAATATCATATGCAAATGCAACAACAGGGTATGTCTTAGTCTTGCACTAGCTAGAATATTACGCTGATTTCCTTTGCTTTTTCTTTTCGATTTGGTGGGCACATTTTTTCGGTCTACACACCCTCTATCAGTGTGTGTGTGTGTGTAATCGCATTTGCGGTTAGTTTGCATGAAGTTCTAGTTATCGTTGGAGCTGTGTGGAAATTGCTTGGTGTGCAACTCGTTGAAGGTGGAAATTTGTTTTGATTAAGTTTGCACACACACACACACACACACACAGGGAGACATATATGCTCGAAAAGAAAATATAAAAGAAAAGTGAACTATGAAAACGGAATCGAGTTGTTCGTGGTTTGTGGGTGGGCGGGGCTCAGTGGGGCTCGGTGGGTCTCGGTACCCAGTTCAGTCAATCAGTGGCTCAATATTCAGTTCAATTTCTCGTTTAGATGAGTTCATTTGCCAACTCGGCGAGGGCGGTTGGTGGGGCTGTTGGGCTGTGGGGGCGTGGCCTGAAGAGTAACATGTATTGTAATAGATTTGCTAAATGTTTGTTTAAAAAGTTTGATTGGATTTTTGCATTTGATGCATTGTGTGCTCGCATTTGGCATTGTTGCGGCTTGTTTGATTGTTGTTTAAATGGCCAATATTGCCCTGGCACTCGTTTACATTGTTGTAATAGAAACGAGCAGTTGCCTCTCCTCTCTTCACTCTCCCCTCTCTCCAGTCGAGCTGAAATAGAAAAGAGTAAAAGACAACAGCAGCGGCAGCAGCAGCAGCAGAATAACCAAAATTGCCAAATCAAATTGAAATTGTGTCATTTTGTGGTTTGGCCAAGGCAATTAATATGCCAGCCACGGGCAGCTATACCAACTTCCCCCTCCCCCCCCCTCCCTCTCTCGCTCTCTCTTTGGCTATAGCCAGCTTAAGCTGGGTCTTATCTGCGATCGTAACCAAAACAAAATGCGTTAAGCCGCCAAATTAAACAACAGCTTAACGAGCTAAACAAACGCAAGACACATCATTAACGCTGAGACGGCGCAGCGAGTTCTGTGAGTCCTGTGAGCCCGAACATATGGCTCGGCGCGCAAGTGCCTGCCATAGATGACAATTATTTTATTTGGATTACACGCTGACAGCTCACAAATTTCCGTTCGAGGGTTTGCCAAAGTTGCCACGTTTAAGGGTTAAACGTGCCTCAATCATACGCCGCATTTAACACAATCGAGTGGGTTAGACAGACGCGCAGACAGCACAACAACAACAGCAACAACAACGACGAGAAAAAAGAGTTTAATTAAAACCTAATTTAGCATGGCAAAGCAAAGCAAATTGCAAAAAGAACTTTTGCTCTCGGGCATTGATTGATGGCCGGCAACTGGAGCAGGCATCTAGCTCAAAACTAAATGAATAACATATATCGAATGAGGCTAAAGCAATTGACTTGCTAAAGGAAATTTAGGAAAACTATGCTGAAGCTAAGAGTGAGTTAGCTGAAGGCAGAAATGAGTGTGGGTAGAATGTGTGGCAGAGGAAAGTAGATAAAAGAGCCATAAAAGTCTGCTGGATTAGTTAAGAAAAGGTTTATTTGTGTGCGCTATGTATATTAAGTATTCGATAGTCCATATTCGATTTTCGATTTGCAACATTCAAATATATGAAATTGGCTATATTGAAAAACTCTTTAAGAGAAGCTGCTGCATTTCGTAGAAGGCTTAATTACGTCCTTCACTTAAATGTTTTCCGCAGCTCTCTTATTTCTTGCGTTCCCATTCTTCCTCTGCTGTATAAGCTATTCACGATCATCGACAGCCTCAACGCCATCGATATATTTAAATATCGATAGATTGATAGTTGCCTCTACTCTCTTATAGGTCTCTAACTCTAGCTCTAAGTATTTTAGTGTAGTTCTATGTATTTAGCAGAAACCTGCTTCATTACTCATTCACAATGCCTTGGCGTGTCTGGAGCCTCTTGTCTGATTGTTTTAGGTAAATCAAATAAAAACGAAAAACAATGCACGATCTTTGTTATTGGCCGTATTTGCCGTATTTATATATTATTTTTGCTAACATGCGTTCACGTTCAGCAAAGAGTCAAGCGGGGACAATTTTTATTATTAATATTATTGTGGCAGCAAGCGGAGAAATGGCTGTCAATTATTTTGCATAGCCAAATGATTAAATATCGTAAAACTGTCAAGGAAAATATACCGAATGCAGAATGGCAGCGAGGAAAAACAAATGGAAAATGGGCTAAAGGGAAACACGATTTAATATACACATAAGAAATGTTTGTTTATATGCATATTGCGCATACGACGTGTGTGACGTGCCAGAGCCGCTGTCTGACTGCCTCTGTATGTGTGCGAGTGTGTCTGTGTGTGTGTCTGCGTGTGTGTGTGTGTGTGTGTGTGCATAAAAAGCAAACAAATAAAAATGTCATTTCACTAACAAATAAAATAGATTTTTATTGCAATTCCACTTTTGCCTCCGTTTAGACATTTATAGTATGTTTATTTCTTGACTACCCCCCACCCAGCCCGCCTCGCCCACTCACTCTGCCTCTCTCACTCACACTGTCTGTCGTCTGTCTGTAACGCTCCATTTGTCTATTGCCTATCGACAGCTGCAAGCGAGTCGATTCGCCTCGCTTTCGTCTTCGCTTTCGCTTTCGCTTTCGTTTTCACATGTCGTAATAATAATGCATATTAGGTTCATTTGCGGACCTTTTTTATTGAAATCCTATACAAATCTAATAATGAAAATAATCAGAAAGCAAGCCAAAGGCAAAGGCAAACGCAGAGCCCAAACAGACAGCCAGTGTGTGTGTGTGAGAGAGAGAAAGAAAGAGAGAGCTCTCAATATCGAAAATTGGAATTGCCAACAATTGCATAAATGAGCTCCATTTTTAGTTGTCTTTGTCTCCCTTCCTCTCCCTCTCTCTCTCTCTCTCTCTCTCTCTCTCTTTCTCTCTCTCTGGGGAAGTCAACTTTTTGGTTTTAGCTCGCGTTTTCAATTGCCGCCAATTGGGCATTCTCTGTGATTTGCTTGGCGCCCAAGTGACCTATGACCTGAGTGCGCTGTGACCTCTGACCTTTAAACCGTGATCCCTAATCCCTGAGCTGCCTGTTATATAATACAGCCAATAGTATTCGCTCCCAGCGAGCGTATTTATAGCCCGAATGAATGCTAAAAAGTTACTCAACGACAGCTGTACTCAAGTGCCGTTATTAATGCGTGGGCGTAGAACAATTAACACATTATGCCACCTTTGACACAAGCACACACCAACACACACACACACACACACACACACCAAGTGCATAGACCACAACAAAGCAGCCGCAAGGGTAAAACATAAATAAATATAAATAAATAAAAGCAAGTCAACTCAAGTCAAGTACGAGGGTTGCCTGCCCCTAGGTGTGCCTGTATGTGTGTGTGTGTGTGTGCTGTGCACATCTGCTGCTTATTCAAAATTATGCTGAAATAAACTGTCCAACAACACAAAGAGCCAGCCAACACTTGAAGGCGAGCTGACTAATTATGTCAAATAAATATGAAGAAAAAACCAAAACAATGAAATATGCAAAATGCCGTTAAAATAGGGACTACAGTGAGACCTGGCTATGAAGTACCAATACGAAAAGCAAGAAAATTAAAGTTGTTGATGTACTGTATATCAAATGCATAACAGGACACGCTGGTTGAAAGGAAATGTATAGAAGAGGAGCAGCAGAATAATAAGTCAGATTACCTATATATGCATATGCTCTTGATCAGGTTGACTAGACAAGTCTGACTAGAAATCCAAAATCTAGTATAGGTCTTATTTATTTTATTATAATCATCTTTTGCTCTTTTTCTTATGGTTGACTATGTAGTTCTAATTACTTTCATATCAATGCAAATTTTTTTTACTCGTAACTCGACAAATCTAACTAGACCTTACCTTTAATATATGTATATTATAATGCATTACATAATATATTTCTAAAACAGCTTATACAAACTTCTTTGACTAACTGTAATGGCAGCTCTTATGAAGTCTCTTTCTAAGTACGCTGTGTCGAGTCCAATTTATGCTTTTGCCCAAGCAAATCTATTTCTGTGATTTCACTCTAGTCATCCACAAGATTATGGTAATATGGGGTAATGCATTAAATATTTGCTTATCTAGGTAGATTTCTAGTTTTAGCTATTATCGCTATTAGCTATTATTTCATGCCTTTGATCTCTATCAATAGCAATATATACCCCGAGCATATACTGCCCCAAGCTAAGTCTGCCATATATGTGTATGGAAACACTTATTCAATATCCAAAAGTACAGTTTACTTTCTCTCTCTCTCTCTCTCTCTCTCTCTCTCTCTCTCAAAGTTACTTATGCCTAAACAAATCCATTTACATCACAATTTGTCGCTCGTTAATACGAAGAGAGAGAAAAAAATAGAATTATAAAAGAAAAACAATTTGCGAGCTTATTCGATTTGCCGTGAAGCACTTTTTTCTCCGCTTGTCTAAAAAAGGGATTCAGCGCGCTGCTCTTGACATCTGACACATAACGCAATCAAAGAGCGCAAGTGCCATAATGCAATAATAATAATAATAATAATAATAATGCGAAGCTTCGGAGCAATCGTGTCCCGTTGCTGTCGCTGCTAACTTTTGACTCCGAGGCCTTTGGGCGAACAGATGTGCAACTCATTACACAGCATTTAGGCACACATCAAATTGAATAATATTCATAAGCGCAGGGGGTGCGCGAGAGCAGGAGCAGCCACCCCCTTCGCGAGTCCTTCAATGTCCTTCAGCCTGGACATGCACTTGACGACTCAAGTGCGACGCTCGATGCGCTCGATGCTCTCGATGCTCCTTGACTCGAGCCAACCAACTAAGCAGCTGCTCACTGCAGAGATATTTCTCACAGCTCATCTCTCTCTCTCTCTCTTTCTCTCTCTCTCTCTCCCTCTGTGGCGCTGTCTCCCTGCGATATATATCCTTATAGAAAGTAATTGCAACTGTAATTGTAATTGTATTCGCATGATTACATTTGATCATATTTTGTTTCAGTTTAAGCCAAACATATTTACGCTTCGCTTAGGGGTTGCGCATGCAGCGCTATGTTGGCTGCCCTCCTTATTTATATATCCAGTTTTTCTGTTTTCCTTTTTTGTCGTTCCTTTATTGCGTGCCTTTATTGTTACCCCTAATGTCAAGTGAGGTTATGTTCGTGCGGTGTGCGCGCACGTCCTGGGGGTTGCTGCAGCGGCCTGTCGACGGGGCAAAATGATTTATAATTTCATTCCTTTTGATTTATACACTTTTATTGAAATGTGTTGACAGGTTACGCTAAATTCGATATGAAGCCTAACGAAATTATGAGTGAAAGGAGCCCGTGCAGCGTCCTGCGCCCTTCGTCCTGCGTCCTGCGTGCTTTGTGCTTCTTCCTAGTGACAGCCACTAGGCAAATCCGACGCACGCGCTCGTCATTTGATTTGATTAGCCGGGGCAAAAAGCGCAACCAGCCACCGATCGAGTCGCTTGAGTACACGAAGGACACGTTTCGCAGCTTAAATTACGCACACGCTGCGCCACGTTGTCCTTTAGCCAAGAAAGGATGCGTCGCATTGCCCGAGCTGCGGCCTCCATATGAACGGCGGCTGCTTTAAAGTCCTGTGCCCAGCGGCTGAGACAGACAACGACGTCGGCAACGACACCCTTTGGCCAGGACGAGGGCCAGGACGAGAGCCAGGCCAAACTCAATAAGTCGCATAAAGGAATGAAATTGGATGCCATTGCGGCAAACAAACAACAAATGCCTCAACAAACGATGCCGACAATGTAGTCCTAGCTCTCTCTCTCTCCCTCTCTCTCTCTCTCTCTCTCTCTCTCTCTCTCTCTCTCTTTCTTTCTGTTGTGCTTGCCAACTGCGTTTTCTTTTGGCTTAATTAATTGCGACACGCATTCGCTTTGCCGATCTCAGGTAGAGCCACGCCTACGCAAAAGGCGGCTTCGCTTTTGCTTTCCTTTGTGCCAGGAGCTTCTAATGGGGGTTAATTGAAAGCGGCAAAGCTCAAGCGAGTGCACAAAGGAGCTAGAATTGATCAGGCTAAACAATAAAGTTGAATTAGCTGTGGAACAAACCAATATCATGGCTGGAATGTGAGATGGAGTGGGTGAGTTGGCAAAGAAAGGATTCAGTCTCTGGCTACGCATGCTCAAACAGCGGCTATTTGTTGAATTTGAGATCGATAGCGCTTAAAATACCCGAGATATAGCAAAAAAGCAGACCATATTATCTATTTATATAGCTATGCCCTTCTCTGCGCATCTCATGTATGTGATGGAGTCCCTAAGGCCCTTATGCACGTAGAATTCATAATAATAAACATGATTCCATTTAATAAGTCTTACTCCAATGCATTACTCGTAAGCCTCCCTCTCACTCTCACTCTCCTCCTCTTTCTCATCAACCTGATACCCCCACCTCCCCACTCCTGTGCCTAATTGAGCCTATGTAGGCGCATGATTGTTTGATTCATTCTTAAGAATATCTCTTTACATCTGTCAAAGGTATGCCGCTCACACTCTCTCTCTCTCTTTCTCCCTCTCTCTCTCTATCTCTCTTATCTGCTGTCAGTTTAAATGAGCGTTGGCTTAAGTTGTCAAATTAGTGCGGAAGAAAACAATTTCGATTTTGGTCGAGTCAATCAAAGAAATATTCACCCAGAGAGAAACAGCGAGAAACGTTGAGAAAAAAGAATTTTTCAACAGAAATGCGGCAGGTACTTATAAGAATTTATGCCCAATAACAGCTGTACCACCAGTGCTCTAGTCGAGTGTAGATGACTAGGAGACTACCCTGTGAATTCCTTTGGAAATGTGAAATCCTTGAACGCCTTGCTGTTGAAGCTGTGAGCTTTTTGACTGGGAATGATGTAGAGAAATGGCAATAGCTGTATAATTTTATATATAGTCAATTATAAAGCTTTTGCGGCCTTTAGGTCTTATAGATTAAGAGTGGAAGTAGTTCATGCTTAAAAGAGAACGGAAGGAAGAGTAGACGGTAGAAGAAAGAGGGTAGACGGGTCAATTCTGCAATTTTAGTTGTGATAAGAGAAAAGAGAACAACTCGATATTAGTCTGACCGTATATAGAAAACTAGTTGAATTATTTAATGAATCGAGCAAATGAATGACAGCAGGAACTGACAGACAGACAGACTGAAAGAAGAGTAGACAAAGTTCAGAGAGATCAACTCAGCAGCTGCTCCCTATCAAACACACTCACTCGCCTCTCCTGCCCTGCCGTTACATACTCTCCAACGATATGAACATAACCTGTTTGGGCTATATTCACGGGGTATCCGGGGTATAAAAAAGAAAAAACGATATGTGAAATGTGACTTAATCAGCTTTATATAAATGCTTGTTTTGACAACGAGCAGGAGCAGCAGGCCACTCACTTTGACAGGGTTTTTGGTTGTCAACCCACACACACACACGCACACACACACAAGCTGCTTATTATAATTATATGGAATATATATATGTTTGTTTATGCATTTTTATATACATTTCCATTTGACATGCTTTGTGGGTCTTTTTTTGATTTCCGCTTTTAATTAATTTTGTGTAACATGCTAATTGGTTTTATGCGTTCTGCTTCCATCATTTGCTTATTATAACATTTTTTGTTGTTGCTGCTGTTGTTGCTGCTCTTGTTGTTGCTGTTTGTTGAATAAATCATAAAACACTTAAATAATTTTCCGTGCGCTTTGCCACTTTATTATGTGCTAATTAATCACCTAACAAATTTTTCGGCTTCCATATTTTAGTTTTTTTTTTGTTTCTGTTCTCCTTCAGTCTTAGCGCACGCACAAAATTCAAAATATAATTAAGTTATCAAGCAACGGCAACAACAACAACAACAGCTACAACAACTTGAACAACTTTTAATATATGCAGCAAAGTTTGTTAGCTCCTCTCGCAACGTTGACTAATTTATTTTGTCATAAAACATTATTCAAATTATGCGAGTAATCAGCCAGCGAGAAAAGCCGTTACTCCTGCCCATTCCTGCGCACTCCTGCCTCCTGCTGCCTCCTGCCTCCTGCTGCCTCCTGCGTCCTCCTGCCTCTCCTAATGCGTGGGCAGTGCAAAAAGCAAATCAGCCAGCGCGAGAAGCCTCCTGCTGCCTCCCTTCTTCCTTTCTTCTCCTCGTCTCCTGCTTCCTTCCACCCTGCCTTCTCCTCGCCTCCTGCTGCCTTCTTCTCCTCGAAATCGTGGCCAGCCCCAATAGCCTCTGGTTAAAACAAAAATGAATGTGCGCTTAGAAGCAATGGACATGGCTGTGTGACTGTGCGAGGGCTGTTACCTTAGTTGCTCACGAATTGGGAATTCAGCATATAAAATATACAATATAATATAATATAATGCAATAAAATATATAATAATGCAGTTTGCGAGGGCTGTTTGACAAGTAACTTACCTCGCTATGATGACTGATACCTAGATTACTTGCATGCGTATCAAACTGCCCTCGCGCTTGAGTTGACATTGTTTCGCTTAGCCACAGTTGCAAATTAAAATTGCGTTCTGCGAGTGTCAACCAAAGAGCAAGAGAGAGAGAGAGAGAGAGAGAGACTGAGCGCTCATACTAATAGCTGCTTTGCCATATGAAGCGTGTGACACAGTTGAACTACCCACGCCCCCTTTTGTGCCCCGCCTCGCCCCCTTGCCGAGCCCTAATCAGTGCGATGCTGGTCGACGACTATTTGCCAAAGCAGCTGCTACTCCTGCTCCTGCTCTTGCTCCTGCTGCTGCTCCTGCTGCTGCTGCTGGGCATATTTTGTCGTTCTTTGTAGCCGATTTAACTGCTTATTAACTGTGCGTGCGCTCGCTGGGTCTGTTCGCGGCGTTGCTCCTGCTTTTGTGCTGCTCGGCATGTCAGCGAGTAAATAAATAGCTAATTAAATACAGGGTGACACGTGGCGCACTGCAAACATACGCCCCGGCAAACAGACCAAGTCGAATTACCCGCCGCCCCTAACCAGAGGCCAAGTCAAAGTCAATTCAAGTTGAGCAGAAGAAAAGAGAGAGAAAGTGTGAGAGACAGCGGGGGATAGAGAGTGGGAAGAAAAAAAGGCCACAATTGAAATCGGTAGGTAATTTGAGCGAGCGTTGATCGAGTGGGTGTTAAGCTATAGAGTGAAGCTGATGCCAGGGAGGAGGAGTAGGAGTGGGGGCTAAGGACACTCGCCTTTGACTTTTCACATGCGTTATTTGAGGCGTGGCAGTTGGGTCTGCAGCTGGCAGGCCGCAGAGAGTGAGAGAGAGGGAGAGGGAGAGTCGTGTGTCTCGCTTTGAATTACAACAATCCGTATGCAAGCGAAACTATTATTAAGCATAATGAGGACCCAGGACACTTGAGCTCCTCCTGCTAAGCACACATAGTCTGAAACAAATCAAGAATAGTCCAAATGCAACTCTTATGGCAGAGTTGATGAAGGGTTTGGAGTAAAACACTTGGAAAGTCCTAAACACACACGAGAAAACAAATTTGGAGTTTGAAGAGCTTCGAAATGAAATTTTAACGAGCGACTGCTGAAGGACAGGTTGAAAATGATTCGGGACTAATCACATTTGATGTGAAAGGTATTGCTAGTGCCTGGTGAATTTATTTGAATTCGGGTTTACGAAACAAGAAGGTGGAAAAGTGAAAGTGAAGCCATAAGACATGAGAGAAGCGAAGGAAAGAAAGATAAGAGATTATGATATTAATGGGTAATTAATAAGTAACTAAATTAAATATTGAAATTGGAAAAATATAGGGAATACGAGAGCAAAGATATCCGAATCATAAAAAAAATACTTCTCAAATAAAATTGAGTTTACGAGAGAGAGAGAGAGATATGTAGGAGACTTGGAACAGAGCTGCAAATAATTATAATAATTGAAACGCCTATCAAGGCATAATTTAAATTGAAGTGCCTATGAAAGACTTACCCAATATGTGTGTATGATTCAGACTCTTCTCAAAGTTGCTCGGAGCGAACGTCGTGAATCGTCTTGGTCGGGAGTGAAGCGGCTTTGGAGTGTAAATCAATATGCTTGTCGGCTTCTAAACTAATTAAAACATCTTCTTCTGTGCGCGCTTTGTGTGCCGCCGAAAAAAAGCTTTTGTTCGCTCCTGCTCTGCACAGGATATGGCCCAGGCACAGAGAGAGAGAGAGAGAGAGAGAGAGAGCGACATAGAGAGAGAGAGAGTTTGAGCTCTGCCGGAACTAAAAGCCAAACAACAATGCAGAAGCAGAGAACATGTCATAAACTAGCGCTAAAAGGACGCCACGCTGTGTCTTTGTTCGGGACTGGGTAAGCGGCAAGCGGGAGTCGGACCGGATCGGGTTGGGTCTGAAATTATGACAGGCTCAACTCAGGTCGGCTGTCTGCTGTCTGCTGTCTGGCGAAATCCTGCACAGGCATATAATTAGGGTCGGGCCAGAGGGAGCTCGCTGCGCTAGGGTTTGCCTCAGCGCCGTCGTTTTTTCCTTTTTAATTGAATTAAAGCTTCCACACGGCAGATGCATTGCATTGGCATTAGTTTAGGCGCCGCTATCAATATCCTTGAGCGCAGCAGGAGTTTTCATATTAATTATAATGCATTGCCTCGACTGAACGACTGAACGAGCGCAATTAAATGCTTATCGCAATCAAATTTGATTGAATTGCATGAGGCATGGAAAAGCGATTGGCAGTTGCAATGCTTATGCAATACGTATAATTGCGGCTCTAGATTCTTTTCGAGCGATACGCGCAGCCATTTCCCCATAGACTCTTTTCGGGGCTAGTTAGCCAAAGAGCACTTAGCCAATGGCCATAAACGGTTTTCCAATTTGTTTGGCCACAAAAGCCGAGACAGAGTCAAAGCCCAAACGGAAGTATTGCTATGCATATTTCTCAACAATAAACGTGTAATGGACAAGCCACTCACTATCTCTCTCTCTCTCGCTCTCTCGCTCTCTCTGTCGTTTGCTCTGCGTGTGCGTTGCAAAAGTTGGCAACAGTTTTATTAAGCTGCTGAACTCTTGTGTGTTAAAAGTCAATTTTCCAATTTGCAAACTGTCAAAAACATTCGAAAAGCAATTTGTGCACACACACAGAGAGAGAGAGAGATAGAGAGTGAGAGAGAGGTAGAACGAGAGAGTACAAGCCAAATTGCGTATACGCCTTGTATGCTGCTTTTGCTTTTTGGGCGACGACACTTTGCGGCAGAAGTTTTCCAATAAAATGGCAAAACTTTGCTGCGAACAAAATTAAAGAAGACGAAAGAGGAGGAAGAGCAGCAGGAGCAGGAGACAGACGGAGCAGGAGCAGCAGTAGATGGAGCAGCAGCATAACGTGCGCTGTGGGCTTTCGGCCCTTTGCTTTTTGGGGGTTGATGCGACGCTGGCGACGCTTGTGACGCTGGCAGCGCTGTTGGCGACGCAAATTGTTTGCTGCCAATGTGAAGTTTATGAAAAAGATTAAAGTTGAAAAGTGGTTGACGAGGCGCACGGCATGAGGAGGCGAGGGGGCGTGGCAGCTGTTGCGGCCAGGCGCGTGCTCTCAGCTCGGCAGCATCCCAGCTCCAGCATCATATGAATGGCAAATGCTGGAGGCATTCGCTTGGGTTTGCTGGGTTTGCTGGGTTTTTGGGCGGGCTAGCACAAAATGTAGCAAAATTGAAAATGGCTGAAGCATGCGTATGTGTATGTGTGTGTGTTTGTATTTGTTGTCTATGGGGTGGAAAATTGAGTTTGGCTGAGTGGGAGGTGGAGAGAGAGAGAGAGAGGGAGAGAGAGAGACTGCACGCCCAGTCGAGCAAAACAGCCAAAGATGAAAGCAGACAATTTACCAAGCTCATAATGAAGTTGTTAATGATGTTGATGATGCTGTTGATGTGGCTGATGGGCGTGCCAGCCTTCAATATATACAAACAAACACACACACACACACACACGCACGCGCTGCCTCTCGCTGGCTACGCTCGCCCCCTCCTGCTCTCTCTCTCTCTCTATCGGTCGCTCGCTTTGTGGCGCTTATGACGCACCATGAATGGAAATTACAAAATTGATTTTGATGATTTAATTAAAATGAAGAAGCACAAACTCAAATTATAACAGTCGGCGTACAGCAGCTAGGCAGCGAGGCAAGCAGCGAGGCAGGCAGCGAGGCAGCTAGGCAGCCAGGCTTTGGCTCAGGCTTTGCTCTTCGTCTGCTTCCACAGCCAAATGTCAATATTCATTTAACATTTGAAGCTTCTACTCGATGTGTATATGTGTGTGTATATGTGTGGGTGTGTGGGTGTGTGTGGATGGGGGCCAACTGTGGCCTAGAGCTGCTAACTTTAATTTATTTTCTTCGTACAGATTTGAGCGACAGGAAATTAGACTTTGAGACAACTCTGTGAGTGTGTGTGTCTGTTCGTATGTGTGTGTGTGTTAGCTCCTTGAGCTTTGTTATTTCTGCCTCTCGACTAGGCTAATTGATCTGTTTTTCTTTTATTATTATTAACAAATGTTTTGCAGCCATATATTGGCAGCCCTTTACTGAATAGAATGGAAGTACAAGCGCGACTTTTAATGAAGAATTTCTTTCTATAAGCTGAGATAGCTCTGCTTATTTTAGTGTGCATGACTTGGAGATTCGTTGGGCTGTACGAAAGGCAGAATTTTTTTTTTTTTTTTTGTATATTTATTTTAAGCGCTGAATCTGTACAATGCAAGTTTAGTACCTTAACAACACAATTAGATTATTTATATACAACCTAACCTTCTGATGTATTCAGGAGGACTTACAAATATATATTTACAAGTATCCATGGAGATACTCATCCAACAATTGAGATGTGAAATCCTTCACTAATTTGTTGCCTACTTTTTGGAGCTGCACAAAATCTATAACGAATCATTTCCATTCAGCCGATATATTATTGGGCCAGCCGAGTGCCAATTAGCGAGCAGCTTCAATGGCTTTAACAGCTTAATTACTTTGCTAAAGCGCTGTTTGACTCGTAGGGAAAAACAAGAAATTTTCACTTTCTGTTTGCATTTGCCAACAACATGTTCCCCAACAGAGCAGCGAAAGGGAGAGAGGGAGAGGGAGATAGATAGAGGCGGATACTGTGGCAACTGTGGCTGCTGCTGATGCTGATGCCGATGCTGTTGCTGCACGCTCTGCAAATTTGTAATGCAAATCAGTTTTTGCCTGTGCGTCAAATTGACAACGAAAATAATTTTACGCGCCATTATGTTTAATTAAACAGCCGGAGCAACCAAAGCGCCGCACACAAGCACACAGACGCACACACACACACAAAGTGAGAGAGAGAGAGGTAGTGAGAAATATATATACACACGCACACACTCTGGCTTGTTTATGTATTTTGTGGCAGAGCTCAGAGCTCGACTAAAAACAACCACAGCAACAACAACAAGAACAACAACAACAACAACAAGAGCAGCAGCAAGAGCAACATGAACGACATAATGGTAATGAAATTTCCATCAGAAATAATTTCTTATTAATTTGCGCAAATTGCATTTAATTACTTTGAGCGCAGCAGCAGCGCCGCCGACGGCATAACGGAAATCCAAAATACGCCAACCATTTCACTCGCTCCCGCTTCCGACGGCTTCAATCATTCCTTCGTGCTCACTCGCACTCGCACTCGCTCACTCCTTCGTTCAGTCTCTCGCCTTTGCACTCTCTCTTTGAATTGCTCTCTTTGCTTTAATTAGACAGACGCTTTGCCTGCGCTTTGGTTGGTGGCAGAGCTGTTCACACACACACACACGCATATTGTAACGATAATTCTAATTATAGCCACGGGCACTAATTGAATTCTATTTCTACAGCTTTGGCTACGTCAATCGCTGTTCTAGTTGTTGTTGATGTTGCTGCCGCTTGCTGCTGCTGTTACGCCATTTTGTTTGTCTAACTGTCTGTCTGCCCCAGCCCCTGCTTCTGCCGTTGCTGCTTAGCCTCTGCTTTGCTCGGCTCTGCTCTGCTAACGCTTTAGCTGTCTATCTCGCTCTGGCTCGGTGTGCGGCTGTTTTCATTAACAATTTTGGCTGTGCGGCCATTTTGCTTTTTTGTTCAACTTGATGTCTCTCTCCCTCTCTGTCTCTCTACCGCTGTCTATCATCCTGTCGCTGTTCTTCAGCTCATCATGGCTGCGTAATTAAGCTCATTCAGTTTTCCAATTATGTTGGATGACCTTCATTTCGCTCTTGTTGTTGCTGTTGTTGTTGTTGTTGGCGTCTGTTTAGACACTCGCCATTTTGTGCCTGATTAAATTAACGCTCATCTCCTCGACTGCGTTTAATTGCCTTCTGCGCGATTTGCTGTTTAATTAACTGACACCTTCTTTATTTTCGCCTCCTCTTGTGCTATTTTTTAGGTCTGGTTCCAGAATCGACGCGCCAAGTGGCGTCGCCAGGAGAAGTCGGAGAGCCTGCGTCTGGGCCTGACGCACTTTACGCAGCTGCCGCATCGCTTGGGCTGCGGCGCATCCGGCCTGCCCGTCGATCCGTGGCTCTCCCCACCGCTGCTGAGCGCGCTGCCAGGTGAGTCACGAGATAGCATAGCCCGGGAGAAGAGAGACTCATTTGAATTATTGTTGGCTTCGCAGGTTTCTTGTCGCATCCGCAGACCGTTTATCCCAGCTATCTGACCCCGCCGCTCAGCCTGGCCCCGGGCAATCTGACCATGAGCAGTCTGGCTGCCATGGGCCACCACCATGGGCCGCCGCCGCCACCGCCGCCGCATGGACCGCACAGCGGTCAGCTGCCGCCACCGCCACCCAACGGGCCCCAACCGCCGCCCCCACCCCAGCATCCGCATGCGCACGCCCTCGCCGGCCACCATGCGGTGCCGCTGTCCCATCTGTCGCCGCACCTGTCACGCATGTCACCGCATGCCACGTCGCTGATGCCGCTGCCCCCGGCGGCGACGACCACGACTGCTTGCTCGACCACCTCGTCCTCGTCCTCGTCGCTGGAGTGCAGCGGCCCAGACGTGTGCATGTCACCACAAAACCTCAGCATTTCGAATGCCGACTCGAACGGGGATCTGCGCGACTGCAGCGACGCGGATGCCGGCAGCAGCAACGGCGCCGGCGGCCACGGCCTGGAGAAGTGCAGCAACGAGCTGCTCGACGTGGGCCGCGAGAGTCCTCCGCCCACATCCTCCTCGCTGGCCCTCAAGCGCGCCTCAGCTGGAACGCCGCCTTCGGTCGACATGCGCAGCAACTCGATCGCCACGCTGCGCATCAAGGCCAAGGAGCATCTCGATAATCTCAACAAGGGCCTCGTCTCCATGGTCTGAATGGTGCAGCAATTCACACAAGTTGAACTCGATGCATTAGGCCTTAGTTCTTCTACACAAAATCCAATCACAGAGATTTATATATAAATAATCATAAATGTTTAGTTGCTTGAGAGTTTTAGTTTAGAGAATTTCATCGTTGTAAATCTAATTTCTATTAGAAGAGATCAGATCAAATCAGAGCAGAGCAGAGCAGATCATAGCGGAAGTCCCAGTGAGTAAACGATATTTGAAATCATCAAAACAAATCAAATAAAAATAGGATATTAATGTGCATATAGAGCTATTTGTAACATCTCTCTAATTCCTAAAAACTAAAACTAACTATAATAATGATAACTATAATAATACTGATAAATAATGAATAATGAATAATATGTATGTATAAAACAACATCCTAATCCCTCTTGCATATTAGCACAAAATACAAATAAATAAACAAGTTTTAGCTCACATCGAATCGGGATACGTTTTTTGGGGAGGGGGAAAAGGAAAATCAAACTGGAAATAGTTTTAAGATCTTACCTGTCTGAATATTGAAATCTCACAATATTCGGTTGACATACCTTACCTTTCATTTGGTAGCTTTGCATTTCTGGCCATGTGGTATTGGCCAAAATCAGCATTAAATCAGTAATCAGTAATCAGGGAAAAGGAACTCAACCTTTTCCCTAAACTCTAAAGCAAGAACGTCTTGTGTGAAGTGTGACAACTTAATAAGCCTCCCTCGCGCTTGCATTTTGAGCTGTCACTCTGTGAGAACGCGTATCAGCTGTGTTAATCAGCTGTCGAAAACTCATTAATGACTAAATTAATAATCAGAAAACGAAAAGGAAAAGGAAAACGAAAAGGCTGCGAAGCACTCGAAAGGAGCATAAACAAATTGAAAATGCTGACAAGCGGCAATTAAATGCAATTAAAAAGGACTAAATGCACGACAAACAAAAGGCGCATAATGACACATAATTGAACAAGGAACAAGGCAGAGAGCGAGGGAGAGAATGAGAGAGAGAGAGAGAGACAGCGCCTATGCCCAACTAGGAATGTTATAAAATAATGTATGAATTATAATTGATTAACGCCGCGCACAATTAAAATGCAAGCACGGCCCAAACAACTAGACAAATACCATATCTCACACATATATCTATACACATGTGTGTGAGTGTGTGCGAGTGTGTGCGAGTGTGTGTTTGCCTGCTTTAACAATGGCAAACAGGAGCTGCAGGATAATTGCCAGCAATTACACTCTGTGTGCTTATCACACGCACAATATCTTTGGAGAGACCAGCGGGGCATAGCTGACTGCTTGATACGCGCTCATGGCATATAATGGGGAATTTAGCTCCTTTCCCCATCTGCCACGCCCACAATAAAATGCTAACCAGCTGCATAGCTTGACTGCTCGTAAAGCTGTGTGGGTTATAGAGATTCAGTTTCTATTTTCTATACAGAGAGATCAAAGGTTAAAGAAGCGAGTGTAAAACCAATATGCCCCGTTTCTCACTTGCTAAGCGGGTATACAAATCTCGCTACGAAATGCTTTAAATGCAAAACTATACCCTATATATATACGTATTTATTTTATAGCGCAGCCAACTATCAGGGGAAATAAACGAAATAGGGAATCGTGTCTAGAAACAGAATTTCATGTCCAGCAGGGGTTGCAGTTGGTTTACTTATTTCAAGGCAATTGCCAACGTTTCAAAGTAATTTATTTCATATTTGATTAGTGCACGGGCAGAGTGGAGAATATTAAATGGAAACAAATGCTGGTTTAAACTACTATATTTATTGTTAGTCTTATTAAATGGCAATTACTTAGCTCAGCACCTATATAAATAGCTCAGGCAAAGGCAAAGCTGCAAGTATATATATAAAATATAATATTGAACATATTCCACTCTTTGTTGAGCTCACTTCTATGAAATATAAAATAAAATAATAAAATATATTTACATTTAAATTTCAGCTAAAAATGTTCGTTTTGAAGCTAATGAGCAGTTTTTGTGTAGTAAGTGGCGCCATCTATGAGTCATAGCACACACCTGCTAAACTGCTTGCAAGAGCAAGCAGTGCATTAAGCTTCCAACAAATTACTAATAAACTTACTCGCTTATACTCTTTCTCTTACTGATGCATGCGCCTTTTTTTCAAGCCACGCCATTGGCTGAGCGCTGCTGCTGCCCATAAAACAGCGACCATATCAAAAGGCAACTGAGTCTAAGATCTCTGAGCATTTCTAGTCATAAATGCACCAGTAAAGCTCACTAATATGCACGCACCTTTTTTTGAGGCCACGCCATTGGCTAATCGTTTCTGCCGTATATAAAACATCGAAACTCTCTCACCGAATGGCCTTGAAATCGTTTAGAGTGTCATAGCAGTGCACTCAATTGCATGGCCTTGAAACTAATTTCTGTAAAAACATTCTCTCAAGGGATTTATGTCCAGCTTCTACGTTCTGCTGCTCGCCTGGTGTTTTTAGTTGTTTTACATTTAAATTTGACCTGAGAGGGCAAATATATACTGCTGGACATAGTGAAAATGTTATGATATATATGCAACTGAGTTTATGATGGCTTAGCATTTCTCTAACCAAATGCGCCAGTAATGCTCACTAATACGCGTGCAGCTTTTCTCAAGCCACGCCATTGGCTCAGCACTGCTGCTGCCCATACAACATGAATGACTTTGAAATCGTTTAGAGTCTCATTGCAGTGCGCTCAATCGGTTGACCTTGAAACTAATTTCTGTAAGAACTCCCACTCAAAGAATCTATGTCGAGCTGCTACACTACGCTGCTCGCCTGGTACTTTTCGGGGTTTTACGTTACAATTGGACCTGATACGGCAAATAATATATATGTATGCTGCTGATAATGTTATGATATACTGAGTTTATGATCTCTAAGACTCATTCGCCTTTTTTCCGGCCACGCCATTGGCTAATCGCCCCTGCCATACATAATACAGCGAAACTCTCTTACCGAATTACCTTGAAATCGTTTAGAGTGTCATGGCAATGCACTCGATTGGTTGACCTTGAAACTAATTTTTGTAAAAACTCCCACTCAAAGAATTTATGTCGAGCTGCTGCACTACGCTGTTCGCCTGGTACTTTTCGGGGTTTTACGTTACAATTGGACCGGATACGGCAAATATATATATATATGTATGTTGCTGAAAATATTATGATATACTGAGTGTATGATCTCTAAGCCTTTCTTGTCGCGAATGCGCAGGCAATGCTCACTAATATGCACGCACCTTTTTCTCAGGCCACGCCATTGGCTCAGCACTGCTGCTGCCCATAAAAAAAGAAACTCTCACTGAATGACCATGAAATCGTTTAGAGTCTCATTGCAGTGCGCTCAATTGGTTGACCTTGAAACTAATTTCTGTAAAAACTTCCACTCAAAGAATTTATGTCGAGCTGCTACACTAAGCTGCTCGCCTGGTACTTTTCGGGGTTTTACGTTACAATTGGACCTGATATGGCAAATATATATAAATATATATATATATAATGTTATGATATACTGAGTTTATGATCTCTAAGCCTCATGCGCCTTTTTTCCGGCCACGCCATTGGCTAATCGCCCCTGCCATACATAATACAGCGAAACTCTCTTACATTGAAATCGTTTAGAGTATCATGGCAATGCACTCGATTGGTTGACCTTGAAACTAATTTTTGTAAAAACTCTCTCTTCAAGAATTTATGTCGAGCTGCTGCCCTACGCTGCTCGCCTGGTATTTTTAGGTGTTTTACGTTTAAACTGGACTTGATATGGTAAACTAAGCTGCCGAAAATGTTATGATATGCAACTGAGTTTATGATCTCTTCGCATTTCTCTACTCAATGCGCGAATAATGCTCACTAATATGCACGCACCTTTTTCTCAGGCCACGCCATTGGCTCAGCACTGCTGCTGCCCATACTACATGAAACTCTCACTGAATGACCTTGAAATCGCCTAGACTCTTATTGCAGTGCGTTCAATTGGTTGACCTTGAAACTAACATTTTCAAAGAATTTCTGTCGAGCTGCTGCTCTCCTCTGCTCGCCTGGTATTTTTAGGGATTTTACATTACAATTAGACTTGCAGGGCACATAATTGCTGCAGATCAAAAGTGCATGTCATCAAAATGCCATGTAGAGATTTTTTGACAATTTTCTGTATCCTTCTGCGAGCTTCTGTTCGCCTGGTAAACGAGTGGAAATTTGCTATAAATAAATAATACAATAGGCCAGCGCATATTGGCGAGCCCCAAAAGTATGCTACACTAATATTCGCTAAGCGAATAAATTTGATGCCTAAAGATATGCAATGAATAATTTTACACTGAAAAAATAATTTTTCGACTTTCTGCAAACTTCTGTTCGCCTGGTACTTGAGTGGAGTTCAGGTACATATTCAATGTTTTGACAACAAAAGCTGCTGCCACCGAAGGTATGCAATTCATAATTGTACACTGAGCAAAATTATATTTGTTTGTCTACCAACTGTTTGATTTTGTATATTTATTTTAAGCGCTGAATCTGTACAATGCAGTACCAACTGTGACTTGCTGTTTTGCCTGGGGAAATTTGCTAATAGTGCAATAAATAGGCCAGCGAAAATCAGTTGCATCCAAAAGTATGCCACATTTATTTTTGTGAGCACATTTAATGATATGCCTGAAAGTATGCAAAGAAAAATACAAACTACAAAATAAAAAAAAAATAAAAAAACATTTCTTTTAATTTATTTCATTTTTCTTTATTTAACGTATTTTGGGGAAATATAAGTACAATATGTATTTACAAGCTAGTTTTTAATACATTAAAGACGTAAAGCTAATTTTCAACGTATGGAAATACTTTTTCAATTGATTTTTGACAGATTCTTAGATAAGTCGAGCGTAGTTGACTACCAAGACAAGTTACTAGGCTTACAGATAGGCTATACATACTACTATATAACTAAACAGGAGACTATATGTAAATATATATATCTATATATCTATGGAGTGGACTATACAGGTAGCATTCAAGTTAGGTATACTTCGTGGTTCCTTGGAATACTCGTAGTCATCACGTTGTTCTATTCGTTGTGCTCTGGCAATATCAGCTAAAATATCATCATTGATGGCATGATAAATCTGGAATGGTAAAGAAAAAACATAAAAATTATAAACAATTGATAAATGTATATTGATAAATGTAATGTAATATATTTATATTAGTTTACCTGCACATTTTTGCCGCAAAGTTCCATTGGGTTTATTCATAGTTATAGCTAACGCAGCTTTCCAGGCAAAACCCTAAATGAATTAAAATTGATTATAAAGTCTTTATATTTCATACTTACAGTTTTACATCAGGGATGAGAAGAATTTGTAGTTCGCATTGCATAGGTTTCTTCGCCTCCAATTCCTTGCTATTCTGCTTTATGATACTGTATATCATTTCCGATAAGCCTTCTTCATTTTCTGGGGGAAATAAAATTGAATAGAAAAAAATTACGCATGTCTTTGACATAAACTAATCATAGCTCGAATATTTTTGTTCCGATTTTCAAATGGAACAACTTTTCGGGCTATCAATAAGCAAAAGAATTAATCTATTATGATACACATTATATTATTGATTAAAGGGTAATTATGTCTCCGTTGATATTTCTTTGGGTTTCGAATCCTATCATGTCTTAATTATATAAGATTATACATATAGTAGCTGAATGAAAAATATATGCTTATATACCCTTCGATAGCAAGCAGTTGAGGCAAGCAGTTAACAGACGAGAAACAGTCTAAAAAAGCTTTAGCATAAAAGCTTTGCGAGAGAAGCGTCACCTGTTTGAAAGCTTTGCCACATGCATTAATAAACTGAATTCAATATCGAAAATGTTTGCTGGCAGCTGTCAAACTGTAAATGAGCCATGCGAAGGGCGCAGAAGAAGAAGAAGAAGGAGAAGTGCATGCGGAATGCGGAATCTCGAATGCGGACTGCGGACTGCGGACCGCTGCACTTCAGAACTAATGTGCGCTTATTATTAGCCCGCCCGCTGATTGAGCGATGGGAAGGAAGATGGGAAAGCCAAACGTGAATCATGCGCTTAAGAATACCAGAGATGAGCGAGTGCCGCAGCCCATATAAGGAGAAAATGCAGCAGAGGCTGCTACAAAAATAAAAAACTGTGGGTGATGCCTGCCAGCTGGGTAAGGCATTCGTGGCAATGCAAGCCAAGTGCATAGCCGAGTCAAAGTCCAATTGAATTGAACTTGAAAACTTGTGACGCGAATTAAAATGCCTTAAAATTTATTTGTGCAACTGCGCATGGGATCGGGGCGAGCATTGGGCTAGCACAGCTACTACAGACAGCGACAAGTGTTCCACAAAAAAAACGAGAAACGAGACAAGAAAAAAATAGAAGAAGAAGAGGAAGAGCAACTCTTGACTCTGCGGGGCTATATATAGAAATTGTCAAAAAACCACCGAGTCCGAGTCCGAGTGGATGGCCCCAACGGAAGCCCCAAGGCGAGAAGCAGCTGCTGCGGCTGCGGCTGCGGCTGCTGCTGGCATAGAGAACTTCCGATTCGACTAGCCAAAATGCCCATTTATTCACTTACACATTACATACATACCCTGTACATACCTATATATCTATCTGTCCATCTATCTATATATCTAGCTGCTGCTCTTTCGATTCATTCTCTAGATATATCGCATATTGATGACATACAGCTGATCTAGCCCGTTTGGTCGATGATGAAAGCGTGTGCGCTATTTTTCATTATATATACACATATTTCTATATCTCCTTCCAATATATCACCCTCTCTCTTGCTCTCTCTCTCTCTCTCTCTCTCTCTCTCTATGCGCTTGCTGTTTGTGTATATAAAATAACAATGTTAAAAATAAAATCTTCAACACGAAATGAAACCAGCGCCAAAGCAGCAGCAACAACAACAACAACAAAATATAGAAACAAATTATTGAACAGCATTTCGTATATGTATTTAGCTAACTCGGAAAAAATCTGTTTTAGCGCGCACCATAAATGTCCGCGTCATTTATTTCCATTGCCTGTGGCATGGGGCAAGAGCGAGTGCTCAGAGTAAAGCGATTTGGGTGAACCAAAGCAGACAATCCGAAAAACTAAAATTGAAATTTAAGTATTTGATATAGTTCCTCATCAAATCTAAGGCATAATATATAAATTATATTTTAGTGAATCGAATGAAAATCAGGGTGTAATGAAACTAGATATATCTGAAAAGAATTCCATTGTATTTTAATATATTTTTTAAATTGATATTGTTATATATTTACATATATTTTCATTTGTTTATGTTTGCTTTTTTTTGTATTTAAATAAATTTATGTTTTTTTTAAAGAAAATTTAGAGTATTCTTTAATATAATAATAATAAAAAACTAAATATTTATTGTTGCCTGTATTTTTCATTTAATTTATTCCATCATCAGCTAACTTTGATAGCGACAACAGGTTAATTCTTACTTTGCTATGATTGCAGCAGAGTGAAAGATCGAATGGAATGTTTGTTTAGCCAATAGCAAACATTCAACAATCAACTAATGCAACCCAAAGTCTACAAACTAGGCGTTCTTAAAATATACTCAAGCACCAACATTATATATATCTTTTCTAGTACAAATCAGGTCCACTCTAATCGACTGTATCTATAGAAGTGTGCATAATTGTATCTCTATACAGTTTGCCATCAAATTATTTCAAAGTTTTTTTGTCAGTATTTCTTCTCTCTCACTCTTTCTCTCTGCCTTTCATTTTCTTTATATATTTTTTTTTGTATGTTCTTTCATTTTGTTTATATATATATTTTGTATGTTCTCTATTTCGTATTCTGTTTTCTGTTCTTGAATATTTTTTCTTCATGCTGGAGGCGTACAGATATTATACATATACATATATATATAGAATTGTTATAGAATGCGAATTGTAGCGCATATCTGAATGTATTTCGGGCGCATTTTTCTCTATACAGGTTATAGATTATGTAGATATCGAGTCTGCAAATACATGCGAACTACATATATGCATAGGCTATACTTATAGATCAGAATTCTATATGTATATGTATATGTATGTGGACACTTGTCTGCTTTCAAAAGTTATTGCAAGCAGCACGTGAATCCAAATATGACTCAAAAATTTGTCTCGCAAATGGAAAATGTTTGATTCGAAATGAAATGCGATATATGCATAGAGAAATCATTGCAAGGAACTTAGAGATATGGAATCTACATGTATAATGCTACATAAACATATAATTTTGTACATACAATTAAAAGTATTTGTATGCTCTGAGCCCACTCAAGGTATGCTGGTTTTTTGTAAGTCTATGTAACAGCCAGAAGGAGGCGTAGAGGACTCTATAAGGTATATGTATTCTTGATCAAGGCAACAAGTTGAGTCGATTCAGGGAAATCCATGTTGTTCGCTTGTTCGTATGAACTCAACGATCTCACGTTCCACATGAGCTGAGAACTTGAAACTATTTCGATATACCATATGGATATACAGATAGGAAATAATTATCACTTTGTAGCTTATTCCATTTCCTTAATATTCCTCTAATGAATACAGAGACTTAAGATTTTAAATATGTCTCTCAAGCTCAATTTTGTAAAATATCCCGAAGAGCCTTTCGCTGTTATTATAATTCTCTTTTTGATTAGCCAATCAAACTCAACTCATTAACAATTAATTTTCCTTAATTTCCCTTAACACAACCCCTGGCATAGAGTAGAAAGGAAGAAGCATACAGTTCAGTCTAGCAACACAGCTCAAAGGTAAGGGTATCTACAAGTCGAGCACACACAACTATGCCACTCTTACGTTTTTAATTTCCAGTTCAAGTTTTCTTGCCTTAAGTTTCTATATATAGATTTAGCTCCATGCAGGCAGTGCATGCACTCAATTTCCCGATTCGATAGAGTTTTCACCCTCTCACCCTCCCACTCACTCTCTCTCTCCCTGCCTCTTTCTGTTCCCTCACACATTAACACAAATGCACGTTAGCAGCATATTCTAATTCGGAATCGGAATCTGACCTGATTTTTCCACAAACTGAAATTAGCTGCCGAAATTATGCAGCTGCAGCTGCTGTGCAGAGGCTGCTGCTGCAGCTGGTCAACAATTGGTGAATTAGCTCAATTAATGGCTATAATAGGGCATTGTGGTAAACCCCTTTGACGGCGCGAACTGGACAACACTTCAGCAAATCAATTTGCAATTGTTTGTTTCACACGCACAAACCGATTTCTCGGGCCGGGGGATGTCTAAATCCAATAATGCGTTGCGGCTCGTGGCCAAAAACTAATTTGAAATTAATTCGCACACACACACACACACACACACACAGATACTTGCCCACCCACACACACACACACACTCACACACTCGCACACTTTGATGAACTCTGTCAACAAGCTGAAAGTAGCTGCCAAATTGGCAACTTAATAAAAATTCCGCAAAGTCGAAATCATTGCAGGCTTAAGGGTTCGAGGCAGCCTAACAACTTCATTGGCAACTTCATTACGACGATCATCATGATGATGATGTTGCGACTGTAGCCATGTAGCCACGCTTGTTGCCTTGGCTCTGGGCGTCGTCTGTGTGCATTCCGCTTGGCCTGTCAAATGCGCAGCGCAGCGTCTGTCCCCTTGCCCCTGCCCCTGCCCCTGCCTCTGCCTCTGCCCCCGCCCCTTCCCATCTAGCCTTCTGCCCACCCCCATGCCTGGTCTATGTGATGTGGTGGCCACTTTGTCACCGTTACAGGCTCAATTGCAATTTGTTTTCGTTGATTCCCATACCCAAGCGAGGCCAGGCCAGACAGACAGACGTAGCTCTCTCTCTCTCCCTCTCACTCGCTCTTTGTCTACCCCCGTATGATTGTTTACTTAGGAACGTAGAGCTCGCTCGCTCGCTCGACTCGCTTTTTGGGGACATTCAAACGGGCATTGGATAATTCACAAATGAATCCCTTTAGTGTTGGCAATTTGAGGCACGTGCACTAAAACAACAACAAGCTCGAGTTCGAGCTGGGCTCGGCTCAGTTCGGACTCATTATTAAAATTCGTTCTTCGACCCGGCGTGCACAATTCACTGGGTTTTATATTAAAATTTGATTTGGCCATTTATACAATCTATGTATTTGCAATTTGATTTTGATTTGGATTCGGATTTGTATTTGGCTTCATTCGTATTTTCATAACACAAACGACAACTGCCAAAGGGGCGCCTCGAGGCGTTTGCTGGTCTCTGCTGGGTTTGATGCGATTTGATTGCGATTATGGCGCGAGTTTTGATTGTTCATTTGGAAACATTTTATTTACTGTTGTCTTAAAAGGTAGCTGGCCAAGGGTGAGAGGGTGGCCTTATGGTAGCTGGAACGTAAAAAACCTGGGAAACTGACATTAGAAATACAATTATGACAATTGTATTGAAAATTTATAGAATTTATGAATGAAAATAGTCTTAAATGTAATTGAAGTAATTGTTGAATATCCGAAAATTATATTATTTATACTATAGGAAACTATTTTCAGTGCTGGGATATAGCACATATACATATATGGATATATATGTAGCTATACAGAAAAAATAAATGAATATAAACAGTAAGAGATTAACATATTAACCAAATAGTAGATGAATGAATCTGTTGATTTATTTGAAGCTTTGAATTTATTATGAAAGTCCTAGCTCGTTTTTATAATAGTGCTCATTAGAATAGCCCCTTAGAACCACATAAAAATTAATTCATATCTTCAAATGTTGATCATATAATATTTGATCATGAAATATTTGATGCCCATGTTAAATATCTACCCCAATAATTTGAATTGATCATATACCAAATGCATATTTGACATACATCTTCAGTATACATACATCTTCAATCAACTTTAGAGACTGGACCTAAGTAAGGATTGATTTTGTAGGCTTTATCAAGCTTTAGTTCACAGAGTCAGATCATTAGAACAATAATTAGATTAGTTAGTGTGTAGAGAATTCGTTACAAGTTCAACGTCATAGTATTTATGGAATCGAAAGGAAATGGCTAAGAAGAAGCAGAAGAGTGTTTGTCTGTTGGCAGCAGAGTTAAATATAGTCAGAGGGAACAAGAAATCTAAATAGAAATAGAAATTGAAGAAAAGAAAAACAAGTTTTTGGCAAATCGAAAATATAATTGAGAAAAAAATAAAAACTGAATTCGAAATCGAAAATGTCCATGGATTAGTCATGGCAAAGCGACCAGGTCTAAGCCCCATCATACTCACATACATACATATACATGTATATGAATATGTATATAAGTATGTGTAGCTATGTATGTCATATATGTATGAAATATATATCTATGGATATGTCTAATAAAAGCATATGGCCTCGCCTGTTCCTATTAGCGACATAAATCTTTTTGTGCTCTTGCTCTAACAACAGCCAATTTATATACATATACATGTGTGTATACTCATCTGTGTGTGTGTGTGAGATGTTTCCAACATAATGTTGGAGCATAAAGAGAGTATGCCATAAAACGTAAACATGCCCCACTTAGTTGCCTCTAAAAATAAAGCATAAACCCAATTTAAATGGATACCCTGCAATGTGAACGGCCCCCAGCCGAGCGAATGTAAATTGTAAATAAACAGTTTAGTTACTTGAACTATGCTAGTTACACAGGTGTGGTGGGTGGATGAGAGCGAGAGCGAGAGGGGGCGTGGCCGGCGAATCAGTTGAGAAAATATGACCAAAAATAGAAGTGCGAACCGTGGAATTTCATTGAAGGTGCAAACGTGCGAGAGATTCGAGCTGCGAGCAGCGAGCGACGAGCAGCACCCGATTGAGATGTGAAATATCGAAAATAGAAAATGAATTTATTACGACATACGAAAAACACGAAAAGTTATGAAAGCCAAGCAGTGGCTGCCCGAGCGAAGGAGTGAGAGAGAGGAAGATAGAGGGAGGGAGAGAGGAGGAGGCCGCATAATTGGGAGCGAGGCAAACAAATTTAATTTTCTAAATCTCCCCACGACCTAAAAACAAAACGAACAAAAATCGAACAAACGAAAGAAAGCATATGCAAAGCAGAAAGGCAAAACAACAACAACTAAATACAATAACGGCGCATAGGCACTCTCGCACGCTCACACACCCACACGACGCTGGCTGAGAGCGTGAGAGCGCGAGAGCGAGATCGCTGGAGCAGCAGCCTTGCCTTATACGGCACTTTTGGACTCTGCGCACGTAGCGATGATTGCTTCGCGAGCAACACGAAGACGAAGGCGCCGACGCCCGATTGCCGATTGCTGCTTGTGCTCGCCGATTGCCAACTGCACGCTCGATCATGCCGAACTGCTTTTGTACGATGCTTGCGCCCTCGCGCTCTCTCGCTCCCACTCGAGCGACGGCAGCATTATCCAAAGGCGGCCCCCCTTATGCTGAAGGATCTATTTTTAGGCGCCGCCGCTGCTGTTGCCGTTGTCGAAGGTGGGCAGATATCCATGAGCAGTGTCTGCACTTGTAGGTGTGTATGTATGTGTGAGTATGTGTGAGTGTGATGTGTTCTTTTTGATGCTGGTATTAGTTCATGCTGGCATGGGCTGCTGGCATCGCCAGCGGCGGGCGGCGGGGGCGAGCGAGCGGCAACTGTGACGATGTTCAATTTTCTTGGATGGCAAGAAATCCGTGCTGCCTGGTATAAAATCCGAGTACCAACGCGGGGATACGTTAGTCAGTCAGTTGTGTTCCAAAGCGTACACATTGCCGTATTTCTTGATTTAAATTCACCCGTGGTACCGTAAAACAAACCAAACCCAGACAAAATGTGTGACGATGAGGTTGCTGCTTTGGTCGTTGACAATGGTGCGTATACCAAGGGAAAAGAAAAGAGAAAGAGAATAAAAACTAATGGATAGACATGGATTATACATTAAATGTGGATTAACTAATGTCAAGGATAATGCCAGTGCAGTGATCAAAAGTGCAACAAAAAAATCAAATTATCAAATGAAATATTTGAAAAAATAATTCCAATCCAATGCAATCTTCTAAAAACCCTCCTCAAGTTTTTCCCACTGGAAATTTCCAAAGATTTCTTCACATTGTTCGCTGTGCAACATATGTATCAACATTTCCTACCTAGATTTCCAAGCATGGAAGGAAGAGATATCAAATATATCTTTATAAATCTAAATAGAAGATATATCTTCATATCTTCATAGAAGAATCTACATTCCAGACATTTCTCCAATGATATTTCCATCAATTTTTATCCAAGCACAAATGATCTATATTTAGGTTTTTCAAGAATAGAAAGAGCAATATATCAAAGAATCTCGATTTCCCTAAGTTTTCTCTAAAGAATCCCCCACAAAGTTTTCTCTGGCATTCTTTGCCATAAAATATGGAAATCTAATTTTTTAAAGATTTGTCAAAGAATATACACTTCGCAAAGAATATTTAGATCAAATCAATAGACTCTTATCACAGAGAACATATCAACAAATTTCTCGAAATAGTTCTTAAAGAATATTATTCAAAATTTGTATAGATTCTCCCACACTCAAAGATTCATCCACATAGAATTTCTGAAATTCTCGGCTGATGAGTCACAGCCCCAAAAATTAGATCACTTAGAATTTCACTCACTTGCCGTGAGTCTGTGCCATTTATCCACGTAGTGTGGCGACTTAGGGTCGCTCCGTTTCGATTCGCAGTTCCTTTTGGCTAATGTCTGGGCTTCTGTCTTTGTTATGCAGGCTCCGGCATGTGCAAGGCCGGTTTCGCCGGTGATGACGCACCCCGTGCCGTCTTCCCCTCCATTGTCGGTCGTCCACGCCATCAGGGTGTGATGGTCGGTATGGGCCAGAAGGACTCGTACGTCGGTGATGAGGCTCAGTCCAAGAGAGGTATCCTCACCCTGAAATACCCCATTGAGCACGGTATCATCACCAACTGGGATGATATGGAGAAGATCTGGCATCACACCTTCTACAACGAGCTGCGTGTTGCCCCCGAGGAGCACCCAGTCCTGCTGACTGAAGCCCCCCTGAACCCCAAGGCTAACCGTGAGAAGATGACACAGATCATGTTTGAGACCTTCAACTCGCCAGCCATGTACGTCGCCATCCAGGCTGTGCTCTCCCTGTACGCCTCCGGCCGTACCACCGGTATCGTTCTGGATTCCGGTGATGGTGTCTCCCACACCGTCCCCATCTATGAAGGTTATGCCCTGCCCCATGCCATCCTCCGTCTGGACTTGGCTGGTCGCGATTTGACCGACTACCTGATGAAGATCCTCACCGAGCGTGGCTACTCTTTCACCACCACCGCTGAGCGTGAAATCGTTCGCGACATCAAGGAGAAGCTGTGCTATGTTGCCCTGGACTTCGAGCAGGAGATGGCCACCGCTGCTGCCTCCACCTCCCTGGAGAAGTCTTATGAACTTCCCGACGGTCAGGTGATCACCATCGGCAATGAGCGTTTCCGTTGCCCCGAGTCTCTGTTCCAGCCCTCGTTCTTGGGTATGGAATCGTGCGGTATCCACGAGACCGTCTACAACTCCATCATGAAGTGCGATGTGGATATCCGTAAGGATCTGTATGCCAACATTGTCATGTCTGGTGGCACCACCATGTACCCCGGTATTGCCGATCGTATGCAGAAGGAAATCACCTCCCTGGCCCCATCCACCATCAAGATCAAGATCATTGCTCCCCCAGAGCGCAAATACTCCGTATGGATCGGTGGCTCCATCCTTGCTTCCCTGTCTACCTTCCAGCAGATGTGGATCTCCAAGGAGGAATACGACGAGTCCGGCCCCGGCATTGTCCACCGCAAGTGCTTCTAAGCATTTACTTGCCACACCTCCTCCATGCCAGCATCGCCTTAGCCATCTCTGCCTACTTCTATGCTTGGCTATGGCTCTGGCTATGCTGCATACACAACAACAACAACAACAACAACAAATCAACATCTATTTACCATCTGAGATGTTGCTGAATGTCATTTAACCAATGCGTCATCCTTTGGTTCCCGATTATTTTTTGTACTGACTGAACACTTATCTAAATGAAAACGAAACCCCATTTAATTGTTTAACTATTCTCTGTGTGTTTTCATCAATGTTAACCATCCGATTGTTTTATTAAGATATGTCAACTCTCTCTTAAATTTTTTGTATAGAACACAACATCCTCAATGTGGTTTGTGGGGTCCAATTGTTACGAAATATAAAATGATCGCATGAATGTAATTTTAATTAATTAAAAGAAATTTATAATTATTTATAAATAAAAACGATTTTTTAGATTTAATTTTTTTCTAAAACAAAGGGTTTTCGTGGTTGCTTCGGGTGGGGTTCGGTAGGGTTGGGCGTGTGGGTCAAAGAGATTCGGTTCGATCGATCGATCGATCATTCGATTCATACATTCGACAGCTCTGCGAGCTCCGGCTTCTTGTCAGCTCTCTGATCTTTTCGAGAATGTCTGGGTCCATAAAAATTCCGATTTTCCGATGGTCCGTTTTGAAAAAGCTTTGGAGCTTTTCACTTCCAGCCAACGGCGTTTCATATTTCCCTCGGTTTTTCGTCGAGCTTTCTGGCATGCCAAAAATATTTTTGAAAACAGAAAATGTGTATTCGAAATACCGAAAATATTTTTTGGATATTTTTAGCTAGAAATAGAGGCATTCCAAAGCATATCGAGAGCAAGAAAGAAAGAGACAGAGAGGAAGAGAACTAGAAAAAAATTTGTTTATGCACGAAAATGCTTCTCGTACAAGCAGTAACTCGATAGGCCCTGACGCAGTTGCCGACCGAACATAGGAAAACTTGGACCATAAAAGATCAAAGCGATTCGAAAATTCGTTTGATGGAAATGTGGCACAGGGCTAGAGATATGTACGAAATACCCTGTAAGCTGGTTGCTAATTGACAAAACATGTTGAGCAACGAGAAGAGCTGAGTAAATTGAAAAATTATGAGAGACGAAATCTGTGGAATTAGAAACAGATGAAGGACAGAGTGGGGCAACTATCGAGAATACCCTGTAAGTAGTTTGAGTGAGACTCGATAGAAGATGTTGGGTATAAACAGAGCGAACATAAGAGAACTGTTTTGAGATTTCGGCACAGTCGATTGACAGAATTAAATAGCCTATACAAATACCCTGTAAAGAAGAATAGTATGTAGAATATTGAGAGAATATAAGAGAACATGTCATTAGAATTAGAAAAATAATAATACAAAATTGTTTGGAAATTAATTAGGTAAGAAATGAAAATAACCTGTGGGAGATACTTGAAGTCTGTAAATATACCAGATGCGGCTTTAAGACTTTAAGAAATATGTTGCAGACAGCTCAGAAAGTGTAGAAAAAACTCTACGATAACTTAAGGCATATCTTATCAGACTTTTCTAACGGTTCATTAAAAACTTGCTTAAAGAATTCCTTAGCGACAACAAAACCCCAGGATACGCCTAGCATACCCCATCAGACTCTAAACACAGCTCACACACTCGCTGCCAGCATCAATTACTCAAACAGATAAAACAAATTGCCGTCCATATAATGCTCGAGATGCAGAGACAAATTAGCAACTCGCCTGCCATGCGCTGGCAGCGCGATCAATCTGCAGGTGCAAGACGCGGCGATAATCAAACGCTAATTGCAGTTGCAACGGGCACACGAAATAATTTGTCAACATTTGCAGTGGATAGAGACGAAGAGTTTCATTCATGAAAATGCTGCATCTGGCGGCTTTTCTGGTTGATAAATGGTGGCCAAGAGCTGGCAGAGAGCCAGCAGCAGCCGATTGATGATGGCCCAAGCCCAGGACTCGGTAGACGGGCAGAGAGTTCGTTCTCAAGCGAATCACTTTACAGCGCAGTGCACAACAAAGCCCAAAAGTCGAATGTCGAATGTCGTCTATCGAAGTCAGAGCCAGCCCCTAGAAGTCCAGCCAGAGCCAGAGCCAGAGGCAGAGGCAGAGCTACAACAACCCCATCAAGTTCAGCCCACTAATCAATTTGCACAAAAACAAAAATAAACACGCACACAATAAAAAGCCGAGGCGCATAACGAATAATGTCGTAAATAATGCAATTTTCACATTTTATTCGAGTTTTATTTCTTTTTTTTTTTTTTTTTTTGCCGATCCATTCAAATTCGATTTTCAAATCGAATAATAAATAATATCCAGACAAATAACGCGCTCAACAGTTTTCAAGTAGGCAGCGGAACAACCCATATGGTCAATTAGAGCTGGCACAAAGCACAATGAGAACTTCTTCTCAAGAAGCTTTTGCGACCGCCTCATGCACACATACGCACACACTCGCACACACACACGCACACGCATTGTTATTCACTTCAATTATTAGCGATGCCACCGAAAAAACTGAAAGAGTAAGGGAAGAGCGCAAACCTGAACTTGAATTCACTCAAGCGTATTCAAAGTGCGCTCAAAACTTGAAAAACTTTTTCACAAAATTAAATATTTCCAAGTGTTTAGAGTTTAATGCGGCTTGGAAGTATTTTGGTGTTGATCGGAGTTGGCGAGAAGCTCTAGCCTGGAGAATGAAAAGGCGTAAGACTAGCGAAAGGTTCTTTGATAAACCAAAATACTTAAATAATCTATACAAATAAATTCCTAAAAAACATATTTTATATTGAGTAATTGATTAAAAATAAAGTGTCCCATATAAATAAAATAAATAAATAAATATTTTATTTTTTTATTTATTATAATTTCGTCTTTCATATATTTTATTTATCTATAAAACTATCTATAAAAATGTTTTAAATTTATTTGTAATATTTTTACCATTTTTTATTTGTACCATTTCTTCAGCTGACAGCGAAAAAGGTATTACATTATATGTTATTAATTATTTAGTTATTTATAATCAACAATTATTCATGCCAAGCTAAACTAGGTAAAAAATCGATAAGACAAGATATTGTAGAATTTTGTTCTTTGATTTTATTAAATGGAACACCTAAACTGTTTTACAACTTCAAGAGTTTACTGCCAATTTCTACTAAGACAACTTCACAATTAAGCTTAACTTGGTTAATTCCTCGCCTAATTAGCTGTGAGTTGGTTAATCTATAATTATGAAAATGCATTTTGCATTGGCTCAGTGATTCGTTAGATCGTTTGTAGCATTACAAATTTCATATAAAACTTCTGCTCGAGCGCTTGACGTTTACATTTACAAGCTGCAAAGGAAAACCCCTTTCAATTCATCATTTTAGGTGTACGTATATATGTATATGCACAATATATATATATGAACTGCATAAAATTGTGCGAACAAGGCGATTTAATTTGATTGATTTCAATTTTGTGCCCACTCCAAATTGCTGTGCGAGATTCGCTGGAATAATAAAAACGCGTCACATTTGATTGCATTTCTGCTCTCGGTGTGTGTGAGTGTGTGTGTGTGTGTGTGAAATTGGGCTGACAATGTGCGCTGACCAAATAAAAAGTGAAAGAGCGAAAGCCATTCAACTGCGAACTGCCACACAGAAACGTAGACAAATGCCAATCACCCCCATTGATGCACCCCTTCTGATGTGAGTGTGTGCGTGCGTGTGTGTGTGTGTGTGTAAACGTGTTAGGGCTGAAAAGAATTGCACTTTACGCAATTTATGTGCAAATTTCTTCAATGACTTTAAAGCCAAGCGGCGCACTGCAACCCCCTGGCGATGCCCCGCTCAACCCCCAACTCCAGCCCCCCACCCACCCGCCTTGCTGAATGCTATTATAATCGCGCGCTAATTGACTCTAATCGAGCAGACCTGCACACACACACACACACACACACAGAGAGACAGAGGGGTTGTTATTTTATGGCATTTGAATGTTGGTTTGAGCACTCGAATGCCTCGACCTGGCCTAGATCTTAAGCCGTCTACTCTAGAGTCTAGGCATTCAGAGCAACTTAGCCTTAGTTTCGACCAAAATTACACTTAAGTACACTTCACATTCAAGTGTGTATCTATCTGTGTGTGTGTGTGTGTGTGTGTGTCTGTGTGTGATAAGTCCGTTCATTATCACGCATGCATTGCCCACAAATTAGTCTATTTAACAGCTCGAGGCGACATTTAAATAAGCCGAAAGGACGCACGAAAGGCGACAATTTGGCAACAATTGCCAGTTGAAAGTCCCACACACCGACACACACACACACACACACACATGCATTGTACCCTGCTTACCACACACGCAGACAATAACAGACACACATATGACACCTTTTCAAGCAGTGTGCTAATACCTGCCTATGCACACCAGATAGAGAGAAATGTGTGTGTGTGGAAAAATAATTATGCGCCTGATTTAACTCTAAATTGTTGCTAATTTGTCACAAATGGCACTGCAGTTCACACAATGAGAGAAAGAGAGAGAGAGATAAAGAGAGAGAAAGAGATAGGTGTGAAACGTGTGTATTTGTTTTTTATTCAAGTGTTTTCCACTTGAGTTTTGAGGTTGTTATTTTCTGCCTGTCTGTCTGTCTGCCTGTCTGCCTGTCTGCCTGTCTGGCGGTCTGTCCTTTGAAGGACACTGGCATTGGCAAAGCCACTTTGACATTTGCATTGCAGTCGAATGGAGCCGCAGTCAGCCAGAAAATCTGCTCAGCAAAATGGCCACACTCATCGAATTATGAATTCATGTGTGTTGACAGCCAGCCCAATAAACACGCAGCTTGATTCGCGTAACGGCGAATATACCAGAATAACAGGACATGCAGTCCTCTGTAAACAGCTGAAATTAACTGACTAATAATTACTCATTTTGAATTCCCAGCTGGTATACTCACAGCACACACATACTAAGATATATTTGTATCTATTTAACATACCGTGACTGCTTTTAGAATTTAGGAAAATGCCTATAACTATAATTTAATATCTACTTTTGTATCCAGATGATACATTCGTGTCTTTTGTATATACACTTTCCTTAACCGAATATCTTACATCTTTAAGATGTGTGTCATAGAGACTTTAGTATCTCCATTATATGCATACACTTATTATTATTATTATTATTATTATTATTATTATTATTATTATTATTATTATAATTATTATTATTATTATTATTATTATTATTATTATTATTATTATTATTATTATTATTATTATTATTATTATTATTATTATTATTTTATTATTATTTTTTTAATCTTATGAGACGTCATAAGATCTAAGAAAATTTAGATTCCTACTCATAGTTAATATTCTACTGAGCAAATCTGTTTATAAATTTACAAGATTTATTCGAAATCTTGAGCATTTCTCCTAAACTTGAAAAGTCACAGAAGATTCTTGAACAGAAGTAAATACTCAGAATCAAACCGCTTCAGAAATGGTATTTCACTTGAAAATCGGGTCAGATACATATAAATTATATTCGATCTTAGCCAGAACTAGATGGATTCACCTTTCCCCAGTGATGCCAATATATATTATTCTCAACTTATCTTCTCTTATGCACCATACAGCCCACCGACCACGCCCCCAGCCAAAAGCTGACGGCAAAGTGCCCAAAGCAGCTGGCTGAATTCATAGCCGCAGCTGCGGAAATGGCCGAGGAAATTCGCATTTATTATAATCGTCGCCTAATCATAGGAAATGCGAAAAGTGAAAAGAAAATTGTCCTCAATTTCCAGGCTTGGCAGATCAAAAAAATATCTGTATGTATATATGTATATCTCTCTTTATAGATATATAAGAAATAAAATTAATTTGGCAAAAAGACTTCAACAAAGCGACAACAGTCGCAGCTCAAACTTTGCAATTTGCGGCGCGTTTCCTGCTTCCGCAGTTAGCGTGAATGAGGGGAGGCAAAGCAGTAGAAGCAGTAGAAGAAGAAGAAGACGAAGAGGAAGAACTTCTGTCTGTCTGTCTGAGAGAAGGAAAAGGACGCAGCAGCTTCAATTGTCATCAATTTCGTTTGATGTGCTTAACAATTTTATAGACACGCAGCATCCCGCTCACTCCCCCACGCCCGCACTCTCTCTCTCTCTCTCTGTCTTGCCTGTTCTGTAAGTTTTTTTTTTCCTTCGATTAGCACGCACTTGAGCAGCTAAGAGCCCCATTCAGTTTATTAAATCGGGCGTAATAATTGGTCCAATTGCGCGTCAATCGAGTCGACCTAGAAATTCCATTCAATTCGATTCGATTCGAATCGAGTCGGGCCCTGCTCTGGCTCAAACAAATCATTTAGGCCAAACAAAATTCCAAATTCACATCGCTGAGAAAATTTCCGACTTTGATTTTAGCAAAATGCCTTTCGCCGACGATGAATGGCAGACGAATGCCACCATTAACTACATTAGCAGCGAATTGGGCAAGTGCACAGCGATTAACTTGAATTAAATTCGATCTAAGCTAAAGCCTTACCCTTGCAGAGCGCACTCACCTGGCTCGCTCGCCGCAGCTGCTGCAGCAGCTGAACAGCCTCACCGAGCCGTGGCAGGAGCTGGGGCAGCCAGAGTCCATTCGCTTGAAGCAGTACTACCACGACGAGATCTAGCCGGCCTGATGCCTGTGGATGTAGATTGAAGCTATTCGGAATCAGCGGAAAAGTCATCAGCAGCCGCACCTGTCGCGCTCGCCCCGCTCACACCTGCCAATTAGACGCAGAGCCCAAGCACAGCGCGCGCGCGCCTCATGTGAGCGGGCAAACGGACAGAGGCGGGAGAACGAAACTAGCGAAAGACACAAATTGTGACAAAGTTTCGGAAATTTAATTAAAATCAAATACACTCAATGCCGGCGCACCCCCTCTCTCTTCAACTTGCTACAGGGTATGCGAAAAGGGTAGCAAATTCTCAGTCAGGTGTGACTTCAAATAGTTTATAACATGCTTACCAGGCGCGAGGCTCTCACTCTCTCACTCCCTCACTCGCTCTGTCTCTGTCTCGCTGTGTGTTTCACTAGTTTTCCGCGTCGTTGAGTAAACAAAATGTAAACAAAATTTAACAGCTTTCACACACACACACACACACACACACACACACACAACTCTGAACTAACCCTAGCAAAAAAACTCGCACTCAAGCTATTGTCGCCTTTTGGATGCCCGCCCAAGCTCTTCCAGCGTGAGCATATCGGTTGCGGACATTTAGCGAGAAATTTGGAAATTAGCAGAGGGAAGAGGGTATTCGAATATTTTGCCAGCGCCTAATGGGGGCGTGGAAAAAGGAAGATAACTAGAATGCGTATTTAATTTTTAAGCTTTGTAGATCTGCTTCTGTCTTATTATTAAGATTATTTAAAGGCTACAGGCTTTGTAACTTATAAGCATTGGCATTACTACTCCATAAAACTATCAGGCATATAGAGGTACGACTTTAGAAGAGGTGTGAATTGCCAAGGGGTCATTATGTATGTCATTTAAGTTCAGACGAAGAGGTTAAAGCACTACTATTTTTATAAATTCTATATAAAATGCCTATAAATTTAATTTTCTCCAAGCTTTGAGCGAGTATTCTGCAGTCGGTGCTGGCCTAACCAGCTCTCATTTGATACTTTTTTATGAATATTATTTATGAGTCTGTGGTTGTATTTTGAATGCCTGCCAGCAAGGTGTAACTGCACAGGCAAACACCACACACACACACACGCATGTGAGTATATAGACACACACACACACACTCACACCTATCTACACCTCCTCGCTTCCACATTTGGCTTTCGATTTGTGTTCAGCAGCTGCTCAATTTCACATCGCTCACATTTGATTAACTTAATTTAATAGTATTTTGTTCTTGTTGTTGCAGTTTGCTCCATATTTTGATATATTTGTTTGTTTATTTAATTTATTATCATTGTAAATGGGCATGGCTTGTTTGCTCTGCCAAGTGGAGGGAGTTCGCCTTTTTATTGCCGCCGCTTTTTATTTCCAGCAATGCGACTATGCAAAACGGAGCTTCACGGCGTTGCGATACTCGTATATAAACACTATGATGGGAGCATGTAGAAAGTTTCCTTTATGAGCGTGCTAAAGGCCTGTCTTATAGAGCACACAATCACGAGGTGCTCAGGTAATCGAGTGTGGACTGGCTTTACTTTGAAGTAAGACTATTTATGTAGAAGTTTACTTAGAATCAAGAGACAAGTTCAGGCATATGGAAAATCAGATCTAAAGGTCAGGCATTCTTCGACTTCGAATAAAGAGAAGAATTTATTCTAGATATGAATTCTCAAGATTCAGGACACTCCCAACTAGAGCAATTTTTACTGTTTCTGTATTCTTCTATAATTTCTTGAACTTAGTTTATTTTTAAGTTTCAGCCAATGAATTTAAGTTATTAGATGTTATTTCATGCCATTTATATTCAATTTAAGACATGTCCTTTCACCACATATCTATAAATGAAAGTCTTTTTAGAGTGTATCAAATTTCGGTTATCTTTTGCGCCATTAACTCTCATTACTCAACACACGGCTTGATTTTATTTTGATATCCCTGCAAGATGTTGGCATAGAAATCAGCCATTGTGAAGAGTATCGATATCAAAATGAACATAAAGCAGCAAATCCTGCAAAGGACACCGTGAAAACAGAAACACAAATAAAATGTCGTCAAGAGGTCTTTGTGAGTAGCTAGCAATAGTCTGGGCTATTGGCCATTGGCTAATGAGCAGACAATTAACTGCACAATTGCACAGAGGAGTCGGAGCTGGCAGCTGAGCAGGACACGGCCAGTACAGGGCCAGGACATCGCCAGGATCTGGCTACTGTTACCTGGTCAGCAATGCAGATAAACAACAAATCGAGTGAAATCAGGCATGAAACCGAAACGCTCAACAAAAGGCCGAATGCGACGGCGGCTATTGCTCATACTTTAATCACAACAAGGATAACAAGGACAACAAGGATCAGACGCTCAGCTGCTGCTGCTGCCGACTGCGATAAACAAGGCATTGGCTTAGCTCATTGAAGTCAGCGCTGCAAAACTTCACTTCACTCTCAAGCAGAAGGATCTCTCGCTCCTGGCGGCTCGCTTTGGTGTGACAAGAAAAAGTATCGCATTTCGTGACAACTCGGGCGACTGTCGCCCAAACTTCCTCACAGGATATATCCTGTTCTGTAATTGTTGCCAATGCGCCTTGCGGTGTGATCAGCGATCCTCAATCTGCTGCGTCATGCGATATGCCCAGATTCTCGGTCTCTCTCTCTCTCCCTCTCTCTCTGTTTGCCTCTCTTAAATTACCGTAATTATCCTTGAAGTAAAAAACAAAATGGCGCTCATTAGCGAACGCCCCCACATACCTACATACATATAGACATAAGAGGCCAGCGCCGTAGACAAGCCGCATAATTATGTTGCTGACAACTTTTTGATGAATTTATAATAATTTCTTAAGTGCTGCAGGCAACTGATGATGCTGCAGATGCTGATGATGCTGTTGCTGTTGCTGTTGCTGCTGCGGTAAACAGCACGAAACAGTAGGAAAATCTGACTTGAGCATCTGTTGAGCGGATTTAACTTGTTTAATTACCGCTGTATTCACATTTCTTGCCATCTTTTTGAGCCCAATGAAAGTTTTCTGAGCGCAGGGAATATTGGCTGATAGAGTGAGGTGTTGAATAGGCAGTAAGAGGCGTGGCATAGCCCATATGGAACATATAGATAGTCCAGATCAAGTTGATGTAGTAAGTCAATCTAGCAAACAGAGATTTCTGACTATTTAACTCTCTGTCCTGCCAAATTTACATCTATGCTTCTGAATGAACATAAAAATCTCGAGAGCTACAAAAGCTAACAACTTGAAATTGGAAATATATATTACTTAATAACATATTAAGCATAGGCTAAAACCTTCATGTTGATAACTCAATACTCTTGCTAAACATCGATAGATTGTGGATATTTGATTATAATTAAATTGTACAAAAAAAAAATGCCTTTTCCAAAAACTATAAGCCAATTTCTGATAGCAATCAATCTCTGCATGGGTATCTTCTAGTCGATCACTACCCGCTCTTCGTTGTTTTTTTGCTGTCGCGCTCATTTGGCATATAAATGTGCGCAGCTCTTCAAGTGTCTCCCTTGTACAGTGCGCCCCGTCTATGAGCAACTGTTGCCAGTTTTAATGCGCTCGAGCTTTCTGAGTGTCGTTCCCAAAATTGATTTTCATTTCATTGTTCGACCGCTGAAGAGGTTCATAATAAAACTGCAAGCGAAATGCCAATGTGCTTGATTATGTTTGATATACACACACCCGAACAGTCTCTCTCTCTCTCTCTCTCTCTCTGTCTCTTCCATTTACAAGGTGAATGCAAATACACAAAGGCACTCGACACTCAATTTCATAGAGCCAAAAAAACGAAAACTCAAAAGGCCACTTGATAAATTTCATATATTTATAGCCCGCAGAGTAGCGCGCTGCATTTGCACACTGAATGAAAATCCTTGCACACACACACACACACATACACTTACTCACACTCACATACCCACTCACACAGAGCCAAGGACAAAATCCTGCCGTTGCGACTTCATGCAGCTTGGCCAAACACTTGCACAAATAAAAGATCTACTTCAACTTATTGAATTTTCGTTGATAGAAACAAGATGAAAAGCCTGGAAGGCTATAGCGACAGCTGAATACCCTCACTTGGTCTTTGTAAATCTGAACGTGAATGGGGTAGTTGACTTTTCATGAAGTAGGGAATGTATGATATGTATCATTTTGTTTCATCTAAGTTTTTATTAAATTTTTCTATATTTCTATAATATATAAATGTAATATTTATTGTTTATATTCTATGGTAAACCCCTAGAATATACATCTTTATAGTATATTAGCACGTTCTGCTACTTAATCTATTTCTCTTTCTCTATATCCCTCTCTTTCTCTCTCTCTCTCTCTCTTTCTCTGTCTCTATCTTTGCGCTCTATTTCTTTTTCGCTATTAAATATCTATTCATCTTTCTACTTATTTCCATTTCTATCCTTTTCTATCTCTCTCTATATATATAAATATATTATCTATCTCTCTCCCTCTCTATTTTTATCTCCCAATCTCTATCTATATCATTTCTTTAGTCTAAAATATACTTATATACTAATATTCATTCAATAATATATAACTTGACTAGTCTCTGCCTTTCCCTCTATCTCTCTCCCTCTCCCTCTCTCTCTCTCTCTCTCTCTCTCACTCTCTCCCTGTCTCTCCCTCTGTCTCTCACTTTCCTCGTTAATTTAACGACGTTCATTTAACTGCTTAGTACAGCTTATTAAATATGCATCCATCCAGCCATTCATCTACATCTCGTACACCCACAACAACAACAACAACAACTCGATTGCTAGATACATTTAACTGGCAAACGGGGCACAGACACAAGTATAAAGAGTTTGGGCGGCCCTAGGGCTGAGGCTGGGGCTGTCTTTTGGCTGCCACGCCCACAGAAAAAAGGGGAAAAAGGGAAAAAAGGGAAAAAACAGAAAAGAGGAATTTGCATATGAGTTTTATATGAAAGCTTCTTTTGACGAATGCGACGCTGCTTTATGAAAGGCGACTCGAGTTGCCAGTGACAAATCCGTTAAGTCGCATTCAACCCAATGATGATGATGATGCTGATGATGATGGCGGTAACTGCTGTAGTATTTGTGCAATGAATTTGATTTTGACCCCACAGAATGTTAAGTGTAATCAAATTCAACTGGAAGCTGAGTCTGAGACTCGACCTGAAAGGAGAAAAACTTGTCGAATTTTATTAAAATTCGCACACAATGCGACGCCCTGTGGCGCCACAGAAATTATTAAAAAGTAATTATGGCACAAATTACGAGATATCAATACGGCATTTAGCGCTGCATGTGACCGAAGGGGCGAGAGCACGCAGAGAAATCTCTAGCTTAAGGGTAGCTGAGAGACACGAGGTGAGCGGTGTCGGGGGTAGGTCGAGCGGGGAGGAGCTGCACTTGAAGTACGCTGTGCAAATCCTTTAGCTCACATCCTTGTTGGCTGCTTGTTTCCGCTGCTGTCTGTGGCTCACAATGCGATTGCTGCTGCGGCAGCGACTCCTGCTCCCCCTGCCATGTGTTTCCTTCTGACATAATATCAAGATTGATTCTTTTGATTGAGTCGAAGAAACAACGGGCAGCATTTCGCGTACCTCTCGGGGTTGTTACAATCCATGGCCATTCCCGAGGATCAGCTCCATTGACTCGATCATCATCAGCAGAAGCAGAAAAGGTCGACAGCTCAATGCATAATGGGCATTATGTTCAGAGAGCGAGCTACTACAACAATTCCATATAATGGGCATCATTATAACTATGGAGAGCAACTACTTGAATCCTACTTTGATCAATTGTTAATTGTTGCGCCTCGGATTTGGGAACCAACAGTGAATAAAATGAAATAAAGTCGCAAGAATAAATGAAAGAAGTTATAGTTCAATTAGTTGTTGAAACACTATAGCAGGTATTCACTGCAGTTTTCTATAAAAATATTGGGAATTTACTTTTAGAGATTTATAGAAGTAAGACATACTGAATAAATTGATCTTAACTCATTTCATATAGAATCTACAGCAATTATAAATATAGACTGTATAGTGTAGTTGTCCAAAACTACAAAAGGGATGACTATTCATTCATTAGAGTCTATAAAACTTAACTAAGAAATATAAGATCTATGTTCCTTGAACAAGACAGAAATCATAGATTATGTTGCTATAGGCAGTGCTTAAGTTGACGCAGATCATAGCTGACGATAACATTATGGAACTGCCATACGCTAAATCGATAACATTTATCGATAGCAATAACTAACAAACTAATTGGAAGCTTAATAAAATCTTTAAACCCATTTTAAGTCTATTCTAAAAGTCTAAAAAGTGATCTTTAAGTACTTACTAATAATGCCCAGAAAATTGCCCCTTCATTATTTATTATTGTCCAAATTCAAGTGAATTGAAATTACTCTAATAATCTATGTACTTTCTCTATTTAATATATCATATATAGCCCATCTATAACATCTCACATTCATCCCGCTCAGTCTACCAATTTCCAATCTCTAATTACTTTTCAAATATGTTTAAACAAATTCGTTCATTAGTTTGATTTATTTTCGTTTTCTTTTGCTCTTAATGTAATATTAATTTACAGTATTACTAGATATTATGACAGCAGATCTTTAATACTAAGTCTCTTATAACTAAACAATATTTGTGAAATATTCGCAAAGACAACTGAAAGTTCATTTTGGCCATAAGACTATATACACACGATCCATATATATTCAATATAATATAATTAAGCGCTAGACTATACACGATCAATGATATATACATATATATATATCACTTTTAGTCTATATATATACATGATCCATCCAATATATATATATCACTATATCAGCTGCTGTGCCAGCTCGCCCTTCAGTCTTCGCTCTTGGTGACCACCGAGACGGGTGTGGAGGCATTGCTGCTGCCACCTGTGGCGCTGCGCGGCGACTGCGCTGCCGTCGAGGTGAGCGTCAGATCGCCGGAGATCAGAGTCGTAGCGCCGTGCGAGAGCGGATGCGTGGCCAGGGAATTGGGGCTCTCCCGGGGACTGCTGTTGCTGCAGGGCGGGCTCACCTGCGCCGACGACGACGACGAATGCAGCGACAAGTTCTGCGGATAGCCAACGGAGACAGAGGCGGAGGCAGAGGCAGCAGCCGCAGCGGCTGCAGCGCCAGCACCGAAGATGCCATTCAAATTGCTCAGACCCATGTACTGGGAGAGCAGCGTGTGGAAGTTGGGCAGCTTGTAGTGGGGCGGCATCAGCTGCTGCGGCAGCAGCGCCGGATTGAAGTGCTGGTGCAGAGCGAAATGCGGAGGCCAGAACTCGGCGGGCAGCGGATGGCCGGGCAAGGCGTGCGGCGGCAACGGTATGCCCAAAGGAAACTCGGGCAGGCCTGCATACACAGAGGAAAGACAAAGAGAGAGAGAGAGAGAGAGGGTTAGGCTTAGGCGTGGGCGTAAATTTTAATTATGTTGCAGACTCACCTTGGTCGGGCAGCAGATAGCCAGCCTTGTCCTGATTCATAAACTTCTCACGTTTACGCCATTTGGCGCGTCGATTCTGGAACCAAACCTGCAAGAGAGAGAACAGACAAGAGTTGCAGTTAGCAATTGCGTATGCAGCACAGTACAGTAAAATCTTCAGTTAACGAATAAGCGAAAGAAAACTTAAATTAAATTATAAAAAAAAATTTCAAAAATTTTAACGTCATATTATGTGCCTTGATTATGCGCGACTAGTTTCACTGTACTTGTGCCTGTTCGTCCATTTGAGTTTTCACTGTACGCTAAATGGAACGAACGTCTTCTGTAATTTGGCCTGACCAAGCAAAAAGTTGAGCCCGAGTCTGCAGCTATGTCAAAATACAATGGCAGCCAATCGGAAGTGTGCAACGGTGATTTGACAGACAGAAAGAGAGGGGCAGAGCCAGAAAGAGCGGGCGAGAGTGGCAGAGCTACTGACTCGTCAAACGACTCGAGTCTCGAGCCTCTAGTCTAGTCAGTGGGTGAGAGCAGGACTTCCGCTTCGATAAGGCTAGTCCATGCATCGTCTGTGCTCCTCTTGCGCTTTGGCTTGTATTAAGAAAATTAATTGTTTGTAAATTGAAATCACTTGACAACTGTGCGCAAAGTTGCTCGAAGAGTTGTGCAATTATAGACACCCTGTACTTAACATGGCACATACACACACACACACATACATACATACAGAAAGAGAGGGAGAGCGAGAGGGAGAGAGAGCACATCCTTGGCTGGCATAACAATGCGTGCATCGAAGCGAGTTGCAAATTAGCAACGATTTCCTTGCAATAATTGCTGCCAATTATTGTCCTCTGTCTGTGTGTGTGCGTGTGTGGGTGCCACGCCCACAACCCACGCAGTCTCCACCAGTGTGTGTGTGTGTCCGCAACCCTTGTGATTTTAATTGTTGGCAGCGCAATTATAATGCGACTAAAACCACTTTTCAAGCCCAGCCAAGCAGTTGCCGAGCCGGACGAGCCGCACTGGACTGAAGTCCTTTAAGTTGAATTCACGGATATCCTGAACACATTTATCGCACATGTGCGATCAAAATATAATAATGACAATGCACATAACTTATCTAAGGTTCTCTATATATGATATATATATATATATATGATATGATATGAAAGTTGAATACAAACGAAGACATGGAACCCTCTATAGTATATGGTATAATATTATTTATATTATATTTATATACAAGAAATTATAAATCCATTTGTATATGAGCCTTGAAAGTGTTCAGCCTAATAAGATTTGATTACCATACATAATTCATTTCTTTTACAATTAACAAACTATCTTATCTTAAATTCCATTTGCCCAACAATCCCATCAACTTGTATTAACTCATATTGTGGACCTATTTATATCAAACTCTTGATCTCTTTGTTAAACTCTTCGCTAAGCAACTCGCTTGAAGCGATTATATAAAATAAAAAACAGAAGTGTATGAAAAATTGTGATTTGTCATGGAAAATGCGCTTTAATACAAACAGATAAAAAAGTGCTTCAATTTCAAATTGGCCAGACTGTCAGCAAATCCCTAAATAATTGACCGTTTATCAACCCCTTGGCTGAAAGAGTAAAGGATACAAAAGTATCTGATAGATACGCCCCAGAGAGAGAGAGGGAGAGAGAGGGGGGGAAACAAACAGCTGAAAAAAGCGCTGCCAAATGTGTTACTTTTTTGAGGCATTCAAGTGCACGTCTAACGTATGCGAATCAATGACCAATTACGCTTAATCTGCCAGCCAGAGAAACATACACAAACAAGGACGAAGGACGAAGCACACAGAGCAGAGGCGCAGGACGCAGCGATAATCCCTCAGTGAGTGCCAAGCGCTTAGGTCAAGTTGTTTTACATTTTTGTTCATCGCTATCTCTAGCCCTATCTATTTATATATGTGTATGTCTCTCTCTTTCTATGTAACTGTCAACTCGAGTGCGAAGCAAGGATCACAGCAAGGATCTCGATTACACTCACTGTGCATGTGTGCGTGTGTGCGTGTGTGCGTGTGTGAAGCAAAGCCACTTTAATTGTTTACCCCCTCGTCAAAGCGAAGTTAATAAAAATACCAACACCAACAACAACAGCGACTTTTCTGGTACTGGCGAATTTAATCATTTGGAAAATCACAAATATCTAGTGTCCCTGAGCCACCCCTAAATGCAGCAACCCCCCCAAGTATTTAAATATGTGTGTGTGTGTGTGTGTATGTGTTTGCATACAAAGCGTGCACTAAAGTGTTTAAAAGACTATTTACAAATTAAGTCCTTTGATTGTTGGGCAGTTTTTTCTCGTTTCCAGTTCTACTCGTTGCCTGCACGCGCGATTATTTTTTTGTGGGCCAATTAAAATATATATATATATAAAGATACCCTGAGAACATTTATGCTGAAGCCTCAATTGAAATTAGTTTTGATTTAAAATTGTATTAGAGGCGCAAACAGAAGAATAAATTTGATTGAGTTTATATTTGAAGAAAAATGGACTGAAATATAACTCTTAGTTTTGTGAACTTGAACAAAGTCAGCTATAGATTTCTTACTAATAAATTCATTAGATTTTTATTCATTTCATTAGATATTTAATTGAATTTCCAATTTAATTTCATTACGACCAACTTTTAATATGTGTTTTTTCTCCAAGTGTATTTCGTACTGCTGTTTAAGCCGCTTTAGCTTTGTGCGCCTGACCTGCCAGCCCTAAGCCGTAAATAATTACATAATCAGCAGCTAAAATACTCAATTGCTCGGTTAAGTAGCTATCAAATAAGCATATACACGTACATATGGGAAAGAGAGAGGTAGATGTGGAGAAAGAGAGAGGGAGCGAGAGAGGGGGATATATACCTGAACGCGTGCTTCGCTTAGGTCGAGCCTCATGGCCAGATCCTCCCTTGTGAACACATCCGGATATTGTGTCTTCTCGAACGCGCGTTCCAATTGATGCAATTGAAATGTTGTAAAAGTTGTCCGAGATCTGAAAAAAACACATCCAAATAGAGCATGAAACAGAGGGTAAGACTGAGATGACGATGATGATGACGACGATGACGATGCTGATGCAGCGGCTGATAACAATGAATTGCTTTTAGTTGCTTTTTAATGGGCCCAACAATGGGCTAATACGATTTTATCTGCTAAGCGGCTTGTTAACAAACCTGAGTATCCTTGTTGATACCCTGGTACCTCCTGCCTAGACTGGGCATATCAGCTTGTTGTGCAAACATTTATGCCAGAGGCAGATGGAAGTGTGCCAAACAAGCTTCGTGACTTCTCTTCTATTAATTTTATTCTGCTTCTTCTGCTTTATCCTATATTCCATATTTTTTTCTTGCTTCTTCTTCTTCTTGTCTCTTCTGCACTCTTGCTTTCTTCTCTACTGTTCTTTTCTACTTCTCTTCTCATGTCTTATCGTCACTATGTTTTAGCTTCTTCTTATCTTTTACTCTTCTATAACTTCTTTCCGTTTTAGCCTCTTTTATCTTTTCTCCTAGCATCACTACGACTTAAGAGGCATCATCAAATCTAACACACCCATTTCGTACTACATTCTTATCGATGTCTTATCGATAGTCGATTCACCTACCTACGAACTTTCCGCGGCCTCTCCATATCGCCCAGATCGTGGCCATTATTCAGACTCGAGGATAAATCATCATCGTTGTCCACATCCAAGCCGCTTTCCGTATTCGTGGGCGAGTCCTCACGCTTGCTTGGCAAAGGTTGTTGTTGCTGTTGTTGTTGTTGCTGCGGATGTTGCTGTTGATGTTGCTGTTGTAGCTGGTGATGGTGATGTTGTTGCTGAAGTTGTTGAAGTTGTTGATGCTGCAACAAGCCGTTGTTGTTGTTGTTGTTGCTGTTGTTGTTGTTGCCGTTGCTGCTGTTATGCAGATGATGTATGTGATGCGCGTGAGTTATCAGCACCTCATTGGGCGTATCTGAGAGAGAGAGAGAGAGAGAGGGAGAAATTGTAATGGAAATACATTTAAGCTGAGGCTCTTCATAATCAAGAGCTAAAAATCAAAAGTTTGCCAAATTCAATTGATTTCAAGTGTTTCAAAGTTTGGCGATTTGTGTTTGAGTTGCGAATAAAGCTGAAAGGGCAAACGCAAAAAAAAGGAAAAACGGAAATAACAACAGAAGAGTAAAGGCGAAAAGGTTAAAGACGAAGCTGAAATACTCTAGCGGAAAGAGAGCGAGAAAGAGCGAGAGTGAGCGAGAGAGAGGGATATGTAGAGAAGACTAAAGCAGAAAAATAAATTCTTTCTACAAATTTATATATGTAGACAATGTTGGAATTTAAGTGGAAAATAAATTAAGTCGAATTTGCATTAAAGAGACAGCTCTCTATAAATTATCCAGAAGAAGCTGATATGGCAACGCAAAGAAAGGTCAGGATAGATCTATCTTGCCTAAGCCTTAGCTGCTTTCCAGCTTCAGCTTTGTTCTAGCTATATCTTAGCTATATCCTAGCTAATTTTCACTTTGGGCCTGCGATTCTACCTTGATTCTATCTTTATTCTAGACTATAATATTTCAAATCTCAGTTCAATGCAGATAAACCTCCAGATCTGTGGCTTTATTCTTTAATTTCAGCTAAATCTCAGAAAATTTCGCCGTGTTACATGTTGCCCAAGAAATGTCTAATACCCTCGCTGCGCTAGTGTATTGAAAAGCAAAAACGAAGAAAAGGGAAATACAAATAAAGTTACGTTTTTCGGCAGCTGCGAAAAAGCAAAATGCATTGAATTGTAAGTGAAGTAGTAATATCCTGATATATCCTGGCTGATTGAAAGCCCAGCCCCGCTCAGCCCAACCCCTTTCTGGCAACGTTTAAAGCTTTTTCAAGTGTGCGCACTCTCTACACACATTGAATATGGGGTATATATATACAATATATATATGTATATATTTGATTTGGCAATCAATAATAAATAATTATGAAAAATTTAACTTGAGCAGAAAAGGATTTTCGGGCTTGGCTACAATTGCAACCCTTTTGTCAGATCCTTGCCAGGTCCTTTCACACGCCCAGAGCTGGCTCGGCTGAGCTGGTTTCTTTTTCTCTCTCTAGCCTCATATGTAATCAAATTTTAATGAACCTCAAATTAAGGATGCGAATGTCCTTGCCGGCACAGCAGGGCGCCAGATTCGAGCCGCGCTTCGTGCAGCTCGCAACATTTTCGGCCGCTTGTTGTGGCGAAAAAGGTAATTTGCTAAAAGGCATCAAATTACGCCGCAGTCGCCGGAGCTTGCAGGATATGCGATTGAGCGTGGCAGGATATGTCCTGCGGTGCGCACGTTGTCACAAATTGTTACCTTGTTGACAAATACTCTGGGTGCAGCACTGCGACTCCTACTCCTCCAGCTGCTCCTGCTGCTGCTGCCCGATCCTGATCTCAATCTAATTACGGTTCTAATGATGGCCCAGCGTCTCATTATGTCGCCCAACTGCCAGCATATCAATGTCGTGATATGTTTTGATTGCGATTCATTTCTGCTTCGCCTTCGACGATTCTTTTTCATTTTTCGGCTTGCCCTGGCTGCGCATTAATGGTTCGCGTTCACGCAGCATGCCGTCGGCCACGCCCACTACACGGTGTCCATACAATCGACCCATACCCAGCCCCACCCTCGTCTCTTTTTGCGTGTGAAACATGGCCAAGCTTTATGTAGTTAAGCCCCAACAACCCCAAACACAAAGAGGGAGTAGAAGCAGCAGAAGAGCAAGAGGAAGAAGCGAGAAAAAACAAACTATGGTCATGTCCTCTTTCTCATTTGCATATGATGTGAATGGATTGGATGTCCTTTGATGTGGTTTAAGCCGGAGCATCAACACATTGAAGCGACAGCAGGTAACGATGCGAGCTTGGGGCAGACTCTGTCAAAGGGGGGTTGATATACTATTTTTTGAAAAGCATAAAACCAAAACTATTGAGGAGTCTTACATTATTTAAAAAGAAGAAAAACGTACAACAAATTTTTTAATTTTTTCCCAATTTTTTAAATATTGATATTAATATATATATTTGAGTCGAAGTTGAGCGACATGATCTTCAGATCTATACGCACAAATCTATATCTATATAAATATATGCATATATCCCAAGGATATTCAAGACATAGCTCACATTTGATATATGAAATAAAGTAAAGAATCGACAATATATTCAGCACAGAGCGCAGATTTATATAGCATATTAAACTGTTAAAAAAATTAAGTCTAAGTGATGGAGGAATTGGCCTTGTATTATAACATATTTAAATATTTCAGATATAGCAATTGAGTTTTGAGGAATTTCGAAAAAATAATGGGCTATACAAGTGAGATATGAACCTAGAAAATATTATAGTACAGGGCGGAAAATTTCTTTTCTACTTCATTAGGGTCTCAAATCAAACAGAGCCAGCAAAATTACTGAAGCCTACAAGTTATTAAATCTTAGCGAAATGTGAAACGATTTAAAAATATATATGTTTATATGCACTGTTTAAATAAGTTAATTGAAATGATAATTGAATGCTATAGCCAAATTTAAAGCAAAACTTAGCTTATAGATATTATGGTCAAGTCTCAGCTATAATCTGGCAAATTATTGCTTATATCTCAGCATAATATATTATTTGATTTATATTCGTAAAGTAACAAATCTAGAAAATAACTTGTTGAATTGCACCGGCTGAGATCAGCGACGGCAACTGAACTGAATGTAGTTATAGGTGCTTTAGCACTTGGCTCAACAATGTTGATATTGATACTTATTGAATATCATTTAATCTGTATATATCTGAATCTAGCCCACTCATAAATCAGCTGTAAGCATATACAATCATTATCTATAGCACTCACCACTTCGCTTCGTTTGATGCTGATTGCCCAATATCTGATCGATGCTGTAGACGGCGCGTGGTCGCGAAACGGGGCTCTCCTGTACAGGTCGCATGGCTGGTGGCATGATGTTCGAGTGCTGTGCCGTTGTTGTTGTTGTCATCATCTCAAAAGACAGGCTTTCAAGCATTAAATAACGTACAGCTCTAGCAGCAGCAGCTGGCAACGTGCATGACCCGGCGCACTAAACTCAGAATTGCACTCGATTTGGTTTTATTTGTTGAATTTCAATATTAATGAATTCTCGTTTTTACAATTTCTTGTTGTTTTTTATTCTTTTTTGTTCACAATTTTTGATTGTAAAAGTGAAAAACGCGCACGCACTCAAGAATGTTATTAACCAAAAACTTCGATTGGGTTTTGGGTACGTTTCTGTAGTTGTTGTTGTTGTTGTTGTTCGCTCAGCTGGACAAAGACACGTACGCTGGCAGCGATCAACAACCACCGACTGAGCTCGGCGAACGCTCAGTCAAGCCATTAAATACGCCAGAGAGGCGTTTATTCTAGTTGTTCTTGTTGTTGCCCATGTTGTTGTTGTTAGCAAGTGAAATGGGCTGCGCCTTGGCGGTGTCCGTTATCCTGCGTTGTCGCGCTATCTCGCTTGCGCACAGGGTGAGTTTCGCATGCACGCACTTACTCGCAAGGGGCGGCTCTCTCTCGCTCAGCCCGCTCTCACGCTCTCATTTTGAGCTATCTCCATCCCGCTCTGGCTGCCTCACTCTCTCGTTTGGGCAGTTTATTTGCCATTTAGCTGTGTAACTATGTTTGCTGATTAAATTTTATTTATTTCATAAATTTCACTCATTAATATGAAGCTCTGCTTGTTAGTCACTTGACACGCACACGCGCTCACACACACGCACATGTACATGAGCGCACACACGCTCTATCTATCTGCCTCTCCCTTGCTCTCACTCACTCCGACATTCGCGACCGGTCAACAAATCACAAGCAAGTTTAGTTTCTACCTGCAGCTGGGCGAAAATCGGCCATTTATGATTTCCGCTTTTTTATGAACCTTTTGCACGTTCGGCAAATCGCGCACCTTGTCGCAGCATCATTTATGATCTCTGCCCGGGGATTGAGCATCGTTTCATTGAACAATCCAAATGCTCAATGAAGAAATCCCTTTGCTTAGCCAGCGTCTTAAATGGGAAGCGATTGAGGAAGGGTTTCATTCAGAATAAACAGATCTGCAGGCAGATTCTGCAATGAGGTACAGCACTGACTGAACTATAAAATATATCTGTTTTGAAGAATAAATTTAAACTTAACTCATGATTTAAAAAAAAAATCAAATATATATATTAAAAATTATTTGAAATAACATATACGAAATATATACAAAATAGCAGATATTTTAAAAATATTTTCTTAAAGAAATATTTTAAAAGATTAAAAATAATCAAGTCTTACAAATTATACACAAAAAAAATTAATAATAATAATAATGATAACAGTAATACAGCAAATAATAATAAAACAAAGTGTAATAATTATTATTGCAATATATTATAATATATTTATAAGCATTCTTTGGCATTTAAATATATAAAAAATAATAAATATATATAAAATATAATTTAAAAATTGGCCTCATAAATAAGCATAATAATTTAGTTTTTAAAATTTTGCAAATAAATTTAAAAATACTAATAAACATAATAATCTAACCTCAAGATATAATTCCAAGCACTGCACAGCCACTTGGATCATCCAGTTCTTTGTAATCCTTACTTAATCTATTTCCCTAAACAATTCTTAAATTATTTTTTACTCAGACCTAAAAAAAAGTACTAGAGCCAGCTCGAAGTCTGAGCGCACATTTTAAGCACTCTACAGCCTTGTCGCTTGCCTCGTCGCCTGGCGGGATTTGATTGAGCCTTGAGGCTTACGCATGTCGAGTGTCCTGTCCAATCGCGCTGTGGCTGCTCAACGCGCTGCCCCTTATGCAATGCCCTTAGCCAGCGCAGGTTGCATAATAACAAAAGGTGGCCCGGACAATGCGAGAAGAATGCAAATCTTACACAATTTTCTATTCTCCTTTTGTGAGCTGTGGCCAAAACAAAGCCAAAGCCAAAGCCAAAAACCGTGCACAATGCGCCGCAATGCGCGTAGTTTTCGCTGGAAGCAATGAACAAGTATCAAAACTCATTAAGGTGCCAGATGTGTGACGCCACACACACACAGACGCAGAGTACCCGGGACCTGTCAGCAGACGCAATGTCGCTTAGTCCTGCCTGATTAGCATTGCGCCTAATCATATTTTCATAGGACACTTCGCAGATTTCATTCAGCAATCCGATTGCACGTTCGTTTAATATAGAGCTAAGGACTAAGGTGCGAAGCCCAGCTATGCGCCTACCTGCCGCACATGATCCCTGATCCTTGAGCCATGAGCCATGAGCCATGAGCCATGCTGCTTGAGCCAGCTTGATCGATTCGTGAGCCACCTCATGCTCAGCCACTAGCTCTACGTTTAATTTGTGTGCTAATTGATCAGCACATAAATCAAGATTTAGTTTTTTCTCGTCTGCTTTGAGCCACTTTAGAGGACCTCTCCACTGCTGCCTCCATTTGAAAGCCATTTAGCTCAAAGTGTGAAATGACAAATTGAATCAAAGTCAAACTCAAACTCAAACTCATTGAGCAGCGCACTTCAATGTAATTTCTAAATTAGCACATCAATGTGGCGAGCCAACCCAACCGACCCAGCCGACCCAGCCTGCCCCGACCCTCGCATTAAGCCATTCCAGTTATCTATGCAATTTACTGCTCTCTCATTGGACATGCGCAGCTTTCGCTCATTCTGATTGGCCGCAGACACACAGAGCAGGCAGAGCTGGCTTTGCCTGCCCGTCGAGGTCATTATCGTGTTGTCCCACCTCCTCTCGCTCTCTCGCTGCTTGCCAGCCCCCACTGCACACTCTGCCCGCCCCCTCTGGCTTGCGTGTAAACACATTGTGGCAATTCTCTTCGGTGCGATGGCTGTGTTCACCTTTTAATAAGGTTAACTGCGACGACGACGACCCACAGAACACCCACGAGGACAATAGCTCAGCTACTCCAACTAAAGCTAAATGTGTGCGCGTGGGTGTGTGTATGTGTCTATGTTTGTGTGTGTGTGTGTGTGTGATAGCTGCTGTTGGCAACATTTTTCTTAACCATTAAATCTAATATATCAAAGTAATAAAACGAATTTTGTCTGCAAGTGTGCGTGTGTGTGTGTATGCGCGCACTGGAGGGGGTGTCTTCCACCCTTACCCAGCCCCTCCCACACATAATCCAACTAAAAACTTTTCGTCTACTTAGCGTCTGCCTTGCATTGTCTGCCGGATGAGCGAGAGCGAGAGCATTTTGTCTTCTTGCTGTGGGGAGTTTTGTTTTGGGTTTGGGTTTGGGTTCTCGGTATTGGGTTTTGGGTTCTGGGTTTATGGCTGCTTTTCGCTGGGGGTTTTCAATTTTCGACTTTCGCCCCCGAACCCTTTTGGGCTAATTGTGTGCGGGGGTTAAATAACTGCTGCTGCTGCTGCTGACATTTGAGGCTGAGTCTGAGTTCATAAAAGGGATTGACTTCTTAATTATAAATGCAAATAATGAAAGGTAAGTAAAATATGGGCTCAGTTAGACGCATACATGTAAGCAGAGACATTTATGATGTGACATGTCATGCATGTGACTTCTAATTTGATCAGCTCTCATAGATAATGACTTGGCTTTAATTAATTGCTATTTATTACTAGCTTAACAGTTTACTAGGTTTATTAGAATTTTAGGCTAAGATTATTTTGTAGCTAGATCTTCTTAAATATAAGTATATACAACAATTTATATATACAAATCCCTGTTTATAATGAAAGCTATAATCAAATTTTGATTACTATGGAAACATATCGAGGTGATAATACTAAGAATAGAAATCCTTGAACAACTAGCACATATCATATAAGAATAAAAACAAGTTTGAGTGGTTAGTTTCCAACTTTACTAGTTTTCGAGTGTATTGGGATGGGTTATTTCATATACTTAATGCTGAAGATACTTTAAATAGATATATCTTAGAAAAATGTACATAAAATGAAACTTTATATATAGCATTACGAGGATTTAAAATGGAAAGCTAAGAAGAATAAAACATGAAAGAGTACTTCAGAATATAAATTTCAAAACCTTGAAGCGATTCTTGTTTAATTAAACAAATTTCGAATCAAATTTCATCAGAGTTTGCATAGCAAAGGAGACTTCTTTATCTCTAAGGCACAGTTGAAATGATATTGCAACTCTATAGCCCCATTCGGGGCAGAGCCCCGTTGAGGAGTTCTATAAAGCCTTCGATAGAAGGTCTATCTATGCTACAGTTAGTTAGGCACCCTGTATTTTGAAAACCTTGCAAATTGCATATTACAAATAGTTTTCAAATGTCTATGAATTTCATATATTTACATTTGTGTGTGTATGTGTGTATAAATGAGCAGCTCGTCTCTTGGGCTGCTTTGCTTTTTAGCTATTTGGCTGGCCAGCAACCGCAGCTGGCCTAATACACACACACACAACCACACACACAGACACACAATATCCAATATATATACCCCTGTATATATATAAATTATTCAATATCCTTTGCTGCTTGTGGCCATAATCAAACAAGACCAGAAGCAGCAGCAGCTGGAATGGGAGGGGCTGGGTGGCTGGGCTATTTGCGAGCTAAGTGAAACCAAGCGCTTGTTTGACATTTAGTTTCATAATTTAATATTCAGGCAGTGCACACAGAGGCAGCGACAGCGATAGAGAGAGAGAGAGAGAGAGGGGAGATGGCAGCCATAGTAAATGAAGGCTTCCGCTTGGCCTCAACCACAGACCGCATATAAATATCCTAGTTGAAGCTGTGTCTTGCATTTTTCGGGCTAACAATATTGAAACGTTTTATTAAGCCCAGAGGCAGCAGAAGCAGCAGCAGCAGCAGGAGTAGCAGCAGCAGCAGGAGTCTGAGCCAGACAGGAAGACGCGCGCGGCCCCTTGGAACGGAACTCTAGATGCAAAGTGGGAGATAAACCGTGTTTAGCTGCCCACGCATGCAGCCTAATCTGGAGCAAATTGACACCCGTTCGAGGCCCGTTCACACATATGCATATGCATTTCCACAAAACCAAGATGAAAGACAGCGCCGACCGCAAAAAGAACAGGGCAGATCAAACTATATGGATATATGCCAGTTCCAGCTAATTAGGCGAGTGGCTGAGCGTGCGAGTGAGAGAAGTCAGGCGCACACTCACCCACATGCGAGGCTAGGAGTTCCTGTGAATTACCTGTGCCATTGTTGTGCACTTGAATTACATAAAAATTGGCCAAAGGCAAACAATGCAGATGAAATGACCAAATGGCCAAGCCGAACAAAGGAACTTGACCAAATATGCAAAAGTGTAGCCAAACAAACAACAGAAGAGAAAAAGAAACTGAAAAAAACAACACCAAGTACAATGGAGAGATTCGCACTATCTCACTCTCTGTCTTGAGCGGCTTCTGTGCATATGAGTGGGCGTGGCACAACAACAACAATTGTAATCACACACCTTTTGTGCGTGTGTGAAGCGTGCTGAAAAGAGAATGCCCAAAAGAAAATGCTGACAAAGCAAAAATTTCTGTGAAAATTATATAGTTGAGACTCGAAAGATCCACAGAGAGGGAGAGAGAGAGAGAGAGAGAGAGAGGGATAGAGATATCTTCACATGTGTGTTTGGGTCCGAGGCCGTAAACAATTGAGAAATCAATTCGCATGCAAATGATGAGAGATGCTGTTGAGTGGCCATCCAGTGCCAGAAGCGCTGCTTATTGCACCCACATTTTCACTAGGCCCCCCCGCAAGCAGACCGCTCTCCGGCCTACGCCCCCGCCCTGCAACTTGTTCAAAAATTTCATTAAAAACGGTTTTCATTGTTATTGTTGCTGTGTGCATCATAATGTGCGCGTAATAAAATAAAAAGTGCAACACGCAGACACACCCTACACACCCTTTATACCCTACTCTGCACCCTACACCCTATGCCCCACTCTCGCTCTCTTGCCCTCTTCCCTTGGGGCTCCTCTTGCCAAGCGGAAATGTAACACACAATTGGCACCCAAAAAGAAATGAACCAAAAAGAAACAGTTGCATAAAAGAGGGGGCTTGACGGGGCATGCACGACCAGCAGATACCCTGCAATTAAGTGAAAATTTGGGTAGAAAAAGTTTTGTATTTTGATTTGGATGAGTAAACCAGAAAATGTTAGGGATCTTATTTTCTGCCCAAAGATAGCCTTGGAAAGCAGAAATACCTTGTGCTAAGTTTTCTTGAGATGCGCGAGTTACTCAAGCATTATCTAGATAAGAACTTCTATAGAACTTGAACAGAAACATAGACTCTAATATATATCTCTACACTTCAGCTTATACTTAGGTGCATACTATTTCATATAGCCTCTCATACTCTATCTCGCCTACTCTATTATACCCCATTCATACTCCGCTTTTACAGGTCATAATAAGAACTGGGCAAAAAATTTTTAATATACCATGCAAAATTGCATTCAATTGCGTCTGCCAGCGAGTGTGTATGTGTGCGTTGTGAGATACTCTGTATGGGTGTGTGTGTGTGGGTGAGAGTTTGCACAAGTGCTGTAAATTTCCTTATTTGCCCTGCCAAAAAGCTGCGCCCCAGCCCCGCCCCGCCTTGCACTCGGAAAAACTTACCCACAATTTAACTCAAACAAAAACGTTGCAGAAATGAAATTTGTTACATTTTTGTTGTTGTTGTTTTTTGTTGTGTTTATTTATAAAAATTTTAAAAAATTTCTCAGCATGTGCAAATAAGTTGGCATTTTTATTCATTTATGCAGCCACACTCACCGCCCTCACACATACTCACACACCGAGCGAGTGCAATTTCTCGTTAAATGTTCTTTATCTCTCTTTCTTTTTTTTCTGTTTTTTGTTTTTTGTTTGAGTTTTTGCGGCACGAACCACGAAAATGAAAACTAAATGCAATAAACGATTGCGCCTAAAAGATGCAACAAAAAGTCAACGCTCAGCGATTAGCACATATGCCCGGCCCTCGCCGGGAGAGGGAGCGAGACGGCGAGAGTGTGCGTGTGTGTGGTCGCCATTTTTTTGCTTCGGCGAGTTTAGCGTTCATTTAATCTTTGTCTGCTGCAGCTGCAGTTGCGGCTGTTGTTTTTGCTTTTGTTGTGTTGTCTGCTCGGCTCTGCTTCTTCTTTTTTATTCTTTTTGGGATTTTTTGCTTCGCTTTGTTCTGCATTTTGCAATTTTGCGTTGCCTACTTTTGTGTGTCGTTTTTTGGTTTTTGCGCCTGTGAATCGTAATGAAATTTTTTCGGGTTTTGGGCCCAAAAAAACAACAAAAAAGGTAAAAGAAAAAAACAGTAGAATATAGAGTGGGAAATAAAGTCGTGAAAATTGCCAGAGAATTGCAAAAAATAAAAAATTGAACAGCGAAAAACGCTACGAAATTTCATTTCAATGCAATTTGGCTGTAATTGTTTGGAAAACGACGCTAGGTTTTTGATTGACAGAGGGAGAGCGAGAGAGGAGAGCTAGAGAGAGAGAGAGAAGCACATGAGCTCAAACACACACAGACACGACAGCTTTGAGTATGGATAATGCATTGTAAATGGAGATTTAACTAAGAGAATGGCATTTGATATAGAAATTACTTAACTGGAAATGGAATACAGTAGAGCAGGAAACAAACAGTGAAAATAGAGCACAAATAAGTCAGTAGAAAGTAAATAAGACAACTATTATTATACGAATCATATGTCTCTCAACATTTATGGGATCTGCTCGAAAACTTGGATATATAAGTGAATGAAGTACTTAAGGCAAAAACAGTCTAGCTTGAAAATGTTTCCCTGAAGTTCTTTGTTTATAGAGTTGATATCCATCTTCAGACTGTACCGTACATATCTAAGCCATTGGCATCAGCATTCATTATGTCTTGAAGTTATCAACTATAGAGAGTAAATATTAATATAACTTTTACTATTCAACTCATTGATGAAAGAGATGAAAGAGTGTTCTCTCTATAACTACGCAACCAAAACCGAATTACCCTTATACAAGCTATTCCCGCAACACACAACTCCCTCTCCCTCTCTATATATATATCTATATTCAGTCGAAAAGAATTGCAAAAAATAACATGACCGCAGGCAACACGTTAAGGGATGAGGCCAGCGCCAAAGCCAATAGCTTTCATTTTTTAGCTAAGCCAACAACCAACCCGCCAGCCCGCCAGCCCGTCCCCTCGCCCAGTGAGCCGCCCCCGTAATCTGTCGTCTATATTGACACAACATGCCAATTTAGCTAGGCAGGTGGCGACCTTGTGGCTGCGGCTTTTGCGGGTGTCGCACGACACAGCCTCAGCAGGAGCAGAGGCTGGGGCATGGGCCGGAGGCGGGGGCGGAGCAAGGGTATATATTTAGCTGGGCATGCTGCCATATCAACTGACAAAATAATTAATTTTATTCCAGTTTTTTTCTTCCAAGTTAACTGTGCACAGGAAGAGAGTGAGAAGAGGCTGACGACGGGCGTATACGACTGCGTGATACTCGTTCAATTTGAGAATCTCCAATGTGCCAACATTATGATTGATAGCTTCAGCTTCAGGTTCGCTTTCCCAGAGCTAAATGAAGTTAATCTATAAATGCATATATAGTACATATATACACTATATATACATATATAGTTTAGAGGTATTACAAAAGACATATATAAAATATTTCGCTTTCTTATCTCAAAATTAAATCAGATTCAGCTCCAAGCTCCAAACCAATACACTCACATAGCAGTATACCAGTGAGCATTGAAAGAGAGCAAGATAGAGAAAGCGAGAGAGAGACAGAGAGATTGGTAATTCATAGAACGTGTGGAAGTTTTGGCATTTGCTTTGAAAGCGACGCGCTACGCATACGCAATTAAATGCGCCTTACGCAGTGTGCGAAAAAAATAGCTAAAGAGGCAGCAGCAACAGCAGCAGAAAGAAAGCGCAAAGAGAGAAAGACAGAGAGAGAGAGAGAGAGAGAGCGGGAAAGAGAGAAAGTGTGTGTGTCTCGACACTTGGCTTAAGCGGGGCGTGTACGCAACACACGCCCACTTGGAAGTCGCAATTTCAGCTTCGTTGTAATTAGTTTTCGCCGCAAGTTTTTTTCACTCCCATTCCCCCGCTACCCCTCCGCTCACACCCCCTCTCTGCGCCCTTGCCTGGCTAAAGTTTGCGCTCTTTTCTTTGCTCTTGAGTTTCTTTTGCCTTTTTTTTTTGCCTTTAGGTATTTTATTGAATTTTCTTTTCATTTGTTTGTTGATTTTTGGGATTTGCCGCATTTCGTATGCACAGCGGATCAGGCGGGCAGCGGGCGGAAGCGAGACGGCAATAGACGGCCGGAGACGGACAAACGTAACGGAGCTCAAGCAGCAGACAAATCTCTGTCTAAGTTGTTGTTGCTCTGGATGCTCTGCTTGGTCGCCTGTTTTTCCAATAAATTACTTTGTAATCAAGTGAATTCGAGTGCAAAAATAGGTGAGGAGCGTGCCAGGGGGCGAGGCAGGTCGGAAATGTCGCAAGGACTCGATAAATGATGACTATAATTTGCAGCCAATATGCTTGCCATTAGAATCTGCTTATCTGCCGAGTGGAAAGAAACCGCAGACGAGACACAAATGACGAAAATCACAATGCGAATGATGGAGGATCGAATTCGACTTAAGGAAATGAGGATATTAAGGAATTTCCTTGATTTCGAGATGAGTTGACGGAGCTACAAATGAACTATAGCTACAAATTGGGTAGATGAGTTGTCTCTAAACACTCTACAAACTTTACAAACTCGAAATACTCTACACGTTCTACATACTCTACACACTCCACATACTCTACACACTCTAAATATTCTACATACCCTACATACTCTACATACTGTACACACATTATACACTCTACATACTCTACACACTCTATACACTCTACATACTCTACAATTCAAAACACTCTAAATATTCCACATACTCTACACACTCTACATGTTCTACATACTCTACATACCATACAGACTCTACATACGCTACATACCGTACATACTCTACATACACTACCTATTCTAAATACTCTACATGTTCTACATACTCTACACACTCCACATACTCTACACACTCTACATATTCTACATACCCTACATACTCTACATACTCTACACACTCTACACACTCTACACACACTACACACTCTACACACTCTACATACCGTACATACTCTACATACACTACCTACTCTACACACTCTACACACTCTACATACTCCACGTAACAACTGTACCAAGGCAATGTCCTTTAATCAATCGATTTATCACCATCTTCCTTTGCCTCGCCTTCTCTTTCTTTCTACTTCCTCTCCTGCTTGCTTTAAGCCTTTTAACTTAGCCAAGTCCTATAGCCAATATTTTATATCGCATGCATATGGCTAATACGCTTAACAAAGCCAAGAAATCAACAATAAAAACATGTACAAAGTCTAGCAATCGGCTGTTACTGACTAAGCAATACTCTGTACAAGGTGTGCAGTGAGGCGGAATCAAGGCTGAAATTTGAATAGTGACTCTAAAACCTGTTCTAATATCTGTCAAACTGCATATGAATTACCTTGAATATCTAGAGATGCTGGGCTGTTTCTTGTGGAGGAATATGTGTGCAGCTAATATACCCCTTTCATACATGACTAACAGGGCAGATGAAGACTCTGCGTGGCTGCCAAGGCGACTCGACGTAGAAGCAACAAGAAAGCAAACATGATGAATTTATTGAATGAGGAACTATATACATATTATATATCAGTGTGTATATACATATATATGACAATCTATATGTATGAAATATAATTGCTTGAATAAAAATTTCAATGGAAGACTGAAAGAGCTAAATGTCTGTCAGTGGCAGATGCGGGCGCAATGATAGAATTAAAATTGGACTGCAAGGATTGTAATTACGCTCAAATGATATAAAAAACAAGCACAAGGATATGCAGCATGCTGAGCCAGAAGGAGACAGAGAGACAACGAGGGAGCGGGAGCAAAGTTTTGCCTCGTTTTTAATGAAATAAAATAAATGCAGCGAACAGAGTAGCTCAAGGAGCAAAAGCAGCGGGCGGCAGCAGAGGCAAGAGAAGAGCAGACAAGAGGAGTAGAAAAGCAGCTGGAAGAAGAAGAGGAGGAGAAGGAGTAGAAGCAGAAGCAGGGGGCAGAGCAGCAGCAGGAGGCAGCAGGTCGCCGGCTTCTGCCGCAAGGACAAAAGGCAAAAGTTGACATTACGATTGTGTTTATGGCATTGTTTGTGAAACTGTGTGTGTATGTGTGTGTGTGTTTGTGTGTACTGTTGATATTATATTACATTTTATAAATTACATTTTGTGCGCAGGCTAATGCACAACATAAAAAGCCAAAGGCTTGATTTTTATTTCTTGCCTTCAGTTGCATGCAGCAAATACTTATGCGCCGTAAAGCAAGTTGCAGATGGGGTATATTAGTTGCCAGTTTTGATGGAAATAAAAATACATAAAATATATGGTTATAGTTATAGAAAGGCATAGCATAGATAGGGCATATATTGTATAGGATTTCACTTTGGCATAATTATCTATTGGGGAAAACAAAGAATTAGATAATCCTGAATAAATAGAGAAGAATCAGATATTACCTTGCCCTAATGTGCCATAAATCAAAGGGAATCTTTTTCTCTCGCTGTGCTTTCAATACCCTTCAGCAGCCTTCCCACCACAAGTAGAGCATCGCCTGGTCGGCTACAGCCGACTCGCGCTTATTATTTTAGCTGCTGCTGTACATTAGCAGGTCCTTCGTCCTTCGCTCGAGTTTGACTTCAATTGCAGCAACGGAAATGCATTAAGAAATTCAACTTTGGCCCATGCAACAGTTGCACCAATCAAGCCACGCCCTCTCCTACCTCTCCGGCTGCCGCCCCCCGTCTTCTTTTTGTCAAATGCTTTTAATAGGCACTTGCATAATACAAATACATATTTCCACATTTCCATAAGCCATTCCGTCAAACCTCCTCCCTCCCATCCCTCCTCCCTCCTCCCTCCCTCCTTTTGAACTGTTAGCTAATGCGATGTCTAGCCAATATATCGATTCATATGTGACTTATTTATTTATACATATATAGAAAAATAAATATTGTGCTACAGTGAACACATATTGAAAGCGAAATAAATATATTTGAAATGAATGTACAGTGAATGCTCACTAGAGGGGAAACAATTGCAAATATCAAAGAGAAGATACAAATTAATTTATAAAGTTTTGGTAAAATTGAAAATATTTTAGAGGAGTAATAAAGAAGATATTTCTATGCTCTAAGCTGATATTTTGTGCAAATCAAAATTGCAAAAATATATTAGGAAATAGAGCAATACGAATAGCTCAACACAGTTGAGTATTTATGGTCTTCACTGTACACAGAAAGAATAAAGTAGGAATGTGGAATGTGAATAGATCTTCATATAGACGCTACAGATTCTAAGAAAGGAACGTATTTACTTTATCAGTAGAACAGTATATAGGGAGTAGGATAGCAAAGGAAGCCCTTAGGCAGGTGTTCACTGTAACAGTGACATTCAAATCAAAGCTTCAAATTAAAAAACCAATTCAAATAAGTGGCTAATGAGAGAAAGAGAAAGGGAGAGTGAGAGAGGGAGGAACCCCATCGACGCCTAAAAGCGCGTCACATTTATACAAAATTTGTTTTCACTCAAATTTTTCATGTTTTCCCTTCTATTTTTCTTTTTTGCTGTTGTTGTAATTTTGTTATTGATATTTTTATGACAAATAATCCGCTTTCACAGCAATTGATGTCAGGTGAAATGAAAGTTAATACCCAACAACGAGTCCAATTTGATTGGGGCGCAGCTGATAAACTTTTATGATTAAATATATATATATACATATATATATATACATATATATATTTATATATATATTTGATGTCGCTGTTATCGATGATAAGGCTAATGATCCCTTTGCCAATCATTATGATTGTATTACACATATTTGGCTTTAATAATAATACAAAACCCAAGCCGCCGCCCCCTCAGCCTCTCCCACCCTCCCCCACTGCATTTGGCCTTATCGCTCGACCTGTTTGATTTTGTATTAAATTAGTGTCGTATAAATGTTTTTGTTGCTGTTGCTGTTGTTGTTGAGGCAGCTGGCAGCAGTTCCCACGACTTATCACAACAGCAACAACAACAACAACAGTTATTTACAACAATTTATTAAACAATTTTATGGTGTTATCGTTGCATTACGCATACGCCGCATGAGCCCAGCCTCTGCCTCACTTGTAATGTAATTTCCGTTATGCATTTCCGTCCCGTCCTCCTCCCCTCCCAGCTGCTCTTCATTGAAAATCGTGCGTACATTTATTTATCTGCTGCAGTTTGGCAGCATGCGCGCCACTTCATTTCCGTTGCCGCAGCTCATTGCTGACATCATCGCTGCTGCTCAATGTGCCACGCGCATTGGCAATGTTCCAGCTGGCGATTTCAGTGGGGAAAACAGGGATGAGCGGGCTTCGACAGAAATATCCTGAACTATGCAGCAGCTGATCTGGCCTGGCATGAGCAGAGGCTGAGGAGGATCTTCTCGCTTATACATGTCGAGCAGAATGATAGCAATTATTATAATAATGATACAGCTAATGCTAATGATGCACGAGCTGAAGTGAGCAGAGGACACTAATACTACTGATACTAAGTCTAAGTCTAATACTAGGAGTAATGACAATGCTGATCAATACCAATAATCTATACTAATCAATGCTAATAATCAATAATAATAATACATAGAGCAATACTAATGTCAATACTTATATTGATAATAATACGCATACCAATGCAAAATGAAGCCCGGCTCAAACTTTTCTCCTAGTTCCATCTCTAAGAATCATAATCTAGCTCAACTCGTCTATCACTAATATATGTACATATGTCTTACCTTACATCGGCTTACCGTTATTTGTGTCGATCCCCTTCAATTCGTTCTCCATTTGCGCAATCCTCGCAAATTGCCATGCAATTTATTTGTAGTCTACTTATTGGCGCTGACTAGCTCGGTTATCCTCAGCATTGTCATTGTTTATACTGATGCCAGACAATTTCAACTCGCTCTCCTGCCTCTTCTTCTTCATCAGCTACCCCAGCTCCAGCCCCAGCCCCAGCCATAACCACTGGCTGACGAAATTGGCTTCAATTATGCGCCGCATTATGAAATTATGAAAGTAAGTAGCTGCAGTTGCCTTCGCATTCGCATTCGCATTCGCATTCGCGTTCGCTTTCGCTTTGGCCAAATGTAATTGCCGCAATTTGCAGTCGCAGTTGCAGTCGCTAATAACGTTTATTAAAACCATAACAACGTGGCCATCCTACCCTACCCTGCCCACCTCGTCTCGTGTACCATTAACAATGAATGTGGCATGTGTGGCATGTGTGGCATGTGGCATGCTGCATATGTGTTACGCTGGCAAATTATGCAAATCCTTGTGAAGCACATTAATGACAATTAATCGCTGCAAATTAAAATGATGACAATGCTCCACATATGCCACAAGGATTTATATGCAGCCTCGCTCTCCCCCTCTCCCCTCTCTCTCTCTCCATCTCTTTCTCCATCTCTTAACGCTAAATTATGAACTAAGCTGGATAGTTGATAAAGTGCTCGCCATTCAAGCGCCCCACGTCGCGCTCCCGCTGCTCCTGCCTGCGCTCCTCGTGCCGTCCATCGAGTCCCACGCCCAGGCGCTCTATGAACTTGGCCGAACGATATCCATTTTTCTGAAATTTAATTTTTAATATAGTATATGTAATATATTTGTAAATATATATGGCGTATAGCTCACCTCGTAGTACAGAGCACGCGCTTTTTTAGCCGCCTCTGGATCGAAATCCCAATCGGTTCGCACGTGAGTTATCGGCTCTCCAGCTACATTGTTTTGCAGCGTTTCACTGATCAGTCGCAGGATGAAGCCGTCAGCTGTGCGAGAGCTCAATACCAATAGAAAGCACTGCAGGAAGAGAAGAGTAAAATGAATAAATAATTACTTGAACTGATCGACTTATGATTTGAATATTGTAGAAATGTACTCTAGGCTAAGCTCAGTTGATCAGAGCTAAATATTTACGACCAATTAGGACCCTTATCTCAGTTTGAGGCCATTACGAACCGCTTTATACACATGAATAATACTACTATTAATCCATAAGCATAATTATGCCAGAATGATGACAACATTGACACTGATTACGGTCATTATACTCATTATAGTTTTTACTACTCATCATGAACATAATAAATATAATTAGCCCTATTATGAGCAAATTATCCGTAAGATAATGCTATAGCAAAAAGATCATTAATGATTAAAATTGCATCGTCAATATAAAAAAAAATTGTATTAGAATAATATTAATAAGAATACACATAATTTTAAGATAACAAGCGTTAAGAGTTAACGCTATATATAAAATATTTATAATATACAATATAATATATAATACAATATTTTGTATAAATATTTAATAAAATCAAGTTAGATTAACTAACAAATATGTTTAATCAAAATTAATTGCATCGCTCCACAGCGCCTTTCGAGAACTGCCTAGCGACTGATCAAGCTCTACAGCTGGCGCCCATTTAAGTAGGTCACACAGTCACTCAAAGTCGAGCTCGGCAAATGAGTAAAATATTCTGTGAGAGTTACTGTGAGAGCATTTTTAAGCTCATAGGAGAGGCACAGTGTATGCTAGATTTATGGGTTGAGTGATGGTGAATATAGAAGGGATAAGACAGACACACATGTGCACCATTTTAAGCATGCACACAATATTGTTTAGTTTTTTAATATCTCACTATTTAGATTTTATTAGCACTTGAATTTTGAGTAATTATATATAAATATTTAATACATTTATCTTGGGATGGCACAACTTAATAGCCATAAATCAGGGTTTCAGTTTATTTAATTACATAAGCAGCCACTCGAGGTCATTTTCGTTATGCTTAATCCAAATATTGCGCCACATTCAACTGTTTATGCACTCTCGATCCACTCTCAGTCCACTTGAGATCCACTCTAAACTTTCGATTTGAATAAAATTCGAGCCATAGCTTAAATATTTCGCACAAGCGTTTCTTACAGCTTTATTTGTTGCTTAGCAAAACGAAACGACTTTCACACTTACAGCCAACAAAAACAAATATCTCATTTGCAACATTTTCTATAATTTTGGTTTTTACTCGTGAGTAACTCAGTGCGCAGCCCGTGCGAGTCACTGGACCATTGATCACTAAATCCAAAAGCTTGAAAAAAACTGCGAAGTTGCATAAAGCGCAGCCAAGCGCCAACGCAAATATCGCATGAATAAAGAAACAAAAAAGCATCGACAAAACTTACGGTAAATAAAGTCATCTTGTTCGGCAGAGCAACACAAATGCCGATAACTTGCTGAAAGAAGTGTGAGAGGGACGGGGCGATGGCTGGAAAGGCGAGGGAGTCAAGGCGCGGAAGGCAGAACGAGGCAGAGAGTCCGTAGGGAATGAGGCAGAGCAGAAGAATGCAGGAGCGAGCGAGACAGGTAGCGTGAATAAATATTCAATAAAGTGTGGTAAGAAAACAAAAAGCTAAACGATGATTAGTTATGTCTTAATTTATGAGCACAAAACACAATGCGACAAATTAAACGAATCCACTCAAAAAAGGTCAGCATCGAACTTTGGCTTTGTTGACGACCTTGAGAAAAAAACTAAGTACCCAAAAACAATTATTTTTATTATTATTTGTTTGTCTTTTTATTTTGACTCACTTTAATGACATACCGAATTTGAAGCAGACGGAACTAAATAGCGGGCAAAGGTTAGTGCCACCTGCCATAAGAGCCCAAAGCAGCTTCAATAGAGGAAAACAGAAAAATGGCACAACAAGCTACAGAAAGACGACGGCAAACTGGTTGCACGAATTATCATTGCAGAAGTTACATAATGGACCATCAACAACATCATCATCATCATCATCATGGAGATCATGATGGGAAACCAGCAAACCAGAAAAAAACTAAGACAACAACACTTCAGTAATTTGGCCTCAATTCCGTCAACTTTATTTATTTATTTTTTTTTTTTGCGCTGCTTTAACAGCTGTGCCAAGCCACGCTCTCTGCTCTCCCATTCTCTCTCACTCTTTCACTCTCCCACTCAGCCGCACTTGCATTTAGCTACGTGCCTGGCTGCATGTCAACCTATCAAATTTATCTATTAGTTACGCTTGCTGCCAAAAAGCTCTCTGCGAATTTCCGGCTTCTGCTGTCCAGGAAGCAGCGCGCTGCTTTAACATCTGCTCGCTCTCAGCACAGGACTTTCACTTTCGTTGAGACGAAACACACGCATTAGTATTGAGTAAACAACAGAAGATTTCATGGAGCTTTCCAAGCGGAGCTTTTGAAGCTCTTGCGCTTGCGCTCTGCAACGCGCGTCGTCTGCAACTGGAATTCAGTTACCAAACAAAACGCGTGCGGTCAACAACACAGCGGCAACAACGATTTAACCGTTAGCTTTGTAAAACGTGATCAAGCAATAAATACAGTGGAAACATTCGGATATATTTGCAGACAAACTTTTTTTTTTGGTTGCTGTAGCCATGGCAAATTTGAATACGCTGCTGCTGCCCGTAAGTATTTGACGGAGAGAGAGTGTGTTTGGGCTGGCGATGTTGGCCCCATCAATTAACATGGCCAAAGACAAGCGCTGACACAATTTCCGCGCGAAAGTCGCACCAAAAAGAAAAGTGTCTGCACCTGCCAAGCAAATGTGACTGGAATGCACAATGAACTCAACTTGGTGTCGTTTGCTCCGTTCCCATTGGTCAGCGCGACGACACATTTTGAATTGATGTCGGCGCCTAATTTGTAATCGCTGCACGACAGAAGCGGAAGACGAGAGCAAAAGAGAGACCTTGAAATGTGCTCATTGCCCAATTCTGCAAGTGATCGAAGCGGCTTTTCCACTCTCGCGCTCTCACGCTCTCTCGCTCTCACACTCTCCCCGACAGGCAGCGCATTGGCCAATTGCAGAGCTTACAAAATGTGTCATAATCTTAAAGCTCAGCCACTTGTTTTACTTTGGTTTCATTACTGTTGTTATTGTTGCGTTGCATAATCATGGCAATAGCCGCTGTTGTTGTTTTCTTTGTTGTAATTGTTGTTGTTCCAACTCATGCAAGACTCGAGCCGAATTAGTTGTGCATTTATGTATTACATTTGATATGTGCCTGACACACTGAACTAATGAGCCGGCTACTTTTGCTTTATATATATACCTATTATTAAAAAATGATATTATATTATTATTAAAAATATTATGTTTTTCTATTTCAGCTCATTTTCTTAATTGTCGCATTTGTCGTGAACACTTCCTATGCGACAGTGCAGCCGCGTGCACCAAATTTCCAGTATTTCGAAAGGTAAGGTGTCTTTGTATAACACTTTTCATGATCATGATCTATACCAAATATTTTACCATACAGACCCAAATACCGTTATCCATACTATGATGAAAATGGGCGAGGCAAACTATTGTATGGCTACGGCGGACCGGATCTATATCAATACAAGACATATACACCGCTGGAGGGAATACATTAAGCAGCTTTAACTAAATTTAAAGCAAATATATATAATAATTGTAAATGTAGTTAAATAATTTATACAACCTAAATAAATGGCATTTTAAACAAAGTAAATAAAAATGCGCGCCAAATGGTGCAATTTTAAGTATAGATGTCGCAATTAAGAACTTTTTGAATTCTAAATGAACACTAGATGGCGCTACTACGTGTTTATGTTGTATTGTGAATGGCCACTTTTCATTGCGAATGGCAAGTTCTTAGTAGAGTGGAGGAAACAGCACAAACGTTTACCATTTTGTCAAATTTATTCAATCTATTTACTTGAATTGCATTTATAAAACTCAAAGCCAGTAAGATGTCACGCAAAGAAGCACTCTCACAGTTTATCAATCAAATACACGGCCGACCCGTTGCCGTTAAGCTGAATAATGGCGTTGATTATCGAGGTGGGCTGAAAATCGAATGCCGGCTTCTGGTTGAGAATTAAATGCTAACAAATTTGAGAATGGTTTTACAGGTGTTTTGGCCTGCCTGGATGGCTATATGAACATAGCGCTGGACCAAACGGAGGAATATGTCAATGGACAGCTAAAGAACAAATACGGCGACGCTTTTATACGAGGCAACAATGTGCTCTACATATCCACACAGAAACGGCGCGTGTAGAAAATGAAATGAAAATGAAAATGAATAAGACAAAACTTACGATTTATTTCATAAATAAATTAAAGTAATAATTTACTCCCTCAAGCCTCAGATCGTGTTGCGCGGTATCGCGCCAAAGTGTCGCAGCTGACTCAAGGAGTAGCCCGCGCCAAGCGCCGCAATTAGATTTTCGCCCCGTCGCCCGAATTTTCGCTCGTAGACTGGCCGCCAGTTGCGGCCGAAGTGTGGATCGAAGGGTATTTCGCTCGGTTGCTGGAACGGCGAGTTGCCGAAGAACAGTCGTTCGATGTAATCCAAGACGGCCTTCTTCTTCTGGAAGTGCACTATAATGGGATTCGCTTGGGCGCCATAGCGTGGATCTTGAGAGTCGAGATTCTTGAAGTATTGAAAGTTGACCAGATCCACATTGGAGAAGTCGAACGTCGCCTCCGTGCCCAGCAGCAGCAGCTGCAGCCACTGCAGGTGCGAGAAAGCACATGTTAATTAGCCGCAGCGACTATCATTTAGTTGACTAATTGCCCACTTACCACTAATCCGAATGTAATCAACACGTAGTTCCACATATCGCTACCCTTTAAAGACGCAGCTCCTCTCGGTTGTCCACTCGAAATTCAACTGATTTGTGTAAATTTCGGCTAGCGCTTGTCCAGCATGTATTGTCCGCCGATTTGCAATCTTTATACATATATATGTATGTGCATATGTATATCTGTTTTCCCCTCTTGTCTTTTGTCGTAATCAATGCCAAGTTACTCAATCGGACGCCCAGCCAAATGTAAAAGACAATACGTGGTCGCCCACCTCGACCAATTAATTGTCATGCGGGTCACATATTTTAGCCCAAGCTCCCCCTGCACAGCTGTCCACTGCTCCGTGATAACCTGTCCAAGCGTTGAGAGCAGACGAATCAAACAGCTTTTGATGACAATCAAATTGCATTCGCTCCAAATTTAACATGTCCAAAGATATATGCTGTCAGACATGTATCGAGCCATCAAATACCGTGCCCCACCTACTTTCCCACCAGCCGCCTCTTTCAAGCCTTACCTCTTTTAACATGTATTGAAAAACTTTGAATAGGCAAATCTGTTTGCTTATAGCTTTGTTTGAATTCATCTAGTCCTGCAACGCCCACCAACCGCGCCCCCGTGCCTCACTGGGCATTGCATTGCTCCAGAGTCGATGCAAAAAATAGAGCAATACAGTAAAGTCTGCCTAAATACGACAGTAAGTAAACGAAAATCTAAGAATTGATAATTAATGAATAAACTATATCAAATCTGGTAGCAATTGTGCCTTAGGCAGGTTTTACTGTAGTTCAACAAATATATAGCAAGCTAGTTAAGCGTGTGTGTGAGTGTGTAGCTTAACTATATAAAATGTTTATAAATTATTTTTATTCATATAAATTTTAATTTTAATTATGCAAATTTCGTTAGCCCGATATTTAACTCAAAATGTTTTTTTTTTTTAAGTAATATCAGAAATTGATTTAAAATATATACCAACTATATATGAATGTGTGTGTGGCCTGACTATTTTCTGTATATTTTTTTTTACTATTATTATATATAAAATCACATTCCTATTATTTATATATATTTTTTAATATTATGCAAATTTTAATGGTATTTGCATGCTTCGCTTTTCAACTTAAATTTGTTTTTTGTTTTTGTTTTTCCACTTAATAAACGCAAAGTTAAAATTGTGTGTGTGGGGGGCAAATGAAAACCAAGGCGTGGTAAGGAGATTGCTCTTAGTGTTTACTTGGACCAAGCGATCAATTGTTTCATATCTGGATCTGTGGAATGTCCAAGAAATAGTATTAGAATTAGTTGCAGTTCAATTTACAGGGTATCTGTGCTGCCTACCATCCTCTTCGTCGGTAACAACGGCCGCTGGGACTGCCTTTTTCTTTTCCTTGACTTTCTCGGGTAGATCTTCGGTTGGCGCTTCTGGCAACGTGGGCGTTGGCTCTGGTATGCCAATGATCTCCTTGTCAAAGTTCTCTTGCTCCAGTTCGTCCAGCTCCCGCTCCAGATCCTCATCATCCAGGTCGGCGCCAAAGGCCACGGGATTGGATATAGCGTCGGATATCTCACGCGCCACATCCTGTTGCTCGGCTATATCGTCCATCATATCGTGCACCTTGTCCACATCCCTAGAAGAGCAGAAGCAGGAGAGGATTAATGGGTTTTCTCTTCGGATTAGCTAGAATCTACTTACATGTTCTGGTGCGCGGATTTCAACGCGTCTGCTGCGTTCTTCATGGTGGTCAACACCGCTGTATTCGTATTGGCGCTCTCCAGGGCCTCCCGCTGCATCTCAATGGTTGATAAGGTGCCATCGATTTGCTGTAGCTGTTTCTCCAGGCGCTTCTTCTTTTTGAGTGCCTGCAGAGCGACTGGAAAAGAAGCAACAGATATTTGAGTACAGCAATTGCAGATAAGAAACTTTATGTAAACAATATGAATCTTGCATATGATGACAAATTTAGCTGTTTGTTATCTTTTGCCCAATTGTAAAAACAATTAATTAAATGTTTATATTACGTTCTTAAAGGGTTTTTAGCATACAATAGCATCCGGCCAGTTAAGCAGCAAGAAAGGCAAGAAATACACATTTATATATTGAATTCTTCATACTTCATGTTTGGCAAAGTGATCTGTTATTATTAATTTTTTTCAGTGTAAATTTCATATTTAAGGCAACAAAAACAAAAGCAAAAGTTAACAATAAATGAGTCATAGCTGTTGGCGCATGCCAGGTAAACCCAGCTGTGGCTTCTTTATTGATTAACACATACCTCTTTTATTTTTGGATGCGTTTTTGCGTGCTGTATTTAATTCCTCCTCGATTTTGGACTCGAGAAACTCTTGTTTCTTTATGAGCATATTTTCGGTCTCTCGCAGCTTTTGTATCGCCTCGCCTGTGGTGGGGGCGACCTCTTTTTTGCCGCCAAACATTTTGCCAAAGAAACTCATCGTGTTTGTCTTTGCTTTTTAGCACAAATTGTGTATTTAATTATAATTAATTATTGTTTTCCCTATTGCGTTCTCCTTGCAGACTTTTGTCTGGTGTTTTTGTCTATGGGCGAGTGTGCGTCATCGTGTTATCGAAAAATTATTAGAAACATATGCAACCAGTACGAGACGATACCGATAGGCAACATGCAGCCGTGTTGATGTAAGCCATCCCTGTGACAGTCCAGTCAATGTTGGTGTGTCAGCCCTGGAAGAGCAGAAAACAAATGCATTGAAAACAAAACACATTGAAGGTAAATAACAAATGGCAAATCGCACCGTCAAAGAGGCGAAAAACGTGCACGGCACAAATCCGCAATACTTAATAGAGAAGATCATACGCTCCCGCATCTACGACTCCAAGTACTGGAAGGAACAATGCTTTGCACTGACCGCCGAGCTGCTGGTTGATAAGGCCATGGAGCTGCGGTTCATAGGCGGCGTCTATGGCGGAAATATAAAGCCGACTCAATTCCTTTGCCTGACGCTGAAAATGCTGCAAATTCAGCCAGAGAAGGACATCGTCGTGGAGTTCATCAAGAACGAGGAGTTCAAGTATGTGCGCGCACTGGGCGCCTTCTACTTGCGTCTCACAGGCGCCGCCATCGATTGCTACAAATATCTGGAGCCGCTCTACATTGATAATCGCAAGCTGCGTCGCCAGAACCGGGCTGGACAGTTCGAGATCGTCTATATGGATGAATATATTGATGAGCTGCTGCGCAATGACCGCGTATGCGACATCATTTTGCCGAGGATACAGAAACGCTCCATATTGGAGGAGAATAACGAACTGGAGCCGAAGGTGTCGGTTCTGGATGAGGATCTGGATGATGAGGTGCCCAGCGAGGATGAGGCCAAAGACACCGAAGAACTGGATTCGAGTCGCCAGAAGAATAGCTCCTCTAGCTCGGTGCGGCGTCCGCGTCGTGCGCGCTCCAAATCCAAATCACGAGAACGGGATCGACGAGCTGCTCCTCCCAGCAGCAATGGTCGCTCTAGGGATTACTATGACGAGCTGGAAGAATATGATCGGCAGCGCAATCGAGTGCGGACGCAGAATCACAGCAGCAGCAACTACAATGACGACTACGATCGCCGCCAATCGGGTCGCAATGAAAACCGAAGGGACGGAGAGCGAGATCGACGTGATCGAGATCGTGAGCGGGACCGGGAGAGGGAACGCGAACGGGAGCGTGAACGAGAGCGGCATGGTGACAGAGAGCGTGACCGGAACGGCGACAGAGATCGAGAGCGTGAGAGAGAGCGCGATCGCAGCAATCGTCACGAGCATCGGGAAAGAGATTCCCGCAATGATCGTGATCGACGACGCTACTAAAATCGATCATCAAATTAATAACTTTTCATTATTTTGTAAAGACTTATAAGAAAATAATAAAATTTCAAAAACCAATTAAGACTCGATTAAATAACAACCAATAATTCAACTAGCTACAAATTAATCAGCTTGATGCGAACGCGATCATTGGGAACAGAGCTCAAAATGGTAAACAAGAACAGCTGTTTTAGGGCTATACTCAAAAAATTTAATTATTTAAAATATAAATAAATATATGAATAAAAAACTTGTGCGTTTTACAATTAAAGTTACCGCCAAGATTATTAAATTAGTTCTGCATGAACTCAACTGGTTCAATGTTAAACGCCTCAATGCGCTGGCAAACGCGACTAGTGGAAACACTGCAATTTACTCAAAATGGCATGGTAAACAAGAACAGCTGTTGCTGCAATGGAAAGCTCAGAGTTTAGAAAGTTTGCGAAACGCTGAATGAGTTAATGAGAGGCGGTAGAATAAATATTATTAAGTAGTATTGTGTGGAGTGCAAACGCAACTAGGCAGAAGTTCCGTTCCGCTAAATTACGCGCTCACACACACACATACACTCAAATTGTAAACGTCGCAAATTATAAAGAGCGCGATTTGTGTCAATACAGATAAACGAGTTTTGTTTTTGGTTTTTTGTTTTTAATTTAGTGAATAACAATTCAACATGATTTGCTAGTTCCTTTGTCTAAACAAACAATTGAAACAGTTGTTCATACTTAAAAATTTTAACAAATTTTAAAACCAAACATGAGCGTACGAAGCGATCGAGAGCCTTTGGTAAACGAGGCGGAGTATGAAGACGAGCAACTGCCACGCCTACTAGATGCTGCACTGTCAAGTTCAGATATAGAGGCCCCTGCATTGCCAGCAGGCAGTAGAGGCGGCAGCTCTAGCAAATGGTTTATATTAGAGCCCGCAGTGTTTTTGATATTCGTGGGTCGCAGCTTAATTGGTAAGGAATTTTGAATTTACTGCTAATCACAGAGTCTGTTACAGTCATACTTCATTGTATTCTAATTTTAGGGGCGGTGCTGCAGAATCAGATACTGTACCAAACCTGCGTCACGATCATGCACTTCAACGAAACCCAATGTGAGCCGCTGCTGGGCGTCGATCGGGGTTCGCAGGAAACTAAAGTAAGTTTCCTGAGCTCAAGCTCAAGATGTTATCTTCTATAATATATACAATGTATATGATATACTCTATATGTAATGATAGCCGTCTAGCTGATTGGATATTAACAATGAGCAAATGAAAGTAGAGAGAACTTCGGCATATCAAGCTGTATATGATATATGTGTATATATTGGTATAATAAGGGCTCAATGGAGCTATTTAGTATTGCAGTAACCTCCACATATATATGTGGTTGTAGTTACTAATTCAGTTTGCGTACTATGATCTATTTATATATAATATGAACTAGCTCTATTACAATGTCAGTATAGAAGGCAAAAATCAGTTATTGGATAATTATTTTAATAGCTCTCGGGCATACTTAGCTCTATTTTGGACTCTGTCCATTTTTTTAATCTTATATGAAAGAGTATTCAGAATTTTCTTATAATTCTCACGCTCTTTCTCTCTCTTGTTTTTATATCATTATAAAACGTACTTGACATTTCTTATCGCTTAAACTGTTATAATCCAATTTCCATTACGCTAACGACTTTGACATATACGCATCGAGAAATCCAATCAGAAATGAAAATAATGTATTTGATGATCTATTGTTTGACTAGACAGATAAGAATGAAAACCTCTATAGGCGTACATATATATATATAAGGAAATGTAGTTCAGCTCTTATCTGGGGCTTATGAGCGACGCCTTTAACCAGGCATGACTAATTGTTGCAGTGGTCGAAAATATTATCGATCGAGGAATACTTTGATCTGAATATACCCAATGGCACGCGATGAGTCATTCGGGTGCTAGTCGAACAGCTGCTTAAAGCCAATTGATTATTAGCACTTAAAATGTTTACTACCTAAATTGTTGTAGAAGCTGGAGACCGAGGTTCAAGGCTACTCGGCGGATATCACAATGGCCATATCGCTATTGGAGAGCATAATGCCAGCGTTTGTCAGCCTCTTCATCGGGCCCTGGTCGGATAAGTTCGGCAGACGGCCTATATTGCTAACGGTTTTCACGGGTAAGATGAATTTACTATAGTTACAGATATTAATAATTGATATATAATTAGAATTGTAATTATAAAAAATTAAAATTATATAATTATATTGTATATATTATATGAAGCGATTTGTTATGTTATATATTAATCAGAAATATGATTATTAATAATATTTGGGGTATATAATATATATAATCTATAATCTATAAAATGTATTTATGTATATATCCATATTCTCTTCCCGTGCTTAGGGTATGTGGTCGGCGGTGCCATCTTGATAGCCATATCAGAGGTGACAATGTTCCATAACATTAGCCCCTGGTGGTTCCTGCTTGCCTCGGTTCCGTCCGTTTTAAGCGGCGGCACTTGCGCCCTCATCACGGGCATTTACTGCTACATCTCCGACGTGGCCAACGAGGAGAAACGCGCCTTTAGGTAAGGCCCAGATCACCTTCAGCTCGATTCCTTGTGGAACTGCGAGTAACTCGTGTCTATTTTCAGAATGGTGCTGAATGAAGCATCGCTGTGCGCCGGCATGATGATTGGCAATGTGGCCAGTGGTTACATTTACGCAGCCACCAATTCGGTGACGCTGTTCGGCATTGCGGGGGGCTTGATGTTCCTGGCGCTGCTCTATGTGTACTTCTTGGTGCCGGAGAGCTTGCCGGCCGAGGACATACAGCAGGGATCGCGAGTGCGTGAGTTCTTTCGCTTTGGCCTGGTCAAAGATCTGGTCAGAACTACCTTATTGCCGCGTGCCAACTTCGATCGCGCCTTCATCTGGCTGACTATGGTGGCGCTGACCATAACCATCTTCAACATGGAGGGCGAGAACACGGTCAACATCATGTTCCTGCGCGAGCAGTTCGACTGGACCATCAAGGACATCAGTCAGTTCAATGCGGCACGCATCGTCATCCAGCTCATCGGCAGCGTCGCCGGCATGATACTGCTGCGGCGCGTCCTCAAGGTCTCCATCATTAGCGTGGCCATGCTCTCGCTGGCCGCCTGCGTGCTGGAGAGCACAGTGCGCGCCACGGCGAAGTATTCCTGGGAGATGTATCTGGGCATGACGCTTGGCATGATGCGCGGCGTGCTGGGACCCATGTGCAGAGCGATACTATCGCATGTTGCTCCAGCCGCCGATGTGGGTGAGTGACTACGACTATGCCTCCTCCTCTCCTCTCCTTGCCAGCTCTGTAAATTGTCTTCTCCTAGGTAAAATCTTCGCTTTGACCACGTCCATGGAAATGGTCTCGCCGCTGGCTGCTGCGCCGCTCTATACGTCTGTCTACAAGGCAACGGTGGCCTTCTATCCAGGCGCCTTCAATTTCATGAGCGTCGGCCTGTCCTTCCTCTGCTACATTCTAATGGCGTGAGTAGTGCTGCGAGGGTAGCTGAAACAGTTTTCCACTTAATGGCAAATATACATAAAAGCATTCCCTGCATCTTGAGCTCGACTTTTATGATTAAATGCGAGGGTAGTCTGTAAAGTCTTCCATCTATTCACATTCGTATGAACAAAAGTCGAAAACTCTTCATACTTCTCTCGCATATCTTCAACATCAGTCGAGAGAGATCTGTATTAGCTGCCCTCGTACATAATACATTTGCAGAGGTGCCTCTAAATTACTTTCTTTCTATCTTTGCAGCATCATCTTTGGCATTCAGAAATCGTTGAACAATTCGAGCGTCTATCAGACCATAGGCAGCTAACCAAAGATTACCTCAACCTTGGCTTAGCTCAATTCGCAAAACCTTAACGAACATGCAATTTACCTTTTTTGTGATGTCTAGACAGAATCGTTTTTACAAACATATGTATATACACAATGCATATATATATACATCATGTTAACTGTATGATAGACCATTTTTTATATCAGTATGAGAAGTATTAGCAGTTTTTTCAACTTGTGAATGTAATTTGTAATTTGTAAACGTAAAGGCAATTTGTTTCAATTCGTAACTGCCCATGGGAACTGAACTGTATATAAAATAATATATATATGTATACAGATATATACAATGTTATAATATACCAATTGTACAAAGATAGACAGAGACCAAGCCAATTGTAAAATATTATCAAAACTTAAATTGAAAGTAAACCAAATCTATATATTTTCTATAGCTTTAATGCTCAACTGGCTGTTCGTTAGATTTATTGCTTATTGGAGTTAAAGGGCTTTCGCTTAAGCCTAGATCAGATCACAATTATTTATAAATAGAAAATAAAACTAAACTAAAGTAAAGTAGGATATGTAGGCGAATCACATCGGAAGATCGTGAGCTCTCCTATTTCAGCACCTTGGCGTAGTACTCCCTATGCATAAGCTTGAAGCGCAGCACACAGCTGTAGAAATGTATATAATCATTAGTTTTAGCATTAGCATTAGCATTAGCAGCTTACCAGATGAATATGAATGACATCATATAGAAGCCCACACTCATGAAGTTGAAGAGGCCCGGATAATAGTGAAGCGAGCGTTTGTAGACGAAGGTGTAAAGCGGCGCAGCGACTAAATTAATAACAATTAATTATTAATTAAGAATAGCAATGCTAATGAACATCCGAGTTGGCCAATGACTTACCGAAAGGTGCAAACGATTGCAAAACATTTTTGATTGAGAAAATTTTGCCTGCAAAACAAAAAGAAATGGAAACATAGAAATGAAAGATAATGTAGATTTATATATGGCTAAAGCGTACCCAAGTCGGAGGAAGGTACTATATTAGAGACAATGGTGCGACACATGGGTCCGCCAATAGAGCGAAACACGCCCAGTACAACCGATAGGTACATGTGCCACGCCTGCGTCGAGCAGCCCCTCGCCAGATTCTTCAATATTTCCGAGGCGAATGAAAGCAGCGCCAGTGTCACCACAGATAGACGGAAGATCTGTAAATATATATAATATGTATAGAGTTGTGATAGTAGTAGATAAACATGTATACTATATAGATATACATACATATATCCAACTAAATTTGAATAGGTAAATGTTTTAATACCAGTCTTTGATCACATTAAAGTCTGATAGATTTCAAGAAACCCACATATATAGCATATCGTATATACCGTATGTGTTATATTTATCCTACTTGCTTACCTTGCGCAGTATCAGGAATCCAATGAGTGCGCCCACCATGGGCACCAGATGGCTGACCGTCTCGTAGAAGGTGTAATCCCTGACAGACCAATGGAACTTCTCGCGCACGAACAGATACATGACCGTCATGACGCCATCTATAAGATTGCAAATGCTAATTGATTTTCAAGTAAACGACTTACAGATATCCTATAATCAAAAGTAAAAGCTGTGTTTCACTACTGGCTGTTTCAGTCTTGACTGGCCGGCTAGTAAATGCCATAACGACCAGCAAAGACCCTACACACCGTTGCTACCCTCTTGCCTTCGAGTCAGATCGAACTTACCAAAGACAAAGATGGACAGGCACATGGCCATTGTGACCAGCCAAATAATTGCCCGTGCATGATTTTCGCGTGGCTTCGTGCAGGTGCTAACCATATCGCGGATGTGTGAAAAACTGAATAGTCCGGTCTTTTTGCCATCGGCGTCGGGCTGCGGCTTGCTCTGGGCCTGTGCCCGGGCCTTCACCTTGGGCGGCAGCTGCTCCACATATTTGGCCAGCAGATCCTCATCGAATGTCATATTGGGCGTGGCAGGCGTGGGCAGCTGATGACATTGCTGCTTCTGCTTATCCTGCTCTGCATCGCAATCGGGATTCATGAATATGGGCGGACAATCAATGGCCACGCACTCCGGTTGCAAATCAGATGCCGTAATGGGCATTTCCTTTTCTTTATTGGCGGTGGAAACGGTGGCCTCGTTTGCCATCCTGGCCTCATTTTCTTGCCTATAATGCAGGCTTTCCGGTACGAAAAATATGACAAACAAGCAGCCCAATGTAGTGATGCAGCCGGAGATGCCAATGGTGGTGGCCGCGTTGGTGGCGGCATAAACAAAGCTGGACAAGAGCGAGCCACTGGTCAATCCGATGAAGAACAGCGACTCCATGAAGATCATGCTGAAATAACAGACAAAGCAAAAGATAATGCCCGAGAGGAGGCTAGATATAACTGTACCTACTACTAGAGGGTTCCACTTACCGATATGGCCGCGTTTTGGTGTCGGTTATGTCCGAGATGAAGCACAGAGCTGCCACGGAGAAGACACAATTGCCGCCAAGCATGGAGTGCGGTACGGCGGCCGCAATATACCACCAAGGATTGATTTCATAGTAGGTGGACAGCTCACAAATGGCCGATGTAACCAGAAATGATAGAGCGAATCCTGCAAAAACACATAATTGAGGAATATTATTTCAGTGCTACACTCAATTCCTTGGTCGCTTAACTGGCCACAATCTATTCTATTCACTCACACTGGCACACAGCATTCAGAATTGAGCTTAGCTTAGTAAAGCTGCTGTCTCGCTCTCGCACAGGACAAAGCAAATTATGCTCATTTACACTAGGCAAAATCTTGGGCAAGTGAATGGTGTAGCAAAACAAAATGAAAGCAGAGAGAATGGGCAACATGGGCGTCCCAGCCATTTTTTGAAGGGGATAATTAAATGAATATAACTTAACATAAATAAAGTGACCCTGTATATTGGGAGAAAACTACTAACAGAATTTAATTTTGCTCAGAGTTCGAGGCCCTTTCGTTGCTTACGCCCATGTTTAAAAGAGAACACAATTAACAGTTATGTAATAGCTCACACTCTGACCAATCGCAGACACACAGGCAAAGATGTACAACATTTTCATTTACCAATCATGGACACGATGAGCAGTGGCTTGCGTCCGTAGTGATCCGACCAGGAGCCAATGAAGAGGCCACAAAAGGCAGGCACAATGCTCTCGAGCAGCGTGCGCGAGAGAAATAGGTTAGCCACATATGGCTGCAGTTCTGTTTCGATTGCCTGGAAAACAGTGATTTAGTCGTTGTGCAATCACTAAATAAATAAGTTCGAGTAAAAACCTTGATCTCGGAGCTGGCATTTTTATCATCCAGCAATTTGCAATCGCTTACATTGTAGCGAAAAATCACTGTGCAGGTCTGGTAGATGATCTGATTTCTCATGATGGTACCTAAATGTTGATAGATATTTAGTGCCTTGTGTAAAAGCAGTTTCTAATGTTGGCACTTACCTGATAAGGTTATCGAAAAGAGCAGCATAAACACAACCGGTTCTATGTAGACCATATAAAAAATTCGATGCCATTGAATTTCACGAAAGCGTTTTAATGTCAATGTTTGCGAGACTTTTTGGACCATTATGACAAGTGTTCTTTAAAGCAAAATTCTTGATCTGGATTGCAGCGATTGGAGATTTGTCAGCTATGCTCGGCTATGCGTAGTTTTTCTTAAGAATGCCTCAAATGTCTCTAGCACTTATAGGAAAAGTTCTTGGCTGGTCAACTTGTTGGCAACTGAATTTCAAATCACAAAAAATGATTATTTATTATATTTTTCAAAGGTACAGTTCAACGAATCTATTTATTTAGAGGCCAGTTTGAGACTCGCCTAGTTACATTATATGTTTATCAATTAGACTCTGGCGAATTTCAGCAATGACATATTGGCAATAAACAAAAAAAAGGTATAACAATGCGCACTTCACAGCTCAAATTTATATTACGTATACGACAGGTAAATACACACGCACAGATACACTCACACACCAATGTTGACCTTATTTATGTTTGAATTCCGTTAAGTTCAGTTTGGGATCTGAGATGCGACTTGAATCGTTGCTGGATTCTGTAAATGAGCTGGTCGTTGTACAGTCTCTGGGTTTTTCTAGCCGGTCGAATGCGAAAACGTAGAACAATCACTAAAGATGCAGCCGAGCACAAATATTCCGCAACACTTGTTCATCAAAAATCAAAGTTAGTTCCCTCCATATGTACACCTCTCCTACACACATGTAATTTAGCTATGTACTTCAATGGCTGTTGCTTCTCACAAGCATTCCGTTCTCAACACACTCGATTGCTATAGTCAGGTAGTTCGATATTGCAGCGACAACGTTTCCGATTCGTTTAATTTCGATTTCGCCGACTGCCGGGCTTAAATAACTTTTTGTGGCTCGCTCCCGGCGGCACTTGCTACAGGTTTGAACACTCCTAGGCACACTTTCTGTTGTTTCTATGCCCGCCAGCTAGATGTGCAATGAGAGTATATCGGTATTGTTGTTTCCAACAGTCAAGCTTAGCAGAAGCCTAATAAAGTAGCTTATATTAGTCAACGAATATTTTCCAGACTGCGAGCGAGCATGGCACAGTCGTTCATAGCCACTACATCCAATTGTTTTCGTCGTGCAAATGAGAAGCACGAGCCACAGTCAAAGCCCGCAAGAGAGTCGTAAAAAAATGAAAACAAATTTCGTTAATCAAATAAATCCCATTTAAATCAGTAAAATCACCAAAACATCTGTTGCTAGATATATGCGATATTTATATGTATTTTCCTTTTCCTATATATGCAGTATGTATTATTCAGTTATACAGTATGTAACTCAGTTTTTCAATTTGAAGCTGTAAAGCAACTAGAATTTATTGTCTTAAAACGCATTCAATCAAAGCTCTAATTATAAATTAGCAAACATAAATTAACGCTCGATTTAGCATCTGAAGTTTGTTTGTTTGTCTTTTTTATTTATATAAAAACGTACATATTTATAAATGTATGTATATATATTTATTTATATATATATATGAAGAGTCTGTCCAGTCACTTGACGCACACGCCAATGTCTGGAAATTAACATGGCGCTTCTATTAACCCATATCTAAAACCTAGTGTAAATGTCAAAGGCATGTCAAAAATTGTAAATAATTATTAATTGTGGTAAATAATGAAGGAAATTATAGTCATGGTTTCTGACACCCCCTTGTTTAGGTTTCTATTTATCATGTAAGCCCTGAATTGGACTAAAATTAACTTTAGTCTCTGTGGATTCACTTTTGTTAAATAATCGAAAGTTGACTTATTTCATTTGGTTATATAGATTTCAGTCAGGTATACACGCACCTATGATACCCTCATCACTCTTCTGTATGCTTTCATTTATATTCATATCGGTAAATAGCAGGTATCTACCAGTCGTGCACTCCCTACCGCTTTAACTTGTATAGCTTCGCTACCCTCTAAGTATCCAATGTAGGGTATATTATAGTCGAGCACATTATTTGATTTTTATGCTGGCTTATAAAACCCCCGCTCCATCCAACACTTCGCACATTCGGTGATTTTTGTATATGTAAATATTTTAATAGGGTTTTAAATATTTTTTTATATACCAATATATATAATATATCCGCCGGATCGACCAATTTGTATAATTGATGTGCAAATTTGCCGAATGACTAGCAAATATAATATAATTAATTTTTTTGTTTAAGTATCATTTGAAAATCGGTTCATAGTGTGCGGGATATCTGGATTTCTTTCGCCAGACGATGCTGAAAAAGAAAAGAAAAACAAATAGATTTTTTGTTAAAATTAGCATAGTAAGTATTATTTGCATAAGTCTGTGAGCTACGCACAGCAGCAAGATTATCGCCAGCCCAAACAGATTGGCGCTGATCAGGTTGAAGAAGCCTGGCGCAGTGCTCAGCGTGAGCGTATAGAAGATGATATACAGCGTGGACGAGGCGAACGGCGAAAGCGTCTGCAGCACGCTCAACAGCGCAAAGACTTTGCCTGCAATAGGAAGTGAAGAGATACAATCGACTAGAGAGAGATACAAGCAAGTCGAGATACATCAAAGTAGAAATTGATGTATCCGCATATACTACTATTAGATACATTAAAATACAAAACAAAGATACGAATCTAGCCCGAAGCGCTATCTTGTTACATAGGAATCGTATCTTTCAGATACATTTGAATGGGGGCACCAATAATGTTTCTGAAAGATTGAAATGCCATACAGAGATACGAATGTGTGTAAAGATACAGTTATATCTAAGAGATGTATACATGTGTATGTCGTACGTATCTGAAAGCTACAAATGTAGCTCAAAGATAAGAATTCAACTGAAAGATACAAATACAGCTCGCACAAACCTCGCTCATCGGCTGGCAAGAGATTCGTTATCATCGTGCGGCACATGGGATTCACCAGGGATTTGAAGAGGCCCAAGCCAATCGCTAGATAGATTTGCCAGTCAACAAAGGCAAAAGCTTTCATCAGACTGCTCGCCGCGTGACTCAGGAGCGAGATGAGTGCCAGCCACAAAACGGCTGATCCGCTGCACTGCAAGCCAGAGTAAGTGATTAACCAATGCACAGTTGGATGACAAGGGGGAGTCCCACCTGGCGCAGCAGCCATAGAAACAGAATGCCACCCGAGCCGGCCACAGCGGGCACCAGAATGCTCACCGACTCATAGCTGGTGAAGTCACGTACGCTCCAATGGAACTTGGCGCGCATGAACAGATAGAAGACAGAGTTGCTGCCATCTTAAAATATGGGAGAGAGAGAGAGAGACAATATATAGTTAGGGATACCAATTTGTAATAGTCAACCCACTCACCCGACACAAAGGCTGTGAGCAGCAGCACACACATCAGCAGCACGAGTATGGAGCGATCCTGGAAGAGACGTCCCCTCGCACAGCTTTGCCACAACTCCCGCACGACGAAGCCTTCGGAGAGCTGTCGCTGTGGCAAACTCTCGGGCAGCAGGGCGGCCATGAGGAACAGCGCAAACAATATCGAAGCAGCTGAGATAACAAAGATAACGTAGGCATTGCTGGCCTCATAGACGTAGCCAGAGGCAAAGCTGCCCAGCAGCAGGCCCACATAGATGCACAGCTCATAGGCGATCATTCTATATAAAGGTGGAAGAGATAAAGAAGTCGTTGAGGTAGGTCAAATATATCTTAAAGTTAATCAAAGATGGAAATGTATGTTAAGGGGACTTCCAATATTCCGAATAAGATTAAAATGTATCTTTAAGATTATTTGCAGCCGAGAAAGTCCAAGATAGAAAGACATAAGTATATACATTTCATATAGGCCTAGCTATATGTTTCTCCTCTCTCTCACCTATAGGATCTCATTTTGCCCGTAGAGACATCGCCTATAAAGCAAACAGCAGCCACAGAGTAGGTGACGCTGTTGCCCAGCAGCGAGAGCGGAATGATGGTTATCACGTAGAGCCAAGGGCTAACCAGTCCATGGCGTTGCATGGACACATACGCGATAGCAGCGGAAAGTATGTACTGTAGAGCATAGCCTGGAAAGGAAGAGAGAGATGGATATTGATTTGAGTTTAAAGTTATTAGTAAATAACTGGGTCCACCTAAGTAGGAGGCCAACAGCAGGGGCTTGCGTCCATAGCGATCCGCCAAGGCGCCAATGAATAGACCACTGAAGGCGGGCACAATGCATTCGACGATCTTGATGGTTAGGAAAACTCGTGCTGCGTAGGGCTGGACCTCAGCTTCGATGCGCTTCGTCTCATTTGTGATATTTCGTGTGCCCAGCAGGCTGCAAAGCGTTTCCGGGTAACCAAAGCCCGCCGTGCAGCTCTGATAGATGATCTGAGTTTTCAATATGGTGGCTGAAATACAAGTTACGATTAGTTGCATCTAGTTTATGCGGTATGCAAGACTTACAGGAGAAATTATATGAGAAGAGCAAGATCAAGATCAGCGGCTCCAAAAGAAAAGTACTTGGCTGTGCGCATATCTGAGCAGCCGCTCCCGGATTGGGCTCTCGATTTTGATCTGAATTGGGGTCAAGGCTGACAGTTGGCACTACAGCATCCTGCTCGTCAAGGCTTGCCTCATTGATGCTGCTAGAACTATTCCGGCTGCCTGCATCATGGCTATGCCGTTGGGATTTGCCGAAGAGGGTCTCATGGGCGTGCGGTGCTTCCTCCATAATCGATTTGCAACTGAGCCGTATGCAAAATTGCTTGAGTTGCTCATTTCAATTGAGTTAAAGTTGCGTTGCTTTCAGATAAAGAGCCGACATTCTGTATGCATGTATGCGTGGGGGTTTCCATTAGGACAACAGCAATGTTTATATTCGTATATGTGTGTGCGTGCAAGTATACACTTGTTTATCGTCGTTTGATCCAATTGATGACTCAGCAGCGAAGTCGAACGACCAAGCTACGATTTAACTGCTGAACGTGCCTTATCTTAAGCTAACAACTAACTTTAATAAAGCCCTTTTAACAAACAAGTTGCACTGCCAGCCGTTTATTGTATTTATCAAGTTTTTAAGTAAATAATTATAAAAATTCTTGAGAGCACTACGGAGTTCTGATTAACCTGGGTTTTGAATTACAATTTTCCCTTTTTTGAATATTGGCGGCAAATCCCCTCTTTTTCAAAGCCAGTCAATATAAATACCAAATCGCAAATTTGCTAAATAAGCCAGCTTTCAACAAGCAAACATACTAAGCTAAAATACCAAATTTCGATTATTGTACAAGCTATCGACTTTGAATTGATAAATCGAAAAGAAACCTCCGAATGGAAGACCACGGAGATTTGCAGTCCTTGCTCTTGGCAACCAAAACAGGAAAGGAAATTTCTGAATATCATATTAAATTGCTGCAAAAACAAAATATTCGAACGGTGGAAGAGTTCGTGCATGCAGATAAGCTGCACACGAGACTTGCGCTGAGCAACGATAAAACGGAGCAAATTAAGCGGGAGATCTTGGATTTGTGTGTGCGCAGGATTAAGTTTAAAACCATCTATAAATGCGAACCCATAAGCTACTCCACAGGCATAGAAGAGTCAGTGTGTGAATACAGTTCACTTGTTTCATAGGTAAACAAAATATATTTTGCAGATTGGATAACCTTTTGGATGCGATTGGCCAGCCTTTGCGGCCTGGTCGTGTTTGGGAGCTCGTTGGGGAAAATGATGTGGGAAAAACCGAACTTCTACACACGCTGGCTGTGAATTTCGTTTGTAAACAAGATGACAATCAGCAGGTGCTGTTTGTGGACACCAATTTGGACTTTGATAGCGAACGTCTAGACGAGATCCTGCGAAAGAAGCAGCTAACTGACGAAGCTATAGATAACTATTTAGATAGGATTAGTGTGGCTAAAGCATGCACTGCAGAAGCTTTGCTGGCAGCTCTTCAAGAACTGCTCAGAAGGCTAACAAGCTCTAAGGGAAGCTCTGAGAGTGTCTCGGACATAAAGCTGATCCTCATAGATTCCCTGACAGCTTGTTATATTCTATATCGCAGCAGCTATGACCGGAATAAGGGACGCAGCTTTCTAACAGAGCTGACCGTAGTTATACGCAAGCTAGCTGTGGAGCATAGCATAGCTTTTATCATTGGCAATGCGATATTTAGTTTGGATGAAGAATGTGAGCGAAATGATTTATCTTAGTTTTATATATACATATGTTATCTTAATATACAGCAGCTGCAGATGATGATGAGGAGGAGCTGAGCCACATAGGGGCTGTGAATCCAGAGGATTGCAACTACTTGGGGGACTACTGGAGCTCCGTTTGTACACTCATATTGTCGCTGGAGCTGCCAGAGGATTCTGTACAGGAGAATGATCTGCGTGTGCTTAAAGTGCTTAGCAACAGCTTTGGCATCGGCGAGGGCAGCTGTTGGTTGCGCCTGACTGATGCTGGCATCATTTGAAACCTATTTAACGTCTAGCTCCTGGTCCCAGTTGCTGTTGCTGGTACGATTTCATCACCCTTTTGCCCGGTTCTATGCCATCGCTTAAACCAGGTCGTTTCCTCTTATTGCCAGCAGCGCTTTTGTTGACTGTTGTTGCTGGCGCTTCCATCTTAGGCTCATTTCCAGCAGCCACAGCCTCAACGGAGAGATCCGAGTCGTGCGCATATTGACAGCTTGTGCCGAAGCGACATCGTCCTTTTCTATAATTCCAACATATTTTTCGTCCATTTTTTAGCTGTAAATGTGCATCGTTGTTGACCATTTTCACGTGTCTTTCCAGTGAAGCGGTCTTGTGCAGCTCTGCATCCAGAAATGGATTACTAAATACATCGCCGGTTCGTTTTGCAGCCGCATTATCCAAAGCATCGCTAGCACTGGGCAGCTTTAAGGGTTTCTGTGTGGCAGGCGCGCTGAAATTTATACTTTTATAAATACTAATTATAAATATATAAATACTGTTTTTTCACCTTTGCTTGTTGTTTGTTTCCTCTTCTTCTGAGTCACTGCTGCTGCTTTCCACATCGGATTCAGATGAATCGCTATAATCAGCGACAAGCGACATTGTTTACGTTTATAACAATAGACAGTGTGACCGCGGTGCACAGCTACTAAAAAATGCCAACATGCACTGTTTATAAATATACTAACTGGAATATACCGCATATAAATGCAATTAAGGAAATATTGTGTATAACGGAAAATACTAAACAACAGAGGCAAAAAACTTTTATTTGAACAACTTATATTCTGAACATTTCATTCATTTGTAATGAGTCTGCTTTATTTCATAATACATATGTATAATCACTTTATGCATGCTTTAGTTAAGGTGTATATGTATGTATATATGTGTGTGTATATATGTATATGTACGTGTGTAATGTGTAATTAGCTAATTACTATTTATACAATTTATATAAATATAAAAAATTAAACGTTTCATAGACTTTGTTACAGATTTGTTAATATGTTATGTTATGGTTTGTTTTGTTTTGTTTTGTTTCGATTGATTGCTGACAGCCACATCTCACTGCTGTGTGTAAAAAAACATTTAATACAATAAAGGAAATCAGTTGTAATCTCCCCGTCGATCAGGGAAATCCTCCGCACCACTCATAACTTCTGCTTGGCTTTCGCGTGGCTAATGAGGCAGATGAGGAGACGCTAATCAATTTGTTGACGTGCCGACGGATCATCGCGATCAATGGGCGGCGGCGAGGTAAGCACTTCAACGTTTTGCGCTGGTCCGGCGGTCAAATAGCCTGCCGTTGGATTGATGCCTGAAGGCGAAGAATATGTTAGACATGGCTTAATAGATATACTGCTGATCCCTAATGCATTACCCGTTAAGTAGCCACGTATGTTGGTGTCTGTGATAAAGAGATCATGTCGCTGATCCTTGAACTCCGCCCAGACGGGATGCTTGAGCAGGATTTGCGTGACACGATCGCCGTAATTGAGATTGTGGGTCATGCCCTTGAGCGCAGCGACAATTTGTGCCTTGACCGCGGATGCATTGTCCACAAATTCCAAGCGACTGTCCAAGAGGCCCAACAGAAAAGGTATGAGACCTACCTCCAGTGACTGGCTAATCAGAGAGTCCTAAAAACAAAACAAGTCAATGCTATAGTCAGATATTCTCGTTTAACTTCTGGTCAGCCCTCCACTTACATGCTGATGCTTGAAGAGTCGACTCATCGCCTCGCAGGACTTCTCAATGCAATCCCTATTATGTTCCATGCAACGCTTTAGCGGCGCAATGCATTCCGTTTGCGATATGGCGCTCACGCAGAACTGTGAAAGGAGAAGGGAATTAATTTGAAGGGATCAGCCAGTGAGTCCCAGTGGAAACTCACCTCCGATAGCGACAGCTGATGTAATACTGATAGCGTGTTCTTTGGCTGCACTGACAGCAGATTAAACAGCTTCGGTATGTGTCCCAGCACGGGAATCTCGTCCGCTAGATTAGGCTGCGACCGTAGTAGCTCCACAAGCGCCGTCGTGGACAAGTCCAATACGTCCTGTTCCGTCGAGCTCTTGCTGATTTGTTCTACAACATAATCCAAGAGATCGGACAGAAACTGTTTGGGTTTGCGCAACGTCCAAGCCGGATTGCTGACGAACAGGCGCAAATAGACGCCGGCAACAACAATTTCGTTGGACAACAGATCCTTCAGCATTTCCGGGTCCTTCCACAGGTACCGCGGATTTATCTTCTGCTGCTGGTAGAATCGCTTGCAGGTCTCTGCCACGGCCTCGCAGACACTCGAGCGCGTATCGTCGTTCCAAATCAACTCCGGGTGCTCGTGTATAGACTCGAACAGCTGTACAGAGGTCGCCGCGGATTCGATCATGGCATCGATGAAGAGCCCGGGTAAGAATTTGGATATAGTAATCCGCACCTTGGGTCCACTCAAGCGGTCCGCTGTCATTTTGGCTAAGATCTCGGCGCACATTTCGCGTATCTGCGGATTGCGTGAATTGCAGAACATGTCCAGCAAGTAGATGACGGCGCCCTTCGTCTGCGCCTCTTTGATCATCTCCTGAACGTTCATGAGGCCAGAGAGCGTCTCGAGCACTTTCACCTGGCTGGCCCGCAGCTCGGGATCCCTGAGTGCCACCAAATAGTTGCCCAGTATCTCGCAGGCAGCTACTTCCGAGACGCACTCCTTGTTCCGGGAAACCAGAGCAACGACCTCCAAGGCCACAGCCTTTACACTGGAACTCTGAAAGGGTATCAAAATGCGAGATTAGCTATAGCAATGGCAATTGAAGGGATGCCTCGTCTGGCACTTACATCTGCGAATATATTGTTGGCCAGGAAGCCAAATATCATATCGAAATTGCCAATGCATTGGATCTCCACCTCGGCATTCGCCTTGATCACGGCAATCAGGGCACGCAGCACCATCGTGATGTGCAGCTCCAGCTGCGAGTCGTTGGCGTAGTCGTATTGGGCCTGCTGCAGCGACAGCTGTCGCTCCACCTGTGCGTCCGTTTCCAGCTTCTTGCGACTCTTCGAGCGATTGTAGGCAGTCAGCACCTCATCGAAGGTGCCGCCAGTCTTGGCCTCCATTTGCTGCTGCTGCTGTTGGAGCTGCGGATGATTGGGTGCCAAGGTGGGCGTTAGGATGCCATCGCTGCCCATCCTGGGCCCTGCTGCTGGTGCTGCAGCTGCGGCTGGTGGCGGCAGCTGCTTGAACTGCAGATATTGATAGGCATACTTTAAGTACTCCAGCAGATCCATAATGAACTGCTTGGGCTGGGCAATCGGATACGTGGGCATGTCGTTGTAGATTCTGATGAAGATGCCTCCAATCTGCAGCTCATCCCTGGAATATAATAATATTATGGATATGTAGATTATAGTCAAGCCCAGGCCACTCACTTGTGCGCATCGAATTCGAAGCTGGAGACCAGCTCGTAGACCTGAGCAATGTCCTCGTGCGTCTCTTTGGCGGAGGCCAGACGCTGCTGCTCAAGAAAGTCCTTGAGCTGAGCGCGCGTTGCATTATCCCAGATGAGATAGGGGTTACGAGTGTTGGCCGTCAGCAGCTTCAGCACCTCGCTGTCCCTGGCCGTCGCCAGCTGGTTGGCAATGTAGCGCGTGAGCAGCCGCTCCAGCACCTGACGGATCAGCATATTCTTCGCCTCGCCAGAGACAATGTACTTCTGCTGAATGGAGTTGGGCTGACGGTGCTGGTGCTGCTGCTGTTCGCTGTCTGTGGAGCTGTTAGTGTCGCTGCTGACGCTCGAGTCCTGCTTGGTGAGCGCCGGCGACTCCTTCTCCTTCTCCTTGCTCGCCGTAATGGCCAGCTGCTTGCTCTGCAAGGGATTGTGTGCATTCTGCATGTAGGCCGAGTTGGTGCTGGAGGCCGAGGGCTTCGGCTTGATGGCGGGCACTGCCGGCTTGGCCGCCGGATTGGCCGGCGAGCTGGACTCGCTACCAGTGATTGGCTTGTTGCGCAGCTCCATGGTGTAGCCGGCCAAAGCTATGCAGCCGAGCACAGCCATTTTGGCCAGGTTATTGGCCAACTGCTGCTGGTTGCTCTTGTCGCTCACCTCCACCCCGCTCTCGTCCAGCGTGTAGTCGTACTCGAACATGAAGAGCAGCAGCGACCAGAGCACGCCATTGCGCGCCAGATTGCACTGCAGGTCGTAGTTGTTGGCCGCCAGGCTGGTCACCAGGCTCACCGAGAGCGTGTGCTTGAAGTAGACCACGCGACAGACATCGGACAGCAGCTGGGGCAGCTGTATGATCTTCTGCTTGCACTTCTCAAAGTTGCAGGCGACCTCGAAGCAGCGCGTCACGTTCGATATGACCTGGTAGTGCAGCGAATCCGGCTTCGAGTCGGCGCCCAGGATGGAGACGCAGCGCGTATAGGCCTCTAGCAGCGCCTCGATGCCCTCCTCGCGCCGCAGCTCCTCGGCATTCAAAGCCGAGCAGTGCACCGTGTGATAGCAGAGCTCCGAGGCGGCGGTCAAGAGCTGCGCCTCCTTGGAGAACAGCTCGTCGTCGCGGGTCTCCAAGCGTATGGTCTTGATCAGCTGTGGGTAGCCGGCGTACTTATAGGGACGCAACACTGCAAGCACACAGGAAATTAGATAAGACAGAGATTGGAACAGGACTAATGGAACTGACCGTCGGCATAGCGCTCGAAGAGAATGCTTTGGGTGCGCAGTATGAGCACTATATTGTTGGGGTCCGGGCCTCCCGAGCTCCAAACGGAGCGCGAGCACAAGAACTCATAGGCCTGATTGACCTTCTCGAAGATCTCGCGCCCATTGGGATTCTTGTCGGGGTGATACATCTGGGCCAGCTTGTAGTAGCTCTTGCGTATCAAGGACTCATCTGGCTTGGGCACCTTGTTCAGGTCGATGCCCAGATCCTGGTAGGCTTGCTGTATGGTCATCTGTGGCGGCTTCTTCTCCACCTCCTTGCGCCAGGCATCCAGCGTGTGCTTGAGCAGCTGCACCGGATCCGCGATGGGCCAGTTGGGAAACTTCTGAGTGTCGCACAGGTGGCGCAGGTAGTAGATGTGACAGAAGAGCTCGTTCTCCAGCTGCGGATAGCTAATGACGGGTATGGCCAGGTAGGGATAGCGGGCCATCGTATGGCCACGCAGACGCGGCGTAAAGTCGGCAATGTGTGCGGCAATCTTCTCGATGAGCAGCCGCCGCATCTCCGAGCTCCAGATGACCTCGGGCGTGTCGAACTCTCCGAGAAATATCTCAGCGAACTTCTCGGCGCTGTAGTTCTCGAGGAAACAGACCATTGCCTCCGGCAGCAGCTGGCCGAGAATGCTCCGATGCATGATGCCCGACTGAGATGTCTGAAAAGAGAACAGAGTTTAGTCAGAGTCTGGAGTTGCCCCATCCCGACTCACCTCCTCGCTGCGAAAGCCCTGCTTCATGTGCGTCATCTTCAGGAATCGCGTTATGGGCAAGATGTTGCTGCCCGTGTACATGAGCATGAAGTAGAAGACGCCGGTCATGTACACCTTCGGCATCTCTGGATTGTCCTCCATGATCTGGCAGAGCAGCGTGGCCACGCGCTCCAGCAGGCCTGGGTCGTGGGTCAGGCACACCTGCACCACGTGCGGCAGGCAGATGAACTCCGAGAGTTTCCTCGACAGCTTGGGTCCAGGTATGAGCACAGCGACCCCATTCTGGGTGCGGCTGGGAAAGAAGCTGGTGCACTTGATCAGTATGTCGAGTATCTTGGAGGCGAGCTCCGTCTCGTCGTAGAGCGGCGTGCCCTTGGCTATGAGGCACCATTTGAGCTGGGGTATCTGCTGCAGCGAGCGCCAGCCATCCATGCCAATGGCCCAGCATCGGGTCTTCGGCGTGATCAGGCCCTTGTGCCAGAGCTCTTTGAGCTCCGAGTAGGTGATCGGCCCTTGGCGCTCCGCCTTCTGGCCATCCTTTTCGATGTTGTAGTACCAATCCTTCTCCTCGTAGGCCGACATATTCGGACCCGCTTCGATCACATTCGTTTTGGTATTCAGCTGTGCGCGCCCCTTGTGCAGGTGAGCCAAGGTGATCAAATCCACCAGGCACTGCACATGATCGACCAGAGCGCGGCAGTTGGACTTCTCCAGCACTAGACAGGATATCAGATTGATCAGCGCATCGCGCATGGACGGGGAAAGGCACTGAAAGAGACGGAGAAAGCGGATCAATTTCAGCTTCAACTAACAGAGATTCGGCTGCTGTCCTACCCGATCGCTGAGCTGCAGGATGTAGGACATGTCGCTGAACTTGCCAATCTCCTTGTGATAGCGTCTGTAGACCTTGGCCAGCGCCTGCAGCGAAAAGACGGTCATCTGATCATCGTTGACGCGCTGCCGGCAGAGCACGCGTCGATACAGAGCATTGAACAGCTCGACGCTGGAAATGGAAACAGAGGTTAGTCAAAAGACCTTATATAAATAGCTGTTGAACCTACGGATCCTTGACCAAGTTCTGTGGCCAATCATCCTTCTCCAGTATGAGTCTTATGTAGTAGTCGCCTATTTTGATCTCCTCTGCCAGGCACTGGTAGCCCACCTCGAATTCCTGATAGTTCCAGGCCACGATCATGTTGCCAGCCAGGTCGCGATCGTTGAGGAATTGCCTCAGCTCGTTCTCCAGGCACATGCGCAGCTCCTCGCGAGTCTGCATTGAAAAGCAAAGTGAATAACTGAACAGATTCATAAATATCTAAATGTCTCCCACCTTATGGTTCCATATCAAGTTAGGCAAGCTGTGATCTTTGGCAAAGTTGTAGAAGAAGTAGGGCAGGTTAACGACCGCGTCCGAGGTCTTCTTCTTCTGTCGGCGATTTCGCAGCACGACGGGACGGTTTTTCAGTGCCTGGGCCGCGCCATCCTGCTGCTCGATGAGGTTCATGCCCCAGTGCTTGATGCCCTGCAAATGCTTCTCTATCGCATTCTTGCGCGTTTTCTTGGAATGTTGAATTGCAAATTTGAGATTGTCGCGAAAGTTGAGTTTGTCCTCCTCCACATCCGCCTCCGGCACGCTCTCCTCTGACTCCAGAAAGGTCAGCAAGCCCGCGGGCTGTAATAGAGCTCAAGTTAAGCAAAACATATGAGAGATATATCATTTTCGTATGACTCACAAAAATGCGCTTGAACAGTTCCATTGCCTCGTCGCTGTCTGTTAGCCAGAGGCCAATCAGATGCCTCGATAGCTGACGATGCGTTATCAGAGTGGGATCATTCGAGGGCGTGTAGAGCGCAACCAAGAGATGACGACACAGCGCCGCCTCGTCCAACGCCAGCGCCTGCATCTGCTGCGCCACATGCAGCTCGCCCTCCTCGATGATGGCGCGCAGCACCAAGCCGGCCCCCTTGACAATGGCCAGCGATGGATGCTGAAAGAGCTTGTACAACGATCTGCCACGCTCCGCCACCAGCTCGAGCAGTATATCGAACTGCTTGCCGTCCGTCGTCTCGCTGTAAGGCACGCACAGAGCGAAGGTCATGAAGTCGAGCATCGCAGACAAAACCAATGCGCCGCTGCCATGGCTCTGTAATTGAAAAGAATGCGACTTTAGTTTATGCCTTGCTCAGACTGAGAAACATCAATGGAAATCCATTGTTCCAGCCCTGCCTCTCTCTTGTTCTTTCAGCGTCTCTTACCACATGCATGGTCCACATATTGAGCAGCGTTTCGAGAAATGATTTCGATGACAGAATGGAAGATTTGTTCAGTTGCTCCTGCTTGAGGTCGTGATCCGTATTCACCGAGTGCATCAGCGAGTTGATCATATCGATCGCCGAGTAGGTGACAGCCAGGTCCTTGCGCCGCAGTGCAGCCACAATCTTGGTGCCAATTATCTCCCGAAAGCTACAAAACACAGATTATATATGATTGGACCACCTATAGTAGATAAACAAAGCCCATACCCTGGCAAGTTGGTGAAGGCCGCGTAGCCCACTTTGCTGGCCAGCAGGCGCGTGAGCGCATGGAATATTGCCTCCAGCTCGGTGTTGCTCAGCTGAGCCGTCGGACTGTCCAGCTCCTTCTGAGCCAAAGCCTGCAGAGCGCTCAGTATTAGCTTCTCCTTGTTCTCCGCAAATAAACTCTGTCGGGAGATATACACAATTAGTATAAATATAAATAGTCAAGCTGAAGTTGAGCTCACATCCTGAGTAACACTGTAGTTGAGTCCACTGTGCGGCACATTGGCATTGAAGCGTTCGAGAATCTCGTAGCGTTTGCTCGGATTCTGGAAATTGTTGATAACCAAACGCAGCAGATTCGCTTCCGTCTCCTCGTCCACTGAGCTATTGAGTGGCACGTAGCGCTTGCCCCTCGGCGTGTTGCCAATGCGTATGTGCACATCCTGGTTGCCACTGGACCGCACGGCGTCCAGCACAGTGGCCAGCAGAGAGTCACGGTCGTTGGTGCTGTAGCTGCGCACGATGCCATTTTTATACTCGATGCAGAAGCGCTGCAGATTGTCCTTATCGCGCACCAGGGCAAAGACGTCAGCGAGGGGTCGCAGCGTGCAGACGCTGTAGGTCTGCGGGTCGCGCTCCAGGAGCGTGACCTCTGTGAGGCAGAGAATGCGCTTGACTGGATCCGGATGCCTGGGCGTTATCTTCTGCACTGTGAACTCTGTCATCGAGGTCTGGAACTGATCACCGCTGCAAGAGATGGAGAGCATCATTCAACGATCTTTGATCAGTCTCACTCTCTCTTTCTCTCTCTATCAGTCCATCACACTCACCTGTACTTGCCGAAGCGCTCTCGCTCGAATTGCTCCCGTGTTATTTGACTTTTGAGTATTTTGGTTTCGATGCCCAGAAACTGAGACGAGCGTTGCACGATATTCTGCACGATCTCATGGTGATTGAGCGCCTTGAACATATGCAGGCGACTGAAGCCGCCGTAGGCCATCACGATGCCATTTTCATAGTCCGAGATGCCTGCTTAAAAGGTGCGCGTAAACGAGAAACCATAAAGATGAGTGTAAAACAAAAAAGAAGAAAAAAACAAAACAAGCAAAGCGAACACGTATTAAAATGTGAAACCCGGACAAGAAAACATTGAACATTGATAGGATAAAGATGAGGAGGAGGGGGATGCTGCAAAAGGCAGAAGTAAAGCTTAAAACAAAGCTAAATTTGAAGGCAGATCCGAAGAACGAAATAATGCCAAAGCAAAAGTAAAGGAAAATCCAAATACTACACAATCGAAGGAGCAGCAGGAAGGGAGGAATGAGAAGGGTGTTATAGGTACCTATTATTCCTTCAATATCCTTGTACATATAGCTAGTGAGCACATCGTTCGTTGTGGGATCCAATTGATCCAATGAGCAGGGCGTGACCTCCAGCACAGTGGGCAAACTAATGCCCGACCAATGATATTTATAAGCATTGAAGCGCTGCAAAAGAAACATTTCACTTAAGCAAATACAAAGAAATATATATGAAATGTGAATCAGCTTACGAGAGCATTTTTGGGCTTGTCAGCGAATTCCCTGTAATATTTCAATATGGAGCTGAGTATATCATTGCGATACTCCGATGAAAGTTTGATCGTATCCAATTTCTTATCCTTCTTTATTGTTAATACAAACTCATTTGGAATCTGCAATGCGAATTATTAATATGTATGTATGCATATATGTGTATATAATATATTTATACTCACATTTGAGGTCTTGGTGGGCGCGGCGGCTACGATATCCGAGTAGGTCCAGCGATTGGTTAGGTCAAATCTATCTGGATTGTAAGTGGAAATGCCACTGGTACCAATGGATAGAATCCTCTTGTATTTGCCCTTCCACGAATGCTTCGTCACAATGAAGCATTCCAGATCCAAATGCTCACGTGGCGGCAGCATCTTCCGAGCAATCCAAGAACTTCAAGAACTTCAACCAAATCCGTTTCCAATTATTTTACTCAAACTAGATAACAAAACTGCAAGAGAGCGCGAGAGAGACAGAAAATGAGATAAGCTAATATTCATACATTACTAGGTGTTTATGCTAGTTCCGATTGGCGGCACAGCTGATTCATAGCTGGAAATGTCCAACTCAAGAAATTGGCTGCTGATTAATCAACGAGCCATTGAGTAAACCTTTATCAACAACCACGGCCCCCACAAATGAGAGCAACAAAGACCGAAAAGGGGAGTAAACGTGACGACGACGTCGACGTCGACGGCTACGACTCCCAATCAGAATCAGCGGCGTTGCTAATTAGCTTAAGTGCTGTAGCTGTTGCTGCTGATGTCGATGTTGCGTCGCAACATTATCTAGCTCACCTTAAACATTTAATACATTTCAATTGTTAGCACTTTAGTTTTACAAATTATTGTTTATTATTTTATTTCTAATAATATTCCTCTTTATAGTTATTTGCAATTTTTGCATTTGCATTTTTTTTTACAACAGCAGCGAATGCAATGTGACCAGCGTGGTAAATCATCAAAATCACTACTAAAATATACCAGGGCTGCAGCGATAACTGAATTAGCAGCTAATCATACCATAAAATAAGGGGACACACAATTAGAAATTATTTTATTATATGTTAACATTTTAAATTTTTGTAGCTATAGTCTATGAGCCTTAGCTATGTTTTGGGTTAAAAGCTTTATGACTATCATTATCAGCACAATCCTTTTGGACAGGGCTTACTCAATGCAGTCATACGATAACATATCGATAATTTAGAGAATTGTGCGCGCCAAAAATTAAATGCACATTAATTTTCATAGCTTTTGCGCACTAAGTATATATATGTGTAATTAATATTATTTGCATTTTCGCAGCTTGTAAATAAATGCGCATTAAGCCGCTAACCTAGGTCATAGGCATTAAGTTAATTTCTCTAACAATAAAACTCGTATATCATTTGGCTTAACTAACATTAAACATTTTTATTTGATTGCGTGCAGATAAATAAATGTATTTTTTTTTTCATTCTGCTCTAATCTGTGTTGAATAAAACGTACATTATCTAAATGCAAATAAAGATGGCAGAGTTTATGTATGTTCATGTGTGTATGTGTGTGTGTTCCTATTTACTATATAAATTCAAGATAAAAAACTCTCACATTAACAAAACAAAAGCAATAAACAAACAAAAGTAAAAAACAATTGGACGACGATTCGTATTTTACACAAATGTAGAAATGATGCTGCATTATCTCAAAACTGAGCTCTAGCTTATATATATATAAATGTGTGTGTCTGTGTGTGTGTGAGTGTGTGTCATATAGTCATATAGATAATTTTATGGACACGCACTGCTTTAGCTTAGATTTTATAACCAGTTGATGGATGAACATGATACGAAGCTAAGTCTTAGACACACTTTACAAAAGAACCTAAGCATAGTTATTCTTATCATGTTTCTATAAATGTGTGTGTGTGTATGCTTAAAGCCCAATTTGATTGCTGGAATGCATCTGGATGAACGCAACAGCCGGTCAGCAGGAGCACTTGTTCTTGGTCTCTGCGCTCGCATCAGCCGCACTCAAATTGAATTTCTCCGCATCATTCGCATCGGCAGTTATCAGTTTGTCATTGATGAGTATCTGGGAATGATGGACAAAATGAATATATTTGATTGATTGATAGATTAATCACTTACTTTGTTCACCAAGGCACGCGCTGCTTCGTCGATGTTGATGTTCTCCTTGGCCGAGGTCTCGAACCAGCCAGCGAAACCATTTTCCCTCACATACTCATCCATGCGCTCCGGCTGCGTCACAATGCCCTGCTTCTCCTGATCGCACTATAAATTATAAGAAATATACAAGATATATATAGTAGATCACTCGATAAGACAGATCATAGTACTAAAGCGTGAAATTGATCTGATTAATAAGTAAAGGATAGCATCATCTGTTGATGGTCAATCAATCAGTCAATGCATCAATCCACCATCAACAATAATCAATTCCCTATAGTAAAACAGCAACATCTTACAGTCTTAATCAAAACCCTTAACAGATCATCACTAGATCAAATTCTTATCACATTGTTTAAACTCGATCAATCAATCAATCACACTGTACCTTATTGGCGAGCAATATGCAGGGTATGGGACTACCATCGGGTAGTTGAACCTTCGAGTCGAGATCCTCCTTCCACTTGCTGACGCAGTCGAAGGTTCCACTGCGCGTCACGTCGAAGACGATGAAAGCGCCCACCGCCTCCTTGTAGTAGACCCGCGTCATATTGCCGAATCTCTCCTGCCCGGCGATATCCCAGAGCTGCAGGCGCACTATCGTATTGGCATCCCAGTGCAGCACCTTCAATGCGAAATCCACTCCGATTGTCGCTCGATAGTTTTGGCTAAAGAACTGATGGACGTAGCGCTTGATGAACGATGTTTTGCCTGTGCCCAGCTCACCGATCACTAGGATCTTGTAGAGATGTTCACGCTTCTCGCCACTGGGCGACATTATGGTCTGAAAAAAGAGAGAATGAGACGGGTAGAGGTTAAAAGAGAGCGAGAACAAAAGGGCATACTCGACTGCAGAGGACTCTACAAAAGTTGACAAATTTATGGCTAAGCTCGATGCAGGCCTCAATAGGCATGTCTATATGGATAGGCATCCAATCCTATACGAATCAGTGATACATTTAATTAATTCCCCATTGCACACGATTTAACGAATATACTCGCTTTCCACTGCGCGAGTGAGCATAAGATTGTAGTGATTCATTCTGGGAGACCCATAGGGGCACATTCAAGGAAATCCTAGCGCTTCATCACAGTCATAAATAAATTGTAAGAAGACGTTCTCTTTACACTTGATAAACGAACACTTAAAGAGGGAAGGGGTTGGGGAAGGGAGGTAAAGCTGTTGTTAGCTGTTCGGCTCGAGGGGTCGTACGATGTCCGACGTCCGACGTCCGACGTCCGATGTCCGACTATAGGGGGCAAACACTTTTGCGGCTTCTTTTGCTTGTTTTTTCGAACTGCGGCTGCGATTGAGTCCAATGCACAGCTTACCGGTTCCATTTCCTGGTCCATAGTCAAATTGCCAAAGGCCGGCATGGGCTTGGAGTCTCTGTCCAGCTCCTGCTCGTCGCCTGTGTCCTGATCCTCGCCGTACTCGCTGGCCACCGACTGGTAGCGCACCGTCTCGCGCCTGCCCTCGATGCTGTCGTGATCCGATAGAGCCAACTGCTGCTTGAAGCTCAAGCGCCTCAGGCTGGAATCGCTGGGCTCCTCGCTGGAGCTGGGTTGCTGATTGGCTGCGGCGGCTAGAGCTAGCTCGTAGGCGTCCGGGCCGCGGACCGCGCTGCCAACGGCAAAGCGCACGACGGGCGCAACTGATGTCTGGGCTGATTCGGCTAGTGAGACGGCGTCCAACGACTCCGCCGGGCTGACCAGGACGAGGGTGGACGAGGTGGGCGCCGAGGATGGGCTCAATTCGGGCGTGGAACTGGCAGGAGGCGGCGCTGGCTGCAACTCCGAACTGGGCGGCGTCACTAGCGCCTCTTTCTCCAGAGCTGCCGTATTGCTGCCTTTATTCAAACGATGTCCACGCTGCTGCTGCTGCTGCTGCAGTTGCTGCTGTTGCATCAATGCACGCTTCTCACGGCTGGGCAGGCTTAGGGCTTTGCTGGCACTGCTCGACTTGTGCTGCTCCCCAGCGCTGTTGGCTGACTGATTGCTCGATGCGCGGCTCGGCTTTGCCGGCGCTCGTTCGCGCGGCGGCGTATCTCGTCTGCTCTCTGTGATAACGATTTTCTCCTCAATCTGAGGCGCTGCTCTCAGCTGTTGCTTCGGCTGCTTCGTCTGCTTCGACTGCTTCTTCAGCTTGCTCTGCTCTTTGGACACCACCTTGGCCACAATTAGCTTAGCTGTCTCTTTTGTCGCTGTCGCTGTCGCTGCTGTCGTCGCTGGCTTTACCGTTGCCGTCGCCGTTGCGGCTGTCGCTTCTTCTGTTGCCGTCTGTGTCGGTATCGGTGTCAGGTAATCCGTCTCGCTTCTGCCTTTGACTTCGACAGTCTCAACTTTCTTGCCGCTTATGGTTATCTTTAGTGTGCTGCTGCTGCCTAGACCCGTGCCCAGGGCCCGTTCCCGTTCCCGTTCCCTGCCGCTGCTGCTGCTCTTTAGGCTCAGCTCATCGCTCGTCGCCAGGCTGTGCGGTCGCTCTTTGGTCTTTGGCTTCAGACTTCCCAGCAGCAGGCGACGCGTTAGACTCTTCTTCTTTTGGCTGCTCTTCAGCCCGCTGTCCAGACTGATCTCGCCCAGGCTGGTCAGATCCTCGGCCTCGCCGCTGCTGATGGCCGTCAGCTGCTCCGCGCTGCTGGGCTTTGGCTTTTCCTTCTCCTGTTTCTTGGTCTTGAGACTGCGAAAGGCGGCGGAGAAACGCGAACGTGCCTTGGCCTTAGGCGATTCTAGCTCCAGATCCTGCTCAGCTGTTGCTCCTCCTACTGCTGCTTCTGCTCCTCCTTTTCCTTCACCTTCTGCTTCTGATGTTGCTGCGTCTCTTTTCACTTTCTCTCTCTCTTTCGCTTTCGCTTTACTCTTGCCTGTCTGCGCCTGCTCTGCTTTTGCCTGTTTGTCGGCCTTTTGCATATTACTTCAGCACTGTTGCCTCTGGCTGGTGTCTGGGGTATCACATGGGGTAGCTCGATTGCTGGCAGTTATCCTGCACACACACACACACATACATGCACACACACGCACACGCACTGTTCACACTCTTCGCCAGTCGCAGCGACCGTAACGAACATTTGCAAATGGTGCACTGAAAATCGCATTGCTAATGTCTCAGTTTTTATAAATTTGTGTAACGCCTCAGAGATCGAGGGGCCCCAGCCCTCCTGCCCCTGCCCTCCCCTGGTTAGGCCCCTGCGCTGGTTGTGGTAAGGTTTTGCATTACATTCACATCAGACAGTTAACCAACACGCTTACCAACACTGCCCAGCCGAGCTGCGATCGCTGAATGTGCCCGCAAAATGCGGCGACACTCGCTTATCAAGCATGGGTCTTTGTTCTAATGAATGAATCCGTCTCTATTTTTTGATATACTTGACTCCACTATGTCAGGGGCAGCGGCTGTGTATGCCAAATGGGGCGTGGCGAGGGCTAACAAGCAGCTAACTGTCAACTGACCAGAGCCGGGGCGCGCGAATAACTAGTTTAGCTAGTTCTTCGCCGCTTGACCCTAAGCACTTCGCGGGCTTCCTTTTCAAGCTGAGGATTTGCCAGCGAGAGACGCGACTCAAAGAGAATCACAAGCAGTGGGTGGCACCTACATACGTGTGTATGCGGGCATAGACAGTCGTATATGGGGGCTATATAGAATTACGTTTATTGCAAAACGTGGTAAGCCACAATAAAGACATATTGCATATATACAATTACACCCGACCTAGCTACCCCCTCAGTCCCCTCTCTCTACCCCTCACTCTCTCTAAGTGTGGGTTGAAGACTATGCGGAAGATAGAGCCGATGATTTGTGTGCAGTGATGTCATGTCAAATCTCACGTAACGATTTGCTCGATTTGAAATAGCATTTGGTCTATATATAATAAGCTAACTTGGCATATCATTAGCCGATCTATAAGCCCCTCACTGCACTTGACAACCAAATACACACTCTGCGGTTCTACAGACTTATATTCTATGTTTGCTATATTCCATATGCTGTTCAATTGTAGTCAAAAGTTTCCCCTTTCCTCACGGAAAGCCAGGAGATGCATTTCCATAATCAATGCAGACAAATGCGAGATATGAAAAGTCTCCTCTGTCTATGCATAATTTAAGAGAAGGATTTGGGAGTAGGGCAACACGATTAGAATACATTTGGCATCTGGACGATGCAGATATGACAGAGAAAAGGCAGAGAGAGAGAGGGAGGGAGGAGCAGTGTACTCTACTTTACTTTATACTTTACTGTACTTTACATAGGAAAAATAGATAGACATAATGTACAGAGAATGAAATGAAATGAGCAAGCCGAGATAGGAAGAGAAAGTAGATAAAGAAGGAACAAAGATAGAGAGCGAGCGAGGGAGGGAGGGAGATTGAGAGGGAGAGATACAGTAGACACAGGGAGATACAGAAAAAGAGTAAAGATAGAAGGTGAGAGAAATGGAGAAATAGACAGGGAAGAAGGGGCTGAAAAGCAGAGTGGGAGAAGGTGAGATTGAAGAGATAGATAGGAGAGAGAGAGAGAGAGCGCGACAGACAGAGATAGAGAGCGAGAATCAGAGAAAGGAGAGTAGATGAAATAAAAATAAGTGAGAAAAGAGTAAAAAAGTAGCAGAAATAACATAAGCATAAAGATCAAAAACACAAATAGTAGAAGCAGAGAAATAAGTGAAAGAGAGTGCAAAATGAAGGCAGAAAGAGACAGAGACAAATCTAGAGCTAGAGAGAGAGAGTTAATGTTTTCTACTCAATTTCCTTAAAGTATTTTGATTTTACCTTTGCATTTGCATTGCACTTAAAGCTCCAATCATGGATTTATATGTAACCCTTTTCAGCCTACTCGCTCAACTAGTTGAGTTTGGTCTGCTTGCTCCTCACGCTCGTCTCAATGATTTAGACCAAGCACCTGGTGCTTTACCTTTTCCCTTTAAGGTAGAAAGGCCGTTAAAACCGTTTGCATAAGAAAATTCACTTTCAGCTAAAGCGAGAAATTCTTTTGTGGCACACTGAAATGTTTGCACGCAATCGACAAAGGGATGAACGGGCGGGCGGGACGAGGGGAGTTTGAAGTGTTTAGCAAAAGAAGAGAGGATATGTGAGCATTTGAAGCATTTCACCTAAGCGCTGCAATTACAAACGACCCCAATCTAAACAAAAAAAAGCTGAAACTGGAGCTGAACTCAATGAAAAATGGCAGACAGAGAGAGAGAGAGAGAGAGAGAGAGAGAGAGAGAGAGAGAGAGAGAGTTACAGAGTTGTGGCGTGTTTAGTTAAATCAGTATATAATAGAACTAGTAGGTCCTTTGGCAACTAGTCTGAACGAATCCATATGCGAATTACAGTAGAACTTCGCTAATGAGCTCACACATACCATACGAAAGACGAAATGAAATATTATATGAAAATTATATACGAATTATATAAGTAAAATACTAAAAAATGCTATTTCTTTGAATTGAGAAGTGAATGTTCGTCTTAACATTGTCCCACTGTACTTGGGTTTTGCATGTTGCACGGCATTAGCTGCCTTGTGGGCGTCATATTTATGTGGGCGTGGCTCAGACAAATACTTCGACTGAAATTGTGTAGGCACGCCCCCCAATTTGCCCCAAACGGAAATGGAATCGGAATTTTCATGAATGGGGCTTTTCATGTTGCCACGAAAGTATGCAACACTTTGGCCGAAGGTGGCAAAAATATGCAATGCTTATGCGAGACTTTACTCGAGGGAAACTTTGCTTTTCATTGCAGCAAATTCGAGTTAATTATTAAATTAATATAGCGCTGGAATTGAGGATTAAATATGAAAACATAAATTTTATGATGCATCGGAATATTAGAGATAGAAGAAATCGGAAAATTAATGAAAAATAAAATTGGTAAAGTATAAGGTGTAAAATATTACATAAGAGAAAAATATCTAGCTATAATATGGAATATGTCTGCATATATATATGGATATAAAAATATGTATGTCTCTTTATTTTAAATTGTACATATACATATGAATATAATATATTTCTATATACATCTGTTTCTGTATTTATCCCTTCGTCTATATATGAAAATATCTATCAGTAATTGTGTTACCATTTGTAGATAAAAATATATCTCTCTTTCGCTTCTTCTCTCTAAATATATAGCGGTATATAAAGCTGAAGGTATGCCTATCCCACTTACTGTAGCTTTATGTGTCTTCATATCTGCATCTGCATCTCAATTTTATCTCTTACCGTTTCTATATAAATATTTCTATGTATGATATATATGAATCTGTGTGAATATTAATATCGAAATCGATATCTTCATCCGAATCTGTATCTATTTATGTATGTCTATCAACTATTGTAGCTGTATCTACAGCTGTATTTATTTTTATGAATGTATCTCAATGTTGCAACTGCCACTGCTATCTATAGCTGTGAGAGACTTTTGAAAACGTGACCTTGCTCTGTCTTTAGTATGTGCTCGCATAATAGATAATAAATCATAGAGATATAAATATATTGTAAGCACATGAATATCTCTGTGTGTAACTTGCGTGTGGCAGATTAAAATGTGAAACTAAAAATTGTTGTTTAGTTGCACCAGCAGCAACAACAACAATAACAACAACAAGAGAGTCACAAAGTGCATTGGCTTCAGGCCTGCAGCTTGCAACGATGCGCAAAAGCTGATTATGCAAATTTATAAGTATATATAGTGATGGAATATGGAATATATATATATATATATATATATATAGTGAGAGAGATGTTATATTCTAGGCGATTACTGAATGAACATTTTTGTACACGCGGCGCATATTTGAAACGCTGCGCAGGCATCGATATTGATATTGATATCTTATCTCTGCAAATGTCGAGTCACCCAAAAAAAGAATAAAGAAACAAAAAGGTGAGCACTGATTAGATTGAGGAGAAGCAAAGCCAAATGCAGGCATGATTCACATTTAAAAATGCCAACAATTATTAATGTTTGTCTTTAATTAAGACGTGGGCTCATATGGAGGGGGTCTCTTTAATGTAGCTCCCATTCCATTCCATTCCATTCCCCTACCCCACTGACCTTAAAATCGTGACGTGAAACGCTGCGAATATGTTCCAAGTTGAGTCCAATAAGACAATGCATATATCTAACTAGCAATCGTTTAAGTATCGCCCAGACACACCCACACACACACATGCACACTCAATTTGCTGGGCAGCCAACCTCGACCGGCTTGCCTATATATATTGTATATGTATTTGTATATAGTATATCGCATATTGAGAGTGAAATTCCATTGCCCATAACACGTGCCACGGCTCGAGGCAGCGGCATTTGTGGCAGACAGCCCCGCCCAGCTCGCCTCTCTCCTCCTTTGCCCACTTCGCCTTTATCGTCGTGTTTATTTGGTCAACAATTTAGATTTCATTTCTTCTTAACTCTGTGGAAATTTCTGTGACATAAGATTCGAATGTATTTGTTTTTTTTTTTTTTTCTTTTGCCTTATTCCCTTTTTTCTTGGCAGCTTTTTGTTTATAGGCTGAACAAAAGTTAACATGATCTTGAAATGAAAAATTGAAAAAACTATTTATAGAGATGACGACGAGTAAATACCCTTGCCGACAGGCAAGATATTTTAAGACAATTTTATGCAAGAAAAATTAGACTTCAAAGTAATTTAATACTTCCAGCCGGCTTCCATTTAACAATCATTCCAATTTGCTTTTCTGATTCCAATTTAAAAAAAGTACTTGCAAAATAATAAACTTGTTATTCATCATCACAATTGATTCTATTTACACTTCCAATCAGACATTATAAATATTGTATTGGAATTCTTGACATATAAATATGTATATTTCAGACAGTTCATTAGTGCCTGGTATGCTCTATAATAATATTCGAATACCCAACCAAACTCATGCGCTCTTTCTTTCCCCCTCTCGCGCGCGATTCTAATTGGAAAGTCAAGCGCAGTCGAATAATAAATAAATACTTCCAGTTCTCCGCTTTCGTTGCATTCCTCATTGCCACAGTTCCAATTCCAATTACAATTCGAGCTCGAATTCGAATTAGCATTTTCAGCTCTTTTTTCGCCGAGTTGAGCGTGATTTAAGCTTATTGATTGTGTTATACGCGAGAGCTTTGAATATATTAACAATAACAACAACTGCTGTTACAGCAATTGCTATTGTTGTTGTTGCCTGGTGGGCTGGGGAGGCGAGTACGATAAATACTTGTACAAATACATATGTAGCTGACAGAGAGCGACATGACTTTTATTGCAAAACTTGGACAGTGCGAGCGGAATTGTTAAACTTTTTTCGGGTTTTATGCAACATTAAAATATAATGAGGGTTGGCATATCCACATATGTAAATAATAGTCGCTCTGTCTGCTTACATTAGTCAACTTCTTGAAGTGCCCTCGCGCAGTGAGATTTCATGTACTCTACTCACCCCATTATACAGATAACCGTTATTCCGATTGATATCCATGTTGTTGATGCGTGCCGCCGGCATTTCCGCTGTGCTAAGCGCCTCAACGGCGTTGAGATCGATTTGTGGTTTAGGCGACGCGTACGCTGGCGTCGCGCTGCGCAGCGAAAAGTTGAAGTTGCTAAGCTGCTGCTTCGAGTCCAATTGGAGTGCTGGCTGGTGGCGTGCTAATAACGGCGATTCCTTGGCTCTGAGTGCGCCTAATGAGACGACGCTTTGCGGCTGATGCTTATACTCAACCGGCGATTGGTCCTTCTCAGCGCTGTAGCAAGCGTAAGCGAGATGGCAACGTACGCAGGCACAGCTGCTGTTGCTAGTGTTGGAGTTGGTATTGTTGTTGTCGTTGCTGTTGTTGTTGTTGCTGCTCAGATAACTGAACGACTTGGATTTGGAGTTGGTGCCGACAGAGCTGAGCTCCGGCTGAGAGTCGCAGAGGTTGCGGCGTCCGGCTGAGGATGAGACAACACTGCAGCGAATAACGCTAGTTGCCATGCAGTGGCAATGGGGTTTATGTGGGGGTGAGTTGCGTGTTATTGCTCTTTAGACTTTGACAAATAACTCTATTTGTTGCTGTTCTTGCTTTATCACTTCACTTGTCTGCTCCGCCAGTCAAGGTCATTCGCACGCTCTTTATCTACTCACACACTACACATAAATATACACATGCAAATGCATACACATGTGCGTGCTGTCTCTATTTGTTCTGTTTTGTTTGTACCGTTTATTTCGCCTTGTCAACTCTAACGGCTCAGCAACATGTGGTTGTCGAAAAAAGTTCCACTGTTCCGCTCCTCACTCTCTGTCTATCTCCCTCTTCCTTTCACACTCTTGCTCTCTTCGCTTTTGTTCCAACGGTAATAAATGCGGCTGCACTTGAACTTTCGGCGCGCACTTATCAAAATTACAATTTATTTTTAACAATGCAAAAATTTTGTTGGTGGTCAGGTTATCTCTGTTTCTGACACTTTATGGGGTTTATTGAACTCGCTCGATTTGGCTGCAATTGCTGCACTTTTTGACTAGCGCCAAATGTCAAGTTAAGTAAACAAATTGCAAACTGGTTTTTCGGGCCAAGAAATGGAGCACTCAATTAAGTATTAAAACATTTAACATTCACACGGCTAGTTGCATAAGCCTTTATTTTCATTTTAATTATTGTTGTATCGATATTGTTGTTGTTGTTGTTATTATTCCTCCTTGGCGTTAATTTCATATCACGACAATTAAATTCACACACGTACGAAAAGAGAGACTCAAAAAAGACGCTCGCTTTACTTCATACAAGCTCACAAAACAAGCGCAGCACATCCACACGCTGCCACATTCAACTATCAACTGAACGAAATTCGTTGAGAGCTTCAGCTGAGCGAAACGGTTGATTGAATAGCTGAAACGGTTAAACAAGAAACGGGTTTACTTTTGCGCGCCAATTTTACACATTTGAATGGAGTGCTGACAATTATGGACTATGTTAATAGAATGGATGACAACTCTTAAATTTATTGTCAGGAATGTAATCAACATGAAAATGTTATTTAAAAAAACTAAATAGGTTGCGATATTATTAATATATGTTTATTAATTGACTATTGGAAAAGATATTAGTTTTCTCTAAAATACAAGAGACAGTAATTGAACGAATGGCCCAAACGGTTAATGTTAGCTTCGTTCAGCTACAGCGCGCCAATTTGAAATTCGAATTGAACGTTTGTCGACATCCCTTAATAATCACATTTAAAGTAAATCAGACATATTGTACATAAAAAACATAGAAATGTGGTGTTATTACAAATTATATTTCTTAAAATTAATACACAGCTATATTTTAAAGCGAGGCTCTCCACTGGTACTTTGACTTAGAAAATATATATAAAGCTTCTTCGATTTCCTATTTATAATGCTTTTGCGTAGGAATATCGTTTGCATACAGACTCTACTTCATAACAATTAAGGTATATCAATCTATAAATAATATTAACATATTAACAACTTATTGTGACCATTGCTCAACGTATCGAAAAATTTCGTACTAAATTAAAACAAATGTACAAAAAAGGCACAGCTTAAGCGGGTTCTTTCTTGATATTGTCAATCTCCTTGAGACGCTTGCTTCGGGCCAGCATGAAATGCGAGACGTTCTCATAAACCAAGAACGTGATCATGCAGGCGGGCACAACCCTTATCAGACTCGCCTTCAAGCCCTTGTAGAAGCCCACCACACCCTCGAACCTGCAATGAGAATCAAGCAATAAGAATATAAGTATCTTGTCTTCACGCATCTTAACTACTTACAATGCAATGCAATTCATTTCAGTTTAGCAAAGAGATTCTGCACAATCAAAAAGAACTTCATATAGACATACACATATGTAAAGATATATATTCATATACTACTTACTTACTGAGGCTGAAGGCGAAATAAAAAAACAACTCGTGTTGAGAGCTTGTGGCAACATATTTTCTTTTATGTAGTTTCTTAGCATTTTAATGTTTTAAGATATTGCGATTTCTATATATCTGTTGCTAATATTCTTTTCATGAAAGTTTCTTTTGTTTTTCTTTTGTTCGGTTCACATTTTAAATGTAAGACTAAATTTATTTAGTTTTTTCTTTTTTCGATAAAAAACGTGTAAAATTATGAAGAATCTTTTTGCCAAAACGAAAATTAATTACGCCTAACTAGAACAATTTATGTAAATAAATAATTTAACTAAACTATAAACTAAAAATTTGTGCAAATTCTTTGAAATTACATTTCACATATTTTCTTTTCATTTAGCACAAGTTTACTTATCGAATTATATAGTATATGACAAAAATCATATAGTATTAATTCTAACTATGGAATTAACTTAATCTCAAATTATGTATACTAACTATAATTAGTTACAAATGTAAAACAAAATCATGAAACAATAATACAAAATTATGATGCGCTTTGTCATGCAGCTAAACTTCCGCGTAGATTCGTGTGTATATTCATATATATTTATAGATATATATGGGTATATCTTATACATAACTATAATCTAGTTGAACTAGTTGAATACTCTAATACGCCTAGCTGGTCAGCTTCTCCCATATCAGCATAACCATGCAAATGTTGGGCGTTACGTGGACCAAGTACGGCACGAGTCCCTTATAGAAACCGCGCATACGTTCGTACCTCCAAGTCTGTTTGATGCAGTCCCAGGTGCCGTTATAACGATGGTGATGATCCTGTAGACGGGCACGAACCACCTGATATGGATATGTGGCTGCTGCTGCAATCAGCTTCGACATCGCCGCAAATGCCAAATATTCACTCGTTGCCTAATAGAGGGAGACGGCGAGAGAGAGAGAGAGGAATGTTGAATTTAGTTGAAAATAAAAATAAATTGAACAGCTGCCAAATAGGCATATATAGCTATACTATATACATATATATACATATGCGATCGCACGCGCTATATACGACATCTGTAGCTATATATCTAGTTGGCAACAGCTGGATCATGTGATGTTACACACCAATTTCGTGTCGATGGGCAGCTTGCGATATTCATTATATGCGTTCTTCATCTCCTCGTAGGTCATGAACTGAATGGCACCATGCGAGACGCCGAGCATGCCGGGCACAAAGCCCCGGTACAACCCGCGTATTCCCTCCGTCCTGTAGATCTCTGCGAGAGCGTGAACCATGCCTCGGTATTCAGCGCTGCCCGCTGCATCGTATTGCAGACAGAGACGCGTCTTCACCACCCAAATGGGATTTGTAAGCAACAAAGTGAGGGCGCCCGACTCGGCGGCTGCCAACATGTGCATTGTGGGGCCTAGCGACATCGTCGTATTGCCACCCTGAATAAACGTCTTGATGGTGTTGTAGCTATAGGGTAGAGGGTAGAAGAGAATTGTTAATCAAAGGCTAATCTACTACAGCTTTGTAGTTACTTACAACATAAAGTACAGACCCCACGAGGAGCCGGAGCCCCAGACATTGGGTGTAACGCCCTTGTAGAGTCCACGGAAGCCCTCCTGGCGAAAGATGGTGGTAAATGCGCTGCCCAATCCACGATATTGAGGCACTGCCGCTGTGCGTCCGTCATTGACTGTAATTGAAAACACAAGCGAAAATCGTAAATGATAAAATTAATATGTTTATGAGCTGTTTACTTAAAAGTCTAGACATTAACCTTCAAGCACTAGACTGCTCCTAGACGCGTGACACAAGTGACTAATAGAGTGATCAAGTTTAGGTACTTCTTTTTTATCAAATTGAAAATGAGTTGCAAAACTTTGCAGTTTTTGATTAGGTTTGATTAGCAAAGAATAAAAGTTTCAGCCGTGTATTCTTCAGCAATCTGCAACAAGTTTTGCTTTACTAATAACTATGAATAGTAAAGTGTATATATACTTTCAATCGGTCAATCAACTACCCAAGAAATGTTGAGATTGAGTGATTCATAGAGCAATGCTCAATCAGTCAATCAACTAGGCAGAAATTTCTTCACAGCTTTTGGCAATGCTTTTTAGCCGACTGTACAATCAACTGAAGCTATTATTGTTCTTGTTGTTGATTTTTGGGCACTGCCTAATGGCCGGCTGCAACAACAACAATAGCAGTCAATAACAACCTAACAACAACTTGTTGTTTTCGCGGCCAACAGAGATAGCGCTAATTGTTTGCAACGGATGTGATAACGAGTCCAATTGGAAAAATGGCGAATGTGGTTGCTATATAGGCTGGCTGTTGCTATAGCATGACTTTCGATGAGTCTATAATTATTTAAATATATATATTTAAATGTATATATTTGTGTGCGTATAGGACACAGAAAAAGAAAACAAAAGTTAATAACAAGCTGCTAATAAGAACCGCTGACGCCTCGATCTGCCCTGACAACAGCGACGTTTTGGGGGCTCGTCTCTTGTCGACAGATTCTAATAATAGATGGCGCTGTTTTCGCTAGTTTGACTTGCGGTTGACTTTGGCGTGGAAGCAAAAGAACGAACAGAGGCAGACGCGTACACACGAAATGTCCTGATTCGAAAGTCACAGGAAAGGGAAATAAAAAATTAATATGCGTGCATAAACTGATAAAACAAATATAAAACAGCTGATGCTTGAACTCTGATCGAGCACACGAATTTCGCTTGTTTTGCAGCGCTGACAAAACTGCGCACTTGGTAACAACATTTAGAGTTTACTTAACCAGTTGCTTCTGCTTCTGCTTATACACACACACACACTCATATATTAATGTAGATGTATGCCGTTAACAAATCGTACAGTCAACATGTTGGTCACGTGATGACGCTGAACGGCAGCTATAAACAAGCGAATACGCAAGAAACAGAAGTGCAAACGTCGACTATGTGCTACCCTGTAAGCAGCAGCATATGCTGTGCTAGATATTTTAGCGTGCGAAATTAACATATCTACATAGATAAATAATATATTACTGTTTATTTTTAGAAATGTCATCTATCGTAGTTGCCAACCTCTCATCCTATCTAGCATTCGCTATGGCTTTATGGCACCATTGTATACCCATCAGCTGTTGCTTCAGCAAACGGTATAATGAAGATAAACAAGTTTACGCCATTCGCTGACGTTTGGCTTCGTTTTTCCCCCGCTAGGTGCGTCATACAATCGCATGTATGTATGTGTTCATGTACAAACTTATATTGATTCCACTGATGAGCGAGCGTGAGTGTTGCAAATTCTTCTCCATAGATGGCCTCAGCATATGTTTTCATAAGATGGAGTCATACGATCTGATTCTTCGTTTACTTTTCAGCTATTTTGTTGCGCGCTTGAACGTTTTTCGCATAAACAACTTAATTTGTTGCTACTGTTAACGTATTTAAATAACACTTGCAAAAATGTATTTACCAATCTGATTGGTAATATTAAACAGGTTAAGTGAAAAGTTTAGCGACTGGCAAAACAAAGTTAATAAATGTGAAAACAATAAAAATACAATGACAACAACACAAACCTGTTGCCGTTGTTATTGTTATGTCTCATTATTGAACAAAATCAAGCAAAATACGGAAATAACAATGTACTCTATACGAGGACAACTATGAAAAGAGCTTTTATTACGTGTACTAACATAATAGCTGAATGCTGACTCATGCCGTTCAAAGTACAGTAGAAGTTCACCATACGAAACTTTCTTAATTACTAATACACTTTTCGGTCAAGGTAGTCCTCACTGTATCTATTATTGAGGCCAATAAATGCCAACAACAATTTTGCAAGGGGGCGTGTGCTTCTAGCTTGTTCTAGTACGTGCGTAGATTGCGCCTAACATTCCCGCTGATAACTCAACTAAATGTAGCATAATCGGTCAGCGAAAAAAAAAAAGAGAAAACTGAGGATTTGTTTTCGCAAATGTCAAGACGTCAATAAATTGCTGTCGAATGGGAACGCAATCAACAGGCAAGTGTTTATTTATATATTTACATATTAATAGGTTTTTCTAAGCTCCACGTGCAGCCGCTTGTTTATTTGCTTCTATTACAACATTTCCAGACTAATTTAACGCTTGCTCGAGGAGCTCGTGGAAATTTTCAACTGCAACTACAAACAGTTGATAAGCCGGAAAGAAAGAGAGAGAGAACAAGCAATGCAATCGCATGCAGTGCTGAACTAGTTAACTAGGAAAAAGGCTAAATTAGGCGTAAATAAAATAGGCTACATAATAATAGCATTACGACAAATAGCTAACAGAAATAATGCAGGTTTATTAGACAAATTCTGTATACAAATAAAAGTTAAATTCACATTACTATGGAAACTTTTACACTCATATATAAATCTGCCAGAAAACACTCTGGCATGCGCTAGAGAAAATCTGTCTTTGCAGCTAGACAGCTTGAACGACAGACACAACAAACAAACTGCGCAACACTGAATGAATCCAAAGCATTGAAAGAGGAAGACGCAAATCTACAGTTACAGTTTACGGTCACGTGCTAGACGCTCGTATCTCGCGTAGACGGAATGATCGATTCGTTGTACTCACCAGCAAAGCGTATTTTAATGAGATCCAGTGGGTGAAGGATGAGCGTGGATGCAACGCCGCCCGAGACGCCGGCAACCAGATGTTCGTATTTGACGTGGGCAAACACATTGAATTTGCCAGGGCTGCTGGGCGCTGTATTTGCGTTCATTTTCGATTGCGCGATTTGACTTTGTTGTACTGTTATTTTTGATATTATAAGCAATTAGCTTGCTCTTTTACTCTTTATATATATATGTATGTATCTATATATGTATGTGTATGTGTATACGTATTGTATTTACAATCTTTGGCTTATAGCTGCGTCTTTGATCTACAGCGAATCAGAGAAACTCGTTACACATGGCCGCAATTCGCAGTGAATTCGTCTTGTTGCTAAGCGCCGATATATTTTGTCTGCTGCTGGTGCTGGTGCTGTCGCTGCTGCTGCTGCTAATGTTGTTGTTGCTGTTGCTTCGTATACTTAAACATTTCTGCCTTTGTTTTGTTGCCGAGCACATATTTTCCCTCTCTCTTTGGGTTGTTCAGTTCAAGTATTTTCGCTTTTCAATACAGTTACTCTGCAGCTCTTAGCACATAAATTGTCTATATAACTGATGAAATATTCAGCCGAAAACTGGGAAGTTTGACGGACGCCTTTTCGTCTGCTTCGTTTTCATTTGATGCTTAGTAAATATTCATTTGCAAATGCTGAACATTTGCTTATGTAACGCCGTTTGCATTTCTCTTGCTTGCCACAATTAGACTGCTTAGTATATTATTTCACTATTGCAAAATACACGTGAAGGCGATTAAATAATGACAGATTATTCTTTTTTCTACTATATGAATGCGCGTGCACAAAATTTTTTTATCTGTGGCTTTGACTCTCACGGCGCAACTCTCTGCTACGTGTTTAACCGAACGACGAAGAAAACACGAATGAACCGTTCAACAGCCGATGTTGGGCTTTTGTAGTGTTTAACGAAATATATCGATGTATCGATAAATGAACTTTATGAACTTTAGCAGTTGAGTAAATGTGGGCCTTTAAGCTGAATGGCATTTACGAGGGCGAATCAAGGAGTATTAGGTAATAAAGCTTACTTATTTGATTTGATGAAATTTAAAATAATTTGAATAAATGTTTTTCGAATATGCACGATATAATTTGAAAACAATTAGACAGTTCCTCGTATTTTAACTCATTTAGATAAGTCAACATATTGAGACAACAATTTTATAATGGGAATTTTAATAATTTTGACTTTTATTTTATCAATCACACTTTTCTCTGCTGGCAACGGTTGCTTTTCGGTTCATAATTGTGATATGTCCGTCTATATTATCGATATTTTAGTACAATATATCGTTTCAGCAGCCCTATACAGTCTGACCGTATTGCCACTAACCAGAGTGCTGAACTGCCATTAATTCAAAAATTTCAAAATCTCATCTTTGTTTTTATTTATTTCGTATCAAACTTTAAATTATTTATACAGCGATTTGTTTATAGTCAGCACTTTAACATTATTATTTGTTGTTTTCTTTGATTGTTGCACAATCTTCAATATTTTGAAAATAGTTTCGTTGGTTTTCCTTCTTTTATTATTACAAAATACAACTTATTATTAGTTAGAACAAGAAAAGTTTTTGTGTTTAATGTTTAATGAAAGCGGCGGACAAATTTTCGCGGATGCCTAATTGTTATAAAAGCTATTGTCATGGATATATATATATATATATTGCCTCAATAGGGGGTAATCAGTTATGTATGTATATATGTATGTATATATATATATATATATATATATATATATATATATAAATATTTATGTGTATATGTATAGAAAAGTTCGTAATTTGTGTGTAAATTGGTAGGACATAGCATTACTTTTTAAATGATTGCAATTTAGTCTATACTTTGATTCTTTTCTTTTCTGTTTTGTTTTTTCTTTTTTTTTGTTTTGTTTGTTTTGTTAAATTTACAACAATTTCACATACGAAAAACACAGCTCGACTTAATGCTTCGTTACGATCTTTTGCAGCTAGTCAGGTTAACAATATATTGTTTTCTTTTTAATTTTTTGGCAGGATTTTCTGTGTGTTTTCTGTATGTATTCCTTTGCTTCTTCCATTTAGCTCGTACAAAGACCTAACATTAAAATTATATAAAATAAATAATTGAAAATCATAATCATAGACGAAAGACAACTTTCGCGCTCTCTTTCTTCTTCTCCTCTTGAGCGTGTACAAATAATAATCATCATCATTCCATTCCATTCCAACACGACTCTGTGTGCTTCCTCTCTCGCTTTCTCTGCTCGGCTTGGCTCTGCTTTCTGTCTGATACGTTCCCCTCTTTTACTTCCGCTCTTTGTGCCAACTGCTTTTGCTCTCTCTCTCTCTCTCTCTCTCTTCTTTTTAGTCATCTTCATGCGCATTATCCTTTGCTGTGCTGTGGTCATTGGCACTTTCGCTGGCCGCTGGTTGGCTGCTGCTGCTGCTTTCCGCTGCCGCCGCTGCTCCGCTGCCATTTTTATTGCTATTCCGTGCATCCGTCTCATCGCCAGCAGCTGCATTGACCTTCGCCTCCAAGGCTCTAATGCGATTCTCTTGCTTCACAATAATCGCTTTCAGCTTGCGAATCTCATCTAAAATATTGCGATGATCCTTTTCCTGCAGTAAGTAAATTTAATTAGCATCAGCTATATATGTATATACAGGTATATCTCTGCATTACTTACCGAGAATATCGCTGCACTTTGATTGGCATCATTCGAATCATTGTTATTCGCGGATGAATGATTGCCTCCAGAGAGCGGACCGCCTCCGCCGCCTCTCGATGCGGACGCCTTGTTCAATATGTTGGCCTTCTTGCTCACAGAGAGTGTCGTGTTGCCGGAGGAGACATAGCCACCCTGTACAATGGAGACGCGATCCTGATTAGGTTTATTAGGTTAGCTGTTCAGATTGATGGGCTTACAACAAAGAACAAAGAACACAACAACAAGCGCCACGCAGCGTGCGTGTTAGGAGCGTAAGCGTGTGTCTGTGTGAGTGAGGCGAGGTATGCGTGAGCATGTGTGTGTAAGCGAGCAGACAGGCTGCATTAACATTCATTACTGTTTGGCTTATACTGTTATACTGTTATAATGCTTTAAGCTCTCTTTAACTATTTGCTCTCTTCGTATGTGTGTGTGTTTGTGTTTGTGTATTGGACAGTGCTGTCTCAAGAGCACAACAGATCGGCCGCAACAAGAAACGGGTAAAAATAGCCAAAAATAAAAGGCTAGATCTGTTCAGGGCAAACAGCTAAATTGCCAGCACTGATGATCACTGATGATGATGGCGCCAGCAGACGAGACGAAACGAGCAGCAAGCAAAACACGAAATATTAGCCAAGCGCAAACATAAGGACATTTCTTATATACTACAATATATGAAAATTCTGTAACATATCTACAATAGATCTCTTTACGCTCTCTCTTCTATGAACAGCAGCTGCCATAGCTTGCAAGGGCAACGCTGTTATCCTAATAGCCAGGAGCGATAATCTATGCCGTTGACGCCACTTACTTTTAGCGAGAAGGTTAGCGGATCTGCGTCTTTGCCCGCAATCCATTCCTCGGCCGTGATGGCCGCATCTTCCGCTAATGTGTCCGGATAGAGATCCTCCTGGAAGAGATCTGATTTGCGTGGCACTGTCATCGATATCACCTGGCAGAGACCATTGTTGTTCAGCCTGTAGAATTTGGCTATTTCACAGGTGGTTACATCACAGCCACGCTTCGGCATCAGTCCAATGCCACGCTGCGGATCGGGCGTTTGAAATGTGTTTATATAGTGCACAAACGGCGGCTCCGGCGTGACCTAAAGCAAACGCCCAAATTAAACAGAGATCAAATGAAGCTGAAGATCAAAGCCTTGCCTCGAAATAACGTATCACAGAGTCTCCTTTGCCGCACAGATAGATCAAATTTGTGTCCGCATCGTACAGAGGGAACATCACACCGTTCGATGTATCCAGTTCGACCATGACAATTGGTTCGTTCAACGCATCCGGGGCACGTAGCGAGTACTGTCGCTCCGAGCTGCGATTGAAGCCGGTCGTGAAGATCAAGCCGTGACGCAAGAAGATCGCGCGAGTCGCCTTCGAGCCCTCGTGGCACATCGCTTCGCTTTCCAATTCGCCGCTTCGTGGATCATAGATGCGAATCTTTTTATCCTTGCAGGTGGTGACCAGCTTGGAGCCGTCCCAGTTGAAGCAGGCGCTATAAACGATGTCCGGATGGGAGTCAATGTGCACCAGAATCTCGCCAGTGCCCACGTTCCAGATGACGACCTAATTGAGACAAGACGTAAATATGTTAATCCAGATCTTGGATACCTCCGACTCGAACTCTACCTGGTTATCGGAGCCCGCTGTGAGCAGCACATTGAGCGCTGACGGATGCCACAGGACTAGACCGACGCGTCGCTGATGGAACACCAGATCCACAACGGGTTCGGTGAGTGTGCGCGATAGTCCGCCATCTGGTATCTGCCACACCTTCACCACACAATCCTCCGAGCCAGAGGCAATCACATTGTCGTTATGCGGACACCAAGCGATGTCCAGCACTGGACCCTTGTGACCGCCCACCAGCGGATGATCCGCTGCAATGCGCCCGACCTAAACGAAACATGAAAGAGGGATATAAAATATTAAGATATAGTCAAGTCAAATCTGATTAATTTAAGACTTTGATGAAAGTAGTTTCAAGCAATTCAATGCACAAATTCTTCAATTGAGACTAAAATGGATTTTATATTAGAAATTGTATAGTATCAAATTGTGTATATATATATATATATATATATATATATATATAGACTTGAATTCATTCTTCTTCGTGACTGCTCGTCTGAGTACGAAATCCCATTAACCCTTCGAAGAACTAATAATTATTTTCTGCTTACTCTGGGTCTATAATGGAAACTTAGTTGTTTAATTAATAGTTCTTTGTAGATTGAGAATCGATAACACCAAAACTACAATTTTTACAAACTTAGTCTGCTCGATCTATATATGTACGTACCTATAAAGAACTTAGGTGAATGGGTGTATCTAACGGGGATTTCATATTAAATATTAATAAACCTAGCAAGCTGTTTCCAAATACAAAGCAGTTTTTTTTTTCTTTCTTACGTTTTATAGTTAAATTCGAAAATGGAAAAATTTAAAATTTTGATTATTTATTTGGGCTTTTCGTTTTCGATTCCTTATTTAACTTCATGTAAGCATCCATATAGAAGTCATCAAGCACAATAAATTTATGTTTAGATCTGTGGAAAATGACTCGAAACTAAATCTTACAGGTGTAAATGGCCAAAATATATGTCTGACCTGTGAGAACTTAGAATCGTGTACAGTAAACGAAACTTTTGTGTCTAATCACGAGGATGATGATAATAAAATAGTATTAAGGGGACCTCAAGATGAGTCAGACCCAAAAATCGATAATTGCATGATACCCAATTACACAATAAAAGGTAATGTTCCATCTATTTCACAGCTGGTATAATTTGTCTGATTCTGAAAAATACGGTATTTTAGGTCAACTAACGGATCTGGTATGCTCTACTAGTCATGATAACAAGTGTCACGCAATTCGCCCAGAAAATAAAAAGGCACCTACAAGCCAACTATGCGCCGAATGCGGGTTCATATGTGGTTGTACAGGAAATCTACTGGAATCACTAGGTGTAGGGAAAGGTGTTGTTGTTAATTTCATACTTATATTATCATGTTTACTAGCGTTTTTCATTTTGACCATCTGAAATAAAATATATGTGATAAAGTTACTTCTTGTGGATATACGATCCTCATGAAACTTGTAGGTCGTGATCATAACATTGACATGCGTGTATATGCCGAAGCACAACTCTCTAGTATTTGAAATACGTCTTTTACAAAGGTGAGGGTGAGAGGGTGGATATAGGGGTTGGGGCGAAACTACAACAAAAATCGAAATTATATAAAATATATAGGTCTATATTTAAAGTTTGGAGACTGTAGCTCTAAAGATGTAGGAGATATAATGAAATAACTAGCTTTCGATAAGGGTTTTAATCGATAATAAAATATCGGGAATAGTTTTCGATATTTAGAGAACAACTTGATCTACACGCACCAAGGAAAAAAAGTTTCAGGTCTCTAGCTCTTATATCTTCTGAGATCGACGCGCTCATACAAACGGACGGACGGACAGACAGATGGACAGGGCTAAATCGACTCAGCTCGTCGCCCTGATCAAGAATATATATCCTTTTTTGGATTTGCCACGCCTCCTTCTGCCTGTCACATACTTTTAACAAAACCATTACACCCTGAATTCCCATTTTCAATGGGTTTAGGGTATAAAAACCAAAGCAATCTGTTTCCAAATACATAGAAAATTATCGAATGCGATTCGTAGAACTTTTTCATTCATAGGTCTCTTATGTTTTATAGTCAAATTCGAAAATGGAAAAATTGAAAATTGTGATTATTTATTTTGGCTTTTCGATTCTTTATTTAACTTCATGTAAGCATCCATTTAGAAAGAGTAAAGCACAGTAAATTTATTATTACATCTGGGCCAAATGACTCGAAACTAAACTTTACAGATGTAAATGGCCAACATACATGTGTGAAATGTGGGATCTTAGAAAATTGTAGAGTAAACGATACTTTTATGTGGAGCAACAAGTATGACTCGCTAAAAATAGATTGGAAGGAACCTGGAGAATATACGGACCCTAGAATCGATGCGTGCTTGAATCCCGGTATGAAAATAAAAGGTAATTTCGCATCTATTTCACATTTCGTATAACACCTGATTCTGGAAATCGCGGTATTTTAGGTAAACTAACGGATGTGTTATGTTCTGGTAGTGCTGATAGAAAATGTCACGTAATTCGTCCAAAATATAAATATGCGAATCCAATAAAACTGTGCGCTGCATGCGGATACATATGCGGCTGCAGAGTTAATCTAATGGATGCTCTAGATGTAGGAAAGCGTGTTATTGTGAATTTCGTACTTATATTATCATGTTTGCTGGCATTTTTCATTATGACCATCTGAAATATGACATTATATAAATGTAATAAAATATGTATATGTTCTGTTCGCAAAGGAAAATGAATCTAGGAGATGTAGGAGATGTAGCTTTATAACTGATATTCGATAAGGTTTTTAATAATCGATAACATTAAAACTAAAATGGTTATTGTTTTTTTTTTAATAAACTTGATTAAAATAAAATATATGACTTTTAAAGAATTCTCAAAATTTCGATCTTTCTCTCTATATGTCTCCACCTCTGCCTCCAATTGCAAGTCCTACTCTTCCATCCATCCACCTAATCGTGTCCATTTAATGCACGCTCCAAAAATTGAATTTAAGGTCAGCCAAATCCATAAAATATTCAAATTTAGAGCGTGTGAAAGCGGCGGCTACCGCAGCAGCTGCTGCTGCATGAAGAAAAAAATAACAAACTTTCGTACGGAGCGCGTTTTGCATACAAATTTGGGCCCAATTAGAATTGACCAGGCCAAAAATCAGACGCGTTGCTAAGGCAAACGCCCACACAAACGGCGAAGGCGAAGACAGCTGAGCAGATGCTCAGCTTTTTTTTACACTTTTCGATTTTGCAGTTTTTCAATAACTTCTCACTCACGATATATATACATACATTTATATATATAGCTAAATAGGGGCTGAGACTATATGCTATATATTCAATATCTGTATATATATATTTTTGCAATTTTTAATTTATTTTTATAAATTTAGACAATTTGATGTGTCATGTTGGCAGCCAGCCAAGAAAACTGCTGAGAAATTGAGAGCGAGAGCGAGAGCGGGAGACAGAGAGAGCGAGCGAGTGAGAGTTCTCTTAAGAGTTGGGTTGAGGTTTGCTTGCCTAGAATTCATAATGCTAGGATCTAGCTTTATTTATAAAGCATGAGACATGACGAGACGACAAAAGGCCAAAGACAATTGGCAAAGTTGAGGACTGATTGACTAGAAGATATCCTACAGTAGGCAGAATGAAAGGATGAAGAATAGATCAAGAGCCGGCCTATCTGATATATGTTTGCTGCTTATCGGCATTTTTTTTTTTTTTTTTTTTTTTTTTGAAAATGCACTAGTCAACTCATTGTACATTCCTCTCACTACAGCAGAGATTATGCAGCGATTAATTTTGTTTTTTACTACTAATGAACCATAAGTTGTACTTGATTTGCGCAGCTGGTTCATGCGCTAAACAGCTGTCGATGCCTGATTAAAAAGCTGAATAACTGAGCAACAAACATGATTCAAGACTAAATGAACGAGTGTAGCAAAAGAACGACTTGCTTCTGCCTCAATTTCTTCAATCCATGTTCTAGCTCGAATTATAGTAATGCACGAACCTCTATAAGCTTTCCGTTAACTCACATCTACAGGGTATATACATATACAGAAAATAGCCTCTCACCGACGTCACTTCCTAGCATGGCAACAAGACCACAAATGGCAACCCCCAAATACCCTATAAATAGAGGTTCCATTGTGCCTATATAAATAGCTTTATAATGACACACTCTTTCTAAATCTACAAATGGCCTATGTATATGCGAGGGTAGTCAGAAAAGTTAACGTTGCTGAATTTTAACAGGCATTTCAGCAAGGGCATATGACTAAGTAATACCATAGATAAGCTCAAAGAGTTTGAGAAGAAGGGTGTAGGAGCTATCAAACTGAGGCCAAATGCAAATCTATCTTAAAGATTAACTTCAACAAGTTTACTACAGAGACTCACATATGGACTTTCCATATGTACGAGGGCAGTCAGGAAAGTTGTGGCTTATGTACTATGATTCTACATACATAAATATAAGCAAAGGTAGCTAAGAAGAAGTTCAGAAGTTAAATCAACTGTTTAATTTTCTGATTTCCATCTAGTCTAATCCTTTGCTTTTATTAGCTACTCTCATGGGTATTCAGTTTTTCTAGGGTATCTTAGTGGTCGCAGCTATCAGATATACTCACTTTATTGTGTGGCAATACGATGAAGGCTCCGCCACCTGCTGACTCCACAATGATGGCCAAAAACTTTGGATTTACCGCACAGAATGTGGAGTCCCAACTGGATTTGGATACGCGTATATTATCGTAGCATTGTTCCCGTTTTAATGACTGTCCATAGACGTGACGAAATTTTGAGCTGCGCACAACACGAAATGACATCTTCTTCTGTTGCTTCTACTTCTTCTTCTTCTTTATATGCCCCCCTCTGCTTCGTTGCGTCCCTTGGAATTACCGTTATGTGAGTAACTCTGCTTCACTCTCTGGGTTTTTGTATTTCTTTGGGCAGTTCACTTGAGGCTTGAATCGGATTTGTTGTTAATTTTGTTGTTGTATTTCTTGGTTTTGTTTTGCTTTCTTTTACCTGTGAAAAATAAGATGAATAGATAGAGCTTGTTAGTTGTGTTTTTTCATCAGCGTTTTTAAGAGTTGTCTGTTGCGTCGTCTGTTTTAGGCAGGGGTACGGAGGCCTATTCCCTTTATTATGAAACATCATCGAATCGTTTTGACACTAGGTTCCAAGCACTCAAAATTTTTTGAAATGAAAGCCATAAGGAATCTTATTGACATAAGAACTTTATGCACAAGCTCTGTAAGTTTCAGGCAATAAAGTTTAACTCAGAACCTAAATCAATTTTTAATATTTTTATATTTATAAGATAAGATAAGACTTCCAGATAAACCCTTTTAAATCTCTGTTAATATTTGTTTATTCAAGAGTTACAATAACACATTCTGTTACTATTTAACAGTTGACAGCATGTTAACATAAGTAAACCATGTAAATGATCTGTAAGCACTATCATGTTAAGCGTATTTGATTACACAATCAGCTATTATTAAATATAGACAAATCTCTCATCATACATCGCAAAACCCTGCCCCAACCGGCGCCTCTGTTATCAAGTTTTCGCTTAGCTGCGAGCCGTGTCAAAACCTCGATTTGTTCAATAAATTTGCATATTACGTGGAGCACGCGGCAATCAATAAGCAGCTCCGTTTAACTGTGACTTAACCCGACGAAAACAAATATCATTTTCAGCTTTGTTGTCATTTATTTTGTTTGGCAAATGTTGCATAAACAGAGGGAAAAGAGAGAGAGAGACAGAGATAACAAAATATGATTAAAAGAAAACAAAGTATATATGTATGGGAAATATAAAAACTCATTTAGAATACTTTCCCCACGTCACTTTCTACCTGACCTGCCACGAAACAGCGAAACGTGTTCAATTATCAAAAGTTAATTAGCAACTAAAGTGAATAAAACAAGCGAGAGTAAGTAACAAATGATCGACTAGCAGTTACCCTATGAAGAGTATAGCAAATATGCTTCGAACTGATTTCAATAGAAAAAGAGCTATTGATTATTTGCCAGAAATAACTCATATATATGTACATACGTATATACCATCTTCTTCAGTCAGTTAACACACATTTTGATCAAATCTTTATAGCTCTAATTCAAATATCAATCAGTTCAGGCTATAAAAAGTAATCAAAAGACTTTGATTTCCATATTATAGAGAAATATTGGCAACAAGCGAATAATTTGCATACCAAACTATATTCACTCATGTTGCTAAAGCAGGCAAGGCCATGCGAAAGTTTAATATCGATCTTAATCGCTTAATCAGGTTAGTAGCAAAACGTAATTGAGTAGAAAGAGATAGAGATAGGCTGACAATACTGCTGAATAAGAATATATAGGGAAGAACTATTGCTACTTATCACACACACTCTAATGCTACCCTGTTATTGCTCGCACTCATGGGGTATTACAACAACCGGGCTGTAGGCAGCTGCGCTGCTAGGCGCTGCTTTATAATATGACATCATAATGCTGAAATAACGAATCGCCGGCTGACAACACGTGAATTATGGCCACATAAAGAGAATACAGCAAAATGAAAGAAAAAAGAAAAAACTTCACTCCTAACAGCCGATTCGCAACTCTTTTGGGTCTTTAGGGTTGGGCCAGATATAACCTATGTATACGCTCTACTCGCCCCTCGCCGTTTTAACTCTCATAAATGTGGCAGAGCTTTCGTTTTTAATCAGTGAAAAACTCGAAACTTGAGAAACAGAAAACAATAAAAAACAGAAAGAAGCTAAAGAAAATGTCAACTCGCACGTTAAATTATAATATGCGCTTTGATTACACTAATAAAGGCTACCTTAGCTACTATACTGCATGTGTACCATGTGAGCCAAAGATATATAGGAAATATATGCAGCTACTCTTAATCTCTTTCATCAAGCTTTAAATTGGTTCAAGTAAATTCTGCTCATTTTAATAGAAATAATGCCTATTTCGAACTAGTGGACTATACTAAACATGACTAATAACATAAATTTATGTATTTTCAATAGGAGTCATCGATCATGTATATAAAGTTTTTGAGCTAATCATCAATTATGCTGTTTACTAAGCTCCCAACATTTCATATTGAACTGTTATATATACTATATAGCATATACCACTTAGTAAATAATATAGTATATATATAATCAAACATGATATATACAATATCAAGCCATTAAAGTTCTTCCCTGTACCGTCAAAAACTGAATATTATATAGAGCGGCAATAGCCAAAAAGAAATATTCCAAATTTGAAGTCTCTAGTCTCAGTAAAGGGTATTTATCATTCGGCGAAATCCATATATTCATATATTTACTTTTATGCCGAAAGTATTCTAAATATATGAGCGTTTGTATATATATATTTATGTTCTTATACAGTCATATGGAGAATTTGTCATTGACCTGCTTAAAAATCATAAACATGCACAAATATATATGTATGTATGTACACATACATACATATATATGTATATGAATAAGAGTATATTATGTAAATGCATATAAATATTCCAAGTATTTATTTTCTTTTAACATTTTTATAAAGTGTTGTGTGTATGTGTGTGTAACTGGGTGTGTATTTACGTACTTACATATAAATATATATATGTATATATTTTAGTCACTATTATCGACGTGTTCTGCTGATATACTTTATCAGCAAATAGAATTGCCTAAAACACACTCGAGAATAAAAAGGGAAAAAATCGAGCTCTTCAAAAGGCCATAGATATAGATATATACTCTACCCAAACATACACACATCTACAAATAAATATATACATATATAGAGATCGATTCGTGTGTGTGTTATTTATTATGTTTATATATTTGCGCCTCAAGAACACCTTCGCTAGAAACATTTTTGAATAAAATTTCACAGCTGCTGAAGGTCAAAAAAAAAAAAAAGTGTTATTAATAGAAAATTCAATCATCTTGCTTAAAATTCAATTTTCATATAGAGACACAGAGCGAGAGAGAGAAGGAACGTGAGAGGTGGAGAGTGGGCGGGAGGCATTGTAATTTGCGTTCTTAATATTTTTAATTCATTTGCAACATTTTTGACAGCTTTTGCCATTGCATTCCTTTAACGATAAAAATATACATATATTCACATATGGATATGAATATATGTATGTGTATGCATATACGTATAACGGAAGTTGATATTCAGTAGAAATACTTGTTATATCGTAATACGGGCTGCGGGTGGAACAAAACAGAAGAGAGGAAGTAGTTGAAGAGAGAGAAGTGAAAGAGAGGCTTCAGATTGCTGAGTAGCTCAACTGTCAAACAGTGGCCGCAAATAGTTAATGCATCAAAGAAAAAGAACTTCTCATAAATAAGATGTAGGGAAAGAAATAAAGAGTTGCAAGAAGTTAAAGAGAGGCTTCTTTTGCAGCAAGTGTCTATCGAACACTAGCTGCAATCAGTTAATGCACACATTAGCTTTATTTTACTGCGAGGCCATAGCAACAGTAACTGCAAATAGTTAATATTCAACTAGGTTACACATAATTACTTGTCCTTCAGCCTATCTTTTTTCTAATATATAGATATCACAACAAATCCAATGTTTAGCGGTAGAAAAAAAAACCAATGATTAGATAAGCTGCCGGAAAAGCAAATAATACAATATTTTGTAACTACAAATAATCAAAGTTTAAAGTTTACTTGGAAATCAATTTATCTATACATGAGTGTAAATAAATGCAACAATATGTTGTAAGTGCAACTCCTCTGTGTAAGAGTAGCCTGACTGCTGTCACGCACTGTATGCTGTTTACATTCACAACCAGTGTTGCCAGGTTTTGAGACATAAAAATAGCAAAATCGTCTCTAAACAAGTAAGAAAGCTCTAGTCGAGACTACTCGACTACGAGATCCCCTGAACCCTTGGAGTAATAGCTATTTCAATAATTTTTCGCGTCTTTCAGCTTACACAAGAAACACGCACACACACACACACACAAACATACACGCACGCACGCACAGACACACACATACACAAACAATTACATACATATACAAACACAAGCATAAACACGCATGGGCGGGAGTGAGCGCTTACTATGAGAACTTAATTGCTTAATAACTTTTTTTGTGGACGTACGATCTTCATGAAACTTTTAGATTATGATTATAACATGAATATGCATGTAATTGTTAAAGCACAAGTCTCTAGTATTTGAAATACGCTTTTTACAAAAGTGAGGGTGAGGGGGTGAATTTAGAGGTGGGGGGTAAATTTTAACAAAAACCGAAATTGTATAAATTGCATATAAGCATACATTAAAAATTTGGAGACTCTAGCAATAAAGGTGTAGAAGATATAATTTTAAACCTGGTTTTCGATAAGGTTTTTATCGATAAAAAAAAATCGGGATGAGGTATCGATTTTTAATGATAAACTTGATATGCGCGCTGTAATTACGGACATTTTAAAAAAAATTTGAAGTCTCTAGCTCTTATATCTTCTGAAATCGACGCGTTCATACATACGGACAGACGGACAGACGGACAGACGGACAGACAGACGGACAGGGCCAAATCAACTCAGCTCGTCGCCCTGATCAAGAATATATATACTTTGTGGGGTCGGCCACGCCTCCTTCTGCCTGTTACATACATTTCAACAAAACCATTATACCCTGATTTCCCATTGAAAATGGGTTCAGGGTATAAAAATAGCTGAAAATAGCTAAACAAATTTTAAAATAGCTTACAAAAAAGCTGAAACCTTTATGCATTATGCATTTACTTTAAATTTTATTTTTAAATGTTATTTAATAATGTTACAATTTGGTCCACATCCAAATCATCATCAGAATTATATTTTTGATTAACTGGAATCATTTTTAAATATTTGGAAGGCACGGTATAATCATGGCGGCATTTGCCATTGCTGCGCAAGAAGAATTAGCGATGGTATAAATTCACAACTAGTGATGGTATAAGTACGACAAAGTCGTGGTGGTAGTATCGCGCAGATCATTACGTACAATTTGGGACTTAATCGAAAAATGTTTTTTTTTTTGCTTTAAATACTAAAATCAAATTCAAAATATTCGTTTGTAAAATAGCTAAATTTATAGCTAATAGCATTTTCAAAATTTTCATAGCATTTAGGGTTCAAAAATAGCTAAAAATGCTATTAAATAGCTAATCTGGCAACACTGTTCACAACAGCTTCCACAGGCCATTTCTCATTACGATGCAGCCCGCTGATCGGTTCATCAGTTGATGATTGTAACGCGCCGCTGCTGCTGCTGCTGCTGCTGAGGCTGCGACGTCGACAGCGACGTGGCCACAAATTGACTTAATGCTTGATTGCAAATCTTAACGCTTTGTCGAAACGTTCAGCGGCCAATTCTAATTGCTAACAACATTTGCTGCCCCGCTTGGCGGCGTGACTCTAAAAACCAAAGCGCAAAAAGGGCGAGCATCAAGAGAGTGAGAGAGAGCGAGAGAGGGAACGGCACAGTCGCTGTCGCAGTCGTCAATTAAGCGTTGTTGTAATATTTCACTGTGCTATGCAAGCGAGTGTAAGAAATGAAATGACAAACGCGAAGCGGTCAATGGATAAAGTGGCAACTGGCAACGGGCAAGTGGCAAGTGGGGCCAGCCAGAGCGCAAAGGAGTGCCGCTCCAATTGGCTGCTGCACAATGCTAATGCAGCCCGTTATAAAGCCGAACATCTAATTAGATGACAACGGACGGTGTGAATGTGTCATAAGCAACACATAAATAACAATTGCACTAACAATAACAATGACAATAATATATACATATGTACATATGCTACACAGTACAAATAAAATAAATTGAAAAAAAAAAAAAAAAAAAATGTAAAAGCTTTTAATTAATGCTTCATAACAATATAAACAGCTGGCGGGAATCGAATCAGCATAGACTGGCTTACGAGGCGCATGCCTTGCCACTAGACCACTCCTTTCCTTAAATAAACTTCCTGTATAAGCTCACAGGCAAAATGAAGAGAGGGAGAGCGAGAGCAAATGAACTAAAATATAAATATTAGCCATGAATTCGCCTAGTGTCATTTGACTACTTCTTTTGTAAACTTCCTGTATGACAGAAAAGAGAGAGATAGAGAGATGCGAGCAAACCGTGAGTAAGCAATTGCATTGTAAGTGCGGCGAATTTAATTCAATTCCGTTTTATTTAAAGCCACATTAACATTTTCTTACTGTGTATAATTATTGTTTTGTTTTATGTATTTGTGTAGGTGGCAAATGAATCATTAATGCCAGACGCGACTGCGACTGCCTGATAAGCATCTGCAGCTGCAAGTGCAGCGCTTATCAGTCATCGAGCCTCGCATGGAAACTTTCGCTTGCATATTGCGAATGCAGCTGCTGCTGTTCGTTGCAGCGCTGGGCTGCGCTGCGGCTGATGATGTCATTAAGCATTACTATAATTGCCAATGGCATGCAACAACAACAGCAAATACATCGTCATCGTGATTGGACTGACTTGTTGTACTTAGGTTCATCAAACTGCTGTCGCTGTTGCTGCCGCTGCCGCTGCTGCTGCTGCTGCCGATGTTGCCCGTTGCCTGTGCGATTAACTTAAATCTTGACAAAAAGCGCGCAAGTGTCTTCCCTGAGACAAACGTTTGTCAGCGCTAGAGATGTGCGCGTGCTGTGGTGACAGGGCGAATACTCTAATGATGCATCATCATCTATTAGAATATAGTTAACTTACATTTTGCTTGCTGCAGTTAACCAATTCAATTCAAATTCGCTTCAAGTTTGCTATGCGTTTTATACTTATCTATACGCATATTCATTTTCATTCGTGCCAACGCAAAAATCACGGCACGCACTCAATACAAATAACATGCAACTCAAACACGAGCGAACGAGCAAGGGAGAGAGAGGAGGGTGAGCACATCGGTGGGTGTCGGTGTCGCCGCCGAGTGAAAGTGGAACTCGGCTGCTAAATTTAACTATGCATTGCTTGTTGTTGTTGCTCTCTTAATTGCACGACGCTTCTCCGTTTCGCGTCTACTTGTTGCTATTTCTGCCGCATTTATGCCTAGTCAGACTGGCGGCATTTGTTGTTGCTGTTGCTATTTGGACACTGCACTGTGGACAACAAAGACCTATTCAAACAACAAAATATTTTTACTACAGCTGCTTTCAATAAAAGGTTTTTGCTACATGGCATCTCCACTCTATTATGATAAAACATATATTTGAAATATACAAGATTAGACAATTGAGCTAATCGAATGTATTTGCGTAACTAACTTTTTATGACTTAAAATTTGCTAATTTTCCCCAGAGTGAGCTGTCATTTAATTTGCATACAAATTTCGCACACGCACACACTTACACGTACACACTGCATGCGTTTCTCATTTTTATTTTGTCACTAATTGGCGTTTGCTGCGTTTCTTGCTTTTTCGCCGCCGTTGCTTAACCCATTTTTGGACAACGCCTGGCAGCAGCCACAACAACAACTACAGCGACAACAGCTATGCGTGGGGGGCGTGCTCGCACGCGCTCTTACACTTTCTAAGAGAGCGCCACAGACGTAAACGCAGACGCAGACGCAGACGTGCGCTGCTGGAGGTCGTTTGTTTTTCACACTTGTTTCACACACGCACACACATACACATACCCATACAGTCCCACATACAAACGCACTCATATAAAGAGCGAAAGAGACTGCCTGTGTGACTGCTGGAAATGTGTGTAATTCAACGCTTTGGCCAACTTGAAGCCACGTTTCTTGCCACAATATTTCAATTACGGCTTATCGCATGCGCCCACAGTTAAAAACAGTTAAAGAGTACTTTAAATGAGATTGCCTGACTAGCGGTTACCCTACAGACTAACTTTGATTGATATTGTACAAAAATTAGATGCTAATTCCCAATATAGCTCTAAGACTTTTTACATTGGTATATGTTCTATATATTTTCAGAAACTTATTATATATCTAATTTTTTCCACTCTCCAAACTTACAGGGTATATTTCCTTGACCAAACTAATTGCACGGATTCGAACACCCCCGCCTAAATAACTGTTTTTCAATCTAACTTGTTGCTTCCAGAGCAACAATTGGGCACTCTCTCGTCTCTCTCTCTCTCTCTCTCTGTCGCTCTGTGCCTCAGCCGCTCTCTCAGCTATTAACCAGAACATTATAAACAAGCTAGCCGGAAAATGTGAGAGCAAAGAGCGGGCAACGGCAACCACAGCAAAACACACACGAAAATTACAGCTAAAGACGAAAGAATAAAAAACAATTAATTTAAATAAGTGTATTAGTGTGAGTCTTTGTGTGTGCGAGGCGAGAAACGCAGAAATCTTTTGCTTGCTTGCTTGCTTTCGTTTTGTTTGCTTTTCTTTCATTTTGCAACATTTTTCGGCGTTCGGTCTTTTTGTTGTTGGCGCTGTCCAAGACGCTTCTCATTTTTATTCCCTTTTTTGGAGTGTTGCGACTCATATAACACTGTGTGGGAGCGGGAGCGCATGTGGCAACATTTTATAGCTGCACTCTTCACATGCATTGCGCTCACCACTCAGCACACGCACACGTACACAAGCGCGCGGGCAACTCACACATGAACACATACTCACACATGCACACACACACATGCAGACAAACACACGCATACTATCACAATTGTCGCACTTATTTTATTTGCCGTGATTTTGAATGATTTTGTAATACGCGCGTACATTATTTAAATGTAAGCTTATTAGTAAATTACTTGATTAATGATTAATAAATTAAATCAAATGGCTGCCACTTGATGGTTAGCTATACAAAGTGCCACAATGATTCATTGACATTTGTATTTGAAATGCCAAAGTTGCCGCAGAACAGAAATTCCACCAAAATAAAATATTCCCACACACACAAATTTTAAACACTCACATTAATTTAGCATTTATGCTAGGGCACTTGTGCACTTGTTGTATATTGAGTATTGGAGAAATTTGAAATTTCGCACTTTTGTTGTTGTGAACTGTTTCAAGAATTTGCGGTAACACCGAGCAGACGAAACGTAGCAAAACGCCGACGAGCGAGACGAGAGAAAACAAAACTGAACAACCAGGCAGTGTGACCGCAGTTAGCAGAGTGGAATAATACAACAGCTGTACAAGTCATAAAATACCAAATACTACAATACATAATAACAAATTTGCCACTGGTCACCCTAACTTTTTAATACTTAACATTATTTGAAATTTAAATAAAATAGAGTGACCATAGTACCAACAAAAATATATGTTTGCTATTATTATTTAATTTTTGATTATCCCAATGAATTAAAGCAAAACATTATTTAAAATTAACTCTAACGTGCATTCATATCGATTTGAAAACTGCTTGTCGTTTGTTTTGATGTCTTGTGGTGCATCATGATCAGTTTAAATAGCTCTATCAGTGGATATTCGAATAGGAGCGCCATAAAGAAAGCAACGATTTGCGTAAGCACAAAAACCAGAACTACATATTGAAACTGAAAGAATAACAAATAAAAATATAATCATGTATGTTAGTAATAGAAACATACCAAAAAGAAACTGTTTACATAAACAGGTTGTCGATAAGAGCCAGCGACAACCCGTAGAACAAAAACATGCCAAAGAAACGCTTGAAAGGAAATGCGCGCCAGTGGTCGAAACACAGAAAGAGAGCAAAACTCATACGCCAGCCCTGCAAGGAGCAAAGGAAAGCAGAGAGATTCAGTATTAAGAGAGTGTCAAAATGAAAAGAGAAAAGTCTACTTCACTTACATCCCACTTTAAAGCACATGCAACACACAAAGCCCGCACACGTTAGAATCCACAAATTCTTATAGACGCCCGCGTAGAGAGCCAGCCAGATGGAAGGCTTCTCAAAATCGAATTTGATGAATATATAGCCAGAGAAGAGAATTAGCAGAATAACCAAGACTAAGAGCCACAGGCCTAGTTCCAGTTGCCATTTGCCTTTGGAGCTCTTCGCCTCTGGCAAAGGTAGAAATTTCAAATAGAATTGAGCACACAGAAAGCCCATGAAATACCCGCCCAAGTTTGTGTAGAAAGGCGGGTATATTTGGTCGAACGTCTCCGAGTTGCGAAAATATAAATAGCGATAGGTTCTGTTAAAAAAAATATAGTATATGAAAAATTTATAATATTTACTCTAGGTTATCTCACTCTGGCTTCATGTGATAGACTGCATCCAGGCTTAGATAATATGTGATTGAAGCAGGCACAGCGAATATGGCGATGATTAGCAGTGCATAGATGTATCTAGTTAATGCTGGATGCCTGCAAGAGGGTAGTTCCAAAAGTATGCTCTCCATAATGACAATCAACTTACTTTTTTGTTACGATAATAATTATTAGAAACAGCTCAAAGAGCTGCATATCGGCTGCCATATACCAGGTTTGCTGAGCGCACTGGGAAAAATTTGTATTATGGGAAATAACTGTGTAGTTCTTGAATTAATCAAGGTTTTTCTCTAAGTGTAATACCTACACTCTCTTGCAGCATATAGTTGTTGACAAAGAATACGTTCTTCCACCAGGTTTCCCGGCAAAAAGTTCTCTCCGCCTCTGTCAGGTGCCGCCAGAAGGGACCATCGCCCAGACGAGTCAGAACGGATCCATTGAAGAGTATCAGTAGAACTAACGAGGGCAACAGTCGGAAATACCTATTGAAAAATACCCGAAAGTAAACTCCGATGCAGCTGAAAACACTGGAGGAGTTATTGATCCACTCTCGCTCCGTAAAGTTGACGTAGAGCAAAAATGCGCTCATTACGAAAAATATTTGGATGACTGCGTTTCCATTCTGAAACAAGGACGTCTCGAATCTGTACAGATAGAGCTCAAAGAACTCGGGATTCTGCAGCTGCAGCGTCATAAAGATCATCAAAGTGTGCCCCAGGATTACGACAAATACTCCAATCACACGGAATGCATCGAAGAAACGCAGATCGCGCGAGAAATCGCTGCTCGGGGGCCGAATCAGGCGATAATAGTTGCGACAGAGCGAGAAGCAGCACAGAAATTGTTGAGCTGTTAGCGAATAGAAGGAGCAACACTTAGGGATTATAATCTCTCGCTTTCTTTCTATACATTCACATATATAGATCTGTGCCCACCTCTTGTCTTGAGCGCCTGCTGATAGAAGAGACTCCCACGCGCCGCGCTTGTCAGCGGCTGCCTGCGCTTCAAGCTGAAATCGTAGCTGGACGAGACTATGGTTAAAAGCAGCAGCAGAGCGAGCAGCGCATAGACCGTCACATCGAGAGCATCTGAAATGGATTTGATTTTTAATAAAAATATTTAATAAATACTTAAAGTGGGTGAGACGTTTTGGCAGGGAGTCTGGATGATGGCATGATTATGATTGATATTTTATAGGGAATATATTATTTTTTATTTATTAAAAATTTCTTTTTTGGGTGTTATTTATTAATTCTTCATTTATTTATAAAAAAAAAAAAACAAGTAAGAAGGCTCCAGTCGAGACTGCTCGACTAGGAGATACCCTGAACCCTCTAAACTGATATTCTAATCATTCTGCACTTATTTTATGTACGCATACCTACACATGCATCCACACGCACGCATAAGCCTGCGCTCTGCTAACTGCACAGTAAGCAGCGACTGCGCTTGGGCTGCGCTGCAGTGTGGGCAATAGATTTCATGGGCAAATGAGAATTCATTTGTTGAACAATTTCTTTTGTAGACACACAATCCTAATGAAACTTTCAGAGCGTAATCATATGGTTAAAATGTGTGTAAAATCCAAAGCACAAGTCTCTAGTACTTGAAATGCGTTTTTTAAAAATTGGGGGCGAAGGGGGCGTGGTATCCAAAATCTGTAAATTACAAAATCTTTGTGTCCATTAACTCTATATACAAGGCAAATTTGAAGTCTCCAGGCTTAAAAGTGTTCAAACTATGCTGAAAAAACCAAGTCGATTTTTCGATTATTCTCGATAAAAAAGTTATCGGATGAGTTATCGAAAAAATAAAGCAAACTCGTACTGCCTATGGTATACACGAGTATGCATGCCAAATTTCAGCTCTCTAGCTCTTATATCTTCTGAGATCCTTTTGCTCATACGGACGGACGGAGGGACGGACGGACGGACGGACGGACAGACGGACAGGGCTATATCGACTCAGCTCGTCGTCCTGATCAAGAATATATATACTTTATGGGGTCTGCGATGATTCCTTCTGCCTGTTACATACCTTTCACAAAACCATTATACCCTGATTTCCCATTTTCAATGGGTTCAGGGTATAAAAATAGACTGACTGAGCGTATGGACCGGGGTTCGAATCTAGCTACATACACAATATTACATATATATTAATTAATTCATTAATCACTGAATTTTTATTTTTCTTATTTATTTTAGGATTTTTATACCCTGAACCCATTGAAAATGGGAAATCAGGGTATAATGGTTTTGTGAAAAGTATGTAACAGGCAGAAGGAATCATCGCAGACCCCATAAAGTATATATATTCTTGATCAGCACGACGAGCTGAGTCGATATAGCCCTGTCCGTCTGTCCGTCCGTCCGTCCGTCCGTCCGTCCGTCCGTCCGTCCGTCCGTCCGTATGAGCAAAAGAATCTCAGAAGATATAAGAGCTAGAGAGCTGAAATTTGGCATGCATACTCGTGTATACCATAGGCAGTACAAGTTTGCTTTATTTTTTCGATAACTCGTCCGATAACTTTTTTATCGAGAATAATCGAAAAATCGACTTGGTTTTTTCTGCCTAATTTTAACACTTTTAGACCTGGAGACTTCAAATTTAGGTTGTATATAAAGTTAATGGATACAAAGATTTTGTAATTTACAGATTTTGGATACCACGCCCCCTTCTCCCCCAATTTGTAAAAAACGCATTTCAAGTACTAGAGACTTGTGCTTTGGAATGTACACATATTTTAGCCATATGATTACGCTCTAAAAGTTTCATTAAGATCGTATGTCTACAAAAGAAATTATTCAACAAATAAATTCTCATAATATTGCCCACATTGCAGCGCAGCCCAAGCGCAGTCGCTGCTAACTGCGCAGTCAGCAGAGCGCGTGCTTATAAGTGCATGTGTATGTATGTGTGCATAAAAGAAGTCCAGACTGATTAGAATATCAGCTTGGAGGGTTCAGGGTATCTCCTAGTCGAGCAGTCTCGACTGGAGCCTTCTTACTTGTTTTTTTTTAATATTTGTTCAGTTAATTACTTTTGTTTTATTAATTTTTTAATAATAATTTAATTTTTTAATATTTATTTATTTTTCCCTTTCGTGGCGTAGAGGAAGAGAGCGTGACCGGCCAGCTTAAGTCAATTTTTATTTTCTTAATAATAATTTTTTTTTTTTTTTTTTTATACCCTGAACCCATTGAAAATGGGAAATCAGGGTATAATGGTTTTGTGAAAAGTATGTAACAGGCAGAAGGAATCATCGCAGACCCCATAAAGTATATATATTCTTGATCAGGACGACGAGCTGAGTCGATATAGCCCTGTCCGTCTGTCCGTCCGTCCGTATGAGCAAAAGGATCTCAGAAGTTATAAGAGCTAGAGAGCTGAAATTTGGCATGCATACTCGTGTATATCATAGGCAGTACGAGTTTGCTTTATTTTTTCGATAACTCATCCGATAACTTTTTTATCGAGAATAATCGAAAAATCGACATTGTTTTTTCAGCCTAATTTGAACACTTTTCAACCAGGAGACTTCAAATTTGCGTTGTATATAGAGTTAATAGACACAAAGATTTTGTAATTTACAGATTTTGGATACCACGCCCCCTTCGCCCCCAATTTGTAAAAAACGCATTTCAAGTACTAGAGACTTGTGCTTTGGAACGTACACACATTTTAACTATATGAACACATTCTGAAAGTTTCATAAAGATACTCTTACTACAAGAGAAATTATTCAACTAATAAATTCTCATAATATTGCCCACATTGCAGCGCAGCCCAAGCGTAGCCGCTGCTTACTGCGCAGTTAGCAGAGCGCGTGCTTATAAGTGCATAGAAGAAGTGCAGAATGATTAGAATATCAGCTTGGAGGGTTCAGGGTATCTCCCAGTCGAGCAGTCTCGACTGGAGCCTTCTTACTTGTTTAAATTAAAATCTCAAAAAATGTCATTGCTCTTGCTTACCGTGCTCCAATGGCTCATTCGCTCGCTCGCAGTACTCAATGCTGCTGCGCAGGCGCAGCTGATACTTTGAGCCGAGCTCCTTGTTCAGGCAGCTGTTGATCAGGTGATCGTAGTGCAGGCGCTCGTCGGATAGTCTGCGGTGCACCTTGGCATAGTGGCTGCTGAGCTAATAGTTTAGCTGATCAATAGGAGCTGGGAGTAAGTCTCAGGGTCATTTCACTTACTTCCTGGTCCTCGACCTTGCCCTCGTATAGCTGCTGTATCTGAAATCTGGCCAACGTGTGCAGCAATCGCTTGCAGCGCTCCACGCAAACGCCCACAAAGAGATGATCGTGTCTGTAGTGATGCTTCGCATCCCTGGACACCCGCTCGATCTGCTGCCACAGCTCGGAGCTGCCGTTGGGCCTCAGCTCCACGTAGACCAGGCAATAGGTGCTGTGGGCCAGCAGCTGACTCGGCCGCTGCTGCAGGCACAGATCGTAGTCGTCCAGCTGATGTAAGGGGGGCATTTGCCTGTAGAGGGTTACTGAGAAACAGCGCCGGAGTCAAAGACGGAGCCTTGCACATTCCTGACTCAACTTACAATTGAATTGCGTATCCGACCCATTGGCCCAGCTGCAACTGCAAATGCAGAGCAAAGCACTGAAAATCAAGAAATGCATCTTGATATGCGTTTTAAGATCTACTGAAACATTTTCCACAACTTTTGCACTTTATCAAATCGTGCAATTGCGTGCCGCATCGCAACGCTTCAATAGCTTCTTCACAAAAGAAAAAATAATAAAATGAAATATCAATGAAATATATTATATACATATGTTATCAAAGTCCACCACTTTAGAGATGTTAAGACTTACAAAAATTGTATTACAGAAATTGCTTACAATTTGTAGAAACTTGACCTTTCAACAAGTTTCGTTGCTTGTCTGTTTTCCTAGAAATTTAAGACAATCAATTGCTCAATCAAAAACTCTACTTTTCAGCTTTGCATCTTTTGCAGATTGACCTTAGAGTGCAACTGTCCATCAGAGTCAATCAGTCCATCAATCAACTAGGCGCTTTATCACAAATAATCTTCAGTTATACTCCAAATAACATATCATACCATTGCATATACTATAATCTATCAGCCTTGTCTTGTTCATCAATCAAGCCTTCAATCATTACACATAAGTGTAATCTAGTAGCCTTGTCTTGTTCATCAATCAAGCCTCAATCATTACACATAAGTGGAATATACACTAATCTTTATATTCAGTTTTCATTCGTACAAGGCTTAAGGGTATATTCATCAATCATTCCACCAATTACTCAATATATCTATGTAGCCCCGCATGCATAAGGCATTCAGCTCTAAGTAGCTCATCAATCAAACACATTATTTAGTTAGCTTTCATATTTCCATTTATTTTATACTAGTATAAAAATATTTCTATTTGTTTTTCCAAAGTATTATTCATCCCAAATGCTTGCCGGCAAAGAGTATCAGATTGCGTTGCGACTTGATCAGGTAGAGGAATGGATGTGTGGCAAAGAATCTCTTGCGTCGGATTGCCATTACGGGCATGATGCGAAACACTGTGAACAAGCCGTACAAATGCCCTTAGATATGCGTAAGTACCCAGATATATTGACCCACTTATATGGATAGTTAATTGTTTATTATAAAACATGCTTGGATTAGTATAAAAAAAGTTTTTAGTGCCATAAATTGTCATCGTGCGCAGTCTTAAATTCGAAATGTTTCATTTGGTTTTTACGATGGTTGAAGAGATCGAAGATGCTGTTCAAGGTCTGGCGAACTTGCCAGCAAAGAGAATCGCGCCCCGCCTGTTGGCAATGTAATAAATAAATGGATGATCGGCATGGAATCGGATGGGTTCCGGCTGGAACATGGGCATCGAAGCATAGCACATGACCATAGCTATAAGTAAAGAAGAAGACATAACGGAAGACAAGAACAAAAAACACACACGATTAGTCCAAGTCTGAGATGATATTGGAGTTCTTATGCAAGCTGATGGATGATGACTGATGGCGATTGATACTGATTGATACTAGTAGATTGAGTCTAAGAGAAGTAAACAAGGAAAAGAGCACACTAATCTGCATAGAAAGTAGTTTATTACGGAATATTAAATCACAATCAATCATATCATATAGAAAAGAAAATCTTAAATGACATCGGAAATTGTTGAGAAATATTCTTAAAATGTCTGAATTTTGCCAGCGAAAAGCGGCGCAGCATCCTTATTGACTATGTAATAGAGGAATGGATGATCGGCATCAAAATAAATGGGATCCGGTTCGATGATCATCATTTCACACATGACTAGAAGAGCTATACGAATGAATGAGAAGACAAAGCATAGATGAGGAACAGTTAATGACGATTGCTGGATTGAAGAAAGATGAAAAATAATATATAGAATAAATGTGGGGCTACTTATGAGGTCGATGTGGTGGTCAAAAGTATAACCCGATTAATTGGAATGTTCCACTTTATAAACTTTATTAAAGCATGCAGTAATACAAATATCTGATGGTGCTTACAAAAGTTGTACAATATATAAATATAGATATTATCTAATTAAAATTGTTGCCCTTTGCCCGCAAAGAGCGCCACGCCCTTTCTATTGGCTATATAATAGATAAATGGACGGTTCACATGGAACTCAATGGGCGGTGGCTCGAACATACAAGATGTTAGACGACACATGATGATAGCTGTCCAAAATGAGAAGATTAAAGACAACAGAACAGATAGTTAGGGCCCATATGGGAGAAAAAAGCGTAGATACGATATGAGAGATGATATGAGAAAGAGATAAGAGACGTAGAAGAAGAGTAGACTTAGGCTAAGAGGCTTAGAGAAGAAGCTTATAGAGTATATAGTATTATTGATATTAAGTGCAGTTCATATAATTAGATCGACTAGACAAGAAAGAATTTAGAATGAATTATGATAGACTTCATAGAAATATTATGATTGTAATTCTGTATATAAACTAAATCAAAGCTATACATAGAGGGTTTAGTGCGCTCTATGACTTGACTTGAACTAACGCCAAATGTACAAAGTTTATCATCTATTTAATAGATTAGATATAAACAACATTTTAATCTAACGGTAGCTAGGGTATTAATAAGATTTATAAGCCAATTGAACATTAATTTACAATTCAAAGAGTCTTGATTAGATAAGTGAACAGAAGGGGGGATAGTGAAGGAGGCAGAGATAGAGAGCGAGCAAGAGAGAGAGAGAGAGAGAGAGAGAGAGAGAGTTTCGATTGGTACATGGGAAACGCCCTTTATTAACTTGACAAAAAATACCCGTAAAGATTTCTAAATAATTCTAACTGTAATTGTAGCTTCTGCTCGTTGACCTCTCTAATACCCTTGCTAAAGCTCGTCGTGCTGGGCTGTCGCTGTGGCAGTCGTTGTCGTTGTTGCTGCGGCATCAAGTCGAACGACGGCGCCCAGAAAGAGGGGCAGCTGCTCCCTGTGGTTCAGCATAAAGATGAATGGATGATCGGCATGGAACTGGATCGGCTGTTCAATCGAAATGACACTTCGCTTCATGCGCACCACGGCGGCTAGCAATGAGAACAGACAGAATGAGAGACATAGAGACGCAGACGAGGTGTGGAATGGTTGGTACGGAGGATGAGGATGCACAAGGAGAGGCCCATAGAAGAGTGGCTCAACTTACCCGTTGCCGCGGCTGCCTCGGTGCCCAGCTCATTGACGTCGATGAAGGCCTTGTGTATGATAGCCGAGACCTTCAATTCCTCGGGGCTCTTCAACATCTTGCCGAACTCGGCCTGGTTGGAGAAGAGGCGCGTCATGCCCAGCTGCAAGTAGACGAGGCGATGGCATACACACATACGCTCCAGGACAGAAGTCACCTGCTCACCTGCTTGAAGACGGACGTCAGCTCCACCTGGAATTCGGCTTTGAATTTGGGCAGCTTGACAACCACTTGATTGCTCTGCAGCTGCTCCGTGATCTTGGAGAGTGGCGTGCCGCGTAGCTGCTGCTCCAGCTGCGGCAAACCCGTCTTGCTGTTGGGCAACAGGATTAGCATGGACAGATCGGAGTCCTTGTAGGGCAGCTCCAAGGCGGCGGCGTTCAGATCAGGCAGGTTGGCATAGCGAAAGCGCTCCTTGACATTCATCATGGGCACCTCCACGCTCTCGACCTCATTCAAATGGAATCTCTCATTGCGCGTCGCGTGCTCCGGAAACTGGTGCACCCAGTTGCCTTTGAAGTGAATCGCATTGATCAGCACCAGGCGCGTCTGCGCGTCCAGCAGGCTAGGTGGCACCAGATCCTTGATCAGCTTATTCGTTTGCTGCTCCACCCACGCGTTAATTATGCCCGCCGCCCTAACGCTTTGCGCGAACTCCACGTTCTCCGCCGCCGACAGAAACTGTTTCGAGAGCAGCCGATTGAAGTCGTCATTCAGCTCGTAGTTCTGCTGCACGTAGATCTTATTGGCGATGCGCAATATGGAGCTCTTCTCGTATTCGGCGAGCACTTGGTGGAAGCTCTCGGCTATTTGCTGAGGATCGCTGGAGACCAAGCCAAGGCCGCGGTCCAGTTGGGCGGCTGTTTCGCCCTCGGCCCCCAGGCGAGCCATGGCCGCGCAGGTTTGTATCGAGAAGGGCGAGAAGACGACATTCGTGTTGGGCTTCAGTGCAATGAGATTGCCATACAAGTTGTTAGAGAATTCGGCCAGTCGTTGGGAGAACTCGGCCAGATTGCTTCCCTCTGTGTTGGCCATGATTTTATTATGGAGCTGGGCAAACGAATTCGGCAGCAAGAACAGCAACAGCAACAGCGAGTAGTTTACGCAGCCTGAAAATATTGTGAATGATGTCAGAGATTCAATAATGTATCAACTGCGAATGGTTTAAAAATTTTTATGTAATTCCCACTATCGTCGATGAGTCACCTCGTCGTTTGTTGTTCACTACGTTTTGCTGGTGTTGTTTAGCCGTTTTGATAAGTGTTGTTTTCGCCTAAATACGAGTGACAAATGCTTTTGGCTTGTGCGATTGCGGCTTTCTAAATTGCGAAGTGTGATTTATTTATCCAATTATTTGGTTTCTCAGTGACGAGCGGCAACCCTCCACTTAGTTTGTACAGGTAGGCGTCTGAGCACCAACTAAAGGCAAGCGCGCTGTTCTTTGCTGTTTTTACAAACCTGTATATGTGTGCGTGTCTTTTGGATACTCATCTGTTAACGTGCTCCCTCTATTTTACTTGCTCTCTCTGTTAGATACGACTCTCTTTTCACCCATCTAAACACAAGTGTTCGCTGTTTTTATACGTGTACTACATTCAAATGTATGAGTTTGTTAGGAAACACATCACACAATTGCCGGCTTTTCTCTCTTAAAGCTTTTTACTCTCTGCTACTTCTGTTTGCCACATATGCACATACATACTCCCTCTCTTCCCATTCAATTACAAGCGCTCTGAGCTTTGCTTAATATACATACACCACTGCATGCTTATGTATGTGTATGTGAGTGCTTTTAGATTGTTATATCTGCATTTCACTCTCTACTACCTTTGTATGGAAATATGCAAAGTATGAAGTGTGTAAGCTATACCTCTCTCCCTCGATCATTTCCTATATAAATTCATTCAGTCTCAACGCACACTCACTAGCTACTGTGTGAGCTCAGCGCAAGCATATATATGTATGTAACGTGTCCGTTATACCCTTTGCTATTGTTGCGTTCAACGTGCTCTTTATTAACTGCATCTACTTGTCATGCTCTTTCAGCACACTCTCTATTTATGAGTAAGGTGCTTTTGTTCGAACATTTAATTTGACTTACCGTTTAATATCGAAACTTGTTGCATTTTAATTGCGTATGTGGGTCTAGGATTGACTTGTGATTTGTATTAAAATAGCACCGTAAAAGTTTTTTGGCGCACAGACGCGACGAACGTGTGATTCAAACTGAAAGACAATATTCTTAATAATCTTATTTGTATGCTTATCAGCAGCTTCAAGTCAAAATAAGAGTGTTATTTGCAATCTTTTGAAAACAATAATAATATACATACATACATGTATTCTGATAAGCAGCAATTTAAAAGAAAAACCCCAATTTTAAGGCAATGTTTTTTTTTTTTAATTTAATTTTTAATTGGAATATTGTAGCTATATACCCTCTTTCTCCCTCTCTCTCATCAGTAGGCACTTTGAATTGATAATCAAAACAAACCACGCTAAAATAAAGAGAGCCTTATCAGCATTAAATTCTATTGTCTCTTACATTTCATATTATTTGCTGTTAAGTGCTAAAATAAATAGCTAAAAAGTTTGCTCTCTCTCTCTCTCTTTTAAGCCAACTGTTCCTCTTTGATTGATAGGCGAATTTAAATTTATGAACCTTTCAATTTGTTGTTTATTATGGATAAATTTTAAGTAGGAGCAGATACGCTGACTGATGAAAGGAGCCCAGAGATAGCCAGGCGGTCTGCTCTTACCTTTAACTGTTCAGGCATTCAGCTTTATCTTATCTCTCATAGCGAATTACAATTGATGTCTGACTCACTTCACATTGTATGCAGGTTAGTCTTTACTGTATTACCTATCGAGTCGGTTGGGCCTGCTATTCAACATTCTGTTCCCTTGATCGGTTTGCCTCACTTTCGATTTTACCAGAATTTATATGCAGTAAAGCAGTTTTATTATTATTTATTATAATGTGAGTCAAAATGGCATTAATGAAATCAATTATACAGACTTAAGATCTTCGTTATCGAAGTATAAGTTCTTCAGCGTGAAATCTTTAATTTGTTGTTTCCATTACATTTTCGTTTGTGTAAGCAGAGGAAGATGAGCCAGACGCCAGATGCATGCAGTGAGTTTGCCCGGCAGCTGTACACGGCGGCATTTGAAAAGGGTATCGTGGGGCGTGGCTGCAATGCCGTCATTTCGCCCATCTCAATACAAACCTCGCTGATGCTGGCCTTAGTGGGTGCGGCGGGCAGAACGGCTGAGCAGCTGCGCACGGGCTTGCGGCTGGGACCCGGCGATCTGCAAGAGATCGGCAGCTGGTATAAGGCGCTGTGGACGCAGCTGAGCAGCAAAAGCAAAGGCAAACGGATAACATTGAAGTCCGTGAATCATTTGTTTGTGAATGAAAAGCTCAGCGTACAGCAGGAGTTTAACCAAATGGCGGAGGAGTACTTCAACTATAAGCCGGTGGCATTGAATTTCGCCGATTCGACTGGAGCCACGCAGCAGATCAACGAGCTGGTCGAGCTGGCAACGGAGCACAAGATTCGAGATCTCCTCCAGCCGAATGCTGTTGATGCGGAGACAAGCGCCGTGCTTGTGAATGTGCTGTACTTTAAGGGCCTTTTCAAGAAGCCCTTCACACCGGAGTGCACAACGCGGCACGACTTCCACATTGATCAGCACAAACGAGTTGAGGTGGACATGATGTATCAGGAGGATAAGTTCAAATATGTCGAGCTGCCTGAACTGGACGCGCGGGCCATTGAGTTGCCTTTCGAAGATTCCGATATCAAGCTGCTCATAATGCTGCCCAATGAAACCAGCAGCTTACTCGAGCTGGAGCATCGGCTTAGTCAAGTTGACCTTGCGGATCTTGATCAGCGCATGCACTTGGCGGATGTGGAAATAACTTTGCCCAAATTTTGCATCGAATTCGATTTGGAACTAACAGAGACGCTCAAACTGGTAGATCATGCGCATATGTCTCATCTCTATTTATGTTGCTTATCTATTGTATTATCTCTTATTTTGATAGCTGGGCATTTGTGATCTGTTTGGCAAGGCGGCAGATCTGAGTCGACTCTTCCAAGACGCCACAGGCCAGAAAATCTCAGCTGTTAAGCATCGGGGCTTCATCGATGTGAACGAGGCGGGATGCGAGGCAGCAGCTGCTACCTGTAAGACATATATAGATAACTCTTTCCCGGTACATATGTAGTCTATATCGTATTGTTGTTTCACAGATCTTAAAATCGTGCCCATGAGCATGATTATGCACCAGAAGCAATTCAAGGTTGATCATCCGTTTGTCTTCTTCATACGCAATAGTAAAGCCATTCTATTTGCGGGTCGCTGTGTGGTGCCACAGTTGAGGAAAGTGCGGGAGCCCCATCAGAGGCACCATGCAAACCGGAGCTAGAAAATAATTAAGTTGAATAATCTGTCTACGTATTTACAATATGCCTATGTGGAAGTGTTTGTTTATCTTTATTCTGAGCTATAAATTAAGAATCAAGTATGTAATCAAATATATGTCTGTAGAGCTAATATTATCTGAAATTTATCTCGGATCTAATATAGCCGTTTTCAAATTTATATACTGCTAATTTAATGTTTTAGTCAGTTGGCATTCAAATTTGCACTATCGATTCTATTTCGTGGCGATAGTTGTGGCGGCTGGCGATGGTTATCTATCGATAGATTTGTCAATTTAGTGCACATTTGATGGCGATGGATGGCGCAACGCGTTTGCGCTAGGAGAGCCATCTATGGGACATTTAAAATGAAACAAACAAACTTATTCACTTGGCGCCCGCTATAAGGCCAATAAATGCGACAGAGTAGACAGCCTCTATGGCTCAGTATGATGTTTATTGTCCCTGAAAGTAGGGACAATAAAATAAAACTCATAACGAGAGAGTAAACTTGCAGGCAATATTGGGAATGTAGCTCTTGCAACGTATGTATTGTATGGAAGTTGAATTTAAAAACTCAGAGCTTTATATGTAGACAACTTGATTGGCGCAATGGGAGTTCAAGTGGAATAAGCTACTGCTGCAACCTGTTGGCGCTCTGACTTTTGGCTTACTGTGTCAACTTAAGTAGTTTCCAAGTCACACATACACTGAGAATAAGGCAAAGAAACTTCAAATGAAATAGACGAAAATCTTGTTTTAGGCGTAACGGGATTCCTTTCAAAAAGAGGTGTGATTTTACCTGACTTTTTATCCAAGTGCGCTCAGTTATTTCGTCTTTGGCCAGCATTCAATGTCAAGAGGAGCTCGTAAATTGGGACTGAACAACAGCGAGATGATGGTGAAGAAGCAGAAGAAGAAGAGTAGAAGCAGCTGCCTTGATTAGCTTTGGCTGCAGTGGCTGCTGATCTCGAGTGGGGATTGCAACTGAGTTACTTTGGCAACGGCTCGGGCCATCATCAGTCTCAATGGGCCTGGTGGTCATATGTTGTTGCTGTGTGTCCTGATGCACGTGTCCTGGCAGCCAACTGGCAATAAATCAAAGCAGCTGCAGCTATCAATTCACTGCAAAGAGAGACAGAGAGAGAGAAGGATAGAGAGAGGTAGAAATAGCCAGAGAGCTGCTGGCGAAATTTGAATGCCAGCGTTAAGTGACCAATGCATAAAGCACACACACACACACTGGGGTATACAATACACATACACACACATACTAACACGCGTCAAAACACATAATAATACATACTACATACACACACGCACACACACACACACACAGAAAAGCCAAGTTTGTAGCAAAAAATCCACAAAACACGCGAAGCAAATTTGCTGCAATCAGCCTTTCTTAATACCCTGCAAAGTGAGCAGTGTGCACTAGAGAGGCCATATGTAACACATGTGCAAATTTAATATAAACTATAACAATAATATAATTAAGAATATAGAATAAGGATTATATAGAATAGAGAGGTATGTATATAGAATAGAGGGTATATGATCGCTACTTCGCTACTTTTTGTTTTTCATGCATATTCTTCTCACTTCTTCTTACCCTTTTCTTTCTTTATGTTTTGGGCCAAGTTTTTTGCTGCTGCCTACATTATTGCGTGGCGCCTGTACAGGTTGACCTCGGCCAACAGACAACCATTTGGGAATGAAAGATTAACTTGTAGCTCAAAGTGACGAATGTCAAGCTGAACGAGGGCGGTTGGAGTAGTTGTGGAGATCAAAACTGGAACTGAAGAGTAGAAAGTAGTTCATAAGCTAATGATTATGGCCTGAATCTTGATTAGATTAACCAAGTGTTGTTACTACTCTCGCTTCACATTATTTTTAATATAAAAATTTATAGAAATCGAAAATAATTCATATGAAAATCAGCTGCCGCAGCAACAATTGCAGGCAGCAGCAACAACAGCAGCAATTGCAGTCAAGTGAAATATAATCAGAGCGAGTTTTGTGCGCGTGTAAAGTGTTTTAATTAAAACCGCCTTTTGCTGCGGCAATTCGCCTTGGACCCGAATTTTAGGGGGGACTTGGCGTCGCTTTCTGCTGCTTCTTGTTCGTGTCTAACACGCTGCTGCGGTACACTAATTGGGGCAAAATCTGCGTGGCGAAGAAAACTTCGCTCGTGTTGTTGTCCCTAACAACCGAAGACACAAATTCTGCGTTTCGCGTTACCAAATTGAAATTGAAATGGCGGCCCAAACCGCAGTGGAAACGGAAGCGGAAACGGAAACGGAAGGAAATGCGACGCGCTGCAGCAGCAGCAACAACAACAGCAGCAACAGCAATAGCAATAGCTAATACTGTGAACGTAACAACAACAATAGCAGCAGCAGTGAGAGCAATAACAGCAGCAACAATTGACAGCAACAATACTAGCAACAACAGCAGCAATACGAGCACTAGCAGCAGCAACAGCAGCAACAAGAAAAGCAGTTGTAACAGCAACTACAGCAGTATCAATAAACAGCAACAGCAGCAATACCAGCAGCAACACCAGCAATACGAATACCAGCAATAGTAGTAACAACAACAGAAGCAACAGCAACAGCAACAAGAAAAGCAGTAGTAACAGCAACAACAGTTGCAACTACAACAGCAGCAATACACAACAAGAGGGGCTACAACAGCTGCAATACGAATACCAGCAACAACAGCAGCTAGAACAGCAACAGCAACAGTAACAGCAGCAACACAAGCAATACCAACACAACAACAACAACAACAGCAAATAAGAAGCAAATTTTAGTACTAAGGTGGCGATTGCCAATTGCAGCTGCTCTACAAGGTTAAGCTGTGAAGGAGACGGCAGCGGGCAGCGCATCGAAGAGGCACATTGATATGGCAGCAGCTGCTGCTGTTGCTGCTGTTGCTGCTGCTGGCGCTGACAACTCCTTGGCAACGACAACAGTTGCGCTTAAATTGGCAAACGTTGGCAATTAGGGAGGTAAAAATCGAAATAAAAAAGATGAAGAAGATGAAGAAAACGCACAAGTGAGTGGAGACGACTAGAAGATACCCTACAAATTGCAATCATTCCACGCTGCTGTCATAGCAAGGCTCATGGCCGGCTCGACCCGACTATTTGATGAGATATATAAGACCTTCTCCTGCTTGTTACATACAGCTGCACGCATGCAACATGCCCTGAATTTTCAGGTTCCCTGGGTGCAGGGTATACAAATGAAAAGAAAGAGACAAACTTGCATTCATAATTCAATAAATGCAACGCTGAACAAATTCAATTTCAATATGCAGGAGAACAGGACAAGGTATCCATCCAGTATCGGGTATTGAATATCGAGTATCGAATGTGTCTTTACTTAATTTAACAGATGCGATGTATGTAGAACTTTTTTTAATTGATTGTTAAGGTTTCATGAAGAGACTTTACTCTTGGAGTGCCAAGGCTAGGGCTATTGGAGGCGTGGCAAATCGAAGTATATAGCATTACTATATCTATTTCTATTGTTGTCAAGCTCAGCAAGCTTGAACACATTCCCGCGGATCGAGAACGTTATAGCAGGTGGACGAATACACTGGGCTATGATGGTGCTTAGTTTCGTATTGATCTTTAATCTCCTGAGCTCGGGTTTATATACCCAGACTTATGCATATTTTCAACCCTTAAATCTAGTGCGTCTATTGCTGAGTGTGTAAGGCTCAGTATTGGTCTATTACATATTTTTATCATATCGCTGAGTTTGTAAGACTCAGCGTTCGTCTCTTACATCGTCTCTTACATATTCTTGTTGCTAGGATTGCAAGGGTCACAGTTCATCTGTCTATATTATATAATATATTATATGCTAGCCGTTGAGTGGGTAGAGGGTATTGTATAATATTTGTCATATTTCTATGTTCATGTATGTTCCTGAACAGCAGGAATCACTGGAGCACTGATCCATTCTTTCCTGCTGCATGTGAGCGCCGTTCTCAGGGCATATCCTAGCCGTGCACCCCCGACTAGGGCTATTTGAATAGCTTGCCAGTTAATATACGTAAGTTGTTCGTTTCGTTTGAAATCAGCTACAAATATTTAAAAGCCAAGGCAGAGGCTGCTGCTGCTGCTGCTGCTGCTCTGCTTGGCCTTGCTTGGCCTTGCTTGGCTTAGGCATCTGCAGCCACCTGGAGCTGGGTGCAATTGTGCACATGTCAGTTATGTGCAGCTTTGCTTGCTTTCCAGGTAACTACAGGTGTGCCAGAGGTGAGCATAGAGTTATAGTTGTGATTATTATAAATGTTTTGCCTTGCAGCTGCCTCTGACAACTTTGGTAATTAAGGAATTATGTCATGCGCACCTTAACACACTGCGGCCAGGCAAAGAGTTTCAAAATCTCCCTCCCTCTCTCTCTCTCTCTGCTCTCCCTCTCTCTCTTCGGTGTGCATTTTGTGATAGCTTTCTCGGTTGCTATGGCATTCGCTTTGTGCACATTTTGTTTGCATATTGCAATTGGCATTTAATTTTCAGAAAGTTTCCCGCAGGCATTTCGCAATCACATTTATCACAATTTCGCCAGAGGGGACAGGAGAAGGCGCTGCCCACACAGCTGCCACTTCTCGGGATCAGTTCTATCATCCAGCTCTGCTTCTTCTTGTTCTATTCGGGCTAACTGTCAAAGAGCAGTTCAAAGTGCATCAGCGAATCACGAAAAGCAACAAAATTTGCAGGAAACCAAATTGAAATTCGTATTGAGCAACCCAAAAAACAATTTTAAGAGCAGTTTCAGCTGAAATACACACACACAGCCACACTCACACACACACACACACAAAGACTTTGTAAAGCTACCGCAAAAAGTGTTAATAAAAATACGTGGTCGGGTTGCAGGCGTTAGCCATGAATGCTTCACGACTGCCATTGGCTCACTGTAACTGCAAAAAGCATCATTAAAACATACAACAGAGCGAGTGACCGACCAAGAGATACCCTATCTGCCAATATTAGATTGGTAGGAAATTCTTTCAGACCAAGTTTTAGTTAAGGAGGCTAAAAACTCTAAAAGAAATACATTTAAATGACTATAAATGCGCTGTCCCGACTCATAGATACCCTGTATACAAATATACAGTTCAAGCTCAAGAGCAGATGCAGCCAGCTAATGGAAAATTACTAAATAGCTCTACAATTCGAAGAAGCTCATTCAAAGTACCATGCATAAATTTGATCGACAAACATATACCCTGTCATTGAATAAACTAATAAAACCTTGATGGTTCAATTAGCTGCAGTTATTGTGGCTACGTTTTACTAAATTCTGAAGCGGAAAATTGTACAATGCTGACTTAGCGCATCGGGACTGACTACAAGATACCCTGTGTTCACAGGAAGCTTTTAGCTTAAGTCAGTAAATGCTGTTGGCGCCTAGATAACACTTTTGCCATCATAAAAGAGCGATGCAAAGTCAGCTGGGTAAGCATGTATGACCTGGAGATACCCTGTATTTAAAAACAATTTAGCTAGCGATTGAGAAACTCTTGTTATACAGGTGTTTAAGCATAAACAAAAGCAAAGAGTTAGAGTGCTTCAAAGGAAAGTGACTGACTGAGAAATGCCCTATAATAGATAAAAAGATAGTGTATGAAATGTTTTTCGATTATAGGATAACTGCTGAAAGTGCTCTAGATGAGCATAATATAACTAGAGGAGACCCTATACACTAATTAAAATCTCAATTTTTTATGACAATCTGAATATGCTTTTAGACTTCACTAGTTTATTGCATGGATTTTGCTTAATAGTTTTAATAGTTCTGAATAGTTATGTTATACATGTAGCTCAAAGGCTTGCAGGAAATATCTTTAGCTCTAAGAAAAGTATTCGAATTTGAAGTGGAATGTAGTTCTGGTAAGAATCCAAAAAGTCTTTTATCGCGCTCATAAAGAAAGTATCGTATATCCATTAAAAGTTGAAACAGTTTTCTATTCAAATTCTCATTTTTACATTGCAAAAGCTTTGGCTTGTGGTCAGATTTACAATATTTATAGGGTATTATGAGGGGCGGCCCAACTATCTGTGTGCGTGTGTGATGTTGGAGGCGGAGATGTAAACGCTTCAGCGTAGACAGCTGCCATCGTGCGTATCTGGTCGAGTCAGGTTAATGAAAAACTTGGACATGTTTGCCAAAGGTTGTTGCTATCAATGGAAATGGGCGTAGCAGGGGGCAGAGAGCAGAGGGCGTGACTGTTGCCCTTATTCTCCGTCGCTTTTTTTTGTGGCTCTGTCAGAATGCAAAGTGCAGAACGTTGTCAACACGTTTGAACAGAACTATGATATATAAAGAGCAGATATATTGTGAAGGAGTAGTTATATATTGCAGTGTATTTCAACTAGATATTTCCGAAATTGCATTAAATATAGTTTCAAGGCTCAAAACCCCAATTTGTGTTTATTTGACTTGGCCCGACTTACATTTATTTGATTAGCTCCTTCGTCGCTCGACGTTCACTCTGCGTCTTATTAACATTTGTAAGTAGTTCGAGTCGAGTCCCCTCAGTCAATGCCAATGCTGGGAGCGGAGGGGGGTGGGGCGAGTGGGGCTCGAGTCAGCGTGTTGACAGACGCTGCCCCATTCGAGTGGCCATTTCGCAAGCTAATTGTAAGCCTATCAGTTACTTTAGATTGGCATTTGGCATTGCGGTTCGTTCGGTTCGGCTCGGTTCGCAATATGAGTCAGGGCTACCTGGGCAGGAGCTGGCAATCGTTGCCTAGGCTACGCAGCGAGGACGAAGCCGCAAGGACGTAGAGCGGAGAAAGTCGTGTCGTCGCCTTCAGTTGCGTTTGTTTGTGTTTCGCATTTTGTCTTCTCTTCTTTTTATACCCTGAACCCATTGAAAATGGGAAATCAGGGTATAATGGTTTTGTGAAAAGTATGTAACAGGCAGAAGGAATCATCGCAGACCCCATAAAGTATATATATTCTTGATCAGGACGACGAGCTGAGTCGATATAGCCCTGTCCGTCTGTCCGTCCGTCCGTCCGTCCGTCCCTCCGTCCGTCCGTATGAGCAAAAGGATCTCAGAAGATATAAGAGCTAGAGAGCTGAAATTTGGCATGCATACTCGTGTATACCATAGGCAGTACGAGTTTGCTTTATTTTTTCGATAACTCATCCGATAACTTTTTTATCGAGAATAATCGAAAAATCGACTTTGTTTTTTCAGCCTAATTTGAACACTTTTAGACCTAGAGACTTCAAATTTGCGTTGTATATAAAGTTAATGGATACAAAGATTTTGTAATTTACAGATTTTGGATACCACGCCCCCTTCGCCCCCAATTTGTAAAAAACGCATTTCAAGTACTAGAGACTTGTGCTTTGGAATGTACACACATTTTAGCCATATGATTACGCTCTAAAAGTTTTATTAAGATCATACGTCTACAAGAGAAATTATTCAACAAATAAATTCTCATAATATTGCCCACATTGCAGCGCAGCCCCAGCGCAGTCGCTGCTTACTGCGCAGTTAGCAGAGCGCGTGCTTATAAGTGCATGTGTATGTATGTATGAATAAAAGAAGTCCAGAATGATTAGAATATCAGCTTGGAGGGTTCAGGGTATCTCCTAGTCGAGCAGTCTCGACTGGAGCCTTCTTACTTGTTTTCTTTGGGGGTGCTCGAGGTTAGTTCAATTTACTAACAGTTGTTTGACAGCTTCACAGGGGTCGAGCAGGGGGGCAGGTATTTGGGTTTCAGTCTATGCCTAATAAAGAAAACTCTTTGTGGCATCTAGTTAAAATGCAAACACAACTCTGGTTAGTTACGACTTAGGCCAAGCATGGCAAACAAATTGGAAATATTAAGCCGATTTGAATATCAACCTCTTAGGGTAACTCTCAGCTTGGATATGAAAGCGGAAACCTTTTCTTTTGATGATTCATTTAGAAATATTTACTTTTGTTCCATTCACTATGTATCTAAAATAAATGAAAAGTCAATTGAAAAACCAGTGAAACCCTTATTCAAGTGGAAAATTGTTGAAAATCATACCAAACATTATTGGACCAGTAATGATACATAAGTAGAAAAGAAGACGGAAAAAGATGTAAAGCAACGGCAAAGAAGTCTGAAAAAAGATGTAAAGCAACGAGAAAATCTAGTAAAAGGTCAAATGAAAAATGAAATTAAAAACAAGCTAAAACCCAAGTGGAAAATAAGTGACAAACAAATGAAAAAAGAACATCTGAGACACCAGAGCTTTTAAATCAAATTGGGACTGATGAAGGATGTCTTTTCATTAGTGAATATGAATGGAAATTGGAATTGGAAATTTAGAGATATTTTGACTGCTTTCACGTAAAAAGGAAACCAACTAAAGCCTGAGGAAATTCATCTGAGGAAATTCACCTTGAAGCATTTCAGGAACAATGTGGATTCAGCAGCATCAGTCGAAGAAACTAACCAGAGTATAACCGTCTTCAATTTGATCAGTCTTTGTGAGGTTAAGAACGAGTGGAACTAGATTGTAGTTACATATAGAGCAGTGAAGCCGCAGCAGCGGCTGTCTTAAGTTAGTCTTAGTCGACTTCAGTCGGGGCCAATTGGTAGCAGCTGCTGCGAACATGTCCTGGCCCCACAGCACTTCCAGTCCCAGCGGCCGAACAACTCTGCCAAAGCTGCGGTTCGAGTCCCGACTAAGTGCAGAGGCAAAAGTAGCGCTGCTATAAGCTACGCGACTCCTGCGGATGCAATGCGTCTGCGCGCTGAGCCATTGGAAGGTTTGTTTTGGTTGCAAATGGACGTGCAACGTGTTGTGTTTTGAATGCCGTGCGGCAAACAGTTGGCGGCAGTTAATAAAAGGCAGCCGCGAGGCCCAGCACGAGCCAGTCAACAAATTGTGAGCGACGCGCGCGTCTCGCTGCCCAAAGAGAAAACATTGAGAATAGACTCGAGCCTAAGGACTGTGACAAGAGTGAAGACATATAAACATATATATATATATGTATGTGTGTGTGTGTGTATATAGATAAAAGTGTAACTCTAATAAATCAGGTGTTTAATCAATCTCGTCGTTGACCTCTCGTCCAGCCGCAGTGTTTTTACAGCATTCGGCGATTAAGTATACGCCAGGTAAGCCCAACTAAATCTCTGTGTGTGTGTGTGTGTGTGTGCGTGCGAGTTGCCGTCTTGCATTTTACGAGCGCATTAAGGACTTAAATGACAACAACAACAGCAACAATAGCAGCAGCAGCAGCAGCAACAATTGCTGCCACAGTGTCCAGGTGTAACGGTTTGGCAAGCACAGTTAATACACAAATTGTGTTTACGATTGCCGTCGTCGTTGATCTGCTGACGATTGCCTAATGAAAATTTATTGTAAGCGCATTAAAATTTTCGAATATTGAAGGATTCCCTTTGCTTCCCACTAATCCGCCTGCTTGCTTTGCTGTCTCCCTTTTGTGGACATGGCGTCGCAGGGGAAAGGGAGCAGGAGGCATCTTGGGTAGGAATTCTGTTCGAAGTAGTGCTGTGCATTTTTATTATGCTCGCATATGGGAGATGCTTTAGCTTCGACTCCTGCTGCCGCTCCTGCTCCAGCTACTCCGCTGCCAGGTGCTTCATATTCCTCCTGCTTCAGCTACATCCTGATCCTGTTTCCTCAATTTCTTACTTTATCAAACTCCTACTCCAGCACCTGCTGCTGCTCCTGCTGCTCCTGCTGCTGCTGCTGCTGCTTCTCCTCTTCCTGCTACTTCATACCCCTGTCCTGCCCCATCTCCATCTGCCCCTGCTTCTCTTTCTCTAATTCCTGCCTCGACTTGTACTTCTGCTCTTCCTCACAGCTCTCCAACTCCTACCAGTCCGCCGTCTCCTTCTGCTCTGCCCCATTTCTCTCCCTCCCTCTCCTTCTCCATTCAAAAAAAGGCACTTCAAGTTCTTTTTTTTTCGGCATCGCCTGCAGCTTGCCTCACGGCCACTTGTTTTGCAACTCAGCAATAAATTCAAAAATTGTGAAATAAATATGAATAAAGAAAGAAAAGAAAGGGAGGAAGAGAGCAACACGAGTTGCTGTATTTATGTCCTTTTACATTTACATTGCCTTTTCTATAATCGGATTTGAATCCCAAGCCCAAAAGCAGTTGCTCTATTAAGGGATGTGCGTATGTGCGAGTGTGTGTGCTGTGTACTGTGTGTGTGTTAAAAAGCAGTTAAGACTTCTTCTAGACGAGCCCGAATGGAATCTAGCGTAGGATTAGGCTGAGGCACAGGCAGCCAGAAGAATATTAAAATATGTAAAATAACAAAATCTGTGCATAATAAAAATTATAACAAATATTTAAATATATATAGGATATTTGTATGCTCGTTCCAGGAGTGAATAGAGTATATTAGTTGTGTACCAAGTGCGAAAGACTTTAGTTCGGGCTTACCAAGTGCTCGTTACGCCCACCAGGGGCATGGCTAGTGGAGGAACTATGCAATCTCAAGCAAACTCAGCTGCCATCAGCCTCAAGTCATATTGGGTCGGGTCTTAACTTATATATAGCTTATATAGCTCTATATTCCTTTAAATGTCTTTTTGTTCACAACATAATTTTTCTGTGCGCAGCATTTTCCAAAGGTATATAATATATATTCAATTAAGCTTATATATTCAATTTTACAATATATTATTAAAGATTCCGTTCTCCATTTAATTTCTCGTTCAAAGGCGACAGAGTCCATCTGCCTCACTGATATACCCATAAATGAGCGATAATGCAATCGATCACATTGTAAGACACTCGCAATAAAAAGAGATCCAACTTAATCTCTTCCTTATAGACTCTGATTGTTGTCCAAGTCCAACTGATTCATAATCTGTATATGTATTGTATATGCATTGCTTTCAGTCGTGTCACTTGTCTCTCGGCTCTTCACATGCTGATTTCACTCTCGTCTCATCTCAACCATCGGCTTGATCATGCTAAGCCGTCGTCGTTTTAGCACCCGAGAGACTTTGCTTGGTGCAGTTGCTCTTGCCTCTACAGCTGAGGCGGACGTCGTTTACTCCCAGTTGTTTTATATAAATTCTCGATTATCACATTTTAAGATTATTGATAGCATAGCTATAGATCAAGCTACTATGGAGCATTGCGAATAATCAACGCCAAATACCCTAGAGAGATAGACAGAGATGCCACATCTTATCTTAGCTTAGCTCTCGCTCGAATCGAAGCAGATCAAAAATAAAATTTGTCTTTCAACATTTTGCTGTCTGTATTTGCCATTTATTTATTAATTAAAAAATAAATATTATTTTGAATAATTATAAAACCTTTTTGCTAATTACATTTGCCGTTCAAACGTAACATAATTGCGTTTGCTTTTTTCGTGAAAAATAAACATTTGAAATGTTTTTCCTTTTGGGCTGCATTTGCTTGTTTTGCAGCTGTTTAGCCTTGAATTATGAATGCGGAAACTTAAAGCCAGAAGGCGTACAAAACCAAAGAGTGGAACAACTTCGCACTGTTTGGCTTAACTTATTGACTGAGCTTCCTGTATTCGAAGTGTGCCCGAGACAAAAAGCCGAGAGAAATCACAACGGCTTAGCTGAAGCACTCACCTGCCGTGGCGCACACACACCCACACACACGCACACACGCATACACTCATAAATACGCAGTCATGTGTTTATGGTAGATTAAACGTTGTGCTGCCCCAGCTGCAAATGGGGAATAACAGGCACATTTACACACATCCATAAACACACGCACACACGCACGCAGTTACACACATCGTCATTCGCACCCATAGCTGCGGCATGTGGCATGCTTGCCTTTGGCTGATATTTTTCCATTTTTTCTCTCCCACTCTCTCTATACTCTGTTTATAATGTGCAAAAAAGTTGATATTAGTTGTCCAAGCAGGCAAGGCACGCCCACATAGGCGCGCCTAGTTAAACGATTTCTGTTTAATAAAGTCTTAGTTTAATTGTCGGCTGCTAAAAACTCTATATATGCTTCGTTTGGGGCTCTGTTCATAGCCTTTTCTTTGCCATTTTCAGCTCTTTTCCGAGTCATGAATCGCAGTTTGTTATATACCATGTTACACAGATTTCTTAAGCGTGTCTCATCCGATTTTTTCGCATATTCCAAATGGATTATTTCTTTAAGTAACTTCCGATGGTTTTTACGTTTCAAGTAGAGCATTCTTTCGTTGCTTCAACCCGCCTAAATCCATTAACTTTCCTTTCTTCTATGGCTAGTCTGCCAAAGTCTTTTTCACATTCCCTATATTGGGTTATTTTTGCTTTTCTTTCTATTATACAACGCATTGCTCGGTCGTGCATGCCCGTTCGTCGCCTTTTCTGCCGCGCATTCCTTACTTTATGCTATCCCTAAGTAAGCAGCTCATTTGGTTAGAGCAGCTGCTGCCTTCCATGGCGCCTGACCAGCCGCACAGCATGAGCCAAAAGTGAAGCTGAGGATAATCAAGTCTAGACCGGATGCTGCAAATGCGGCACTTAGTTAGCGTTATATCCGGGCCCGACTAGCCGGCCTAATATGTTTATATTATATATCTGCATTTATGAGGTTACGCATATTCATTTACACAAATTTCATTTGAGCTTCCATTAAAGTTTGTCACAGCAAAGGCCACGCTACATTTGTCATAGACAAAGCACAGCTCAGTCTGCGTCTTTCTCTCTCATCCAGTTGCTCTCTCCCTCTGCCTCTCTATGTGTGTCTATTGTCATTAATTATATTTGTGGCATTTGGAGAGGCTCTGCAGTTGATGCTGTTCATTTTATTGTCGGTCAACGCCTTGGGCCGGAGCCTTCTGGGCACGTTTCTAATGCAGCTAATGAAGCAGCCCAAATGCCACGCCTCGAGTGACTTGAGCTTCCCGTTTGCGACGCTTTATTAATGAATCACGCCTGCTGAGTCACTTCAAATACCCTTTGCTAGCGAGGGCGTAAGCCCTGCTCGCAATTTGCATATTGCGCATACGCCGCGTGTAACGTGGCCACACTTGCCAGCTGAATGGAGGTGAAAACGCACATCTGAAGTGGGCCACGGGCGGCATCTGACTGCCAGATACTCGCTCAGCTACCAGGAAAAAAGTTCACTTATAAAGAAGGCGATGAAATAGATCTTAAATAATAATATACAAAAATATATAAAATATAAATAAATCATGTATTTCTGAATTGATTAAAAAGTATTGCAAAATAAATATAGATATGGAAATATTAAGTCAATTGAAACTTCACTGATTGAGGTCAAGCATTCTTTCCGTTTCCGTTCCTCAAGCTGTAAGAGGTTACCAGAGTTGCCACGCCCCCCATTCAATCAGGAGCACACGCATGCATATCAAAGGCCGTACTGCTATACTCCTCTAACACTCAGCGAGCGGGCATTGCAATGCAAACTGTAAACTGTAAATTGAAATCGAAAATCACATAAAAATTCCATGAAAAATCTGAGAGCGCAAATTATTTTTGCAGTTCACAGTTTCAGCTCACAATTCACATTTAATTTTTAATACGATTTTATTTTTGTATTTTCACAAAAAGAACTTAAAGCACATAAAAAGGTTCGGCAGCGGCTGCCGCCCACTATTTCCGTCTGTCCAGCCCGAAGCGCTCAAGCGTTTGAATGGCACACAGGCGCCCCTGTCCACTCAACCGCCTCCCTCCACTGCGCCTCTACGTCCCTGGGGCCTGTTATGCGTGAGTGAGTGTGTGTGTGTGTACGCTCTAATGCGCCCATTTCCACTTACTTTAATAGTTTTTGTTCTTTTTCGGGCATCCAGCACTTGGCCGCACTCCAGACCTTACAATGCGGCACTTCGAAAGCCTCTACAGATATGAGTGCTGCTAGTTCTAGTTCGATTTGTTCATTTCCGACTCGTGAACTACAGAAATACTCACTTTTCACGTAGATCATAATTAAATACTGAACTAGATCAGTTATGAACTACATCATTATTCATTATCATTTATCATTGGCAGTTCCTTAAATAATATTATTAAATAATAGATTATCACCAAAAATTCGTTCACTAGTTCATATGAACCATATCACATAAAGTGAATCGCTTAGCTCCTCATGAAATCTCTTCGAAATTATGAATATATACCCATTTAAGCTAGAACATTATCCTGTGAACGAATTTCGAACTAGTTCTCTAGCTGATTCCAGCAAACTTTTCAACAACGTTGCAACGTGAACTGAACAAAATTACACAGCTCTAATAGAAATCACTCACATATAACGCATGCACAAAGCACTCACACATACACACACACACACCTGTACACACACACACACACACACACATAGACACACATGGAGACATTGTGTTTATGGCTGTGTTTGACTGCTTGAACTTTTTTGTGTTGGCCTTTGCCCTAACCAGGCATTGATTAAAATGCCACAAACATCTGATTGCTTGAGTATCCCTTTTTAGAGAGTGTGTGTGTGTGTGAGTGTGTGGCATGAGTTTGTGTGTGGATGTGTGTGCGTGTGTGTGTATTAATGGTCAGGCAGATTTTTGTTCAAGCACTTTTTTGATTGTTTCTAAGCCAACAGTTTATTGAAATTTTCAACAAGTTTCCTCAGCAGTCTAAGTTGTGCATGCATGTGTGTGTGGTAGTGTATGTGTGTGTGAGTGTATTGTGTGAGCGCGTCTTTTGATGGCACTTAATGACTACATAATGTTCAGTTTGAGTATTCCTGGAATGTGGGCCAAAGCTTTTGGCAAACAGAAATTGTATTTTATTAAAAGCAATTTCAACTTGGCGACAAAATGCCCCAAGAGAACTAGCGAAAGAGACGGCGATAGCGAGTGAGTAGGAGAAGGAGAGTGGTGGAGATGGGGAGACAGAGCGGGGGTAGTTAGAGCAAAACGTTTTCAAGCACGTCTCGCAACTTGATGTTTTCTAATGGTCGCAGTTGAGAATTATAAATTATGTATGAACAGCAGAAATGCCTGACGACAATTTGTATAATTGCAGAGGAAAACAGATGCGTGACAAACATATATATAACTGTAGAAGTATATATATACTTTTATATCAAATTTGTATAGATAATGTGTGAGAAATGCATAATAGATAGCGTGCATAAATGGACAACTACTAATTAAGAGGTAAAGCGCTGTCGCTGCTCGCGCCACGCCCATCAACAATGCATTTGCAACACAAAATGTTCATAATTTGATAATACGCCCCGTTGCACAGGGCGACGCCATGCGATGCCCCGAGATGCGATACGAAACGCTGCGATACTAGCTACCTATTTGCACTCCATCAAGTGGAAAATCAAAGCGCCAGTGGGCCACGACAGCGAGTACTGACTGTGCAATACTCTATTAAGGCAAAGCAACTAGAAACTGGAATTATTTAATTGAGCTGTGACGGGCAAAGTTTAGTGAGGGAGCGCAATGCTTTCTCTCTCCCTCTCTCATCTACCCTCTTTCTCTAACCATCTTTGTCTTTGTTGCTCTCTATCTGTCTATCTGTTTCCCTGTCTAGCTCTATCTTCCTCACTCTCTTCTCTTCGTTCTTTCACTGACTTCCTTAATGATTCTTTGGCATCTCCAGCCTTGGTTTCTGAAATCTCCTTCATTCTCTCTTTTCATTTTTCTGGTATTCTGGAAATGTAATCGAGACAATGAGGCCTTCATTCATAAAGAAAACTTTATGCTTCAATCAATCAAATTATTTTTTTAAAGCCCCATACAAGGTTACTTGCTTCTCTTTCGCTCTCTCCTTATCTCTCTCTTTTGTTCATTTTTTTCAGCTTACATCTTTACCGCTGATTATGTGTCTCGCTTAAATGCCATGAACTTTGTTAACTACACATGGGATGCGCTTCTCTTTGTCTCGCTCTTTCACTCTCTCCCTCTCCCTCTATCACTGTAACTGACACTCTACCTTCAACTTTCAGAGTAGCTGTTCTGGCTCGATCAATGAATATGCATTTCGTTCCCATTTGCACAGTGCATAAGCGAAGCGTCTTCCACTCTCGCACTCACTTCGGCTGCCTTCACAGGTGGCAGTGGCACAATGCGCTGTGGCAGGCACTGTCACTGACAAAACTGTCGAACTGGCAGCTGGCAGCACTCGAATGTCGCCTTCTATTGGCCATTTTTAATAAGGAAGCATTGGCCAGCTGAACTGCCGGCTCATGCTTGGCTGCCCACAGTCGACAGCCAACAGCAGCAATGGCTGTGGCAGTGGCACTGGCAGTAAAAGTAGCAGCAACTGTGGCATTGACGATGACATGCCTTGGTGGCCAACTAACAGGCCGCAAACACACTGCAAACTTTTGCGTTGGCCCACTCTTTTCCGTTGTTTGTCAAATAAACAGTCGGAGCTAAACTTTCATTTACTCGTTTTCTATGCGATTCACCCTTTAATATGGCGCCAGCTCAAAAAGGGGTCGATTCAAGTAGATCAAAGCGAAATACAAAGCAAAAGTTTCGATTCGCCTAAGGGCACAAACTTTTCTATTTAGCGTATTGCACGGCGCTTACAGGGTATCAGCAAGTCGCGCTTGACTGAGACAGCAATGAAAACCAACAATATCAAATGTAAAGTGCGCCATATGCGACGCTAAGTCAGTCAGGCAGACGAGCAGACTAACGAAAAAAACGCAAATTTGTATATACCCTATAAATGGGAAGAAGCTGAGTGTGGTTGGGTTGGCCTAAGAGTCAGAGAGAGACGGACAAAGTGAAGGGTTAAAGAGGAAAATTAAATATTATATATCAATAATTTCAATAACGGATTTTGTTTTTTCAAAAGGAAATCCTTCAATTCGTTTATTAAAGGGTATCTTCAAGTCGCACACGTTCTACTATTACACTGTGAACTTGTTGCTGTTGTTGTTGTTGCTTAGCTATTGGCAATCTCAGCTTAACTTCCTGCTGCCAAACACACAGCTTCAACCGCCACGAGCTGTGAATTCCTCTGCGCCCTTCACCCAATTTTTTTTTTGCAGCTCAATTTTCATATACATACATACATATACATACATATATATATTTTTGTATTGGCACTGGCATAGCAATCAATAAGCTCGCGTATCCGCTATGCAAAGTGGTTGAACGCATAGCTAAAAGTTGATTTCATTCTACTTTTCTATCGCCAGCCCGTGAGATATCAAATCGCAGCGCTCAAAAGTAGGCAACGAAAATTTTGCCAATCAAATGCCATGGCGCCATTCGAATGGAATTACACTGGTGCGCCCTGGTGGCTGTTTTATATGTCTTTGCAAAGTTTAATTTTATTTACAAGAAATGAAATTTGACAACATTTGCTAATTATACAATAAATGATTAAAATAAGTTCAAACATCAATTGGTTTTTAAGCCAACGCATAGTAGAAGCCCTAAAAATTCATATCCTTTTTAAATTTCTCAAAAATAATGTCTGGTCATTGAATAACGATGATTTGAAAATCGGCTAACACAAATTGTAAGCTGAAGGCAAATGCTTTTCGAAGATAACAGCTGACTTTAACAGCTGTTAGGCTTAACAGTGGACTGTTATTCAACATTTTGGGTACAGTACCTTAAAGTTTGGAGTTTTATTAAGATGTTAACATAAAAAAATTATAAATTTTCATACTTCGCAAAAATGACTAAATACCCGAAAAACGGCAAAATTCCCCATAGTGCATTCGAGGCGCTCGAAAGTAGGCAACGGAATTTTGCAGCTGGGCGCAATTAAAGCAGACGCATTAATGAAGGACACTTGAAAGAGTGCCGTTACGAGTGGTGCTTAAGCCGATGCCTGGAAAAGTTCAGCGTATCGGGTATTGGGCACATTTTGGCCAAGCCCCTGCCCCCACTGCAAAGGGCTCAAAAGATAAGAGCCGGCCTAAAAAGGCAATCGCTTCAATAATGTCAAAGAGTTTCTGATTGAGCTCCTGGAGTGTGAGAGGGGAGTCGAATACTAAATGCCCCAACAGACAATTAAAGGGATTAATAATGAATAAATACATTTAAGCGAGGGTGGATCGAAAAAAAACAAATAATAAAGGGCGTAACTCGCAAAGAGTTTGAAGTTTCATTTATGTTCAGAGCATGTAATGGTCGAATATAAAATGCTCTTATTGAACTGTCGAAGTGTAGGGTGTGTAGTCCGCATCTGTAAACAGTTTTTATTGGCCAATCTCAATTGAATGCTTGAATAGCCCATGCGTAGCACAAATCGAAATCAAATTTGAATAATGTTTCACTGCTTCAATGTTTGTATGAAACGTGTTTTACACTCCGCGGATGTTTGTTTACATGACCAACAAATTGGCTAAAAGCTTCATCAAAGCAAACGAGAAACGGAGGAAGCGAGAGAAGACATAGACAGACAACCGCCTGCCCATCGAAGCTAACGATTTGAACATTATATAATATTATCGTAATCCTGATTGTGATGACACTCATCAGCGGCTCATCAAGGCGGAGCTGTAGGCGGCAACATGCCCCGCAGCAACAGCAACAGCAACTTCAGCTTGCTGTCCGCTGCCAGGCAGACAGACAAATCTCTTTATAAGCATCCCCTGTCTTGGCCAAGCTTCACTGCAGCGCTCATAAAAAAATTAACTCGGGTCAACAGGATGCGGCGCAACATGGCCTAAGGAGGGGCTTTGGCATAGGCGTATTTCTTGCACGTTCTCGAGCTGACAAAGCGAGTATATTCGCTTCTCATTATCAATCACGTATGTCTTGAATCCGTCACTCCTCCATACGGCTTTTTTCCCGGAGTATTTATACCTCGAATTTCAAAATTTTAAGTTGTGTTTATTCCGTGCCTATACAATATGAGCGAGAATTAAGCAATCAGTTACGCTCGACTGCTGCAGAATTTCCGTTTTTTCCCTATTCTTACTTTAAAAAATTTTTATTTGTTGGCATTTCGCAATTTATTTTACATTTCTTCCACTCGATGCGGGAGCGAGGGACTTCGCTTTTACTTTGTCCTTAGTTGATGTTCTAGTTGTTAAATGTTGTTGTTGCTCTTGTTGTTGTTGTGGCGGATCTACGCCTCAGCCAACTGTTTGCTCCTGCTCCTGCTTTCGGACTCTATGACTGTCTGCCTCTCCCTTCCACAGTATCTCTCTCTATTTTTTGTCCATCGCTCTGTCTGTCCGTCTGTTTGTCAACGCCGGCGGCTGCTTCGTGTTGCTCTTTTCCGGTTTGCACTTTGAGAAATTTTCCAGCAATGCTTTTCATTTTCATTTTAATTCCCAACACAAGAAAAATTCATTTTAAACGAGGTTCCTCTGAACAGTTTCCAAACGAAGATAAATGATAGAAATTGTGTTTTAAAACGTTTTCTAACAAAACTCACATATTTCTGAAACTACCCTCGTTATTGTATTTTATTATTTATCAAACTTAATACAATAAAATTCATATAAAGTTTTAAATTTTCAGTAAACTATATTTAACGCCAAACTTTCCAAGAACCAACACAAATCTCAAAAATCATGGAAATGTCAGTTACAGGGTTATATTACCTGTAATTTACGTCAATCAAAAGAAATCGTCATCTTCAGAAGTTTATAAATTTCACTGATTTTTTTGTTAATGAATGAATTCACGCTTATTGCGGAAAATTCTGAGAATTTGAAGATTTTCAGTATAAGTGGAAGCTAAACTTGAAGTGTATTTTCGGAAATAGAAGATTCGCCATAAATATCCTAGTTTTGTGTGAACGTTAAATGCGCAATTTATAAGAATTTTGTTCAGTTCAGTTTTCCAAATGAATTGTTCCGTTGTTGCTATTCAGATGCCAGTTCTCGCTGCTGATCCCAGCTTTGTTTTTGTTTTTGATAAATGCTTACGTTTGACTTACGCTCTTCCCTTGCGCTGTTCCCATTGCTCAGTGAGACTGTGTTGTAATATGCGTGCAATGCGCTGCTTACATTTCTGTTCCAACTGCCATCAATTGTTCCCATTTCTATTTTTAAAGCTGTTCCCATTGCCATCAGCTGAGCCAATTGCAGTACCCCTTCTGTTTTTATAGCTGTTCCCATCTGTGTTTCTGTTTTCGCCTGTGTCTCATTTCGCTCGTCTTTAAGTTGTTGTCGTCGGCCTTTGCAACAATGCTTGTTATGCTGTTCCCATTTGCGCCCATTGCTGTTCCCATCTCCGATTCGGTTTCAGTTTCAGTTTCTGTTTCTGTTTCTGTTTCTTTTTGTGTCTCTCGGCGCGTCCCTGTCGTACGTTTTACAAGTTTCTTTTGTTGTTATTTTTGTTGTGTGCGTGGCCTTTGTAATGCTCGGAATGTTGTTTGTGATTTTCTTGCAATTTTTTGCTTCCTGGAAGGATCGGGGGGAGACGTTGGCGTATTTTTTTACTTATTCCCTTTTGTTGGCTCCGCAGCACCGTTAAATTCAGCCACGCGTAAAGCGCGCTTTATGAATTTCAGTGCGCTTCTCTCTATTACTTCTAGTACTTCGTCTTCTTGCAGCACCATTTTTATATTTATTTGCCGACCTTTCTGCTTAACGGGCATGTGCTGTGCCTTGGGCAGTCGGAATGTTATAGCTAGTTACATTTACGCTAGCGGCGTTTGGCTATTTTATAGCTATATACATGAAGTACGATATATACATAGTAAGATTTAATGAAAGTGAAAGTGAAGGTAAAATGAAATATTTAATTTTTTTAAATAAATAAAATAAAAATATAGGTAATAATGGAAATTTTTGTATAAATAAATATTTAGTACATACGACAAATAATTATTTATATTTTCTCAACACTTTTCTCTCTTTTCAACACTGTCACACTGTCAACACTGCTGCTGTTAGTCAAGCAGCTAGCAAAGCGCTAACAAATACAGAGAAAAGAGAGGGGGAGTAGATGAGAAGAGAGGAGAGCAGTGTGAGGCAGTATCAAGCAATCGCACACTTACAGCTGCCAGCAGCTGGTGCTTTGGGCATTCGTGTTTATTAAGTCTAACTCAATTTTGTGTGAATTTTATTTATTTTAATTTTCTGTTGTGTTGCTGCTGCTGCATACATTAGAGGGCGCAGCGAACTGTTTCCGTTTCCGTTTCCGTCGAAAGAAGCTGATGATGACGATGATGGTGATGATGATGCTCAAATAAGATTCATCTACAACAATTGCTGAACTGTCTGATTTTTTCTTCTAGCCTCAAGGTGTGCAGATTTGTTGTTGTTGTTGTTGGTGGTGTTGGTGTTGTATCAGTTGTAATTACACACTTAGCAATTTAGAGACGACTCTCTGCGTGTGCTATAAAGTTTTTAATTAAAACTTTGATAAATAAGCTCAATTTATCTGTCAAAGCTTTTGCTGCTCTCCTACTCCCCCTCTCTCTGTCTCTTTGACAATGCAGGTTTCTCATTTGTATTGAAATACGTCCGGAAAAATAGGTGCACGAATTCCAGGCACGAAACAATCTTTGAAGTAGCTAATGAATTTTCCGCTTAAAGTCCTTGTAAACAGAATTCATGAATACGAAAATTATGATGCATGCTAATTATGCATAAGCCAGACAAGAAACCAAAGTATATACAAATATATACATATACACATATACATTTATTTCTATATAACGAATTCATATGCTTCCCACGAATATATATTTTTTGCTAACAAATGATTTATGCGCATGCCAAAAGCTGTTTGTGTGCGGCTTTTCCTTTGAAACAGTTCTCCTGCTAAGCTCATAGAAAAATAATTAAATTGCAATTATCTTTATTACAATTTATGTGAATGCGGAAGCGCTGGTTACATACATATATATACAATATATAAGTGCTTGAATGTCATAGAAAAGAAATACTTTATTGAGTTCATCTATTTGTCTCTTTCTCTCGTGCTTTCTGCTCTCCTTCTTTCTTTGATAGATTATGCATGTGATACTTATCTAACTAAAATGTCTTACGTATCTTATAAGTATACTATCTATCCGGGGGTATTTTACAATAACCTAGCAACTCATAAAAAAGGGAGAATATGAATAGATCTACTTACATTTAAATCAAGTTCCTTTCAGAATATCCTCGCATATATTAGGTATTTTAAATATGTGCTCTCCTTGTCCTCGTCACGTAAAGTACAATTTAATATTCGTCCATGTACATAAATTTATATCCTTTTAACGCTTCGCTGCGTCCTTTGAAATGTCATAAAATGCAATTTTTAGAACAGTTTCTATTACATTGGACTCGGGCACAGATACTTATACATATGTGTATATATGTGTGTATATATCTATATATTCACGTCATTTACACTGTGCACATTTGATAAATGCAAGCAGCACTTATTATCTGTGTGCGTGTGTGTGTGTGTGTGTGTGTGTGTCTGTGTGGGCGTGTGTCGTGCAACAATTTGTCATGTTGCTTTGTTGTTTGAGTTCATGTTCTCTTATGATCAATTTTTATTGCACTTGTCATACTTGAGCAAACACAAATGAATTGCCCAAATTGCTAGAAACACACACTCACACCCAGGCACAAGCACAAGCACAGCCACACTCACACTCACACACACACACACACACTCAATTTCACCTCTTTAAGTGGGTCAGAGTTGTGGCCAATGCAATCCTCGGCGTAAAAACTGCGCACACATTTGGCTTTGTGTATGCGATTAACCTACATGGGGCACACAGACACACACACACATACACGCATGTATGCTCAAGCACACACTCACACATGTGACTGAAGTTAACGTCGAGTTGTTTCTCGAGAGCCTCGCTCGTTGGCTTTTCGTGGACTGTGGGTACGTGCGGCAGCATCAAAGGCCATCGCAATGTCTGCGCTGCGATGCCAACGATAATGATGATGATGTGCCTGGCGACGATAATGATGATGCTCATATGCCCAAACCGAAAAGACGCGGGGCGAGGAGCACAAAGGAGCGCAGTCAACGTCTTCTCCGGCTTGTGTTTGTGTTCAATTTGCGGTGGCCACAGTCTGTGGCAGCTGTGAGTTGACACTCGATGACGTCACCGGCAACGTGACGTGACATGCAACATGGACAACTAGCTGGACGAACTTAACTATTCCACTAGCTGCCTGGATGGCTGCTGGGCGCGATTGCAATGAAGCGAAGCAGCTGCAAAATTTCATTTTGCGCCTGATTAACTTTTTGCATTCATTTTGGTGCTAGCCACCCCACCTCCCCACTCCCTCATTCTTCCGCTCCTATCCTCTAGTTTCTAGCACCCCCACACAGTTTGCTGACCTTTTTTATTATTTCTTTCGTTCTTTCGTGCTTTTCACTTTGCCCGTTGGCTTTTACGCTTCGATTGCAATCAAATTTATTAGATCTTTCGAACCGCAAAACTCGTCTTGCAAAAAGTTCCAGGAATGAACCTTTTTTTCCATTTTAATGCCCTACAATTTGGATATATGTTGTAGTAAGCGATATGGAGCACGCTATATGATATGGAGAAGCCTTACCTATAGAGTTCCAAAAAATTAAAAGATAAATGGAGAACACATGACATAGTTAAGACAGAGAGATGATGGGTATCTGCTAGTCAGTCAGCATTCGCCTTTCTCTTTTTTTTATGCTTCTGCCTGATTACAATAAGAGAATTATTGAACATGAGTTGCTCGCAGCAAATGCTGGGTATCAGCTAGTCCATCAAGCTCTTGCTTCTGCACGACTTTCACTTTGATTCAAAGGACAAATGCGATTGGATAAGTTGTAAACTGATTGCAGAGCTGTAAGCCGATAAAGTCAGTAAATTATTTCACAAATGCTGGGTATCTGGTAGTCAATCAACATAATCCCGAACACTTCTATTCGCCCCTTTTCAAAAAGTGCTGTCTGATTACAATATGAAATTTTCCTCTGAGGTGAGTTGGTCTTAGATTATAGCAGCTCAGAGGAAGAAGCCAGTAAATTCCATAAGTAATGTTGGATATCTGCTAGTCAATCATTGCGCACAGAATACAGAAATGCTTCCTCGATGACCAGAGAGAAATGCGATTATATTATTACTGGTTGTAAGCTGTATTTTAGATGAAGAGTCGAGTATAGATTGCGACTAATGGGTATCTACTAGTACATCAGCGACAGCTCAGACTGAGTGAGGATCGCTGATTGTGTATGGTGATTACTGAATGAAGCATTTGATGGGTATGTGCTAGTTCATCAGACTTCCGACTCGATAGCGAATGTCCTTGCAACTCCAGCGTTGATCTGTGGCAACGATTTCCGCAAATTTAATTATGAACAATTCAAATCCAATTAGCTGCTCAAGCAACAAATTGCAACAGCCATGCGAAATGCAGCTCATTAAGTTGGCCAAGACTCAAGCAGCTGCATTAGAAGAAGCACCAACTGAACAAGAAGAAGTGGAAGAAGAAGAAGAAGCTGCTGAAGCACTCGGCAATGCGCTGGGAGACAGCAAAATTTTACAGCGCAGCTCATTTGGCAGCTAAATTTAGGTAGCTCAACAAAAGTTTTTAATAACACTTAAGGCAACAGCAGCAGAGAGAGAGAGAGAGAGAGAGGAGGCAGCATCTACCCCACTCTGCAGCCTCTGGCCACGCCTCTCGCACTCCGCCTGCTCCGTGCTCCTCTCTGTGATTAGTATAAATAAGTATCAGTTAGTGACCCATTTTCTGCACACCATTGAACCAGAAATAAAAGGCTGCAAATGCTGCTCGGGTACAGACCGCCTACCTTCTGCCAGCCTGTGTGTGTCGGTGTGTGTGTGAGAGAGAGAGACTGTGTGTGTTAGTGTGTATCTGCCATCATCATTAACTGGTTTAACGGCAGGACTGCTTGTTGGCTTTGGTTTTTAGTCAGCCTCTGACTTACTGAGCTCAACTACAACTAAGTTAAGCGACAGCTGCACACACACACACACACACACATACACATACATACACACACATGCGTACACTAGGCTCATTAAATAATTTGTTTATTGCAGCTTGTGGTCTCTGACTCCATTAAGAGTTCAAATTAATTGCACTTAATTTGCTCGCAGTTTTTAGCCATATGCTCACTCTGTCTCTCTCTCTCTCTCTCTCTCTCTCTCTCTCTCTCTCTGTCTCTCTCTCTCTCTCTCACTCTGTCTGTACAATAAAAATCGGATTTTATGATTTAAGTGCCACAAATGCCACATGGCATCCACATAAACAAAAAATATGCTTAAATTAAATGTAATGAGGCTGAAACTATAAATCGAACTATTTATACCCTGTATTTGATAGCAGATGGCTTGACTGACTGACTGAGAAGGGTAGGAAATATGCATGAATAGAAATATAAATTACAATATATAAAGATTAAGGCTCTAATTATCGTAATATACAGAATGACAAAGCTGAGGCCAATAATAATGATTAATGTTAAATAATCATAAAGAGCTTTACAACTGTAATAAGACCAATGATGAGGTGCCTCTAAAATCGATTTACTATCAATGACTTCTGATCAGCCTGTCGGAACTGAGCTACCCCATTTCAGAGGCTGCCTTGACAGCGGGCTCAACTCTCGAATGCCTTGACCGCAAATCGTTTTAACTGCTGCGGCTGCTTGGGCCCGAACGGCCGCCATAATTAATTGCTGCTGTAATGAGTTAGCCGCAAAATTGGCCGAGAGCGAAGTAAACAGTAAACGCAGCAATGCTTTAAGCCATAAACAGTTTAGTTGATGCTGGCCAAATGTTTAACTCGAGTCGACTCGACTCGACTGCAACAATGTGCGAGGCGAAGGCTGTCGGTCAAGGCGATCAGGCGGAAATAGTAGTTAATATCTAACACACACACACACACACATATGCAACTGTGTGTCTATAAGTATATATATATCTCAGCTCAGCTACGCAGCGGAGGCATTTTAATAAACTAGGCTAATGAATATTTATAAATTTCACATGTGTGTGTGTGTGTGTGTGGATAGATGTGTGTGTGTGTTGTTCCATTAGCTGTTGCTGTGTAGTTGAGCATTTGCTTTCAGCTGTTGCCAGACGCATAAGTCGTGGTCAGGCCCGGCACATATTGTATATATGACAATGTCAGCTCTCTAATCCCACTGTGTGTGTGTGGGTGTGCGTGTGTGTGTCAGAGTTGAGTTTTTAAGCCTTAGTGCTCGGTTGTCGGTTTTTATCGTCCTCTGCGCTGGGGCATGACGATTGTTGTTGCACACAAAGCAATCCTTGAGTGCAGCTCCATTATTGTGCCACTTCTTGGTAAACAAGCTGTACTATTCGAAACGGGGTATATTGGCTTGCACACATACATGGGGAGAGGCCCTTAGAGTTGCTTTGTAATACAAAGTAATGCATTCAACAGAAATATGCTCTATTAAGTGAGTATGCCACGCCTATAAACAGCTTAATAGAGACTGCCTTGGGCTTGCAGTCAAGTCTCATTGACTCTAACAACTTGAACTCTTGCCAGAGCATCTGGCAGTCAGTAGGCGCCCACCGCCCACTTTGCAGCTGGCTGAGGTGACAAATGTGCTTTTGATGACATTTTGAATGGCATCGTGTTTGCCAGGCCAATGCCAGCATTGTAATCTGTAAGCAGCTCTCACTGGCGCACCGCAAGCATCAATAAAAAATGGCAGCCGTCGAGCCTAGCTGACTGCCTAATGCTCGCTTAGTTGAGAAGAGGTGTCTGTATACGCAAATGAGTCGTAGACAACGCGAAATTCAAGCAGACTTTGAGTAGCTGAGAATGGGCGTTGAGCAGGCCAGAGCAACTTCGCCAGCATCAACTCGCTTTGAGTCTGTGAGCGAGCATGCAAAAATCTGTCAAACATGTGGCCAACAAAAATATGGCCGAAAACAAAAATTGATTGCACATAAAAGGCATATGAAAAGGGGGAAAAGTCTCGCATCTTATTTTCCAGCGAGGCGAAAAAAAAACTCATACAAACAAAAGTTTTATTTTTTTTGAGCCTGGCACACGAAAACGTAAGAAAGAAATGTCAACAACAGCCATATTTTTGAACTTCTTCTTCTTCTCCTTTTTATTATTATTTGTGGCTGAAGAAGCAGCAGAGAGAAAACAAGAAATTAATTCAAGTTTTGCAGTCGTTGAGTTGCTTTAAAATGTAAAGCGAGACGAAAGCCAAAGGGCCAGGGGCGAGGGGCGAGGGCGATGATAACACAATGCAAAGTTCACTTCAGCAATTCACAATTGTTGTTCCAGTTGTTGTTGTTCCACTTGTTGTTGTAGTTGTTGTTGCACAGCTGGTGTCTTGTTCGCTATCCGTGTGTAGGCCTAGTAGATTTAATTAAAATTTTATATAGAAAAACATGGCAAAGGTTGCGCTCAACTTTTAGCTGTCTTTGCCCTTTGCCCTGTCCCCTTCTTCCTCTCCCCCGCTCCCTCTCACTCCCCTTGCCTGTGAAGCGAATCGAATTAATTTTGCCCAAGAACTTTCTCTTTGAAGCCAAGCGCAAAAAGATAGACAAATTGAAATCATAGCTTGAATTATAACTATTATTATAAGTGTTATTATTAGAAAGGGTTGATACTTGAGTCGCATTGCTTGCTCTCCACCTGCCTCTAGCCCTCGAGCAGTTTGAAATAGCAGGTATAATTATAGCTCTCAGCTGAGCAATTTTCATACCTGGTAAAGTTGACATCTGGCAAAATATTGAAATATTAAGTATACGTCTGAGCGCAGGTGCAAGCAAGCTCAGTCTAATTGCTGGACATTGCTAAAGTTGAAACTGCCTCTGAATCAGAATGAGCTGAATAAATATGTAATAGAAGTGTCAGCTCCTTCAAAAATCAAATGAAATGTAGCCAATGAAACCCAAGCCACAGACCTAAAGAGTCTAATGAGCCACTTCCAACATTTCTGGTCGTAAATGCTCAAGTAATGCTCGTTAATATGAATGCCCTTTTTATTGCAGCCCGTGTCATTGCCTCAGCGCATCTGCCGTCAATAAAACAGCGAGAATGACCTTGAAGTAGTATAGAGTCTCTTTGAAATGCGCTCAACTGGTTGACCTTGAAAGAGAATTTTATAAAAATGTTCACTCAGAGAGTCTAGTCCACCTGCTACGCTTCGCTGCTCGCCTGGTATTTTAGGGGGTTTTTAAGGTTAAAATTCGACTCTCTCTTATATATATTCGACTTACAAAATAATTTCGACTTACAATAAATTTAAAAATAGATTAATTGATGAGCCTGATTAACTCTTTCGACTCGTTTAGATAAGGAATTTCTGTTTACTGAAAATGTTCTCTTATAAATGTTCAACAAATTTGCTTAAGCCTGAAATCAACAAATATCTGAACTTTGATAGGCTATGGCTCAATTGAATTTCATTTAATTTTCGAATGGGATTCATATTTAAGCTCCAATTGTAAATATACGAGATGTTGGTTTATCAAATCTGTAGAACATATTTAGCAGAGGGAGAGAGAGAGAGAGAGCGATTGGAAGAGCTAACATTTGTTGCAAGCATACAATTGTATGTATATTAAGTATACGCACAGTAGGCTACAATATGATTCAATATACAGGCTTCTGCATGCGGTCGATTGTTGATTCGAGCGAAACGTAATCACAAGTGTAAAAGGTTCGTCCAAATACCACTATACCAATTATGCACACATGTTTGGGTGCTCAAAATTTAGTTATACGCAAAATTGGGTTTTGGTTTTATGTTTCATGCAGACTCTAATCTTTCTCAATCAAGTTACATGTTGAGCAATTTGAGTTAACTAATTGAATCACCCGACATATAAGCAAGGCAAGGCATACTTTGCAGCCTCTAATGCAGAGCGAGAGAATGCGCAGAATTTCCATAACAAGTTTTTCCAGCGAATAACGAGAAAAACCAAAACAAACTAAAATAAATTAGCATGAATGTGCTTGACTTTTAGTTATGCTTCATGTGGGGTCTGCCAGCCAGATATTTGCAAAGTTTCGACTAGAGATGAGCTGCGCTGGTGGTTCAACAGTCACTGTAACTGATACTCTCAACAGTGACTGCTAAACTGTGACTGGTATTTCCTGGGAGTTTGTTGCATGAGCTAATCTGTCACTGAGCTGAGCTGAGCTCTCTATGATTAGATGATTACAAACATACATGTATAGAGATCATAGTTAGTCACAGTTACTATGCAATATCATCTGTGACTGCTACCACATCACAGTGAGAGGAGCTTAAGCTTAATTTCGAATACCACATATGCATTGTATATCCCTCTCATACTTAATTAAATGCACACACAGTCTCTCTCTCTCTCTCTCTATGCCGCCCTCCCTGTCTATCTCACCTTCTCTGTGCTACGTTTGCTCTATCATAAATGCCATGCGATGCGAGCATCCAATTTGCATCTGCGCATTGTGCAACTCATGTAATTTGCCAGGTAACTGGTGCTCAATTGCCTTCCGAGGACAACTTCAACAAATTGCCAGGCAAGGAGACAAAGCCAAAGCACATACGAGATACGTATTTACATGTGTGTGTGTGTGTGTGTGCATATGCTATTCCAGTTAAAGTTGCAGTCACAGTTGCACTTGCAGCTGCTGCAGTTGTTAAACTATTTTCAAATTTATCCAATTGCTCGCCCTTCGGCCCTGAGCGTCAGTTGACAACTTGTTTCGGTGTTGGCCAAGTGGCAATTGAGTCTTTTAAATGCTCGCTCAACACGTGCAAATGGGGTGTATGGGCAGCGAGAGAGGATGAGAGAGGCCCCTTGTTGACTACTATTCCTCTCTAAGGGACTTATGCTCTTCAATCTATATTCGTAACTCTTAAGCGAACCATCATTGCGCAGTCGAATATACCCGATACGATGCTCGCTCTATTGACATGTCCATTTGTTTAACACAATTTTATAATTTGAAAAATTTGCATACCCTTTAGCATGCATTCAAAAAGCAATTAACACTTTGCCCATATCCCGGGCATAAATAATCGAAAAATTTGTCAGTTACTCTGAACACGTTCGATCCGCTGCTGCTGTTCCCGCTCCTGCTGCTGCTGCTGCTGCTGCTGCTACTGTTCCCGTTCAGCTGATTGCATCAAATTGCATTTGCCAGCTAACGTAATTAGACGACGCTGCAATTGCAATTAGACAGACAGCAGGTGGTGCAGGTGCTGCAGCTGTTGCAGCTCAGCCTTTGACAAGGTAGCTCGGGCTTCTGCACGTCTCAGCCAGGTAAAAAGTGACTTTAAGGCAGTTGCTTTAATGGCAAATTGAATTGGCTGCTGCACTTAGCATGTGCATTGCACTGGAATATAGTTAGTCAGACAAATATATGTGAGTGGTGAGCGAGAGAGTGGGGAGAGGCAAGAGTTGCTAAGGGCTTCTTAGCTGCATTTGCCTTTCGAAAGGTTTATTTGCAATTTTCCTCAACATTTTTGCAACTTTCATTGCTCGCAAATTCGTGCGCTCCAATGGCGCACACACTTATCCGCAGTCGTGTGTGAGCAACTGTGTGTGTGTGTGTGTGTGTGTTGGATTATGATACCCTATGATAGGCTAGCACTCATGCACAGACATGCTTCATTGCTAGCTGAGTAAAAACTTTTACTGATTCACTTTGGCTTTTGCTTTCTATTCTCTATCTGCTGCATATGGACTAGTTAATATCCTACATTAATGCAAAGGCACTACACATTCAAGACCAACTGCTCAAATGTGCTTTTTGCAGGATATTTGAAGCGCCTATAAGCTGAGCTGATCTGCAACTGCAGGTGCATGCCATGGCCCTCGTTTGTTTGCCAGCATATTCAAGCACAACACGTGCCCAGATTATGATTACAGTGATACACACACACACACACATATACATGTTTATTTATGTTTGTATATATAGAGAGAGAGAGAGTTATTTTGATTATAGCCTGTTTGTAGGTTAAGGCAATTTGTATGGCAAATATCCATATACACTTACAGCAATTCAGTTGCAGTTGTTGTTGTTGTTGTTGTTTGATGCAGCTTTTCTGGCTGTGCAATTATCATGGAATAATAAACAAAGCCCCACAAAATCAACACTCGAACGTAAACAGAAAAATATCTATATAGAGCGAGTGCTAAATGAGATTTTTGATTTTAAAGTTTTGCGTCTTTTGTTTGGCTACTCCTCAGGAAGCGGAAGTCGAAAGTTGCTGCAGCCAAGTTAAAGCGGAAGTTGGCCGTTCAGCACCGCCCCCAGCAGCACCCAACAGCGCCAGCACTCAACGCCCATTTAGCGCCGAGAATGCCGAAAATCAAGTTGAAGTACACATAATGCAGTCGCTCGACTAAGAATCTCAACGGACAAATCCAATTCGAAGGCAAACGCAATTTGAGAATCCTTTTCAGCGGCAATTCGTCTCAGCAGCAAGTGCGTTTAATACCGGCAGCCGGAAGCAGGAAATAGATACAGTAATAGCTACAACAAAATGGCGGATCTGGAACGCATTAGACTCGTCCTGCTGGGCGGCGCGGGAGTCGGCAAGAGCTCCATTGTCAAGCGCTTCCTATTCAAGAGCTACACGGACAAATATCGCGCCACCGTCGAGGATCTCTACAATCGCGAGTACGACCTCGGCGGCGTCACCCTAAAGGTGAGTGCAACGAGGACACCTGCCCTAAGTGCTGCTCGCGTGATAACAATTGAAGCAGCTTACCTGTTACCCTCCGTTAACAACTGTCCCCTGTCCCCTGCACTTGCCATCCCCTCACGGGGGGCAGAAGTCAGCCAGGCCAGCAAGGCGAACGCTTAGCAGTTGCTTTTTATGCCTCGTACTCATTCCGAAAGGGTTTTGATAGGGTGTGATGCGCATTTTCAAAACGAATGTAACAGGCAGAGAGTGTAGTGCCAGAGTAGAGGAAGATTAAGAGGAGCCACTCGAAAATGCAGGAGTAGAGGAGTCGAGGAGATGTAAAGTAACAGAGTAGAAGAGTGAAAGAGAAGAAGAGTCGAAGAATAGAAGAATCGAAAAGTGGAAGAGAATAACTCTACATGAATATCATAGATAAGAGTGTAAGAATAGGCGAGTAGAATAGTATGATGAGCAGAAGAATAGAAGAATCGAAGAGTGTAAGAGCATAGTACCTGAGAGACCAGAGGATAAAACTTAAGCAGAATAAGAGTATAAGAGAAGAATAAAAGACTAGATGAGTAGAAGAGTAATGGAGTAAAAGATTAGAAGAGTATAAGATCTGCTAATGATTTGATACGGAAATTCCCTTTAACCTTGGCTCCAATTTAGGGTATCCCCTAGTCGTACACTGCCTATGGGAGCACTCTTGCATGCACCTCTTTTCATTTCCCTTTATTTGTATTACAATTTTATGGGTGTTTGGCTTAGCCGCCTGCCAGGGCATTTAAACTGCAATTTTGTTGTTCGCTGAGCTCCAATTGTTGCACTCTGAGTGCAGCAGTTGCAGCGGCTGCAACAATTTGTGTGGGTGTGCGAGTGTGTGTGCAAGTGTGTGTGGGTTGCGGCAATGTGCCACTAATTAAATCAAAATCATAATGGATGCAACTGAGTTTCCAGTGGCATTTGACTTGCAGCAGATGCAATGCCCAATGAGCAGATAGTGGGCCCAGTTATTAGTGTGAGAGCTTCGATTCAAATGAATTGCGACGGAGAGTTAACCAAGAGCTACACGGATTGTTTAGTAGGAAGTGCAGGACTAGATAATGCCATGAAGTACTGACTGAGCCTAGTAACGCCTTTAGCTCTCAAGTTCTCGAGCTTGTGCTGGAAATCAATTGAGACAGATACTCTAAACTTTCGTCTATTTGTTACATACACCATATTAAAATCAGTTTACCCCGTTTGATACACCACTCAGAATTGGAATCCTGATTAAAAATGTGCTTCACTTACGACAAAGTTATGGGAGCTAGCATATTTGTCTGGCATTAGAAACCTTGTCTACATCAAATTGGATTACATTTGTATGCAGAGAGAAAGAGTGAGACCAGAAGCATACATGTACGATCTATATATAGAATCGTTGCTCAAGTAGCACTCAGTAAGCTCTACATTAAAATTCCAAATTTTATGTTTGATGCTCGCAGGCAAATTGAGCGCGCTTAAAGTGAGTAAATGATGGGCAAATGGGTTAATCTATGAGTTTGTGTTTAGTTTAGCCTGTAGCTAAGCAAGCACACGTACACGCTCACACCCGCACACACACACACAGATATTCATTACATATATCCTTCTGTCAAACATGAGCTGTGCTGCGAGGCTTAGACAAGCCGACAAGCTTGTGGGAAGCTGCCTCACATTAATCAAATTTACACGCCACGCCATCAAATACTGCAAAATTTCCGACGCACAACATGTTATGGATATTGTCTCGGTATGGCACACCCACAGCCTCTAGTCCCCATCCCCCTGCTTATCTCTCTCTCTCTTCTGCTGGGACATCATTCAGGGCTGATTATTTGCTGCTTGGAGAGTTGGCCTTAACACACGGCCAACAGCTCGCCGCAAAACTTGTAACAAAAAGTTGATTAATAGGTATGCAGCAGTATTCCTTCCCTCCCCTCCCTCTCCTACTCCCTCTCCCTCACTCATTCTCTATCTGTGTTGCCCTCTGGTTTCCATGGCTCCGACGGTCGCCAAATTGATGTTGACTAAACTGCGTTGAGGTCGACATTGACACTCCTGGTGGTGGCGTCGCCTCTGCCATCATCCGCAGCATCGACAATGTCATCATCATCATCGGAATTTTTGGTTTTAATTAAATTCGTTTTAACGCTTCGTAACTGGACTAAAATGTCAGAGGACTATGTGGACTCTGGGCTAGGGGCTCTCTGGGCTAGGGGCTCTCTGGGCGCTGTGGGCTATAAGCTGTTCGTAATGGCCAGTGGGCGTGGCTGTCATTTTTACCGAAAAGGGCAACAAATCATTATTTTTTGTTTTGTTTTGTGGCTTGAAAGTTGAAGTTCAGCTCGAAGCAATCAGAACAGATTTTAATATACATAAATAATTGCTAGAGCTGAGCGTGCTTGGCCTGCAGATTTCGTGAGCTTGAGAGGACCTTTTCCTGAGAGCTTTATTCGTGTAGTGAAAATGAGAGTTGAAAATCATTTTAATGGAATCTGAATAGGGAAAGAGCTGCTTAAGTTACTTTTAAGAAATTTTACTTAAATAACGGGAGTGGCTGACTAATCATTCAGCTTGATGAATTATATATGCATGTTAACCTTTGGCCACGGCCCACTACCTAGAATATTCGAATAGGCCTAGATTTTCGTCAATCAATCAACCTTTAAGTAATTATCTATCCTCTACACACTGTAATAACTATATTGCACTCTCACTTATTCTTCTACTCTCACTCGTTCTCTCTCTCTCTCTCTCTCTTTCGCACGCCCTCTCTGTGCATTTCGCGCTCATTCGAATTGCATTCCATGTTAAATTACGCATACGCCGCGTGTTCTGCGCTTATTTTCAATCTCAATGCAATCAACTTGGATTAGAATTCCCTGTGAAAAGTAGTTTGTGGCTGCTAAACATGCACACACACACACACACACACACACACACACACACACACAAACACCCGCACACATACACGCGCAACCGAAACATTGGGGTCACGTTTAACAGATTGTTGTTGTTGCTGTTGTTGTCGTTGTTGTTGCTAAAACCCGCTGCGGCACATTACACGGCGCAACAACTTTGAGCGTTTAACATTTGTGGCCATAAAATAGCGCGGCCTTAATAGCAATTTGGTGCCAACACAGCTGGAATACAAACAATGCAGCAAAGCCTTGGTCAAAAACATATCAGCGAGGGCAGGCTGAAAAGTTGATTATCTATATGTATGTAGATATATGCCTCAATTGTGATTCTTTGCTATAAATAGGAATATTACATGAGATCTGTTCAACTCAACTTGAAGCAATAGCAAGGACGAGAGTGCCTGATACCCCAAAGTGCAAGATACCCAAACTTATGAGACCGAAAGTACAGACAGTTCTGGCTATATAACCTAATTGGGTACTCTAGCTCTAAGACTAAAGGAATTTCGACTTTTTTAAATTTTACAGCTGCATTTCAAAGTCAAATACTCTTGGACTACTCTCGCATGTGTATGTAGAGAGCATTCGCTGCTATTGTTGCGGACTCGCGCATTTTTATAATAAAGTTGCCTTTTGACTCCGGCGATCGCTGCAACAATGCGCTACAAATTGCCGAACAATGGCCAACATTTCAGACAATAGAGCGGACTGAAATCCGCTTGCCCTGCACTTCCTCTACCGCACACAGACTCGCCCTCTCTCGCTCGCTCTCTCTCTCTCTGTCTCCCTCGTTATCTTTACGCTTGTCTGTCTCTGTGTTTATATGCATTTAACGGCAGGGATTAGTTGGCATCATTGCATTGAACCGGACTTAACCTCTGGCCTCCGCCAATGCCCACGCTCACGCCCACGCCCACGCCTACTATTTGTGCATTTGACTAAATTCAAAAGTTAAAATTCCCAATTTCAAATACCAAATTAAATGACAGCTGGCAGATCTGCTAAGCAAAGTTTTTGCTTTGCTGCGCACTGCACGAAAATAGAGCTCGACTCTCGTTTGTGCTCGACATGCAAATGGAGCTTTGAAACGAATATGAAAAATGCCATCAATGATAGCCGTAAAAAAACAAATGTAGCCATGCTCGACATTTGAAACAAGAGACACAGATATGGAGCTCTCTATAGGAAGAAACAGGAAGCCTACAGTGCGATGGGAGGCAGGTGGATATTGAATGTGAATATGAATGAGAATTTATAGCCGTATCAAAATATAGAAATAATAATCTAGAGTAAATAAGCAAAGAGCGCAAAAGCAAATGAGAGCAGGCAGATGAATATATAAACAAACAGAAATACGTGTATAAATATAAGCAGCTCTGCTCATGAAAATAGTCGTGCGAATGAGCACTAAATGTTCGATTATCAAATTTAGTTAAACAGAATGTGTTGAGAACAATTTGAAATGAATCGAATAGTATCTGTATTATGAGTCAAACAGACTTTAAGGAATCGAGTGAGGAATATAGCTATATACAATATATAAATAGTGTTTCAGATTACAATGAGAATTTTATTATGCGAAAGGTGGCATTGGCAGATGAAGGAGGTAGATCAGGTAGATTCTATTCATTAAAAGTACATAATACATATGATCTTATGTCTACTGCCAGTAGACTACGCCTAGTCTAGCCTATTACACTTGACGAATTGCTCTATTAAATCATGCATCTCAATATTGAAATATTCACCCACCTTACATTAAAGTCTTTTCGTTTTATATACTAGCTCACGAGCCTAGCAATATGCGTTCACTTGCCTGCTGATTCTGAGTTTCAGTCTGAATGTGTTCAGCTTTCATCTGGATTCCCAAAAGGCTATAAAGTAGCTTCAAATTGGCTGTAGAAGTGTTTTGCAAAGTATCAGCCAGATTTTAATATACGCCTTGAACAGAAGTTTTTCCCAGCGAAAGAGAGAAACTCTGAGAAATCCATATCGAATTGACTCTTGCCACTTATTTGACACATGCGCTTATGTATATATTTTCATATAAATAAATATACTTTTATACTTGCCGCATTCCGTGACAAACATAGAAAAAAAAAAACGACTTCCTGCTATTGTGCGAAAAGTGGGAGGGGCAAACAAATATATGAAATATTTGTAGACGTGTTTTACGTGCTCGCCATAAAACTCCAGTTAAAGCCGGCATCAGCCAGCGACAGCTTCAACTAAGCCACAAATCGAACACCACAAAATCGAGCACAAACAAAAAAAAAACTGCTTTAAAATATGGAAAGCGAAATGGCAGAAATTCACAGATATTGAAATAGAGCAAAAGCGCAGCTTCATCGCATATTTGTGCGTATTAATAACAAAAGTATTGCAAATAAAAATGAATGCTAAAAAAGAATGCAATTCTCATTGGAAAATGAAATAAAATTGATTATTATTTAGCAATCAAATGTCTGTGTTTGCCGAGAGTTGAATTCAAATTCGCATTTATAAACAAATTGATATCAATTTCGTTTTGTATCAATTTAATTGCATAGGCATCAATTGCAGCCATAATTCGAATTCTCGTTCGCATTCAAGATGTTTGCAATTTGCAAATTCTGCTGTTGCTGTTAAAGCTAAAGTTAAATATGATTTTAGGGGCAACTGTTTGTGGCATTTAAAATGAGCTGGAAAATCGAAAATGGTTGCTAATGATATCATTGATAATTATTGCGATATAGCCAATAACACGCATACACCATGTATTACAATATGTTTCAGAGTTTCTGCTTCTTCATTTCCACTTTTGATGCCGCAACAACTCTAAAGTGTTTGTTTCGAATACGTACAGTACTTTTGCCTGTGCCACTTGAAGTTAAACTTAATTTGTGGTATGAAATTCCCTCTTTGAGCAACTTGAAATTATTGTAAAATGAAATTTTTGATTATGAAATAAATTAAATAGGATCACAGCGGGGCGTAGGCGTCATATATAAAATAACACGCATACGCCACGTAACACAATATTATTCACAGTTTGTGTCCTACGCATTCCAATTCTCAAGAGTTTGATTTGAGTACAGTAAACACTGCCTACATAGATGTTCTATATTTTTCTATACTTCCCATTCGAAGGAAATAAGAATTTAATGAAATGCTGTTATTCATAAATTAATTTCAAAGCACAGCATGGCGTATGCACAATATATCAAATAGCACGCATACGCCATGTAATACAATATATAATTTCTGTCTTGAAAATTCTAAATTTTAAACAGCTAGATGCCCATATTTCTATATATTGGCATCATATATCATATCATATATATATGCATATATGTTTTCATATTAATTGGAAAATCTTCGCCGTTTGACATTTTCTAGTTGAAAATTCGATTGTGGTGTGTGGCGTGAAGTGTGCTTATAACGAGCGAACTGCTTTTAATGAAATAATGCAAATCACATTAACCCGCACAAAAAGGTAACCGCACAATGCGGCGTATGCGTGACGTGCTTTAAATATTACACATACGCCATGTAATACAATATGTTTTCTACTTTGACACGCGCATTTAATTAATTTTTCGGCCTTAATTTGTTGCTGCTGTTTGTTTATCATAATTGTCGTTGTCGTTGTTGTTGTTGTTGTTGTTGTTATTGTTATTGCTGTTGTTGTCGTTTGCAGGTGGACATTTTGGACACATCCGGTGACATGCAGTTCCCCGCCATGCGACGCCTCTCCATTGCGACAGCGCACGCCTTCATGCTGGTCTATGCGACAACCTCGGCCCCCAGCTTCCAGTGTGTGAAGCAGTGCTTCGAGGAGATCCGCGAGCAGCGCGCCGACTTTCAGGTGAGCGGAGCGCGGAGTTCGCCCACACACACAGCTTCTGCTGTTTGCATTTTACATGCAATTAGCGCGGCCATAAAAAATAATGCCACGCACCAGGCACCAGGCACCAGGCAACAATCCCTCATGTTGCCCAATTTCAATGCCCCAAAGCAATTAAGACCACACACAACAAAAACAAAAAAGAAATGAATAAAGAAAGAGGAGGAGGAAGAAAACACTAAGACGTCTGTACACAGAGCTTGGCCAAAGTCTTTGGTGGCTTTATGCTATTGTTGTTGTTGTTGTTGTTGCTGGCTTTGCCTTTTGTGTGTGTGCGTGTCAATTATAGCCGAGTCGGCTTTGTCCCCGTCTGCAGCAGGACTAACTCGTTATCTCTGTTTGCAGGATATACCCATTGTCATAGCCGGCAACAAAGCCGATTTGGCCACCAGCCACCGGGAGGTGCGCCAGGAGGAGGTAACGGATTGGGTCTTCTGCGAGCTGCCACGCCTCAGGTAGATATTCACCCTTAATTATCCATTTAAAAATGACAGCCCGAAAATGCTAACGCAAATGTGCTGCAACAGCTGCTGCCGTGGGTGCTGCTGCCGCGACTCCTGCTGCAGCTGCAATTAGGCCAAGCCAATCCAAACCAAAGTTGTGCAATGAAAAACCAAGAGCGGAAAAAGTGACCACGAAAACCGCAAAACATTCATTTGCGATACCCTGCAAGCTCTTAGAGACAGAGAGAGAGAGTCGAGTATGCGGGTGGAAGGCGACTTGTTGAACTTGTTGATATACAGGGTATAAAGTAATGAATATTTAACATGTCTATCAGTTGATCATCTGCATTAAACTCGTAGGACTTGATTTATTATTATCGATCAACTGATAATCGATAAATATCGAATGTAAGAAAGCCTTAAATAACTAGTTTTATAAGTAGTTGAGTTATATAGAAATTCATAATACGTTTATAGGGTATCTGCTCGTCGAATACACACCTAGAACACTTTTTCGATCAACGATCTCCGATATCGCAGTTTTTAAGCGAACCACAGAGTAGTTATGCCGCACTTATAGGGTAACTTGTAGTCTATCATTCACTCGTGCTGCCCTTGCGCCGTAAGTAATGGCCAGCAAGAAGTGCAATAAAAATGTGCTATAAATTTGTTGTTGACCGAAATGAATGTGAGAACCTGCACGAGCAGCAGCTGTCGCAGCGGTCGCTGTCGCCGCAGTCGCTGTCGCAGTCGCAGTCGGCGTCGCCGTTGCTGCTGCAGCCGACAAATGCAATTAAATGCAACAAAATGAAATTAAGCGACAAAAAGCGTGACTCGATGCCATCTGTTTGCCAGCGCTGGCGAGAGTGGGCGGCCGGAAGGCGTGGCAAGTACGAAAAATCAGTTCGCAGCTTGTTAACAGCGCAAAATTGCAATTCACATTGGGCCAATTGGCCGAGGGTAGACAGAAACACACTCTATCTCTCTCACACACACACTGACTGACTGACCCACTGTGCAAGTACAGTAGACACACCCTAATTGCCACCAAGGCTGTCTGTCTCAGTGACCAAAAAGTTGCGAATTGATATTCCCCCACGCCCACAAGGGCGTTCAATGCACTCGACTGCCGGCGCAGGAAACGCGCTTTGCATGCTAAACAGCTGACGCAACGCTAAAAAGTGAGAGCTGCCAGCGAAGGATGCACGCAAATGGCACGAGAAGTGGATGCTTGGCACCACCACGCAGCCCACGCTGCTGTGCTGCAGTGGTGCAGTGGTGCATGACAACATGTAATAGTAGCAATTTGAAGCTATCTTCTACACTTAATTGATGTTCACCATTATTAGAGGCTATTTTGATGGCGCTTTAAAGCAGACTTAACTAGTCGATCTGAATGGGTCTTGTAGATGGTAGATGGTAGTAGTAGGAGTGGGAGTAGTAGTAATAATAATAATAGTATGGGTGGTAGTAGTAAAAGTAGTAGTAATGGTAACAGAAGTATGAGTAGCAGTTGTAGTAGTAGTAGTACTGGTAATGGACGTATGAGTAGTAGTAATGATAAGAGTAGTAGAAGTAATGCTAATAGTAGTATGAGTAGTAGTAATGATAAGAGTAGTAGGAGTAGTAGTAACGATAATAGTAGTAGGAGTAGCAGTAGTAATGATTATAGAAGAATGAGTAGTACTATTTATTATTAGCAGTAGTAAAAATAGTAGTAGAAATGGTAGTAAAAATAGTAGTATTAATAGTAGTAGATATAGTACTAGTAATGGTAATAGAGGTATGAGTAGCAGTTGTAGCAGTAGTAGTACTGGTAATGCAAGTATGAGTAGTAGTAACGATATTAATAGTATGAGTAGTAGTAGTAATGATAATAGAAGAATGAGTAGTAGTAACGATATTAATAGTATGAGTAGTAGTAGTAATGATAATAGAAGAATGAGTAGTACTATTTATTATTAGCAGTAGTAAAAATAGTAGTAGAAATAGTAGTAGTAATAGTAGTAGATATAGTAGTAGTATTGGTATTAGAGGTATGAGTAATAATGTTTATTATTAATGGTAATAAGTAGTAGAAAGAGTAGTAGTATTTTAGTAGTAATTATAGTACTAAGAAAAACCTCCATCGAAGATTATAAGATTTTGAGTTAAGTATAAGCTAGCTTTCTTGCAAATAGAGTATTGACAAGTTTAATGCAATAGCTGTCTCAACTGCGTAAACTGATAAACTAAAGTATCAAGAGAACTTATATCTAATCCTAATTATTGTTTACTCTAGCAGCTTTATGGAACGAAAAGAGTTCAGTAATAACAGATTTCTTTCAAATATTCCATGCTGCACATTTTATACAAACTTAAGATTCGTTAGCCTGACTTACATATCATCTGAAATTGCATGTATGTGATTCCTATCATAATTAAATAAACATGAGCTCTTCTTGGAATTGTAATCGGGTATATGGGCTTCGTAGTGCCCAGTTTTCTGACCTCATCGGATTTCCATTAGCTCATTTGCGAGAATATTATTTTATTCTTTCTTTTTTTGCATTGTACGCCGAACTTTGCTGTTAAAATAAACTTTGCCACTCTTCCGCTCTCGCATGCTCACTCACACACTCACATATACGTATATAGCCATGATTGTGTCCTTAATAAACTGCACGTCCATAAAAATCACTTACAGACGCTTTGGGCTGCGGGGCACGTGGGACAGGTGAGGCGGGTGAATTTGTTTCCTGTTTCTGAGCAATGCGTTGGCCGCACTTGCCATAATTCGCTGTAGGAGGGGGGGAGGGGGACGTGGCGTAGTGTGGCATGACAGCAGGCGGTTTAAGCAAGCGTGTGTAAACTTATTTAAAAAGTAATATCAACACATATAAATAAATATATATATAAATATGTATGTAGAGCATACAGAGGACACGCACGCGAAATACACTCAACGAAAATGGGCGTGTATTTCAATTTTAAAGAGGCTAACTACAAACTAAGATTGATTTAAGAGAAACGAACGTAAAGTCTTAAGTTGGGAAATAGCGAAACAATAAATATTCATATACTTTGGGGACAATATTAAAAAAGTTTGAAATGCATTTATTAATAGATCACTAAACGAAGATTTATTTTTATTTTACTCAAATCGCAATATATACTTTTAAATATTTTATTATGGATATTAAAGCATACATTTTTTAGAAACATAAATAATATGAAATAAATATATATAATAATAATAAAATATAACGAGAATTTTATAAGTAAGATATATGCATATATAAACATACGTTGTATAATATATATTTTAATAATTTAGTTTATATTTTTGATTAATATTTGAGTGTTTATTATTCATAGATTAAAATCTTAGATCATATATTTTCATTCTGAGACATGCAAAGTTGATTAACATGAATGGAGTTGAAATTCAAAGCAGGTTAAAACTAGTGTTGATCCTGATCAAGAATATATCTATATACTGTATTTCGTCATACCAAATCAATATCAATTTGACTTACCCTTGGCTCAGTAGAGAGATTTAGCAGCAGCTTCAGTTCGGTGTTTGATCTATTCTGTTCGGTCGATATTTGTACTTGACCACCAGATAGTACATGAGTACGTAGCTCAGCCCATATATGCTCACGAAGCTGGCGCCCAGAAACAGGCCTATGGCACCTCCGATCGACATGACCAGCTGATCCGTGCTGAAGATAACGCGACGCTTGATGCCCATCTTGGGCAGAGTCTGGATCACGGTATAGCTGCGATTTACGCCAAAAAGGCTGGCCTACTTGGAGATCGAGTAAATGTGGCAGATGCGGACAGATGAAAGGCCTACCTCGTCATTCTTGAGAGTTTCGGAGATGGAAAAGCTGATCTCCTTGCAGAGGGGCATGCAATCGCAGGGCTGCTCCAGCCACTTCTTGCGCGCCAGGCACACCATTTGCCTCACAGTGCAAATGCTGTGCTTCGGCCCTGCCACATAGAAGAAGGGCTTGCAGTTGCAGAGGGCCAGGGCTCGATCGATGCGGCACTCCATGCGACACAGGCTGGGATAATACACCTGCAATGGCTCAGTCAATTTTATGCACAGCTCAAGTTGCCCTTGCACCCACACTATAGTACTTCAGATTGTTCTCGTCGGTGTAGCGACAGCGGCGATAGGCGACAGGCACATTGCGCACGCTGTCCTCGGCTGAGAGGGAGTTGAGCATCACCCTGAAGCCCTGAATATCCTTGTCCCCCAACTCGATGCTCAAAGTGCGACGATCGTGCGGCATCAAGAACTCATTCACATCGTGGATAAACTAGACATGTACAAACATGCACACAGATAAAAGAGTTCCAGGAGTAAGGAGTGTGCGAGCTAGAGAGAATTTCGAGCTCAATGGAATCGGCCACTTACCAGTTTCATCCGTAGATCGGGCAGTACGGCCTTGACGAACATGTTACAATCATGGAAGTAGTTGCATATACGAATGGGATCTGTGTAGTTTTGGCTAGTATAGATAACAGATAACAGAGAATAAACAATATATAGTACATATTAGATATCACCCACTTAAGCTGTTTGTCAAATGGAAATCCGAAGTTCGCCCGCTGACTCGACGTCCGACAGAGACCCATTTCAGTCAGGCTGTTCACCAGCTTGGGTCGGCGCCTGAGTCGCGGCGGCAACAGCTCGAAGAGCATCGCGACCAGCGGCAACTTCTGCATGCTCGTGTCGTTCTCATAGGGCATCAGTGTGTGCAAATTGTCGTACTGCAGCGCATTCAACACATGCAGGAATTTGACATAGTATTGCAGCTTCTCTGCCGACACTTCGATCTCGTTGGAGTCGGAGTCCTCGCTGCTCCAGGTGCTGTCGGTCAGCTGCAATATTATTTCCGTACTCCCTCTTTGGGCCTAGGCCAAGGCATACTCACTCCTCAATCAGTTTGCTTAATATATTGGCTGGCAGCTCGTTGTAATGCGAGCAGAACGTGATCCCCACGAAGGGAAAGGAGCGCAGCGCAAACAGATACTCGTATTCGTATATGACCGGACTATCCCTGTACCGCTGCCACTGGGTGAGGCAGCTGCTGATTCCACTGTAGGCGGTTGCGATGATCATGGCCACCCAGAAGATGCGCTCCAGAAAGTGAAGGTCCTTGCGCGCCAGATACGGCATGCCGTGTATGGCCGATTCCTTGCACACCTCCATCCACCAATCGATCGCCTCAGCCTGCTCCTGCTGCTGCTGCTGCTCCTGCTCTTGGTCGTGGTCCGCCAGCACAGCTAACTTCAAGTCCATTTACATCTCTGCATCCTGCCTATTGATGTCCTTGCGTTGGCTTGTCATGATGCACTGCATGTCCTGGCATAGTTCATACGGCTTTTAAATAGTGTCGACTACTGTCGAAATTGATGCGCTCTGCCAGCAGAGGACTCCTCCCAGGTCAGCAGGATAGCCTCTAATGGCATTTCGCTGTTTGCCTTGCGACATGCATATTCAATTTAATTAAATTAAACACAAATTTATTTGAAACATATAATTAAAATACGTTTCATTTGGGGCTCAGCTTTCAGTTAGATTGATATAATTACTGAACAAGCTGGAGCAGCTGTTAGCATTGGAGTAGCCGAGTAGGAGATATGCTCATCCCCATCCATCATGTTGTAGACATCGGAATGCTAGAGTGGAAGATATACCTAACCCCACTCAGATCATTCCTTGCATCAATTCTTAAGCTCATCAAAACTGAACTGGCGTACAAATAACTTGTTTACTTTTACTTGGGCATGTCGCATTTCTTTCAGTGCAGATTTACACATACATAAATATGCAAATACATACAAGGCTTTCAGTTGGCTTAAACATTTAAGCAGATTGATGGAGCAGCTGTAACGCACCTTGAACTTTTTGCCTTTGCTGATTTTGTTGCTACTCTTAATGCAGTTATTGCTGTTGTTGTTGCTGCTGCTGCTGCTGTTGCTGCTGTTGCTACGTTGCTGTTGCTGCTGCTGCTGCTGTTGCTACGTTGCTATCATTGTGTTGACTACTTCTGTTGCTGCTGCAGATGTTGTTGCTGTTGTTGTTCTTACGTCTATTGTTGCTGTTGCGACTGTTGCAGCTAGTGTTGCTACTGCCGCTTGCTACAGCTGCAACTGTTGCTGCTGTTACTACTGTTGCTTCTCCTAACTATTCCAATTCTAAGTATTGCTGCTGTTGCAGCTGCCGTTGCTTCTGCTGCTGCTTTTGTTGCTCCTGTTCCTGTTACTGTTACTGTCCTTGCTACTGTTGCTCTACCTGCTGCAACCTACGCAGGTGCTACTGCTGCTGCTTTTGTTGCTGTTGCCATGGTTGCTGGTTGGTTTTTCGACCTTGCTGCCAGTGCGCATCACAAATTTGCACGTCAACTGCCAACATTTTTTTGTTGTTTTTTATTTCGTTCGTTTTTTGTTCCGTTCAGTTGAAGTCTCTGCGGCTCTCTCTATCTCTCTCTCCCTCTCTCTCTCCCCCTGTCTGTTCGTGGCTCTTTGGCGTGATGAAGGGCATGTTGCATGTTGCATGACGGCTGCAGCGTTGCAATTTGCTGCTGCGTGTCTGTCTGCGGTTAAGCGCACTCACCTGCCACACACGCGCGCATTTATCTCTCCTCCCGCAGCATTTGCAATTGCATAAGTAGATTATTTTCCCCAAAGAAACCAAGAGCGAAAAAAACACAACAGAAAATAAAAACGTTTTTCCACCTCGCCACATGTGAAACTTGCACAATTCATTAAAGTAAACTCGGTTTGATTTACTGTTGCTGCCTTAACAATTCATTCAGCGAGTGCCCAGGGCAGAAGCTGCAGAGAGGGGAGTAGTAGGGCATGATGAGGACTCGGCTACTATTGAGGAAATCTCTATTCGAATTTCCCGACAGTCATTCCAATTACCAGAGCAAGCCAGCTAGCAGACATGTTTGTTTATTTTTTAGCCAGCTCATCTTGAAATTTAACTTTTATAATTATAAAAGTTACACATAAATCATTAGCTCAGTTCAGTCACATCTTAGCTATTAGCAAAATAAAAACACAATTAATATTCCTAGTAGAAGTTCTCGGCAATCATGCAACATACTCTATAGTTTCCTTGCCCTACACAGAGGAGTAAATGCTTACACCTCCTACTTATGTTACATACATTTTCATAAAATGTATATACCCCTCCATACCCCTTGTTCATTGGGGCTTAAGGTGTAAACAAAATTGCTTCAATTCACTAAAGAGTCGCACAAGAAAATCCCAGCCACCTCAGCTATGTTTGTCTGCCTCTCCCTCTGTCTCTCCCTCACTCCCACTCTCTCTCTCTCTCTGTTGTCGGCTTTGGCTGCTGTTGACAGCTTCTCCCTGCAATTGAGCAGCTCGCCTAGCTTCTGTCCACACAGCGCTGGCTAAATTCGTGATACGACTAATTTAGCCATTTAAGCGCCGTTTGCCGTTCGCCGCTTTCCGTTTGCCGTTGGCAGTCTTTCTTTTCCCGCCGAATTTCCCGCCAGTGCCCATTTTGCAGCTGTCGTCGCGTGCTTTATCCGTAAACGCTGCCAGCTTTGTTGAAAGTGATGTGAACGCGTGTGTCTGCCCGAAGCATGTGGTGGATTGAACATTATTGTTGCACTGCTGTCTGCTGTTTGCTGTCGATACCCTGTAGTTGCGCCACTGCAAGTTGGGTATGTCGTTCATTTGCCATAAATGAAATTCCATTGCCCTGTAATCATAAGTTGAATGACTTTGCCGTGCTGCAGTTGTCATTCATCGCCTCTCATTACAGGGTATCCATCTGTCGAATAACATTTCCCTTGTAGCTTAAGCTCAACTCGGAGCGAGCATTGTGACTCTTTTTAGCCCAGTCATGTAAATGTGGTCACCACATCGTGCTGATGCACCCACATTACGTATACGCTGCGTATACGTGACGTTTAAGAAATCTATGCAAGCCGCCCGAAACTTTGGTCAGAGGAGTGAGTTTAAACGTTCGTTTCCATTTTTTGTTGCAGGGCTAAGGTGCTCGAGTGCTCGGCGAAGGAGGACACCAACGTGACGGAGCTGTTCAAGACGCTGCTCTCCCTCTCCCGCTTCCTGCCAGCCAGCAGCGGCAGCAGCGGCGGCCCGGGCGGCTCCAGCTGCGAGGCAGCGCCAAGCGGCTTCAAGCGGCGCTCCTCGGCCTACGTCAGCGCCTCGTCCAGTCGCAGTGAGTAGAACAAAAAAACAAAAACAGAAGCAAAGAGAGAGAGAGAGAGAGAGAGAGCGAAAAGAATTTATGAATTTCACAGAAAACACGAAACAAAATTGTGGAAATTGTTTTGCTGCAGCCGAAAATGGGAGGGGGAGGGGGAAAACGTGGAAACTGCTGCAACTTTTGGCAGCCGGTAACTGCCAAGCGGAAATAATTTCAAGTTGACAGAATGCCTCGCCTTTGTCGGCCAGCAGCAGCAAATATCAATTTGCCATTTCGATGGCCAACGCGCTGCAGCTCTGGCCAAAACATTCCCGCTCTCTGCCTTTCGTTAAGCTGGCCAACAATTAAAGCCTTAAAGCGATTGCCCGCAAGCGAAATTAAAATACGATCTGCCGATTACCTTGGCCAATAATTGAAAATAATACCAGCTGAAAAAAAATGCCCAGCAAAATAAAAAGTTATCGACTGCCTAATACTCGCCTAAAGGTCAGGTCCCTATGAGGGTGCTTCTATTGCACCACATATGGTGTTTCCCAATTTGTGGGCGTGGCTTTCTAGGCAGGGGATACCAAAGAGCGAGTCTCTAACTGCATTAGCTTAGCCTGTATACAGACAGCCGAATAGACTCTTTTTCAATCATGAACGAGCATGCACATAAAACGATTTAAGGCATAAGCTCATTAATAATAACAGCGGCAGCATGTTCACATATAAATATATACGCATATGTATGTATATATATATGAATATTTGGGCTTTAATCTATATAATTATAATTTACGTATCGAACCTGCACTCTGCATAATAATCTTAAATCAGCTGAAATTTACAAATAGAGTTTATTATGGTTTATATATATGTAATTGCATACATGTACTATCTATATAGATATTGTATTCCCATAATATGGATTAGTATCAATTTCGAGTGCTTTAAGAATAGCTCGAGAAATTTCAATTACGTATTATAGTTGCCCAATAATTGGAAATTTATTTACTTTTTTCCCACTATACGAGCAAAATATCGAATAACAAAAAAGTTTGCTAGAATGATTATCCATTTTCAATGGACTCAGGGTATAAAAAGGATAATCGTGTTTAAATGTAATGAAAAGTTTAGAGCATAACCTGAAGACTTGAAGTGCGAGTAGTACGAATTTAGTTCTGAGGGTTGAGAATATATAGAGCAAATATGGCTATGGTACTCAAAAGGCAGCAAACTGCAGAGGAGGCTCAAAGGCTATAAGAGCCACAGCAAATTGGCCACTTCAAATATCAAGAATCAAACGTAAATTACACAGAAAGTGTCCGTAGCTCAACTTAGTGAACCCACTGTATCACCCGTTAGACCCATTTCTAGCACTCCTGCTCTTCCGATTGCCTAAGCAGAGCCGGTTGGCATTTGACGAACACCTGCTACAACTGACTTGGTGGCCTCAGAAATCAACAGCTAATTAGCCAGGGTCTCGAGTTTTCGCGCAGTGTAGACGCCGCATTGACAAATTGTCGACAATTTGGCTAATTGAGTGTAATTAACATTGCTTCGCCTGCGTCTGTGTTTGACCCAAATTAATTGTTAAAATTTTGCCAAAGCACATAAAAAGACGAACGTGAAATACAACTGCGCAACGAATACAAAAAATGAATGGAAAAGGATGACAGGACAACGAGTCCTAACGGCAGGACAAACCCCTTGTTAGTCAATTATTTATATATATCGTGCGGGCAGGCAATAGACTGAAGAAACTGAGGTCTGCGGCAAATAATAAGAAGTATGAACGTTACGTTGGGAGTGCCCGACTAGTAGACACCCTGCAAGGCAAACTATCGAGTTTCGTTAAGCAGAAAATGGGTTAAGTTATCGAAAAATCGATAGGCTGTGTTGGGTATTCAGGAATACACATTTAAAATTTTCATTCTTTAGATGTTTTATGCAAGGACAGATGGACAGTTGAGCGATCGTATGGACAGACTGATACAAACATGGCTCGTCTCAATTAATAATAGATATATACTTAATGGGCTCTACCACTCCTCCCTCTGCCTGTCATATACAATTTTGCTAAACTAATATACCCTATAAATTTATAATAATTCGATATGAAAAGTGAACAAATTTAGAAATTCTGTAAGCCTTCGCTGTTAGTGTGCTAGGTTAAATAATATATTTATATATACATACTGTATATCCTATATCCTTTATATATTATTTTATTACTTTTAAGAGTTTCCTCTTCGCCACATGGTTTCCCTTGAACAATGCCCAGCTACCATTGAAGTCTGAAACTTTTTGAGCCAATTAATCAACTCATCTTAAAAAAAAAAAAAAAAAAAAAAACAGTGCAGCTCAAAAGTTGAGCCTGAGCTCGTATTAATTATGCAAATACCTTTACCTGCTAATTAGACGCCAAAGTATTTAATTTCCATTGACCAGACACATTAGCCCATGCAACAAAAAAATGAAAACTGCCTCTCAGCTATCACTCTAGCTCCCGCTCTCTCTCCCCCTCTCTCTCTCTACCTATCTTTTCTCTTTCTCCTTGTCAAGAAGTTTTCCATATTTTTGGCTCTCTCTCTCTCTTTGCTTCTTCTCGCTGCTCTGCGCTGCTTGTTACCAATATAAATAAACAGTTAATTAATGTTGGCCACGCGCTGTTGCCTGCTCTCGAAATAATGAATATAATTTCCGTGTTGGCACAGCCACGCCCACCGTCACCAACAATAACAACAACAACAACAACTGTCCCTTTCAGCTACTGTTCGACATTAATTTAATTGTCTGCTGGCGGCATTTGATAAAATTTTTAGTTATTTAGCCCCAACGACCCAACGCAAAAGTCATTTGAATCAAGTGCAAAGTTGGCTCCCAGCCACAAATGAATTCCGAAATTAAATGCAATTTAGAGCTTTAATTTGTGTACCTACGCATGTGTGTCTATTTGTAAACGCGTGTGTGTGTGAGCTGTTACACAAATTGTATTTGCCTTGCACACACACACACACATTCACTCGCTTGCATATTAAATGGGAGCCACAAAATTTGTAAATTATTTTGTATTGTCCAAGCAGACAAGGAGAACTGTCGTTGACAGCACAACAAACAATGTATGAGAGTGCGTGGGTGTGTGTGTGGGTGGGTGGGGGTGTGTATGTGAATAGTGAAGGTCAAATGTCAAATAGCGACCAACACTAGCGACAGCTCAATTCACAAAAGAAACGTTTGCATCGATGGCACTAAACATATTTTGGCCTGCCTCTCACCCTCCCTCTCGCTCTATCTCTGTCTCACTCGCACTCTCCCACTCCTCGTTCAGAAATCTAAAGGTAAAGCAAATCTAGTCCTAGTCTGAGCAGTTAATCACGCGAATTGAGGCCAAGACAGCGACGCAAAAGAAATTTAGAGCAACACATCGGAAAACCTGAGGCCGGGTATGCACGACAGCTCCATACGCTGTATAGCTATAAATATTTGTATATAAAAAGAACTATCAAAAATCAAACATGGATTATTATCGATAACACAAGATGATGTGTTGCTTCATAAATAAATCTCCTTAAATCTTCTTCACATTGAAGCACGAACAGAACTATTAGAATGTAGATTATAATAAGTAGTGTACTACTACTAATACTCCACTCTGTAGCTAAGTACATATGTAAACTTAAGTGTGTATAAACAAAACCAATATGCCCGTTTCAACCAGACTACGAACACTAATAAGGAATATTGCATACTTGGGCAAAGCTCGACGTTTCCAAAGAGACTGCATGTTCCGCAAAATCAATATACCCATCCCATATTCAATGTGTAAGGCACAATATATAATAACCTTTAAAAATTGACTAGATTAGGGCCTCTGCATAAATAATAGAAATGAAATGTCTCTATAGGTACTACACTAACCAATATGCCCGCTTCACCTCAACTGTGAACAGCGCATAACATGTAATTACCTTTACAAATTGCGCGAGCATATACCCGTTTCACCTCAGCTGCGTAGAGTATATCTAAGACTGCCCTAGGCTGTGGCATGCACAGCGATAATCTAAGCTCGAAGTAACTATAGGTACTGTAGCCATAGATAATCCAAGTAACTAATATGCCCGTTTCACACCGACTGCCTGTGGTATAACATGTAATTGCCTTAAAAAGCCACGCACACAATGTGGCATATGCAAAAAGCAAAACAAAAACGTAAATCGTTCGTATTTAGCTTGAAGGTGTGCGTAAGAGAGAGAGAGAGAGAGAGAGAAAGTATGTGTGTGTGTGTGTGCGACAGCTCAATAGCCTAAGCACGTGCCCATGTGTATGTAGTGTGTGTGTGTGTGTGTGGGGGGGGGGTGGTGATGGGGCATAAAAAATGGGCGAGCGCGCGTAGGCCGAGCGTCTGGCTGAGCTGCACCTGATTTGTCTAGCCCAAGGAAAAGGCGCACCCACGTCTGCCACGCCCCCAAAAGCTGCCGCCACAAGCACGCACACACACACACACAGCAATAGGCATAGGCGGCAAATGTAATGTGGCTTCGCGGTTGCTCTGGTGGGGCTGGTGGTGCGGAGCGCAGCGAAGCGAACCGCAAGCAGTTTTATTTGCAAGCAGCCGACTGTAACCGTAACTCAATTGAAACTTTTACAAATGCGCCTTTAGAACGCAGCATGCCGCATGCCGTATGCCACATGCCACATGCCGTATGCCACATGCCACACGCCACATGCCAGTTGAAGCTCGCATTTGTTACTCGCCTAGGCCAAATCTAATTTAACAACAACAACAACAACAGCAAAATCTGTGCAACACGTTTGCCGCTGCTTGTTGTTAATATGAACGAATAGACGCAGCTGGAATACCCTTTCCTATATAAGGGAAAATGAAAAGAGGGAGAAGACTTACAATACTTGGAATGCTGGCATTTTCATAAATTGTGAGCGGAATTTTCAATGAAATTTCTAAGTCAGCTTCCAGCTACAGCAATATAAGTTGTGAAAATTCTTCCTACATATTATATTTCGTCATTGCGAAGTAATTTTCCAGCTAAATTATCATTTGTAGCGCTTTACAACCCCAAACGGCTCAAGCTGCACATTGATCACCAATCACTCAGTCAGTCCTCAATCAGTTCCCTCGTTAATCAGTCAATCAATCATTTCTAAATGTAACATTAGCAGATTTTAGTAAGATTATTATTCAGTAAATCAATCAATCATTGTTCTGGTATCACATAATCATACATTCAAGGCCAGTCAAACAATCAATCAGTCAATCAATTTTATATTCTAACTGCCTAGCTACTGTGCTTAACTAGCATTTCGATCAACAATTTATCGGTTTGTAGGGGTAATAACTTCAACTGTTACCCATCAATCAATCAATCAATCCATATATAATCCATATATAAAGTCAGTTTTATTTATACACCTGTTAGACACTCATCAACATAGTTTAGTTAGAGCTAAAGCGGGAAATTCTGCCAGCTCGAACTGTTACATCCATCAGTCAATCAGTCAGTCAATCAGCTTTATGCAACGCGCCAATCGAGCAACCCTTTCGTCCCGCTGGTGCAAATAAAAATGTTATTTGCCTTTCTGTTTGTCGCATGCCCAAAATAGAGGCAGCCACACAAGCGGAATGCTACAGAGTCAGCGAATCAGAATTATATATGTATGTATATGTATGTATAGCGCATATTTGTAGAGCGGCACTGAAATGTGGAACTTGATACTGCTGCCCAAAATATGCGCGCATATTCCATCTATGCAGATGCGAATGGATGCGAGTGCCTGACAATTCGCGATGCTCCATGCCGTGGCAAATTGCGCGAATGGGGCTTACAGCTGTGCATTTGTGGTATGGCCACAGTGTAATAAGCCAAAAGGACAGCAAACAAATACCCACACACACACACGCATTCATGCACACACTCACGCACACTCACACACACATGTATATGGAGAGTATTTGGTGCACAGCAGGCGGCTCGATTTTCGCGCTTTTTTGTGTCGCCGACAACAATGGCGACAGCCGCCATTTTGTTTGCATTTGACACTACGCACACACACACATACAGTCACTCACACACACACACATACGCGGACACACTGGGGCATACTCATGCATATTTTATTTTGAAGGATTCCCTTGGGGTCTGGCTCTAGCACCCTTTGAGACGCATTAACTAAATTTAGTCTCTTCAAAGATTTTCACTGGGGCCAAAAACCTCTTCTTCTTCTCCTTCTTTTCCTCCTTCATCTTCTTTAAACTGTTTAATTTCACATTTGCAATTTGCAATTTGAAATTTTCCAGCAGTTTTTCTAGCACATAAATCATCATTAAGCTTCAGATTTCAGCAACGCTTTAAATCCATCAAAATCAGTTAATCAATATGCGCAACGGCTAATCAAATCATTGATGTGAGCCCTCTTGGGACTTACATTTTTCCAAGAATTTCTGTGCGAGCTGCAAACTTGAAAAGGTTCCTCTTTAAGTGTTCCGAATAATAAGGGGTATATACGCACTAGAGAAGCACGCAGACAACTTGGAAGAGCTAGTGCAGTTAGGGGTAGAGAATATAATAAGATTGTAGATAAAATATAAAAAAATACAGAAATTGTAATATATGTATATGTATATACACATATTTAATTAATTCTATATACATGATGATCTACAAAACTTTTCATAGAAACATCTGATTGTTATAGGCAGTTTATATGGAGAAGCACATTGCTTGAATTCAACCCCTATATCATATAGCTGCCATACCAAATGTCTTCTTAAGAATCATTATTATTGCTAAGGCACTGCTAGGAGACGCCTACTTCTTATACCTAGTTGAATGGAACATCTAAATCAAGTAGAGTGTACCAGTCCACCACAGACTCCTCTTCAACTGAATCATTAGCATAGGGTATTTGAGGCGGAGTGCTCTCTCATTCATTAGCTTTGGCTCCGGCTTTGGTATCACGTGATTGCAGCTGATTTGAGTTATGCTTTGCGCAGGCAACGTCGCGACGTCGAGGCTGAGCACATATCGAGCTTCAGTTGCAGACAATTATCAATTTCCATGATTTCAGCTGCGGCAGTGCTTTGATGGCGGTACTCATAAGTTAATTATGTTGCATGCAACAGAGCGGCACAAAGCCGCGCGAAAGGTGGGCGAAGTTGGCCAGGCGAATGAGGTCAATGCGTGGGGCTTGGCATTGTTGCAACTTGCAATTGCCACAGCAACTCGCAGCTCGCAACTGCTGCTGCTCCACAATTGGGCAGAGGGCCACAAAAATGGTCGAGAGCCAACTGAAAATTGGATTTTCGCATTTATTCGGTTGCACGTGCAACGCCCGTGTGGCACACGCATGCTTATTTATAATTGATACACAGATATACAGCCTATCCATATATGTATGTATATATATATTTATTTACATCCATATATATTGTCTCCTTTACAGACAAGAACCGCATGAACAGCCCCTCGGTCAGCGGAGATAAGAAGTCGAGCCTTGTGGATGCCGTCGATGTGGCCAGCACCAGTGCGGAGGCTAAGCTAAAGCCACGTTCCAGGTGCGTAAAAACACTGGGAGAAAAAGTATAGCAACTAGAGAGTAGCTCGAAAAAGAACTAGAGAATCTTGAACTCTAACTGACTTAGAGTTAGATTTAGATCTTACTCCATTTCTTGGTATATCGGAAAAAGCTATGGCATTTGAGACTTGCATTTAGTAGCACATATTTTCTCCAAGTGTATGCAATTGGCAGCTGCAATGATTCACAATTATGTCTAAAATAAATCGTTTTTATTAAATCTATTTCCGTAGATACCTTAGATACCCATTACTGTACTAAAATCGAGTTTAATGATTAATTTTGCCATTATTTAGTAACACTCTAATTTCTCTCTAATTATTCTATATATTTATATTAGATCGCTCATACGCCGTGCTTCACGCAAGACCAAACAGCAAATCAACAACGCATCCGACGACTGTAATTTGCAGTAAATGAATACAAAATAAATATTCATAATAATTATGATAATAAATGTTAAATTTGAATCTATGTGTACGTTATCCAGTTCTTGATTAACTGCAAATACTTTAAAGACAAAACCAAAAAGTTGCTCAAGCGCAATTCAGTTGCATTTGCTAAGAGTATCTCGTAGTCTATACTATACTACACTTTTAGTAAGGCGGTCCAAGAAGTAAACCTCTTCAAGTTTTATGAATTCCATTTGAAATCTTATCAATATTTTTTATGCTCGTTATTTAAAGGGGACCACTTTTATTTCAAATCATTTTTTACATCCAACTTATTGAGAGAGAGAGAGAGCGGGAGAGAGGGAGAGAGAGAGAGAGAGAGGGTGAGAGGGAAGGAGAGAGAAAGTAATAACAATTGACAGCTCAAAGTGTCAGAGAAAATGGATATGCAGAAGTTGGTTACCAAAATATGGCATAGGATCATAATAGAATGCCATAATGAAGTGTATATAGCTCGATTTGAATGTATGCCACAGGAAAGGGTATAGAGAATTACTAGAACTAGACTGGAGAGGGTATTACTATAACTGAAGCTAGAAAGCGTACACAGAGTCCATCATACCAACAACTGATAAGAAAGAGCTTTATCAAGACTCCCCATTATCCTCTAGAAAAGAGTAGACAAGAGTAAAGGGTATTTAAAACCTTCGTTTGCTCTGCAATTTATTATAGGTGAGCCTAACCAAAATTAGTTATATTTTGTTAAACTAATGGAAGAAAGCGTAGACAAAAATTTATTTTTATGATTTATCAACAATTTAGCTAGAAAAATCGTTTGGTATTTTGTAAAGGTTATGCGACAATTATAGAGAGTTCCTTTGATATAGAAGAGAATGATACGTAGAGTATATATATGATACATATATATTTGAAATTGTTCTAGTCTTAAGTTAGCTTAAGTAGGTGTGGTTTAGCAACAATTCAAATACAATGTATTCAAATGTTTAAACTAATTGTTTTTGGCTACAAATCTGTGTATTTTAAATACATACAAATATACTATATATACGTATAGTGTATGTATATATATAGAAATATATTCCAAATCTCGTAGGATTTGTTTAATGCTCAAAAAGCAAAAATCTGACCTTGTTTTTGAAAGCAAAAGGAAAACTGTTTGCTCGATTTCCCCAAGTATTTTTCCCTCTACTATGCAAAACGCGCTGCTAATTAACGTTTCGAGCTTTGTGTGTGTATGTGAAAGAGTGTGTAAGTGAGTGTGTTTGTGTGTGTGAGCGAGTCGTATATATAAATATGCAGCGCATTGTATAATGCGATTTAACTCGAGATTTTTATGTTAAGAACGAAAAACAAAACTTAAATAAAATTAAAATAAAATATATAAAAAATGTATAAACAGTAAACACATTGCTGTCAGGCGTAGCCGACTGCGAAATACTCTTTCACAGCTAAGTTCGATTGATACATCAATTCCAATACAAAAATTTATTATAGAGGAATTTCAGAATTGAAACTATGGAAGAAATTGATGAATCTTAAGTCCCATATTGAGCAAGTCAAATCAGAGCAGAGGACAAACTGTGAACGAGCATACAGAAATAAAACATAAATAAAATTCTATTCAAGGATAATACAGGGTGCACGATAATTGCCAAAAAAAAAAAAAAAAAAAATTAATTAAAAAAATAATAATAAAGAAGAATAAATTAAGAGCCAATCAAACAGAGGGGAGAATTTTGTATGTATTAATTAACAGAGCATTAGCTGTTAACTAAGTCAAATTTGAAACTAATAATTAATCTAATATATTTTGTTTTAAATTTAATAAAAAATTAAAATTTTCTTTGTTAAAAAGTTGCACAAGTGAAAAATCAACCAGAGGCAGATGCAAAGTGAATTGTGATGAAATATTAAAAAACAAAAACATATATACAATATATACATACGTATAGGAATCTCTATATATATGTGTATAGGTATGTATGTATGGATTGGTTTGACGTCCAAGTTAAATTATATTCTTAGGCTTAAGGCATGTCTAGAAGATAAGCAAATTGTTTACACAAATTGTTACTAAATGTAGTTAAATGTAGTTAAAGTCGGAGGAGGCGATTAACTAACTAATCTAATCTAAGCTATATATCAGGCAAACGGGGAACACAACTAAAGGCGAGCAGCATTTGAGAGTTATACGACTATATATATAGATATATAGTAATTGTTTCTTTGTCGGTTGAAAAAGTTTATATATCAGAATATAAATCAAGCCATAGATTTTGTTAAAAAAAACATAAACTGAAATCAAAAATTTAAAAATACGTTTAAAAGTATACATAGGTATGTATATACATATATAATTGTGTACGTAATTCAAATTGTTCATAATGAAAAACAAAATCAAAAACTAGAAGAAGAAAACTCAATAACATCAAAAACGATTTATTCATTAATATCTTCTCTACAAATGAAATGTAATTAATTTTTCAAATATCAACAGAAACCAAATAAAAGAACTTACTAAATGTGTCCATTTAACTACAGAACTGAAATGTCTTTTAAATTCTCCGATGACTTTTGCAGTCAATGCGAAAATCCAATATACTCTACTTACACGCATGTACAGTTGAAGAGTTAGCCAAGACCTTTGCTTTTCGAGGCAAGTCAAGCTGGCTATCAACTGCAGTTATGGCCAATTATCGCATATTCGACTAATTATGTTTGAATTTCAATTAAATTTAGTGATGTGCATTAGTTGTCATTAAAAGCAAGCGGCCACAGCAGGGCTGACATTGTAGGCTTCGACCCGCAATATGGTATATTAATAACGGCTGGCTGCATCACATTATAAATTACCTTTGCATTATGTTTAGTTGGAAATTTGCCCTCGCATCAATTGCTGACTCTAAATCAATTAAATTAGTCTCCACGCTGCCAACGCTTCGTCCTATTGCCGACCGCAATATCCATTAAAGGCAGCTAATGGAATTTTATTCAAATAATAAATTGCATTTACAGTTAAATGGGGAACGCACTGTAAATGTAAATGTAAATGTAAATTGTAAATTGTAAATGCCACTGCATTAAAATCAATTGAACTTTGAATACCCAAAATGGGTAGCTAAGCGCGAGTGCCAAAAGCTGTGATTTATTTGCCATACACGAGCATGGGCACATGGCATGCGAAATTGGCAGATGTGACGCCAGGCACGCACGCTGTATCTCCATGTATGCATATACACTTATAATATAGACCTGATTTGTTTGTGTGCTGTGCTGCCATACAATAAACAGCTTTGCCTGCGACCCAATTAGTCGAAATTATGCACAATTTCAAATGCAATTTTCTGTGGCATTGATTTTGCAGTTTAGCAGATTTAATGGTAAAATTGGTTGAAATTCTTAGAAATTAGGGCACTCTTACTTGCCAAAACATATTGAAAACGTTCAGAGCGGCGCTTTTAAGAACTAAATTTTAAATAATAACCGTCAGGAGCAGCACTTTAGCCATCTAGCAGTATTTTGGTGTACTAGTCAAACTAGTCAAATACCGACCAACAAGCCATCTATCCACAGTTTGCTGCACTACAATGCTACGTATACAAATACGATTCAAAGAAGCTGACTGCTATGTAACCGCATAGCTAACAGGTGCGACATCTAGCGGCCGTTAGCTGCATTATTATGTTATGCACGCAGCGGAACTATTAAATAACATTCAATGAGCGCTTTGGAGCGCTCCCTGTTGCCAATTTGTTGAACTACTAGATGCAAGCAGCTGATTGTGGCTGACCGGCTTATGGCATTTTTTAGTACATTTAAATGCGTATAAATACATATTTGAGGATGGCCCTAAAATATATTGGTAAATACAAGGGAATTGTAATATATTTAAATAGCTAATGAGTTGCTTGCAGATATTGGTGCTAATCTAACGGATTCCATGTATCAAGGCTGCTATGGCGGCTCTACTAAACATCCAGCGGACTTGGATATTGTATTAGAACGCGCGTGGCAAAATGGACTACAAAAGATAATTATAACTTCTGGCTGCGTTAAAGATGTGGATGAATCACTGGAGCTAGCTGCCAAGGACGGTTAGTTAACTAAGAGAGAATGTGTAAAACTAATTTATAACCCTGTTTACCTGCAGAACGCCTGTACACAACCGTCGGTGCCCATCCCACTCGCTGCGGCGAATTCCTATCCGATCCGGCGAAATACTATAACGATTTACGTTCGCGAATCAAGGCGAACTCGGAGAAGGTAATTGCTGTGGGTGAATGTGGCTTGGACTATGATCGACTGCACTTCTGTGAAAAGGAAACACAGTTGGAGTACTTTGAGAAACAGCTCACTTTGGCAGAGGAATTCCAATTGCCACTCTTTCTGCATATGAGAAATGCTCACGAGGATTTCATGAAGATTCTCGAGCGTAATCGTGACAAGATCGAGGCCTGTGGCGGCGGAGTTGTGCACAGCTTTACAGGCACATTAGAGGAGGCGAAGAGTCTGTTAGACTTTGGTGGTCTGTATATTGGACTGAATGGCTGCTCTTTGAAGACCAAGGAGAATCTGGAGGTAGTGCAGCAACTGCCTAATGAGCGGATTATGCTGGAAACAGATTGCCCCTGGTGTGGCATACGACCCACCCATGCGGGCCATCAGCATGTGACCACCAAATTTCCTACAGTCAAGAAGAAGGAGAAATGGACTAAAGATGCCTTGATTGATGGTCGCAGCGAGCCATGTCAGATTAGGTGAGTATGCTTTGTGGATCAAAGTTATGTTAATCTTAGCTATCTTTCTGTATTTTAGTCAAGTTCTGGAGGTCATAGCAAGCATCAAACAGCAGCCCAAGGAGCAGCTCGCAGAGATCTACTATCAAAATACACTAGATTTGTTTTTCAAAAGATCCAAATAAATAATATTGTAAAATTAAAATTTCATATGTAGACGTTGATCGATGATAGCTACAACTTATGTCACATGAATAGAGAATACGCTTATATATACAAGACTGTCACTTATGTTGAGCTTCGTGTAGTTATTTCGTTCAGTTGTTCTACGCTGGGGTTTTACTGGTCGATTTGTTTTCTATATTTGTCATATCCAAAAATAAATCCATTTCTAAATTGTTTACATTTAATGCTTTTACATTTATTGTATTATATTATTGTTGCTCATGTCCTAAATGCAAATGAATTCAAAAATACGCATTACAACTCGATCCGTGTCAAATTGTATATATATGAACTTTTTGTAATTATCTGTTCTTTTTAGCTGACACAGAAACACATTTAGATTAACATTTAGATTCTTTCGTCTTTTGTAAATAATTGTTATTTAATTAACTTCTTTTATATTTGTCCATTGAGTAGAGATGATTTGCCAAAAAATATATAGTATATAGTATATATATATAGATATATGTATGTTGCCCCAATTTTAAAGACTAGTGAAGTTTTGTAGCTTAGTTATTGCCCTCTCTTTTGGTTAAGATAGATCATTTATATAATAGATATATCGATATAGTGACGATTACATTATTTAGAAGCCTTAAAAAGCGTATATACAAAATATTTTGTAAATATTTTAAAAAAGTCTGTTAACTAGCCATAGAACATTTTCAAGTATCAGATAATGTGGATTAGAGCTTTCCCAAATTGTATATAGTAAATGCTATCAACAAGTTGTTTCACTATATAAGCATTAAAAACCCAAATATTTTCTCTTTATAAAATGTGCTTTAAAATTTTGTTTACAGATCTATTTCTTGTAACTGATATGAAGTCAAATGATATATAGCATATAGATGTATATGACAGATTTATAGTTTACTCAGTTGCATTTTAAATGACAATTCAAGATTCAGTCCAATAGAAATACATATAGCTCAATGCTCAATTGATATGAATCCATATATATATCTAGCATATAAGATTCCACGTTAATGTTACGTCAGCTGGGACTTTAAAAACTCTATATATATTATCTATATATGTGTTTACTTATCTTTAGTTATATAGCTTCTTTAGCTATAAGTTTTATATACGTTTAAAATATTTAGAATCGTGAAATTGACTTGAGTTAGAAAATAACTAAACAAAAATAATTACATTTTTAAAAATATATATAGTATATATGATGATACGACAATTTCATTTATTGGGCGTCATATTTAAATAGTGTTAAATTATATAGAATATATACACACAAAACAAGGAATTAAATAATTATAATATATAAATAATAATATTATTAATTCAACTAACAATAAATTCGAGTTTAAGTTAAAAAAATAATCCATGTAGAAAGTTATTCATTTTACACTTCAATTAGTTTTGTTGTTATTTTACTTAACACAAATATGTATGTTTAGGTATAGGAAAGTAAGACAAATTCCAAATTAAATCAAAATTTAGAGTCGAAAAAAAAAAAAACAACACTACAGACTCCCTTGTAGTGTTTCAATTTTGATACATATATATCATTTATATATGTGAAATACGCATATTTATCAGTTATATATATTCATATATGTATGTGTGTATGTGTTTAGTTGTATACTTTATAATTAGTGTGAGCGTTTCTTAGTTTCAAACTAAACTCGCCATAAAACTCTGCAGTCGAGCAGGCCTCATTAGTTGTTTTTGCATTCTATATATATATAGATATAGACATATATATTTTCATTAAATTAATGTATTTTGGGCGCACTTCGATCGTTGATCTTTTGATTGCGTTTCAAGGTCGCTCCACGCTTAATTTGATCCATCAGCGACTCGTGGCATATACGCGGATCCGGCTGCAATTCATTAAAAGGGAATACTAATTAGCTAGGGATTTATAACAACATACATCTATTAATTAATCGAAGCTGGATTATATTTACATATAGTACACTATATGCAGTTAATGCGCATTTCAACTCGGGCTTTTAGTTAGGCACACAAAACGCAACAGAAACGAAAACAAAATGAATACCTTAACACTGTTCATCACAAGTGCTGTTCATATTGCTGTTGAAATTGGAGTTGGTATTGGTGTTGGTGTTGTTGATAAAGGTGTTGGTATTGGTGTTGGTGTTGGGATAGGTGGGTGGTCTACGATACTGGGCACTGGGGCGCGCCAAACTTTGCGGATTCTGATACATCTAAATATGTCGCGCAACACAATCACAGCATATAGTATAGAGTATATGATATAATAGAGGATAGTACATAATATAGTATAGTATAGAATAAGAATAGGTACGCAGTATAGGATCAAGTATATATTAATATAGTAGAGATTACTAATTATCATAGTATACAAGAAATTACCATAGTATATGGTATAGTATTGTTTAAATTAGTCATAGTATTCTATAGTGTCACAGTAGATGTTTGAGAATAGGTATAGTATATGATATTACTATATAAGAGTATAGAGTGAAATCGAGATGCAAATGCCTCAGGTGATATCTGATTGATGCTCTACTTACCAGGGCCTTGCTATTGATTAGATTTCGCACTGCAAATGCACGTCCAGACATTCCCTGTTTCGCCAGCTTGGCATTGAGATTCTCGAGAAATTCAGCCTTGGTCTTGGCACGAATGCTGCCAGTCTTTTCGATATTGGTGCTAGTGGCATAGTCTAAGCAGCGAATGGTGTTCGATCGATTGATTGTGTTGATTGATTGATGGATGGATGCGGGGTGCACAAAGGTGCGCACATAAAAAAAGGAGAGAAGCAAAAACCGAATGAGTTGATAAACGTTTAAGAGTCGTTACAAAGTTTATGAATCAAATGAGAGAGCTTAAGCAAATGTTTAACATAAAATTAAGAACAATGCAGATAATGCTGATAAACAATATATATGTATATAGATAATATTGAAATGAAAAAAAAATAATAATAACTTCGATAAGTCGAAGTTCATAGTAGACTTGCAGTTAGAACGAGAGTCTCGAGAGTTAAAAGATGAAACAGACAAAGTAAATTATGTACAGGTTTAAGAAGTTAACACTGCAAGCTACTTAAACTATTCGAGGTCTGTTCAAAAAGCCTGACATTTTAAATCGGATCTGTGTATAAATTTATTTTGTGCCCTTTCTCTCCATTCGTCCTTGAGAACAGACCTCCAATATAGTTGAATATATATTTCGATTTAACTCTTAATCAAAATCAATGTGCAGTGAGTTGATGTGAAATTCAGATCAGATTTGAAGGCAATGAGATGAGAAAGTTGTGATATATTGTATATATTCAGTGTTCTCCTTGTGCGCTTCCAGGTTGATCGGTTCAATATTCCTTCCCTTAATATCATTTTTCATATGAATCACAACTCAAACTGAACAAAATACAACAAAAGCAACATGCAATTTGGCGACGCATTAGAAATTCAATGCAATTCAACTCAATTCAAATTAGCAAAAGAAATTAACGACAAAATAAAAAGGAACAACAAATTAACAGCGCGGCAATCAAAACCAAATCAAAGTCAAAGTCAAAAATCAAACGCGCAGCTCACTTGAATGATGTGGCACATGGGCGTGCGTATGGGCGTGGCTATTGTTGTGAGCCGCATAGTAAACAGCGCCTCCATTGCTATTGCCGCCAGCAACTTCGCGATAATATTGCTGCTGCTGTTGTTGTTGCTGCAGTTGCTGCTGCTGCTGTGCGCTGCTGCTGCTGCCGCCACGCGCTGTGGTGCCATAAATGCTGGCCAGCGCCACAGGTGAGCCGCAGGTGGGCGAGGCGGCGGGCGGCGTCGAGTGCAGCTTGACAGCTGTGGTCTGTATAAATGGATTCGTTGATACAAATATCTTTTGCTGCACGCTGGAATGACGCGATGGCAAAGGTGGTTGTCGTTGTTGTTGCTGCTGATGTTGCTGCTGCTGTTGTTGCTGTTGCTGTGGCAGCGGCATGGGTGCACGTTGATTAGCATGACCATTGCCCATGGCAAGGCCTGAAGGCTGTTGATATTGTTGTTGTTGCTGTTGCTGCAAACGTTGCTGCTGCTGCTGCTGCTGTAAACGCTGCTGTTGCAGCATATTTTTGGGCAGCGTCGCGGTCATCATGTGGTTGGACATGTTGCTGCCACTGTTATTGTTGCCGTTGCTGCCGTGTGCAGCATTGGCGCGTGCCATTTTCTTTGGCATCGTTGCCGAGTAAATGGGCGGCGGTGGGGGATCCTCTAGCGGCGGCGGGCAAGTATAATGTTGCTGCTGCTGTTGCAGCTGCTGTTGATGCTGATGTTGCTGCTGTTGTCGCATGTTTGCTGTTTGCGCAGCTGCTGTATTTTTGATAAACGAATTTGTATAATTGTTGCTTGCTGCAGGCGCTTGAGGCGGCTGATAGTGAGACATGTTGCTGTTGGTAGCTGCTGCTGCGGCGGCGGCGGCGGCTGCTGTTGTTGTTGGCGATGATGTTGGTGATGAATTTGAAAATGAACTGACTTTAGAGAGCAACGATGATGTGGATGAAGAGAGCGGAAAGTGTGGCAAAGCATTGAAAGAGTTGCTAGATGTGGATGCTGTTAAAACAGTTGCAACAGCAGCTGCTGCTGCACTGTTGCCGACAGCTGCTGCTGCTACGACTGTCGACGACGATGATGATGATGATGCTGCATAAATTCTATGTTGCTGCTGTGCTAGCTTATGTTCAAATTTACCGTCATATTGTTGCTGCTGTTGCTGTTGCTGCTGTTGCATGGACAATCCGCTGCGCATGTAAATGGATTCGCTGCCCATTGCATTGCCATAAATGCCCTCAGCAACATGTTGCTGTTGGTGTTGTTGCTGTTGCTGCTGCTGCTGTTGTTGCTTACTGTTGAGTCGTGCATTGAGCTGTGCAATTAGATTCGGATTGGCCTTCGGCTGAGTCGGTGGCAGCGCGTGGGCGTGGCCGTTGGGACTGGGGCTGCTGCTGCGAAAGCTGGACATGTTGCTCACAATTTTCGGCTGTGCATAGATGCTGCTGCCAGCGCCAGCAGCACAGGGCGATGTGGTGCGATATGACTGCATATATATATATATGTGTGTATATATGTGTGTGCATGTGTGAAGAAGAAGAAATGAAAAAAGTAAACAATAAATTAATAATTAAGCCAAAATGACAAACAGCAAAAGCTCTAGAGTGCCTCTAGGAGTCACAGCTGAAGGCAGAGGAAAAAAGTCTCAAGGGAATGCATTAGGAAAAAGCTTAAGGCATAGAGGAGATGATGATGATCTAGATGATTTCACTGTACATGATAGAGGATCAAGTTGAGCTTCTAATGTGAAAGTGAGCTTAAAGGGATTTTATTTTATAAATCAAATCAAGCAATTGCAAGATACAAGTGGGATTAGCTGGTTCACTCTAAAGAGCTTTTACTGTAAAACGAGTGAGTGATCACGTTACGCGTTATAAGTGGGCACAGGTTTATTTATATCTATGTTATATGTCTAGTATGCATGTTAAACTAAGCTAGGTTTTTAGTTATGCTTAAAAACTAAATTAAAACTTTTTAGTAGACGATGAGCAGCGTTGCCTCCTCTTTGTTTAGTTGTTTAGTGGGCGTGGCCAACACTGTACTTAGCACTTACGGCATCTAGCTGAGGCGGCGCCTGATAAGGAGGCGGCGTTGGTGGCAATTGTTGTTGATGATGTTGATGTTGCTGATGCACCTGAGGATGTTGCTGTTGCTGCTGTTGAATAAAGCGATGATGTTGCTGCTGCTGCTGATGTTGTTGCTGTGTGTAATTTGTCGTTGTGGCTTGAGCATAAGCATGCAACTCCATATAGCTATTATAATAAGCCTCGTAATCGGCTTCTAGGCTAGGCAAGGGCTTGTGCATGGACTAAGGTGTATAAACAGGCAATATTTTGTTGGTGTTATGTCGGTGTTGGTGTCGGTGTTGGTAGTGTATGAATTGAAAATGAAAACGAAATCAAAGTAAAAATAAATAATGTGCAGAAAGCAGATAGATCAAGCCGTAGAATAGAAGCACACACCTGCTGTAGAGAATGTTGTTGTTGCTGTTGTTGCTGTTGCTGCTGTTGCTGCTGTTGAATGCGACGCAGCGCAACGGGCGAGGCAGGCTGATGCCGCATAGCAGCCAACGCGCGCACCGTCTCCGACACTTTCAGCGCCGAGCTGGGCATCGCAGTGGCAGCCTCTAGCAGAAACGCAGGAGGCGGTGGCAAATGCTCGCTGGAGCTGCTAATGTTGCTGTTGCTGTTGCTGTGCTGCAGCGGCAATTGCTGCTGCTGCTGCGGCGGCTGTTGTTGTTGCTGTTGCTGTTGCAACTTAAATCATAAGCAATAAATGAAAATTAACTTAGGAATAATAGAAAATAGAAAACTGTGTGCTGATCGTAGAAGACTCTCAACTTAAGTCAAAAATTGATTCATGTTGCTGTTGTTAGCAGTGCTGCTGCTGTTAGTATCAATTCAATTATTTAATCTATAATTATTAATAATTTGTGTAATTATATCTAAAAAATTCAGTTTTCTGTTGTTGCAGCTGCAACTTAAATAAATTTAGTTTCACAATCTTTTTTTTTTTTTCTTAGCTTAAGCTTAACCTAATTAATTATTAACTAGCTTCAATTAATTTGTTGTTACTTATTAATTTCCTGGCTAAACTTACCCCGTTATTAACGCTGGGCGTCACTGAGGAGCTGCGTCTCACTGGCGGCGGGGGCTTGGCCTGATTGATGGAAGAACGACGCGCAATGCGTGTGGAGCCAACTCCTGCCGCTCCTAAGCCTCCTCCTCCACCTCCTCCTGTGAATTTGAGGCATATTAGCAAAGATTTTCATAAAGACGCTTAGCTTATTAACGTTTTATATACACACACAGTAGAACACACCACATATAGTATATATATATATATAGAGCTGTATGTCTGTTATATACATCAGTTCTAGTCACAACATTCAATCGCATATTAGATACACTCCGATACCCAAGACGGGAAATTTACATATTTCTAGACAAGTTTCCCAACAATTTTGCAGATTATTTGTGAAGCCTACGGACCAGACGAACACAATTATACACAGGACTCTGGCGTTTATTACGGTATTATATATACTTGTATAGTTTAGTATTAAGCTGTGTTGCAGTTAGTCGCAGGTAACGTGCAGTTTTCTTTGTGTAGGTGAGCATTCTATACATATATATCAGGGCTATCAAAATATTTGTAGATCGTATTTGAGATAGAGCTGCAATCCAGATTTATCGAAAGCATTCCCTAACATTTTTTAGCCTCGATATATATATATAGTTGTAATTGTATTTATGTAAATGGTGCTGTGTGAGTTGATGAGCGAAATTGGTTAAGAACTTCCTCCAAAAGCCAGGTTAAGACGAACAACAAAAAAACAGGAACACAAATTAGAGTGGAACAAAACTGAAAGAAAATTTATTTTATGCAGAAAACCAAAGCCGGTAAAATCAAATGAGGAAAACCAAAAATTTCCAAGGTTAAATCGTGAGGAAAACTGAAGAAAAGCGAGTGAGAGTAACCAAAACGAAAATATAAAAGAAACGAAACGAACCCGACAACGAAGCCGGCCTGGGCGTTATGCAGGGCTTTACTGTAGCTGGGATTGTGGCATGGGCATTGACAGTGGGGCACACAAATGAGTTGGCGTTTGGTTTGGCAGGCACAGTGGGCAACAAGGCGGGCGCAGCTGATGTGGCTAATGATGTCGATGTGGGCGATGATGTTGATGTAGATGAAGATGATGATGAGGTTGATGATGAACCTGATGCTGGCAATGTCAGCTTAGTTGCAATTGTTGCTGTGGCATTGGATATTGTTGATGTTGCTGTTGTGTATGATTGACTGTGATTAGATGTTGCTGTTCTGCTATGATTAATGTTGTTGTTGTTGATGCTGTTCACAGATGCAGATGCGGATGCGGATGCGGATGCAATAAGGGCAGGCGGTTTAGTGATATTACAGTTTGCTGTTGTTGTTGTGCTGTTGGTTGTTGCTGGTGTTGTTGGTGAGTGTTGTTGTTGCTCTTGCTGCTGCTGTTGCTGCTGCTGCTGCAATTGCTGCTGCACTTTTAGCTTCTGCTTGCGTATTTTGGCATCTAAATCAGCCTTGAAATCAAATTTTCTAGGTATCACTGGCTTGTTGCTGCTGCTGCTGCTGCTGTTGCAGTTGCTGTTGCCCGTTTCATTGAATATACTCAGGCTTATTGGCTTGGGCGGCAAAGGACGCCGAACTGCAATGTTGCTGCTATCACTCGCTAACTGCTGCGACTGCTTCTGCTGCTGCTGCTGCTGCAGCTGTGGTTGTTGCTGCTCTAGACTAAGGCTAAACTTTTCCGTACCTCTGTGCGGACTGGCGCGTCCGAGCAGCTGCAGCTGCTGCTCGCTGGAAGCACGAAACGATGAGAGGCGCTGCTTGGCAGGCGCAACAGTTGCCGTTGAGACGCTGGAGCCACCAATGCCATCTGGTGATTCAGGTGAACCAGCCAGATTGTCAGGCAGCTGCTGCAGCTCGCGCATCTCGTGCAGCTGCAGTTGCTGCGGATCTTTGGTGCGCATCAGCACAATCTCCGAGTTCTGCTTGGCAAACTCAATGTCCGGCGTATTGGGTATCTGATGGTCGTAGATGACAACGACTGCGCTGCCGCCATCGCTGCAGGAGTCCACATACGCATGCCTAGGCGCCATGTCCGCGTCGCGATCCTCTCGACTGGCAAAGTGCGCGAATGTGGGATTCTCGTAGCCCCCGGCCAGGAGTCCGCCCGTCAACGAGCTCGTCTCGCTCACGTAGCAGCGACTCAGCTCCGAGTCGCTGGCGCCCAGTTGACGCTGCCGCTGCGCATCGCCGTCGCCAGCACCGAGCTCCTCGGAGGTGGTGTCGGAGATGTCGGTGCCGCAGCCACTTGAGTTCGTCTGGTTGCTGATGGCGCAGCAATCGATGTTGTTGCCGGGCAGCAGCAACAACTCGTTGGTGTTGTTGTTCTCGTTGCTGCTGCTGCTGCTGGAGGCGCCGCTGTTGTTGTTGTTGTTAACGTTGTTGCTGCTGCTGTTGTTGATGTTGCTATTGCTGTTGCTGTTGCTGTTGCTGCTGTGCTGCTTGCCCTTGCCCTCATCGATCTCACGTTGAAAGGAGTCTAATTCGCCAATTAAATTATTTAATGCTTGTATTGAATCTTCGAAAGATTTGTCTAATTATTTTGTAGTTTTTGGTTGGTTGGTGGAGATATTGTTGTTGTTGTTGTAGTTGTTGTTGTGTGGTGCAATATATATTGTTTGGTTTTTTTTATACGAAACGAGATGGTGCGTGGTGGTGGGAGACAAAATCAAACGAGCAGAGGGAGGAATCGAAAAAAAAAGTCCAAAAGAAAACGGAAGAAAGTAAAAGTTTTTATTATGATAATCACGAAATGCTTAAAATCAAGAGAAAGGGGCGGGGGCTGGGGACTCAAAAAGTGAGGGTGGGGGCGGGGGAGATTGCAAACAATCGGGATGCAGACTGTGCAGCAGACTCAAGACTCAAGACTTCAACACTTACCCATTTCCTGTTGCTCCACGGCGCGCAGCTCCTCGGCACGTCGTCCTGCTGTTCCTGGGCCAACGGCTACTGCTGCTGCTGCTGCTGGAACAGGAGGTGGTGGCGGGGCAGCAGCTGCTGCTGCTTGCTTCTCAAACATCGAGGCCTTTTGCAGCACCGAGGCACGCGAACGCTCATCCGTGTCTGGCGTTGTGGACGATGACGCTTCGGTGATCTTCAGCACCTCGGGGGCGGCGCTGGCGGGCGGAGTCGGCGAGCTGACCTGGTAGACGAAGCCCAGGCCGCTGGCAATGCTGCCATTGCTGGGAGTACCTGCGGCAGTGGACGTGGGTGAGTTGGTTAACAATGGTGAATAGTGATTCTGTGGCGTCGAGCAGCCGCTCGATGGCGTCGTGTTGCTGGCAGCGGCAGCAGCAGCACCAACAACAGCCGAGTCGATGGATGGATGCGAGTGCAGCGATGATGCCGTATTCGAGGACACCGACGACGATATGGAATGGGAGCGTGTGCCGCGTTGCTGATGGTGATTCATGTGTGCTAGCTGCTGCTGCTGTTGCTGTTGGTGCTGCAACAGTTGCTGCTGCAGTGAGCTCGTCGACGAGTCGTTCGAGTGCTGTGAACTTATTGAATCGATGCTGCTCTGTTGCTGCAGCAAAGGTGTTGCCGATTGCTGCTGTTGCTGTTGTGATTGCTGCTGTTGATGTTGCTGTTGCTGATTGGTTAGTTTCATAGCTGCCAGCTCAGACATGTTAACATAGGTGGGCGTGGTCTGCTGTTGCTGTTGCTGCTGCTGTGTTTGCTGTTGCTGTTGCTGCTGTGCATGATGTGCGGCGGACAGCTCTGCGTGTGCGTGAGTGTTTGACATTTAAAGACATGCGAATGGTGTTTGGGAGAGAGAGAGAGAGAGAGAGCAGCATGGCGACAAGCACAAGGATTTGATTAGTAAGACTCAATGGATTAGGCATTAAAGGCGTGCACACTAGGACACAACATGGTAGAGACAAAAAAAGAAAACAGAACAAGGTTTCCCTTCGACAACTGCCGAAGAGGAAATACCCAAGCAGACAGAGACGACTTAGGATATAATGTATATATTTTCATAGAACATATATGATGTAGTACACGTAGACCTATAAATAGCATATAGTATGTATGAAATATTATAATATTTAAATTGAAAAAATCAAAAATAATCAAACTAAAACATGTATTTAAGGCTGGGTGAAATTATTCAATAGAATCTTGATATAATGATGATGATAGAGTAAACTGATTTACAGTCGAGAAGAGAACGACAATTTTCCAGACGGACATCAGACGGAATCGAGTCATATATACATAGATATCTGCTTAAGGTATTTATATAATATATAGAATTTTCCTAGCTTACCTTTCGTGATATGAGCCGGAATCGGGGAGGGGCACTGGCGCTGCAGCAAGTTCTGTCCGCTATTCTGTCGATGATTGCTCTGCGCAGACAGCGGACGTTCCAGCGAGGAGCAGCGCTGCAAGTGATGAGGAAACGGTTAGTAAAAGATACAACATAATATGCATATATAGAAAGATAGAAAAGCTGATTCGGAAATGAGGCGAAGGCAACTGTTTATGGTGAGCTGGGCAGGGTTTAGCGCATGCAAATGAGAGCGCGCTGTAGGTTCTACTTTCTCCTTTTCTCTCTCTCTTTCATTCACTGCCACTTACCACATGTGCCGGCTTCTATATAGATATATAGAACGTATCGAATCGGAACAGCAAACAGATAATAAGAAATAACTTAAGCGCTAGATGTATATAGATAGATAGACACAGAGTATTTAGCAGATGTGCCCAAAAAGTAAGCTCATCGAGAATTTCCAAAATTACATCCATAGAATTATATACAGCTTACTTTTCGAGCACACCTCGCACATACATGTACAGTCTTAACTTACAACTGGCAACGGCGGACGACTCAGCGATGCAGCTGGTGACTTTTGTGGAGCAGGCGTCGTTTGACCTCCCGAATTAGCTCCGCCAGCAGGCGCTGCTCCAGCTCCAGCTCCAGCGGGAGGAGCAGCTGCTGTTATGAGACTGCCACTGCTGCTGGACTCGTGTATGGTCTCGGGGTTTTGGAACGTGTATACAGTTAAGGGCGGACGCTGATGTCCCTTCTCGTAGGTGGTGGAAATCGTGTGCGGACGATCGGCAGTCGGTGGCAGAGTGTCAACAGCATCCTGGGAATGTGGCGGCCAAGTGGAGACAGCATGTGTTTGATTGGTTGCAGTGGAAGCCTATTCCGAAAGAGACAATATTATCGTCAGCACAGACTCAACACAACTCGCGAAATAGAAAACACAAATCAATAAATCAAAATGAGAACCTGTGTTGTTAGCGCGGGCGATGAGCAAAAGCCACTATCACTGGATTCACCAGGTTTCAAGCGAATTGCGGGCGTTACAAACTAAAAAAAATAATACAAATAAATAAACATACAAGTAAACAAACGTAAAAACACAAAAGACACGCAGAACAATTAACATTATGGATGAAAGTCCCAAAATCAAATAACAACAAGCGATAAAATTAAGTTCGATTTAAGCAATTGGTCGTACAATATATACATAAGGATATATTCATATAAATATATTTGAATCAAGATAATGGTTGCTTACACTATATGATAAAATATATTTGGTTGTTGGGGATTTTGTCAGACTACCCTCGCATAAATGTAATTTCGTACATAATGAAAAAGGTTAACCCACTTTACTTTCGCTTTCCAAGTCTACTACACTTCAGATTTATATCAGCTGTTAACAGTTTAAGCTCTAATTATAAATTAATCACAATTAAATTAGCAACATGCTTTGCTTGGGCCATCGATTAATTAAATATCTGACAAACAAATCAATTTCGAATCATAAAAATTGAACAATAGAAAGTTGCGATAACTCGACTAAGAGAAGACGCCTTGTGGCTTCAGCTGGTGGACAAAACTCCTACCATTCTACCATTGATTAAACGAGGAATTATATACGTATCTTGACTATGTAAGTTGTATACATACTTTAGCGAAATATCGCACTGTTGTACAAAACAAAGAGCATGAGCTCTAATAAACACTGGGAAGTATTCCTATAATACATTTCGATATCGCATTCTAATATTACGAACTATGAACGTATGCGATTATAAATAATTTACAACTTATTAGGTACAAAAGTGAGTAAGCAACACATATGAAAATGTTAAGTTTTCAGCTGAAGTATCACAATTATCTACATTCTATGTGACCATTCATTAACGACCAATTGCTTAAGTCGAGTAATTTTGCTGCACAATCTTAAAGTGAAAATTTGCTTCGCACCTGCGACAGCGAACGCTGATAGTGATGATGACCCGGCGAGTTGCTGGAGCCGCTGCTGTTCATGCTGCTAATGGAGCAAACGGAGCTCTTGCGGGAGCCCAAGGAATTGGAACAGCCGCCGCCCTGCGAGCCAGAGCCGCCGCCTGGCGACTCGGGATACAAATTAATGCTGGCCTTAGCGTCGTGTATGAGCTCCTCCGATGCTTGGGGCAGCACGGTCGGCTCCTTGGTGACCAGAGCAATCGACTCCATGGCCTCCTGCAAGGCAAGGAATCCGATAATTAATAATTGAAGCAAAGTCGGAACTTATTCGTTACTTACCTGCAGATGTCCCAGCTCGGACATCACTTCACATTCCTCGTGCACCACCGGCTGCAGCATGTGCACAAAGCTGCAGAAGCGCAGACGCTCCTCGACCATGGCCGCACGCAGGGACTTCTTCTCCACCTCCTCCAGCTCGGCGCGACGCAGTGTCACATCCTGCATATGAGAGTCCATCAGGGACTGCAGGCTGTTATCCGTCTGTCCTTTGCGCGCCTTCTTCTGCAAGCGCAGCGTATCGCTGGAGCGCTTCTTCAGCTCGCTGCGACAGCGCTTATACTCTTTGGCATGGTCCTTATCGATGGTGGCCACGGTGCGTTTCCAGTCCTCGATCTTATCCTGCAGCGGCTGCACAAGGCAGTCCATAATGGCGCTCGTGAAGGTCTTCAAGCGCGTCTCGACCGCCTTGTGGCGCAGGCAAACGCGCGTCAAGGCGGTGCCGATCTCCTTGGATGCACCTGGAAGCAGAGATGGACGACCAAGTTGGAGCTTAAATTCTGTGCGAAATTTCAGCTGTCGGAAATCATGGCCAGGCACCGCATACCCCCATTACAATACGTTGCATTGCTGCCGTTGCATGCCACACGGCATTTGGATAAACTGAGAACTCGGTCAACAACCGGTCTTACGTCTCGGCTTCACTCGGCTCGCCTTGTCTCGTCTCTCGTGTGTGCCCATTATGCCAGCTACTTGCGACGCTTTGGGCAGCTGCCTATCTAAGCAAGCGACACGCTTCTGCCCATCTTCTCTCTCTGTCTTTCTATATTTCAAACCTAATTATCGTTTGCCAAAGTCGCCTTTGCTGCTCTATTATCCTATTGATTTCTGCTCGCCTCTCTTTCAGACGATGGAGGGACCGCAGTAGTGCTTTCATTAAATATGATGCTTGAGGCAAATCCCACATAAAGCACTTTATGAACGCCTTCAAATCCAAGTTAATTGAATTGTGTTTAACCATAGAGCATAGCAGACTAAATGATACCCTGCACCCTCAAACAGAGCGATAGGCACAGCGAGCGAGAACATCTAAACGCTAATCCCACATAAAGTTTTTAATGGACGTCAACAAATCCAAGTTAATTGAATTGAGTGCAGAGTGTGGGGAGTAAACGACTAGTGAATGCGCTTCCTCTTCAAGTAGTCGCTTTGATTGTAATGCCTATTTTTGTATAAGCCAAAAAATACTGAGCTAGTGCATAAAATGAACTTAATCAGCATATTAGACTGGAACTATACCTCGCATATTCTCATGTTACCCACGTCTGCAGGGTATATGGAGGACAACCCACCCGTCAGGCTATGCCCACAACCACCCTCACTGCAGGCAAAAACCATGTGCAAATTACTGAGTTTCACCCTCGTTGAGGACAATCGCAAAAGACAATTGACACTTGTCCTGTGCAGCAGGCTTGACCGAGCACAGACCAAACCAAACCGAACCAAACCAAACCGAACCAAGCCGAGCCGCACTTCTACTAGCTACTTGGGCCGACTAACCACTAAAACTAATGAAACCATTTAGTGAGTGCAAAGTACAGCGAGTGCCTGATGTGCCAGACAGACAACATCATGAGGGTGGCCCCAAATCGTAGTCCTTCCTAGCCGTTATTTTTTATGGCGGGCTGTGTGAGTGAATGGTGGCAAACGGGGCGTATGCGCTTCATCGTGCAAGCGAAATGCAAGCACAGACGTGACATGAAATCAATATATGCAAATGAGCCAGAGCGCATATGAGTGGGAGAGAGAGAGGGTGAGAGAGACAGCGAGTGAGAGAGCGAGATAGGCAAGCAAACATAAAAGATAAATAGTGAATCGCATTGGGAATCGAGAACGGATACAAATTCATTTTTAATAAATTTATGAATAATTACGAGAGAACAACATAAACAGTTCAATCAAGAGCTTTAATCAATTCATGAAATATTTATTGATATATGAACAAGTATTTATGATGCTATGAAAAGGGTAAGCCTCTGTCAACGTGGGACAAAATATTGAAGGCATAAAAATGAGTTCATTAAACACAAAGCCCATTGCGTGGAAGAGAATGGATCCTGATTGATGGGTACATGAATGAGCTGGTTAAGTAAGTCTTTCAATTAGAGTTTTGCATTATTAAATATCCAGTCGAAGCATAGACTAATAGGACAGTAGACTAAATAGAGTTGGTTTATGAAATATGTAATAGTTCAATATAGTAAATGATTACTGTACTTTAAGTAAATATATAACAGAGAGTAAACAGACATACAGTAAACACTTGAATGACTGAGAAAGCTAAGAAACGATGTCTGAATGCCTTACTTATAGGTGAATGATTTTATTCCATAGGATAGAACTCGATAGGCTTCTCTATTTTCTCTTCTATATATGCAACTCTAAAACTCAATATTCTCATTCTATATCAAGTTGTATGTTCTCTGTAACGACTTAGCACTTTTGATTACTATCAAATTCTATTTCACAGCTATATCCAGTCGCCCGTCTAAATCGCGATCTAAGGCCTCTTCCAAAACTTGCAATTATCCACCTTAACTAACTGTAACTGGCAAAATGTCAACTTGAACAACTCGAAATGCCATAGACATATAAATACATGTTGTCTACTTCCACAGCGGCTGCTCAAGTCGTTCTAAGTTCTAAGTGGTCTTTGATCTCAGCTGGATAATGTCTTCTCTCTCTCTCTCTCTCTCTCTTTCTCCCCACTCTGCTCTAGTCTACTCTATTACTGCCCACCATAAAGACAGAGCGTAAGAGCAGTTGAAATAAAAGCAAATTCGCTGGAGCTGCCTGTCGCTTCCCGTTTTCAGTTGCTGTTGTGGCTGTTGTTGTTGTTGTTGTTGCTGTTGTGGCCGCCCAGGTGAGCAGCAATTGCATAATCAGAGCTGCCAGCGTGAAGAGGCAGGCGCAAATAAATAAATATAAATAGCTAAAATAGAAAATGCGTGAGCAACAGAATCGGAACCCGAACAGAGAACTCTGAGCAGGCGTTATTCAGATCGATGACCGGCGCAACGTTGACGTCGGCGTCGGAGTCGGCGTCGGCGTCGTCGCCTCGTCGTCCACTCTCCACGCCAAATACGCATTAATAATGGGTGAATGTACCCCTATGTAACCCATTGTACCTTGTCGAATAGCCCAAAGGCATGAACTTCAACTGTTAGATGTGCCTATGGTACCTAATGGAACTCAATACACCTCTTGCTAGAGGAATCGAAGGCATGCATGGATGGCAAAGCGTTAGATAAATGTCTTCAATCTCCCTTCAAGCCCAGAGCGTGCACCTAACAGCTGATCGTAAAGTAATAGATGGGGGCACCTAGGGTAATTATAATACATAGGAAATAGAGCCCGAAGGATACGCTTAAAGGCTGGCAAACAAATAGAGCTGTTTTAAATATTTTAACGACTTTTGAAATTAGCTTTGGCATTGTGCCTCTATTACCCAACCCCTTCTAATGTACCTCATCCACATGGCACACAGCCCAAAGGCTTACACGGATAATTGGCAAGCAGAAATTTGTTTCTGCTATGAGGTTTACGACTTTTGAACTTACCTCTGGAATTGGTTGCTGCATCGGCGATCTTTTGGAAGGCATCCAAATAGGCGGCAATTGCCTGAATAGCAGCGCTGAAAACATACAAAACAAACAAAGATTATAACAGCAGAGAAAGATGGAGATGGATGGATAACTGATGGGGATACCCTTTAAATAGGAATTTTCATGATCTGCCTCTCCGAGTAAATTGTTGACATACGCAAAGGGAAACATTTCAAGTAATGAGAAATAAAAGTATCATTGAATTTAAATTTATGAACTAAATGCTTGTGAGATGATTCTTTTATAGTCGCACAATGCCACTCGAGCACATCATTTTTATGTACAGGGTATGCAAAGAGGAAAAAAACGGCAAAGTAAAGATGCCATTGATTATAGTGCGACGACTGCAAATCTAATAAACTTTGCAACAAACTTTATTGGCCGTGGGCGACATTTCAATTGAAAATGGCAGAGGCAGCAGACAGAGATAGAGAGACAGACAGAGAGAGAGAGAGGGAGGGAGAGAGAGTCTGACTGGCAGACAGACAGACAGTCCAAAGAGGGACTGCAGCTGATGAAGATGAAGATGCTGGGCTGCTGCTGCTGTGATGTGATCTGATCTGGTTGGTCTGGTTAGCTCTAGGTCTCTCACTCTCTCTATCTCCCTCTCTCTGCCTCTCTCTCTCTCTCTCTCTCTTTATAGCTCGAGTGACAACGGGCAACGGTGCGTATGTGTGTCAAGCGCATTGGGCAAACACTTGGCGCAGAATTTCTTTCACAGACAACAGACAGCGCAGACTTTTTAGCATGATTTCATGATTAATGCAAGGCGTATGCTATATACATAATCAGCAGCTGTATAAGAGTATATAATCGTATATATATATGTATGTATGTATTGCATATGCTTAGACAGCGCCGCTGGCGTCACAAATCGGGGCCAAGTCTGCGCGTTAAAAACAAAACAGAATCAACTATAAACAACACGCGAAACCCAGGCAAATGGCCAAAAAAAAAAAAAAAAAAAAAAGAAAAGAAAAGAGGGAAAAGAAAACGGGCAAAAAGAAACAAACATGAAATGTGAATGAAAAACAGTTCACTGTACTTTCAAGTACAGTAAAGTCTGTCCCATAAAAAACAAAGAGAATCTCAAATTTGTAAGCTCTTTGAGCATCTCAGCTGCCTGGCTTAACGAGTGACTGCTTTAGGGAGGATATACTGTAATTGAACTTGAGCGGCCGTAAACCACATTAATCCCACTTGGGGGAGGCTATATTGTAATTTCAATGTGAGGCATGCATTAGAAAGACTTTATATATTAAGCAAGCTATACAGCACAGCCACAGTGAGCTCATAAAGTAGTGCACATTGGAGAGTCTTTACTGTAATACTACAATTTGTCTGCAATTGCTTCAATATTTATTTCTTCATTCGAGCTCTCCTTTTACAATTCCTTTAAATAAGGAAATAACTTAAAGCTGATCAAATTTTTTGAATTTGAGGTTCAACTTGAATTTGTATTTATTTTCTATTCCGATTTTTAAATCGAATTCCGATTTATCGACTTACCGCAGACATGTGTGCAGCTTGCTAGCCTTGGCCACAAAGTCCTCCCATAGCGGAGATGTGTTCTGGAATGGGAAGAGAAGAAGAAAGAAATGGATTAGAAAAATATATAATAAAAATGTTTTCAAAATCCTATCAAATTCAATAGAAAATCGCATCAAAGGCAAAAGTCTAACCCTTTTGACCCTCCCACTTTCCCTCACTATATAAAGAGTTAGCCTTAGGGCTTCCTCTATTGATTCTTTTATTGACTCATCCTTTTTATAGACAGTTCGGACAAACGCCCAAATCCTGACAAATTGTGACTACGTGTGGCTCAATCGTGAATAGAAAATGCTATCAAAAGAATATGTAAAAGGGTTCAAGCTTAGTTAATACCCTAGCAAACACATAACGTATGAGGAATACATTTAAGTATTTTTACATACATATACATACGTACATATTTCTTAAATATATTTTTAATTATGTTATACTTTCACTTATAAATTCCTATTGAATCCTACACATGTTTGCCCCAAGTCAAAATACCCCTACTTAGCCGCTTTAAAAACCTAGAGGGTATTAAAGGCTTATATTGGCAATAACTGTCTTCAATTGGCCATAACTCAATATCTTTTAAGACCCATAAATTTGCTGAGCAGTGTAATATGTCAACGTTTTAAATTTATATCATTATTATTTAGATAAATTCAATTTATTTTATCATAATTTGTTTACTTAAATAAAGTTAAACACGTGAACAAAGTGAACAAATATTCTTTGGGCATAACAAGGCTTTGCATGTTCTTTAAAATGAATCCTGTACCTCCTCCTAATTAGCTAAAAGCGAATTTTGGACATGTCAAAAGTTGTTGGCAAGCTAAACTTCTGAACTGAAGGAGAAAAATTCTGTTAAGGGGAGGATTGAAGTTCACGTTGTTGTGTTCAGAGCTCATTAAGGAAACCAACTTTTGTTGTCTGTGCATTTCATTAAAACTAATGAAAAGTTTGACTAATATATGTCTGTATATATACATATGTATGTGTATAACAATTTAACAACAATTTAACTCAATGAAAAGGCAGAAATCAACTCAATTGACTGCATTTTCGCTTTCATCAATCAGCATAAAAATCTTATTTAAAATTTAATTGGATAAAATTCTGCAACATAGTAAATAAATTGCTCAGAAGCACATAGAGTTTGTATAGGAAATACCACTAATATATCCATATAAGTATTTCTTGTCTAAATTTATTTTGATATTCTTAGGTAAAACTGAGTGATATGAATTAGCAATACGTTAAGACTAAGTTTAACTCTTAATGCAGAGTAACATTAAAAAAGTCTTGAAAATTCATCAGAACTATAGCATGATTTTTTATAGTTTCAGTAATTTTTCAAGGCTTCGCATTACGTATACCCAAAAATGGAATTATTATTATATTGCTTATCTCTTATGCGTAATATCTATATTTTGTAATAGTGTAACCATTTAGTCAAGGCTTTTCTATAAATTGAGTCTTTTACTAGGCAGACAAAGGTGACGACATGGCAGACAGCAATTAGCACCTGCTCCAACCTTGACTGTGAACTTAATTGATGTGCATTAATCGAAGGGCTGCTGTGGCTGCCTGTGGCGCGCTGTGCTTAATAAAGTTTACCCGTTTCCACTGTTCTTTTATGGCCAACTGCAATCAACAGGTAAGCAGAACGAAAGTGTTTTCCAGCCAAAGCCAACGACCAGCGAATTGCAAAGCCAAGCAAACTACGATTCACAATATGGCTAAGCAAAATGTTGTCTATGCGAAATATGGTCAAAAGCCACACGAGTTTTAGTTCTCGCTGTGGTAGCTGCTGTTTCATGCTCGCTTAAATTGTGAATGGTGGGTATACTCGGATCTCTTAGTCGCCTCTTTCTTTCCATATGGATGTAGATGACTGCCATCTATATATACTCTTATATGCACCCTCCTCAGTGAGTGTTCCGAGTGGATCTCTGTTAACCTGCTCAAGCAGTTAATCCCCCTCCCCATCAGTTTTATCATTATTGAAACTAAAATATTTTAAGCGAGTATTATGCAGTTGGTAGGCCAAGTCCCATTGCAATGTTCTCACTGTTTTTTTTTTTTCCTTTTTATAGTGGTTTCATTGTCAGGCCATAAAAGACAAAACGTCTGCAAATTGTGCAAACACACACAGAGAGGCGATCATAAAAAGTAGTCAGGAGATTTTTCTTTTATATACACATAATTTGAGAATAAGCGCAAGTTAAAGAAGCAACAAATGGCCAATAAAAACAAAAAGTGAAAACTGGTTTCGGCCACGCAACTACAGTAAACACTCACACACACACACACACACACACATATATATATATAGACAGACGAAAGCCAACTTAAACAGTCGTTACGCACATTTTTATTGCTCTCGTTTTTGTTGCTTCTGCTCCGAGTTTCAATTACAGCTGCACAAATTGACATTGAATTCGAGCCGCCAGGCCTGAAATTGATGATGAAAGCAATCCCTGGTCAATGGCTCAATTCAATGGTCAGTCAAGTGTTGCAGCAGCCAGAAGCGTTCGGGATTCATTTCTCTCTGTTCAGTTCAGCAAATTTGCCCGACAAAAAAAAAGGGTTAGGAATGCTCTAAAAGGGCGTCAACGACTTGGAGTTACCCATGCATGCAAATACATGAAAGTGTTAAAGCCATTTATTCTATGCCAAGATATAAAGGCTGGTAAGGAAAGCCAAAGTAGTATTATTATAGCTGTAGTAGTTTGAGAACTCTAGAATTGAAAGTCTTGCTTTCATTTTGAAAGGGAAAGACAGACAACAGATATGGGTAAGTTATCTATACAGTCTTTTATACCCCTTACAACATTCGCTGCTGGGCATTATTCGCACTGCAATGCAATTTGAAATTCGCTTTCGCATTTCACATTTCGCTTTTTCCTGCAGCCGAAAGCCCAAAAATAAGCACAATAAAAGGTTCGCGCAAATGCCAATCGACAAAATCCATTTACAAAACAAAAAAATACAAATAAAATAAAAAGAGCAGCGAAGCCAAAATGCAAACAAAAAGCTGCCGCTGCCGCTGCCGCTACAGCTGCGGCAGTGGGACAAGCGGCCCTAGACAGTGGGGCAGGCAGTGGAGCAGACGTTGCATAAAAGAGGTGACGCAGTCGCCGAGTGCATTGAGCCGCATGAAAGAGGCGCAACTACAGAAATGAACGGAAATCGATTTCGGTTATTTCTGCACAGCGCAAAGCGCATTTCACTCGCACACTCTACACACATCTCCCCCCTCTCTCTCTCACTCTCTCTTTATCCCTCGTTATGTGACATTCTGCATAACATGCTTTAATCCAAAAGCAGTTGACAGTAAAATACCTTACCAACTGGGTAATCAATAAAGTACCAAGCAGCTCTTTAGTAAGTCAAAAGAACTTGGATTCAATTCCGCGCTTATCAGCTATGGCTGAATTACAATCAAGCTATCAATTTATAGCTAAAAATATAGCTAAAATTATGGGTAAGTTTCTAAATTATACCAAAAACTAGAGTCGGAGACTTTCAACAATATTAGTAATCTGCGCATAGCACATATGCCCTTACAGGGTATGCTCTTACAGGGTATACTCTTATTGTTTGCTGTGCCTTTTGGCTTTGCCGCTGCTACGTCTACTACGTAATAAAGACAGACGCCAAGACTTGTGACTGCTAAAGGTTTTTATAATTCATAACACGACGACAACGACAAGAGTCGAAGAAGCAGACGGAGAAGTTGGCGGTAGATCTTGTGACTGGAGACGTTGGAGAAGGAGCTCTGCTTGTCACTCAATGGCCCACCAGCAGACAGACTGACAGACAGACACGGAGAGTGAGCGAGAGAGGAAAGGAAAAAGAGACAGACAGACAAGACAGACTGTCTGATGCGCCTTATTTGGCAGCAATTCGTTGATTCGCTGCGATTATTTACTTGACCTACCACAATCGATTGCATGTTGAAGACGCTTCGATTGCCAAAGCTAGGGTATTAAATAATTATATATTGCTGCGAATTTTATTTTTTATTTTTTCCGATTTCTCGCTCGAAAACTAAAGAGTAACATCGAGTAGCTAAGAGTTGAGAGTATAGATTATAACTCTCATCTGTAAATAGAGCCAGCAAATGAGCTATAAGAATTGAACTCGCAGGAATCAGTGAGGTTTCTTTAACATATTCCCAGTTCTAGATTTCTCTGAATTCAACCAAAAAGAAAGCGTTCAAAGTAGAGCCGTATTTCTTTAAAAGCTATTGCCCAAAATGCCTAATTACCCTATTCTAACTCCCACACCTCATTCATCAGCTTAGAATCAGGCCATTTCATCCAAATAAAACCTCACCTTAATTGTTACTACCAAAAATCAATTTGCTCAAATTCCTCGAATTCTTGCGTTCTACCGCCCACAATCCTAGTAAACTATACATTATAATAAATTAATATAAATAAAGTCCAAGGCAAAATGCTAAATATCTCGAAAATTTGAAAAAAAAAAAAATTGCATAATTTGCTATGTCAAAAAATTGTTCAAGAAGAAAACGATTTCCGTATGATTGACGCACAGAAAGCAACCCACGTAACAGTAAATATTTGTCGATGCAAAACATAATGAAAAGTAATCTATTAAATAAATAAATAATTTTCAATTTTTTGTAAACATTGACAAGGCGAGAAACACAACAGCAGCAGCAAGCACAGACTTCATAATGCTCGCTCAATGAAAATACCGAAAAATGGATATAAATGAAGTACTTGACTAGGATATATCATGAATGGGGTCTGCCACGCCAACCGACTGCAGTTACATATTACATTGTCACAAAGCCAATATACTCATTTGTTTATCACCATATGAACGAGCATTCAAAATCAACTCGACAACAACTTGATAAGCCAAAGACTTTGGGCCCAATGCGTGGGCAAAATATCGTTAAAGTTGACGTGACTCGGACTTGTCGGCATTTTATGAATGAAAATTGTGTTGGGTGTGTGTGTATATGTGTGTGTGTGTGTGAGCGCTGACCGGGCCAAGAGTTTGTGGCACACACGCAAGCCTGTCATTACGGGCATTTTAGCCAAGTTTTGTTACGGCGTTGGCGTTGAATTTTCGGTTTGTGAGCTGCTCCCCACTCTACCCTCCCTCTGTGCCCCTCTACCCTCACCCTTGCCTCTTCTCGGCGCTTAGGGCATTGGCTACGCGCCTCGAAGTCCATGAATGAGCCATTATTAGCAGACAGGCGAATGCGTACTTAGAGGCCTAATCTCTTCGACTAAGCAGAGAGTGTGCAACAAATTGAGGCAAGGGTTTCGAATCGAAAGCGTGGCAGCAGCTATTAAAAGACTTGGAAAACACACAAATATAGGTGGGAAATTAAGCATGTGTGTGTAGGGTGAGTGTGTCTATGTGTCTGTGTGTGTGTGGCGAGTGCAAAAGCCAACACTTTCCAGTTTGCCTGCGAGCTGTAGGCAGCAGCAGCAGCAGCTGCTGTGAAATGTGCAGCGAGCAATCTTATGAGCGCTACACTGAGAGAAAAGTAGACTGCAATAAAACATTAAAGAAAGTGTATAAAGAACAAAAAATATTTATGTTTATGCTGGGATTTTAGTTCATTTCTCTCAGTGTGTTTTGTTGCACTGTTTATATTCAGTTACACAACATTTTTCTAGATTTATTTATTTACCTTATTAATTAACAAGCTTATGGAAATTTCTGGTAATTAATTTTGTATTTGCTATACATTTCTCTCAGTGCATCTATTTAACTGGCAAACGCTGTGCCCACAACAGCAGCCAAAGAGGCGTTGCAACAACAACAACAGTCAGTGAATGTGCCAAAGGCAGCGGCAAAACTGGAAAAGTTCTCACACATACACACACACACCTATTTATATATATAGTGTATAAACTCTTGATCTTTCCAATAGCCTACAAAGCAGCAAAAAAAAAAAAAAAAACAGCAACACATCCTACACGAGTTTAAAACGTTGCTCAGCTGCTTCTCACAGCCGCCATTCATGCAACTAAAAATTTGTTGCTGTTGCAGTTGTTGTTGCTGTTGCTGTTTGATAATTTCTGTGCTTCCCGTAGAGAGCTTGTGAATCTTAAGGTGAGCTAGAGCAGCCAGCAGCCAGCAGCCAGCAGCCAACAGGCAGCAGCTTAGCTGTTTGGCTAGCCAAACGGGTTCAGTTGCTCAGTTCGGTTCGGCTGCCACGTCCTACATAGCGAAATTGTTTTTTGGGTTAGCAACTTTTTTTAACGTAGTGGCACAATATGCAAAGCGAGTAGCAGGCAGCATTTTTTTTATGACTAAAGGCCATCGTGGAGAGTTCTATCAAAAAAATTGATTTTCTATATAGGCCGGCGGGGGCCCAAATAATTGAGTCGAGTCGTGCGCTAATAATTTGCACCTTTTTTTGTGTTTTGTTTCTGATTTAGAAAGTTGCAGAAGAGTGATAAAGCGATGTAAAAAGAAGGGGGCAATGACTGCATAATACTCGCCTAATATGCAACATATTAAATATATTTCATTTCGAAGACTTTTAGGACTCAAAACATGATTTAAGATCATGGAACAAGCAAATGTTTAATGCACTGAATGAAAGGCAGCCAATATACCCGCTTGATTACTAACTGAACGAGCATATAGCATTCGGAATGAAAGTGTGTTGCAGGCGGGATGAACGAACGAACGCCTGGGCTGAAGGCCTTTATGCTGCTGCTACTAAGTAATAACGTTTTTATTTTGGCAAAGTTGAAAGTTTTGCTGCGCAATGAATCGACACTTAAAATTGAATGCGCAGCCAATTGAAAATCGTGTGGCATATGGCTGAGAATCTAGATAGATGGATAGATGGATGCCACGATTTGTGTATTCATTCATCAAGTAATTTAATAACTTGACAGCCGTGCAATTTGCATTTGGCGTTCACTTCAATTACAGAATAAGAAAAACAAAAACAAAATAAAACCGAACAGGCGATCGCGTTGCCACATGCCACATGCCACATGCGGGCGGAATACAAGTAGCAGGCACTGTGCTGAGACTTGAAATACAAAACTACAAAATGTAACTGCAACGGCGACTGCAACTGCAACTGCAGCTTGCAACACAAGCGAAACGCTTGAAGAGCTCTTAAATCATATGTATGTATATACTTACACACATATACTTATGTATGTATACATACAGACCGATAACAAAGGCCAATCTCGAATGACAGTTGAATGTCTGTTGACATCAGCGCGTGCCGCAGCCACAGAAAATCAAAATCAAATGGGGGGACTTTATACAAAAAGCTATAATATAATACCCTCTACACATTGTGATGACTGCAAGATGAGAACCAGAATGAGAGAGAGGGGAATATACATAGAGAGAGGTAGAGGAGACAGATTCAAAGAGTCAAAGAGAGAGAGGAGAGTCAGAGAGAAGGATAGTAAAGAAGAGATAGAGAGTAAGAGAGAGAGAGATCCGCCATTATAAAACAAATTATACGAAATGAATATCATCATCATCCATCAGTTGTTCATTATGTATCGAAGATTTATGCAAGAGAAAAAAGTGTTCGTATAAAATTTATATAGATATATATCGATATATCGTTTGCATTCCTACTCCAGCTACAACACCTTCTTCGTTTATTATAAATCAAACATTAAGGAAATTTCCAGGATTCTCACAGCCTCTCACAATCGCCAATGATCTCCATGCAAATGCTCTCCGGGCGCTTAACATTCTTCTCGTCGTCGAAGGCTTCCAAGGTGACGACAATCTTATAGCGACCGTGCAGAGTGGTGCCCCGGACATTGGTCAGCACCATATTTATGTCGAAGGGCGAATGAACTAACTTCGTCTGCAGCGAGTGGGGAGAGAGGAGAGCAAAGGATCAGCAGGGGATCTAGGCGAAGCAATTTGAGCACTTACTCCCTTATGATTGACACACTTGGATTTCATGGCATCCATGTCTTCAACATAGCGAGTCCAATACTTGAACCAGTACTGATCCTTATCGTACATAAGAGAGCAAAAGTCCTGCGTGGCAATGCTGAAGACAGTGGGTTGCCAAATGCCTCGATCCAATTGCATTAGACGCGCTGAAGCCTAACGACTCGATTCATTCATTTAACTTGTAACATTCGATGGCAATACAATTTACCGTTATACGATCTGTTGGCTCTACATCCCACACGGTTGTCACATTGCCCTCCACATGTATCTTGTCGCCATTCAGTGAGAATGTCAATTCATCCAAATTGAACAGGCCACTCGCACCTTTTGCACCTGGCGGATTTTCCAGGCAGTCGGTGAAGACATCAGGATCATCAATAAGCATCTCGTAATCAACTGCCAGGACCTGGCAGAGCATTTGAAGGGTCAGCAACAGCAGCGACGGCAGCAACATTTTAGACAACTTCTGTAACTCTGTTACAGATTTCCAGCTATTTATATAGCTGACTAATTGGCCATGGCACATTGTAAAGGAAGGCTAATCAATCTTGTCATTTTACATTTTACATTACAACTTGTTGTGAATTGTACATAATTTACGATACGATCGACGAGTTGCGAAACACGACAAACAAGTTATAATTCTGATATAGATGAGTCGTTACAGAGGTTATTTACAATTCAACGAGAAGTGGGGGGAGAGATCTTGAGATCTTGAGGTAACGATGAGCAAAGGTTACTTATAAAATACTAAAATATATGAAAAGCATATAAGTATGAAACAAATCTTATCAATCAGCCCTCGTATAGCTGCGTTATATATTTAGCTCATATTGCTGATATATCTTAAGCTTTTGGCTGACATTGAATGCTGATTTGTATACATTTGTGCAAACGCAGACAAACCCAACTCACACACAGACAGACAGACAGAGAGAAAGAGAGAGAGAGAGAGGGATAATATTTTATGCATATAATTGCCCGTGTAGACAACAACAATAATGATAACAATAACAATGACGCCAACAACATTGACAACAGCAACAAGCTTGTTGTTGTTGTTGTTGTTGATGCCACACCCACACACAGCACACGTAATTGACACGAGTCTCGTCTCTCGACTTTATCTCGGATCTAATAGAACATTTTTCTGTTACTCTCGCAATTTCATAAAAACCGTATTATTAATTGCAGCTTGTTCTGTATACCCTGTAAATCCATTGTCGGATTGTGGTAATTGGGTATACTAGCTACATTTAGAGAGATAGTTCAAGTATGACTCGCAGATCCCATTGATAATACAAGGATCAGTATATGCATAAGAGAAGCTTCTCTTCTGATTCACACGAGTAGAGGCTGCTTCAGCGTTTGTATAGCTTCTTTGCCAATTTGGAATGTAGAATCGAACAATAGAAGAAACCACAGAGCAACTCCAAGTTTGGCAATCACTATTGTACATGGAACAATAGGTATGTGTAGAGTGTGTTTGTCTATAGATTTAGAGTAAATGGTATGTGCAATTCAATCACGCAACATCATTTCAATATGCACAGCATGTCAAAGTGCCAAGCTAAACGACAGACAGTCTCATCAAAGCAACAGCAACACATCTACGTCAGCAACAGCAACAGCAACAGCAAGAGCAACAGCAACAATTGCCCGCAGTTTGCTTTAAACAATAATGCAAAGTAATTAATATAACGACTTGTCTTCTTCATTTTCATTGTTGCGCTGAAGCTGAAGAGGAAACACTTTTCGCATGCCTCCGATTACAATCTGCGGGGGATCATTGTCCACATCCGAGCAACAGAGAAGGAGACAGATAGAGGGATTATTAGTGGGTGAGAGCGAGAGAGGCTATTTCTTGCACAGTTTTCACATACTTTTTACCAAGTGTTAAACGAAACAAAAGATCTTTCACTTTAGGCGAACGACAAAGATTGCAGTTGTAATCGAAACTGTTTAAGGTTATTAAACTTAATTTTTAGTTAAAAGTTAAGGCATTTGATTACCTTAGTTTACACAGGTATGCGGGTATGGTCGACTGTATATATAGACAAACTGATACTCACAAATAAACTCTTTTGTAATGTGTGAGCAGGCATCACAAACCGAGCTAGATAAGCTATAGCAACTCTATAAAGCTGTTTCTCGGAACTAAAATGTTTATGATTCATTGAAATTAGGTGTAAATAAGGAACACTCACTAACTATTACTAATCAACAATAAAACTAGGTAACAGAAGAAAAAACTGAAAGCCTGGTGGTTCTATTATCAAGAGATTATGCTGTTGTTGTACCCTCACCACTTGGGAATTGTAAGCCAATTTGAAAAGATTGAATGCTTGAGCAACATTCTGTTGTTCTCCATGCACTCTGCTGTCACAAGATTTAAATAATTTTATATAATTCAACAAATATATAGTATATATAACACAAACTTTGTATTCCTTCCAGTACATCAATTGTATCGTTACCCTAGTCAATGTCACTCGAGCTCTATTCATCCTCGCCTTAATAGCCTTGTGCCAGTTTGCTAGTTTCTCAGTTCGCCTGGCTTTCCTGCACATCCTGTGCACTCTCTTTGAATGCGGGCCAGCAAAAGCCAAGCGACAAGCGACATTTAATAAAAACAAAAAAGTAGAAAAATAAAGAAAAAACCTCAATACAAATGCGAATTGCACTGTGCCATTTCCACAAGTTGAGCTGCGGCCTTGAATGCGGCTTTTATCCATTTCCAAGCAATCAGAGAAGAAATAAAATAAAACGAGATGTTGTCATCGACTATTGCGTCAGCGCTGTGATTATAATTGTTGCTGTTGCTGCTGTTGTTGCTGCTGACACTGTTCAGGTTGAGCGCTATAAATAACAGCTTATTAGCCATAGTCCCACTTAAATGTGCGTCTATTTCTAGACTACTCCCGCACAGGCAAAACAACAAAATGTTCAATTCTAATACAAAAATAAAAAATATTTAATACAAAAAATGCTTCGCCCAACGTGGGGCTCGAACCCACGACCCTGAGATTAAGAGTCTCATGCTCTACCGACTGAGCTAGCCGGGCGATGATAACGCAACGCGTCAAAGCTCTAACAGGCAAAGCGCGAAAGGAATGCAAGAATGGACGAATGAACAAATTTGCGAGGTCTGCTTAAGAAGATGTCGAATTAAGCTGACAGATAATAAAAGAAACTTAGCTTTAATGCAATATAAAAAATATATAAATGTATATAGAATACATAATGCGAGGGTCACTTAATAAGTGATACACAGCCATGTAAGATGGAAAATAAATGAAATATTAATAACTGTTCAATTCATCATACATCAAGATTTATGAGTACAATATATAATCGCCCTTATATTCACAACAATATTCAACAATTCGTGTCATAAAATCCTCCATCCAAAATGTGACTCGCACCTACGACCTTGAGATCAAAACTCTTAGGCCCTAACTGAGCTCAAAAATGCATAACTTGATTATTAACACAAAGCCTAAGCCATTTCCAAATTAGCTTGATTAGTAAACAAATGAATTGAGCGTGAAACCAATTTTCGGCATTTGCATAAAAATTATATCAATTTCTACACAAAAGTTGTTCATATGTAAATACAAGTGTTAATATGAGCTACCTTAGCTGTGCCTAACCTTCCAGCGTAAAACCAAATCTATGTTTTATTATACCTCAAATCATGTTTTTACATTGTAATTGAATATGCATGCATGAAAACAATTCAAGCTACAAGAGAATACTATTAGGGACTGGCTCCTTATGGGAGTGGGAGGAGTCCTTAATGGCTAGGACGCATCATTACAAAGTCGATGGGTCGATGGCGAAGCTATTTAAAAGCCAACGTGTCACATGCTGAAGCGTCAGTGCAATATGGCAGAGCACACCGAGGACAAGCAGCAACAGCAGGAGGATCACAAGGAGAAACAGGAGCAGGATGAGGCAATTGATTGGTGGATGGAAGTGTGCAAGGAATCGGCCATACATGGAATGCCGTATCTCGCCCGCAAGGATCTCCACTTTCTCGAGCGCATCTTCTGGCTGGCCATGATCATAGCCTCAACTTACTATGCAGTCAACAGCTGCATCGCCCAATGGCAACGATACAAGGATAATCCCATCATCTACGAATATGAGTATATGTTTGCCTTGCGCTCGTTTCCCTACGCAGGCGCCACAGTCTGTACGCACTATTATCAGCTGCCCTCCAGTATAACCCATAAATTGGTCGTTGAGTGAGTATGAAGAGTCGAGGAAGACTGCTAGAGCTAATATCATAATCGACAGCATTTGGGAGAGCGACTCGTCTGAGATCAGTGAAACCGGGATTGACGACGAAAGTATGCAATATTACGTCAAATTTTTGCATGTCTTGCATCGCCTGCAATACGACAACTTGGAGACATTGATACCCTATGAAAATGATACGACTCTGCAGAATTTGCCCTATGTCCGGGTTTTGAGGAAACTGTTGAAGAACACCTTACCCAAGCAGCAGGAGGTGCCCGAACTTGTGTCCAGCCTAACCGAAATGGGCCTCTGCTTAACAACGAGCCAGCTGGCGAGCTTTGGCTTTACCCTTCAGAAACATGTAGAGCAAGTATAATATAAATTAATAAGAAGGCATCTTCTTCATTTATACTATCCGTTGATTAGACAAAACCTCACAGTGCCCGTTCGTATGTGCACCTACTTTGACAATTGTCGCACCCAAATCAAGCCAGCCGTATCCGGAACTTTGGTAACTCTGGTAAGTAGCTTCCACAGATCGTATAAATAATACTTCATATATGTATTGCATTTGTCCACTGACTCAGTTTATTCACGATGTGTACGAGTTTTTGATGCCGAATGATCGTCGCACGGTGAGCATCAACATGGACACCATAAACTCATACGAGATTACGCTGATTCTCAACTCCTTTTCGGCCGAGACGGATGTGCGCAATGTGCCCATCGCCTATCGCAAGTGCCGATACATCGACGAGAACAATCTCAAGTACTATGCAGTAGGTGTCGTGCATATCCACTTCCAATTGATTTCCGATCCTACTGCAATTTGCAGCCCTATCATCCCAGTTTGTGCCGCATGGAGTGTCGCATCGATCGAGCCCTGGCTCTGTGCGATTGCAAACCCTTTTTCTATGTGGAAGGTCCCAAGGATCGCATTTGCAGTGTCAGTCAAATGGTGTGCCTGGCGCGTAAGAAGTGGCTGGAGCAGCCTTGCGATTGCATGCCCCTCTGCAAGGAGATCAGCTTTACTGTTACCGAGAAAAAGGAAATAGTAAGCTTACAATTTCCATATAGCCCCCTCATATTCCTAACATATTATTCCAAAGAATGGCGTTAGTGGCTTTGAGGGCACTATTGTCCTCACTCAACAACTCCCAAAGATGGGCATCAAGCGTCGCGTTGTCTTCAGCATGGATCAGCTGATCATGTCGATTGGAGGTGCCATAGGCCTCTTTCTAGGCGCCAGCTTTATGACCATATATGGCTTGAGCTATCTACTCATGCACTACCTGGTTGTCAAATGCAAGTATCGACCAAAGCTCAAGCGGGATCAGAATCCTTCCATCAAAATTGCCTAATGAGATGCGAAAATACAAATAAATAAAAAGTCTCTTAAAGCTTCCTTCCCGAACTACTACAAGCAACTACAGGCAGTACACTTAATACACTTAAGGCTTGAGGGTTTTCTTCCATTTTAATAAATGACAAATTCGGTTTTCAATCAAAGCCTCCCCAGCATTGATTGCAGCAAGAAATTAAATATGCTTGGGCTAATTAATAATCAAATGAATCAAGTGTGAATCAAATTTGAATATTTGCATAAGACATTATTTAATTAATTACAAGCATTTGAATGCAAACGATGCTCAGATGTAAAAACAAGTGTTAATATGACCTTAAAACTGAACAAATTTTTACGATTTTCTTTGATCTTTGGAAAGCCAAATCGATATTTGAATATTAATCTGAATGGGGCTCAATATAAATATCATTTTAATATGGTTCACATTTAGCTGACAATTTAATTGAATATGCATGCAGCAAAGTCATTAGCGCTACAACAGAATACCATTAAGGAGGAACCGCTTGTTGTGGGCGGAGTCCCTTGTTTGTAGAGCTCATCATTTCTCTAGGACTCGACAGCAGAGCTAGTTAAAATGGAGTGCCACAAGCAGGAACACTCAGTGCATCATGGCAAGTCAGAGCGAAAACAATAACGCAGAGGGCCAAGAGCAGGAGCAAGAGCAGGAGCAGGAGCAGGAGAAGGCTGAAGCAATGGATTTCTGGAAGGAAGTGTGCAAGGAATCGGCCATACATGGCATGCCATATCTCGCCCGCAAGGATCTCCACTTTCTCGAACGCATCTTCTGGCTGGCCGTGATCATAGGATCCAGCTACTATGCAGTCGACAGTTGCCTGTCACAATGGCTGCGCTATCAGAATAATCCCATTATCTACGAATACGAATATCTATTCGCGCTGCGCTCGTTTCCCATTCTAGGGATCACCCTCTGCACGCAGTACACCCAACTGCCTCCCTACTTAACGTATAAGCTGATTAACGAGTGAGTAAGATCTGCGCGTCAAGCAACTAAGTGATCTGATATCATAATTGACAGTATCTGGGACAACGACTATGCTGAGCTCCCTGAAGCGACTATACCCACTGAAAAGATTAACTATTACACCAAATTTTTGCACGTCTTGAATCGATTGCAATACAATAACTTCGAAACATTGATACCCTATGAGAATGACACGACTGTGCAGACTTTGCCTTTTGCCCGGATGTTAAGGAAATTGTTGGTATACACTATACCGAAGCAGCCAGCAGTTCCCGAGTTTGTGTCCACCCTAACCGAAATGGGCCTCTGCCTGACAACGAGCCAGCTGGCGAAATTTGGATTTCCGACAGAGAGACAGGCTCAGTAACTATGAATATCACATTCTATCTATCTTTGATCCACAATATTGTCCGTTGATCAGGCAAAATCTCATAGTGCCCATTCGAATGTGCACCTACTTTGACAACTGTCGCACCCTTATTGAGGCACCTATGCCTGGCACTACGGTCACTCTGGTAAATAGTTTCCTTAGTGTGCAAAGATAGTTCTTGGTAGGTATATTTATTCACTCAGTTTGTCCACGACGTGAATGAGTTTCTGATGCCACACGATCGTCGCACCGTGGCCCTCGACATGGGTAACAAGAGCACCTACCACATACAGTTCATGCTCAACTCCATTTCGGCGGAGAACGAGGTGCGCAATGTGCCCATCGCCTATCGCAAGTGCCGATACATCGATGAGAACAATCTCAAGTATTATGCAGTAGGTGTCATGCATTTCCATTTTTGCATTTCGTCTCCTACTTCATACGCAATTTTCTACTACACATTGCAGCCCTATCATCCCAGCCTTTGTCGCATGGAGTGTCGTATCAACCGAGCCCTGGCTCTGTGCCATTGCAAACCCTTTTTCTATGTGGAAGGTCCCAAGGATCGCATTTGCAGTGTCAGTCAAATGGTGTGCCTGGCGCGTAAGAAGTGGCTGGAGCAGCCCTGCGATTGCATGCCCCTCTGCAAGGAGATCAGCTTTATTGTCACCGAGAAAGTTGATTCAGTAAGTTTCCCCTCTTATGGCTTAGTTTCCCCACTTTCATCACATTTGTTAACAGAATGGCGGTGGTGCAGAGAACTCACAGAACTTTGACCGCAAGTTTATCTTGAATCAAGAGCTACCCAAGATGGGCATCAAGCGTCGCGTTGTCTTCAGCATGGATCAGCTGATCGTGTCATTCGGAGGGGCCATAGGCCTCTTTCTGGGCGCCAGCTTTATGACCATATACGGATTGAGCTACCTACTGATGTACTATCTGATTGTCAAATGCAAATATCGGCCAAAGCTCAAGCGGGACCAGAATTCCTCTATCAAAATTGCCTAGACACTGAGTTCGGGCTTGTTCAGGCACTTAAATTTGCACAATTTTTCTGTATTCAAGTAAAAGCACAATTTTCTCGTTTTACCGTTTGCTACGCACGCATTAACGGGCCTAATGCGCATATGTGAGTTAAAGACAATAAAATATCTTAAGACGCACTCGACGGCAATTGCCTTGCCCAAAAGACCTGAGTGGGGCAGCAAGAAAGGGAAGTCGGAAAAGTGCCAACGGGGCACAGAAAGCGATTTTCACTTTTGTGACAATGACAAAACATATAATAATATGATGGACTAGCAGATACGCATTCAAATTCATGAAGTAACATGGTTGCAAACGAGCAAATAGAATGGGCTCTGGTTAGGAGCATATACAGTTCGATCAACTAGACTGACAATTATTATTATCTTCATTATTATCTCTTCCATTATCGTATCACTATTCTCTCTCCTATTATAAGCCCAAGCCAGGTTTCTCTAACACATCTGTCTCTCGTTTCCCCAGCTTGTCATATCCAATATTTGTACATTGCTTGGCTACAGGGTATCATTATTATAGCCGCCATGTGTCTGACAGTGCACACTTAGCGCGTCTCTCCTGTTACACATTTCAGCGAGTCCCATCCAAACGCGACAATTTGACAAACTGCCTAGCTGAGAGTTAGATTGGATGACTGACTGAGAGACTGACTGAATGACAGACTCACGAATTTGCAGTTAGCAGACGAGTCGCTTGGCAGTCAGCCGAGCGCGACGAGTGAAGAAGTTGAACAACCTCTAAAAAACAGCGCCAATTGCTTAAAAAAAAAAAAATAAGAAAAACATAAAAATAAAAGCCAGATTAAGCAACAATTACAATGTGGCAGTAGCTCTGAAAAACTTTGGACTTCACTCTAATTGAAATTAGCCGCAATTAATTGCAACTAGTTGAGAGTCCCGTTAGCAGAACATTTAGAATTAAATATATAAAGTATTATACTTATATATTCACGTATTTCTGTTTATTTAGTATTCGCATTTCCATCCACCTTGGCCCGCATCTTGGGTGCAGGGGCATACAATTTGTTTCGGTCTGCTGGCATTTAAGATCTAAGCTAAATATACGCAAACATCTATATATCTTGAGAGGAAGAGAGATAGACTGAAGGAGAGAGGAAGAGCGAGACTTAACTATGGCAAACGCAGCCAAGCAATTAAAACACATACCAAAAATATAAAAACAAATTTTAGTTGCACGGAAATTGGAATTGAAGCTAAGTCTGTTTAAACAGCAACAGCTGACATTTGCATTTTGGCCAGGTCGAGAGACTACACAACAATAAAAGGTAAGGGCCGGGAGCATAAGCGGCTCGACTTGCCAAATACCATGGAATATAAGACAGATAGGCAAAGTAAGCTAGGCATATCTCTGTATACCCTACAATTGCTCGATATGCCGCTCGGCTGATTAGCTAGCATTGGCACAGGGCATATTACTCATTATTCATTACTCATTACTCATTAGATACAGCTAAATCTAAGTGGCCAATACACCCCACAGCTACTAATTAGCCCGGGGTATATTGCCAGACAGACGCTTTAGCTTAGCCAAGCGCCGCAGTTGTGGCAGTAACTAAACCAAATGATGATGCTGCTGCACATGCTTCAAGGCATGTTTCTGCTCTAATTCGCACACAGGCCAAGCAACAACAACAGCAACAACCGCAGCAGCAGCAGCAGCGGCAGCAACTACAGCTGGAAAACAAGCCAACAGCTAGCAGCTATAGCTAGAAAATAGCTAACAACTATGAAGTACAACGAACTGCTGCACAATTGCGTGGCCACCAAAAAAAAAAAAAAACCAAACATACGAAAGAAAAATAAATAAGTTTCATAAATACAAAATGCAGTCGCCCGCATCCACAATTCCTGACAGCTGTCTGCATCGCCGTTTGTATCTCTGTATCTGCATCTGTAGTTGTATCTGTATCTTTACCTGTAAAAATAGCTAAAAGCAGGCGCGGCACACTTTTATCTTTGGGCACCAACCAGCGAAGGCGTCGCAATGCACAACACCTGTCGACAGCCCAGTCGGAAATGGTCTCAAGACATTTCTGGAAATCAAGCCGAAATTTTCATAGCTTTCGAGCAGTTGAGCCCAAAATAGTCAACTATAAATACCCTGGAACCCATAAACTATGTTGCATGATCTCTGTCGAGTCGCGTTGATCTCTCCGCCTAAAGAGCTTAGACTAAAAATCAAGACTAAGGCACCGAACCTTTAGCTGCTATACAGATATAGTGATATACACCCTATATATTTATCTATGCTCTCTTGTTAATTGAAGCGCCATTAAGTTCAGTTAATATAAGAAACATTTATGTATAAAGCGAGTGGCGTCATGATTGCTATAAATTATTGATACACTGCAATTAAATAGATAAATATAATGAGTTTGGTGTGGCAATAGATTAAGCAACGCAACAATAGACGGACAAGAGACTGCTATACCGAAGCACAAATACCCTATAATGAGCAGATTCCCATCTTAATGAGAATGCGAGTAACTAAAACATATACCCTGTTATATACATGCAACTGAAAGGAATCCGAAAAATACCCTGTAATAATAACTATCCCATATCAATCATAGCAATAAACTAAGAAATTGAAGAGTATCATAGATGATTATCAATGAAAAGGTATTACGTTTATGATGTTATATGACTACTCGATAAATATCCTTTTCTTACTTAAAGAATATAAAAGCACATGCTCCTTGCCAGCAAGATTTACAGGGCATCAAACAGTAATTAAGAATGGAAGCAAACATATCTATATTTTTTATTGAACTCGCGTAGATTAATTGAATCACTTACTTTTGGCATTTCAGCCAATAGACAGAGATAGAGGCAGAGAGAGAGGGAGAGAGTGTATGCGAAAGAGAGAATAAAAAATCAATTAGACGATTTTGTTTTCATTCTCTGACATATTTATGTACAGTGAAGCCTTGAGAATTGGCAAGCAACAGAGTTGAGTATCTTTTATCGCAACGGAATTGTTTATCTGAGACTTTTGTTTATTTCGCACACAGTTCGCATTGCTCTGACCTTGGCTTTAATTATTTCTGCTGGGCTTCGGTTAACTTCTTTTTTTTCTGTATACCCTGGAAAAATGTTCTTGACACACACACCTGACCTTTCGAGTTTCTGATTTATTTAGTTTATATGCTTTGTTATTCAATAAGTCTCGAGCGAAAAGCGACAACTGTCAACAATTGGCTGACACGTCTCTAGTTCCATTTGACTACGTTTCATTTCACTGGAACTGGAAACTGGAACTTGCATTCTCGCTGGAAAGGCGAGTGATTCGTGAGGAAACTCAACTAATGTTTCCTCCAACTTGTGTTACACAGATTTCCGGCTAATTAATAGACTTCCGCGCTTTTTGCTTACTTTTTAGCAAGAGAATTATCGATAAATGTATCGATCACTTACCTTCATGTCATTGATGATCTGTTGAAACAAGCTGCCCAGCGCCGAGCTATCGCGTTCGAGACTAAGATCCATTTTCGTTTCGGGTTCTTCTTCTAACTAAATATATATGTATATTTATATTTATGTATATACATAAATGTATATGCGCGAATGCAAATCGATCGTGTTTTCGTTTTCGTTAGTCTCGGCTTGACTTTTCACTTTGTTTTCGTTTTGTTTTTCCCAATTTGCTTTGCTTCGTCACTGTTCAAAGAAAATTAACTTCAGATTTTTACGTTTTATCGACATTTTATTCGCTTGAGTTTCAGCCAGAGTTTTGGCAGCACCTGCAAAAATAGTGGGAAGAAATGAATGAGTAAAGAAAATTGTTAGGCATTTTCTCAGTAGGTATGCATGAGCAATATGTCTTAAGATTATTTTTAGCCAAGTTTAAAACAAATGGAATATGTTTTAAATATATTGACTACACATACGTGTTGATTAACTGCTTAGTTAGTATAAGTAGCAGCTGCTAGGTTGGGGAATACCAATTATTACGCCTCAAGCTCCTAAATTTTCGTATAATCTAATTTTTATCAAATTTATAACTAGCTGAAAATATTTTTAAATTATTCTTTATTCAGAATCTTACCATAACCCATAAACCATCATTTATGTAGATTAAACTTGTTTCGTTTACACATAAAACATGTTTTCATTTTCATATTTCCAAAAAAAAGAGAAGGAAGAAAACAATCCAAAATCCCAGCCTCCTTGTTATCAGCAACGCGTGAATGAACCATACCATTCACATCGAGAGGCAGACTCCACACTTCCGAAATATATATATAGACAGAGCTATAGATGTTGCATATGTGTTGCCATATGTGGCATAAATTCATGTGGCACATGCAACAACATTCCCTCCCCCTGCTCTGCCCCAGTCACCCAAGAAAAACATAAATTTACGAAATTTGTCTTGAAGCGCTGTAATAATGCGCTCGTAAATAACATGTAACGAAAACTAGCGCATATTTCAAAACGAAATTATTATTATTATTATGATTATCATGTTTAATTATGCTTATTAATAAGCTTTTGCTTGCGCCTTATAGAGCTGGAGGCGGGGGAAGATAGTCGGCGGGCGAGAGTAAGAGCAGAGTGAGAAATTGTGTAGGCGCAACATTAAATAAGTAAAACTGCTCCAGCCGGGTGTGCCCGACTTGTAGATACCCTAGAGCAGACAGAGATAGAGATTAAGCTCTGATTTCATTATAAAGATAGAGACTGAGATGAGGATGGAGATGGATGGAGACAGTGAGACAAATAGGACAGAGAGTACTCAATATTTTGCTTTAAAAAAAAACCAATATACCCTCCTTAGCAATTGGCTGCAGAGCATAAAAAATCTGGCGTTTATTTTGGAATCGACACATGTATGGGAGAGAAAAGGGGCAATCGGAACATGAAAGCCATGAGCAATGTGACCCAAAAATGAAAAACTGATATCGGAGAGCATTTGATTTATATGTTATGTGCGTGCCCGACAAGTGCCACGAAGAGCTTTAATCAATTTGCAGGCTAATTGCGCTAATGCAATGCCTAATTGTTAATTGATATGTCAATGGGTGTGCATGTGTGTGCTTGTGTGTGTGGCAATGCCAAAGTCAGCGGACAGGAAGCAATTGTCTTGCTTTTGCAGTTTATGAGTTACGAGTTGGGAAGTTACGAGCTGCGAGCTGAGAATGGAGAGTGGAGAGTGGAGAGCCACGAGGCACGAGCATATAAATAAAGCCATTAGCAACTCGTTGCTTAGTGCAACACGAGCTGTGACCCATTTAAATATTTCTCCAGTTTTCCTCATTTTTCATACGAGCTTTACGTGCTTGCACAGTTCTCTCATTCTCTCTTTCCTTCTGTGTTGCCATCTCTCTCTCTCTCTCTTTATATACCTCTGTCTGCTCAAATGTTATGTGGTTAACCAAGTAACCCCAAAGCCAAGCTTTGAGCACTTCAGCTGCAACTCTTCTCTGGCCAGTCTAAGTCTAAGCAAACAAGAAAGTTAGCGGGGAATCTAGCAACAGTTGGCAATATCTAATTCATAATCATAAGTCTAATAACTGCCCAATAAAAGAGGTGATACATTAGCTGCTTATCACATTTCAACTATTTCATAACATTTCATATATTAAAGAAGCAACTCATAAAGTTTATTCGTTATATCTGTCCTTATGATATTCACTCCTGTTATTTAACTAATGAATCAATCATATATTAGCCAATAAATCATAAATGTGAGTCAGCCAAAAAGACAGCCAAGCTAGTCATTCTCTTTACCTAATACTAACTGCAGTTGCGCTACTCCCTTATGAAGAGAAGAGTATTCTATTGAGATTGATCATATAAACTAAGGATGCAGGAAATCAGAAAATCTATATATTACAGAGATTTCAAGGGCCTAAATCATGAATTCGCTCCGCTAATAAATCAATATGGCCTTCATTATGGAGCATGTCAACTCCGGAATGATTAATTCTTGAATAAATTGAATTGGAAGAAGCGTAAACGAGTATTCAACGAGTCGGTCATGCCCGAGTGCAACATTGTTGCTCTGCCCGGCTTGGCTTATCATTTATTGCATTTGTATCTAATCTACCTTTGGCTAATGAATCAATATTTATGTAAAACAGCAGCTACAACAAAAACTTATTTCCGCACTTGCGGAAATTGCAATTCGACGTTCAGCAGCAACAACTCGAACAACAACTGGAACAACAACAACAACAACATCAACGACAACAGCAACTTTTTATCTTGAGAGGTCATTTACACTGCCCAGCAGCGACTTTGCTGGCTGCGCGTCGTTTTCTTCAACTTGTTCTCTCGATGCTTTTCACTGCGCTTTTCCAAATGCACGCACAGACAGCTGCACACACACACACACATGTCCATACTAACATCTACACATACACATGCAAACACTCAAGTTCTTTAGGCAATCAGCTTTTGTTGTTAGCACTCATGTACATTGCTTTTGATACCCTGGAAATTCGCTGAAGATGATGAAACGGGTTTGATGCTTGATAAAGGCAGGGCTAAGCTTATTTTTCAATGATTAGAGTATATCTGCATGAATATGTTCTTCCATCTGCATAAGTTAATAAAGAACTCTTCATGGATATCCCGGCTAGGCTGCAGGGTAACTGTTAGTTGGTCAGTCTCTGCTAGAACACTTTTACAAGTTATTTTCTTCTCTCCATTTGTCGCGCTTTTGTTTGTTTGCATTTATCATTCGTGCTTTGTGCATTGTGGCCCTTGTATAGCTTTTGTAAGTGCGTATCTGCGGCTGTATCTGTGCTGCTATATGTCACTATGTATCTGTGTATCTTTGTATCTCGTTTGTAATTGCCGCGCTGACAGTTGCTGTCAGTGTCATAATCAGCCAGCGACACTTGAACCAAGTCTCAAGCCCTCAAGAGTGGCCATTGAATAGAAATCGACTTGGCCTTCACTTGTTCGATTCGAATCGTATATATACTCTAGATATTACTATATACACACGCATATATATATATATGAAGCACAACAATTATCTGACGATAATTGTAGTAGACTTCTTGTGGCAACCATTTCATTTCCTCTAAGCAAACATGCAAATTGTGCTCCACATTTTTGTTGCTGAACTTCTAGCGGAAACCACTCTCAAGACGAGAGGTTTACATATATACCAGATATATATGTATAGCATGGCATAAGTATAAGCTCAGTTGGGTAATGCTTTAAGAGAGCTTAAGTTTAAAGGCCAGCAGCCAAAGGGCAAAGCAAAAGGTAAACAAAGATGCGCAGCAGCAAAAGCAAAAGGCATAGAGAGATGAAGAAGCGAAGAGAAAACGTGAGGTACAGAGACAAAGAAAGAGAGTGAGAGATCGTCTGAGAAACGTGATGTGATCTACTCTACTCTGCAATCTACCGAGGCCCAGATTCTTGGCCAGTAGCCAAGCAAATTAACAAATCGTGCATAAAACTCCAAAAACAGGAAAACGACAATTTGCTCAAAAAAGCGGAAAAACGTTTAAGCCAAAAGCCGACAGAGACAAGGAAAAAGGGTTTAAGCAACAAGTTACAGAAGGCTCACATAAGGCAGAAGTTGAAAGATGCGAGAGTAGAAAAGGAAGAGGGGGACACAAGAAAAGAATCCCGCATCACAGCAACAAATGTCAAATTGATTGTTTGCTTTTGAGGCGCCCTAAGGGAAAGGGTATGATGGCATTCAAGCAAAGGATGTTACAGATCAGAAGTAGGGCAGCTAGGAAACCTGAAATCTTGAATATAGTCAATCAAGAGATTATTATTTTCTTCAGCTTGTGATTATTTACAGGATATCTATGAATCGTAGACGTTTCTATTACAACTATCTACGCATAATTTTCCGCCCTATTTAAGTTTTGATCTGCGGCTGTTGCTGGATGTTTGCCTCTGCTTCGAGAAATCGACGTCCCAATGCGGTTTTCATTGGCGCCTTGAGATTTGCATCTGGTAAAGCGGAAGCTGTTGCTGATGTTGTATTCTCTTGTTGTTGTTGTTGTTATTATTGTTGTTGTAGCTGTTGCTGTTGCTGTTGTTGTTGCGGTCCAAGGGCTGATACGTTAAATGGATTTGTGTACACGTTTTCAGTTGCATGCCGCACGTTCGCTTCAGTTTCGGTTTCTATTACAGGAAGTGACTTGACAGAGTTCGTCTACACAGATATTCCTTCCATCAAAGGGAGAACAAGAGAGATAGCCAGAGAGGGGGAGCGAGAGTACTTCTAATTGCGACCCCAAAGATGTGCGCACACGCACAGCTTAACTGCACACTCAGAGTGTGTGTGTGTGTGTTGCATGTGTGTGTATATATAATTATGCGTGAATGCGAAACAAGTTGAAATGTTATCGACATCGTGCCAGAGCAACACTTGCCCAAACTTAGCTCGAAAGAGGAAGAACACTAATGGTTCTATGCAATGGGTGAAGGGAGTTGAGTGTGAGTCGAGAGGAAATTCAAGTTAAAGATAAGCCCCAGTATTTATGCATACAATATACTCTAGATAAGCAGCAAATCGTTCAATTACTAATTTAATAATAATACACTATATATAATAGAGTATATCTTTAAATATAACTAATAAGCAACTATTACTCTTTGCCAATCTTTATCTCTGACATCAAGTAGACATCTCTTATTGATAACTTATCGATAGCTCACCAAATGGAATAGAAATTATAGAAGGTTCTCTTGTTGCAAAGCTTATTCCAACTGCCAACTGTTTCTCTGTCTATTTCCCGCTCCCTGGTTATCGATATGAAATATTATTTGTATTATAATGTATAAATTGCATGTTGTAAATCTCTTTCCAATTTCCACTGTGTTTATATCTCGGTGTCTCTCACTCTCTCTATTTATGTCTCTCTTTCCCTCTGGCTGCTAATTGTCTATGCTCAACGATAACTTATCGATAACTAAAGTTAATGCACTGCATTTAAAGTTCATTTGCTTCTTTATGTATTCTTTTCCCATTTTCTAAAACCTAAAACTTTCATGAATTAAACAATTATGTTAATTTCGTATTCGTTTTATTAGCTTTCGAGTAAGAATTTCTTTTAGTACTTAGGCAACATTTTGTAGTTCCCAAGTTTTCTCAATCAAAGTCTATAAATAAGTTGTATCTCAACACTATGTACACACACACACACGCAAACACATACACTCGAAGAGATTTTCCCACTCATGTTTTTTTTTTTTTTTTTTTTTTTGGCCATGTTTTCAATGTGTAATCATATAATTTTATGCCCGATTAAACAGTTGAACGCTAATGTGCCGAAAGTTTATTTCCAGCGAGGCAGGCCAAGAGGAAGACCACATGTACATACACAAACACACACACACACATATATATATATACATGTTGTTTACATAGCTATTGCAAAATGTTCTGTATGTTTTGTGCTCTACTTTCGTGTTTCTGTTCCTCGTTATGCTCTCTCCCTTTTTGCCTGATAGCTTCGCTCGATCGATAATCGATTTGCGCCATATATCGAATTGCGTGTTGACATTCGACTGATTAGATAATAAAACAGTTACATACTAAGCTTATCAAACATATAAGACTTAGCATAAAAAAAAACTACTTTTTCGTTTGCCTTTTAAATATGGTTGTTAAAAAGTTTTGCTTTGCTTTGCTTATCTTTAATGAGCTGCGAAAAATTTGAAATTTCCACACATAAAGCAAACAATACTTCATATGTGTGTGTAGGTGTGCGTATGTTAGTGTGTGTATGCCATTTCGTTTTATCCAATTGCTAAATGTTATTTATAGAAATTTGGGTTAATGACGTCGAAGGCAAACACAGATGCCGAAACACACTCAAATGCAGCGCATAGATGCATAGATATCTAGAGAGATAGCATACAAGAGAGGGAGGAAGCCGGAGAGAGAGACTGAGTGAGAGAGAGAGAGAGAGAGGCCAAAAGAGAGCGAGCGCTTGATTTCATATAAAAAAGTCTTTAGATTATCATCAGCAACAACAGCATCATCAATGATGAGTTCTTTTCGCTTTTCAAATGCATTTTCTAAAATAATAAAAACACGCACACACACACATACACACAGGCACACTCGATGTCAGCTTTCCACAACAACAGCAAGAAACGTTGACAACCTACGCGAGGGCGCGAGGCAGGGCTACAGTGAACCATCTTATTGTTGACCACAAATGCTGTTTATGGTGAAAGTGTAAAGTCATGATGCGAGCTGCTCAATTTGCCACACATACATATATCGTTTACCTTGTGGCTTAACTATACCTATATCCATATCCACATCCACTTCCACCTCCACCTCCACCTCCGTATCCCCCGCCACGCCGCCTACGCCCCTGCAGCTCTCGGCCCCTTCCAACATAAATCAGCGCTGAGTCGTAATGTCGCAATGGGCTGTAAACATGTTTGTTTAAGCGAATGCCTCAGAAACTGGGAGAGTTTTTAATGCTGTGCCTTAAGCACACATAAGAACATTTCATAGAACATATAGTATGTTCTGGGATATTTTTGGTGCGCTCAGCCTAAAAGGGCTTTTGCACGATGGCATAGCGTAATACTAGATTAGAGTGTCAAATTGCTGTTCTCCGATGTGTAGACAAGAGTAATGAGAAGGAGGCGTGACAGATCAATGTCAGATATGGTATATATACTATTGATCAGGCCTAGCATCTTGTGTGGGTGTCATGTACGTCTTAAAGAAGTGCAGAATGATGGAAATGACTTTAGGGACTTTCCACCATAACACCCTTTCACTTGTTTTACAATTATCTAAAATATTAATCACCGTTGAATGTTCATCTATTCTCTGTATTTACAGTCTATGCAAATATATAATATTTTGCATATTTATATTCGTTATTCCCATATAAATTTATGCTTAAAATAACATTTAGACTATAAACAGTGTAGTGATTCTAGCTACATTTATTCTAGCTATTTCTGCATTCGCCTCAGTTTTAGTTTATGTGGGCCGGTGTTCATTATAGGCACTCTCTGTGCTCTCGCTCTGTGGGTGTTCCAACTGCCAGTTTGCCACTTCGATAAATTGTTGAGCAAGAACAAAAAATATGGAGGAACATTAGCGTTCAAGCTGACTAACATTCATTAGAATATCCGCTTGTTGGCATGTTTTAAGCAAACGCTAATTGAAAACAGCCAGAACTGCATGCTTCTTCTTGTCTTCTTGGTAAACTCTGGTTCAAGTCTTGTTGCTGGTTTTTGCACGGCCCTTTATCGCACAACACAAGGTCTGCGGCTCACAGTCAACACTCGTTAATGATAAACAAAAGTACCGTTAGCCCAGCGCGCACATGTTGTTTATTTCGTATTTTTTCTTTACATATATTTCGTTTTGGCATTTTTTATTTTTGGCTCAAGTTTGTTTGCCGGTTCGCTCTGGCGCTTTTCTAAGCCATACAGATTTCTTTTCTTTACATACATACATATATACCATGTATTTATATACTCTGTTTGTATGTGTATGTATACAGCTTGCAGTCAACACTTGTCAATTTTCACTGTTCTGTTTATCTTTTGTCTACGCTCGTTAGCTGAAAAATCGCTGTTGTTGAAGGAGGCGCAGAGGCTACGTAGAGCCAGGGTAACTAATTTGCCGACATATAAAACATTTTTTTTTTAATACAGCGGAAAATTTGCTCCTCTGTTAATTGCTTTTCAAAGTCGAACGTACGGGAGAAAATAAAATTAAAGATTAAACTACAATGAAAATATATGTGATACAAGAACTCACTTTAAATCTATTAGAGTTGAATTCGACTTATAAAATTTTTCCACGTGCGACAAAATGGAAATTGAGATGGTTTTAAATGTGCTTTACTAGTTGCTGATTCGCTTACAAAATCGAGAAAGAGGCGATTAGCAAAGCTAACAAAGCGGACTCAAGACCCGGCGTGGGCGAGCAAAGGCACTTTACATACATACATATAGTCTAATACATAGGTATAGAGTTTGATATATGACATATGCTCTAAAAGTTAACGCCTCTCCTTTAATTTGTATACGTGTGTATGTATTCATTCATATATTCGTGGTAGCCCAAAATGAAATCGAAATCGAAAATGTTTGTCGAGTGGGTGTCAGACAACAACAACTACAACAACAACAACATCAACATCTACTGCAACAACAGCCAGATGCAAAACAAATGCATTCATTCATGCATTTACTTCTCTTTTTTCGGCTCAGAGCGTTGCGTTTATAGCTCTCAAGAGTTGCTTGGCTCTTGGCAACGTTCCCAGCTGCCCCACAGCTGTTTGCCAACAACAACTATAACAACAACAACAGCAACAAAGATGCGTTGGCGTATGCAAACAGCGAACCGAATAAACAGGCTCGACTTACTACCAGCCTATCGACTGTTAAAACTCATATGCAGATTTCAGTATACCCTGCACGTGTGGTAGAAGAAGAATGGTATTAGTTATGCATGATAACTCTGACTAAATGAAAATACCTCACAATTGTATGGCTACTGCTGGTCTCTTTCCCTTCTATGCAAACTGGAAATAGAATATAAACTATATATTATATAGAGCTAATCAGCATTCATAATGGCGTCTCCGCTCTCTCTTCATGGAAACCAGTTTTTCAATTTACATAGATGCACTTTGCCTATACCTGTATATGATGTACGTAATATACAGAAGTCTAGCTCCATAGTTATAAATCAATAAAATGCAAAAATAAAGTCGTAATATGAAAACATCCTTAAACACAACTGCAAGAACACTGCAAGGGTATTAAATCGTCGTGCATGCTCACAAACCAAAAAGCTTGGTAGGTGGGTAGTTCGGTAGACAACGTTGTCTTCCATTTGCCCAAAAGCATAATTAAAAATAAAACTTACATCGCTCAAGGCAAACTTAACTGAGTAAACAACAACAACAAAAACAACAAAAATCTTGTTGTTGCTGCGGCTGTTGCTGTTGCAATTGTTTAGGCCGGTCATAAGCAGAACGCAACTTTAAATAGCTCCGAAAACACAGAGCGAAAGAGTAAATAGAAATTCCCATTTTTCCATATATAAATTTAATTATATATAATATGTAGATACATATACATACATGTACATATAGGTACATATATAAATACATATATATTTATGCAGACAGAAATTTGTTTGTTGATTCAGCCGCAGGCGCAGGCCGTAAACAAATGTGAAAAGACAGCAAAAAAAAAAAGAAAACAGATTAAAAGATGGCCAAAGAGCTAGCTGAAAAGTTGGGTAACATTATGGTGGCCGCAAGCTAAATAGATAGAGAAACTAGCTAAGTAGACAGCCGAAAACTAGCTAAAAGCTAGCTCTAAATCTAGCCAAATAGTCAGGTTTAGGGCACAGTTTGTACAGATGACAGCTGCAAAGCAGAAGACTTCAATTCAGGTAGACAATACGAAAATAAGTACGATAATACTGATCGCATCCGACTGCATAATACTCGCGCACGAGTCAAGCATCAGAACTAATATACTCACTTTTGACTGCATGAACGCGCACACGCGGACTGAAAGTCAGCCAAAAGGAACCGAAACCAAGTTAATTCGTTGCCGACAGCTGTTGGCATTTCAATTGCCCGCCCTCTCTCTCTCTCTCCATCTCTCTCTTTCTCTCTCAGTGTCTCTCTTTGTCTTCTGTTGCACAGGTGCAGCAGCAGTTGAATGGTTTTCTTTTGGGATTGGGTTGCACGTTTGCTAGCTGCAACGCAGAGACATCAGATAAGCGCACAAAGCAAAATGTGCCAAGTGCAGATACAAACACACACACACACACAGAGAGACACACATGTGTTTGTATATGTAAGCTAATAGCCTAGCCAAAAAATATCTTTAAAAAAATTCCAAACATATCAGATGATATATATGTATCTATATAGTCTAACGGAACTTGAGACTCGCGTCTTGACGCGGGAAAGCTTTGGATAGGAGAGCCTAGGTTTATAATCTAGAATTACTCAGAGTAAACAATTATACAGGCTGTTTGCTTTAACAAGTTTGGCTTTAACATTTATTTAAACAAAATGCAAATATAAAGAGGGAAATCGGTATGGAAAAATATATCAACAAAATATATAAAAGAATAAAGATATAGATACTGCAGGACTACGACTAGAGCTGCTCCGCAAATCGAGTTTTCACTGTACATGCCAGTTCTCTTATCAGCTGCAGCCCCGTATCAAAGTCGTTTCAAAGGTATGCAAAGGCACAGGCAAATGCACATGCGAACAGACAGACACATTTCAAATGAAATAGAGATAAGAAGACAACAACAACGAAAACAAAATAGAAATTCTAATAAAACAACATTTCCAGTTAGACAGTTAGAACGCACAACACCGTTTGCTGCTCTGATTACGAAATGGAGACACAGCAAACCCATAAAGAAGTATAAGACAGGGCAAGAAAACAACAGCAAACCAACCCCGTTTCATATGTTATTTCCCTGTAGGATATGTTAACCCCCAAAAAAGGTAAAAAAAAAATAAAAAAAATTATTTTTATACGGATTTAATAGCATAAATAAAGTCAATGAACCCCTTTAGCCTCCACCGGATGCTGTTGAAATGCGCCAACGCTTTATCATTATGCCCCAAACATAAGAAAAACAAAATAAAAGAGACAAAGCCAAGAACAACAACAACAGTTAATAAGTAGCCCACGCATAATGCAAAATGTTTGTGCTAAAAATGTGCACAGTAAAACACACACACATTCACAACAAAGCAGAGCGGTTAGAGGTGAAAGAGTAACAGAGAGATAGGGCATCATTAGAGATGAGCGAGGGGGCAATTGCAAATTGGAAAATACATTATAAATGGGAAAGGGTGAAAGAGTGCAAGGCAGCAAATGAACAAAATACTTTATTCAGCAATGCATCTAAATTTTGTCATTTTGTAAGAAATTATTCACTGCACTTAATTGCGCTATGCACATACGTATGCATTTAGCTGCATGCACGATTAATTCGTGTCACGGCACGTGCGCACATCTAATGGCGAGTGCTTGCACTTGCGCAAATAGCGCGACAAACTTCAAAAAGGGAGCACAAATTTGCTGTTGTTCTTGTTTTTGTTGTTGTTGTTACTGTTAATGTAGCTCTGGTTCCTGTTGTTTTGTTGTTGCTGCTGCTGGCTGGCTGGCAATGAAAGGAGTTTTCATGGCTTATGGTTGGACTGGAATCGACACTGGAGGGCCTTGGAATATGAAGTGCGTGAGACTGTTTGTGAAGCTGGAAGCTGTGTTTGTGTGTCTGCCTTTCAGCTTTTGAGTAATTAGCACACTTGAGTGGAACGCAGAGAGGGAACGATAGAATAACAACAAAGGCAAGTGCAAGAAGCAGCACATTTCAAGGATACTCACGGTTCTTGAATATATTCGCAGTCAGCTTCCAGCTGCAGTTGCAACGCAGCGGCGCTTCAAAAGAATCCTGCAAACAATTACACAGCGTTTCCTCCCCTTGCAGCCGGCACCCGGTTTTGGTTTGTGTATATATATATATTTGTGTGTGTGTGTTAGTTATTTTTGTTGCTGCAGTTGTTTTTGTTTAGTTGGGCTGCAGCACATTCCAGGCGGCAAAAGCGCACAAAAGAGTATAGAAGAGGAGAGCACGCGTCTCGCTCTCTCCACCCGTCTTCACCAGCAGGACTTTGGGCTTTGTTCAAACAAACTACCCTGACGGCGATCCTTGCACAGTTGTTATTGCTCTTGCTGTTATAATTCTTGTTGTACACACACGCACACAAGTAAAATCACAATCACAGACACGCACTCACACACATGCACATAAAATTATTCACTTTTTAAATTTAAATATGTACACACTTTTCGCCGCTATTTTTTATCTTTTCTTCTATTTCTATTTTCGCACTGTTCTCAAAGCAAGCAACAGTAAAGCGCCGTTGCCGCCGCCACCTTCGTCGTCTAACAGTTAATTTTTTTTTTCGCCAGGCGCCGTCGTCTCGATTTCAAAGCTGCTCCTGTCAATTACAATTTGCATTTTCTTTATTTAATTCAAGACATAATAAAAATAATACAACCGCCGAATTGTAGGAAACTGATTTTAAAACCAATGCTAATACGTTTTATATGCACGCACACTATTACACGGCTGTTTTATTTAGGCGCGCGCTTTATTCGGTGCATTATTATGTTATCAAATAGCATTTAATTATTTAACAAATTTAACACTTTAAATCGCGCGCACCGTCTGCCGCACGTCTGACTCGCTCGGCGTTGTTTTTGCTTCTGTCTCTTCGATAGCAACTGCACAGTGTTGAAGAGCGCATAAAACGATAAGTTTACGTACGATAGATCGATAGGCGTATCATATTGCTCATATTTGCGCTGCTGTAGTTGAGTATGCGACCAACTTCATGTAGAATGCTGTAACGGAAATTCAAAATATTTTTGAAAGAAACAAAAATATACGGAATTATATTGAATTCATTAAAAATTAAATACATGTGAAATAATTATTATATTTAAATGAACTTTTTAACAACATTTAAGGTATTTATTTGTTCTTCATTTGTTTCATTTATCCGTTTAAAATCTCGATTTTTAAGGTAATACGTCAGCATTATCACACAAGCCTAGCTTATAATAAAAATATATGAAATAGTAGCATATACAAAATACGTAAAACATACAAAAACAATACCAAAAAGCAACATTTTTTTTCTTTTATAAATAATAGGAAAGAAAACAAATTTAGTTTTCCTTCTTTAGTCCTTCTCCAGCCTCTGCACACTTAATTTGATATCCTTTCTAGGTATCAGCAATAGCTTGCTGGGGTCATAGAGCATGGGTATTTGAGTCTCTGCGCTGGGCTCGTACTTGTGGTGCTCCAACAGGGCAACTAAACCGATTAGTAGCTGCTGCTCTGCCAGTTGCTTGGCTATGCAGCCACGCAGACCCTGGCCGAAGGGCAGAAAGGACATCGCCGGCCTTTTAAGCACTGCCTCCGGCCTAAAGCGCTCCGGATCGAAGCGTTCGGGCTCTACATAAATATTCGGATCCCGATGTATGGCTGCAACGGGAATTACCACATTGTTGCCACGAGCGATGACAAAGACCGATTCGGTCAGCTCGAATTCACGCGTGGCACGGCGCAGCAGAAAGGGATAAGGCGTATGCAGACGAAGCGTTTCTGTAAGGATCACAGAATGACAGAACAAAGATAAGATACAGATATATTACAGCTGAGATTTACTAACCATTTAGCACTTGCTTCGTATAGCTGAGTTGCTTGAGTCCGTCTGTCGTCAGCTGTCCGTCGTTTGCCTTCAGCACTCGTTTAATCTCCGCTCTCGTGCGCTCTTGGAGCTCCGGCTGCAGCGCTAGCTCATAGAGACAGAAGCCAAGAGTCGCATTCAGTGGCTGAAGACCAGCCAAAATAAACCCGAACGCCTGAGCCGCAATCTGAGCATCCGTCAGCGATTTGTCAGTGGCGGCAAAGAGTTGCAGAAAGCTTTGCAGGGGCTGGCGATCTCTCTTGCGCTGTTGCTGCAATTGCTCCTGGACTAGTTTATAGAAGTAGTCATTGGCTAGCCGTTCGTAGCTCTGGTACTTCACAAGGCGCGCGAGTATGGGCAGCTCCATGGCCAAATAGGCGCGCCACAAGCTCCAGTTGCTCCAGTAGCTGCGAGTCATTAAGGAAAACTCTGATAGATCCTCGGACGACAGGCCATAAGCTAGCTTCGCTATCGACTCTACATTGTAGCTGTCCAGCAGTTGGCTAACATTCAACTCCTGCTTTCTCACTCCCAATCCCAACTGCAACTTCCTCGAAGACTTCAGCAATTGTGGCAGTAGCTTGTGCAGATTGTTGGCTGCAAAAACTGGCGCGGATTGAGCATGCAGCTGTCTCCACCGGTGCCCATCCAACTGGAATAGATTTCCGGACAGCGGCTCCACTTTTACATTATTGTAGAGTCCTCTACTGGTGAAGTAGCCGTCATTGCTGTCCAAAATGTTGCTCACCAGTTCCAAGTCCAAGATCAACAGAAAGGCCTTACATAGCACATAACACCCGATGAAGGGCGCGCGTCCTTTGTAGCTCTCGTAGAGGTAGAGCAGGAGCTGCTGGACATGCTTCTTGCCGCGCACCACCTCCGAAATGTTGCCCCACAGAAATTTTGGCTTGACATGGAGTATGCCACGTCGCTTCCAATAGCCCAAGCAGAATTTCACAAGAGCATAGAAGAGGGCCAGAGCTCCCAGAGAGCTCCAGAGAATGTGCTGCATTAGCTCCATCTGAGTCTGGATGCTTGAATGTACGTTGAGATACGACTTTGTTGCAGGTGGAGCTAGCTAGATTCAGTTGCTTCTCGGATAGGGAGTAAACTTCTTCAATTCAATCTGGGTAAGCTGCTGCCGTCCTGGTGGATCCGTTCCTAGAGGTAAAAGCTCCCCTCCAGTTGGATCTAGGCTAAGCAGCTACCTTCTTCCAATTGCAGTTTCTATATACTGGTTATTTCGTTTGCCTTTACGTTTGATAAGCGTTTCAGTCTCGCTACTGGCTTATCAGCGCCATGGTTCTAGTGTAGAAATATTGATTTGCTTATCAAATGACTCGATTTCTGGCCATAACGAGCGCTAGGAAAGCGGGAGAGAGAAAGAGAACAAATTAACTATAGACTCAATGGGGGACGAACTCGAGTATTCGATTAGTGTCATAACAAATATATAATACCCTGTAATGTAGTAGTACTAGACGCTTGAACAGAAAGCAAATAAACTTGTCTAATTTATGTTACATAATACGCAGTAAGCTTATAGATCCCCTATAGAGTCCATGTTATGAATTTTCGTACGATATAAATTTACATATATCAAATGACGTAAAGTAGGCAACATCGTTTCCATTCGAATTAAAGCTCCTTTTTCATTAATCATTTCTATTTTTCTAACATTTGTTAAGTAGGCAACACTGCCAACTTGCCCGATCCTTTCCAATCGTTTTAGCAGTGGTATAAACTAGTGCAATTTATTGTTTTTGTCAACTTCATTTGATTTGGCAGCACCGTTTCCGTTGGCAGTTTTTACTTTTCCAGTATGAAGCACAGATTGTATGCGCTGCCTTCCAGCTCGCTGCTGTGCATCCAACGCACATAACCTCGTTCAATCAGCTGTTGCTTGGAGCTGGGCACGCCTACGAAATGTGGATCCTTAAAAAAAGTCCAAATTAGTTTTAATTGGGTTCACGTTTAGGGTCACTCACCACAATGAGCAGTGAACAGCCCGCCGTTTGGCTCAGGTGAATGCCCGCAATGGCCTTTGAAGCGGTGTCACTTAACCCGCCCATAACAATTAAACCGCAATAATCCACAAAGTATTCACGAATCTGCTTTAGCACCTGCTCACTGTTCAGTTGTTGCACGTGTGCAAATTTGCAGGGTATATCAAATAGGGAATCTATCACAAAAAACTCCTCCATGGTGCCTATCCAATCGCGTGAGCCAACAAATCGTGCAGGTTTGTCGCCAATCCTCACCAGCAAGCTCTGAACCTCCTCTATGGAGGGCACATTCCACATGGCCGTCCTTCCACTGCGCCTGTTTATAATCCAAGAGATGGCCGTTTGGAGCGTTCGGTAGCCGCAGCCCCAGCCCGCGTCCGAATGGCCATCGCAGCCGTAATGGAAGTACTTGAAGCTTCCTTGCGTATATAAGGTCTCACCTTTACTACCTGCTGGTGGTTGCAGAGCCAGGTGCACATCTTCCAATAACTCGTATTTATATGTTTTCTTCACAATTTCAACTTTCGACTCTGATTCACAGGTGGCTGTGTTTGTTGTCATAGTTGTTTACACGGTCGATAGACTATATGTGTATGCGCCCTATATATAACTATATTTATTTATAGTTGCGATATTTACCTTTTGCTACGTTGCAACATTAATTTTAGAAATTTAGAAATCAGATGTTTACTGCCTCGATAACGATAATACTATGTTGCAATGTTTGCCAATTGCAATTCATTTATCAGACTATCGATATGCATACATTTTTATTGTCATATCACTTTTGGCGCTAATTTCAAAGTACACCAGAATCTTGTCTTCGTGTATCGATATGTGTTTGTCAGCTCTAATCGACAATTTATTCGCACCAAGTTTGAATTGCAAACATCACTTTTTATATATCTTCAAAAATCTTAGGCGCTACGCATTTATTTAGATTTACAAATATATTTCTAGCTATATAAATGTCAAAAATTATGCGCCACTCCATATATATATATAATAATATAAAACGAATGGCCTCGTTGTTTAACGCTTAGCGTATTCATTTAAAATAAATCCATTTCGCCACAATTCACATCGATAATATCATCGTCGTAGCTGATCAATTGCTTAAGGCTTGCTGCTGCTGTGGCAGCTTTTGAAGTCGATGGCAGATCAGTATTATCGACCACATTTATATTTATTTCATGAGTTCTATATTCCGGGCTGCTTTGCTCCTGCCCAACAGGCGATGGCGGAGGATTCGATACTACAAAGAGAGAATAGTTTAGATGAGAATAATTGATAGTGCTTAAATATAATACGGTCTTACAATTGCCTGGCTGTATTTGTGCCAATTCCTTGCGGCTATTTAATGAAGGCATTTCGGTACTCTTTTCACTTAAACATTTCTTTAGCTCCTCAACTTTACGATCCCGTATCAATGAGGCCAGTTGCTTTCGCGACTTGCTCTCATTCTGGCGATCCTCGCTGAAAATTGATTTCTGTTGCGCTGGCGTTATGAGATTATGATGCTTGAGCAGGAATAGAAAAACTCCGCCAGGTGTACGACGACGTCTGCCGTTCTGCAAAGATAAACTGAACTTCAATTCAGAGTTTCATAGATCTAATCTTAGTTTTAACTGACGTTGATCATCATTCCGCCATCAGCTTCGATGCGTTGCGTTTCCTTGTACAGCTCCAGTGGCAAATCTAAGCCAAGTATTTGAACAACACGAACTGCAAAAGAAATTGCAAGCCAGTCTTGAATCTTGAATAAAATTTTATCTTGAATCCTTTGATAACACACCTAAAAGTTCGTCCTTCTCCTCGTACAGTTTACTGGCCATTTCGTTGGCCACATCCTTGGGTTCGCGTCCCGTCACGTCTTGCAAGTCAAGTATGTGTCGCGGCTCACTAGAGTTGTCCGAAGAGCCGCTCGTTGAGGAATTGCCACGACGGGATCTCGACCTTGACCCAAGCCTACTTTTGATCGGACGTCGCTGATCCCGTCGCTGACTGTCCAAGCAGGCAGAGCGTCCTCGCTTGAACGCCGGCTGTGAGCTGTTGCCCTCGTCAGAAGAGTTGGACAGGCGCCGCTTCAGCGCATGCTCTCCATTTAGGCGATATCTCAGAGAGAAATCATAGTTCTCCACATTACGATCGCTGCTGCTTTTGTGGTTCACATCGCAACCGCGCATATTCTCAGTCAATGCCTCCTCCTGCAGTGCCGCTGTCCATATGTTATATTTCTTGAAGCGCGCGCGATTCGGTTCCACAGTCGAGGAGGACGCGGCGTCGGCGGATGAGCAGCCTTCAGCTGTGGCAGAAGACACACGTATCATAACGGTTCTTTTAATGCGCTTCTTGCGCTTTTTGTTGGATCCGAGATTTTCGGTGCGCAGCTTTTTGATGCAGCCCTCTTCAGAGGACTCGCCGCTGGTGCTCTGTTCGCTATTCGTTTGAGACTCATCGTCCAAGGCGCCTTGAAGCTGATGGCAGGTGGCAAGCGAATTTGTTACTTTGCTTTCGGCAACTCCCTTTGCAGCTGTTGCAACGTTTGAAGCCGGCGCCGGCCGCTGCAACGGCGTATAGATATCCTCCTCGCCGCTTGCTGACAGCTGGCATGGCATTATATGTATATTAACTAGCTATTTTTTATATATTCTATGTAGTTCTTTACCTCGCCATCCTCTAAATCGACGTCTTCATTTGACTGCAGCTCCATCATCTTGCAGGAAAAAATTAATTCTCTTAAGGCACTAGTGTTAAAAAACGATTGCACTAACAAAGAAATGTTTCCACTGATGGATGACGGTGTTATCGGTAAAATAGTGGCAGCACTATGCAAGAATGCAAAACCATTGCTAGCATTTTGGAAAATAATATTTAAGTGCTGTAGCCAAAATGATATTAGTTTTTTATTATTCTGTTTTATATATAGAATTTAGATAGAACTCCCAGTATTGTAATATTGATCGCAGCAGCTGATTTATCAAGTGGAAACGACGCAAAAAGAAAATTGCAAACTGTGGCAACTCTATTTGGCATGCAGTAAGAAGAAGAAGACACGTGCATTCTTTCATAAAGTTTGGAACGTGCTTGTTAGACGTAAAAATACAAATTTACGTCTAATTATGGTGCGCCCAAACAATCAGCTGCCGGATAATCTTCCGCAGCTGCAGAACCTGATCAAGCGTGATCCTGAGTCCTACAGCGATGAGTTCCACACGCAATACGAACATTTTTTAAGTTTACTTGAAATCTTTGCCTTAAATCCGGGCGAGGAAAACAAATCGTTGGACGAAATAGTGATGTTTATTGCTCAGGTGGCACAATGCTATCCACAGGTGTGCCAGCAGTTCCCAAAGCACCTGACGGATTTGTTAAGGAGCAGTGCCACTGTCCTAGATCCTGCGATGAGGAATTCCTTTGTCAAAGCGTTGATTCTGCTGCGTAATAAGAATCTGGTTCCAGCATTGGATATATTGGAATTATTTTTTCAACTGCTGCGCTGCCAAGATAAGAATCTACGCACCTTCTTGCAAACACACATCGTAACGGATATAAAGAACATGAATGCGAAGCACAAAGATATGAAGCTTAATTCGGTAAAACTCTGCACTTGAGAATGATCTTCAGTCGTTATTAATTTATTTTTGTTTTAGAGTTTGCAAAACTTTATGTACGGCATGTTAAAGGACGCCAATCCCAAGGCTGCGAAAATGTCGGTTGATATCATGATTGAGTTGTACAAGAAGAACATATGGAACGATGCCAAGACAGTGAACGTGATTGCCAGCGTGGGCTGCTTCTCGAATATAACAAAGGTTTGCAATGCATCCTAATAGTTTCCAATAGAGCACACAGAGAACAAGCATAGCCCATTCCCAATTTCAACTCGCGCTTTAAGCTAGCAACGGTACCTGGTAGCCATAATGCCTAGTGCTCTCACAATATGTATTTCTTTTTGTTTTTGTTTTGTTCACGTGCTACAGATGATACTTGAAAGTGAACTAATTTCCTTGCCTTGCAGGTACTTGTCACATCTCTAAAGTTCTTCCTTGGTCACGATGATGAGGACGAAGCTGGTAGCGATTCCGACAGCGAGGAGGAAGTCGATCTGAAAGGCGCGCTAATGGCAAATCGTGTGAACAAAAAGACGAAGAAACGCCAAAAGCAGCTGCAACAGATTAAGAAGCAAGCGGTCAAAGCGCAAAAGAAAAAGAAAAATGCGCCAGCGTTCAACTTCTCCGGCATTCATCTGATACACAATCCTCAGGGCATGGCCGAGGGTTTGTTTAAGCAGCTGCAGTCGAGTAACGAGCGCTTTGAGGTCAAGCTAATGCACCTGGATGTCATCTCAAGACTAATAGGCATTCATGAGCTATTTCTGTTTGGCTTTTATCCGTATATCACACGGTTTCTGCAGCCGCATCAGCGGCAGGTGACGCGCATTCTACAATTCGCAGCTCAGGCCTCCCACGAGTTAATTCCGGGTGACGTTATTGAGCCCATATTGAAGACAATTGCAAACAATTTCATCACCGAGCGCAATTCGAGTGACGTCATGGCAATAGGCTTGAATGCCACTCGAGAGATTTGCATGCGCTGTCCTTTGGCCATGGGAGAGGACTTGCTGCAGGATCTGGCCATGTACAAGACATACAAGGAGAAGTCCGTGATGATGGCCGCGCGCTCCTTGATCACGCTCTATCGCGAACAGCTGCCTGCTATGCTTCACAAGAAGGATCGAGGCAGACAAACGGAAGCGCAGGCTGAGCGCAAGGTGAGGGCCTATGGCGAAAAGGATGTCAAGGACACTGTGGTGGGTGCAGAGGTGTTGCTCAAGGACTCGAAGACAATTGACATCGGCAGTGATGATGACGACACGGATTCCAATGATGGTGAGTGGGTGACTGTGACCCACAGCGATAACGAGGATCGATGCCAGGAGCAGGCCAGCGATAGCGAGGAGGAGGAAGAGGACGATGACGATGAGGAAGAGGATGATGACGACGAAGATGATGATGAAGAGGCAGAGGCAGAAGAGTCCGATGAAGGCGTTGCCAGTGATTGCGAGGAGTCAACGCGCAAGGAGAAAAAGGAAAACGCAAAGTCGTCTAAGGCAGAAATCAAACTGCTCGATCAGAAGGAAGCTGCGCAGGAGCTGGCTTTGACGCGCATCTTCACTGATGAGGACTTCAAGCGCATCAATGCAGCCAACCTGAAGAAAACTGTGACAAGCGCACGCAAACGTCCTCTGGAGCAGGATCGAGCTGAGTTTGTGAAGCTAAACAGCATCGAGATGATTTATAAGAAACGTAAACACGATAAGGAATCACGATTGGAGACGGTGCAGGCGGGGCGACAGGATCGCGAGCGTTTCGGCTGGAAGGATGGTCGCGTCAATGAGAATTGTTCGAAGACGAATCGAGAGAAACGCAAAACGAAGAACTTTGGCATGTTGCGGCACAAAGCACGCTCCAAGGTGAAGAAGAGCTTCAGGGATAAGCAGCTGGCCATGCGCAAGCATCTACTGCATCAGAAAAAGATGAAGTAGACGCTGAACTGGCAGCTGATGAAGAGGAAAAGGAATTGGACAAAGCTGAATTGGATTAAAAAATGGAGACAAATCGAACAGTAGCTGATTAAACGTTCAATGAAAATAAAGGCCTGCGAACAGCAAGTGGATAGAAATGCAAGTCGAAGTTTCCAAGCAAAGAGCGAGATAGGCGAAATCATCCTCTAAACCGGAAGGTGATATAGCAGAAGATAGATGAGGAAGGGGGAGGCAGCTGGAACAGCGATGAGATGGAAGTCAGATGAGCTAGAAGAGAGGCTGATAAAGATGGAAGACGAAGTGTATCTGTGAATGCAAATCAGTTAAAGTTTCGGGAGCTCCTTTTGTATTGACACTGCAATAAAGTTTATTTCAATTTCTATTTTAATTTACGAGTTATTCTTGGGGGTTCACACATAGAAACTATTCTATCTGCGTCGCTTTTCCGATTTCTTCACACGCTTGGGTCCCTTGACGAAGCACCAATCCACTTGAATCGTTTGTCCCATGATATCTGTGCCATTTAGCGCCTCCTTGGCTGCCAGAGCTTGTTTGTGCGTCTCATACTCAACCAGGGCGTAACCTTTTGAGAAGCCTGTGCGTCGATCTAGATTTAAATGTATGTTCTTAATCTCTCCGTAATCGCAGAATTTCTCCTGTATTTCATCCTCCTGTGCCTCTTCGTGTATGGAGGTCACAAACAGTATCCAGCCCTCGACGGAGCGCTGTGGCCCTGGTTCCAGTTCATCGTCATCCTCGTTACGCACCCTTTCGTAACTGTGAATGGCTTCGCGTGTGTTGCTGTCGCTACCAAAGCCGCGTCCTTTGCGATGTTTAGCTTTCTCCTTCAAACGTACAATGCCCTCTATTTGTGTGGGAGTGGGGTATAATAGTAAAACATGAATAGCCGGCTTGGCAAAACGTTGAAAAATAGCGCGATATTCACATTTCGCACGCTACTTACGGTCGCCATCCTCGTCCACTTCAAACTCTTCGGCATTATCAATATCCAACACATCAGCCATTTTACTTCGATTTGTTGTTTAACTTATTTAAATAGATCTAATTGAACTATTTTAAAGAGATTTCGCCGCGTGTTGTAGTTGTGATTTTTTCAGCGTTCTTTGACAAGATTATAATGTACTAAAAAATACTATGCCGTGAACTGAACTGGTTATTAAAATAGGTTCCAAATTGGTATTTATAAAAATAGTATTAAATACAAATATGATTAACTTGTTATTTTTTTATGAAGTTGGTAATCAAGATATGATTTTCATTTAAAGCTCAAAAGTTATTGTTTTTGCTCGTATTTGAAGAAATAAAATGTCAAAATGGCAGTATTCATTTTAAGGGCTTCTCGTAATTTTGGTATTTTATGGCTAATTATTGTTGGTCACTTGGTACTTTTAGTGCATTAGTGCGAATTATGTTTTTGTCTTTAACAAGTTAAAGGCGAACGCACAGGGGGTCTTCAGTTAAAATCAACTACCGGGTGAGTGAAGAGATAAGCGGTAATTGCGGAATTGATCAATAAATGTATACTATATATGCCCAGAAGGGTGTGTGACATGACCAGCTGCAATCGCTGACAATTAATGTTGTAAATGTTTTGTGCGTGTGTTAGCATACTCATTAATTGTATTAATTATAGGTTTTACGATATTTGTTGCTAACGGAAACCATGGATCAAGGACAAAATGAATCTGCCAATCGATACTCAGGCAATGAGAAATTGGATAAATGTATCCATGATTGGCTTTCTTGGGATCCTAATCCAACGACCAAGAATGAAATCCAAAAATATGTGGATAACGAAGACTGGGAAACGTATGTAAAAAATATATACTAGATATTAATGATTTATAATAGACTCATGTTATTTTCTAAACAGTCTCAAATTGCGGCTTTGTAAACGTATTTCATTTGGAACTGCCGGACTGCGAGCTGAAATGAGAGCGGGCTTCGATTCGATGAACGATTTGGTTGTCATTCAGTAAGTTTCCACTGAATTCGAACTCGAATTCGTATTATTCTCTGGAATGAATGATCTCATGCTAAATGACGTGTAAACTCTTTACAGAACTGCGCAGGGCATTTGCGAGTATTTAAAGAAGCAGTTTCCTGAGAAGTCCTGGAGCGAGCAAGGTATTGTGTTTGGCTACGATGCCAGGCATAATAGCAAGCGTTTTGCACAGCTCTCAGCATTGGTTTTTCTGGAAAATGGCTTTCGTGTTTATCTTTACACGTGCTTTGTGGCCACACCTATTGTGCCATTTAGCATTAAGAAACTGAAATGTTTGGCAGGTGTGCAGGTGACAGCATCTCACAATCGCAAGGAAGACAATGGATATAAGGTAATCAATGCATAGGTACAGTGAAAATTGCCATGAAGGAAGCGAATAACTCATGCGTGTTCGAGAATCATCTAGAACAAACTTCATCAGCACTCCCAATGCTGCAACGCTACAAGTCCCTCATTCTCTGAGAGTCGCGTGATCGAAAGGGATGGCAGATCATACAACATACGCGCCGTTTCTGCTTGCCCTTCAATTTCTCTCTCGCTGAAAGGCATATGTGTATGTGTGTACGTACGAGCACTGCTTTAATGACTCAATCGAGTATTAAACTTCGACTTTAACTCTCTCTCGCACACACACTCATACACTCACACACTCACAACTACATGTATTATCTATATACAAATATGTGATCTAACATATATTTTAACTTTTCCAGGTCTATTGGAGCAATGGAGCGCAAATAATCCCACCGCATGATTCGGAAATACAAAAGGCAATTGAAAAGAACTTGAAGCCACTGATAAAGAAAGATAATCTGGTGTGGAAAGATGATGGGTCTGTAGATGATAAGGCTTTGTGGTCCAAGAAGCAGTTGCAAGATCCCTATGATCAAGTTGTGCCTGCCTACTTCGAAGAATTGATAAATCAAATTCCCAAAGAACTTATCCAGGCCAATCAGGATTGTCCTTTGAAATTCGCATACACGGCCATGCAGGGAGTTGGCTATGAGTTTGTTAAGAAAGCCATCAAGTATGTGAATTTGGAGCCACTCATACCTGTGGAGGAACAAGTCGAGCCCGATCCAGACTTCCGCAAAACACCCATGCCCAATCCCGAGGAGGCCAAAGCTCTTGAGCTAGCCGAAAAGACGGCAATAAACAATAAATGTCAAATCATTCTGGCCAATGATCCGGATGCAGATCGTCTGGCTGTTGCTGAAGTTTACGACAACGAGGTTAAGATCTTTACTGGCAATGAGATAGGCGCACTGTTAGGCTGGTGGGCGTTGGAAATTATGAAGATATCAAAATCGAAAGTAGACACAAATCATGTGATGATCGCGAGCACCGTGAGCTCGAAGATCTTGAAGTCGATGGCGCAAATTGAAGGCTTTACATTCCACGAGACGTTGACGGGCTTTAAGTGGATGGCCAACAAGGCCATCGATGAGGAATTAACAGGTAAAACGGTTCTCTTCGCCTTCGAAGAAGCTATTGGGTTTATGATCTCCACTGTGGTGCCGGACAAGGATGGTGTCAGTGCCGCCGCCCACGTGGCCACCATGGCACGGTATCTATACTGCGAGAAGAAGCTGACACTGCAGCAGCAATTGGAGAGCATCTATAGGCTATATGGCTATCATACTAGCATTTGTTCCTATGTCATCTGTGACGATCAAGTGAAGATCAAGCAGATCTTTAATCGATTGCGCACCTTTGACAACGGCCAGGCGAACAGCTACCCGAAGAGCATTCTCAATGGCAAGTACCAGATCGAGCACGTAAGGGACTTGACCACGGGCTACGACAGCAGCACGGCTGATCTGAAGGCCACTCTGCCAGTTAGCTCCAGCTCCCAGATGATAACCTTTACCTTCGCGAATAACGTTGTCGTCACCCTACGCACCAGCGGCACGGAGCCCAAGATGAAATATTACGCCGAGATATGTGGAGACCGAGAGAATTCGAACTGGGAACAGCTCACGGTGACACTGAAGATTATGGTCGAGGCACTCGTGAATGAGTTCTTCGAGCCAGAGAAAAATAAACTGAAGCTCAAGTCAGCTGTCTGAACGAGCATATAGAATATAACGAATTTATAGCGCACAATCATTCATGATTATATACTATGTGCTACATACTATGATCTACCCAGTTGTACTTGACATTAACCAAATACGCACAGTTATCTTTGTTATATATTTAGACTTTAGCTGATATTTATTCCAACTATATATATACACTTAAGCATATAGTAGACGAAATGTATTTAGCGACATCAATTTACACCCTCCACTGATTTGATTTCACAAATAAAGAATTCCAATTTCAATTCCATCACAATTAAATCCAATCTTTTGATATCAGGTTTCTCCGTATACCCTAGGGATATCGTGAAGCTGTCACCAAGTGTACCAGACATAGGCTATCTGGATTAGCAAGAAAGGTATGTTTATGTAATAGAATATCTTAGAGCTTACTTCGCTCTAGTTGCATTGTTCTATTGCTATATATATATATATATATATATATATTGTCATCATTCCATTAACATCGTTACAGTACTAATAGCGCTGTTCCGCAATTATTAGTTTCAATGTCAATGCCTACCTCTTTCATTTTTCCATTGCAGTATAATTAATCCTTTACCATCAATCCTTAGCCATTGGTGCTATAATTTTATATTTATCAGTAATCATGGCCCTTGCCATCGCTCCGGCGCTGCTTCCAATTCTTTCGTTGTGAAAGGGAGGTCGATATTCGTTTTAATTCATGTGATCTTCAGAAAGGGTATATAGACTTTGTAGTGCTCAGGTTTCACTATTTATTCTGAAGCTTCTGAAACTTAAGTGGAAATCATTAAAAACTTGAGTTGCTCTGCTTCAAAATCAAGTTCTCATAAGTATAAAAGTATACATTATACATATGTATGTATGTCTACGTCATAAATATATTATGTATACAAGTATAATCAGGTTGTTGATTGGATCCATAGATTAACCCCCTCGAAAACAAATGAGGAGATAAGCAAAACGAGTTCATTCGAAAGTAATTTTTCGCAATTTATTTATACAGCATTTGATTGTTTATAAAATATCTATAAATATTGAAATGCATATCGGTTACACATATATGTATGTATGCATGCATATTCTGTTTAAAAGTCGCGATAAAAAAGCATTTAGCTAGAAAATGAAATGAAAAGTTGAGGCAAAAACAAGGCAAAGTATGCTAGCTTATATAAAATGGACATATTTGTATGTAATAAATGGGATGCTAAAACTTATCATTCTATATATAGTATATATATAAAGTGTTATCAGTTTTCATTGTTAGCTCTTACACTCAAAGATTGTGCTTTTAGTAGGTTGCTATGCACAGGTTATATGAAAAATAGAGATAGCTCTATGTATTACATATGTGTATATATATGTATATATGCATTGGCGATATCGTAAAATGCTTGTTAGCAGTCTCTTGCTTAAGTTTATGTATTTGTCACGAGTTACATTCGAAATATAGTGCAGCTTTTTATACTATATATCCTCTATAGATATGTTCGAGTTTTAGTTGATGTTTCATGTATACCTCTATAAATATATATCGGAATCGCGCCTAGAGTATTATTTTAAGACATATTCTAAGCGCAAGTCCTATATCATTTTTAGACCCACAACCAGCGTATATAGGCATAGGTATATACTTTTAGGGACCATGGTTTACTTATACATACAAGTATATATAGTTTATAAATATTTTCTACAAATTATAAAAATCATTTAAAAATCGTTTAGCTGCATTCTTAGATTGTTTTTCTCTTATTTGGAATACTTATGCTTAATACTTTGGGAACTTGTTGAAGTCGTTTCAATGGGACGTTCGATATGTGTGCGTTGAGTTTAGGATATTTTCACTGGGCTATCAAAAGTTTCGGATCAAATTGTTCATCAGACCTACCATATCAAAAATTTAAAATTAAGTCAAATGTAAATATATGAAAACTAAATACAACTTAAATTAAAATAAATCAGAATAAAACAAAAATTTTGAACATTTGAAGAGAGAGTATTGTTTCTAAACTGAATTCGAATTGAATCGGAGTTAAATACCTTAAAATGATATTGCTTAGCTCTAACTATATAACTTCTAAAAAGGAGCTGCCGGGAAGTTAATTACTAGGTTACTTTCGAAAGAGGACGAACTGAGACTTCGAGGAGCAAACAACGAACCAGCCTTCGCCTCGAAGCTGTAGCTGAATGTAATGAGAGAGATATGGCCAGGGCCTCAGCTCTAAAGAGAGGGAATGTCATGATTTCAGTAGGCGAAATATTGGAGACTAGAAATTGAAAATGGATATATGGTGATGAGATAGCGATAATTCGAAAGAAAAGACATATGCAATGAGATACAGGTAGCAGCTCAAGTTATAAAATAGAGCAATGAGAGCTTGATAAAATTTAATGTTGAAAATGTGAGAAAAAGCTGCATGAATGTTAAATCAAATTAATGTAACATGAAAACAATATACTCATTTCACTTTCGTGAGTATAAAAGTCATAAATTGAAAAACATTTGAGCAGCTTTTACCTATAGGAAAGTTAGAGTATTAAAATAAATGTTACAAACTAAATATAAAACCTTTTAAATTGCTAAGCCTTAATTTCTTATATAAAATCTATAAATTTTAGCAGCAGCTGTTTAAATTTTATATAAACTTGTATAAAATATTAATCAAATATTATTAAATATCGGTATGTGGATGTAAAGTATCAGACGAACACATGCAAATACGATGATTGCGTTTGATTGCTGTGCGTGGGCGTTATCAAAGGAGGAGTTCTTTGCTGCTGCTGTTGATGGTGTTGCTGATGATGCTGATGTGGCTGGTGTCATACAGATGTCTCTGAGTTGAGCTTCAATACAAACTTATTGCTCTTGGGATCGACTACCTCCTCAGCCAAGTTAAAGTGGGGCAGCTTGTGCACGGTGACCATCAGGGAGACGTCGTTCTGTATCAACTGGAACGTGCATTCGTTGCTAATGGGGCGCGAGACGATGTCGTCACAAATCAGTGACCACGATTGCACCCAGCGACGCTCCTTCTCGCTCTGCATGACTGGCGATTCGGTCAGATAAGGCTCCAGGAAGGCGCGCGGCGACAAGTCATGCTTGAGGCAGTGCGCCAGATGCTTGAGTATGCTCTCAAAGGTGTGCCTTGGCTGCTGCCGTGTGACACGCAAATATTTCTGCAGAGCGCGAGCCATCGAGGGAAACACCGCCTGAGCTGCCTCTTGGGGATCCAGGGGCAAGGCGGGAGCTGGTTCATTGTGTATGCGCTTGATGTGAGTGAAGGCCTCCTCGGCGGCTGTGATAAGGCGTGCGCGTCGCTTCTTGACCCTCCGCTCGTACTCGTGCTCCTCGTAGAAGCGTTCGTTGTGCGAGGAGTCGCGACGTCTTGCATTTGCCGCCAGCACAGCTCGACTCTGGCTCTGCTGCTGCGAGTTGCTGACGCCATCGACCTCGTAGTATTTGAAGCTGTTCGAGATTTTGTTACGTTGCGACTTCGATATTGATATGGGTATGCGCTCCAGATACGGATTGAAGATGGGAAAGTCCACATAGTAGTGCTGCAGCACCCACACGGCAGCACGCTGAATGCTCAGCTGGCCAAGCATATACGAGTGCGAAACGCCGTCTGGGGAGCGTATGATCTTAACATAATAGCATGGCTGCTGATGGCGCAGCTCCAGTAGGACAACCGCCACATAGTGTATGAAGAGCAGCGTGTCCACAAAGTTGGTCGCATAGCCAACTAGCGATTTATAGTCAACAGTATCGCCGCCGGTTTCCACCACAATCTTGGCGCTGTTCGTGACCTGCACAATGTAGAAGAGCCAATAGGCAAAGGTGCAAATGGTGACCAGGAGCAGCACGATCGCACGATACAGAAAAATCCGCGGCATGCTGGCCGCTGTGCGACGCATGAACAGGGCCCACAATCCAATGGCTAGCAACAGCAGTCGAGCGGCCAGCGAGACGAGCTGTCCCTTGCACTGCTCGCTGCATGCCAGCAGCTGTGTGCGCACAGTCTGGGTCAATTCCGGATGATCGAAGGCCGACGGAAAGAAGCCAATGTATGGCATCACGACCATGGCGACGGGCGAGAAGAATGCGCCACAGCCGAGCAGGAAGTAGAATGTTGATTCCACGTAGCGACGACAAGCGAAGCCGAATCCTTTCTCATTCTCCCTGTGCCACATATTGTTGATGTCCTCCATGGAAATGCTTTGCTCCGAGGTGTTGCCCGTGACAGCCGTTGTATTCTCACCCCAATTCTCATCCTGTGGCAATATCTGCACCTCAATCACCTCCTGGCCATCGCGAGAATCGTCACCTGGCAAGCCGTATAAGGGTGAGCTTCCCATTTGTATATACATGGCTGTGAATTACTCACCTGTCATATTAACACTTGTTTGATAGGGCGCCATATCGCTGCGCCCTTTGCCGGATTTCGAGGAATGGGTGCTCCGATGTGAGTGCCTTGAGCGATCTCTGTGATATCCGTTGTTAACGGTGCCTCCGCCTCCGCCACCACCACCTCCGCCTCCTCCCCCTCCCCCACTATTGTTGTTGTGATTGCGAGAGCGTCGCGAGCGTCCACTATGTTCCGATTTGACGGATTCGTTTTCCATTGCAAGCAAACAACAAAAATTGCAATTGTTGGCGTCCGTGCGTGGGCGTCAACACCTGAAACTCGCTTTGTAGCCTAATTAACTGACCGCGCTGGCTATTTTACTGTCTAACTGTAATTACGGCAGGTTTTTCCCATATGCATATACATGTATGTGTTTTTCTTTGTATGCGCGTGTGTGTGTGTTCGCAGCACATTCATAGGTATTTGTTGCAAGCGGTGCGCTGGGTGGAGTCTATGCCGTTTCCACTGTTGCACATAGCTTTGCAGCCAATTTTATAACTAACAAAGGAGTACATGAACACTTTGTAGCATTTGCATATTGCTTTCATTAATATTTTTCACTATTTAATACACATTTTCACTGCTTTTTATTTCACTAAGGCGCTGCTTCGCTCTGCATTCAACCCCGACCAACAAGAATGGCAGCCAGTGTCACCACACTAAAGGAAAATAAGACAACTATGCACTAGTGATGTAAGAAATCATCGATGCATCGAGCATCGATGTTTTATTACCAATTTTTACCGATGTTTTCCGATGTTTTCGCTGATACCGATGTTGAATGATGTATCGATGTTTTGCAAAACATCGCAACCTTTTTTCTTTTTGGGAAGGAATAAAAAGTACCTATCCCAATTTATTCAAAATTGCAATCACATTTTTTTCTTATGATGGTATCTTTTTTTCCCTCTAAAATAATATGTAATTCAGTTTAAGTTTAGTGAAATGTATAAGACTGCTATGAAAGCAAAAGATATCTCTCCTATATTAAAAATTTGAAAGTTAGACCTTAAGTAAAATACTGCTATGAAAGCTCAATTTTATTTTTTATTTTTGTTAAATAATGTTGAATCATGTTAAGTTTTTTTTAATAACAAAAACGCCATGAGAGCACCAGTAAATAAGTAAAAAAAATAAATACAAAATACATCGATGCATCGAATTTTCAATCCGATGTATTAATCCAACATCGATGCTTGATTTTGAAAACATTGATGGACATCGACATCGATGTTTACATTCAGATTTACATCATTACTATGCACCCATACACACGCTGGCTATACTTTGGTATTTTACAGCACTACTTGTGTGCAAAATGCTCTGTTTAGCTGGAATTTATTACAATAATTGGAACTGGGGCCCAGCTGCGCCTTCAATAGCTCAGGTGGTAGAGCGATGCACTGTAGTAAAAATATTTTTGTAGACTCCACAGGTCGCTGGTTCGACTCCAAGGGATTCACTTCATTTTTTTTGCGCTTTTTAATGTTCTTTTTTAAATTAAAAAAAAAAAATACATCAACATTTTCTTAATGTTTTTACTATTTAGAGGCTAGCACGCAGTTATACTGCGTAGCAGCTGCCTGGCTTGCTGATTGATTGGATTCATGCGTATGGCGCTTTGAATAAGCTTGAGGGATTGAGTCCTATCCACACGTTCTAGAGCTCGGCTGGCATAGATGGTTGTCTCTGACAGCTCATTGGCATTGTTGCTGATATGCATATATAAGAAAAACGTTAGATATACAATCAAACATATACACAAATAGAGGGATGCCTACCTGTCACTCAAGAAGCTGGGCTTTAATTTGAGGGTCATCAAAGCCATATTAGCTAAGGCTTTTTCATAAGTCGCATCGTTCGGGAAATAGTCCAGCAGAAATTTGACAAAAATTTTGCGTACCGCAGGACTTTGAGGAAACATACGCACGCGTTGTTGAAGATAGTTCAAAGCCTGACGAGGGCCCTCCTGAAAAAGAGAGATATTATAGTTATAGTGATAAATAAAATTTAAATTTTCATTGCTCACATTAATTAAGCAGTAATTAGCAGTTAGGTAGGATACATCAGTCGAGTACTTCTCATTGAATTGATACTTCTGTAGCTCTGGCATAATGATCTTAATCAGCTCGTTATCCCGATGCAGCACGCCCAAAGCAAAGGCCGAGAATAAGGCTTGAATGGGAGCATCTTTGAGAAGTATGCTATTCGAATATATAGAAACAGATTAGACTCGATAGAGATACAGACTTGAGAGCTATTTCTCGCATACCATTGATAAAGCAGTGTTTTGGTATCCGTATCGCCTTGCGAGGCATATACTAAGGAGGCCATGGCAACCAATATAGTGGCTGCCTTTTCTTCATCCTGCCCCATGTCGCTGGCCAACAGGTTGGAGTATGTTGCATACGATTCATGAGATTGTCCACAGCGATAATAGGCCAAAGCCAGGCCAGATATGGGCTTAAAGGAAGCATGGGCTACCTTGTCAAAGGCGTTAACTGCCTGCTCCGGCTGACCGAGCTTCAAGTAAAGATACCCTAGATTCGTATAAAGATTATCTCGGTCTGTGCCGGGCTGCGCTTGCTGGCAGGCGCGTGTAAATGAATTAATTGCCTGCTTGTAGAGCTTTTGGCGTGCGAAAAGAAAGCCCTGAAATGTAAGCGACGCAATGCAGGCCTCCGACTCCTCATTCTGCACAAACCTGAAATAGACAAATCATAATCAAAATGTTATGCAATAAAAACATTTAGAAATAGCAGACCAATTGATGGCATCCAAGGCATATATATCCGCATGCATATGCTCTATTGCATGCTTGTTGTGCGGCTTATCGCGCAGCACCGGATCGGAGAGCACACGGCAAACCCAATGGGCATAACCAATAGCTGCTTCTGGATGATATTCGAACTGCTGGCAATGTCGAAATAAATCGAAAGCCTCCTCCTGCTCGCCAATTATTTCAGCTACCAAAGCCTGTCCTATCCAAGCATTCGGATAAATCGGACTCGATTGCTGGGCACGCTTAAAGGCCTCGTTAGCTAATCTTATATCGCCTAGCTTAAAATACAATACGCCGAGATTTGTCCAAGCTGTATAGGATTTTCGTTCAGTCACAACAGCTTGGATCAAACAATGTTGGGCCACAGGAAAATTCTCATTGGCTGCGTGCATATTGATCACACCCAACAGATTCCAGTTCTGCCAGCGATTGCTCTGTGCCTTGATGGCCATCTTGCACACCTTGGCAGCTATCTCCAGATGGCTCTTCGCATCCTCTGGCATGTAGACGGCGCTATAGTAGCTGCATAAGGCCAACTCATACCACAAGAATGTGTTTTGCTTCAGTTTTAAGGCGCACAAGTAAAATCTTTGCGCCAGCTGCAGTAGATCTTTGCGTGATAGATACACAATTTTCTCCTCTCGCTTCGCCAAATTGCCCGCGACATCCAAATTAGCCAAGGATTTAGGTAACTGGGCTGTTTGCACCAAAACACTCGCAGTGAGTCGCCAAAGCCAAACCATGCACTGAGCCTTGCTTTGCAAGAAGACACTAAAGAGAATTGAAAAGGAAACTAATTAATTTGATCCAATATTCAATATGTACTGCTCAACAACCTCTGCAGATGCTCCAAAGCCATTTGCAAGTTATCCTTGGCACGTCCATACAGATTTTGACTCTTTAGATTGTGGGCAAGACTTATATGCGCCTCTGCAGCGCCTTTCAAAGCAGGCAAATAATCTGGGTACTGTTTGAGTAGCTCATCAAAGTCAGCAATTGCCTCTGGATACATGCGAATGGTCTGAAAGACATAAAGATATAAGTTAATATATACTATATATAAACTAAATCTGTTCAATTACCGTTTTAATCAGAGCTATTTGCAGTTGAGCGTAACTGTTGTTGGGCGATAGCTCGAGAATTTTTTGAAAAACACGAATTGCTGAGTTGTAAGAGCCGCGTGCTGCGTATGCATCGCCCAGGGATTCCCAATAGACCATGCATTTATAGTCGTGCTTGATAGCAAGACGAAAGCATTGAATAGCCTAAAAAGAGTATGTATAATATATAATCAGCGAATAATAAATGTATTCAGCTGATTTAGAACTAATTAACATAGGAGGAATATGCGTACATTATCCAGTTTTTTCACTTTCAAAAAGTGCAATCCCAGTTTATACTGCAAGCGAATGGCATCATCGCTGCTCAAGTGGCGTAAGGTATTGAGCAACAGTGCTTCATTTAGATCCTCTTCGCCCAACTGCTGATAGATTGAGCTTAAGGCATCCACAGCCTCTTCGGCCAAAGCATTCAGACTAACGCACTTCTCAAAACATTTGCGCGCTCGTAAAATATCATCATTCGCTTGATACAAGTGCCCCAAGTGCTCGAAGCATTCAGCTATGTGGGGCTGTAGTCGTGTCGCCTTCAGCATGCAGTTCAGCGCCTCGGCGAAATTTTGCACCTTCATATTCAGCTTGCCACGCAGCAGCAGCGCTTCGAATGATTCATTGTTGGCTAGGGCTTCAAGAGCTTCCGATGGCGGACTATAAAACGGATATAGATGTTAGGCTTATGAGTGCCATGGGACCAACTAGGCTTACAGTAGAAATTCAGCGTGTGTAACTGCATCTAGTGGCAAGGACTTCAACTTTTCCACTTCTCCCAGTTTATAATAGCACCTGAAGGTAGAAACAAGATGGATAAATATAAGCTACCTATCATATCGTATACTATTCTATAGAGATATTCTACAAACCGTGCTAGAGCCTTCAAGCTAAGTTCATCTGTTGCTGCTTTATCCTTCAGCAGCTTAGACGCCTCCTCCAATAGTTTGGCATCCATTTTATAGGACAAACATTGAGCATACTCTTCATGCTGCTCGCCCAGCTCCTGCCACAGCAACAGCGCTAATTTATGAGCTCCCAATTTCATGTGAATCCTAGCCAGAAGCTGTTGAGTCATCCTATAGCTTGGTTGGTATTCCAGAGCTTGCAAAGCCAATTGTCGAGCCGCAACGAACTGCTCTTTTGAATACAACTCTAAAGCCTGAACAAGCAGCGCTAAATTTGATTTGGGATTGAGTTGCAGCAGCTGTGCGGCATATTCTGAAACAGGGCGACGCAGTTCGCTTTGCCAAGCTTTATTGTTCACCTTCTCATGATTCTCGCAGTGCATCATACAGATCCATTCATAGGCATAGACATCACGTGGATGTGATTCAGTCATATTGCAAGCGTGGCGCATGCAGCTAACATAGTCCTGCTGCTTGTAGAGGAACTTCAGATAACGCTTGTAGACCATGCTCTGTAGATCGGCATCACCCACTGACAACAGTTTGTCCATGCTCATCTTGTACTATTAGGTAGAGAAAGGGATTACAATTAAGCTGGGATATTGCCACAAGTATTACTTACGAGTTCTGCTTCTGCGGCTGGCACCTCCATTTCGCTGCTAAACCATAATCTGCCCAGATACTCTAGGATCTTATTGAAATGGCTATCATTCGGATTCTGTGCCTTCTTCTTGAAAATGTCAAGGCATGATTTAGTCAGCGCAGCATCCGCCGCCAAGGCATAGAGTTTTTCATAGTATTCCAAGCATTTCTCTCTACAATTACAAAATTTGTTGGACCTTTTTGTTAATTCTCGATTGGTCACACTTACGGCAATAGCTCCACGAGCTGCTCGTAAATTTGTGGCAGCTCCTCTGCGGGCGCACAATTCGCCAGTCCTTGCAACGCGACTGTGGCGGGTCCTTCGGTATACTCAATGGACTTGCGGAGAAATTTGGCCGCCTCTACTTTGTCAATATTCTGGTAGGCAGCGCCGAGCAACAAGTAACCCATATAATTCTTTGGATCGCCCTTGAGTAGACGCTGCAATAAATGTCAAAATCAGCAAAAATAACAGAAGATTTCCTATTTCCATTTGTCTTCACTTGGCATTTATGTATGGCGTCTCCATATTTGGCCATTTTAATTGTTTCCCGTATGTCCTTGATTAGGGCTTTTGATTCCTTGGTACTCATTGTGGATATCATAGAAATTAACTTTATTTTATCAGCTTATTTCAATTGAAATGGTCAACATCAGTGTGACGCTACACAAATTATATTCTTGAATGAATCGAATAAACATCCTGCTCTATCGACTTGCAAATACCCTGCTAGTATATCGACTTAGCTTTGAAAATGAAAACTGCAAAAGTAAATGATATAACTAATCAGTTGTAATTGAATAAAAAGAAGATATGCAATGCTTCATTATATACAAAACTCTCCAACTATCAACCATATCATCAATGTATTTCCAAGTGTGTAGCAACAGTGAGATGAACTTGCTTCGGATTGCAGGTGATTTTGTGTGATAGGGGAGCACTGATCATTTACTTATCAGCCGGCAGAAGTTTAGTGTTGGAAATTTATTAATATACTTGGATTAATCAGGCACGTACGCACATGCCAATAAATTTCATGCAAATCACTGTGCGAAATGAAACTTGAGGCGAATTCCTACTTTGAATAGAATGAACAAGAATTTTTCAATTTTAACCAAGTGCTGCAAGTGTCGATAAAACTTGTTGCGGCCCGTGAAGCAGGTACATTTTTGTGCGATAGAGCAACACTGAAAGTTGTTTGTCATAAATAGCTGTAATAATGCGAAAGTATCAACAATTGGCGCTCTTGCTAATATCCTGCTTCAGTGTGGGTGTGCTCATGATGTACAAGAGCGAAAACAATCGCTTAAAATATGTGCTAAGGTATGTCAACTTCTTTGGCCGCAACGATGCGGCCGTGCTGCGTCGCATACAGAACAGCACAACGGCCGAGGATGAGGAGCGCCAATCCAAATGGGTGTTCACTAAGCCGCTGCCCGTTTGGCAGGTGATTGGAGACTCCTTTTATGCCTACTCGGCATACTGGTATGGAATAAAGTTATATATAGTATTTATGCTTAACTTAACACTGTTTGTGCCTTTGTAGGAAACAAAAGGAGCTGGTCGTTGGAGGCGAAGCTCACGTCATTGTTGTTGGCAAGAAGGGAGCCGTTGTGGACTTTCGGTGCAGCTTCGACGTGGGCGGCCGCAGTGTTCAGGGCAAATTTCGCTTTCAACGCGATGCAGCGGAGGGCGTGGTCGATGACAAGGCCAGCACCTTCACCAATTACAATTTTTTTTGTCAAGTCAGCCGCAATTTCGGACAGCCAAAATACGTTTCCTTTAGCGATGCGACGTCTCCGATCAAGAGGCAAGTGAAGCTGCATCTTCGGCACTTGAAGCCGGCAAAGACAGCTGCCAAGGCAACAACAACAACAGCAGCAGCAGTACCAGCTGGAGCGACCCTTACTGAAGTGCCTGTTCGCTTTCCTGCAACAATTTGTGTTGATTTGGTTAGCTTTGATGTGGGTTCGCGATTCGCGCGCAATGTGGATGCCATGGTGCAATTCTTCCTCTTCCACCAGGCGCTGGGTGTCCAGCACTTTCTAGTGTACAACTACGATGAACTGCCGGAGCAAGTTGTACGCCTTTTGGAGCGCACCAAAATGCATCTGTATAGCTTGCCCTTCAACTTCCCATTTCTGCAAACAAATGGCACAGCTGCTCGAATTCGTCAGCTGCTGCAGACGGATTGCCTGCTACGCAATGTGAACTATGCTAGCTTCACGATGCTGCTCGCTCCGAACGAACTGGTATATCCAAATGCACGCTTTGCGGGCAACTTGGGCAAGAGCTCGCTGCAGCGGCAACTGCGCGCCTATGAAAGCGAAACAGTTCGCTTTGAGCTGTCCAGCTTTGCCGTCTGCTTTGATGAGCGCAAGAAGCTGCTCATAGACAACGTGCAATACGATCCAGAATTGAGGTCCAAGGTGCTCCTGTATCGCCTGGAGTTGCCGGCAGCGCAGCTCCTGCTGCCCACAGCGAAGGGCGTGGAGCTGCCACTGTCCAGTGGCTTTGCGCATCGCTATGTAGAGTGCCAACAGGTGGGCGCGGATGGGCTACACGATTGGCGCACTGGCGTGCGGGAGGATCTGATGGAGCACATCACTCAGCTGCGCAGTGAAGTCGATTTACTCATTTAGATGCTAAGTCTAGAGTTAATTAAGCTAGTTAGGTTAAGCTAAAAGTATTGACTCAATTCGACTGCCATAATGCCAAAAAGCTTTAGCTATGACGTTTTTTCACTCAACTTCAAATTTTGTATAGTAATAGACAATTTTTAAAGAAAAACAATTGGACAATTAATTGAATTGGCTGCTGCAAAGGAAGAGTTAGCGAAAATGTCTAAATGGATACTATTCAATTAAAGTAGGCAGCCAATAAGAAAATTGATTTAATGAAATTGGAGTATTGTGTAATATCGAAAATTTTCTGTCGCTTCGACTTTATTACTATTTAAGCCTTCGCTAGGTCTATTAATTGACTATTGAAAAATTCACTGAATTTTATATACATAAGTATTTGTCAAACATAAAAAATTAATTTCGATTCAATTTCAATTGTCTATGCCTCTTCCAATTGTAAGACGAGCAATAAAACATAAACAATTAGCTCATAGAACGTCCAATCGACTTATTTTCATCAACATCCGATTAGATAATAATATTCTTTACTTGAAATTTCAATTCCAATTTAAACTGCCTTATAGCAAATAGCAGATGACACATGCCTGACTAAACACGTTTCAATTTTATATATTATATATATATATATAAAGACACATATTGTAAACATCGATTGGGTAGTACAATATTGTTTTAGATATTTCTTTTCTGTTCATTTTTTGTGAATGTTTGCAGTTGTATTTGAGGGACTGAACTGCATTTGAATGCGCCATATCCATATATTATTAATATTCATTATTATTATAAATTTTCCGCGTTTATCAGTTTTATTTTAGGCGTTGCATAAGCGCAGCATTCCTGAGGCCAGCCTTCTCGATGGTGGAGCTGTCATCGCTTAGTTCGCGTGTAGGAAACGAAGAGACCAAAACAAAGTTACTATTCGAGTACTGCGGACGAGCACTGTTAAAAGGAAAAGAGAAAGAATATATCAAACAGGTTTACAAGCCGGATTGAAGTCTAAATTACTTTTGTATAAAGCGACGTATGTCGGAAACAGTGTGCGTCAAATTGAACTGAGCCGCCAGCCTAGAGCCGTCTGCCAAGCGTATTTGGAGCGTTGTCAAAGGAGCTTCGGCATTCAAGTTTAGGGCATCTCGTGCAGTTGCCTCGTGGCTGGCCACTTCAGTAGGTGATGCCGCAGCGGCAGCAGCGGCTGGTGCTTTATTGGTCACAATGTTGGCCACCGGACTGCCAAGTTTCTGGCCCGAACCCTTGAAGGTTTGTGGCACTGCCTGACGCTTGAAATCCTCCTGTCTGTGATCCTCCACATCTACATTGACCATGCGACCCATTTCCAGCAGCTCTTGGGGGATTTCACTAGAAGAGAGTCGCCGAGATAAATATAATGCATTTTGAAATATCAAACCAACTGCTTACCCCCTCATCACGGTCTCCAGGAACTCCTTGTTCTGCGGATCATCATAGTGACGCAGTTCACCGCCATCGATAGAGAATCCTTGGCTCCATAGCTTAAGCACCACAACCGGCTTGTTTTCCGTTGCCTGTGCTGCTTGATTGGTACCCACTACTGTGTGATCACTATCTGTCATGCCCAGCCGCATGCCCTGACCCCAAACGTTGCCGCCGCCGACAGCCGAGGCGCTGGTGGAGGGTCCGACTCCCACTTCGGCTATGTTTTGCTCCTGTGCCGAGCGCATCATATCGGTCAACTGCTCGCGAAAGTTCTTACGTTTGGCCGGTCCCAAAACTTGCTGCCCAGAGCGATCAGATCCTCCGGCATAGAATGCCTGATGCTCGTCATCACTAGATGGTTGCTTCGACATGTCGCTGAGCGTAGCAAATCTAAAATGAACATAGAAATAGTGTCTGCATCAAACAACGCTGCTCACTTACTTTGGTTTATTAGCTGCGGCTTTTGGCGGAGCCGTCGCAGAAGCAACTGATGCAGCTGGGACGCTTTTTGCTGCTGGGGCTGCAGCGGCAGCGACGTTGGCGCCAGCGCCGACGCCAGCAGAGGTCGTAGTTGTTACCGGCGCCGATGTTGGATTGCTCGACTGACCCCCTACAGTTGGAGTAGCTGGCAAATCAGTCTGTGTGCTCCAGTAGTTACCTAGAGCTTGCTGCACATTCACATATAAAATAAAGATATCATTTCAGACCGTTCTTTGTTAAATAGTTTCTCTGCAAAAATTTACCTCAATGTCCCAGTCGCAGCTGGATAGATAAAAACGGGCAACGTTTTCATCAGTGCCAGTGATTTCAATGAATTGTGCAGTTAAATCGCCGCGAGCGGCCATTTTTTACAATGTTTTTACTTAGTTTTTGCGTCAAAAACAAAATAAATCTAAAAGTTTCTAGTGAACGATAATGATAGACAAAAATTCAGTGTGTCTCTAAAGCTTATTATTGACAAGAGTGTGACCCTATCGATTTCAGTCGAATATGCCAAAAAAAAAATACCAGACAGGGTTGCTTTTTATCGATAATTTTCAGCTGCCATCGAAAGTGGAACTGTGGCAACTCTGTTCGGCGGGCATTTCAAATAAATATAAACACAATTTTGAGCTTTTCGTCTTAACATTTTCATTTTATTAAATAGCAACTAAATAACAATATAACTAATATAAAGCGGAATATCCATATAGCATAACATCACCCACCGGTTTTTTCGTATTTAGAGTACAAAAAGTACATGGTTTTACTTAGTTTGATTTTGCGTCCTGAAAGTATAGATTGATGCATACAAAAAATAAATACAACAGTTTAAAGAATTTATAAGCATTAAGCCTGTGTTCTGAACATATCCATAGGCATATTTCAATATTTAAAATTCTAGTTAATTAGTAGAAGCAAGCCCAACGAGTTAGAAATTAACACTACTCCAAATATGTTTCCAAAAATATATTCAAGGATTAAATTAAATATATTTTATTTATATATGTATATATATATATATATGTTAACTGTCCACTGGCTGATGAAGTTGCAACACGATTTTTAAGTCCGCCATTTGTTGGGTATACAAAAGTTCTAACGCAACACCTTGCCCTAGAATATTTTGGATATGATTTATGAATTGAAATTCGGAATTTTTGTTGTAGTGCAATGGGTTGATTGTGCGTGATGTACATACATGTAAAATTAAAGACATTAATAGGCGTACCAACAAATGACATAGACTTATTAAACATGTACCTTCCTTACCTGCAAATAGTAGTTGGTCAAAAAGGTGAGACCAACGCCCAAGCCAACTGCCAGGATGTGCGTCAAGTGTAAATTGGGCAGAGGTCGACGTTTGCGCAAAAGGAATGAAAGCAACGAAGCCTTACGATCCGAATAAGGCGGATAGCGAGCGCTGTAAAGATCAAGATGAATTATATGTACTTATATAAGAGAATAATGTTATACTAACGATGCCATCTTTTCGCCTAGCAGGGCCAAATTCTTGCCCAGGCAAGATTTCTTATGTGTGAACGTATCAAAGCCATATTTGCCATGGTAGCTGCCCATGCCGCTCATGCCGACGCCGCCAAAAGGCAGGGTATCAACTGTGAATAAAAGCACGGTATATAAGTATACAATAATGATATGAGCATTATAAGTGTACGAGGGTGGTTTGAAAAATTTATAAAAACAAATATGATATGAACTCACAGTTTCGAATAAGCAATAATTCATTTAATGCATATGGATTTGTTATTAGCGTGCAAATTTTTTAAACCAACCTCGAAATTAGTGTTAGTTTTATAAAGCTCTTTATAGCTATAAAATATCTAGTGTTAATTGCACACCAAACACCAATTGTTAATTTGCGCAGTTAGTTAATAAATTGCGGAATTTTGTTCAAAGTTTGTAAATTTACATAATATATACAAAAATCAATTCAATAAGCCAAATTTCTTAATAAACAATACACATTCAATAGCTTGTACTTAGGTGTTGTGTGTGCTGCAGGGTATTTGTGTCTCGGTTTAGTTTTGAGCCAAACTATGCTTTATATCAACAATAAAACAATTTAATTTTGCTGCAAAATGTGTTTGAATTTGAAAACAAAGTTCTTGAAAGTGCATACATTTTTGAAAAATAAAAATAAAAGCTACATCTACAATATATATTCATATACATAAATATACCTCCGACATGCATAATAGTTTCGTTGCTGCAGAATCCGCCACTTGTCGTGTTCTTCTTGAACTCATTGATAATCTTTTTTGAGTTTGAGAATACGTAGAGCACTAAAGGTTTCTCTCTATTTAAAAACAATGAAACAAAGCGCTAAAGATATTTGCATATGTATAGTCATAAATACTAACGAAATTGAACAAACAATTACGGGAATTATTAATACATGATATTTGATGAATAACAAAACAAAATGACGAATATGTATTTGGAGCATAAGTTTGAAGTGTTCTTTCTTTCTTTCTTGTTGAAAAATTAAAATTTCTTTGAAAAGAGATAAAAATAAATTTTAATAAAAAAATACTACATATTTATAGATGAGCTTAATTTGTCAGTTCTATTTGATCAGCTTCGTAGGATACGGAGTCAGCAGGAGTGAAACGAACTGGTTCGTTTAAACTTCCATTCGAGAGTGTGAACTTACAATATGTAAAGTATCGATAACTGAACTGACAGATTACACGTTAATCGTTAATCATTATGTGCTAAATTCTAAATGCCATTGCAATTCTTCAATAGAGATACAGATATTTGATAACTACTAAATCTACACAATAATAAATTGCATTTAGCCTGCAAGATTTACTTTTCTGCAACTTTTTTCTAATGCTTATGTATTCAATCGGGAATTAGGGAGCAAAAAGACCAAAGTTTAGATATATATAAAAGTAAATATATGTATATAAAAGCCAATTTAATATTATAGAAAATTTTGTATATAGCATTCAACAAATATTTAAAAAATACATTTAGGGAACACAAAACGCATAAAAAAGATTTCAAGAACATATTTAAAATTTATATACAAATCATTTAAAAACCGTCACCAGATTTTAACTCCTAACTATTTACAACTTAAAAAACAAATTATTAAAAAAAAAAACTGAACAGGCATTATAGGGAGCGACAGAAAGAAGGACGAGGGGCAGCCGTAACCTTAATAAACAATTGTTCATAGCGGAGATAATTGGAAGAAGAGATAAGCTGGGGCTTATAGCATCCTTATATACATATATTTATATATACATGTATGAATAACCGCAGCCACAAAATTGGAAATTCGCAATTTCATCCATGTTTGATCTTGGATCTTGGATCTTACCGGCATAATGCATAATCGTGTCGTTAACGCACATTCCGCCCGATTGGGTGCCATTGACAAATAGATCGAGCACCTCATTTTCCGACGTGAATATATACATGACGAGAGGATTTTCTCTAATATTTTTGTGTGTGTGTGTGTGTTTTTTTTCAATTGATTTAACAGATATAGAAATAATATTATATAAGCAACTCGGAACCAATCGGAATTCGTGTGTGACAAATGCAAAAAACAAATGACAAAATGAAATTCACATTTTAACACGTCCGGCTTGACGCACAGACAGTCTTACCTGGCATTGATGAACTTAATGGCATCATAGGCATTCTCTACAGTGTAGATGGGCAAGATGGGGCCGAAGATTTCCTCCTCCATAACGGGATCATTGGCCTTAACGTCAACCAGAATTGTTGGCTCTATGAAACGTTCGCTGGCATCGTATTTACCACCAACTGCAATGCGTCCGGCTTTCATCAAGCCCAACAGACGTCTGCAAAAGATGGTAGTATTAATACGGGACAGAATATGCGAAATATGTTTCGAATTACTGGAAATTAGTCTGGTTAATGATGCGACTCAGATCGGGGCTGCTCTGTATATTGTCGCCGTACCACTCCTTGAGCACCTCTTTCACTTCCACAATGAATTTCTGCTCAATTTCCTTGGAGCAGAGTATATAATCGGGTGCAATGCACGTTTGTCCACAGTTAATTAGCTTGCCCCATAAAATGCGCTTCACAGCTGTGCGCAGCTCAACCGATTTGTCTATATAGCACGGACTGCAAAACACAAATTTAATTTCATTATTTTTTTAATGAATATGTATTTATTATGGGTTTAACGAACCTCTTGCCACCCAGCTCCAAGGTCGTTGGGGTTAAATACTTAGCAGCAGCTGCATGTACAATTTTGCCCACGCGCGTGCTGCCCGTGTAGAAAATGTAATCAAAACGTTGTTCCAAAAGCTGAGCTGTTTCACTCGGTCCGGCACAGACGACGGGATAGCAATCCTGCAAATAGATTAAACAATATAGGTCATACATAACTAGGCCAAAATCTCTGCTAATTTATGTAGATATCTCATCTATTGTCATGCTCAATTTACAGTTAGGTATCCTATATAAACATAGTTTAGTTTATGGATAACAACAAAACTAGTTTAGCAGGCTTTTAGCTTTGGAATCACTACATCCATAATCAATGATGAGCGTGGGATGATAAGATAATTTTTATGCTAGAATTCTCCAGTATTTCTCACGCACATTATCCAAATATTTGGGTAGAGTCTCTGCTATGAATTTTGCACAATTGCCCGCAATTTCGCTTGGCTTGAGGATCACACAGTTGCCAGCAGCAATGGCAGCAGCAACGGGCACCAACAGCAGCTGCAGCGGGTAGTTCCAGGCGCCAATCACCAGGACAACTCCATAGGGATCCTTGTAGATATGCACATCATCCAGCAAATTGACAATCGATTTGTCTGGCTGCAAATGGAAAACAAACATAGATCAATTATATATATTATATATAAGTCTCCCTTTAACTGATGCTATTCTATTTGCAAATACTCACCTTTTCTGGCTTGACCCATTCGTCCAGGTTGTAGAGTATATGCTTGATGTCATTCTTCATAAACTCCGTCTCGACGATCATACTTTCCTGTTTGGGCCGGCGCAGATCCGCCTCAAGGGCGCTGATAATCTCGTTCTCATGTTCCTCATAGCAGCGCAGCAAGTTTTCCAATTGTTTGCGTCTAATTTGCGGGAGATTTATTGATAATATGTTAGTTATATGAGTGACAGATCAAGAGTGAGTACACTGGACTAGTAGATACGCTAGTAATACTGCATAGCTAAAGCTAACTCTCAGTTCTCATTTAGTCTTGATATGCTCGACTAAACTATTTTACAGGGTATACCATAAGGTCAAACCAATTGAAAAACTCGTTCAGTCTAGTCGAGTTTATTTATACAACAAATGTAGCTCTTTAATTGGACGGCTTTTTTATAGCTACATAGTTTACAGGGTATTAAGATTGTTATTTACAGAACTTGTTTGCCTGAAAGTTGTTTCAGGCACTAATTATATGGAATTAGCCCAACTAATAACAATTCGTGCGCTCTTTGATCTATAATATCGTAAAACCTACAATCAATTAAACTGGCATTCGATTTTTATTAAACTATACAAAAGCTATTTTTATATATATATTATATCAAACCAATATCAAGTACTTCCAATCACTCTGCTCAAGGTCAACGCTAAAACTCAATCATCTTCATATTTTGTTCATAAATTTATGCAAAGGTTTTTCTTTTCTTTTTTGCTCTAACAAAAATATGACGCATCTAACGTCGATCAGCCACTTGCTGACCAATAGATGCTTTCTACATATATTTATATCTAAATATCAAGTTAGAACGATTAAACTGGTTGGCCTGCTGGTGCTGCATTACCTGTTCACCTAAAAAAAGTATTTGGAGGCAAACTACATTATTCTTTATCAAGTTCTGCATAATCTAATATGCAAACGAGGTTGCTCAGACGCAACAAAACAGTTAAAAAGAAAAGGAAATTAAACAGAAAAGTAAACATATGTATAATAATATATACAATAAAATTATAAGGGGCATAAGAAATCTCCCAAAATTTAAAGTAAACCACGTATGCTGAATCAAAATTTATAAATAAGAAAGATTTCATATCTGTTTTATGTTCGATTTGTCGCCTCTTCAGTATAACGCAACGACTGAAACTTAACTATGGGGAGCCCCATGAAATCGAACACATTCTTAATACAATGATTTTATTCGGAATATATTATTAAGAAACCATGATAAACGCACAATGCTATGCTCTGAATCCTATACAAGTCGTACACACAGATCTAAACATATCAAGAGCTCTCGAAGAATTCTATAAACATAACAATAGATACTTAAGCCGACCAAAAAAGAGTCTGAAAATTACTTGAATGTCAAATTATCAAAGACCGCATGCGTAGACCCTCTAGATCTTGCCTTCAGGGGACGTGAGTTTCTCACATATTTATTTTATAGTTATGATAATTAATCTAAGCCAAAATATTACCTTCAGCACCTCCGCTTACACTAAAAAACCTTCACTAGATATTCCTAGCAGTTTCAATTGCATTCAAGTTATATAGATCATATGTTGCTATATTTTAAAACAATTAATTTTTATAAATAAAGATCTTACATATATAATTGCTATAATTGACCATTTAGTTCATTGGAAAATAAGCTCAAAGTTTAAGTTTGATTAATAATAACGACATTTATAATCCATAAGACGGATATAACTTATATATGTAGATATACATACACATCTATATGTAAATTTATATTATATAAGATTAACTGAATGCCTAATCAGGGTCAAGTTCAGTTGCAATTGTATATTCACTTGTACAAATAATATTGTACAAATAATATTAATTAAATACATATAAATAAACTTATTCCTATAATCATGCATATATTTATATGATTGCTATGCATATCAATGAAGCAATTATGGAGCCATGATGTGGCACAATCACCGATATTATATACATATATATGTATTTGTATTTGAGCTGAGATTTTTCTATGCAGAAGTAGAAGGGGAAAGACAGAAGAAGAAAAAAAAAAAACAAAGCCAAGCGCAACATTCTCGGACACGTTTCCTCACCGTTTGTTTGAACAAGAAAAAGATCATGAAATTGAATAGCTATCGACCTTGACGAGGGGGGCCACAGACGTACGTTATGTATATGCGAACGTCCGCACTTCCGTTTCACACTTTGAGCTTCAAAAAGCCCATATACTATATATGAACACATCATTTTTTGGATATTAACATATCCAAAATTTGTCTATACATATGTATATGTATATAGATAACGCATCTAAATGCTAAAGCCATTAGGCGATTCGTATAACAGGCTGTTCTGAGTTTTTGCTTCACTGCATACGAAGTGCTAAAATAAAGCAGCAAAAAAGGCGACAAAGCTGAGAGAGAGAGAGAGTAGATCAAAGATCGTCACCTCCTTAACTTTGCGCTGTAATTGTATGTAAATAAAAGTAAAAGCCCTTATAGCATGTACTAAAAATAAGAACATGCCAAAGGTTACAATGTGGACTATAAGGAGAATGTGTTTGACAATGCGTACTGAAAGTTTAATTGTATTGCAAATTTCACTCGCTTCTGTCTCTATTGATGATGTACACATAAATATACGAAATATATGCACCTATTCGAATGTATTAACCAAATGTGCGGAAGAGGTCACAAAAATAAATATGCAAGTAATGCCTAGAAACAATACCCTGTATTTAAAAAAAAAGAATCAAATGCAAATTCATACATATTCCAATTCTTTTATATCGATAGTGCATCGATAAGCACTCCATTTCAACACCCATGTCTTATTAGCACATTTAAATTTTTGGCAAATTGGCAAAATATCGATCGTTCACACTTGACTTGACTTGCTCAATATTAATAAATACTATTACCAAACGAAATCATGTTTAACACATCTTTATTTTAGGCGACATGAGAAACCATTAACAAAATGCTACAGGGTATTACCTAATCGATCCCTATCTACTTTCTTGTTTCCATATTTACACACAGTATTCTGGACATTTGAGTTGTTCTATATAAATAGTTATCTGCATTTCTTATCAGAACAAAACGCTTCAGACATCACACAAACACAAAGTTCAAGTGAACGAGTTCAAAAGCTCATTTCATTGTACTGTGATCCCGCAACGAGCTGAAGATACAGACCATAGCAACTATATGTACGTACTATATGTATATATACATATGTACATTGTACATATGAATATGTATGCGTGTGCGTTTTCGCTTGTTAATCTCAACTACACACATACTTATATACATATACAATGTTGTATGTAGTAATCATTATTATTGTTACTTCTTTTTTGTTAAAGACGCCGCCAAAAACAGCTGCAACAGTTGTTGTTATTGTATTTTACATTACATGAGCAGACATAACGCAAAAGCTAATGACCTGTTTAACTACATGTACTAACTAAAAACCGTTGCTTTGGGCTTTGATTACAGTTACTTACCGAAAGCTTACGTTCCTTGTCTTGCCGCTGGCGAATGCGAGGCGAGCGCGCTGCAATATCTGTTCGTTGTCCATCGCAATTGTTTTTGGTAGGTTGGTGGAGTTGTAGTGGTGGTGGGTTTTCACATTCGCAATGATCAGGTCGTGCAACAGCACACATATGCACGCACACAAGCACAATTATGCACGTATATAGGAAGATAACGAAAGACGGAATTGAAAACAAAAAATAAACGAAAAAATCAAATAAAATCAAACGAAAAGAAGGCTTAATGTGAGTTACGTGCGCAAATGTACGTTAATAACCGTTGTTGTTGTTATTATTATTGCTCTCCTTGTTGTGATTGGGATTGTTTTTGCTGTTGTTGTTTTATAAGTGCTCGCATTAAATTGCATGCGGCATCTACTACATTAACTGATATTTGTTTATTTGCAACTCGGCAACACTCACATCATCGAAATTTGCCATTATGTCAGCCTGTATAGGAGTGTTAACGGGTAGGGTAGCGGGCGCGGTGTTGTTTTCGCTTTCTGTTGTTTCTGCTTCTGCGGAATAAGAGAATAAGCACACACAATCACACAAGAATTAGAAAACCTTTGTTTACACTTCGCTCCGCTGGTGCTAACTTGCACATTCACTTATTCACATTTCTATTAATTTTTACTATACTGCAGTTTTGTGGAAGGGACAGAAACGCAGCAGCTGTGGCAATGGGACGTTAAAACAAGCAATTAATTGACAAAAACTCTATACGTACAAGTGTATGTTCACACACATACACACAGATAACGTACACACCGGAAAAAACACAACCGACAACGTTCGCGACAACGAGAAGATTGAAATTGAAATAGCGAGCAGTTGACTAAACGACAGCCGCTGTGCGAGCTGAGAGCTGTGGGCTGGTTTTAATTGTATTCAGTTCTTAAACCCGTTTCGAAAATTAAACACCGCATGCCAAACTAGCCTAACAAAATGTTAACAAAACACGAATCGGACACTACTGAGTGAACGCAAAACAGCTGTTCGAAATGAACGCACTGGCGATGGTATCGAATACGATTATTGCGTGCCAAAATGCGATAATTGCCTTTGGCCTGCTATCGATAATGCACAGACTTATCAAATTTCAAATTTAGTCTGTTACATATAAAGATATTTTTTAACTTAGTGTAGTAGTAGTGTAACTTAGCACTTGAAATTATTTGTGATGTTAAAACTTAATATTTTTGTACCTCAGCGAGACAAGTGTAGTAGCATGAGTATCGTGTACTACTGAAGTCAATATACAATCACAGGCGGTTGTATATTAAGCTTATCAGTTTTCCATATACTAAAAACATATTGGTTTGCCGATAAGTCTGCGTCTAATCTGTCTTACAATCAGTTGCAATTCTCTATTTATATGAACAAATGTTTTAAAGCGATTAACCGAAAGACGTTTGAACACTTGTTATAATTAAACTCAATCCACGTCGTGCAGCTGTACCGGCCAAGAAAGGTAATATGTGCCATCTAATGATTATACGGGATTTGTTAACAAACCAAACGAATCAGACAGTCAGCATGATGTGACAAATCCAGCTGGATTTACATTGACCTTAACTTACCAATATTAATGATTGTCGTGCCATCGTCTGCATTTAACATAATGAAAAGAGATTTTCTATTACAAAACAATATTTGAATTAATTAAATATTTAAACACTTACCAATTTTTGAATTATTCGTGTACCGTTCTGGACTGGCTTCTATATTTTTATTTTGATTGGTATCCATGTTGTCTTTATATTGTTTTATGTTTAATTATATGTCTCTATTTTTTATATCAACAGTTTATATATATTTTATTTCTGCTTTTAATATTAATTAATATTTATTTCTCAGTTGATCTAGAAGAGCAATTGCATTTAACATATTTTCGAAAAAAAACAAAAAAAAATTTGTTTATACCTATTATTATATTAACATTTTAATTAATTGAAACTTTTCAATCAACTGAACTAAACTAAACTAAAACCTGAAGAAAATCGGAAACATAGCAGATGTTTTCAGTTCTCTCTGCATTATTTATGGCATAATTGTCTATTGTGCGTGCCATTTTCTTTTCTCTTTTTTTGCGCAGAGAACAATTAACACATTTAATTAATAATTATAATAATTATCGTCATTCGATCCATGGGCCAAAAGCTCTACGAAACTTGGACAAATGCACTTGACCTTATATGGGCCAAGTTAACAGCCCATCGTAAATAGTTTCATGGTCACAGCCCATTTTGACGTTTGCCTATTGCATCAGAGACAGGTGTGCATATGTGCGAGAGTAGTTTAATAACTTGCCGTATTATGATATTTAAAATTCTCTTATTTACATATATACTCTCAGAGTACCTTCACATATGCATATGAAGTATATAAAGGGTAGTCGGAGCAGTTGATCTAGTGCATCGCCTCTAGGCTCGACTACTTGTCTAGCTACCCTCGCCGCTCTATTACATATGCATATTTATGCATTACACGTCGCTTTTCCAGAGACATTGTGGGTCGTCGACACTGGATCACGCTTACAGTGATTCAACTAGTCTCGTCTCGTCTCGTCTCGTCTCGATTCGATTCGATCCGATTCGAGTCGATTCAATAATACTTAATTACCAGTTTGCAGCTTTGCAGCTCAGTCAAATGTTGTTTTCGCTTTCATCTGAGCTGCTTACAGCACGCAGTGAGTTAGGTCATATATCTTCACACATATGTACATATAATTATAAGTTTATCCAGTTTGCATTCACTTATAATTGAAATGCATAATTAAAGTAAATTAGCTTCATTTGCAATTCAACTTAAGCTGTTCAACTGCAATCGCACTTAGAACGATTGTGGCTCTGGGACAAGTCGCTCGGCGCGGGCTCAAGGCCAATGACAAGAGACATTAGAGAGGATATTATGTTCTAAATACACATTATAAAGTTAATATACATTTATAAATTTCAATCAGCTTATCTTTGAGCTTAAAGCAGTTGAAGTTTGACGTGCTTGAATTGAAGAACAGTTTATTGCTATTAGCACCTATTAGTAAACATTTATCTAGATCAGATATCAACTGAGTAGTCAAGTCTCTACGTGAGAGTATAAGATACAAGGCTTAGCAGTAGAGCTCTAAAGAGTATATTAGTATAAGATTATGAATGTAAGATCGTATAGCAGTATATAAAATACTCCTTGATGATAAAATACTCCTTGACTAGAAGAGTAGATCCATATAAGACTATAAAGTTATAAGTGTTTCATGAACAAGAGTATTAGTATGAATGAGTAAAGTATTAAGGAATATAAGAGTCTAAGAATAAAACAGTATTAGAGTAAATGTGTATAAGTATATCAGAGTAATAGTACAGGTGCTTAAGTAGATAGCAGAACAGAGACTAACTATATAAGAGTAAAGTAATATAATAATAATACTCTTGACAGGCGTATGAGAGTAAACGAGTATGAAGAAATGAGAAAATTTAGGGGCTAAAGAAATGGCGAATATAAGACCATAAGCGTCAAGTGTATAAGAGTCGAAGAGTCTTATAATAGTGCAACAGTGTAGAAGTATTAGATCATGGGATTACAAAAGTCCTCCAATTTTAGCTTTAGATTATAACACACGAAGTTTGTTTTTAAAATCGATACAATATATATAAATCGATGATAAACTTAGTTTTTTTGAACATGTCATATGTCTTATAATTTCACTCATGCACTCCACTGCACTGATAATGATAGGATATTTCGAGTTAAGGCGCTTTTATTTTTGTTTGATATATAAAAAAAAAAAACAGTATTTCAATATATATTTGTCCACAATTTCTAAGTTTAACTCTTTTCCTTCAGCCTCAGCCTGTTCTAAGCATTCAACTCTTACGGTAATCAGGCACTCAAGTTGTTGTTATGCTTATTTTGATTTGCGTATACGGGTATATGTTTTATTTATAGACCCTTTATGAAACACTTATCGCGTCGCGTCGCGTTGCGTCGCACCGGCTAATGTAGCCAATCGCCAATTGTGCACTGAGCTCGGAGCTCGGAGCTCGGAGCTGCGAGCCGCTGGCTCCAAGCACGTTGCCTGCTACTCAGTATTTCGCGCTGTCCGCTGGATTACGGGTTTTGCTTTAATTACGAGCAAAAAGTCGCCTCCACTTCATCGATTTCGTATGCACAACTTGTCGCCTCTTGTCCAGCTCTGATGAAATTTCGAATTACGAATCTTTTGGCTAATTCAAGCTGAAATTGAAACCGAAGCTCAAAACTGAAATCTGTCTATCAAAATGTACTTAGACTGCAAACGATATGAATACGATGTGTGCGATACAATATACGATATATACGCACTATACTCCTATCAGTATTGAATTACAGTTTTAGTATAGCTTCAGTCGCTCCAACGTTCAAAACACGTCTGAGCCTTCCATTTAGCTGGAGAGGCGGAGCTGACGCTTTGTATAAGGCTTGGCTTTGGTCACCTTTCAATCATTTTAAGTATACCCAGGGTATATTGACTTTCAGCAAAGGTATGTAAGACCTATCTATGTCTAATCTGACATCTATTTATCTATACGTCCATCTATCCTTCTATATGTATATTTGTGTATCTCTCTATTTATTCGTCCATTGAAATACTACAACACCTATAAATTTGTAATTCTACATATAGATTCCTTTATAGTCTATGATGTACACGTCTACTATTTGCATTCAATATCTCATTCCACTTTCATAATATAAATGAATATTGATTTTCACATTTGTTTGCTTTCGCATAGCTCAAGCTGAATTTACCCAACCCTATATATCATTTATCGTAGGTAATATATTATTAGCAGAATTTCGTAGAGGGTATCTTTTTGTCGGCCCCAATGAAACTTACTTGTTTATTTCTTAGAGCACTCGATTGGTCAAACAACATTGTTTCGGGGCATTATTTCACTTCCATTTACTGTAATTGGTATACCAGCTGATTTTGAAACCAAAAACTTGATTTTTTTTTAAATATTTAAGAAATGCTTATATACAGAAATATAGCCACATATATATCTATATATAATATATTCTTCAAACAAAACAAACTCCAATGTGCTTGATTGATGAACCGTCTCGCGCGCTTTTGTTGTTTCTGTTTTAACAAACTTTGCGCATTATGAATTTTTTATGAATTAAAAAAAAAAAAAAAAAAACATTCAAAGAACAAAGTTCAGATACCCTATAATAAAGTTATGAAGATGATAAAAGTTATTCCTTCTCTTCTGTGCTTCAGCTACTGAAAACTAGTTTAAAACAAAGTCTGAAACCTCTAACTGAAAGTAAAATATGTGGAAAAATATTTTCATTTCAAAATATTTTCAAGCTCTTAATGTCATTAATAAAATCCTAGACTTCAGATATATGGGTATACCTCAAGCTTCCTTTGAATATCTACCATTACAGGGTATCTATTATATTACATACAGCCGCCCAGCAGCAAAGGTTGCTGCTAATTGAGCTCTGCTCCTCCTTCTCCTCCGCCGCCTCCTATTCATCCCTCTTCAGTAGAAAACAAGTCAAAGATCGAGATTCTGTTTACTTTTGAACCACAGCTGAGCGGGACAACTGGTTATAGAAAAACATTTAAATTCATTTATTTTTCTTTTTGCTTTTTATTTGTTATTTTCTCACCTGAAGCAGCATCAACCCTGACCATGGAAATCTTGACGTCCAACTGCGAGACGTTTGAAGTAGTTTATCTACATCAAATCGCACTATAATGATTTTATTATATCTCTGTCAAGTGTTGACTGGACTTTGTTTATGACTGGAAATTGTATAATATATATATATATATGTACATGTATGTTTATGTATATATAGTCATTTCACATATATTCACTTGGCCTAAAAGTCACGCGATGCCAATTGCTTCAATGTGCGAGAGAAAAAACAAAAAACAAATAAATAAACCTGACCAAATTGAGGCAACAAAATGCTCTTATAAATGGAACAGCTAAGGCCTTATATTCCATTTAAATATCATGAGTAAATTTGCAAATATTTATGTTTGGTTGAATTTACTGCAATAGTCTTAACACTATAAGATTTTAGAATTATAAGAGCATAAGTGTATAAAAGTCTATACAAGTATTGGAGTACAAGGTATAACATATGTATAATTTAGGAGTATACGAGTGCTGGAGTATAAAAGTTTGCGACTCTCATATACCTTAGCAGCCAGACTCCCATTCCCATACTCTTCTTATACTCTAATTACACTCTTTTACCTCCAAGCCTTTATATTTACGAATATGAGACTCAAGATTGAGAGTATGAGTGTATTAGAGTAATTGACTTTAGGAGTATAAAAGCTAAATAATAAGAGTATTCAATTTTAGAAGTGGAGTAGGGTTGGAGTATATGAGTATATGAGAAGACATTCGACCTTAAGAGCTAATAATGAATAGTAGTACGAGCATGGGGTTATATGTTATTCAGTTTCCTTATTATTAGAGCACACCTCTCAAATATTTGTTATACGTCATATCCCTTACAATCCCTTCCTAATTAGTATACACTTGAAACAATTGCTGAAACCCACAATGGAATCAGCTGTGTAGCATACACTGAGGCGCAACACAAAATAGATTCCATGTGGCATTATCATTTCTGTTGGGTATTAAATCTTTATAAAGCTTCATAAAAATAAATGCTATAATGAAAAACACATAGATTTGTTAATTATTTTTATTAGTGTATAATTTATTATTTAAATATGTTATAAAATTTGTTTATCGTATAAAATATACTCTTATTCTTGTTCCGCACCTATATATATGTATATATACAACATATATATGTATATATATACATATATATACATGAATATATAGAAAAATTACAATTGTAGTATTTTTTTGTTTTGTTTTGTTTTTGTTTTTTGTTGCTTTTCACACATTATTACACAATTACAATTACAATTTTTTAACTGCAACTCGTTATTTGTTTTTCAATAATTTGATGTACTTATGTATGTATGTATGTATGAATGTATGCATATATATATATATGTAATATGTATATGTATGTTATGTAATACTCTTTTCTGTATCTAATACATCGTGCTGCTATGTAGAACTGATGAATATATATATATTTATGTATATGCATGTATGTCTATATAATGTGTTTGTGTGTGAGTGTGTAGCAAGGAAATCATATCGAGAGAGGAGAATTTTCTTTTCTTATTTTGGTTTTTCCATTTGGTAAATTTCATTCATTTTATATTTAAATATATGTAGAGTATTCGTAATTCGTTATGTATGTAGTTTGTAGTTTATACATATTTATGATGTACATATGCTGTATGTAAGTGATGTAGCAAGCATTTGCAGACAGTTCGACTATTTAAATACACTATGTATATTTAGACATATATGTATGTATGTATGTATGCATGTACACACATGCATACATATATGCAGCTAGTTGTAACTCTATATGTAGCATTCATTATATCTACTAATTTTTTTTTTTTCGAAACCAGTAGCTGGCTATATACATATATATAATATATATATTTATGATTTTTTGTTAATTTCTTTTTATTTAGTTTTTATTTATTTTTTTTTAGTTTTTCTTTAATGTTTTTTCTTGTTTATTAAATCATGCTTAAAAATTAAATTTGTACTCGTTTTGTACTCAATTGCTCCATAATTATTACAATATGTAAAGATGTATAGATGTAAGTATGTATGCATGTATGTATGTATAGATAGATGTGTCGATGTGTAATGGATGAATGTATGTATTAATGTATGTGTATGTGGTCATGAATTGATGTAGAAATGTATTCATTACGCCTACTTTGATGTTTGATATTTCAGCTGATGCTGATGTATTTATGAACGTTAGAGAGTCTCTTTGGAGATGGATACATCTATGTTATGTAAGACTGTCTATAAATTGATGTATGTTTCTGAATTGCTGATGTCATTTTTATTGATCATATGATGTATGTAGGCATTGATGTAAAGATGTAAGCACTCTGCATTATGTATGATGTATGATGTATGATGTGTGGATGTATGTACGTGTTGATGTATGAACAAACGAAAATAGAAAGGGAAGTATGCTAACTTTCATCTATGATTCACGTAGTTGGGTTTTTGTAATCTCTTCACTGATTTTTCAGTTTAAGTCCGAATTCATCCTCAATATACATATATAAAAAATTTATTCAAAATTGTATTTTGATATAAGAATTCCAAATTGATGTTTTTCTTTTACAAATAGGTTAGATCTGCACATTTAGAGCTATGGGATCTGGCCTTAAGTTCAGTTTAGTGTTACGCTTACATCTAAATACTATATATATAAGTATGTATGTATATATGTATGTATGTGTGTGTTTGTGTATGAGTGTATGTGTGTATATAGTACATATATTGTATGTATGTCTGACAAAAAATCTGTGAATACCTGATTTAAGTTTTTGGATTCGTTCGTTCTTTTTGCTTTTGTAGTTCGTTAGATGAGCGTATGGGAAATATCGGTTCTATATAATATATATGTATATATGTATATGCAGTGAAAATATTTGTTTTTGGTATGTAAATGTTTTTTAATTAACTATTTTTAAATGTTTGCTTGATGCTACGTTGATTTTCTCTTAGATAACTTTTTGTTTTTTGTTTTCTTTTGTTTTGTTTTTTGATTCTTAAGCCTTTGGCAAATTGTTCAGTATTCAGTTTTACTTTATGTTATTAATCATATATATATATATAAATGCTTTTTATTTTGAATTATGGCATTCGGTAGTACTTGCGAAACTTCTTCAAAAGTTTCTTTCTTTGTTTGTTTCTTTGCTTTTTTTACACAATTTCAGAACTGTGGCTTTTAGAAAACGTCGCTCATTTGAAATGATTTTAGTATTTGCTTATTTATGTTTTTATTTTTAAGTAAATCTCACACAATCAAGAAATTTGTTTTCTTTGCTTTTAGTAAAATATGGCATTTCTCATATGTCTTATATATGATATATAGATATATAAATATGTGAGTTTATGTTTCAAAACCAGCACAAATAAAATCACAATTATAAATTATAAATGAACGGCGCTTTAAGGTGGTGTGCGTGTGGCTGTGGGTGTCTGTGTTTGGGTGTTGAGTTGATGTCAAATAAATGTTTATGGCATTTTTTTAAATCAGGAATCTTTTTACATACAAATTGTTGTTGGCTTTTTGTTTTTTTGTTTTGTTTTAAGACTAAGTACATAAACTTTTCTCTAAGCGATACATATATATTGTATATATATATTTTATTATTTAGTTTTCATATATTTAAATGTTTACTTTGTTTTGTTTTTGTTTTTTTTTTTTTTTTTCGTCAGTTTTGCGCATTTTATGCGAGTTGCTTTAAATGTGGAAGGAGTTTTTTTTTTTTTTTGTTTTTCATATTTAAGCACAAAAAACTCGTTTGAAAAACACAAAAAAATGCAAAAATTGAGGCAAAAAATAATGAAATAATTAAGAATAGTTGTATATCTATGAAAACATAGTCTAATGCAATGGCAATCAGTTTAATACTCTTTCCATAATTCGGCTACTATATATGTTATATTTTGTATTTGTATTTTTTTTTTTTTTTTTTTTTTTGTGTATTTGTTGTTTAGTGTGATTTCATAATTAATTAATTATCTTTTGTATTTACCTTCATAATTCTTTCGAGGAACATGTCACCTAAAATATGTATTCAATACGCGCATATTGCTCTGTTTCAAACTCCTCTTCGTTCCCATGTTTCTTCTTCTTTTAACTATGTCCTGGCTAGATTTTCGATATTCTTTTTTTTTATTTTTAAGTTATTTAGTTTTTAAGTTTCTGCTACTAAATGCTAATGAACACATTCAAGTCAAAAATTATACTAATAATAATAATGACAATAATAATAATAATGACAATGGTAATTATAATGAGCATAATTATAATGTAAAACATATATTTAGTGATTCGTATGTAGGTGTGTGTATCTGTGTGTGTGTGTATCAGTTAAACTCGGTTTAAGCTAAGCCCATATTTTATTATGCATTTTATATGAATTTTGTTCAATGAAATTGATGGCTTTTATGATTTTTTATGATTCAAATTTTTTAAAAGTTTGTTTTGGAATTTTAAATTTTTTTTTAAAGGAATTTCTTTACATTTTGAAGGAATTTTTATATCAAATATGTTGAAAGTTTTTACAAATTTTCTTGAATTGTGAATTTTTGTATAACTATATTTTTTATTTTATAAATATTTATAAACAATTTTGTGACACTTTTAAATTTTTTAAATTAACTTTTCAGTTTTAAACATTTTTGAATGAATGATTTTATAAATTATTATATGAATTATAAAATTAAACATCAGTTATTATTTTCTTTTAATGAATTTTAAATGAATTATATGCATTTTAAATTTAATTTAAAATATATATTTTTTATAAAATATATATTTTTGTTGGAGATATTTCTTTTAAAATTTTCAAAATTTTTAAATGAGTCTATGCATTTTTAAATACATTTTGACGAATTTGAAATGAATAATTTTATTAATGATTTGTGAGTCATTTGATGAATTATTTATAAAAGGTCAATGAGTTATCTTGGATGTGTGACTGTATTTCATGCTGCTGAGTTTCTCTACATATACATATGTATATACAGACATATATGAATATATAGTATATCGTATATCGGTATATGTATATGTATATACATATATATATCTTCATGTTAAACTATGTTTTAAGTTACGTTACGTTTATCAAATGTCATTGCAATTATATTTGTTTGTTGTCATAGTTTTAGTTTTAGTTTTAGTTATAGTTTTTGTTTGTTTTTTGGCCTCACCTTAAAAGGTGTTTCAATTGGCTTTACAATTGCCGTTTTTTGTTTTTAATCAGTCTTCGTTTAAGAGTTCAACCAAATAAAGTCAGCGGGTTTACAATTATATCTTCTCTATACATATATATATATATATTTACATATACACATATATATCGCTATCATATTATCGTTATCGATTTTTTATACCTTTTACAAAAGTTTCTTTTTTCATACTTTCTTCTCACTTTTACTCAGTCTCAATTATAAGAAAATTATTTGTAATATAAACAAATATCTGTAAAACACAGAATATATATATGATATATATTCCGAGACACAATTAAAATCAAATCAAATAGAACTAAACAATAAGTTGGTTAAAAAAAAAAACAACTAATTATTGAGTAACTCGTCAGGAAACAAAAAACTATGCATCTATATAGAGAGAACTTAACAAAGGACATATTCGAGCATCTCTCTCTCTCTCTCTCTCTCACGCGCGCGCTCGGTATTTATTCCTCGTGTGTCTTGCTTTTTAACTTAGTTAGATAACTGTTTCAGCAACTCAGCCTAACTAACTGTTAATTATAGTTTTATTCATCTACAACGTTTGTGTTCTTGACTTGCATATAGAGAGCTAATCTCTATCTCTCTTCTCTTTGTATGGTGTTTTATTCTGCCTTTCTGTAGTGCTCCTCTTTGCATTTGCTAGCATTCTTCCTCTCTTACTTCTTCCTTTACTCTTCTCCTTATCTTACTCAATCCCTTTCTCTTCTCTCTTTCGTCTTACATTTTCCTTTCTCCTTTTTCTTCTTTTCTCTCTTCTCTTAGTTTTCACTCTTCCTATTTTCCTCACTCTCTCTCTCCCTCGCGCTCTGTTTGTTCTAGTTTCTCGCTAGCCTAAAAAAAATCTACTTTATGCACATTTTCTCATTCTAATTTCTTTTGTTGGTATTTTGCTTTAATTTTTTTTTTTTTTTTTTTTTTTATCTGGTATATTCGCTAAATATATATGTATTTAATTATTATTTAAATTACCAAATTTTTTTAATAACTCTTAAGCTTTATCGAGGTAATCGTTGTAGCACTTAAGCTAAAAAAATGTTTACTAATTTTAATGCCATTTCTTTTGTGTTTCAATATTTTAGTTTTTGTTCATGTTTTTTTTCTTTTTTGGATTTGTAAATGGTCTAAAAAACAAAAAAAAAAAACTAACGTCGTCTGTGTCGTTAAAGTCAAGTTTTTTGTTAGTAATTTTTATAGTTTATCGTTTGAACAGTTTTGCATTGTTTTTGATAAACTAGGTTTTAGAATACGTGCACAAACCGCTTGTAAGGGTTAGACCCTTCCTTGGAGTCTGGCGATAGCTCGATGAGAAAGACTATGCGTCCGTCTGGCATTAAAGCCACATCGCAGGTGCGATCCTTTTCATCCAATGTGGGTGGCATTAAGGGATTGATAGAAGGACGCACTTCAATCTAAGTAAAAGAGGGAGAGAGAGATGATATTAGTTATGTTTACAAAGAGCTATGGAGAGAGGGGAGGGAGGGAGAGCATGTATTAGATTCCTGACTTACATCCCACATAAAGTCTAGATTTTGATTGAAGACGAGTATGCGTTGATTCTTGGAATCGGCGACTATAATGCGACCCTCGTCATCGCAACAAAGACCCGAGGGGCGATTGAACTCATGAAAGCCAGAGCCCTCATGTCCTTTCACAGACAAAATCTAAAGAGAAAGAGACAAATATATATATATCTGAGTTCAGAATTCAGGAGAAATTCATCTCAGTTCTTACATCATTAATATCCGGATCGATAAGATATAGACAATGATTATCGAAATCGGATACGATTATGTTTCCCGTGGGCGTGTAGCAAACGCCTCGCGGCGAGGCAATGCCCTTCGTCTGCCCGTGATTATCGAACACTATTTGCCGTATGAAGCGTCCCTCGGAATCGAACTGCTGTATGCGATGATTCCTGGAGTCGGTGACTACAATTTGGCGTCTCGAGTTCACAGCCACATCCCATGGATATTGGAACTGTCCATACTCTTTGCCATAGCTGCCAAACTTGAGCAAGAAGACGCCGCTGGCTGTGAAGATTTGCACACGATGATTATCCTTGTCGACGACGATGATGCGATTGTCCACATCGACGCAGATGCCGGCAGGCAAATCGAATTCACCGTTGCCAACACCTTTGCGTCCGAACTTGAACTTGAGCGAGCCATCCGGATTGAAGACCTGAACACGATTGTTGCGTCTGTCCGAGACGAGCACATGCCCCATTTTGTCCACACACAGGCCCCAAGGACGACTCACCTGGCCGTCCTCATGGCCCTCGGTGGCAAAGGAGAGTGAGAGCGCGTTCGAATTGCGCACCTTGACCAGATCCATGCAGCCCGGTATGGCCTGCGTGGTGCGCGGTGCACTGAAGTGCAGACCCGGCGAGCTGCGCAATCCGTTCAATTCCCAGTCCAAAGCGGCGCTGGACATGCCACAGGAGCTGCCCACTCTAGCCGGCTGCATGATCGGCGAGGGTATGCGGAAGCTGTTGTCGCGGAGCAAGGGACGACGCACAGTGGTCGAGGCCACGTTCAGGGCTCCATTGCTGGCCAAGTTGGTCAGGCCAAAGGCCATATCAATGTTGGCCGCAGCTGGAGCCGCAGCTGGTGCGGCGCTTGCCACAATGCCATTGCTGCTCGAGACGATGGGCATGTTCTTGTCGTCGACTAGGATAACGCCGCCCTGTGTGCGTATGTCCTGCAGCAGACTGTAGTCGGGCGGCGCAAAGGCAAACACCTCCTGCTTGGGCTGCAAGTCCTTGTAGATGCCCGCGAACTGCTCCATCTGTCGCTGGCCATTGGTCAGCTTCATGGCCAGCTCGATTTGGTCCATGCTACACGCATTTTCGGCCACCTTGCTAAGCATGTCCGATGTCTCCGAGAGACCAGCTAGAGCTGACTTCAGGCCCGCCATCTGATCATGCAGAATGGCCAGACGACGCTGGCGCAGCTTCTCCACAAAGTCCAAGAGGAATCGCTCGCGATCTTCGATGGCAATGATGAACTGTCGAAATGCTTTCCGGATGTTATCGCTCAGCTCGCTGCAATTGCGCTCGATGAGGCGTATGAAAGCGAGCGCCTTGTCGATGCTGCTCTTGATGCAGCGCGTGCCCACCTGACTGCTCTCGATGGCGCCTTCCAGCTTCTCCTTGGACCCGATCATGAAGTTCTGTATCGAGGCATAGCTGTGCTCCTTGTGCTCGTGCAGCGTGCAAAATTGGCAAACCAACTTGCGACAGTAGTCGCAGACGTAGCGCAGCATCTCATTGTGTATATCACATATGTAGTTGCTGCTCGATGGCGTTTGGACATTCGACGAGCTGCCGCCAGTTGGGGAGGCGCCAATCGGCGTCGGCAGCGAGACGATCGAGTGATTCGAGGATAATGGACTATTGCGATGCTCGCGCAAGCAGTCGTTGCACATGAATTCGTTGCACTCCAAGCAACGGATCGAGGCGCTCACCTCGCACCAGCCACAGCTGATGCTCGAGTTGTTTGACGACTCCGGGGACATCTTCGAGTGACGCGAGGCGCCACTTCCGATCGGCCCAATTCCAAAATGATCCCCATGTGTGTCCAGGCCGCCCAAGAAGTTATTGATAAAGAAATCTGTGCGAGGCGGCGAACTAAAGATAAAGAGAGAGAAAGATTCGATTAGTCCAAACCTTCAAAATAAATAAATAAAACTCCAATTCCAAATCACATTCAACTTCCTATTCAAATTCAAAATTCGATAAATAACATTAATATATCGAACTGCAATCGAATATTTTATTTAAATGAACTAGAGAACGTGAAGCTCTGAACTAAAGTTTAAAGTTAAGGTTCGTGAGAATTCAAAGTTTCTTAATGAATTTGAAGAAGTTTAGCTCATCTGGAGTGGAACTGGTTCAAGTCGCTATGATTCACTTACCCATTGGCTGCGCCCACATTGGGCATGAGTCCCACATTGAGATCCCAGGCGGGAAATGATTCCAGTATGCCGGCAAGCAGTCGTTCCGATGAGTTGCTGGCATTGCTGCTGATGCTGCCGCTGCCGCTACCGCTGCCGCCGTTGACGCCGACGCCGGCATTGGGAGCGCCAGAGCCACTGCCGCCTCCGACGGCGGCGACCGCGCTTGGCGCATTGCTGTTGGCCATTTGTTGTGGAACCGTATTGTTTGACAAGAGTTCCATCATAAGATTTTGTTCAGTATTGAGATCACGTTACGATAAGTGGCAACAGCGTTGTAGGCGTGGCCCTTGGCAGTCAACGAGACACTCTCAAGCTAAATGGAGACAGACGGAGACGCAGTTGAGTATAACAGATGCGTATAACAGTTGTCAATATAACAGTTGTTAGTATAACAACAGCTTTATTCTATTTTATTAATTTTATTTGAATTGCGCTTCTTTGATTTGCGTTTGGAACGCGCCAAAAATTGGAAAATTAACCGCGAGGCGAAGGCGAGGTTCACAGACGCCGTGTAGGCAGCTAACTAGTTGAGGATAGGCAATGTCCTGTCATTAAGTAGTCCAAATGAGCAGGACTCAGCTCTACCTCTACCTCTCGCTCTCTCCCTCTCTCTCTCGCACAAGCACCCAATGCGTGAGTGCAGCTGCTTGCATGTGTGTGTGTGTGCGTCTTAGGTAGCGGGAAATCGTCTTTGGCTTGGGCCATTGTTACTTGATCCCTCAGGAAAATGCAAGCGACCCGCATGAGCAGCTGCACAACAAGGCACAGGCTCACGGCTCACAGCTCAGGAAGAGTCTTAAGGCAGCAGGTCAAAAGCAAGAAGAAGAAAAATGAAATGGTTTTCCAGTTTATAGCCTTGGCGGCATCCTGGAATTTGGCACGCATTTTCCCAATTTATGACACTGATTCCGTTTAAGTATACAAAATGGCGGACATAAGCCAGAACTAGAAATCCGTAACCAGTGAAAGGAAGTTTTCGAACTCGAATTCGAATTAATTGAATGTAATGATAAAGTATGGCACCTTTTAATCAAATTCTATAAATGAAAATATTTAGATGACCAAGGAACCAAGTTTTTGGAAAATGTAAATGTGAATACAACAAAATTCATTACATTTAATTAATGAAAGTTTCGAAATCGAAACAGAAGAATGCGATGTAAATGGTACAGTTAAAGTATTATAAAAGTTATTCAAACAAGATACCCAATTCCCAAACATTAGTAAACAACAAATTGCAATTCTCTTGTTAGCTAGTGTAAATGCAACACCCTTCGACTCTGGCTGTACTTGCAGAAGGGTTCTGTGACCCACAAACAATTTCCAAAACAAAACAAATAAAAGGCCAAAAACTACGCACCAAAAACATTTTCTATTTATAGGACTTTCTAGATAACGCTAAAACCACCCCCAAAGGCCCCACACCCTAAAGCCACGATTTCTACCCGATTCCCGTGTTAACTTCGAATCCAGTAAAAAAAAACAAACTGGTTGTTGTGCTCGTTGCCATCTTCAAGATGGAGCGACAAAACGCCCAAAATACAGACGGACGGGCGGACGACCGACCGACTTTCATCCCCTCTTACAACAACAACAACAATAATAACAGAAAATTCAGCAACAACAAGAGAAAGAAGCGAAACAACAAGAAAACGCAGCGACAGATGGAGATTACACTGGAAGAAATAATTATGTTAGAACTTGTTTTGCAGTTAACTTTTGCCTTTGAGAGTTAATTCAATAAAGGAGTTACTACAGTAAAGATTGGCTAGAAAGAAATGAGCCGAATCGAAGGATCTAAACTAAATACATCTGAAGAATAAAATACATTTGATACAGTGAATGCTGACTAAAAAGAATTGACAAAATGAGGTGTGGAAAGACTTCGGAATTAGCTTGAAACAGTTAAATAATAATGAGCAACAGTGGAAGAGCCAATGAGCTAAACTGAACTAGTTCAATTCACTTTACAAATATATATAATATAAAATAAATATAATAATAAATATTAAACAGTAATAGTAGCAATAATAGTTTTGGAATATTTTTCCCCAATAATAAGTTTAACTTAAACGAATTATCAATCTATTTAAGAATCTCTTAAGAATCATAGAATAGTCTGGAATCAAAACAAAAAAAAAATCTTTTGCGCCGAAACAGCTCCAATTAACTCACCCTCCCTAGCCCACTCTCATTCTCTCTCTGTCCCTCTCACTCTCTCGCGCTATCTACCTTTCTGCCCTGCTCTTTTTCTCACTCCTTCACTCTCTTCTACTCTGTGGCAGCAATGAAAACTTGTATGTGTGCGCGTATGTGTGTATATATGTATGTATGCAAGGCCTTACAAAATGATGCACTTCTAGATTTTTGGGCCGTGTAGACAAAATACTCTGTGCAGAAACTACCCTTGTCACCCTTGGAACATTTCCATCGAAACAGTCGCCGTGTCTCAAACACGATGTAGAAAAAACAGCAACAACAACATGAAGCAAGAAGTTAAAGTCCTTTTGCATTTGTATACACACTTACACACACATAGAAACAGTCTGTATATGCGTGTGTGTGTGGACTACGTGCAAGACGCAAAAACGGCAAGGGATGAGGGTTGTATTTATACAAATTTCTAGGTGGGTAGATGTACATGTATGTGTGTGTGAGCAATACATACAAACGGCAAAAAAAAGAAGAAAATCTCAATGTACTATTGAAAAAATTTTAAATGTTACTGTCAATCAATTAATAATTACGGTGAGTGTATTGGATTTTAAAAAACCTCTGTTTTTATTATCTTGTTTGCTTCCAAAGGAATATTTTACAACGGTTTCCCTGCGCTTTAAGCCCCATCACTGTTTTTGTTTTTCCGTTAACTTTTGTTTTTTATTTTTTTATATTTACTACACACCTTTTTTAGCTGCTTCATGCAAGCCGCTGAAAATATCGTTGTTGTTTTTGTTTTGCTGCTGATTTTAAACTTTACCGTTTAGTTTTGTTTTTGTTTTTTTTTTTTTTTTTTTTTTTCTTATTCTTTTCACACACACATAAATATATGATTTACTTGTACTTATATTTTGCGCATAAAATTTATTGATTTACGTCTTATGGAGTTTCTTTTTTTTTTTTAAATATTTTCTTCATGCGAGATTCTTTGATGGGTATGTAAGACCGTGAGATCTCATGCGTAATACGTTTCGACTCCCGACATTCGTGTATTCCTTTGCCCGACTAAAAGATACATTCGACTAAAAACACAACATAATAATCATGCCTGCCCTTCTACATATACATATACAAATGCGACTGTGTGTGCGTGTAATAGTGTGTGTGCGTGAGTGTTGCTTCTTCTCTGCTATGTTGTTGTTGTTTGTTGTTGCTGCGCTTGCTCATCATCTATGTAGCTAAACAAAAAATAATATAAACCCAAATGTATCTCACTCAGTTTTTCTTCTTTTTTTCTGATTCTGTTGTTTGCGTTCGCGCGTGCTCCAAAAATTTCACTCTTTGGGTTTTTGCCGTGCAGCCGCTGCTCTCTCACTGGCGCTCACGTCCACTCTCGCTTACTCACTCTCTCTCGCTCTCTGTCTGTCTGCCGCCTATCGCATTGGGTATACTTATGCGTTTGTATGTATGTATTGTTTCACATGCACGCGCACATTTTACAATTATGTGCGCGAGAGTGTGTGCGCGTCTGTGTTTTATCTTCTATTTATTTTCACTTATGCGGCGCGCAAAGAAATGCAATGCGCCCTGCCCTGGCTAATCGAAATTAAAACATGCACTTTTTTCGGTAATTTCTAAATTATAAACATACTTTTCTTTATATTTTAACAGCGTTGTGCGTGCTTAAAATAGGTATGCGCGCGGTTGTGCGTATGTTACTTTACGGTTTCAATGGTTTTAATTCATGTTTGCTGCGTTTGTTGTTTTCATGTAGTGTTTCCGTATAATTTTGACCCACTTCTCGGGGGTTTTGCTACGCTGGGGGACCAGGGCTCCTTTTTGTATTTCGCACTCTCGATATATTCAACCTTCACGCACGCATTTAAACATGAAACTGGATGCACGACAACGTTGCTGCTGCCCCTTTGGCTTGTTATTTTTTGTTATGGCACACTACATGAGTGACAGCATATGACACAACCGCATGTACTTTGCCAGTGCAGCTGTTAGTGTTGGCTAACATATGCGTATGTTACGTGTTTGCTAACACTACCCTACTGCCTATGATGAGTTGTCAGTATAAATTCGAACAGCATTCCTCTATCTAAGCAACATGTCCTATTGGCTCTCAGCATATTCGTATTTATAGCGCATCAAAGCGTCGCCTTGGTCTCGGTTTTTTGTGGTGACACACAAAGAGAGCCAACGTTAAAGAGAGGGAGAGAGCGAGCACATTAACGGCGCATGTGGCGGTGGCGCGAAAATATGGCCGGTGGTGGCGCGCATTTGTTGTTGCTGCTGCTGCTTCTTGCGCTTCGTTTGTTGTTGCTGCAGCTCAGTCGCTGCTGTTGTTGTTGTGTCGTCGCTAGAAACAACACCCTTAAGGAACTTGTTTTCATCTCTCTGTGTGCCTTTTGCACTGACAAAAATTTTGTGCTCGCTGGCCGAGAAAATGCCATCGAAAACGTTGCCCCAACGGCGGCTTCATGGAATTTATTGAGACAGACAGACGGACGGACAGACCGGTTCAGGTAAAGGTGCGCAGGTGCACAGCCCACCCGTTGCAGGTAAGCGGTCCAAGCGTCCTTTACAACACTAATTACACGATTCGTGTAGCACACAGTCACATAACTATGTACAGTGAGAGCTCGCTAAAACGTACCGCCCAAGCTTGTTAGCTACGGTAAAGACTTGATATAGCGAACTGACAGTACTAAACTATTTGTAACGAGTTTACTGTAGTTACATTAGCTCTGCTTGAGTGTTTACTGCAGTCATTTATTAGATTCGTCTTCCTGGTTACATTCTATGTAATGGGTGTTTCAGTCGCATAATTTAATACTGTAAGCTAAGCTTAAAATGTACAATTTAGTGTATAATGTACTTCTATGCGAGGGTAGTTTGAAAGTTTCTGAGATAACATCATATTTATACAATATATTATGAATACACTTATTTATATAAAGTCTACAATATAAATAACATAATCTTTAATACTATTGAAGTTCTCAAACTACCCTCGCATAGCGTAGGGCTAGCACAATCAGCCAAACTCAAGTTCTTCAATTAAAACATTTTGCAGCTTCTGTCGCACCCGCAGCTTGCGCCGCTCATCCAATCTCTGCAGGAAGGGCATCAGGCTAAGCAGGAACATGCGATCCGCATCGTCCTGGATATCCTGTCCATTGGGCTCTGTATTGGTCGCAGCATCCATGCTGATGTACTTGAAGGGTAAATCCTGTAGAGCTGCTGGCTTTTGGTCCTCCTCGGTCTTGACGACGGTCGGCTTCTCCTTGGATTGCTGCACGTCCTCATCCTCATCGTCGAGCACTTCGATGGTGAAGACGCTGGGGTCAGGTCGCTGCTCCTCCTCGGTCTCCGATGCAGCATCCTCATCGAAATCATCATCATTCAGCTCCTCGCCTTTGCTGCTCTGCACATCCTCCAGTTTCACACGCTTGCAGTCCCGCTGCTGATGCTGCTCCTCCTCGAAAAAGGAGCTGATGTCCGAGAAGCTCGGCTGATGCAACTCCGAATCGTAGCTATCGCTGAGCTCACATATCGGCTCGGTGGCCACAATGGGTTCATCATATTTATTGCGACTGCTGTCGTCCAGGATGTGATTATTGTTCTCTGTCCAGTGTATGGGCGGATGCTTCTTGGAACTGGAACTGGATCCCCGCGTTCGCGCCTGCCTCATGATATTCTCATGCACGGCATGCTCCATGAAGCGCATATCGTTGTAGAAGCGCCACGACGAGGGCGACTCATTGGACAGGTTGTTACGTATGTACACCTTACGGAAATTATCGCGCAGGTGACCCCACTTCACACGGCATACGTCGGCTGCAGGTGAAAGACGGAAAAGAAGAAGGGAAGGTGAACAAGAGGATAATGAATCGATTGCCATCGGTGCATGGAACACAGATGTCTGATTGACAACTAAACCGCAAAAGCAATATAATGCCTATGTACAGTGTGCGATCGCTAAAAAAGAACACTGCTTTAAAAACAGCAATACAGTATCTTTTAATAATACGTACAGTGTGCACTCGTATGGTAAAGCAGTCGAGAACCGCAAAATTAAGTTCATACATATATACAGTGTGTACTTGCTAAGTAAACACCAGTTGGCTAAATGAAATGTAAAAACTTATGCATATACATATGTATTGTAAGTACAGTGTACCCTTGTTAAGTTAAACGATAGAATAAACTGAAATGCGTTGTAAAACTTGAATGTGTGACGCGAACTCGTTCGTATCATATTTACTTTACTCATTTTTGACTACAGCTATCATTCACTAACACCCTTTAGAATTAGCATGCGTTCATTTTATTGAGTTCACACTGTCAATTACTATGTTAAGGCCTAGCTTACTTTCCCATCTTTTGATTCGCCTTACCGAATGCGCACTGTAGAAACAAACATGTTCACACATATGCATACGTACGTATTCAAACACACGGAAACCGCATGCCATACACACACACACACACAGTAGCACACATCCATATGTACGGGCTGAACATGTTGCTTATACGCCTTTTGCAATCAGAGAGTTAGCTTCGCTTGTTACCTGGCCGAAAACGAAAAACGTGGGCTGTTCAACTTACCTGGCAAATTGACATCCTTTCCGACGTCGAACCAAATGGGCGTAATATCGCTGCGCTTTTGGCCATTCGCGTTGGTGCGCATCCAGAGGATGGGACGGCGGGAGACGGCGGCAATGAGCCGCTTCACTGTTTCGATGGGCAGTTTGGCAGTGTTAGTGAAGCCGAAGGCGCCAACGGAGGGTGGCGAAGTGGAAGCCGATGACGCATTGCTGTAAGCCAGCTCCATGGCTGATGCTTGCTTGATCCGTGTAAAGGTCCGACTCGCGCGGCTCAAGCGCTACACCAAGACTAAAAGAGCGCAGCCAAACACACAAAACAGACAACAAAAATGTATAAAGAAAAGAAAAACTACGGGCACGCCACACCGACCACGACAAACGGCGTACGGGCAACGGCGCAGACGACGACGACGCAACCAGTTTACGTGCCTTTTGGCTGCGGCGAAGGCGAAGGCGCAACGCAAAGCGAACGATCAACAGATATGTGTGTATGTACAAGCAGTCTAGAGTGAGCGAGTGTGAGAGACAGTTGTTGAGTGAGAGCGAGAGAGAGGCAGAGAGGGAGCCAGCGCGTAGGCAGGGCTCAAAGCAGACAGGCTTTGCTTTAAACCGAAGAAGAAGAAGAACTCACCGGCCGACGCGCTGTTTCGTCGACAACGTCTACTATCCGGATGTAAAGCTTCCGCTGCCCGCTTGACGGCTGTTTCTTTGCTGTCTCCTCTTTACGCTTTACGGTTGTTAACTTTGCCTCGGCCGTAACGAATTGCAAATGCGCTGTTGTTGTTGACCAGCTGGCCGACTATAGAAATACAAACGTAATCAGCAGCTAGTCTTAGCTGATTAACAGCCGAATTTTTTTATTCTTACAGCTAGAATCTCCAACCGTATCCTAGCTTAATTCTTTCGCACTCACTCTTTCTCGCCAACACACGAATATGCTGCAAGCTGAGGATTGTAGCGTGCGCAGTTGTTGCGCTTTGTTTATTTTTAAACAAAACTGGATTTTTTCGCTCACTACGGTCGACTGCCTGGCTGGCTGGCTAGCTGAGCTGGAGCTGTGTGGCATGGAGCGAACCTGAACGTAAAATGTTCACGCTACGCCAGTGAAGTCAACGTAAAAACGAACAGAGGAGCTGATACACACGTAAATGTGTACGCCTCTCCATATGTGTATGTTGTATGTACATACTAGACACATACGTATGTATGTGTACATACATGTGTGTGAGTGTCATGTGTAGCATCGATACCAGTAGAAATACAAGACCCAACAGAAAACTTCGTTTTGCACGATCTTCGCTCGTCTGGGCCTGGCCCTGTTTTTGTTTTACTGCTATCTCCCATTTGGTTCTCTATGCTTGAGACTCGAGTGTACGTGCGGTCGCTTGAGCTTGTGTGTGTGCGAAATTGCAAGCAAAGGCGAATATGAGAATTGTCTGCGTGTTTATTTTATCTGCCGCTGAGCTTGACATTTGATCCTTGCAGCAGTTGAAGGAGTTCGAACGAACAGCTGTAAAATCTTGTTTTAGCTCTATAAGGAAAATATAAATTCTGATTAGCTCTTACGGCATACATAAAGACGAAACTAGACAATCTGTTAAGCGTTGCCTCAGCTATTCACGGCGAAAAATGCGAGTTTCTTACGTTTTCTAAACTCACATACGTCGCAAGATGTACACATAGAGAGTTATGTATGTATGTATGGGTGCATGGCCTTTGCATACATTCATACATATGTATGCACATATTTTTATACATTTTTCTGCATTAATATGATACAGCACAGAAGAAAAAAGATTAATATTTTGTGAGAGGTAGTTTTTGTTATTTCTTTGACATGTATACATACATATATATATTTTTCTCTTTATACAGATACATATATACATACAAATATTTAAAGAGATAATGTATTTTTATAATGAATGTTTGATTTTCTTAATAGTAATGCCACATCCTATTCGCAGCAGCAGCAATCGTTGAGTCTCAAGCGCCTGCGCATTTGGCTCAAATGCTCTGCTCCCAATTTGCCCACCCCGTAATTTCCCATCGTTTGACCTTAACTTAAGCTTTCCACTCCATTCTCCTGCTCCATATCGTCCTCTTCGAGTGCGATAGAGATGCCATGCTTGCGAGTGGTCAAAGCTGCCGTACTGCCGCCAGTCATAATGGAATAATTTTTCGTTGTAGATTTTTTATTGACGCCCGCTGCTGGCGTCGTTGTTCCTACTGCTCCCACTGCCACTGCTATCATGGCTGCATCCTTTTCGTCCACAGCAGCATTGCCATTGCTGTGACCATTGCTGCTACTGCCGCTGCTCGCTAGAGATGAGCAACTGCCGTTTCCATTCCCGGTTCCATTCCCATTGCCACCTTCGTTTATGAACACATCCATGTGATCAATAGTATCGTTAAGTGCAAAGGTCTGATCCCGGCGCTCACTCTTCTTCCACTGGTAGTAAAATTGAACCAGTTCGCGCATTGTACGCGTGCGAACCTGAAAGGACACACATAGGATTCATCATTCGTCAAGTGTACAAATTTCAAATGGAAAATTCCTATCAGTAATCGATTACGCTGTTATCCACATGAATTGAATTTGGAAAATTTTTCACGCTTTTTTCTTCAGTTCGTTTTATTTACTACTTATGCTTAACTTGGAGCTGATTTATGATATGAGCCTTATTTTTATATATGCCCGAAACCTTAAAATTATATCGACTATCTTAGAGCCCTAATTATAAAACCTCGATATTTAAATAAGCTACACATAGATTATATATACTTTGGATACAACACTTAATAAAACTTTTCAACTATGTAGAAGGAATTTTTAGGCTACAAATACATTTGTAATAGTTCATTCTACTCGTCTCTTAAAGTTCTCTATCGCCCTATTCGTATGCCTGTTAACCACTGTGTTTACTGTCCTCGAGCTTTACCTGGTTTTGCCTTATCTGATAGAAATCCTTGCCAAACTTTTGGATGCCCTCCTCGAACTTCTGGCACTCCTCCTCCGACCAGCTGCTCATCGTGTCGCTGAGAGGCAGAACATTCATGCGTTTCCGACGCAGGGCCTCCTTGAAATCATAGCCACATTGCACGAGGAGATGCAGAGCTTGCTCGTTGTCCTTGACCACGGTTTCTCCATCGGAGATAGCCTGAGCGATAGGAGCTGGAGAAGGCACAGGGTCTGCAGCTACGGCAGCATCCACTGTAGGATTAAGAGCTAGCGGTGCTATCTCTTCCAGATCGTTTCGTTCTGTCCCTTCGGCTACCACGTCCTCCTCGCCGGCACGCGTCTCCTGTATCTTAGCTAGATATTCCTCGACGTCCCGCTCGCTCACCTGGCTGGGCGCCCAAATTAATTGATCCTCATTCTCATAAGGCAATACATCGGCGACATATAGTGCGAGTCCCTCAGGTATATCAGCTTGGTAATCGGGACCAATCATTATCATCTTTTTAGTATCATCCGAATCCGTGTCGCTATCGTCCTCCTGATCCTCGTCCTCGGCTTGCTCCAGCAACGTTTCCAACGGAGTAACTAAAAATAATTTGGAGAATATTAGTACAGATGCTATAAAAGCCTTGCCCTGCACTGCTTCTCTTCACGTACAACTTTCCAACTCGTCCAAGGCTTGTTGCTCTGGATATAGATCGAGCAAATGCGAACGATGAGACCTTTTCGCTAGTTCTGGAGGCAGGTCTTCCAGGTCCAAAGCGCCCTCATGGCATTGCATGGGACTTGCCGGCTCTGCCTGGTTTGGCTCTGCCGGCTGCTCTTGCTCCTGCTCGGCATCCTCCAGCGGCCTTTTGGGCGCACGTCGTCGCCCTCTGCTTGAGGTGGAGCCACTGCCGCCGCCGCTGCTGCTGCTGCTGCAGGGTCGCCCTAGGGCAGTTCCATCCATGTTGCCATATTTGGCCAGCAACAGTTCGATGGGCATTTCGCTCTCTGCACGCAACGTCGCTATCTCGTCCTCCACATTGTGCGCCTCCAAATCTGCAAGCGCTTCCTCCTCGTTTAAGGTGGCTTCATCATCGAAATCATTCACCATCATATCGACTGTTGGCTCGAATGTTGTGTCTGCCACAGATGAGGATGGTGACATTGGAGGCGGCGGCGGTGGCGGTTGTTGTGAGGTACTGCAGCCGCTGCTGCAACTGGCCATGGCTGGGGACTTGCGTCGCTCACGTTTTGTCGGTGTTACTGTTAGTTCGCGTCCCGCCATTGCAGAGAATAAAGTTTGTTTGCTCCTCTTCTGAGGTTGTTACTCAAATGCCAATTGTGGGCACCTTAAAAAAACACAACTAACATTTTTCAACAATGTTATTCAACATTATGATATGCGATATTTACTCGGTTGTGTAATTGGTTGTCAAATTGGCAGCTAGAATATCGGCTACTAGATTGCTCATTTGGTACTGATGTCCACTCAAATAGTAAATTAACTAAATGAAACTACTAAGATACGATATGTTGCCTATGCTTATTATGAGTCAGCAATATAAAATAATTTAAAAATGATTTTATTTTTATTCCTGAGATGTTCGAATTAAATTTGTCAATGGATTAATTATCGATATATTGAGTTCGTTACTCATCTCTAAGTCAGTCTGATGTTTCTTTGGTTTTGACTCTTTTAGCAAAAAACTTTTTATTTAACCGCAAGATTCATAAGCATTTTCTTTGTCTACGGAAATAAAACAAAGCAATTATATTGATAACAATTTTTTGTTTCAGCAATTGATACAAATTTGAATTCGAATTTAACAGCCTCTAGCAATTATTTTTAAATATATATTCACATCGGCAAAGTGCGGTCAGCTGATTTTAACATTATTCGATAACAATTCGACATGTGTATTTGAGTAAAATTTTTATATTTTTGGTTTATATGCCATACAAATACCAATAATAAGCATATATAAGTAGTTAAAGTTAATTTGTTTGTTTAATCACCAATTAAATAGTAATCGAATCAAGCTGACGATTTTTCATTAGCTAAAGCTGCCGAAACTATCGGTCTCCTCACATCACCAACTATAGAGTAGTTTCATTTGTTTATACTCGAAAAGTGGTTGTCGCGGCTGTCGGTGAAGCATTTGCATGCATTACGGTTTTGCTTATTGGGCGCTCCGCGAAAGTGAAAGTTAAAAGAACAAATTGCAGAAATTATGTAAAATTTCGTGACAACTGTTTGTATTGTTTTGCAAGCACAAAGAAGTGAACTTGTGAGTTTTTACGATAAATGGAGGCTGCGCCGGCACCAACCAACAAACGAAAACCGACAGCAACAACAACAACGCCACAGACAAGCGGCAAGGCTTTAAATTGAAAAAGAGATAGAAATAAAGCAGTCGGCGCCTTTTATGAAGCGCCACTTAAATCGTATGCTAAACAGTCTAGCGCAATCACTTGCATAAAACAGGAATAGGAATTGCTAGCTTCTCTATTCATTAAATTGCCTTGCGGCTGCTTTGGCTGTGCGCCATAAAATCAACCCACAAAGGTGAAGAGACACACACACACTCACACAATCTCACATATGCATAACCGTTTGCCTCTATGCATGCATGCCTGTGTGTGTGTGTGCAAACTCACACACACACACTGATGCGCAAGACAGCGAAAATATAGAAAATCATAAACATTTTAACAATCTATTGATTGAACTATCTGAAAATTCGATTTACATCAATAAAAAGAGCAATTGAAATCTAGTGTGCGACTAAATAGTAAAAAAAGTATACTAAAAATTAAAAAAAATTTATTCGCATTCAAAGACATTAAATGTTGTCTTTTTTAATAGTTTAGTAAATATATTTGTCAAAATACAAAAACTATAAATAAATAGGGGAAAAGCGCATTCATTTGACCAAAGCATCATAATTCGATGTTAGCATGCATAGTATAACAGTATAGTATATTTATTTGTCATAATAGTTTTTCAGAATATAAGACTATAGCATTGCAGCAATATTTTGTTTGCATATAGTATATCAGCAAAAGTGTATCAGTATATCAGTATTACAGTATAACAATGCCGTTGCATTGTAGTATATCAGTAAATCAGTCAAAGAATAAAGCAGTATTAAATTAGTATGACAATTTTATTATTATTTTCCTTTATCACCATATATACAAATATACGGTCCTTCGAATATAAAAGTATGACACATTCCGCTTTGAGTATAACAGAAGTAGGATATGACATTACACCAATATTTTGTTGTTGTCGTTGTTGTTTTCGTGTGTAATATTACTGTATAACAGTATTACAGTGCAATAATACTTGGCTTTTATCATAATATGCTAGCGAGTTAGAAGTATTTATTGGATTTATCTTGCTTTGGTCGGACGCCCGGCAACATGTGACGCGAAGGCAGACGATACATCATCATAAATTAAATGAATAGCAACAAAAAGATATTAAAACTCGAATGGAATTTTAGTGGACTATTAAAATGGTTTTAATCCAACCGCACTTGAACTATTTCTGTTGATAAACCCGGGACGAGGAGCTCGAGAACGGCCATCAGACTGGAGGCCTCACTCACCCTGAAGCGCATTTTTGCACGCAAAATTGCCTATAAGACGAATTCGAAGCTGAACTCGAATTCGAAATTCAAATCGAAATCGACTCTAGCGGCCATGCGAACTAAACATTTGATATTGATATTAATCGGTGTGATAATCGCAACGCTCGTATTCATTGTCTTTGGACCGGCTGGCGAACCGAACGACTCATTCAAGCACATTGTGGTGCAGACCCATCAACAACTTAAAGAGTTTCAGGTGAGTAATGTTCGTACAGCTCTAGGTATTATGGGCAGTTGCTAATAAAATTTCATGAAATAATTTGCAAAAAAAAAATAATACGAAAAAAAAACTTTTTTCGATCATATGAAAAAAGTAAAAATAGATCTTGATATGAGATAGACAAATACAAATTTAATTTATGGCATATCTAAATATAAGTCTTTATATTTTTACATTATGTATATACATATTTATTAAATGAAGATAATTTAAAATATTTCCTTAAACTTAATCTAAAGAAGGAAATCCCGAGAAATATAAATTTAAAAAAATTGTAAATATTTCTTGCCACTGACGAAGATATCAGCAAAACCCGAGGGTGGCTTTTACACTTGTTCATATTTAGTGAAAATGAAGGAAAATTTTGAAAACTGGATAAACTTCTATACATTTGATTTTTCAAGGTTTAATATAAACGAGGGAGGTAACAGTTGAAATGAAATTTATTTACGTGATAAAAATTACGGATCAGCTATTGCATGTTTAAATACGAAAACTTGTAGATGGAAAAATGAGTGAGTGAAAATAGATATTTATGGGTTGGACGACTCTCATTGGTATGCGCATCTCGAAAGCTAGAAAGAGAAAACTTGAATTAAAATGAAAATCTTTTAATTCGTACATATATCGGATTTGCAACAAACCTATCGCGTCCCCCTCTTTATCCATTTGCCAGGTGACCTCCACATTGCTTTATCTCCCTTAATCATAAGCTCCAATGCAACCAAATTTTGTTTGCACGTACCCAGACAGTAGGAGAGAGGCAACAGTTGTTCTTGGCCCTTGTTTGTGTGTCGTTGTTGTAGTTGTTGCTGTTGCTGTGATAACATTGTGTGCTTATCAGTGAAAACAACAATGATAGTCGGCTTTCTTCATCGTCGCTGTCTGTCGACTTCATTGAGTAAAACACTTGACTTATCAGCGGCTCTTAAGCTATATATAATGCGCCCTAAAAATATATATGTATATCAGATATATGCATATATCATATATTATATATGTGCATATAAAATTTGATATGTCTTATTGCAAACGAAGTCTGTTTTTTTTTTTTATTCTCTTGAGCTATTCCTCTGCTTTGACTCATTCGAAACTTATCAGTGATGTCAACAGTCGTCGTCCAGTGTCAAGTTGACAGCCTCGCTATGATTTTTCTTGGCAAGGGATCATACGAAATGCCTGCCAATTGGCATCGAAATTTATTTACATAATCCTTGAACTGTGCTTCGCTTTCCAGGCCCAGAAATGCTCTGCAAATGAGCAAATGTGCTTAGTTGTATCCTGTGAAAGGAGTGGATCTTGGGTGTATAATGTTTGTACAGCATAAAAAAACAAATATGTGTATATGACAACCTTAGATATAAACTCTCTATTATAAACCGTAATACGAAAGGCCCTCAGGTCTGTTCTATATATTGTTTACTGGGTATTTGATAGTCAATACTCTATGAGTCATTGGTAACAATTTTCCTTAGCCGTAAAACCCGTTTTACAGGGTATTTAAAGAGTTTTCCTCGCGAAATTGGCTCTAGTGCCATTTAAAAGGAAGCTTTTAGCCAAATTGAAACAAGTCTCCGGTCAAAGAGAAAGAGAGAGATAGCGAACAGGAAAGACGAATAACCGGGCACTCTGACTACTTAGCTGTCCGGCTATTCAACTGTCCGGCTAACAGGCAATCCGGCATTCAGGCAAGGCAAACATGTAAATGACCCAAAAGATATCATCATTTGTCGTTTGGCATGCCTGCCAACAGCTGTCCGTCCGTCCGTCTATCATCATTTACGCCGGTGCGCCTACGGAATTCCTCAAGTTCCGTACGAAATTTAATAGCTACGAAGGCATTTAACATGCAAATTCCATATGAAAACTTTCTTTCTGCCTGCAAATAAACAACATATGTATGCATATGTGTGTGTGTGTGTGTGTGTGTGTGTAAATATACACTAGAGAGCACCAGTTTGCATACTCATGTGAAAAATGTACACTAGTAATTAGAATACCATGTACATAGGCCTAGAATATGTACAAGAATGTACGAATGTGAATGATACAGTACTAGGAGTAATTATACGTGCAAATTTACATACACATATAAAAGATTATTACTTTATATCTGTGAAAATAAACAATAGTAAGCATAAGTATGTGTCTATAGTAACAGTAATAGCTACAAGTATACGTATGTACATGAAGCTATTCACACACAGGTGGAAATAAACGTACTCTGGTAGGCATAATTATTTTGACAAATCTATTAATAATTGTGCCTATTTGAATAAGTTGTTTAATATTAAAAGTCCAGCGTTAAATTTGGTGAGCATGCTTTCGTATACCATAGTTAAATATTTAGTCTTAATTTATAGATTGTTGATTATAATCATTAAGTAGTACTAGGATTTATTGCAGATAAGCAAATGGGAATATACTGTCCATGTACTTTTGGCAATTAGTGTATGAATAGCTATGTTTCAATCTATGTACATAGGTAGGCACTTCAAATATTTATAATTCGCCTATAATATTTTATATTCTTCTGTTTTACTACTGCTGTGTACATACTTTTGCCTACCAGTGTTTCTTTATAGCGTAAGCGTATTGTTCCCCACTGCCTGGACTCGATTTTTTGTTTGCCGTAATTTAATGTGTGTGCGTGTGTGTGTGTGTGGCCAGAACGTTTATTGTTTACTTTAATTAGATTGCGGCAGCTACTTTCCGGCCTTAACCATGCTTAGTCGCCTCCCCTCCCCGCCCCCTTCTGTCCATAAACACGCGCCCAAAACACATTCCCCTCTTGGGTATTGAATAACATGTTTAACTTTTAATAAGTGAGTTTTGAATTACATCAAACGACACGCAACTCGAAGCGGGTTGAGCATTGTCTAAGTATTTATCAACGATTTGTTGAGTGCTCCATCTGATATCTGTCAATGGAATATGTCTAGATCAATCTTATCGCGGCTGATTAAGTCGAGAATCGAATCAAATCAAATCACCGTCGTAAATAAATCAGGTTCTCTCAATCGTGACTAAGAATTTAACACTTTCGAGTTTTCTATTTAAGTAGAATTTGAGGGAACAAAAAAGGTATCCATATCCATATCTACTTCATACTTATGAGATAACAAGTGCTTATTTGCTCAACATACAATTCCCTTTACCTACGTAAATATGAATATGTATAAATGTGTACTTACGATAATTTAACGTTATCTATTAGTAGAGGACGTATGCATAGCTATCTTATATGTGTGCATAAGCATTAGTAAATGAAATAAAAAACAAAGGTCGAGTATAATAGGTAGAGTGAATCAGAGAAAATGAGATGAACTATGTGAGAATTGCATAGAAAGGTCATAGGTAGATAGGAATAGAAAATATTAAGAGACAAAAATATAAGAGCATAGGAAGTAGACATTAGAGGAAAAACAGAAGATGGGGAATACATACATATATATGAATATGTTTATTAAATGGTATTACAGTTTCAGCATTTTGCAGTAAAGTATTTTGCGCTTGCTCTTGTTTAAAGTTTTCATTTTCAGCAGAGCTTTCGTTTCTTGTTTGTTTATTTAATTTATTGAACAGAGAGAAAATATACAGAGTCTACATGTATTCAATCGTGCATATGTATACATAGACATATTAGATTTACTTGTGTGTATATATATAATTGTTATACATGTGATTGAGGTTTTTGCTGTTGCGCTAAACTAAACTAGTTCCCACCGTCTCAGCACAGAGAGCTCATTGTATTTGATTTGTCTCTATTTGGCAACGTATCTTGGTAGCTATTAATAACTGGTTTTTGCCAAGGCACATTAGCTTGCGATAGGTCGTGCTACAGTTACAGTTGTATGCTATATACATATGTACATATATGTATGTGGTACTAAAACTAAAAGAAGCCCTTAAATGAAACAATTTGAATAGCTTTGATGTGTCTTGATCAATTGTAATAAATTTCTATACTTTTATACGGACAAACAGACAATGAGTAAGACAACATTGTTCTATTTACCAATACCGACTGAGCTAGCCTGACTTGGCTGTTGACTAATGCATTTCAAGTCGTTTATCCATTTACCACATTTAGCTGGAAAAGACTAGATCAACTCGTCTGCTGCTTCCATAATTCCTATTAGGCAGTTGATTATAATAATCTTATACTCGGTCAGAGTTGCAGTAAGAACTAAGTTCTTATACTCTTATCATCATGCCTTTGAATATTTGCATAATAATCTGCTCTTATACATAGTTTTCGTTATATATCAATGCAGCTTTTGATCTGTATACTTTTACTTTCAGTAACTCTTATATTAAACAACGAGGTCATATTGTCTCGACTATTGATCTGAGTACTTCTATATTCGTATCTCTCTTTCTCTATTCTTTCTGGCACTTCGTTATACCCTCTTCTCCTGCATTCAATGGGCATCAATAACGGCATTTGCTTTGATGCACACAGCTCTTATATATATATGGAATACACGCGTTTTCCCAATTGCGGATCGTCAATTGAAATGGGCTTTAAGCCGCTTTCGCCTTCTTCAACTTGTTGACAAAATGTGCCACCCAATGAAGGTGCTTTAAATGATATATGATATGTCCCCCAAGTATCTCGCTTGCACTCTACTCACGCATCACGATGAGAATGATAGCGATGATGATGATGATCATGATTATGAATGTGGTAAATTGTAATGATTATCATCAAGGCTCGACCTGACGTCAAGGTGTAAAAACTCGCAGTTGCCCACTTTGGGGAAACTATTCATAGTACAAACTGAATACTCTACTATATAAAGGGCATGCTAATTTGAATAATATATATGTATATATAAATATTTAAGATTGAGGTTTGCTATGCATGTCATTGTGGGTATGTAAGCCCGGTTTAAAATCTGTTTGAAATTCTTAGTAATTACACACCTCTATTGCTGTACAATGGCATACCTGTATAGCCGTAAGCAGGTAAACCAATTATTAAGCACATTCCCAGTGGGAAAAAGCACAAATGTTTTCCAAATCTATATGTATAAATAGGGGAAAAGTAGTTAAAAACAAGTGTTATATACACGTATGTGTTTGTGTATGTATTGTATTTATAGTATATCGCGTAACACTCAACCACAAGGGTTGAAATTTAGACTCTTCAACGAAATATTCTATTCATAATTTAATTTTTAATTTTAGCTTTTCGTTTTTAGTTGTGGAAGTTGGGAAGTGGTAAATCTTATACAATATTTTATTTTTTATTTTGTTTAAAATATATGTATATCGACAATATTGCTTTTGCTTTGACTCTCGTCAATGTTTTTCGCTACGATCTTTAGCTGCACAAATATCAAATATCATCAAAATATATATGTAAAATTCTTTTTGGTCTCATCTTTAATCTTAATCATTTGTTAATTGTAAATTCTATGGAAATTTGCATTAGCCGTAATCTAATTTAATTGGTAGCCAAGTCCACTTGTCCACTTAAAGTCGTCTAATGTCTCATATCTAACGTCTGACCCGTGAACCCTGAACTCCGACCGACATCAATTAATTGCAGGGCTCGCTGTGAAATGCTTTGTCTCGGCATACATACATGTCTGTATGTATGTATGTATGTGTATCTATAGAGCTCGCTCGATATGCTTGAATAATTGAATGTAATATCGCACAAATGAGCTTTCAATGACCTAGAGAAGGAACCCATTGCTAGCTAGCTTCAACTTATGGACAACTAGACACACTAATATATATGCCCAAGATTTTCGAGCTAGAGAATCGTCTACAGCCGACTAAGAAATACCCTGTATAATTGCTTCTTGAGCTGATGAAAGCGAGATGAAAAGGTCTTCGGGGAGATGAGAGGACGAATAAAGACAGATGATACATGAGAGATAACGTAGAGATGAATGAATTCAAATGAGAGAAGAGAGATGAGATCTGAAAGATAAATATAAAAGATGTGTGATAAGAAATGAAAAAGTGATTATAGTAGATGACAGGTAATATAGGTGTAAAAAGGTACTCAAAGAGAGGTATGTTCAAATGCAGTTAAAATCGCTGAATGTGCAATGGCGCCTAGTTTCTACTGTTCCCTGAGCGTCATCCTCAACTCTTTCGTCTCCTGCTGCTCCATCGTAGCACTCGGTAACCCTAGGCGCCATTAGGCACATGCGGCAGCCATTTCGAGTCACGCGCGACCCCCATAAATGGAATTTCATATTAAAATTGTGGCTCACGTGCTAAGGACACTTCCGCTTCAAACGACGAGCAATAAATGCCCTTTCTCATATAATAAATGTGTATATAATATAAGATCTACTTCCCCATTTAAGAGCTTCGACCATTCTTCATCTGATATTTTGAAAGAAAATCTTGATAAACAATAGCAGAAATAGCAACATTACATGATATAATACGATTTTGTTTAGGAATATACTCTGCTATACATATGGAGAATCCACTTAATATGCTTAGCTGTACTACTCTCTGAAAGTGTATTACAGGGACTACATGGCGCTGCGTGTTGCCTGGCCCATGTCAGGACTGGTCAAAGCCTGCCCCAGGGCCTGCGTTTGCTTCTAACTTACATAAATGAATTGCTTTAGAATTGTTAAGTGGCCAATTAAAACAGCTTTCAGGTCTTTCACTATATATTTCTTTGTTTTTCTCAGTACGTAAGTTCCACTAATTGCAAAAAAAGCGATCAAATTAGTATTCCTAATTTCTATTGCCAGTTGCAAAAATCTTGATTTGATATTTTGATTGCTGCACTCAATGATTGACGAGTTGTTCTTCAGTTGTTATCTTCTCCGCTCTTCAACTCATTGAATTTTCACTCTATTATACCTTTATATAACATATTTGACATATTCTTTAAGACTCTACCCATTTTATTTTCCATTCAATTTCTCGTTCAAAGACTTCGAGCAGCTCAAGTTGTAAATTCGTATTTTTTCTATAGACCCCATTTTGCTACTCTCTCGCTCTCACGCTCTTTCGTTATCTAACTCAATTCCTGACGGCATTCACAAAGTCTTGGAAACTGAGTTTTCCATCGTTATCAGCATCGACTTCCTTCATCATTTCATTGAACTCCTCTTCGGAGCAGCGTTCGCCCAGATTGTGCATAACATTTCGCATTTCGTTGGCCGCTATGAAGCCATCGTCGTCGCGATCGAACAGTTTGAATATAACCCTTAGATTCTCGATTTTGGTCAAGCCCTCCATGCGCTTGGTGATCATCATTACGAATTCCATAAACTCTATTTCGCCATCGCCATCCATGTCGATCTCATCGATCAGATCGTAGAGCTCCGCTTCGGTTGGGCAATAGCCCAACGTACGCATCGCGAGACCCATTTCCTTTCCCTTGATTTTCCCAGTATTATTCGGATCGAACACTCCAAATGCGTCGCGCACCTCATTCATTTGATCTTCGTTTAATGCAAAAGCTGGGGCCTCCATTTTCTGATTTTATTTCCAAGTATTTTTGTAACTAGTATGTAATGTATATATGTATGTGAGATTTTGTTTCTGTTTAAAATTGAGTTGTGGCTGTTGAACGAATTGATTTAAATTTGTTTACAGAAAGCATACTAGATTAATTACATGAATATGAAACAAACAAACCAGCCCCTTTGTATATATACCATATAATAAGAATCAGATCATTTCCGAAGAGATACGATAAGAAAGATTCCAAAATATCATTTTATTACTCTGTACATTGCATTTATTATTAAGACTTATCTCTAGGATCGATTTCTCAATATTCAAACTATGTTTGGCATCAATGCGATAAGCCACGGATAATACAAATATTGAGTAAGCGACCCCAGGAAGAATTCTTATGTCCATATGGTAGGTAGTCTACTTATATACATCCAATCACCTTTCGCTGGTTAACATCGAATATCAAGACAACGTCTTGGTCGGCGTCCCCCAGTCGTATAATTTCTGTTGAGTCAGCGACCCCAGAACGAATTCTTATGTCCATATCATCTTTCGCTGGTTAATATACCGACGAACTCTTCGAATATCAAGACACCGTCTTGGTCGAGGTCTCCCGATCGTATGATTTCTTCGAGCTCTTCGTCGCTCGGCTGAATGCCAATCGATCCAAAGAGCTTACGCAAATCATTTGTGGAAATGCATCCATTTCTATCCTTGTCGATCAGCGAGAAGGCCATCTTGAGATCGTCGGGCCGATCAGTGTCCGATAATTTGCGCAAAAGTGTATTGACAAACTCCTCAATGTCCAGCGATCCAGTGCCATTCGTATCGGACTCATTGATCATATCCTGTAGCTCCCCATCGCTGACGTTGCCACCCAAAGCTCGCATCACGATGCCCAGCTCCCTAAACGAGAATTCTCCATCTCCCTCAACGTCGATGCGATTGAAGAGCTCTTGGAATATAGCCAATTCTTTTTCTGTTAAGTCCTCCATTTTCCTTGAGTTTAGCCAGGTGGTTCTTTTCTTGGATTTATTATAAGTAGTTATTGATATTTAAATTCTTTAATAAAGATTTGTTATAATGAATTAATTAATGTTTTATATTAACATGTTCAGTTTAATTGTTTTATGGTTTTATTATATAATATTTTTTATATATATTTATTTTAATAATTAATATTATTATAGAAATAAATTAATTATTATAAAAAATATATTTATGTTTATATTTTATTTTATTTTTTTTTAAGAGTATTTGATTTAGTTTAAATATTTGTTGTGTGTAAAGTCAGTGTATATTTTTTATATTTGTTTTTTATTATTCATATTTTTTTTTAATTTTAATTTATTTAAAAAAAAATGTTTTATTGCATTGTTTCTTATTATAGTTTTTTTTTTTTTTTTTTTTTTTTTTTTTTTAATTATATATATTATATTATATATATTTTTTTTAAATCGTGTGTAATGTGAATTTTTTTTTATTGTTTTATTTTGTATGTGTATGTGTTTTGTGTATATATATTTAGTTTATTTTTTTCATATTTTTATTTTTGTTGTTTTCGGTTTAGTGTTTTGTATAGTAGTATTATTTTTCCATGGGGTAAAAACGTAAATTTGTAAACTCATGAAACTTGATGCATAAGCTACTTCTATTATTATTACAAAAGTATATATGAGAGACTCTCATATTAATAACTTCTTAAAGATATCGAGATTTCGAAGTTTGATATGGATTTCTGTAGATTTCATCGTTGTCTTTAATCTCAGAGCTAAGATCTTTTGCACAAGTGAGCAGCCTAAGGAATTGAAATTCTGTGCTGTCATTGGGCTGAGCTATATTTCCCAGCGGCATATGCGAGAAATCTCTTTGGTTTTGGGGTCGCTCCCATTGGCAAATAGAAGGAGTCCCAATATAATAACACCAAATTCGATTCACAGTCTTTGTGCTGCCCGCCTAAATTAGTCCCTATGGGCGACATCAGCAACTGCTGTCGTGGGTTTTTCCTTGTTATACCCTGGGAATGTGGTATATTGCAGGTGGATGAACGGGAGATGTGGCAAGTCTGGGTTCTGGAGGCAAGTCGATCTAGATCTAGATCTAGATCCTTTGGATGAATTAAATCAATATAAAATTTCGATGCTAGACTTGGTATATAGTATAATTCAGCCCATTTTATCCCTTAATCAGTGAGGATAATTCAGGATATCTTCTAGTCCTTTATACCCGTCTCCTACTTGTTTTTCCGCAAAGCAAAGTATCTATTGAGGGGCGTGTCATATGCCCGTAAAGAGTTTTGGCCTAGGTTCTTTTTGTTTATTTCTTTCTCTTTTCTATTTTGCGGCTCAGCCCACAAGCGAAATTAGCCTGGAAATGAAAGCCCACGTTCTAGGATGGTCGCATGACAGCTTGACATCCGCCATCTGACCTCTGAACCCCTGCCTCCCACTGTCGCCATGTCGATTTTGTTTCACCTTCTGCTGCGTTGCTTGTGTGTGTGTGTGTCAAGGCTTAGTTAGCTCGAAGCATGCCTCAAGCCAATTTCGAGCTGATTGAAACTTGTGAAACAAAATGCAAAATAAAATTTTCGTATCTCGATATAGTTTTCGCTGCATTCAAATGCGGGCTTCACTATAATAATAATTTATTTAAACAAACCAAAACTATTAAATGCTGATAAGGATTTATTCCTATACACACAAGTATTTCCATTTTCAATCAGAGTTTGAGATTATCGGAGTTGCAGAATTTATGAGAACGAGTATGTAAATGCAAGAGAATATAAGAGTAGAATAGTATGAGCACAGCAGTATAAGAGTAGAGGAGTTTTACTGTATCTACATCTATGAAGAGATAGATAAGGATATTCTTAGCTCAGCTCCCATATTTTATGATTGCATTGTCGAAAAGAGTGAGGAATAATTCTCGCCCCTTTGCTGTCCTGCCACTTATTTTACGGTCTTTTACTGTATCCTCCTCCGTCTGGTTTTGCTTCCTCCCTTCTTCTTGCATTTACTTTCGTCTTCTCTCGTTAGTTCTACTTTTCTATCTATATATATGTAAGAATATAGTTTTATTGAAAATAATGATCATAATGCAATCTCATAGACTGCCCTCGCTTATAATAATTAAGAGTCTGATCCTGATTTGTATTTTTGTTTTATGGCTTTTCCAGGAGAATCTGCGCGTTGGGCTGGAACGCAAAAAGCTCGAGCTCGATCCAAAGTATTTGCTGCTCTTGGGCTTCACGTCGCCGCTGAGCACAAAAGATGACGCATCACAGCAGCCGGCAGAGAGCGGCAAGCAGAAGCAGGTGCAAACTGATGTACCTGTCACGTCGAAGCGCGAGCTCCAGCAGCAGCAGCTGATGGCGGGCCGCGGGCAGGCGGCTGAGCAGGAGCTGCTGCTGCTGCAGCAGGTGGAGCAAAAGAGCCAGCGCAAGCGGATCACGACGCCGTACAACAATACCAAGTCGAACTTCACCATAGTCAGCTACGTGCAGGAGGGGCAGGTGTCGTCGGTGATACTGCTGGCGCAGAATATCGCGGCCAAGCTGCCGAACGAGTCGCTGCTCATCTACGACCTGGGCGTGTCCGAGGAGCAGCTGCGCTCCCTGAACGCCTGCTGCAACAGCAGCCGCTGCACCGTCATCACCTATGACCTCTCGGAGTTTCCGTCGTTCGTCAGCGATCAGCGAACCCATGCATATCGTCCAATTGTGATAAAGGATGCTCTGATGCGATCCAAATCGATCTTGTTTCTCGAGAACTGTATGCGGATCCGTGGCAGCTATCGCGACTTGCAGCAGCTGCAGAATCGCGCCCTGGTGGCCGGCGTCCTAGGTTGGAATACCCCAACGGCCGTCTCCTCGCGCACTCATCCAAAGATGTTCGACTACTTCGAGTCGGACGCTGAGAATTTCATATTCCTTCGCATGGTGGACCTCGACGTGGTCTTCTTTGCGGACACTCTGTTCGTGACGGAGAAGATTATGTTGCCCTGGCTGAAATGTGCTTTGACCATGGAGTGCATCGATCCAATTGGTAAGTGTGAATACCCAGTCTAAATCTTATTTTATTTCCAGTCAATATCTAGATCCCAGCTATATCTATATCTTAGCTTCAAGCAAGAAATGAATTATTTTAAGGTGAACCGCTTTCATTTTAGATTCTCAATTTAGATTTTGTATAAATTCAATTGCAAGTTGTCTAGCGAACGAGTATTGCGCAGTCGTTCATTGGCATTCCCTTCATTCAACTGTGCTGTCATTAGGCAGGACTTCTCCTTCGCTCGCTTCCTGCTGCTGTCCGCATATTGTAGTTGTCAATCAATGTCGCATTCATAACCCACAATCTCACCTAATGACCATCATTTACAGCGCATTTAGTTGATGATAGCAAAACGTGTCATATGTATATGTGTGTGCGTATGCACACACACATGGACTGACATAATTGGGGTCTATGCAGTCCCTGATCTGAATCGAGTTTGCAGTTAATGGAATAAAGCAATTAGGGCAGCTTTAATTGTGTAAGTCAGAAGCTGTTCACATTTAACGAACTCTCGAATCGAGAACACAATTTGAATTCTACACTTCGGGTTGCCTGAAGGGAGATACCCTGTACAACAGTTTAGCTGTAAAGAGGAATTTGTAATTTGTATTTTATATTCGGAACTTACATTTACGCCTACAAATTCTTAGCATACTTCTTTGAACCGACAATTTCTGATAATCTTAGCCAGTAAAATAAAGGGACCCAGAACAAAATGTCGTACGATCATCCACAAGAAAACTGGCAAATCGGCACGTAAATTCGTAGCAGCAAAGAAATATTCCTGCGGCGCCATGTTGTAGGCATGACGTTCAGAGAGCATCAGAGACGTGTCATAGATGATATACCAGCCGACCAAAGTGCAAAAGTAAGCGTTTACAAATACGAAGAAGAAGTTTAGAAAGTAGGCCAATAATAAGCAGAGTCCAAAAATCAGATGGATTATGATGACGCCTATGCCTTGGGTGAAGCGAACTCTTTGCTGTTTGGTAAATAAAGCTAGTACCAAGAGCTGGATCATAAGGATTACAGGATGTAAATGGACCTATAAGTAGATAAATATAGATATAGATATAGGTAATCATAGTTATAAAATGATATATGGAATCTATGCTTACCCAACGAGTTTTCGTAATACTCAACAGATAAATAGCTCTGCTTGAAAAGCTTAATATAGCTGTTACCAGGTATGTGATATATTTATATGGAGCAGCTCGACGCCTATTCCGAAATTTATAGAGCAAGGTATAAATTATTAAGGAAACTATGAAACTAGAGAGGCGCGCATAAAGCTCATTGCAGCTTATGGGAAGCATTAAGATTATCTCCATGCAGGGAATGCCACACGCGATTTCTAGCTAAAAGATATGGATATATAAATGATGTGGATTACGAAATATCTATGATAATACCATTAACAGGAAGTAGACACGTCGCACCAGGTGACGTCTGAGTTTTGGATCAGCTATATCGAATTGATAGCTACGGCCCTTTCGTTCATCATATAGCAGTTCACACTGTATGCTCACATCTAGGAAAGATTTATTCGATAAATATGAACACACATTTATGAATTTACTACCTGATTTCGTATCCATTGTTCGCTATGTTTTGATCAATTTCTAACTGAATTATGCACAATTAAAAGGGCTTAACCTAGCTACAATTATTTGTTATTTTTATAAAGAGGAAGAGCTAAGCTAGTATGCACAACTAGCAGCTACCCTGCATAACAAATGAATATGTTGTATAATTTAATATATAGTCATACCCAATGCCAACATCCCTTCTATTAACAGGCTATATAAGACGTGGTATTCTAAAAAGAAAATACTTGTCATGTTTCTATGGATTTTAAGTATTAAAACAAATGTTGTACCTATAGATCTTAGGATCTAATCTGTCTATATTGGTTATAGATATACTAAATATTAGATCTGCAGCTCTTAAAGTCATTGAGTTATTCTTTAAACAGCACTAGATGGAAAGAGCTGCAGTATATCTGTATAATATGCAATATAACCTGCTTATAAATTCGCCATGGGTATCCAAATTAGTGGATAATTGTACCTATTTTGATTTGATAATTGCTTATCTAATTTGTATCTCTTATCTTGTATGTTCGTATCTTCGTTTAGGTGCCCAATCGAATGGCTGCAAATTCAACAAAAAGCCACTCTATCGCTACTCGGGCTGCCATGGCTATGATGCATCCGCTTTCAACATAGTGCTCGGTCTGACTTGGCATCTGGACGACACGAAATATTCGCTGTCCAGCGATGGCACCAAAGAGAATCTGTTCTATAAGGAGACACTGGAGCAGGCGATCAAGATATTGGAGAGTCGACGACGTAATAACAGCGATACATCCGATCATCCATTTACGGAGGACTGAGCATTTGATATATATATATACTATATAGATATATATGTATTGATTTGTATATAAACACAGACTCAGGAGACGGCTGGATAGAAAAGAGGAAATCAAATTCTAACTACTTACACTATACTGCTTATAGAGTTTATTACTTAGAGAACTATACAAGGAGCTATACGAGGGAGAGAATGTTCATAGTATAGCTTTGATCATATATATAGATATATAAATATAATCTATAGGATTCATATGACCAGAGCAGCAGCAGCTTATGCCTCAGTTACTTACTTTTTCTGTTTGTACTTGATTATACATACATACCTATGTATATCTATATACATATATAATATCAAACCCTATTGCTATCTGCTAAAAAAATATTATTTTTATATTATTTATGTAAATACCTATTATAAAAACAAAATGAAATATGAATTATACATACACTTTGTGATTGTATTTGATAGTTACACCCATATGCATACATAATCAATAAAAATAACTAAATATAATTACATCTACTAAATGTACTATAAATATAGAAAAATGAGCCAAAAAAATAAAAATAATAAATGAAAACCTTAGCTTAAAATAAAGGACAAAAGTACAAGAAAAACCAAAACAGTCTTGTCTTGTGGGACACGCCTAACTGGGAGCTGACCGAAACCTGGTCAGCTGCTCTTTGAATCCTTCCAGAAGCGCAGCCATTATCTTTTTTCTTATTCCCAATGGAGCGTAAATCATCCAAGTCTAATGGGCTTAGCTCATATAGTTGACGAGTTATTTTATTGAATTTATTGTGAATAAAATATACACATAATACAAAAACAAATTTTAATTTAATGCAAAAATTCGTTTGTGCACAGTACAGACATATAAAGTATATATACACATTTGAGTTTAATTAAACATTTTGGTTGGTAATTTAATGCCATTTGATGGCCCTTAAATTATGGCATTAAACCATTAGTTAGTATACAATTAATAATAAATTCACATAGATATACATTCAGTTGCATAATATCGATCATAGTAGTTGAATTTAGTCTAATAACCGAATACAATAGAGACTTACTCCCTAGCCATGAAACGCAGGATATATAAAAATATGCGCACCACATCGATATATAAAGTTAATGCAGCAAATATATAGTCCTCTGGATTAAATTGATACTTATGGGTGCCCCCAATAATCAGTTGAGTGTCATAGATTAGCATAAAGCTGCCGAAGAGTGCGCCGAGGCAGGCAAACGCCGTCTCTCCGAAAGTTTGACGTAGAAATGCGCCGGCAAAGGCCAGAATCAGGAGGCTTATAACAATTGCAATGAGAACGCCGCCCATGGCTGTGAAATCGTATTTAGTTTGAATGGCAAATATGGACAGGGCAGCCACTAGCAATGCCGTTATGCCCACAGCTATGAGCACAAGATTCGCGTCCATAAAACTAGCTACGCCACCAAGCATCAGGGACATGGTCACCGTGAACAGGCCCAGGCATATAAAGTTTACAGGAAAATGTCGTCGAGTCGTCTCACAGCAAGCCATCGAGATGAGAACGACTAGATTCACGACCATAGCCACGATCACCACAATTGGATTGGTGCGCACAAATAGTTTGGTCGGCCCATGGTACATGAAAATGCAGATAACACCACAAGTGAAGAGCAGCTGGGTCTACAAAATAAGAAGAGAATATTATAAAATATATAAACAATTGTTAAATAATATATTATGCCTTACATACCAAAAGTATTAAGTACACTTTACGTATGAAGCCCTTTCTTATAGTTTGGTCATTGAAGATAAGGTTCTTCGTATCCAGACTCTCGTCCTGTCCCTCCACCACCAACACCGCTGAATTGTTTATTATAATCGGTGCAGAATCCAAAAATGTCGATGGGTTTATATGCATTCCTGGTTTTGTCTCCGTTCCCAGAGACGGCGGCGGTGGTAAGGGTATTGGTGGATAGCGCTCTCCATTATTGATGGGCCCTTCAAAAAACAATTGTTGTGTTATTTTAATTATTTGCATGAGCAGGTTTGTTGAATCTACGAATGCGAAACTAGTTGTCCATATCACAGATTTGATGCGTCATTTGTACCGGGAAAAAACGCATATTGTATACAGATACACACATCCATACCGACATACACACATACATGCTAAGAGTCGAGTTGCAAATAAATACACACACGTATGCAGTTGCATTTCCCCTGTAGTTAAAACGGGACAGAGGAAAAATGCCGACAATTATGCACATCTACGTTTATGAGCTTATGCTCCATCAGCAATTTATGGTTGAATTTTGCACATCAATATTCTATATGAATATGCCTCACAGCATTTGAAATGCCACAATACTTATCACAATGTTTGTACACACATATGTATGTATATGCAAATATACACAAATACATACTACGGGCTATCAGCATTCGAAGAAGTTCTAAAATATTTTGAATCCATTCAACTTACTCTGCATTTCACGTAAGTCCGAGGGCGTTTCCATACGATTATATGACATACTTATATTTTTATTTAAATGCCTTATTAATATAGGAATATTTTAATAGATGAAAGAAAGGAAATTGTGTCGCTTCCTTTTGGCGACTCCACTCGCTCTGAATGGACCAACTGCTCCAGGCAAAAGAGATGTGCATTATTCTGATAGGGGTCACGAATGAAAGTACAACCCCCTTAGTGATGGGATTTTTCGATATTCATTTGAATTTGCCACCATTGCATCTTATATAATTTGGAACTTGTTAAAGTATTCAATTAAAATACTTTTATTAAAAGAGAGCAATATATGAAATGCATTTCTTGTTATGTGCACATCGTTTAGATTTTTGGCGCTGCCACATAAAAGAAGTTTGAAATGACGCCACTCGTGCTTTAGAAAATAACAAACAGACCGGCGCGAAACATTGACCAATTGATTTAGCTTATAGAGATGAGCGTGATAGTAAGTAAACACGAATTGAACAAGCTCAACTCAATTAGTGATGGGAGATTTTGATAGCTATTAAAACTCACCACTATTGCCAAAATGCAATAAGAAATGAGAAGTTTTAAGCACTTGACTTACTTTTACATCAATATACCAACATTTCTATGGTCCACTTGTGATTAAATCATTTTTGTGTTGAATCTTAAGCACCAAAAAGCTTATTCCAAAGCTTATTATAAATAGAAAATATGATAGAAACTCACCTAACTTGAATCGAGTGCAGCACGCAGAGAACGGCTTAAGGTGTAATCAGTATAACGGAAGCCACGGCAATTGGAACAACACAAAGCGCAAAACAAGTTTGGCATTGTGTACAAAAAATAAACAAACAAAAAGTAAAAGGAAGGTTCGCGTGTGTACAGCTTGAAATGATTGTAATTACGAAACTTTTGAATATACTACTGATTATTTTATGCGCACAACATGAGCTAGTCAGTGTAAACGCTTATGATCCGAATGATACCAAAATAGTAGAGTGTTGCCTACCGCCTGAAGGAATGTTTGAAGCCTTTTATCCTCGCGAAGTGGAGGGCATACCAAATAGCGCTTCTCGACCTGCTCACGGGCATGGCAGTTTTTTCAAGCATCGCAATCCTGCACTGGTGGACACGAAAAACGCAGCAGCCTATGGCTATCGCTTTGATGGCAAGCGGCGCTTTAACTTTGATTAGCTTGTAATACACTAAAACACATTCAAGCTATATAAATAAAATACCTTAATAAAAAATACATACAACAAACAAATCGTTTTTTAAATTTTCACGGTTGTCGAGCTGTTATCGATACATGTTAAAAAATACAACTCTACGCATTTAGTTCCCATATGACATTTGTGATTGACATTAGTCAAGAAGAAGAGCAATTTTTTTTTCCTCAAAAGTATGTCTTTGAAACAGATTTCTTGAACGCAGCAAAATTCAACATTTGAAATTGTAAATATAGTTACAAACGCTCAAGGCCAGACCCAAATCACCTGCAAATCATGAACGTGAGAAGCTTCACTATGCTGCAAACTCTAAGAAACTCTTGGCGCACGTAAGAATCGTGTGTGTGTGTGCTTAACGACAGAAAGAACCGGTAAAAAAATAATGCATTTCACCATTATTACTCAATTAGATTTCCACGTCGCTTTGCCACAAAAGTAACGGTAGTTGGTGGGGATGAGATTGGTAGTGGCACCGGCATCGGCCAAATCACTGGACGTGTGCGTAGTAAAGACGGCGGTCCACACAAGGTAAACACGCCGTCCAAAGAAGTTGTTACGCACCTGCCGCCCCTAACCGAACCGCTGCCAAACTTGCCGGAGGCCGTCTATGCCAAGCCCTTAGTAGAGAGCGCCACCACAAAGGTGACGACACTGGTGAATGGCTTACGCATCGCCTCGGAGCCACGCTACGGACAATTCTGCACCGTTGGTCTCGTTCTGGATTCCGGGCCACGATACGAAGTCGCCTATCCCAGTGGTGTTTCCCATTTTCTTGAGAAACTTGCGTTCAATGTAAGTTTCCACTAAATTTAATTTCATCTCCTCGACCATTGCCATCTATCCCCATATGTGCATTACGTGAATGAATTCTGTCTGAAGGTAATTGCCATTCACTCCGTGTCATACACATGGCATCGGCGTAATTCATTGCCATTCCCTGTCATACATTACATATGATCTGCAAGCAATCGCTAGACATCCCATTCACTTCAATCTATAATGCCAATGGCCATACATTTATATAAAAATATAAATTATTTATTCCCTTCTTTAATCAAACTCCCAGTCGACAGTTAACTTCCCCAATAAGGATGCAATTCTTAAGGAGTTGGAAAAAAACGGCGGCATCTGTGATTGCCAAAGCTCAAGGGACACGCTTATCTATGCAGCGAGCATTGATAGTCGGGCAATTGAATCCGTTACCCGATTACTGGCTGACGTAACCTTGAGGCCCACGCTGAGCGAACAGGAAGTGAATTTGGCACGACGGGCTGTAAGCTTTGAGTTGGAAACGCTTGGCATGCGACCCGAACAGGAGCCAATACTCATGGACATGATACATGCGGCTGCTTATAAGGAAAACACGCTAGGTTTGCCAAAACTGTGCCCGCCATCGAATCTGGATAGCATTGATCGCAACGTCTTAATGAACTATTTAAGATATCATCATACGCCGGATCGTATGGTCATCGCCGGTGTTGGTGTAAGCTTTTGATCCACGCACCCGCAAGTCCTATGCATCCTATGTGCCCTTCTCTTTCTCCTTAGGTGGATCACGATGAGCTGGTTGACCATGTTACCAAATATTTTGTCGACACCGAGGCCATTTGGATGAACGAAAATCTGACAAGCACAGGGCCCAATCAAGTGGACACATCACAAGCTCAGTATACGGGCGGCTTAGTTAAAGTATGAGCCGATAGGCAAGCATTTCCTGAATACGTTAATGAAGCTCTTTTACACCTTTTAAGGAACATTGTGAAATTCCGATATATGCGGCGGCTGGACTACCGGAGCTGGCGCACGTTGTGCTCGGCTTTGAGGGTTGCTCTCACCAAGACTCAGATTTTGTGCCATTGTGTGTGCTTAACATAATGATGGGAGGCGGCGGCTCCTTTTCTGCTGGAGGACCAGGCAAGGGCATGTACTCTCGCCTCTATACCAAAGTCTTGAATCGCTACCATTGGATGTACAGCGCAACAGCGTACAATCATGCCTATGTGGATACGGGTCTCTTCTGCATACACGGCAGTGCACCGCCACAGCATATGCGAGATATGGTAGAGGTTCTCACACGAGAACTGATGAACATGACCGCCGAGCCGAGCAACGAAGAGCTGATGCGCTCCAAAATACAATTGCAATCGATGCTACTGATGAACCTCGAGTCCCGACCGGTTGTGTTCGAAGATGTAGGACGTCAAGTTCTAGTTACGGGGTATCGCAAGCGACCCGAACACTTCATCAATGAGATTGGTAAGATAATTTAGATATATATATATTCGGAGTGATAACTGAACTATGTGATACACATTCTTTCTCTTCTAGAAAAAGTAACAGCCGCTGATATACAACGCGTTGCTCAAAGACTTCTTAACTCTGTCCCTTCGGTGGCAGCTCGTGGTGACATTCAGAATCTGCCAGAGTTGAAGGACATTACGAACGCCTTGAATAGCAGCGGACGATCGCTTGGACGCCGTCTGTCGCTCTTTAAGTAAACTTTAAGCTTCCCTGACTAAATACGTTGTTGAATTTGCATTGCATTTTGTACCGATAGGCATTCTTGAAATCAATTTGATTGTTTAAATTTACAATTCTTGCTATACGACAAATTTATCTTCCTGATCTTTTTATTTTGTTACCGATTTGTTATTTGATGTGCTCGAGTTAAGTTATAGCAAATTCATATTTGAAATGCAATCGCTGTTCAATGAAATTGAACTAAAGTACAACTCGGAAATAGTGCTGCAACTGGTGTAAATTGTATTCGGTATTGAAAACATTTTTAGCATTTCAATAAAAATGACAAAGAGATTCACTCATAAGTAAAAACAAAATCATTATACCATTTGAATGGGTACAGGGCATAACAAAAACTCAAGTTCTATGGTCAAGCTGTATATATATTATTTAAACAAACTTTATGCAACGATTGCCTTTGAAATTCAATAACTAATTAAAATAAAATGCATATTTTAGGCAAATTAATAGTTACTACTTATATACTAAATATAGGAGCTTTCGAATAGGCATATGGGGGTTATCTATTGCTTATGTTACTTTGTCATCTTAAAGATTATTAAATCTAATTTATATTATAACGATGAGGAAGAAGAGACTGGCGAAACAGAGCCATCCTCTTGACGCGCTCGACGCTTTGGCGTAGTACACGTGTCACTATCTGTATCACTTCTGCTGCTGCTGCTGCTACTACTACTGGAGCTGCTGCGGCTCCTGCTGCCTTTTCGATGCTTTGGCAGATGAACAGGCGCTTGAAATAAAAAGAAGGAAACAAGTCAATTGAAGCTGCTCGCCTGAAGCATTTAAAAGTACTTACAAGTGGCTCTGCCTTGATCATCTTCATCATCATCCTCTGGCAACTCATCACTGGATATATTCTCATGCATGCGATACTGCTTCGGCAAATGCGATTCATCCTCCAGCGGCGCTGCATACTTGGGCTTCTTCACCTTATCATCGTTTGCCTTGTCCACATCATTGTCCATTTCGCTGCCTGTTTGCTTCTTAATGCTCTTGGCAATGACGCGCTTCTGATGATCGAGTTGGGGGAACAGATCTCGGGAGTTCTCCAGCGCTTGCTTTGCTGCATTCATCTCCGCCTGCTGTATGGACGAGCCACTGGCGGTGGCCAAGCGCTTCGACCGAAAATAGACGGCCACCTTATAGACGCGCGTGTTTGTGGGTCCGCTCGCCTCGACCACCTTATAGTAGGGGATGTCCGGCTCGCCGCCATCCATGGTGCGTAATGTTAGGCAACATTGTTGCAGCTTCGACTTGGGATCGTTCCAGTCCTGGTTCATGATGAAGAGCTGCAGTCGCGGAAAGAGACAGACATGACAGAACTGCTCGCAGTAAAGCAGACCCTTATCGACATAGAGGGCGCCTAGAAAAGCCTCCAGCAGATCCGCCCGATCTTTGGTCTTTAGGTCAGCCTTAGGATTGGCATAGACAGCGAACTTGGGCATGCCCAGATCGTCACAGACCACAGCCTGGGTGCGATTGTTGACTAGCGAGGAGCGCAGCAGAGACAAATGTCCCTCATGATGCTCCGGAAAATGTCGATACAAATACTCCGAGCAGATCAGCTGCAGCACAGTATCCCCTAGGAATTCCAGCCTTTGATTCGAGCCAAGCGTCAAGTGCGTAAAACCAATCGAGCGATCCGTAAAGGCGCGTGCCAGCAAGCGGATGTGCTTAAACTTGATGCCAATCGAATCCTCAAATCTGGTCAAATCCTTGAGCACGCGGTAGGCATCGATGCAGCTGCGATCGCCGAGTGGCTCCTGCTCCTGCAACGGATGTTCTGGCAAATTCTTCCATATGGCCAGCAACTTGTCATCTTGCCTAAAGAGAGCATCGGTGAACACTTCATCTGCCACCTTGATACCGCCATCCAAGAGTAGGGCGCCCATCAAAGCCTCAAAGCAATTGGCCATGGCGTGTCGCAGCTCCAGCTCGTGACACAGATCTGAGCCGTGGGCATACAGCATGAACTCTTCCAACTGCAATTTCTTGGCTAGCAATGCCAAATGCTGATTCTGCACAATGGCAGCACGATACGTGGCCAAACCGCCTTCCTCCAGCTCCGGAAACATGAAGAACAAATGAATCGAGCTCAAAAATTCAACCACAGCATCGCCCAGAAACTCAAGACGTTCGTTGTGCGTGATGTTGGATACCGTCTCGTGATCCTTGCCAAAGCGCGACATAATGCTAACGAGAGTATTGATGCCGCGCTTCCTCGTGTTCATATAATGAATCTTACGGTCTCCATATTCTGGCTGTCGAATGCCACAATTTGTGAGCGAGTTCCTCGCGTGATCCGGATTGGTGCCATAGTTCTCTTTGTAGGAAGGATGCGTCAGAGCCAATTGCAGTAAGTAGCGGTTCTTGAACTTGTAGCCAATGCTCTCCTCCAGCAGATCCAAGGACTTATGGAAGCGAAGGTGTCCAGTTAGTACAGGTATAAGCATGGCATGTTGCACTATGTCACACATAATTCCTGTGCGATAGAAGCCCTCCGAGCTGATGGCCACAGTTATATTTCGCTTCATTCGTCCCTGCGTGCGCATCTCTTGCAGCCGCTGCTCCTTGTCCTCCAGCTTGCGTTTGTCCTTGAATGATGGCTTCGACATATTCGCCATTAGATGACGAAATTTGACGTATTCACGCCAAGCTTTCTGATACTCCGGGTTGCCAGCATAGCTCAGCTGAGGCGGGCGTATGCCAAAGTGCACAATCGCTGGATGGGAGATGCCCTTCTCTCGGTCCAAGCACTCGGGTAGATCGGAATTATTTCGGTCCAACTGATCGACACGCAGCGAGCAGGGCTTATAGCCAGGCTTTGTGACCAGCATGCCCTTGATGTAATCTACATACTTTTGCCATTCATGTTGGCTTATGTCGTTCAGGTGCTGCAGCTGCTGCGGTTCCACCAGCTCCGCTGAGTTATCCAGCAGATACTTCAATACCTCGCACATGGCCAGCACTTCTTTGCCATTGTCCGGCAGCTCGCGCACAAAGCGTGGCAGGAAGTGAAAAGCTGGACAGGATTGCTCGACATTCGGCATGAGATTAAAGTCAACAAGCTCCAATAACTCATGGAACAGATATTTAACTAAGAGAAGAACATATTTATATATATATTATTTAGAGGGCGTGAAATGACTTACAGAACAAATCCAATTCGCGAATGGTAAAGTTCTCTGGCATCTTCTCCTCGTCGTATTCAATTGTATACTCAATGTTAAAGCGAATCACTTTGCAGACCGGCAAATCCGTCAGCCGGACATGGGAGAGCAGAGAGAAGCCCTCGAAGAGAAATTCATGCTCATCGTGTTTGATGATTGTCGGCGTTTTGGTCAGGAAGTTCGTGGGCGGCGAAATGGTGATGCGATAATGAAAAAGTTTGCTCGCATTGTTTGTGTCCTTATCGCAAAGTGGGTAGCCCTTCTCGCCCGGATAGATGCCGTGTCGTATGCCGATGCGTCGTGATTTCGCCGAGCAACGACAGAGCGGGCCATCGTTCATTTCGCCTGCATCGTTGTGCCACAGATCGGAATGCAATCGCTGAGGGTGCTCCATCTTGCGCGACAGCTCTTCCATGCAGCAGTCTTGCTCGATCTTGAAGGCATCCTCATCCGAATCCGAATCGGAGCTGGAGGAACACGCCTCCGATTTATGCTTGTGGTTGCAAGCACGTCTTCGCGTCTTTCGCGCAGGCGGCACATAGACGGGCAGCGTCTTCCTCACTCTCTCGGCACGTTCGATGAGCTGCTGCTGGAATAGCTCACAGCGTTTGTGGAGGCGTGGCTTGGCCCTCACCTCGTGCTCGGTCTTTGTGCGCTCGTAGTAGAGTTCGGCAGGCGATGAGCGCACCCAGGATTCGGCAGGCGCCTCTGCTTCGATCAAGGCATTCATTTTCTTTATGTAGTCCTCGGACTTCTCACAGTAGTTTGAACACCACTGACGCAAGAGACGGTCCCGTTCCGTTTCCATCTTGGGTGTGTTTGCCGCCTCGTTGGGCATGCTCTTGGGAATCCTTTGGTTGGCATGATAGGACTGCCGTGGATTATAATACCTCTGTTCATAGCGATTGTTATAGTTATAGCCGCCATAGTTTTTCTGATAATTATTAGGGTAATAGTTGTGACTGGGCGGACGATAATTGTAGGAGTAATTGCCCTGTCTGTAATCAGATCTGGAGTCATAGCCAGAGCTGGACGGCTTGGCTCCGTAATTGGATGGCGGTGCTGCATAGCTCTCAGGATAGCCATAATTCCCATAATAATAAGGAGCTGCGTTGGCTGAATATGTCGGTGGCGGCGGAGGTGCTGCTGCATATGGCGCATAAGCTGTGGCGTCATATTTGCCATAATTCATAGATGAACCTTGCGAATTGTAAGCATCGTTCACACTCCATGGGTGCTGTGCATAATCGAAGTTAGTCGGCGGAGGTGCTTCAATGTTAACCGGTTGGCCATCATGAGTTAGGCCTGTTGGGGGCAATTCTATGGCTTCAGCTGGTGGCGGAGGTGGTGGAGGTTGTGTGGGCACATCTTGCGGCGGCGGCAGAGGTGGCTGGTACATAATTTTCTAGCCAGAGCCCTTTTCAGCTCAACTTCTTCGCGAAAACTGATCACAATAGTACTTTTTGCGGTAGCCCTTGTAGATATGTTTATCCAGGGATGCATAGGTAACTAGACTAGGTTCAGTGGCAAGCTAGTTCGCATGAACGAACTGAGGTGGTCGTTTTGCTAGAGCTGGATGCTTACCGAGAATCGATAACAGGTTGTTCCAACGAACCATACAAGTCTAAACATGCTTTGCTAAACAAACGTATCAAATTTTGTATTATTAATTAAAGAAATTAGCAATATGGATATAAAGGAGGAAGAACACAACCAAGAGCAACCCGTGGAGATTACTCTGAGCAGCTGTCCAGGAACCACGCCCGCCACACCGTTGAGCAAAAACCAGCTGAAAAAACAACGAAAGCACGCCGAGATGCTGGAGTTACGAAAACTTCGAAGAATGAAGGAGCGCGAGCGTCGAAAGGAGAAGCGAATGGAGGCCAAGGCCAAGGGGCTGCCAGTTAATGTGGGTCCGTCTCGCAAGGAGTTGAAACGCCGCCAGATAACGGCAATCGAGAAACAAAGCAGTCCTGACACAATCAGCGTGGCCATCGACTTGGATTACGACGATCTGATGCAGGAGCGCGATGTGGCCAAGTGTGTAAAGCAGTGTCTACGCATCTATACGATTAATCGTCGTGCCACCCGGCCGCTTCGTCTGCACTTTACAGGCATTAAGAGTGAGGGACACATCCACGAATGCTTCAAGAAGAACGACGGCTGGGAGAACTGGCATGTTGACTACCACTTCGATCGCACGCACACTGAACTCTTCGACAAGCAGAAAATGGTTTATCTGACCTGTGAATCGGACACGATATTGGAGAAGTTGCTGCCCGGATACACGTATGTCATTGGCGGCTTGGTCGACCACAATCACTTTAAGGGTCTCTGTCACCAGCGTGCAACAAGTGCGGGACTTCTCACAGCTCGCCTGCCGCTCAGCGAACACGTGGACATGAAAACACGCTCCGTACTGAGCACCTTTCACGTCTTCGAACTTCTGACACGTGTGGCAGCCAACCAGGGATGGACGCAGGCAATTTTGGAGACTATACCGCAGCGTAAGGGCGCCAAAGCTAAGGAGACTAGCAGAGGCATGGAAATTATGCAAACGGATGGGCAAGAAAATGGCAAACACAATGAGAACGAGCAAGATAAAGTTGAGAGATCAAATGAGAGGACGAATGATCTTGGAGAGAAATTAATGACGAGTTGACCCTTATATTGAAGAATATTCCTATTTTGATCCTCTATAAGATTTCTGTATGGCTGTGTGTTCATCAATACAAGAGTACAAGAGCTAGACTTGGAATCTTTTATAAAACAATCGATTATTTTTTCGGCTCCATGGATTACAAATGATACTGAGCTTATCAAGTTGACATTTGTTTGTGTGTATATGTTTGTAAATAAAAATGGACATTGAAAGAAATTAATATTTATTACGATTATTAAAATTGTAAATAAAAATCTTAAAATAATGATTGAAGATTGAAACGTTTGTTATTGTAATTTCTTAAACAAAATGTATTAGTTGCGCTTAAAGCTAAACGAAATATTGTGAATTGTTCGATTAGTTCACATAAAAAGGTAAATTGTTAAAATGTTGCACCTTCAAATAACTTAATTAACTATACATATGTATATATGTCTATTGCTTCCTAAACTATTTGAAGCAGCTGCTCAACATTTTTTTTATATTTGTATATATATATATATATCTAAGTGAAGTCGATTTTAAATTTTACATAAGGCAGCATTATTTTTGCATTTACTTAAATTACAAAAATATAGTTATTTTATTATATGTATATTTATATGTTTTTTTTTTTTTAGCATTTCACTGCTTGCTCAACTTAGCCTAGGTTTATTATATAGTTCTACCTCAAAAGTAAGCTGGCACAAAAATAATTTTGAAACTCGATTTTTTTCAAAAAAGATTTCCCAAGAAAAGTTAAAGCATTTTGCAAACCAATTGAACCTTAACACTAACATTAATCTAAACAACAAATGTTACTTAAACTAGCATACGAATCAGTACGAATCTTAAGATTAAGATCAATTACACAGGCCAACAGAGTTTGGTAGCCAAGAATCATGTTTTAGGTCGTCAAATGTAAGTCAATATACTTGTTTGTATTTTATCTTGTGAAACTCTGAGCTATCTTTACATTAGTTTCGGTGCAGCATAAATATTCTCATTCTTGGTTGGCCTGTGTTATTAGTAGGCACAAAGTTTTTTAAAAAGGGCTTATCAACTAGTTGCCGAACGAACGAAAAAAACCTGCTTTATAAATGCAATATGCAGCTAGCAAAACTAATCTATACATAAAACTATATATATACTGTATATATATAAAATAAAGTTCAGTTAGGGATCACTCTCTAGTAGTAGTTCCCCTAAACAATTTTCATAGGCACATCGATAAGGCAGTCTGCTTCGAGGCGTCCCAGCGTTTTCTTAACACGCAACGCCGTTAAACGCACCGTTGGATTCGGGTGCCAGCATTCCTGCATAATCTTCGCGACGCTGGCTAGCACGTCATCCTCCTGCCAGCGCATCGGTATGGGCGGTCGATAACCTTTTACGCAGACAACGGCATGCATATCATCAAATGTGGGATCTGAAGGCACCACATCATGATATGGCAAGGCATAATCCTCGCAAGAAGTTGTTTTTGTGCCCGATATGGGCGTATAGCAACGTCTGGCGATTTCCCAGAGAACAAGACCCACAGAGTACATGTCAGCACGTTTGAACTCCTCGAATTGTTGTGGATTCAGCGTCTGGTCGAGCACCTCTGGCGCCATGTAGCGACGAGTGCCGACGCGCGTATTCTGTGCAATGTGTATCTCATCTAGCTCCGAGATGTACTTAACAGCCAATCCGAAATCAGCTATAGCGCATTGTCCATTCCGTTTCACCAATATATTCTTGCTCTTGATATCGCGATGGGCTATGGCCGGTTTACCCGGTGTGCCAAAGATTTCATCGTGCAAATGGGCCAAGCCGGAAGCCAGGGAGTAGGCGAGCAGCTGCAGCTTTTGTGGATTGATCACCGATGTGGAGAGATAATCGTGTAGACTGCCCATTTCGTGGTAGTCGGTGATCAATAGCATCTGTGTCCAGCTGCCATTTCCCTTGATATCAGCTGCAATGAAGCCCAAAATATTCTCGTGTCGCATTAGCACAGTTTGATAGATTTCCGTTTCACGAAACCAGGACGCCTCCTCGGTGGTGAAGAAGGTCTTAACAGCGACTCGTTCATCACGCCATTTGGCCAGCCACACCTCGCCGTAGCGTCCCTTGCCAACGAGGCGAACCATTTGAATCTGCTTGGCAATGGTGCGTTGCACCAGGAGCGGAAGACCTGAACCAGACCCTGAGCTTTGTTCGACCAGCTGCGATATCTGAGAGTTGCACATGGAGTTGATCAAGCGTGGTTGCTTGCGTAGCTTGCTGCGACGCTTGAAGACCACGCACAATACGACGAAAAACACAATAAACACGCAGACGATCACAATGATGGCCAGGACTACATGAATGGATTGTTGGCTAACGGGCAGTTCGGGTGGTGGGGTCGTCAGCTTAGGCATGAAATCTGGCTGCAGGTCACGATTGCACAAGTCCTTCTCGTCACAGCAGGCAATGTTCTTGCCATGTAAATAGGGCATTACTGACACTTTGCACATTAACAGTCCGCCATTATCCTCGGGAGGCATGCAGCCAAAGGTGCGCTCCTCCTCATATGTGCCCGTTGTCTCATCGTATACCTCTTCGACGGCGCTGAAACAACTGCCACCTGGTCGTGTCTCGCAGGTACCGTTGCTTACATTGTTCGGGCAGCTGCCATCGCAATAGCAAATCATCGAACGTGCATTTTTACGCTTATCGTGATTTGCTGTGATTGCAGCTGCAATTTCAGGTTCAACAACTGCAATCTCTTCGTATGCGCGAAATTCGGCATTTTGTATTTGCACAATTAACACAAAAACAGAACAAACTAACGAAACACTTCCCTTGCACATTATTAATGATATAACTTGTGCACAGGAAAAACAGATTTTTTATTTTCGTTTATTAGCTTCTTATCTAGAGATGTACGTAAAAAGAACTATCGAGCCACTGATATATCGATACATATTTCTGGTGTACATTCCATATTTGATGATGATGGCATCAAAGAATTCTTTTCCCCAATTAATATAATGCCTAACATTACATTTTTACTATTACTAATGTTACATTTATTTCAACTTCAAATATATATGATTATCAACTCATCTGATTTACAATTGAAAATTACAAATAAAAACTTTATACACAATAGTTCACTGATCTGGTAGCGCTCGTGCAGCACTTTACAACACTTAAGGCACATAATGTTTAGACTCCTGTGTGCTCAACTCCAATACAATGTGAGAATATTTGAACGCAAAATGGCTTTCTACGCAGTGGCAAAAGGCCGAAAAGTTGGCATATATGAAAGCTGGACGCAATGTGAGCAACAAGTGAAAGGCTTCAAAGGTGCCCTTTACAAAAAATTTAAGTGCCGCCAAGATGCAGAGGAATTTATAAATCCTCCAGGAACTAAAGGAACCTACGCTCCACATGAAGTAGCTGTAGCACTTGGACAAAAGGAAGGTCCGCCAACCAGTTGGCAGCCGCAGAAGCAGCAACATGTAGTTGAGGCAAAAGATTACTGGCCCGAAGATATTGATGAAAAACAAGAAGTCACAGATGATGATTTGGTAAATAGAATTTGCAATATTTGTTGGAGTTAAATGCTTACCTATGGTCGCATTAGTTGATGGCCATTAATGAGGTAGAAGGATTTACTGAACAGTCAGGAATCAATCGGAAACGTAAAGCTGAAAGCAGCAGTGCTACCAAATCGAAAATTCCACGACACGTCTCCAATGTGGAAGAAGTCGTCGCACTGAAACAATTCGGAGCCTTTGAGTTTACGATGAATTCCGAAGGGTATGTGATTGTCTACACAGATGGCTCATGTCTAGGCAATGGGAAAAAGCATGCATGCGCCGGCTTTGGTGTCTACTTTGGGGACAACCATCCATTGTGAGTACCTCCTATTCAAAGGAACATAATTTGTTTACTTAATCCCTTGAATCACTTTTATAGAAATGCTGCAAAACCTGTGCTGGGGCGTGTAACCAACAACGTCGGAGAAATTCAGGCAGCAATATACGCTATCAAAACCGCCTTGGATTTGGGCATCAAAAAGCTCAGCATTAGTACAGATTCGCAGTTCCTGATCAATTCCATAACAAAATGGGTGCCCGGCTGGAAGAGGCGTGGTTGGTGCCTTCCAAATATGACACCTGTTAAAAATGTAGCTGACTTCAAAGAATTGGATGAGTTGCTGCAAAATGAAGATATTCAAGTTAAATGGGTGAGTTTTGCTTTAAATTGTTTTATGCCTAACTTATAGCTCATTTCCTTCTTCAAGAACTACGTTGAGGCACACAATGGCATCAAGGGAAATGAAATGGCAGATAAACTAGCACGACAAGGCTCGCAATTATACAAGGAATTAAATTGCAGAGATATTTAGTTTATATTAAACTAATTTTAAGATATATTTAACTAAGCAAGTAATGTTTGCATTAGGATGACAGTTATGAAAAAATTGGAAATGAAGTTGAAGATAATTACCAAAAATACGTGATTTTTGGTATTTTAAGTTACGCGCTTAATTTCTGCCTTAAGTTGGCAGCCCAATAAAATTGACAGTTCGCCTTTAAACAAGTTTGCAGCCTTATTGGCTTTTCGTTTGTCAACACTAACAACAAAAGCAATGTTCTTAAAAACTATTTAGGTAAACAAAATGAAATGCATAACAAATTCGACAATTTCAATATTAATATTCATTGCTGCACTGTCGGTAAACAGCATAAACTGTCATGCGCCGCCCCAGAGCGTTATGCGCATTGAAATGGACCCAGTGGGCATGCATAGGTTTGTCATAAAACAAAAACACATTTAAGCTTAAAAATACAAAGCAAATTACCTAAACAGAAAGCTTAAGTACACCATAGAGTTCGCTGAAGCAATAGCGAACTTGAATTGTGAATATATGATCGCGCAACAGTTGCCGGCGGCCGTTTACATTAGCACCGACGAGCTGGACGATTTGCAGCGTTTCAAAATGGTGAGCCCCATGATACCCTTAATAGTTGATGATCAAGAGTCGGACGGCTAATGTAGTACTCTGTGTCAATGAGATATAAAGACCTATGTTTCTTATGCATAAGCTTATAAACTACTACCAAATGATGCCCTGCAATAATTGCTGGTAGGATATAGACTTGTGCATGAAGAAATAGCCTTGGTTATTATCTCAACTATTTTGAATTAACTGAAGTTCCTTTATAATTAAACAATAATTAATTTATCAACTTAACAGCTAAATGCGAAGTATCCCAAATTCGTAGACGTTGAAATTATAACCGAAAAAGCGAAACCCTTCTCAGTACTTCTACGTGGATCAACAAAGATTAAAGATCCCATACAACTGCCCATTCATTTTCGTTATCATGCAGCGAGTCGTACAACGTAAGACATCAATATCAATATTTACCTTTACAAGTATTCTCTTCATATATATATATATACCTATTACAGCACCTTGGCCAAGGTAAAACTAGGCGCACCTCAACTTTATATAAGCTGTACGAACGACGATAAGCAACTCATTGACAAGGCATTACTGGAGGAATATGATAAGTTTTACTGCCTAGACGAAAGCGCAACTGATTTTGTGGAACAGACCGAAAAGGAGAAATGTAATTGGCAACGATTACATATGGAATTGAGTATAGATAAACCACTGATAGCTGAGATACCTAAAGGCGATGCCAATGCCTATGTTCCAGTTCTTTGTGCCACACTCATCATTAGCTGGGGAGCTACGGTTTGGATTATGCTGACCACTCGAAAAGCAGCCAAACGTATTAATAAACAAATTGCTGAGGAAGAGCTGCAGGAGGAAAAGCTTGAGTAATGCCCTAACGATCGAGAATTTATATGCATTTAGGGCTCTCGTGTGATAATTGCCGCCAGACTAGACTTATAATACTATAACTTTATTTGTTGACACTTGTAAATATTGCCGTTGAGATAAATGCTTGAAGACTCGCGATTTTCAAATTGCGATTCGCTGGGACAAATGCCATGGGTATCTGCGAGGGTTGACTGAAAGTTACGTGATATTATCTCCAGCTAGTTAATCCTCGCTGGTGCGAGTTGAAAGTTGAAGGTAGTTAGACCCAAAGAACAACAAATGATTATGAATTGTAAAAATAAAATAACAAAAACTACCCGAACCTAATCATAATTTGCCTGTTAGGCTAGCTTTAATTGAAATTACACATTGATTTTAAATGATTTTATTTTCTTAATTTGATAACTTTTCGTTCTGCCCTCGTATGGTTATATATTCTGATTTACCATTGCCATGTTTATAGCCCGTGTCTTAAAAGTAAATTTTTTTCTTGTTTAAACTGTCTAATTAGGGCCTCAATATGATCAAAGAAGGTTTATGAGTAAAACATGCCTATTTTATACCTCATAGAAGTCGGGAACAGAGTCGGAAGTATAACATTTATAGAGATAATTAACACATTCATCTTGTTAAGATTTGTATGAATATCTAACAAAATACCTCTCAAAATTCCATGTATAGTAAACTGTAATAAAGTCAACTATACCACCTATATATGACTTATAAACTAACTTAGTTGGAGGAAACTTGTTTATAGGCCAGGAGACATATCTTTTATTATATCTGTAAAACTATTATAATGCTATGCTAGACTTAGACTAGGTCTATATTAGAAAAGTATATATACACGTAGAAGCTTAATAGAACTCTAGATCAACTAAATTTAAAATCGTTCTTCTTTGCCTTGTTTTGGAGTCAAGGTGTTTGAGTCGATTTGCAGATTGTTTCGCAATGTTATTGTGCTGGACGTATTGGACGGTTCGTTCCATGGCTGAACCGTAGCTTTGCCAAAGATTACGAATATCGTGTTGCAGACCAGATAGACGCCGCCGGTGATGAAGAATACCACACGCCATTGAATTGGATCCTCTTCGTTGGATACTATGGCACCCACTACCAATGGAGCTACGATTGATGTGACTCCAGCCAAGCCATTCGTAACACCCATCATAGGGCCCGCAAAGTTCGGCGACAAGTCCATATGATTCACAAGGTAGCCACAAAAGCAGGCGGCATTGATGCCCACAGCTAAGGTGAGCAGCACGATGGCCTCCGTCTTCTGTTTAGCCGACATATAGCCAAGCCCAATCAAGCAACCCATCGGCACCCACTGACCAATGGAGTTGAACAGTTTACGAGACGTCGTCACCGTCAGGGTGCCTCGATTGATAAGCAAATCCGAAATCGGACTCACCACAAAGCAGAGTATGCCCATGGCAAAGTAGGGCAACGAAGATAGCAAAGCATTCGACTTGACGTTCAATTTGAGCACGCTGCTCATATAGGTGGGTATCTCTGTTAGGAGTGTGTAGAAGCCCCAGGTGAAGCCGCAATGAGCAGCCAGCAGGCCATAGAAGGCCGACGATCTGAAGATCGATTTCCATGGTATAGCGAGAGACTGAAAAGCAATTTATACATGTATTAGTAAATATATAAATATGAGTACGCGAGCATACAAGTCGTGCAATTATGATTTGAAGAGTATCATCTACACTCACCTCTCCGGTATTATTGCTGCCTGTTAGATTCTCAATGTATTCCCGCTCGATTTTGCTAATGTACTTCGCTGTGGCCGGTTCATTGGCGCCCTGCCAGAAGAAGAGCAGCGCCCAGAACACGCTTAACCCGCCCGATATATAGAACAAGCCCGGCCAGCCCATTACAGATTCGAATATGTGGCCACTACTGACCAAAATGACAGCCGTGCCAAATTGGGCGCCCGAATAGGTGCCCGTGGTAAGGAAGCCACGCTCTGTTCGTGGCACCCACTTGGAGAGCAGCGTGTGCACACAGGGGTAGACGCTGCCCTGGACGATGCCAGTTAGCACGCGCAGCACGCAAATGTAGATCCAGCTACCTTCTGCGGCCAACGGATGAAAGAAGCACAAGACGCCGCCGACAGCCGTTGACAACGAAATCACATATTTGGCGCCAAACCGTTTGGCCAACAGACCTGCAAGATAAACAAATAAACTCAACTGGGTGGCAACGAAGGTCTAGTCAACTATGTGGCAGCGCTAATTGTGCAGCATTGCAAATTATGGTTCTTGTTGCAAAAATTCCAATTGACTTTCTGGCAACGCGAAATGCGAATGGTGCGAATGGCTGACAGCACTAGAAACTAACGGTTAGTATTAAGCTAAGACGGAATTTTTAAAATCAAGCGAATCTTAATCATGATTGTGGGAAGTATACTAGCTGCATGCAGTTGCACTCACCTGACGGCACCTGGGACACCACATAGCCCCAAAAGAAGCTGCTCAGTATTAGCGACTTGTTGGACGTATCCCAACTGTAATAAGGAGCACCAGCTGTTGGCTGTGTCATTGGTACTATGGCGGCCGAGATGTTCACCCGCTGGAAGTAGTTGATCATCATGCCCACAAATAAGAAAATGGCTTGCAAATGGCGAGCGCCAAATTTGCAGGCTGAAGGAATCAATGAGAAGATGTTTGTCGATCATTACTCGTTTGTCTTTTGTTATTGGTCATTTACTAGCTAAATGTCTTAGTTGAGCTCCCATTAAGAGTGGTGTCCTCTCGTTGCTGTGTGAGTAGACCATATTGTGATCCTATGGTATGATTTCGATGCGGCTTTACTTATTGACTGGTCGATGAATTATGCCAATATTTGTTATTCAGTTAATATTCTACTAAATCCTAGACTTTATTTTTGCACGCATTCAAATTGTGTTTCAAGCGCGCTCTGATAGTAAGCGCGACGCTCAACAGCTTTTATAATTAACAACTATTGTGTCATTATCATTACCATTATCATTAACGCAAGTCAATGCAAATGCAATAAAAAACAAAAGGCTGATGGAAAATTTAACACGCACAGTGGCGTCGGCGAAAGGGAAGCCAATCGAGAATTGTAACTCTATGAAATGAAATATATGTATGCACATGTATACATATATAGGCCGTATCAGAAATATAAAATAAACAAAGATAATCACAGTGTAAATGTTATTATTTGAACATGAATCACTTATCTTTTCGCTATCATCCACATATATACAAATATTTATGGAATATTACTTCCAGATAGATATTTGATATACGGCTTAGGCTAAAACCAGAATAGTTGAGTTAGAGCAGGTCTGGCTAGACAAAATCTAGCAGTAATTTTTATGTATTCATATCTATGTTTATTAAACCAATTTATGTAGTGTATTGGCATGGCTAAATTCGAGGCTTTGACTGTCCTAATTCAGTTCTAAGACTTGTGAATGTTGCATATATTCTCATCTATGTATTCATTCGAGCTGATTAGGTGTGCTTGAAAATGTTTTTAAACTATCAGCTTAATTACGTCACCGAACGAATTAGCGCCGAGCATCTGCAGTTAATTACAATAAGTTACTGTTAACCAATTGACTTGAGCATGTGGTGGGTTATGTTTTTATACCCCGAACCCATTTTCAATGGGAAATCAGGGTATAATGGTTTTGAAAAAAATATGTAACAGGGAGAAGGAGGTGTGGCAAACTTCACAAAGTATATATATTCTTGATCAGGGCGAAGAGCTGAGTCTCTTTAACCCTGCCCGTCTGTATCTCCGTCCATTCGTATTCCGCATGTATGAGCGTGTCGATCTTAGAAGGTATAAGAGCTAGAGACTTGCAATTGTTCTTTTCTAGGTCCGTGTACATCACTCGCATATCGAGTTTTTCTCCAAAAAACCTTATCGAAAATAAGTTATTATATTATATCTCCTACACCTTTAGAGAAGTCATAATTATATTAGATTATATGTATTAGATCAGATTATATGTATTATTTTAAATTTCGATTTTATATTTAATTATAATTTAATTATTGATTGATTGATATTGGTCCAGGGGATCTCGTAGTCGCGCAGTCTCGAATAGAGCTTTCTTACTTGTTTAATTTTGAGTTTCAGTTTTGCATTTAAGAGGCCATTTCGCGAACCCATATATTATAACAATGCATTCAATTTAAAAAAAAAAAAAAAAAAAAAAAAACCAATATGCAATGACTAATTAACGGTGCAAGCAGTGCATTGACAGGCATAAAACATACCTCTGCCTTGCTTTCAAGATGATGTTTGATGTGCTTGTAGAGCACCGGCAACAGTATAGCACGATAGACGATCGGTAAACACACTCTTAACGTACCTCATAACCGATAACGGTCGGCAATTCGCGATTAGCAAAATTGAAAATATGAGCATTGGTAAAATGCCTCTGAATTGCGTGGTCGAAAGGGAAAGATTATAAAAAAGAGATACAAAATTTCGTCTTGATATATAACATAGTACCAGATGGAACCACAGAAGCAGCCCCTTCGGAATTGATTCGGAAAAAGGCGCCAAAGCATTGGATCTGCCTGAAGACAAAGCTGTGCTGACAAATGTCTTGTGCCCATATAAACATAAGCTGACACTCACGTTTGTTACAACCGAGTACGTCGTAGCCAACATAAAGGAAGCTAGAGCGAGAACCGATCGTGTTCAGGACACGGAACGACGCGTGAATAAATGAAGTATAATTTGGGAAGAAACTAATAATTGTTTTTATTTAAACACGGGTTATTACAAAGCTTTTTCATATATGGGTCTATATATTTGCTTATCAACTGAGAAGCTGCATAAACAAAATGTCATACAAGTATAAGAGTGTCAGGGTATAATGAGAGTATAAGAGTCTAGCTTAATTATCAACAGGCAGTTGATGCCCTCTTTCTGCTTATGCGTATGTCTGACTTATAAAAGTGGCGACTCAAGGCTTTATACATGGCTATATATATAATTGGCTCTTCGAGACGAAATGTACGAGCCTTTGAAGTTATATACATACATTTTTATAAACCAGCATAATAGTATGAAAGTTTAAGGGTATGAGCGTATAAGAGCTTAAGAGTGTGGGTCTAAGAGTTAAAGAGGATGATCTTAAGATCGACAGATGTCCGCTCATCTGTATAAGAACTGAAGCAAATGACTACAAAATTGAATAGTAATCAGGCTTTAATTTCGTCACGATATTGATTAAAATCGATCAGTTCAATTGTATAAAATGGCATCTGATTAGTAAATAAACGGTATCTTCTGGTCGAGCATTATAATAAATAAAAACAAATAAAAGAGATTGATACGTAGGAATCGTTCCGCATTACGTTCAGTTATGACTAGACGAACTCAAGTTCTTCAGACAGCAGCGCGAATCAATAACCTCTTCCAGCTGATTACAAACTGATTTTGTTTTCTAAGAGTGCTCAATGAACTGGTGTTTTCTTATGCATTGCTGTTTTTTTTTTCTTCTTATATGAAACACATTTTACACTTTATCTAATCAATAGAAGATTAGTTAAAGATTTGCCTTTCAATTTGAATCCCTTTTTAATGACATTTCATTGACAAAATTCAACTTACGCTTTGTGCACTTGTTCGTCGTAGGTTCGTAGCTCATGTTCTCAGAAAAATACTTTACTAGAACTTCACGTCGCTTCTGTTCGACTGAAACATGAATTGGCTTCACCTGTGCCTTTTATACGGCCGCCAAGAATTCATTTTCACTCTGATTATCTGTGAATGCCCGATTTGAGATAGCAGCTGGGTCCGTGTTTAACTTTAGTCATTATCTTGACTATTAAATCATAAAGCAGACACACAAATAATTGCGATTTATCTTATTACTAATTGCAATTTAAATATATTACTGTGGTTTATTATGTGTCAAAGATATAAGCATTGACATAAACACGTTTTATGTCCTTATTATTAATTTATGTTTTATCCGCTAATTCGCTTATAAATTATTTTTTATTATTTTTACTGCAGCTCATATTTTAAGTATTTGTAGTAATGTTTTATCTTATCTAAATCAAATTTAAGCTGGATTCCCTGCTGGAAGTGTGTAATTTAGTAATTTAAATTTCCGCAGAAATCTGTCATTAAACCTAAACCTTAACACCTAGAAAAATTCCGAGTAAACTAAAAAACACAACAAAAGAAGTGCAACGCATTTATTGTTTTATCTCATACCGATAAATAACTGCATTAAAATGTTTTTAAATGAATACAACAACTAAGTATGTAAATATCCATAATCTGGAGAGTCCCCCATTTGAATTCGCTGTTCGAAACGCGCCATTTACTTGAGTAGTTTAACAACACACCTGATGCACACGCGCTATCCAGCACTACGATTTGATGAAAGTTCAATACACTCACTCTGCCTCCATTTTCTTTTCGTTTTCTCTTTTATTTCGTTTGGCTGACTCTTCATGACGCCTAAGCGCGTAAGTGACACAAAGTGCGTAAGATCGGTTCAAATGAACATTACTTTAAACATTATAGTACATATAAATATAACCCTTCAACTAAAATTTTGTATATTAAAAGTCTCATGTTTTTTGTATATTTGAATTTGCGCCATTCTTATGACAGCTCTGTCAAGACTCCGCACACATTATCCAGCACTCGCTAGCAAGAAGTTTCAACAGGCATTGCCAAACACTGTTTTATTATTTTGTTTTGTGTTACATTTTGTAAAAAATGTCGACCCGTTTATCGTTTGGCGATGATGATGCCGGCACAAATAATGTGCCCCGCATCATGACCTTCCGTCCCAGCTACGAGGAGTTTGTCAATTTCGCCGAGTACATCGATTACATGGAATCACGTGGAGCACATAAGGCTGGCTTGGTCAAAATAATTCCGCCCGTGGAGTGGAAGCCGCGTCGCTCAGGCTATGATATTGAGAATATAAATATGACAATACCTGCCCCAATTTGCCAGGTGGTAACAGGGTGAGTGAGCCTGGACAGCGTGAGGCATAAAGTTCTTCAACTTACTTGTGTTGTTTGTAGGGCTCACGGACTTTATCAGCAAATAAATATACAACAGCGTCGCCAGATGACGCTTAGACAGTTCATGGAGAAGGCCAACTCGGAGCTACACCAAACACCAAAGCACTTCGACTACGATGATCTAGAGCGCAAGTACTGGAAGAATATCACATATATATCACCGCTATACGCAGCCGATGTGAAGGGCACATTGAGCGATGAAGATTTGGATGTGTGGAACATCGGGAGATTGGACACCATATTGAATCTGGTGAATACAGATTATGGCATTGAAATCGACGGTGTCAATACGGCATATCTGTATTTCGGCATGTGGAAGAGTTCCTTTGCCTGGCACACTGAGGACATGGATCTATATTCGATCAACTATTTGCACTTTGGCGCACCGAAAACTTGGTATGCAATACCTCCGCGCTACGGCAGACGCTTGGAGAAGTTGGCGAATGAAACCTTCGTGGAGAACTTTCAGGAATGCAATGCCTATTTGCGCCATAAGATGACCATGATCAGTCCCAAAGTCTTGCGCCAACATAATATACCCTATAATAAGATCACTCAAGAAGCTGGGGAGATTATGATAACATTTCCCTTTGGTTACCATGCTGGCTTTAATCATGGCTTCAATGGTGCCGAGTCCACGAATTTTGCCTCCAAACGCTGGATTGAGTATGGCAAGAGGGCAAGCATCTGTAAGTGTCGTAGCGATATGGTTAAAATATCAATGGAAACATTTGTCCGGCGCTTTCAACCGGAGCGCTATGATAATTGGCTGAAGGGCGAGGACTATGGCTGTCATCCCGAGGAGCCCGGCAAGATCTGCGCCGCAGCCCCACCCACCATCAATGAATATAAAATAATTGAGGAGAGGTGAGATAATGAGGCTGCTCCAATTCCTAAATACAACGAAATCCCTTTCCATTTTAGCTCCCAGGCAACCAAAGCAAAACATGTGCATCGACAGAAACGCGGCTGCTCCTTGGCCGATGTGAATGGCAACTCGGATGTGGAGGCGCCGGCCGAGGAGGAGGAGGATAAGATCAGTGTCAGCAGTCGAAGCAGCTGCTCCAACTTAAAACAAGCTGTGGTCAAGCTACGTAAGCTGCCCTCCACCGTGACTGATGCCCAGCCCTCAACGCCCGCATCGCCCAAAGAGAAGTATGACTTCAATTCGGTCGCTGTGGTGCGTGTTAAACGACTGTGGAACGCTCTGCCATGCGAGAAGCCAGGCACCAATCTTCTCCCGAATGGCATTGTGAAGAATACGAAACGAATGCGTTTCCAGACAAAGGTGTTGACGCTAGACGACGAGGATTAGCAGGAAGCATTTCCAAATGAAGGCACAAATGGGGATATTTTTAAGTGTCAGCCTCTGCAAGGCTGTATAATTTTAAACCACGCAAAAGGATGCGGACTATGACTAGTTGCTGTTCAAGCAACAAAACACGATTTTACTTTAAAAGCTTTGACGATCTCCATTGTTAATAGTTTTATAAGCATGCCACAATCAAAGAAACATATAAACATAACCTACCTATAATACTAGTCTAAGGAATAGACGTGTACCTAAAATAGTTTTGAATAATAAACTATGAGCTATGGAAGCATGAACATCAAAAATATATGTACTATATACAGTCTAACTGGCCATTGAAACGTATGAAATATACTTATATTTAGACATGGGTCTGATAAAGAGTGTCAGATCCACGTCCACAGAGTGTATCGATGCTTCAAGTTTGGAAAATACGTGCATTGTGGCTGGCAAAGCCATCTATCTCAAGCTCTAAAGCCTTAAAACTTTTTAATATATTTCTAATATTATTTGATTAATATTTTTTTTTTTATTATTATATTTTCCCTTCTGAATAATTGAATTTTTTAATATGTTTACACATTTAAGTATGTTTTGTTTATTTAATTTGCAACGCTCCGATCGTCAAAAGTTTTGTTGCATTTGCCGATTTATATAATTAAAAAAAAAACACACACACACAAGAGTTATTAAATTAAAAAACAGTTCAATAGGTACCCAAAAACTTTGCGATATCACTAAAACAGGAGGAGATGGGGGCCCGATTTTAAACGTATCGTTTAAATAACTGCTTCAACTTTTATATTTCGTTTCGATTGTAGAACTTAACATTTGTCTCTCCGTAATATATATTTATAAATGTATGTATGTATGCATTAATGTATGTATGAGTGTGTGAAAGAAATTATAAAAATGTAATGAACTAAAAGTAAAACTCATTAATTATTATGTTTATAGCTGAATGAATTGAAGAGCTACATGAATTTTTTCTCTGTGCTTGCACATTTCTATAAATGTTGTTTTTTTTTCCTTTACACACTTGAAAGAAATATGGGGTAAGTGGGGCGGAGGGCATATTCGCAAAATTCAAGAAGTCTTAGAATGATTTTATATATTCAGTGTGAAATGCAACGCATTCTAAATGCGTAAATCGATGAGTGAAATTTATGGAGGGGGAGAAAGATCTTGGAAAATATTGGCAGGCTTCTCTAATCGATATCTCCGACTTGGATATCTTTTTCTAGTGTGGGGCTGGCAAAATATATATATATAATTTTGGAACGCATATATATATATAGTTATAAATCTATATAAGATGAGCTTAGGCTAGATAGCTATAGGTGTCTTTCGCTCCCTCCATGCGTTCCAGATATTCCTTCTCAATCAGTATATCAATGCACTTCTTAATAACGGGCACATTCGGCTTAAATCGCGTCGACAGCTGGTTTAGTACCTCCGATATAAGATTTGTATGATTGAGACGTTTGCGCATTTTCATGATGCGTACGATCGCCGCTTGAATCAGAAGTTTGCGATCCTCCTCAATGTGTTTGGTGACAGTCTCCTGCTCCACTTTCAACTCAGTCTTCAATGGATGATTGATATTGATGCGACGCTTCTTGCTCTTATAATCCAAATACAATTCGACTGTTGAGTCGGGTGTCAAGCCATTTTCGCTGGAAGCTGAGGTCAACAGTTTGGCCTTGAGGAGTATTTGCAATACCTAAAAAGAGAAACGTTATTAATACACATACATATTATACACGAATCACTTCCTTTCTGTCAACTATCATACTCTACCTGTATCAAGTTCTCCAGCTGAGATTGCGTGTTGTCGCATAGCTGCTGCACTGTGAAGCTGAGCTGATCATTGAATTGCAACAGCACCGACATTTGGAACGTGCTCACTTGGAGAGTATAGACCGAATTGCTGCGACTCACATTCATTATCAGTTCACCCTTACATTTGTGATATAGCCAGTTCAATTTGCGACCCGAATGTCGTGCCGAATAGAATATGGTAAACTGTTGCACCGATCGCTCCAATTCCGAGGGCAATAGAAAGTTGTTATTTTGCGTGAAGGGCCATGCGTTGGTGGACAGCACCTCGATGCCAAAGTCGATTTCCGATGTTATATTTTGTGTCTTCAGGTACTCCTTAAAATAGGCATTCAAGTCTTTGGACAAGCCAATGTCCTGGAACATGCGCTGCAGCTTCACGGTGTATTCATAGCCGCATGTCTGCTTCAGCTTGGAGATCATCATTGCCTCAGCATCGTCCGATGCAGACGAGTGGCTGACTAACCGCTTTGCCAGCATATTTGAATAGTACTTCTGGAAGACATCCTTATCCTCGATATATTTGAAGACGACCATCACTTGATTTAGATTATCCTCTAGCTCCTTATCCTCAGGGTTCTTCGATGACTTCTTGAGCAATAGATCGCAATACTTGGCCAACAGCTCGGGCGATTTGCCAGCATTATTTGGCTTTGTCACCACATTTGAGTTAATGAATTTGCCGCACGCCTTGTCCAACGACGCCACGAATCCGTTGTTATTGTCAAATGCCGTTAGGACGAGCGCATTATACTTTTTGTGTGTATCGAGTATGGTTTGTACATAAGTCTTCGGATCGTTGGCCGCATCGCTCGTGCAACACTTTTCAATAGCTTCTGTGCCCTGTTGCAATATGTGATCTTCCAGTATTTTCTTCAATTGCTCCAAATTTTTCGCCGACAACGAGACCAGAGAATACATTCGTTTCAGGTCATCATTTCTGTCGGCATTCAATAGATTCTGGAACTCGGTGTGGAATAATCTCAAATGTTTATCAATCAGAACCTAGATAATAAAGGGGAAAACATTATTAGTTTAAGCAATATCAAGGTAGATCTATAGATCTGCATTTAGGACAATAGTATAAATTCCTTAGAGCATATGAAACATGTGAAACCCTTGGGGTTGGGATTCAAGTGATTCATTTAGAACGCTCATATTTAAATTTTACACTATGCGACACACACCTGTTCACATGTGGATTTTAATATATCTGACGTTGTCTCGTGCAGGTAGGAAAGAGCATTCTTTGACTCGGGACCGCGAACACGTTGCTTCTCCTCTTCGAGACGATTCTCGACGTGTTTCATGTATTCGGTGACCGTGTTGGTGGATAGGAACGCATCCGATTCCTTCTCGTAGAAGGCGTACGTATCGGCTATGAACTTCGCTTCGAAGTTGTCTTTATAGACCGATAACTTGCGTTCGGTGCCATCGCTGTCGTCCTCATTGAAGCTCAACTCCACATAGCACTCGATGACATCCCGGACGAGGGCACGATTGATTAGCTTGCCATTTCGTTCCTCCTCAATGGATTTGAGTATCGCCTTGGTCACCGGCTCGTTGAGCACCTGGAAGAGATGACCCTTCCAGGCGACAAGAGCCAGTCGATAGATCTTATAGATGCCCTTCTGGCCCTCCTCGCACTCACGCTTCACCCAATTACGATTGAGATAATTGCAAATGCCATCCAGGACGGTGCTGGAAAACTGATATGATTTCCATTGTCGTGTATAGCGTGACAGTAGAACCTCTTCGCCTCTAATCGACTGAAAGGTGGTCAGCAGATCTTCCAAATAGTTCTTCAGGAAGATCTCCAAGCGATCGTACAATTTCTTGCCCACCAACTGAGCACCGCCAGCCTTGCCGCTGCTGCGTCCACTCGGCGCGGCGCTAACGCTCGTGCAATAGTCGTAGACGTGCGTATAGAAACGCATATACTGTTTGCGAGTTAGCGATTTTTCATGCTCGAATATTTGCCGTATGCCCCCTTCCAGCTCGTTCCATATATCATCCAAATTGACCAGACGCTGTGTAGTTTGAGAATTGCTCGATCGATTCATTTTGGCAGCCGATGGCAAATCTCGTTTGCCTTCCAACTGTTGTCGATGTTGCTGCTGTTGTTGCTGCTGCTGCTGCTGCTGTTGAATGACAACTGGCGCATGCGACTGGGACGTGGATTGACTGTCCTGATTGCGTCGTTTGGCTGCTGATCTTGTCTTGGGTGTTTTGGTCGGAATTTTGGCAAATCAAGTGTTTACAATTTATGGGTGAGATATAAAATGTCTGTCTATATATAAATATATATATATAAATCAATCTGCAAATAAACGGAAAATTATTTAACTAAAGTAGGCCAAGAACTTTTAATTAAAACAAAAAATAAAACACAATTGAAGAATTACTTTTGCATATCAACCCATAACAGCTATGCTCTACTCTGTAATTAGGCCATTCTCTTATTTGTGCATGTACTTATACATATATAACTTCACAAACCAAAAATAAATATACAGCTGTAAATATATACTAACAAATCCAAACCTTACTTTAACTTCCAAGCAATTGCTTACAAAAAGTTTTTCAGCACATTAGTTGTGTGCGCTTAATACCCGTTCTACTTATTTTAAAGGGTATAGCGCATAACAGTATACAGTTATATGGCTAGAGTGCTCGTGTGTGTGAGAGCTTATGCATATATTGGGGCTTAAAGTAAAGCATGATACAAAAAAAATGTAATACGATATGGCAACTCCGAAACTTACAAATAACACAAAACAGTAAACAAAAATAATACTGAATACCCTTGCAACACATACATACGCATGCATCCACACGTACACACACACGCACACACCTAAGCATGCATTTTAGTATGCAAGAAAAAGTGGTATTGCATGTGTAGTGTGAATAGGCATATTTTAACTTCCTGTTAAAGTAAACATACACACGCACGAACGCACATATAGTTACACATACACTCACACAATATGTGCATAATTGGTCTAATAAAACATGTTTTATTACAGCAGTCTGAACACAAGTGTTTATTCATATAATTTTCAGCACAAATGATTTGGAAAATTAGCAATCTAGCATTTTTCACTGTCGTTTAATCATTGACGTCGTGATTTCCCTTTTGCAGCACACACACGTACTTTTTCTTCATCTTTTGTTCGCCATTTTCACAGGCACACACACAATTTGCTAATATGTTGAGTCTAACGATTTCGATTAATTTACCTGTTTTCAGTAGTTGTTTATTGCTACGCTTGTATTATTAATTTTTATTTGCAATGTTTTTAATTTTAATTTAACTAAATTGTCGATTTTTTACCGTTTGTACAATTCACTTTTTCCAACTAAAAAAAAGCTACGTGCTGCCAGACTGTGCTAAACATTGCAAAGTACATGCAGGCACTGTGGCATCACTGTAAGCAAGAAAGTTGGCTGCACTGCGAAAGTGAATCGATAGACAATCTTGCAGCCCCAGTCCTATCGATATTTTAATACGAATTTCTGGAGCCCTAGTTAGTGTAAATAAATAAGCAAATCAAATAAAAACAGATCATCAACATTTTGTATACGTCAGAAATATTTGCGAGCTGGTTTTTAATCCTTGCCCAACGCAAATTAAATTAAGAATACTAATAGATGGAGTACACAGTGCAATGTTGGCAGCTATGGCCAGCGGCTTTCTTGTTGACGTTGTTGCTTCTCCAAAGTGATGCGGCGCCGGAGGCTCTCAAATCAGCGCCAACAACAACAGCAATAATATCAAGTAACTCTAATACCAATACTAGATTGCTAAGGACCGTTAAAAAGGATCAGGCACCAGTCTCCATATTGCCAGCGACACATGAATTGGGCGTGTCACACGCAACTGCGGAATCCTCTACAGATAAAGTTGTCGTCATCAGTGAAAATCCTCAGAAGCAAGGAACAGTTGTCGTTCCAGGCAAATTGCCCGAAGAGGATGTGCACATTGAACGTTCAAACAATGATTTTCCCGATACATACGTCGCTGTCTTCTATATTCTAGTGGGCATAACAAGCTCTGCCCTATTGCTGCTGATCGTACGCATTTATCGGTACGTATTAAGAGGCTCCCAATCAGCTGGCAGGTACTGTAAAGCTGGCAACGCATACGATACTGTTCGAGCTTCAGTTAACAGCTCTAAAAGTCAGCTTAAATTATCATCGCTAGTATGACAGTTTATCTGTGTTTACCGTTATATAGATATAATATTGTATACTAATATTTTAATATGTTATCAGTTTATTAGTTCAATTTATGTAAAAGCTACGCTTTAACCTCATGTAAACTCTTATTGATAATGTTATCTTTCCATTTCTAGTCTACGCTTATCTCGTGCTGAGCGCAAATACGGCGTGCAAGGCGATCGAGCCAATCAGGAGTTAACGCCGCTCCCAATGGCTATCGAAGATGTAAATAGCGACGAGGAGGAGGATCAAACACTATTCGAAGTTAATAGGCAGAACATACGCATATTATGAAAGCCATCACAATGATTCTCATTAAAAACAGGAAAATACAACTTGCCTTCTCAGTTGCTCATGCAGTATCTATTATAATTATAATTGTAACATGTTTTTTAGTGTATCGTAGTTACTAACAAGATGCTTACCAGTTAAAGTTTGCCTTAAGATTTCTTCGTCGCATTTTTCTCAAAAAAACAAAACAAATTTTGTGATACCAAAAGTTATTTATATAAGAGTTCGATAAACGAAAAACAAAATATTCTACATACATATATGCAAGAAGTATATACAAATCTGTATCTATATATACAGTTACAAAAAAAAATCGTTAAAAAATAAATGTGTGTATTAGAAAAATATTAAATAAGTCTTTTTTCCATTAATATTGCTTTATTTATTGATACACAAATTTACACTTGTTTAGCTCAGACTTAAATCTAATACAATAAGCATACATATATGTATATATAATGGACGATTTTATAAAGTTCCTTCTGCACTTTTACAAAAAATCACTTAACGCCTAAGATCACAAAAATAATTTATTAACAAATACTGCGACTGCATGTTACCCCCCCAAAATTAATAGTAGTGTATTATAGTGAGGAGTAAACTAGGGCTAAATACTAAAAATTAGTTGTTATCGATTTTGTTTTGTATAGCTGCTTAATGCAAATCTATCGATTACTACGGCACTTCAATATTTTTGTAGTTTATGCTAATGCTCAGTTAAATTGGGCCGACAGACTATATCATGCTGCCAAACATGCGTTTGCCGCGCGTTAATACCAAACTGACAACCATAACGGTTAACAGAAAGAATACGAGACTTAGAAATGTTGTTATCAGGCGACATCTTTGGCGGAATTTCTTCTCCTTTTCCATTTTCAAGCGCAGCTGCTCGGCGCGCGGCAAGTCGAGCGTAAAGTCGGATTCGGGTCGAGACGATGGCTGCAATAAAAATAAATATATATCAATAAAGATCAATGTATTTGAAAACTAGTCTGTTAATCTTAGATCACTTAACATAAATAGTCTACGCTGTTAACATTAGTACTGTGTCGCGTGCGTGTGACGTGACTAAGAAGGACAAGAATAAGTTATTGACCCTCTTTCTGCTAATAGTAACATTACTTATTTAATATAAATAGGTTGCACAATTGACGACAGCAGTCTATAACATACATACATAGTAAACTTAACGTGAATAGGCTCTACTGTTAACATGATATGGAAACCCAAACGAACCGTGACGTCACTGACAGAAGAACAGTAAGTTATTGACCTCACTCCCACTCTCACTCTCACTAACAAGGTCATTTTTGTATACAAAGGTCTTGTTGCTAGTGCGATCATGTAAGCCTATGCGAGTGACGTCACTTAAACATCTCGAGTACCTAGTAAACCTAAAATATCCATTACAGCTCTTATATAAGCTTAATTAGCTAATTAACATTTGGCGTTGAAAACTTAACTCTTTTATGTAAATCGATTATGCACGAGTCAAAAAATGTATGAGTGTGCGTTTTGTTAGGTAGGGTCAGTCAACAGCAACGATTACGAAGATGAGGAAGGTGACCGCTGCTTGGTTAGCTGGTTAGCTAGCTAACTGACTCGCTCGCTGGCTGACGATTGGTTTGACATTGATGCCGTCGTTGATCTGAATTAAATATTTTTTTCTTTATATTTTAGGCTAAGGCCCTCTTGCTCCTACTCTGCTTGATTTATGTTTGTTAAGCATTTGAGCGCGGCTACAAATTGTTTAACATAAATCATAGCAAAAGTATTGCACATTTTATAAACACGTACATTTTTGCAATAGCTTCAAGGCGTGGCACAACACAGACACTGAAAAAGGGCGCAACGCATACAAATTTGACCCACTAAGCGGACGCTGCCGCTGTTGTTGTATTTTGCGCATCTTCAAGTTTTTTCTTGTTGCCGGTTTTACAATTTTTTAGCGACACAACCTTGAAAATCGTATGTATGTATGTGTGTATATGGTACAATATTGTTAATGTAACAGGTTTCTTGATTCTCATGCAAAATGTTAAGTAATTGATGCAACCTCTTTAAATTATACACACTTTGACGACTAAATACTAAATAAAAATACTATACTTAGGCGGGAACAGTTTAATAATGAACAAACACTTTTTGCAACCGGATGTTAAATTGAAAGCGACAAGATTCTATAATAGCTCAATTATGATCGACTAAATTCCGCAGATATCCAATTTCAATAATTTTGGCAAGTGAAAGTTTTGCGCATATGCAATATAGTCATTAAAAGGGCATTCAATTTTCGTTTGAGTGCTCACACACAAACACAGAGAGATACACATATGTACATATTTGTAGGCGTGTGTGTAAGTGTTGTTCAATTCGCATTTTTGCACTTCATTGTGTGTGAGATACCTTATTTTTTGTTTATTTACTTTTTTTTTTGTGTGTGTCGTTGTTGTTGCCATTGCGCACATTGTCTTCGGTTCGTTTTTTTCGAAGATCAAAATCTCGCGTTTCGTGCCGATTATTACGTTCGCTATCAAAGCCCGCTGCATTTGCACAAACATACAAACAAATGAATATATGTATACGAATATACATAACATTTAATGTGCGATATGAAAATGAGAAATTAAAATGGCAACAACTTTGCGGTATCTCCGTTTTATTTTATTTTTTTTGCCTTCCGGCTTCTTTTCTTAGCGCGCATCCCAGCTTTTAGCTACGCTTCGTTTAGAGTTGTTGGTTTTTTGCGTTTGCTTATGTTATTGTTGTTGTTATTGCTGTTTATCAGTCAAAGTACTTTGAGAAGACGACGTAATCGAAGTGTCGACGTTGACGAGAAAATTACCGCATTAACGTTACGCGTGTGTGCGTGTGCCTCTGTGTGTTCGTTTATAACGGTTTTATTGGCCGCGTATAGCAAAGCAAAGTGAAGCAAACCAAGTGCAGACGTATGTGTGTGTATGTGTATATGCTTTGCAGCGTAGCTGGAAATAAATATTTGAATGCAGCGCCTAAAATATGCAAAGCCGTTGGATTGTGTTAATTGATTTAAAGCTACTTCAAATAACCTAATTTAATTAGGCCTTTAAAACGTGTGGTAGAAAAAAACAGAATAGGGAAATGGAACGTAGTAATAAGAAATACAATGTTATGTGAAATGTTAAAGACACATCCTTAGCTGTTAATCCAGGGGGATAGAGCGAGAAAGGTACAGTTTGTGTTGTTAAGCGAATAAATATTCAGCTAGGGAGGAATAGCCTGAGCTGCCATACTTCCTGAACGCTTTGCTCAATGAGACAGAGATAGAGATAGATAGATAGAGAGAGAGAGAGAGAGAGAGAGAGAGAGAGAGAGAGGAGGGAAAAGGTTAGAAGGATAGGTTAGCTTTTGTGAGACCGACACAAATAGAGAAAGAAAATACATATATTTACTGACAGATTCAGAGGCCTCGTAATATTGTGGTAACATGGTGTGAGAGAGCGGGCGAGTGCAAGAGTGAGAGAGGAAGAGTTTGTACTAAAAAATGATTAAAATTACAATTACACCTCCATTCACAGTTTCTTTGGGAATTTCGGCGAGCTCGAGCTGTGGGTAGGCCTCGCCCTAAAATGTGATTTAGCTAATTTGCAAATGATGCCAGCTCAAAAATTATGAATATTGGATGAGAGTTATTGTTAATGTTGATTCGTTTATCATACATATACGAGATATGCAGATGGTGTTTAGATAGGCATATGTATATATTGTGAACTGAAGCTGTAAATTCCCCAATATCTAGCCTTGGCTCAAATTGGCGCAGCTGCTGTCTGCCCCGTTTTGACTTATTTATTTATTTTTGACTTGCAAATCTTGTGCAATAGACACAAACAGCAGAAATGAAAATCCATATGGATATATGAATTTAACTGGTTACTACTTTAATGTGCAATACACGTTTTTCTCTGACATTGAAAGCAACTATATAAATAACATATACAAATACAATATATATGAACTTTTTTTGGCCTGCAAGTTGGCCAAGTTTAAAACACCGCTTGAAGAGAGAAAACAAAATTCGGCACGTACTCAGGGTAAGTATCCAAACTGTAAACTATAAGAAACCAAGTAAAACCATTGCGATACGGCAAATGAATAAGAGACTCCAGATCAGATCTGTCTTGAGCTCAATATAATTATTGAGGATTCCCTCTTAGAAAAATCTACAAATGATATGTGTTCTATCCAAGTAAGGGGCTACTAAAAGTAGTAGTACTTTTTCAGTTAAGAGTCCACACACGAACATACATATGGAAGTTTCACGTTTTTTTGTATACAGACTTATACATATATGGTACCTCTGCTTAAATCACGTTTTCAGATTCTAGATAAATGAAAAGTAAAGTAAAGTATTTCTTCTTACTTTTGTTAACACTTTCTAGACTTTTATGATCTGTATTTAATTTTATGTGATGTTTCTTACAATTTCGTTATCCGTCTCTACTAAGTTAATATTACCCATTATGTTAATCAACTTGTTAGTTAAGTAAACCGCGTTGGTCTGCGCTTGGATATGAACTAACTGTTCGCACATCGAATTCAGGCTTCTCTTAACTTTTAGCTCAAGATAATGCAATAATCTACAATAATTTGCAATAATTAGTTTTGTGCAGATACAAAATTAACGTTTTTATGTTAATTGAAACGAAGTCTGAGAGTTTGACAGACTCAAGATATTTTATGTATATATTTGAATATATTTGTGTATATGAAGTGATTATGCAATTGTGCAACACCTGCTCTTACACCTTTTTTATAGGGCATATTCAGTAGGATCTATTGGAAATGCTTAAGGAGGGTATATTGGTTTGTGTAATCAGTATGAGGGAACCAGTAAGGTATTTATGTATATCCACTCGATCTATACCTATTCGGCTGTTTGTCTATCTTTCTCCATAGCCCATCCATCATTATTTAAATAATTAAAATTCGTAAATACACAAAATTGTATCAAATCAAATTTCTATATCTAGAACCCAATTTAATTGCCAATCATGTTTGAAGTTAGGGTATTTAATAGTCAGGCACTCCCTCTTACACTGTGTGGCAGCATTGAAAACGCATTCAACGTTAACTAACTGAATGCAACAACGAAATGTGGCTGCACACGCGAAAAGCCGCAAACAAGAAAAGCGCCGGAAAAGCTGTATAAAATAAGCAATTGAAAAGGAGCTCGATGAAGGAGGGGGGCAGGAGGCAACAGGGGATGTGTTACACCTAGTGCACCTGGCATCTCTCGAACGGGGGCCAATCTCAAATCTTGTCAGTGTGTCAGCGAGTCAATCAACGAGCAGTGCACGCAGCCGTCCAAGTGCCAATGAGCAAAGGATTGATGTGGGCGTGGCACATTACAAATAGGCGCCCCCTGGTCAGCTAATTGAGCTGAAAGATTTGGTTTTCTGGCCTCATTGTTGTTGCACGTGACGTATGACTAATAATTGTGGCTTTGTTAATGCAGCTTCCGCGCTATTCAATGAGTTGCAGGGGCTGAATAGATTAGGCTTATATAACTGACAGAGCTTGGGGCTACCAGAGCGATGCCTTCAATTTTGGGGGTAGCCTAAAGGGGCTAATTATCATTTCGAGTAGTTTTAGCAGCAATTAATAAGAGTAAGTGAGGGGGAGAGAGGGGTAGAGAGGGAAAGAGATGGTGCGAGAGATAGGAGTAGATAATTCCGAGACCTCCATAAATAGAGTGAGAAAAGGTCAAGTGACATATGAAGGGTAAATAAGAAAGAGATAGAAATATAAATAGCAAGAGATAAAACGATAAAGGAGAATCTTACTTGAAATTTGAATATATATATTATATATATTGTATATATGTATGTTTGTTTGCGAAGTATGCTTAACTTGCCGAACAGCTCTCGCTCAGATGATGGATCGCGAATCTCACTAGCCAGGTGCTATCAACGCGAGCAGATGCTGAGATGCATTTGCTTATCTACTTGCAGCTAGGCTCAATCAATCAATATTTGAGGCAAGTTGGGCTGGAAGTTAGCTGAAGCTAGTCGAGCGAGTCGAGCAAGTCTCGCCTCGGAGCGAGGTGGACTATCAAAGAGAATGAATGGGCGACAATTCCCCATTTGTCCATTTGTGCCGCTTGCTCTTGGCCAAATGGAAATTGGACAGAACGAGCCAAGTTTGTTTTTCATTTATATTTCTTTTTTTTTTTTTTTGGCAGCTTGATTTCGGTGTCTGCTTTTGATGGGTGGCTCTCATTGGGCACGCTGTAGCGGCAGAGGCAGCGGCAGCGACTATTGCAACACTTTGTGGCAGCGACTGTTAAAGAGTAGTAAACAAAAAAAAACTGCAGCTAACAGCAACTTTGTCTTCGCTTTTGCTTTAGCTGTTTCGATTTCTGTTTGCGTTTTCGTTTTCATTTTCATTTTGGCATTCATGACACAGCAAACGAGTTATTTGCCGGCCAAGCGGTGCGACGAGTTTTCAGCCAGCGAGGGTAGCCAAGCAGAGTTGTCTGGCGGAGGGGGCGTGGGTCGGGGGCAGCTGAAGATAGCTTTAACTACTTATTATTGTCAGCCTGTTTGTTTGTCCGTTTGTTTGCTCAGCATCCTTCTTGTCTGTGGTGGAAACGTCCTTAAAGGTCATTCGTTTTGTAGGGCAACGCAAAAATGCGGCTTGTTGCACCGGTTTCTTATTTTAGTTGCCACTTGTTGCATGTTGTTGTTGTGGTTGTTGTTATAGCCGTTGCTGCTGCTGTAGTTACTTTATCTGGGCTCCGAAATCAATGGCGGTCAGTTGGTCAGCCAGATAAGCTGGTAGTAGAGCTACCTGTTCGTCGAGATGCTGCAGGCCTTTTTTTCTTAACGGAATTTTAAGGTTAACCGGTACCGTTTCTTCATGCGTTGCCATAGCAACTGTGCTTAGAGTGGAGTACTGTGATTATATTAGCTATGCGAAATAAAGCCTACAGTTCACATTGCTATTCCTCATTCATTGCTTAGCATATATAATATCCATCATAGATTAGTTGTCATTAATTATTCATGAGTCAATATTATCATTTATCATTCAATATTATCATGAGCCTCTCACCTTCTCTTCATCATTCAAGAATCATCCATAGAGAGTCAAAAAGGGAAGATAATAACTCCTGCAGAGTATCTCCTAGCCATGCACACCCACTTTTATATATTGTTGACTTTGCCTTTTGCACTAACTGTTTGACATGCATTAAAGCCCAGTTGCAGCAGCAGCACCACAAAAAGCCTCAAGTTCAAATCCCGCTTCGTGAACGTGCACATTGACTAGTAAATAGGTAGAGATACCCACAGAGGTATATATATATGTATATATACGGCTGTCATTTAAGGTGAATAAACCACAGTCGTGCGCTTACCAATTTCTGTTGCCAAGCTGAGTCAACGAAAAACAATAATAGTAATAATAATAATAATTATTATTATTGGCATTGAAAGTGAAAACTCATTGAGATTCTCCATGCATTGGCCCAGAGAGAGACCGTCCGAACAAGGCCCCCCAAACCAAAAATTCGCTTCATTAGTACAGCGGATATTGCATAATAATAGCCACAAAGTAAGGCAAAGGCCAAAAACTGATTTTCAGCTGCCAAATGGGCCTCGATTGCAATATTTGTATAAAGAATCAGTTCTATGTGCGAAGCACTCATCAAATATTGACGTAAGCGACGCAGAGTGGGAAATACAGAGTGAGAGAGAGAGAGAGAGATAGGTACATATAGAGAGACGGAGCCTATGGAAGCAACAGTGCAGATCGAGTGGAAGTTTCCAAGCGGAAATCAACAAACGGGACAACTCATACATAGTCCACTTTTAAGGAAGTATTTTCTCTAGAAGTCAATTGATTATTAAGCACCCATTTTTGTCAGTGTAAGAATAGAAGTTGTATGTATTGGTGATAGCTAGACTAGACCCTTAATATATAAATTTATCTAGAGTATCAGGTGAAATTTTGGCATATGAATATAGATATTCCAGAAGTTCTCTATGCATTTTTACGTAATTACAATAAAATGTCATTAATTGTTCACAGTGTATGCACAGCTTTAATACATTACTTATTTTAACACATTACTTAATAAAGTCTTAATTTTCGTTTAACTATAATGAGGTGTTATTTGACCCCTATTCCATATAAGTTAATTCACATTCCATCCCTACTCTATTTTACGTTGAAATTGTTTACAGTGTATTATGCACTCTGTATATTACTTTGAGTTCCTTACATTAGTTAAAGAATATTCCGCATTTACTATAGCTACTTATATCCATTCATAAGCCTATTCCATCTCTGCTCCTAACTGCTCTCAAATTGTTTACAGTGTATCCCCGCTGCATATTACTTCATATGGGTCACACTTGTAACTCTACCCGATGGCCAGTTGCAATTGACTTTGCATTGCCACTACTGTGCGCTGCTGGGCGTCAGTTATTTTTTAGTTTGGCCAACATTGCGTATGATTAATGTCTTTTGGCTAATTGCCACTTAATGTGAAAAAAGACTGTAAACCCAAATCGAGGAGGTCAAGTGTGCCATAAAGCTCAAATTGTTAACTGTTTATTATTATTGTAATACTCGCTCAGCAATCTCAAAACGGGGTATATTGCGTGCCTAGGGATTTTAGATTTTTAATATGTTTGAGATTATATAGTCATTATAAGTTTGCTACGCTCGATTGGCGGTTTGACAAAGAGACAACTATGAAATCAATAGATTTAGAGGCAGAGTATTCCATCATAAAGACACGGCTAGATTGACTCGACAATGCGTACCACTCTTCCATTCCTGCTGCTGCTCTTTCTAATATATATAGATATATAAAAAATTTTACCTTGAGCTCCGATTTTCCATGGCTTCACGTTATTACTATATTTCTCTAAGTATTTCCACTAAGATTTTCTTCTAAGTTTTTCGTCTAAGTGTTTTCTCTAAGATTTTCTTCTAAGTTTTTCCTTTAAGTCTGTAGCTGTACGATCACAGAATTCAATTCACTTCACTTCACTTTACTGCACTGCAATGAACGACTGACTGACCCCACTAGGCCTGGAAGACTGAAGAAATGCTGCAGCTGCAGCCCTTTATATAGGGCGACTTTCACTCAAAGCCTATGACGCACTCAAATATTGAGCCCGACGCCAGGTAGGGATCGTTGCAGTCGAACTGTAACCGACCAATGGGAGCACTCTCTGCACTCTCTGCTCTCTACGAGCATTCTAGCTTCGTATTACTCAAATAGGTATACGAAATCAATGCTGCTGCATACATAGAGAGAACTTAAATGACCTTCTGTAGTTCTTACTCGCTTGCTTGTCTTAGGCAGAGAGACAGAGAGACAGACGGAGTGCCAGACTGTGAGACAGACAGACAGAACCACGAACAATCACGCATAGCTAAATCGATTTATCGCTGCTCAAGAATATTTATGTATGCTCATGTATAGCCTATGTATATTAATATTTATAATTCTTATATGCTCTATACTTATACAGTGAAACATCATATATGGTATCTCTTAGTCGAGCAGTCTCGTCTAGAGCTTTCTGACTTGTTTTTGTAGCGAATTTCTGGCAATTTAATGTTAGCGTTAGACAGTTTTGGCTGAGGGCGGGAATTGTTGTTGGTGTTGGCCTTTGGCTGTTGGCTGTTGGCTGTTGCGAGTGCATCGCTCATTAAATTGGCTAAAAGTGCATCGATTGGCCAAGTTAAAGCCGTTGGCTACAAACTGTTCGTGCAAACTTTTATTAATTTCATCCTTGGCCGCAATGTGACCGCCAATGAGTAGATGCAACAGCTGCTGGTGCTGCAGAAGCCGCAACAGTAGCAGCAGCGGATGCCAACACCGGACGTCGACGGCATTGACGTCATTATTATGATCATTATTATTACTATTATTATTATTGCTGTTGACTTCATTGACGTTTATTATGCGATACAGGCGATATTATCGCTGTCATGGCCAACGTTCGATTTGGCTCGTGCACTGGCATCATGATTAATGATTAATGATGTGCGTGTGCCGCATGTAGGAGGCTACTGTTCAGATTCAGATGCGATATCGTGTATAATTGAATATATATAGAAATATATGGAGTCGCATGGATATCTGGGCAGTTGCATCAGGCGGTTGCATTTGCCACAAGTCTTAAGGCAACAAGCCAGGGACAAATGAGCAATAAGAGTTTATTTGCGAGGAGTATACGACTTGAAGATACCTTTAAACTATGATCAGAATTATATACAAATAAAAGAAAGGATCATGGCGAAGAGAATAAGAGTAGGAAGAGACCAAATAGTCGAGGGAGAATAGGAATAACCTTTCCCTTATATCATACACTTCTTTTAATGGAATATTCAGTTTGATCAGCTTTGAATTACTTACGTAGGACAATGTTGGATGTGCACTGCTGATGACCAGCTCAGCGCTGCCTCCTGCTCCGCCCCCGCCGCCGCCTGCGCTATGCCGCTGCTTGCCCAACAGCGATTGGTGCATGCGATTCGTGCCGTAGTACATCTCCCAGATGCTCGGCTTCTTGCGGTGCCACTCCGCAGTGCTGTCGTCCAGCTTGTCCATGCTGTTGCCCAGCCGCGACCTCGACTGATTCGCATGGAAGGTGAGGTTCCGTTGCATCTGTGTGATCATCGTCGTGGTTGTCGTCGTCTTTAGCTCCACGGGGGTGGGCGACGGCGTCAAAGTGGGCGTCGTTGTCGGCGTGGGCGTAGGTGTGGGTATGGGCGTGGCCGTCGACTCGACATAGCACTCAGCCAGCGGAAAGATCTCAGTGATGGACTTGCGTTTCATTTTGAAGTTCGGATCACTGGCACAGCGAATGGTCATAATCTGTTCCCTCGCCGAGATGAGGACACCGTCTCGCACCGATTCGTAGGGATTCAGCTGTGAGTCTCCGGCATAGCTGCGCCTCCGCTCGAGTGCATTCTGCAGCCGCACCACATGCTGCTGCCGCCCCAAGCCGCTGCACAGCTGGCGCAGCTCCAGTTCGCTGTGCTGGTTCATGCGCTGCAAATAGGACTCGAGCTCGTTCTTCAGCGTCTCTATCATGCCCTCCAGCTCCTGAGGTATGTGCGTGGTGGGTGTCGGCGTCAGGTGGCGTATCTTGTCCCGCACATCCTCGAGCAGCTCCCGGGTGCTCTGGAAGTGCAGCTGATCCTCGTAGCGCTTGGCATAGGCCGACGATGAGTTCGTCGAGCTCGAGTGCTCCACTCGATAGGCATTCTCCGGACAGGAATTTATATATTTGGCACATTTGTAATTATTTTCTTCGAGCTGCAAATCGTTGAGGTTGTCAAGACCTGACAGCAATTGCTGTTGGCTTAACTGCAATCGCTGTGGCTGCTTTTCCTGCTGCTGCGAATCATTGAGAAAGCCTGGATTATCGATGCCTGACAGCAATTGTTGCTGCTGTCTCGGATGCTGTTGCTGCTGCTGCTGCTGTTGCAAGTCATGCTGAAAACTTGGATTGTCAATGCCTGACAGCGATTGTTGCTGCTGTCTGGGATGTTGCTGCTGCTTGGGCTGCAGCAGAAATGCATCTAAATCGATGTCCATCAGGGAATCGTCCACTTGATCCTGCTCCTGCTGCTGATGCTGCTGGTGTTTTTGTGTCGCATAGCCCTCCCTAATCGTGGGCAGCTGATTGTAGACGCGCAGTTTCTCCCCAATATCCAGGGTGGGGGCAACTGTTGCTGCTGCTGCTGTTTTGTCCTGCTGCATGTAGGACAGAGCGGGAAAGCTCTTCAAGTGTCTATCCAAGTTCTCAATGCTCGTCTCCAGAATTCGCAGCTTGTCGCTGTAGAGCGGCAACTGTTGTTGCTGCTGCTGCGGTTGCTGTTGCTGCTGCTGCTGTCCATTGTGAGCCAGCTCAGGTGTCGAGGCCAGCACCTGCTCAGCTGCCGCATCTTGCATAGCCAAATGCTGACTAATCGCCTTCTCATTGCCCGGCAGCTGCAGCTGGGGCCGCTGCTTGGCTGCGATGGACTTGCCGCTCTTCTCTGGCTCGCTCGCTTCTAGGATATCTATGACCGGTTCGCAATAGATATGCTCGTCCAGCGAGTAAGTGGAGCATACGTGCGAGCTATAATAACCAGACGAGCCGCTTTTATCTGTCGAATAATGTGAGGCAGTTGCCCGAGCAGTTGCTGCTGCTGCTGCGCCCGTTGTTGCTGTTGTTGCTGCTGCTGCTGTGGCTGTTGCTGGTGCTGGCGCTGTGCTGTTGCCCAGTCCGGAGTCTGTGGTCTGCGTGCTGCTGGCATTGGATGCTGTGGATCGTTTCTTGCTTCGTATCGCTGATGCTGCCACACTTGGCTTTATGTCGCTCGGCCGGCTCAGAGATGTCCCAGCTGTTTCTCGAGCATCGAGCGATGCTGTCAATGGCATTGAAGTTGTCGCATTGCTGCTACACAGAAAGAGAAAGAAAGAGAGAAAGACGAAAATGCAAGTGAGCAAAATTATTGAAAAAAGTTGGGAAAAATGCAAGTATTAGCTAGATTAAATCACTCAAACCGGGTATGCACGACTAAGAGATGCTCTGCTTAGTAAATACGAGCAACTTTGATTAAATTTTGTAGTTACTATAAGTCTTATACTCATGCTGAAGGTATTATAGTCTTCTCTTGTACTCCTACACTTCTACTCAACTTGTGTACTCATTTTCCTTTATAGTCTCATACAGATAGACAGTGCGATATGGGCTCTTAATACACTCGATGAGACTCTTATATAGACGAAGCGAATTCGATTCACTTGCTCAACAATGTATTGAGGAACTGACGAAGGAGATCGACTCCTTCCTGTCTTGTTACATAAATTTGCATACAAACGATTATACCCTCACTGCTAGCATTTAATGGGTATTCAAATAAAAATAAAGCACAGCTGAAAGGGAAACTCTCGGCGCAATGAAAGTGGTTTAACCGGCCAAATGGCCAACCGACCCACTGTGCCACGAGTGGCATGAGTGTGACCATGTATGTATGTGTGTGTGTGTGTGTGTGTGTGTATGTGGGTTAGTAGTTTTCTTTTCGCTCTCGTTGTGGCACGCTCCTCTTTTATGGGATTTTTGTATGGGGCACAGAGGCCGCAGCTGTCGTCAAATCAATAAAAGCTTCCAACTTATTTGAATGCGTCTGGAATTCTCACTCGTTGGCTAGACCATAAGAGCTCAAAGAGCATAAATTGTTTGCATTTTAACGCATTTTTAAGTGCTGTCTGACAAACACACACACATACAGAGGGAGGGAGAGGGAGAAGGAGAGAAAGAGAGAGACAAATAGTATTTGGCAAACAACATTTGAAACTCAACATCAAAATTCAATTCGGAATCAAAAGAAACTCGTTCTAAACAGGATTTCAGCTTGAATAACTGTTGCAATTGCTTTTTTTTATTATTATTATTTTTTTGTTTTTTTTTTTTTTTTTTTCAAGAGTTTGTTCAGAGTTTCTTTTAGACGGAAAACAAATTTCGTTTTCTAAATTCTAGATCTAGTAAAGGCAACAAAACTGAGCTATGAATAGTTTGTATGATATGATCTTATGGCGAAGCCTTGACAGAGGAGACATATAACCAGCAGCACGAATTTAACTATGAACTACAAAGATATGCCAGACTAATTCATAGAGAGTACCATGATTCGAACGAAAGAGAAGGAGTCCATCTATATACTATACATACTATAAATTATATTGAAAATATTCTTCATTATGAATCACCTTTAGCCTAATCTAGCACCGTCTCTTCAGCCGTATCTTAGTTAATTGGCTGTCTGGCTAAGTGCACTAAGCACTAAAATTTAGGCCCATAATTCGAATTTGCATCCTCTCTCATTGGGTCTCAAGAGGCGGCCGTTTGCCCATAGGCCAAGCAGCAGCTGCTGTGTTATTTGGGAATCGATTTAGAGTCTCAGGGCAGTGGGTCAGCAGCAGCAGCAGCAGCAGTTGAATAGGTAAGAGTGCTCTAATTGGGTATGCCAGTCCAGCAGTTACCCAGCTGCTAGCGATGAGCAATAATGTCGAGAAATAGTACTGCTCAAAGCTGCATGTGTGTTAACGAATGAAGAGTTGATTACTTATATACACTCGTTCTCTCATACATACTAGAAAGACTTATACAGTCGGACAAAGTGGCGAGGTATGCTGGGCTGTTGGTCTTATACATTTATTTTCGTTAATTCCATATATATCCGCATTATCTACAGATATCGATATAAAGGCTGAGCCATGCAGCTTTCCACTCTCTTATATTTTAGCGAACTCTTATCACAAATATACTTATATTATTACAGTCCCACGCCCCCGTAGTCTCTTAATATATATTCCATGGATCTCAGCTGACGAAATAAAGCCAATATACTCCGATCAGCCACATTCAATGGCCACAGCCTGAGCATACAACTTGAAGCTGGAAAATTGCTGGGAAATTGCGTAATAACGGTCTTCGTGTCGCCGTTCTTATATGTATATATAGCAACTAGATCTTGGTGTATCGATTCGCAGCGGACTTGGACTTGGGCCGAGGCTTGGCTTTTTTTTATTTTTGGGAAACTCGAGCTTTGGTTATTAAGACTAGCTTGTTTATCGATGCGTTTAGAGTGGACTAGTGCAGGGGCTAGTTTTATTTTTTTTGTAATTTATTTTTTGGTTTTCTTTTTTTTTTTTTGGGCTTGATATGCAATGGACAAGGTTAACGTTCCATCGCATGAAAAATATTTTGCAATATTTGCGTATTTATTTGTGAGCCGTGTTAATTAAAATGTTCAGCCTCGTTTGCATGTCGGAACACGGGGCTGTTACCTGGGCTACTACAGATAGCTACCCATACGTTGGTCTACTCAGGTGTCTCTCTGTTTGCATAGGTATGTGTGTCTCTGTGTGTGTGTGTCTGTGTGTGTGCCTGCTAATTATTGTTGACTTGGCTGCCAAAACAAATTACACAGCTTTGTGGCTCAGTTCGCAGCAAACCGTCCTTCGATCTAACTAGTAACTATATATATATATATATATATATATATATTTATATATTAACTACGTGTATTTAATAAATCAATCAAGCTAATAGCTGTTTATTTGAATATATTGTATATAAAGTTTGCCTAAATGAGGCATTGACCCTGGCACATAGCTAAAAGCTCGTCAAATCTATTGCATACAAATCAAGTATTTGATATCGAGCCTCGATTAAATTGATGCAATCGACACTTTAATGGGAAGTACACATATCGTATGCATACGATATAATGCATGATTATCGAATATAATGTAGAGGTGAAATTGCAACTTGATACGAATCTATCCAGTAGAAGTAATCGGAAACTTTTAATATATATAAGATATATGGTGAATATCATACTACGATATAGTTAATACGATGGATCAGATTGGATTAACTTTCAAATCAATTCTATTGGCCTAAGATGTGATGGCCATACCTTTTGACTTGTAGATGTCTTAGGTATACGATATATCAATGTTATATCGTAAATGTGCATATATCGCATGTATTTAGTGTGCAGTACAGCTGCTATAAACCCTCTCCATTTGCTGCTTAACATGCACCGCAGATAATGAGAAAGGGCAAAAACGTACTCTTATATAAATATATATATAGTGTCAAGTTTATATATGTGGCATTATTGGATTAACCTTGATTTCGGAAGGATTTGCTGAATGCGAAATCCAATGGGAGCCATGAGCCATGAGCCATGAGCCTCATGGACTTTGAGCTCTAAAAAACTCGTAAAGTGGAATTTCAAACATATTTTGCCTACGCTTCTGATACTCGTTTGCTAACTTAAGATGCGAGTATATTAGCTAGGAATTTGCGATGGACATTCTTACATAGAAGTGCCATTGACCATAACTGGAATTCACAGCTCAATGAAAAAAGTTGATTCCTAATTAGATTTTCCAATTGGCATTGTCTTTGATCTTGACTCCTATAGTTAAACATCTGTAATCAAGATTTATATATGGAGAGAAGAAGAGACTATGTACAATAAATTGCACGACTTGATGGCAGAGATGTAAATAATAGACAGGCGTATAGATGTATATAGATATTTATGTATATCTGGGCAGATGCGAGGGTAGCTTGAAGAGTTTCCATACAATATTTAAATTTTGTTTTGTTTTCTGCTTTTGTCTGCCAACTCAAACTAACTGAAGTAACTCTTCAGTCTGCCCTCGCATATTTGTGTGCATATGCACGATCAGCTATATAGTTATATGTGCTTATACAAATATTTCAAACCAAAACTGGCTGTGACCTCCAGAGCTTCAGAGGCTGCTGCCGCTGCTGGCTACAGTGGAGGCTGCTTCATATGTGGCTTCTTTAATTTCAATTAATAAACGTAATTGTTGCAGCTGCAGTCAGTGTTGTTGTTGTTGCTGTTGTTGACCGACGTGTTGTCAAGTGTTTGGCAAGTCAAGTGGCTTCTGCTGCTGCTGCTGCTGCTGCCGTAAAGAGGTGAAGGCTGACGACAGGCGCCAAAAACCGCATTGCAACAGACAACAGACAGCAGACAACTTGCAACGCGCAGCGTGCCGCGTGCAACGTGCAACTTGAACTTCGCATAGCAGCGCAGCGCATCGCATCGCGTCGCCTCGCGTCGCCTTGCTATAAATTTACATAGCTGCAATTGCTAAGATATGGCAAACTCAACTTGACAGCAGCTGCAGCAAGTCATGCGCTATCTCATTTACACTCTTGGTCTATTTTTCTGTGTCAGTCTCCCTCTCTCTCTCTTTCTCTCTCTCTCGATATATATAGATCCTTTTATTTTCTCTCCTTTTTCTAACTTTCTCTTGCAACTGCTTCAAATACTTATTCACATTTATTAATTTCTTACCCACTGCTTAATGCTCATTTAAGCCACAAAACTAGTTAAATATATGCAAAAATCAATTTTTTCGCAGATTGAAATTCCAATATACCCACTCTAAGCACCACATACCTTTAGTATCTATAGATATCTATAGAGAGACGAACAGCCGCACCAAGTCAACATACCCACTTGAAACACCCAGTGAGCAAATAGATGCCTAGAGCCCTGAGCCCTCAGCAAGAGATTGCAATTGGATATCATGAAGGCAAACATTGCACACCAACGAAACCAATATACCCACTTTAGACACCAGGTGAGTGCGTAGCCGACATTAAGAGGGCCGCACTACGCGGCGTATGCGCAATGGCCAAAGCCAGTCTGAGCTAAGTTTCTTTTATGCAGTGAGCTGATTCGATTTGGCTTAATTCCACGCTAATTGCCGCAGCATAACATAATTGAAATGCTTTTTGGGGAATCTCTCAAGTGTGGCTGCTCATAATTAAATTTGCTGTTGCGCAGGGCACTCGACGAGTTTCTCGTTGCTGTGCGTTGCTGCTGCGCCCTGTTCAAGGGCGCGCGCGCGCGTGAAGGTCGCAGTTGCCACACTCACCTGTGATATGAATACTTCAGCATGGCGCGCGGCAGTAAAAAGTTTTCGTTTGTTGCAGGCGCAGCGGTTGTCGATGCACCAGCAATGGTTGCTATCTCTTTGCCAGCTGTTGTCGTTGCAGCAGCAACAGTTGCTGCTGTCGTTGCTGCGTTCGTTTTGTCTGCCATCGATTTCTGGTTGAAGAATGCGCCCAATCTCTGCAAGTAGGCGTATTTGATGGGGGCGTGCCTGTTGCTATCTTCATCTTCCTCCTCCTCTTCCTCCTCCTCCTCCTCCTCGTCGTTGTCCTCATCGTAGGGCAGCACTTCGATTGCATCAAAGTCGTACGAATTGAAGTAAGCCTGTTCCCTAATCCGCTTCACCTGCGCCGCCTCCGTCACGTGATCCGAGGATATATCCGAGGCCGTCTTTTTGCTCGTTGCCATCGCTGGCGTACTTTTGCAAATGGGCATGGTCAACGCCCACGCAAACACATTCAGCTAGACTTGTAGCGCGAACAGCAAAAACTGCAAGGGAAGAATAAAAGAAAGAATGAAATTTATATTAATCAGACTAGTCATGATTGATTGGGAATACATCTGATTGATTATTTGGGATTGATGGTTCTTAGAGACTAATTTTGATTGACAATTTAAAACTTATCATTGATGTTTGTGTAGAGGCTATTTATGAGCTATGATTGACCATGATTGAGTGATGGTTGATGCTTATAAAGGAATGATTGACTATAATTGATTGATTGGGCTTTTACTTTTTATGATTATTTATTTATGATTGACTATAATAATTATGTTTGATATTAGGCTATGATTGATTATATATGACTGATGATTGATGCTAATTTTAGAAATATATATTACAAAGGGATATTTGCTTGACAGATGGCCGCTGCTTCTTGACTAATTATTAACTATTTACGATTGATGATTGGTAGACATTGAAGGCTAGATTGCGTACTTTAGGAATTCCTATTATTCTACGCTAAAAGCATTGCTAATTGGCAATTCCAATTGGAATGTAGATTACTGATTTTGTGTTAAGGCATGCACTCTTATCTGCTTATAGAAAATATTTCAGATGCTGGAATCGTTTCTCTTTAAGCTGAGCTGCCACATCGTCTTTTCAATTATGTGTTGCATTCAAATTTCGTGCTTCAAAGCCTCGCACATTCTGTTTGGCAGCGATGCATGCAAATTGGCCCAATAATCAAGAGATATCGTGGCTACATTTTGGGCCACACTCGAGCATTGTTGACCCCAGCCCGGCTGGGCACACAGCTCACTCGGCCCGCTCCTTCTAAACCGAAGCATTTGCAATGCTATTCAAATGTGTAGCCAAATCGCATATTTTGCCTGATAAGCAGTTGCACTTGCAGTTGCAGTGGCAGTGGCAGTATGCTGCATGCTGCGTGCTGTTGCATTAATTAGCACTTGCCCTCAATAAAGGTTTGTCTACGCTCGCCCCGCCTGCCGTCGCTCCTCCCCCCGTTTCGTATTGCATAATGCGCTGCCACGTTGAGATTTATGGCCAGGCTTGCAAATTGTTCGGTTAATAAGCGACTGCAGTGGATGCGACTGACCCACGGTGAGCTGGCATAATATTCCGGCATGAAAATTGAACATTTTTGAACATTTTCAAAATGGAAAATGCAAAATGCAAAATTGAAAATTGAAAATTCACTAGACACGAGTGCTGGCGATTTATGTAAAAGTCGCCCTGTCCGTACCTGCGCCAGCCCCTGCCCCTGCCCCTGCCTCTGCTGCAGCATCTGCCTGGACTGATGGGCCGTTTGGCCTCTCTCATATGATAGACAGTTAGATTTGCACACATGCACATGCCATGTAGGTGTGTACGTGTGTGTGAAGTGGGTGCTACGTAATGCAGACAGCCACGCTGACAGCTTCATCATTTGTCAGCAGCAGCAGCAGGTGAGTCAAGTGGCAGAGCAGGAGGCAGAGGAGGAGGAGGAGGAGTTGGGGTCTCTGCAAGGGAGTCGTGTGGTAATCAGCGAGTTAACAAATTTGTTTGCCAGTCAAAGAGCAAAGTGGGAAAAGTCTCAACTACACGATTCTATTGCATGCTGAAGTGTTATGCGATAGTCTTCAATTATGAAGACATAAAGGAGAAAATACGGAAGAGACATCAGGGTGGAGTAGATAAGGAGTGAGGATGGAAAGGTGAAGAGAAGTGTAGACCAGGGAAACGTAGAAGAGAAGAGGAGAGGGGAAAGAGGGGAAGTTAGAAAGAAGAGTTGATAGAGAAAGGAAAAGTAGGGAAGGGAGAAGAAGTGAAAGAATGAATAAGACAGAAGGGAGAGCCGAGAAGAGGAGAAGAGAGAAGAGTTGATGAAAACGAAGAGATCAGTGAAGAAAAATAGAAAAGAGAGAGAGAGAGGAAGATAATGGGCGAAGAACAGAACAAGAGCAGATGATTAAAAGGTAAGGAGATGAAAGGAGAATAAAGGAGCAAAGAGCAAAGAGGAGTTAGAAAAGAAAAGAACAAAACATGAGAGTTGAGAGTTGAGAAATGAAAAAATGAGCATACGAGAGAATAGAATGAAACAGAAGACAAGAAAAGCAGACTCTGGAATTGATTTCCCAAATTAATGCTCGATTTAAATGATGCACTTGACATTTGAATAGGAAGCAAGATATTTCATTAATTTGTGTGCATGTCGTTTATATAAGTATGTCTAATCATACATCGGACATATAGCTTTGGCAATCGAAGAACTTTCTCAACTCAACTCGATTCTGTTGTTGCCCTTCATCGGCATATTGTGGCCCACAAATGGCAATTGCTTTGTGACTTTTTTGTGTCTAATGCCTCGCTTCGATTGCGCTTTCTGTGTCAGCTGGAGCCAAACACACTTAATGACAGCAATAACTGCGAATGGAGAATTGCGAACTGCGAACTGCGTATTAATCATCACTTGCTTACCATATGACGGTGGCATCGCCGATGCACATTTGTGCCACGGCCAACACAGTCGAGAGTCGAGTCTTTGTGCTTTTGCTTTTTGTCTCTAGTTCTCTGTGGAGTGTTGACAACTCAAAGTTACAGCAAATGCTGAACAGCAAAAGAAATTTGATCTTGATAGCGCTAAGGTTCAAATACCCTCTACAGTTTTCTGAGGCGAGCTTCATCTAAATGAAGGGAATGTAACTCATATTAGCTGCAGATCGAGAAGGCACTATGGCAGAATTAGTATTCTTCAGTAGTAAGCAGATGTGATGTAGATCGAGGCTATGGAGCTATAGATCTATTGAAATCGTTATTATGGGATTTCAATATCAAATTTTGAAAAGAATTTGCATTTGGTCAGATCGTTTAGCTAAATTATCTTTTGCTGGTCTTTGAGTAAACGGAAAATATTAAAGAGTAAACAGATGTCGAGCCATCGGGCTTAACTTCCTCTATCGTATATATGATATATATTGTCAATTGTAAAGTCTTTGACGGATTTTAGTTTATGACATCAGAGATCAATATTAATATCATATTTCAATAGCCTTCATTTTCGACCTTTTCATCGATTGTCAAATTATGAATGCCCTTTGTTAGAGTATTCAAAGCGACTTCCGTTGTGACCGTAGACCAACGAATGGGAACAGCGAGTCTCTGCTTGAAAGACACATTCAGGCTTGGTCATCAAGTTCAAACTTGGAGTTGGACTTGGACTTGGCCAAGGGAGAGTCGCATCAATCTTCATTTGAAGGCGGTTTAATGATAGGCAGTGCGAGCAGTCCATATGTGAATACGTACATACATAAAAAGTCAGTTCCTTAACCTCGCGAAATAATAAAATCAATTCACGAGCTGAGCAAAAAAGAAGAAGAAGAAATATATGCAAATATTGCATAAATTTGCAGAGAGCTCAAGCTGAAGCTCAAGCGATATCTATATATAGAGCGATGTAGATGTAGAGGAGTTGGTGTGGATGGTTGGCCAAATGCTTCGATGCCAAAATTTATGTCCAATTCTATTTATTGTTTTATTTTCAACAATTAAGGCAGCAGCCACTCAAAGCGCACAGAGCACTCTACATAGATAGTTAAACAAGACGTGATAATACCCTGCAAACCAATACAAAATAGGTGTAAATGGCGGATATTTTAGTCCATATCACTCTGTATAAGCTCAGCGATCTTGAGAAGTATAAAATCGAGAGGCTTGGCATTCTTATATACTAAACACAGCTTAGATTGAAAATGGCGTTTCCGATAAGTTATCTCTTCTCATAACAATCGATAAATATCGATTTCATGCTTTTGCTCTTTGAGCATAATCAGAGCTCAGTTTTGGCTATCGAGTACAGAGTATCTTCTAGTCATTCACCTCCCACAGAATCACTCTTACTTCTTGTTATTTATAGATCAATTCATGAGGCTCTGTCGAATTGCCTGCGGCAAACTTTTTGATATGCCCAGTCGAACTGGCTGATGAGTCAATTGCTAGGCAAACAGAGAGAGAGAGAGAGAGAGAGAGACATCAGTCAAAACTAGAGTCTACCCTCCATAATAAGTAACAAGCGAATGGGTTGACTCTTTGTCTGGCTCTTCCTCTTCCTCCTCTTCTTCTGCTGCTTCGCCTTGACTTTTATTTGACATGCATTGAGATGATCGGGAAGCGCTGTATAAACTGTCTAAAACAAAAGACTTAGGCGGCGAACTTTGTCAACTTGTTAAACAAACAAAGCTAAATCTACATACGAATCAATGGCAAATAAAACAACTTGAAACGAAACAACAACAACCACAACAATAGTTATATGTTTGCATCTTTATCTTTATCTGCTTTACACAGTGGCAACATTGCAAAATGATGTCGCAAACGCTAGCTACAACAAAAACTACAGCAACAGCAACAGCGGCAAAAACTAAGATCTAAGAGTGCAGCAAAGACAGCACAGTGGGACAAAATGAAACAAATGAGTAGAGAAAACAAAAACACTTTTTTAGACTGTGTAGAGTAGTTCAAGTTGGGTTCTTGCTTCTGCTAGAATATGGACTGTGACATAGTCTAGTCTTAGATAATGTTTATATGTTTATATTTATATAGTGTATGTCTTGCATTACCTTAATTCTTCTGAACACAGAATTGAATTGAGATTAGTTTGAGAAGTTACAATTAAACAATAATACAGTCCTCACATTAAGCTTATTCGTATATACGATATGACATACGATACGATATTATATGTATATACTACGCTATCCAGAATAAAGCAGATTGATTTTTGAGCTTACTAATATTTATATAGAGGTCCATTTGGGAACAGTATAGGACTTGCCTACTGTGCTCTCATTTTCCCTACCATTAACCAGCTTCTACATTTCTTCTGCTTCAACTCGGGAACCACTATGGCATATAATTTTGCATTTGCCACATATGTGGTAAAGGCAAAGTAGGCTGCGATTCAATTGCATAGACAATAAGCTATCCAGGTGGCATGTGGCACTTGTGGTCGTTGCTGTTGTTGCAGCTGTGGCACAACAATTGTTGCAAGCATTTCAAACGTTGCAAGCCGCCCAAAGATGAGGCAAAAATAGAGGGAGACAGAGAGAGAGAGGGAGCGAAAAACCGGGCTAAATGAAACCGCGCAAAAAAAAAAGCAACTGAAAACACATTTTTATTTTCATGAAAAGGTCAAAGAAGAGTTTTCAAATTATGCAACGCATATTGGCTAAATGTGAAGATATATGTGTATAGATATATGCCCATGAGATATATTAGATAGGTCTTAACGATCCATATTGTCAGTATATGCAAGAATTCAAAAGTTTATGGGGATCTATGAGATTCCTATATACATATATCAAGTTTCTGTTCTTGGCGAGATTGACACAGACAAAAGTAGTTGCGCTTATCTACGCAAGTGCGTATAGTAAGCTCTGTTACATAAGGCTTGACAAAACCAGTATACCCATTCGCAACGGTTTGCAGGTAATTTTAATTTATAATAAAGTTAGCTTAATGAAGAGCCAAATGCTTATGATTCGCCGCATTTGGCTATTGAAGTGGGCATCGCTGGCAGCTTTACAGCTCGTTGCACCCACGAGGCGGGTGAGAGGTGGGAGGTGGGTGCGGGGCAGTGCGCGCTGCAGCTTGTCATTGAGGTGTTTGCAACTGTTGAGCTTGATGGCCACACAAAACCTTTAATTAGTCGCAGCCAAAGAGACATTTTGCAATAGGGGCACAAAACAATAAAAAACAACAAAAAACAGTTGCGACAAAAGCGTCGGGCGTTTTGCAATTAATGTGCCTGAACCCAGCTAATGCCATATTATTGTGAATAAGCACAAGTCTATGCCTGTGTGTAAGTGTGTGTGTTTGTGTCTGATGAAAAGTTAGAGTGGGTTAATGCTAATTGCAGGCCCGGTGGACGCTTTTTATACGCCTAATTGCATCGTTTTTGCTGTGCGAAAAGCCGGTTTACCTCTCTCGATTTTCTATGAATGAAAACGGAATAAAAACATATAAAATCGGGCGGCTTTTCAATTCGAGTGGTTTTTCTTTTAGTGGAAAAACAAACGTTTTTCTTTACAAAACAGAATCACAAACGATTGTGTGCCAGCTTTTCTCCGAGTGCAACTAGATTTTTCCTTAACTTGGCCCAAATTGTGGCTGGTTCACAATTGTGACGACAAAAACATGCCACAAGTGGCACTTACACAACTTATACACCACACACACACACAGAAACACACAGGCAACACACACACATTCATGAGAGCTCGAAAAAATATCTAGCCAGCAACAAGCCCACATTTATGTCCTCGTGTACCTTAGTGGCACTTGGCCAGCTACAGCAAGTGAGAACACGCTACGAATGGGGTATGACTGACTGCGTGATGCTCGAGTACGGTTTAAAAGGAGAGAATAATGAGAATGATGACTCGTAATGGGAAAGAATCTGCAAAGGAGCTGTGCAGTTAGGAACTACATTCAGGAGTAAACTATAAGAAATCTTCCTCTCTTTCTCTCTCTATGTCTAAGTACCTCTCTCTTTTTTTTTATTTTTTCTGTTTTCTCCTTCTCCTTATCTCTATTTATCTGTTCTCTCTTTCTAAACCTCTGTCTCTCCATTTCTCACGTTCACTCTGTATCATAATTGTAGATAGAGTCTACCTTCCTCTTTCATCTATCACTCCTGCGCATTATCTATTTCTACCTGTATCTCTATCTCTCTGTCTTACTCTCTCTCTCTCTCTCTCTGCCTTTCTATTCAATGGAGCTCCAATTTTAATTCAACTAATATACCCTCATTCTCTCACTTACTGAGCGAGCATAACAACGCTCTAGGCCAACTGCAGGTCCTTCATTTTTTTCATAATCTGAACTCAAGCGTGCTACGAAATGTAGCTCTGGCTGCACTTGTTACTCTCAACACATGTAACTGAGAGATGTAACAGCAGCTGTACATCTAACTGTAGCTGTCTGTGTCTGTGTGAGTGTATGTGTATCTGTAGCTGTAGCTGTAGCTAAGCTGCTCTGGCTTTGCCTGGTAAGCAAATAATTTTTATGAATGAAATTGAGTCTCCATTTTCATGTCGCCTAATGCCTCTTTTATATGTGGACCATGAAGAGGATATACATTTTTTGTAAAGGTTGCAATTTGGCTTTTGAGAGCAGCTTTGCCAGCTTTTACCTGAGAGGATAAACAGGTAAGTCTGTCAAAAAAAAAAAAAAAAAAGGCGTGAAAGTCATTCAGAGATGATGGAGAAAACTAAATCAAGTTGCGTTTTTAAATTGGAAATTTAAAGCGACTGAAGTGAATGCAAATGCAGATCTAATTAGCAACAGAGACTTATCAAATATATGTATATGTATAAATATATCTCTGTGTGTGTGTGTCATTCAATGTCTGGCCATTCTATTTGCTTAGGCTTCTGTCGTCTTGATGGCCAGTTGAAGCCGCAAGGTTAATTTAGATTGTTGGAGGCGCATCGTTCTTCAAATCAAGACAATCTCTCGTCTAAAGCCCACAAATTTTGACAGCTCTTTGTTATGCTCGTGCAGTGCGTGTAAACTGGGTATTTTAGTTTGCCTACGAGTTGTTATTGAAGTTAGAGGCTGCCAATTTAATATGTATATAGGCGTAACGATACTCTCCCTACTTCTAGTCTTACGTAGCGGCATTATAAATGAGAGAACTATATCATGTTCCTATATAGTATAAGATATCTTTGGTACATATAAATGTCTTCTATATCGAGATATCCCTTCCCGTACGTATGTCTTCTCTTCCATATATTCTACATCGACATCTCCATTTAAAATAAACTTTTGATATCCTCAGCAAACGTAGCTGGACGAGCATTAAGCAGTCGTTACATAATTAGTTTGGTAAGGCTGGTCAGTCGCCCAGTCGCCCAGTCGCCTATCAAGGGCAAGGTTTCGACTACTTTTGCTACTGCTTTGACTAGAGCTTTGCATAATTTTCTGGCTCCATCTGCATAATTGTTCATGGTTCTACATAGCTTTTGGCTCCATGCTGATAACTGCAACTACAGACACACACACACACGCATAGACACATACAATTATACACCCCCCTTCTTGGGGCTATTTACATAAGCTTCGACAGTGACTCCACTGCTGTTAGCTGCTGTTTGCCGTCCGCTGTCTGATGGCTGCGATTTATTGGTCGGGTCTTACTTGATTGGAACAGCCTCCAGTTGGCCCGGTTGGCTTGTTGGCCATATTTATAACCAGCACTTCATAAAAAATAAAGCTCGTTAAATTTTACAACTTATTTTAGTCGGTGGCCGCGTCTTTTATGATCGAGCGTAAACCAATCAAATGATTATAGTAATAAGCGATATTTTAAGGGCCTGAAGCTAGTTATTTACAGATATATATAGAAATATTTTAGGAATTAATGAGAAAATCGTGAACTATCGTTGTAAATCATGTTTTATTTGCATTCGATCAAGTCACACTTTGCTAAATGTCAAAAGCTGTGTGAAACATCAAAAGTTTTGATCTTAAACAGAGATCTTTGCCCTTTTAATTTGGATTGAGAAGAGATTCTATGCCATGAAGATTCTGTTTAATGATTCCGGCGTTACGATTAGGCAACTGAAACTCTGTGCTAGGCAGTTCTATGGAATTTCGATTATGTTTTTCAAGCATTCTTGAAGATTCTCGGTTTTTTCAATTAGCCCATCCAAAAGTTTTTCCTACAATCCAATTCAAGCCAATTGTAAACATTTGCGGCCCATCAATTGTCTAAATATCTATTTATAATCATAATCCCAAAGCGAAAAAAACACATAAATGTATTAATAACAAAGTATGAAGAGAATGCTCTTCAGCTGACATTGACTGACTAGCAGATATTACGTAACACTTATGAAAAAGCATGAGAATTGCATAGAAAGATGATTCAGAAGCAAAGTTAAGAATATTGGAAGAGTGTAATCAATATAAAAAGGGATAAGAGAATGAAAAAGGCAGAAATTGAAAGAGAGAGATATGGATAGTGAAATGGTGGAAAGGAAAGAGGGAGAGTCAGAGATATATGAGAACTGTAGTAATCTAAATGTTATTCTGGCTTTCTATAAAGTTCGATAATCATATAAAATGATATGGAAAGGCAATGCCAGAGGGAGGGAGACTAAGATAGATAGAATGCGAAAGAGATAGTTGGGCCTCTCAAGGCGCTAATTGTAAAATGTTGATTAATTTAAGACAAGAAAAGAGACCACAGAACACTTGAATTAGATGGCCTAATATGCCCTTAACTGCACCTTTAAAATAATAAAAAGAATACGAAATGTAAACTTGAAATTGTTGAGATCATGGAAGCGCCCTTTATGAAGAGGCACAGACCAAAGACCCAAAACCACAGACAAAGACGAAGAAGAAGAAGAACCCCTTGACATTGTAAATTCGATGAAAGAGCGTGTGTGAGACAGACAGAGAAATAACAAAGCACAGAGCAAAACAAAACAACCAAATACTTCTGATAAGTTTTTCTATAATTTTATTGTTTTTATTATTTTCTGTTTGTGTTGTTTTATTAGTTGAAATATATTTCTATGGATGCTGGAAGTGCTCCAAATGTCTCGAGTATATGCATATTTCTTTTTGTTGCTGCTGGTATCGTTCAAAGACCAAGGTCAATAACAGTAGTCAAAGTCAACGACGCCACACAAACACACACACACATACACACACACACATATATAGAGACATCAACAAGACATCGACATCGACATCTGCTCACATTTGACATTTGATTTTGGTTTCGTTTTCATCAGTTGCAGAGCCCAAAGACCTCAACAGTTAGTTTCAACAGAGAGAAAGAGGGAAAGAGAGAGAATCAGAAAGCTGGTAGCAACAGGTGGAAATTTGATGAACTTGAAAGAATTGTGTAATGGAAAGAGGGATAACCAAAGTTGGCTAAGAAACGAGTTGGCAATGCAAACGAAGCCGGCCGGAAATCCGCGTTAATTTTTAATTTGTAATAAAAGCAAATAGATATTACATATATATCTATACAATATATATAATATATATAACAATTTAGCTTCATATCTTTCGCAAGTTAATTATTAACGCTTTTCAGCTGCCAATTAGTGAAACGTTTGTTTCAGTTACATTTGTATTTCAAAATATTGATATCATATTCCACTAAAGGGGCGTCAGCCAGTCCACTTAGGGTCCATTTAAGGGTCGTTCATTGTCTGTGTGAAACGGCTATATACGGCTTGCACAATGAGCCTCATGTTTACATTTGGCATGATAATTACAAGGTATTCCCAGTTTGTCCAAAACGGGTATATTCGCACTGCAAAAATTTATTATTGATGAAGTAGTGCTGAATGCTTTAAGTGAACTGTTTTGATCTATATCTGGTCTAGTTTTCCCCTTTGAACATCTAACCTTACAGGGTATCTTCTCATTATAAATAGCCTGTCAAATGAGCTACGCATTGTTTTATTTTATTAACTATAGGAATACCCTGTAAACTGGGCTTTTAAATACTCTGTTAAATGTAGTATTAATCCAGGTAAAGTTTCTCAGTTCGTTTGTATTTGTATTCAGTTTTTGCATTGCATATTCGAAAATTCCTCTACTTAGCTGTACAGGGTATACGATTAGTAGTCTCTTCCATTGTTTCCCTCCATTTACATGTAATAATCCACTTTGAGTGCTGCATTTCTTGTGTTTTGTCTTCGCATTGTCTCTAAACTCTATTGATACTGCACACACACACACATACATAGTTAAAGAGTTGTATATTTACATTATGATTGGTTGTGCCTTTTAGGTTGGTTGTCAACATGCTAATGTCTCGGTTTTGTTCGATAACTGGTTTAATGGGCCGACTGTGTTTGTTTTTTGCTTTATATGTTGGAAATTAGCTTGATTCGCCATGGGTATTATCATATTGTGGGTTTCTGGTTCAAGTCTAACTCTGAATGGGGCATTGTGCTCGACTCTGAACAATTAAACATCGTTTAAATCAATTGAAAGTTGATATATCGATGTCAAGATGAGTGTCCCCTTCTACTGGCAGCAGCCTGACAAATGGTAATTCAATTAATGGACATATATATAGATGATATATGATGCATATACTTATGCATATATATAGATAACTTCAGTCTGTCTTTTGGGAGCTAATTAGTTTAGGCACACGCGTCTACAATTTGATTGTTTAATAGTTAAACTATCTCTATCTGTCTATTAGTTTATCTATATATGTATATAGATCCAGTATATTTACCATATTCCATATCTTCTATAATTAAGTAACATAAAATGCTATTAAGTCCGCCATTTGTCAAGCAGTTGCCATAAGCAAATATTTAAACTTTTTCAAAATAAATACATGAATGCAAAGAGCAGAACTTAAATTGGAAAAACTAGTTTAAGCGTCGGTATTATAATTAGCTTGACATATTATAATTTATATGGCTTACAAACCATAATAAAACCAATCAAATATTTGAATGATGAAGTGCCACAGCTGATGCCTGCTCAAATCTATGGAGGAGCGGGTATATAGGTTTGTGAAATAAGCTATGAAATTTACGATATCGAATTAAAGAGTTAAGGGGTGTGGCTAATCGGCCGTTACTATGTCCATATATTATGCATTCTGTTGTGGTAAATATCAATAACTTGTTGAATCTTGGAATCTAACTGCAGTTTCGGATTATGGAAACTTCAATGATTTTTTCAATATCTTAAAATTCGAAAGAGTATTGGGCAGTCGCGTAGGCCTACAAATTCTTGGCATCGTTTTGAGTTCACTTTTGTTCGTTTGTGTTCGCATCTTGCATTCAGTTCAGATATATGTCTTATATATAGTATACAAAATACCATTTAATACTTAGTTTTGGCATGAAACGTGTTTCTTTTTGTCTCTCTGCTTCTTCTTTCATTCTTTTTATACCCTGAACCCATTGAAAATGGGAAATCAGGGTATAATGGTTTTGTTAAAAGTATGTAACAGGCAGAAGGAGGCGTGGCAGACCCCACAAAGTATATATATTCTTGATCAGGGCGACGAGCTTAGTCGATTTGGCCCTGTCCGTCTGTCTGTCCGTCCGTCCGTCCGTCCGTCCGTCCGTCCGTCCGTCCGTATGTATGAACGCGTCGATTTCAGAAGATATAAGAGCTAGAGACTTGAAATTTTTTTTCCTAGGTCCGTGTATATCACGCGCATATCAAGTTTTTCTTTATATATCGATAACTACTCCCGATATTTTATTATCGATCAAAAACCTTATCGAAAGCTAGTTATTTAATTATATCTCCTATACCTTTAGAGCTAGAGCTTGCAAATTTTAAATGTAGACTTATATGTATTTTATATAATTTCGATTTTTGTTGTAATTTACCCCCCACCCCTATATTCACCCCCTCACCATCACCTTTGTAAAAAGCGTATTTCAAGTACTAGAGACATGTGCTTTGGAATGTACATACATTTTCACCACATAATTACGCCCTGAAACTTTCATTAAGATTGTATGTATAGAAATTAAATTATTCAACAAATAAATTCTTATAATGTTACTACACTACAGCGCAGCCCAAGCGCAGTTAGCAGAGCGCATTATAATACGTGTGTGTGTATGTATGTGTGTCGAAAAGAAGTGCAGACTGATTAGAATATCAGATTAGAGGGTTCAGGGTATCTCCTAGTCGAGCAGTCTCGACTAGAGTCTTCTTACTTGTTGCTTATCAGTTTGTTTTGTCTTTGCTTTTTTTTTATACCCTGAACCCATTTTCAATGGGAAATCAGGGTATAATGGTTTTGTTGAAATGTATGTAACAGGGAGAAGGAGGCGTGGCAGACCCCACAAAGTATATATATTCTTGATCAGGGTGACGAGCTGAGTTGATTTGGCCCTGTCCGTCTGTCTGTCCGTCTGTCCGTCTGTCCGTCTGTCCGTATGTATGAACGCGTCGATTTCAGAAGATATAAGAGCTAGAGACTTCAAATTTTTTTTAAAATGTCCGTAATTACAGCGCGCATATCAAGTTTATCATTAAAAATCGATAACTCATCTCGATATTTTTTTATCGATAAAAACCCTTATCGAAACCCAGTTATAAAATTATATCTTCTACACCTTTATTGCTAGAGTCTCCAAATTTTTAATGTATGCTTATATGCAATTTATACAATTTCGGTTTTTGTTAAAATTTACCCCCCACCTCTAAATTCACCCCCCTCACCCTCACTTTTGTAAAAAGCGTATTTCAAATACTAGAGACTTGTGCTTTGGCAAGTACATGCATATTCATGTTATAATCATAATCTAAAAGTTTCATGAAGATCGTACGTCCATAAAAAAAAGTTATTAAACAATTAAGTTCTCATAGTAAGCGCACACTGCAGCCCATGCGTGTTTATGCATGGTTGCTTGTGTGTGTATGTGTTTGTGTATGTGTGTGTGTATGTGTGTGTGTGTGTGTATGTTGTTGTGTATGTATGCGTGTGTGTGTGTATGTGTGTCTGTATGCGTGTGTGTGTATGTATGCCTGTGTTTGCGTACGTGCGTGTGTGTGTGTGTGCGTGTTTCTTGTGTAAGCTGAAAGTCGCGAAAAAGTATTGAAATATCTATTGCTCCAAGGGTTCAGGGGATCTCGTAGTCGAGCAGTCTCGACTAGAGCTTTCTTACTTGTTTTTTTTAGATGTTTGTTTCGTTTTTTGGTTGACTTTTAGATTTAAGTATTTAAATTTTTTGTTGTTTTGATTATTATTATTATTATTTTTTTTTTACGAATTCCGGTTCGACGACCCTTTCACTTATTTAAAGCGGTCTGCGAATTCCAATACAAAAGCTTCCAAATAATTGTGTTTAAGAACTGAATTATTTGTAAGGCATATAAATGTGTGTGTATATGTATATGTGAGATAAAGATATGCTAAAGATATATTTATACAATCTGATATCAGCTGAAGAGCCAGACGGCATTTTAAATTATTGGCTACAGCTACAGCCAATACAGTAAAGTCTGCCTTATTTAAACAATCTTATATAATATGTCGATACTCATAGAGTCTATATATACCCCGTATGTATTTTAGACACATCGTAATATGACATAAAATCATCAATTAGCAAGTCTAAATGCATAAAAAGTGGACAGATTTTTTGTTTAGTTATTCCGAGAACTTCCCGGTTCTAGCATAAGCTGACTTTACTATCATCTACTCCTCTCTTGTCTTCGCCCTGTTACGCTTGCCAAACTGTAACCAGTTGGGAATTTAATGGCTGCAACTCTTGTAAAATGAGTTCAACTGGCTGATGTTTACTTTCAGTGCTGTTTATTTCACCTATATTTTAGTTGCTAGCTGGTTTTTCGCGCCATCAGCTGTTCAAATTAAGCAGAGTTTACTGTTTAAAAATACAATATAAATTAAACATGCAACAAATACGCGCAATGCATTTTAAGCATTTTAACAGTGCAACAAATTTCGTGCTGGCATTGTTTCTCCTTCTGCTTCTTCGTTTTTATTTGGCATTGTGTTACTCCCATCCAATCCCCCTCTGCTCCCCCTTTCCAATGTTTCCATATTCAAGTCGCTGCATGCGAGCCTCGTTTATTAGCTAATTAATTGATTTTGTTCAATGGCCACAAGTGACGTCACAATTTCAACTTGAATCCGCTGAATTTCTTCATAATGTGCTCAAGTTTTATGAATAGAAATAAATATTTCGATACTCTCGAGAGATACTAAGAGAGTATAAGAGTAGAAGCGTTTTAGGTCGAGTAGATCTGTCGGTATACGAATTTTAGGATCAAGAGTCGAACAGATCGAGCTCTGTCTGTAAGTCTCTATATCTAAGTCTGTATAGGACTATAAGAGTGTAAGCGTCAATCGTTGAGTATATCTTGATGCCTTCGAGTGTCTGGTAGATTCGGGCCCTTGGGTCTGATCGTATGATAACGTACGAGTATAAGAGAGTATTGGGCGCGAGTTCGGTCTGCCCATGTGAGAATTGAACAGTTTACATACAAGTGCCTTTCCGATGAGATTTTTCTCGTTTTGTTACTTTAGTATATAGAGTACCAGAGTCTCCGAGTCTTAGGATCACGTATTCGAGTATAAGACTTCGCCTGTGTGCTATGTATAAGAGTCGTAGTCGTGTGGGGTATCTGCTAGTCGAGCACACCCATAACTCTCCACAACTCTCTTGATTGTTTTCTATATATTTAATATATATTTATAAACAGCTGACGCCATCTGACGCATCTCTATGCCGAGGCTATATATAGACAGAGAGCTTAAATATATTTGCAATCGAATTATTGTGGGAGTCGTCCAAGTGTCAAACGTGATTATGTGATTATTATATTGCAAATGATCAAATCTGTGAATTAATTATGCGGCTGCAGTTCAATTGGAATGTGTTAAACCAATTTGCCAATTTGAAAGACTCGCAATATTGAAATATTGACGAACTGCAAACAGCAGCCAGACGCAACCACAGCCAACCGCCGCACAACCGCAATTTGCAACCACAATTGCTAATTTTACAAGAGTTGAGGGTGTTAGAGACAATAGCAACAACAACAAAAACAACAACGAAAAATGTGACTGCGAGGGCTATTTCAGAAGTTGCTATAAATATTGAAAGATAGACAGTTACTATATTTAGGCAAAATCCTATATATAGTATAGTCCTTAAATAGTATTATTAGTAAATTTGTATAATAAGCGAGGGCTGTGTGAAAAGTTATGTATGCATATTACTAAACCACTTAAAGAACTCTTTCTATCTTAGCAATATTTACAATTTGAGTTGATATAGATTCGAATTTATATTTTGATGAGTAAATTCTTTATGCGAGGGCTGCTTTACATATTTATTAGATGCGCTATAAACTTGTCCAATTTCGGGCTTTGCATATGCGAAATGTATTTTTGACGCATAGATGCGAGATCTACCTGATATATTAGCTCAGTGAATTAGGTGCAACCTGACGTTGCCTTTTGAGTCGACGCCTACAACAAGAGCGCAACATGTGTGAAGCATATGACAAATGGAATTTTAAAGAAAAAATCGATAAGTTAAATTTAGGTTTTTGTGTTCAATTTGATTTAAGACAAAGGCTCACACTGCCTATTATGCATATATGTATATATATATATATATATATATATATATATATATATAAATATATTTTTAAATGGACTCAACCAGAGTTGACACACTTCCCGTTTCATTCATAGAATTCCCATAGATATATTGTTGCGAGGGCTATTTCATATGTTATTGTTGCGTGTCAGCTCACTTTCCTCTTCCTCACTTTCGATGCCTTCAAATGCCAACGCCCACAGCGGAGAGCGTGGAACATGTGTGAAACATATGACGAAATCAAACAGACAAAAAACTTATCTAAATTGTGGCTTTCGCATTTATCAAATCTTCTTCCTTTTGTTTTGGTTTCTTGTGAATTGGATTTCTGGTTATGGCCTTTTGATGATGTTGAAATGATAGAAAAAGGCCTGGGATTATGCACAAATCAGAGCTGAACTTTATGAGGCGCGTGTTCCGTTCAGAGCTGAGAACTCTGTGTGCTTTATATAGGCAGACGTATCCGTAGACCTGTCTTTAATGACTAAACTCAACAACTATTTCGAATTGGTATTTATGCAATTAGCTAAATGCGTCAACGTCTGACTTGTCTGACATTTTAAATAAATGCATAAATATAATTAATCATTTGGTTTTTAAATTTTCAGCAAACAGACAGACATTCCACAGGAATTAAGCTGCGCGAATCTGTTTTATGGTGACTCATTAAACAGTCCCACTCTCTGGGCTTATCCTGGTTTATATTTGCGTAATGCTAAGACCTCTTATCTAATTCATGCTAATTTCGTATCTGTTTAATGACACCATTTTATGGCTAGCAAGTAAGAGTGGTCTAGTCTAACTGAAGACTGACTAGGGAATACCCTGTGCGCACTACCGGCTGAACGGATGTCGCTGTGTTGAGGGACACAAGGGACACATAGAGTAGTACAGAGACAAGGTAATAGAGTTGTCTGTTGCTTATACTTATTCTGTATCCGTATACTCTTATACTCTTATTCAGTATACTCTTATACAATTATTTTTTTGTAACACACTCTAATTTATTCTTAAACTCTTATACTCAGGAGGAAGACAGATTTAGATCTAGTTACTCTACTATAACTATTACATAGATTCGTGTATACCCCATTTTTAGTACAATGCACGACAGGGTATACGCCGAATAGGTCTGCCCTTAACTAATTTGCCTATTTCTGTTGCAATTAGTTTACGTTAATTGGCTTTTGTTTGTTTTGTTGTTTGTCGTTGGAGTAAAAAGCCAAAAAGCTTTTTAAAATTAAATTAAATACTTTGAATGGGGAATTCAGTTGCATAAAAATGTTGCAGTTGCAAAGAGAGCGAGAGCCAGGAATGGAGGTGGAAAGCAAGCTGCTAAATTATTAATTCATTTAATTAATGTAAAAAAACAAGAAATTTAATTTCTTGTTTATTGTTTCTAATTATTTATTAGGAAAATATTAGAGAGAGAAAAACATAATATGTAATATAAATAAATATATATATTAATTTTATATCAATATTTGATTCTATACAAAACTAGCTAAGAATTAAAAATTAATTTGTTTATTTTCATAATACATATTTGTTTACTTTCAGTTTATATGGCTCAAATATCAATGTAAAAAAAAATTATGGTATTTTTTATATATGTTAAAATTTTTTATTTTTTATTTATGATTTTATTTTTTTATTTTTATACAATACAATTTCTGTTGTACAATAAAAATGACTGAGCAGAGTGAGAGAGCGGGGAGATATAAAAGCTGTGCTAAATAGTTAAATGAGGAGAGGGCGGCACAGGCATACACAGATGATAAATTGCCAATGCGAATTATATAAATTTTCAAATATTTGTACATAAAAACAAAAAAGTTGCTAAAAAATAATCAAAATATCCAATTTGCCAAACAAGAAATTGATTAACATAATTTTGAATTTTATTTTTGACTTGTTTCAACAAATGAGCTTTAACAACTTTTGGCTGCTTTGCAGAAGCAGAAGCAGAAGAAGAAGCAGCAGAGGCAGCAGCGGCAGCAGCAGCTGAAGAAACGAGAAAATAAATGAAGATGCGCCAAAAAGGCGAAAACTTATGCAATTTCTTTTCTGTTTGTTTTCAATTTCTGCTGCTGCGCTTCGTGTTGTTTTTTCTGCTTCTTCTTGTCTCTCTCTTCTTTCATCGCCGCGCAAATTTAATGCACTTTTTCTCAGCTTCTTCACGATTTTTCACAGTTTTGCACGAAATTGTGTCAAAGTTATTAAAATCTGAAATATTGCCTAAATAAATGATAACAACATTAAAGTTGTTGTTATTGTTGTTGTTTTAGCTGTTTTTGTTAGTTGTATGCACCTTGTATTCGTTTACACGAGCGACTGCAGCCGCGCGCAGCACTTGCGTTGCCGATGCCTGTGCGTGTGCGTTTGCTTAGGCCCGTTACGAAAAAATATATTGTTGTTGCTGTTGCTGTTGCTGTTCGTGTCTGCGTTTGCGTCTTCGGCTTCGTTTTCGCGCAGCGACTGGCAAACCGATCGACCGACGCGAACGACTGGCAGAAAGAAACTGAAAATCGAAAATCTGAAGACAGCAGCGCAAGAGCCAAGAGCCATTGCGGCTCATGCCAATGCGCGCCGTTAGCTCGCTGCGCAGCTGCTGTGACTGCGACAGCGACGATGTTGACGTTGCTGAGTGTTGTCAGCATAGCCGTTTTCAAGCTGCTGTCAGCTGATCTTCATAAATTGCTGCCTTCTTTTGTGCGCTAGGCCATCGGGTCTCGCCGTTATCTCGCTGCGCAGCTGGTGCTGACTGCAGCGGCAACAGCAACACCGACAGCGACGTCGACTGCAATTGGTTTAGTGTTGTCAGTTTAGCTTTTTCTTGCGCTGTTTTGAAGCTGTCTTCTTTAAAGCCCATCCTTAGTTCGCTGGGCACCTGCTTAAACAGTGAGTGTGCTGCTGTTGCAGTGTTTATTCAAGCTATTGGGACTTCTGCTGAGGCACTATCTAGTACCTCAGGCATAGGCCGTTCGCTTAGCTTATCTTGGATTTTCTCTTCACACAAATCAAGCCTTCCTTCAAGCAGATAGTTGTTATTTACTGCCTTCTGCTGTAAGCCTAGGCATAATATGGCATAAAATTTTATGTTTAATTTCCGGCACGTTTATGTGTCTGCCAGTCGTAAAGGGAAAATGGCTAAAAGCAACTAGTTTCGGCTGCACTGGCGGCTGTGGTGCAATTTTTAAGGAGCGCCCGAAAGTATGCCTCAAATAAAAGAGAGCCGCACAGTGGCGGCCATAAAAGGCGGCCGACAGACAACATTGACGTCATTTAATTATGATTACAGCTAACGGTAAATGGGGGTAAATAGGGTTAAGTGCAGCGCGTGATGGCTAAGCAATTAAATGCTTAAACATCTCCAGCAGCTGCAGCGGCATTTGCAAGACCCAAAAATTCAATTAGCTGGCACAGACAGGTGACCTCTGACAGGTGGGCAGCACACAAAAAACAAAACACACGAAACAAAACAAAAGATAAATGCCCAAGCTACAATTCCCTGCTTATGTCATCATCATCACCATCATCATTATGAGTGTTAAATATAAAATCCTATTTATTTGCCAATTTTACATTCGAGTGCACAGTGGACGACGATGACGTCAGCGCCCCAAGGCGCCAAGCCAGAAGCCAAAAACTATTCACAGCAACAACTAAACAGCCGCCTCTCTACCTCTCTCACTCACTCTTTGTGTGTGTGTGCATGTGTGTGTGTGTGTGCATAATTTCATTACCAAAGCTCGACGTTTGTTTTCAATGATGTCATATGGTCGCACTTAGCCGGAAGTCCCAAGTCCTTGTGGCCAAACACACAAAAGCAAAAACAACAACAGCAACAAACACTTTACGCACGCGCACATTCAAAATGGCCGCCAGTCAGTGCAGCACTTTGCTCTTTGGTCTGTGACGTCATGGTTCTCTTAAACCGCGTAGCGCAGCGACTGAGCAGCGGCGTTTCTATGGGAATTTTACCGTTGTCTTGCTGGTTGCCTGCTGTGCCACGCAGCTGTTGCGAATACCCTGGAGTGAAGTTACACTGTCAGAGGGGTATATTAATTACAACGAATAGAATGCCAGCTGTTGTGATACCCTATACTGTGAATTTGGTTGAGAGCATATCCTAGAAAGAGGATAGAATGTTAAACGGATATATTGACTACAACTAGAGTGAAGATATATACCCTGTAACAAGCATAAGTATATCAGATATTAATCATTTGATGTTTGCCGCAGGGTATCTGTGCGTGCAGCAGTGCCTCACGCTAAATTGTTTATTATGATGGCGTCTTTAATGCTTCATTTGGCACGGCCGCTGCCGTTGCTGCTGCTGCGGGCTAAATAAATATTTGGCTTAAAGTGTTTCGTGCTTCATTTGGCACTCAATTCGAGACTCGCAACTGCCGATGCTGGACCTTGGTCCTCGGACTTTGGACTCTTTTTGGGCTCATTTCGGACTGTTTTTGGACTCAATTTTGTTGATTTTGGTTTTATTGTTGCCTGCTCGAGGATGAAGGATGGAAGCTGGAGGATGTTTGTCTTCTGCCAGGACATTAACCTTCGAGCAGTGATTCGAAGTTTTCGAGTATTGAATTACATGACAAGTGGATTGCTTGTGGGCGTGGCAGACGAAAGGGGTAGACAAATGTGAGCGCTGTTGGCTTTTTGTTACATTTTAGCCATTAGTGGAAAGCCAAATAAACACAAACAATCAAAGGACTTCGAGCGACGCCAACTCGTTTGACATTGACGCAAATGTAAAATAAATCAAATGCAAAAGTTTTCTTATCTTCTTCTTGTTTGTGTCAGGCAGCTGTCGAGCCCACTTAGAGTGGGGAATGGGAAGTGGGGTGTGGTTGTTGGGGGGTGGGGGGTGGGGCGTGACTGGGCCATGTGCATAACAAATTTATCGCCGGAAGTGATTTTCGCTGAAATCCAATCAATAAAAAATTATGCTGCCTGCTGCTAAAAATAAAAGCCAAAACAGAAACGAAAATGGCGACGGACCGAAAGTAGGCAACATTAAAGCGAAGGCGCCCCACCACTCGCTTGCTGTCTCCCTCGCACGCACGTGTGTGCCTGCGTGACGTGAAAATGTGTTCAAAAATTTATGTTGCGAATTTCGTACGTTATTTTCGTTCCCTCTCGTTCCCACTGCCACTGCGACTGTCACTCTCCCCCTCTCTTTGGAGTTATCAGGCAATGCCCTCGTTTCATATTTTCACAGTTATTTTCAAGTTCATTTTGCTTAATTTATGCAGCACATTTAGGCGTCTGAAATACCCTGTATTTCGGCTACTGGCTAATAAATTATTAATGCAAATCGATTTGCCTTCAACTTTATGCTTTTCTTATCCAATAAGATTTACATCACCCCGCACGTTCAAAATCTGCTTGAATACAAACGATGGACAAGGAGCCGCTGGATCAGAACGCGTATAGCCAGCGACAAAAGCAGATACAACGAAGCCACCAGACAGCTCAAAGTTGCCCTGGCCCACATGCAATGTACGCGTATTAGAGAGGCGCTTGAACGAGCAGATACTCCAGCTGGGGCGGAATTTCAGCTATGGCGATATACGCGCAATATTAAAAGGCAGCCTCTGCGTCGTCACCCCATCCTGAGTGCTACGGGTGAGTGGCTTACTGGAGATGAAGCGCAAGCCGAAGCCTTTGCTGACCACTTATATGAGCAATTCTCGCCGCTCCTAACTACCGAGCAATCAGATCTTGATAGCATCAGAAGGACTGTGAACTCTCCTACCCCAGAAGGTATCCCCATAGAAGCATGCACAAAGGCAGAGGTTCTCAAGCAGTTGAAAGCTGTAAAAGCAAAAAAGGCGCCTGGACACGACCGAATAGATGCGAAAGTTATCAGGGCATTGCCTGATTCAGCTATTGATTACTTTGTAGTACTATGCAACGCTATCCTTCGCACTCAGCACTTTCCGTCCTGCTGGAAACGTGCTGAAATAATCATGATCCTGAAACCTGGTAAACCCGAAAAGGAAATTGCTTCCTACAGACCTATCAGCTTGCTACCGGTACTCTCTAAAGTATTCGAAAGAATACTTCTGCGAAGAGTACTGAATGAGCTGAGTCGAAGAACAATCATACCGGAGCATCAATTCGGCTTCAGGAGGCAGCACGGAACGCCAGAGCAAGTGCATCGTGTGATCAACCACATTCTTGGCGCGTTCGAAAACAAGGAATACTGCTCCGCAGTTTTTCTCGATGTCAAGCAGGCATTCGACCGGGTGTGGCATCTGGGTCTCCTTGACAAGATCAGGAAAGCCTTACCTGTCTCCCAATTCAAGTTGCTGGCCTCTTACTTGACAGGAAGAAGCTTCAAGGTCCTAAAAGGACACGCAAAATCCTCGAGTCGACCAGTTAGAGCAGGCGTGCCCCAAGGTAGTGTGCTTGGGCCAACATTATATACACTTTACACCGCAGACATGCCGTTGCCTCCCAGTAACAGCGACACGCTTATAGCGACGTACGCAGATGATACAGCCATACTGAGTCGCAATAAATCGCCCGAAGTAGCCTCTAGTCAAATGCAAGATTACTTGCATGATCTCAATCGGTGGCTAACTCGCTGGAGCATCGGAATCAACGCCCAAAAGTCCACGCACATCACATTCGCAACCAGAAGGGGAGCCTGCCCCGAAGTGACTCTAGGAGCTCCAATACCACGGGCAAACAAGGTGAAGTACCTGGGAGTCACTCTGGATAAGAGACTGACCTATGGCCCGCACATAAGTGAGACAGTCAAAAAGTGCAAATACAAATTAAAAAAACTCGACTGGATGCTAAGAAGCGACAGCCCTCTGTCACTACGAAGCAAGAGGCACATTTACAACTCAATAGTGGCACCTGTTTTCACTTACGCAATGCCTTTATGGGGGTCTGCTGCAAAAACAAACATAAATAAAGTCCAGACCACACAAAACAAAGCACTAAGGACTTGGACCGGAGCCGAATGGTACGTCAAAAATGAAACCCTGCACACCGACCTCCAGATGCCGACAATTGCTGAGCTCATTGGCCGACACAGCACAAGATACGCGGACAGAATATCCGCCCACCCAAACCAGCTTGCAGCCAATTTAGCCACCAATACTATCAACAGAAGGCTGAAAAGATCGCATCCCCTAGACCTGAGAAGTGACCTAAATTAAATTAAATTAAAGTAACTTTTTGCAATAAAGGCATTTAGCCACTCCATTAGTTAAGGTACCCTTACAAATGCGCCATAGAGTTTACGACAAAAGCTGCAATAAAACTATATTAAAAAAAAAAAAAAAAAAAAAAAAAAAATAAGATTTACAAATATAAATAAATGAATAAATATGGAGTGCAAACAACTTAAGTTCGCAATAGCCAAACAAAGTGAACAGTTCGCACTGCCCTGCAAAGTGTGCAACAGTTTATTTATTTGCAATTTCATTTTCAAGTGCAATAAATATATAAATAGCAGCAAGAGAGTCGCAGTCAGAGTGAGAGAGAGAGAGAGAGAGAGAGAGATTGGGAGTGAGAATACGAAAGTTGAAGTAATGCGCCATTTGAGATACATCAACAGCAAAAAGCACAATGCAAACGAGCCGAGGCGATGGCAAACAATAAGACAGTTACGACTGAGCAGTAGCAGAGTAGCGGCAGCAGAAGCAGAGCAGCAGCAGTGCAGCAGTTAAAACAGCAGAGCTATTGAAGTAGATGAAGAAGGAAGAGTAGCGAAGCAGCAGCGCAGGGCAGCAGCAGAGGCAGCACCAATAAAGAATGATATGAAGAGCCGGTAGCAGCAGAGCAGAGCGTCACAGCAGAGCTGCAGCAGTAGGAACAGTAGCAGCAGAGTAGCCCATCAGCAGCGGTCGATCCAATAAAGAATAAAGCAAGAATATGAAGAGCCGGCAGCAGCAGAATAGCAGTTAATGTAGCAGAGCGTCTCAGCAGAGCGTCACAGCTGAGCAATAACAGTTGAGTAACGCAGCAGCGGCACCACCAGCACCAATAAAGAATATGAAGAGCCACAACAATAAGAAGCAGTAATGCAGCTAAAAAAAGACAACAATAAGTAACAGTGTAATTCAGTAACTGAGAGCAATGTAGTAGGTACCAAGAAATATGTAAATAAACAAAGCAGCACAAGCCAATGCTAGGGGCACAAAGGTTGCCTGTTAATTTATGGCTACGCATACATAAACACACACTCTCACAGACACACAAACAGGAAGTCAAACAGCCAGAAAAAAGTTCAGCACGTGCAATTTGGCAAATGAGCGCCGCAGTGACGTCATAAGACGCAACACTGATAACAATTGCAAGCGAGCGTCAGGCGAGCTCTTAAGAGTAACGCACAAAAAGAGAAAAGCACGCATCGGGAGAGCGTAGGCACAAGAGCGCCAGAGAGTGTGAGAGCAACGACAGCTGGCATATAAAAAGGCGCGCACAGTGCAGCAGCGCCTCAGTTCTTCAGTGGAAGTGCCGGTGTAATAGCGAAGCGCGCTAGCAGAGCTTTTTGCTACCTAAGCAGTGGCAGCAACTAAGAAATCCCAAATTGAACAATATGTATTGAATGTTGAACCGAATTGTTAATACTATAACAAAGTGTTAAATACGTTATATACAAATATATATTTTTGTAAGCTATAAAAAAGAAAAAACCAAAAATATAAATTTCCGTGTGTGTGAAACAGGTGAAAAGTTAACAAAACAAACGAGAAACAAAACCAAATAAACAAATCTAATTGTAAATTTACACAAAAACATTTCAACATTGAACTGCGCAGCAAAATATGCTAAAAATCAAAGCTTACAAATTCATAGCAAAAACAACAACAACAAATCGGCAACGACACCAGGAGGAGGAAGAACAAGAGTCTTAAAAGTGTGAGGCGCCAAAAATCATTTAAATAATAACAGCAGCAACAACAACAGGTAAGCGCCCGCTTTAAGGGAGCCGCAACTCTTCTAGGAAATATGTTAATGTAAAAAGAAAAGGAAAAAGTAAAAAAAGAGCATGCAATTAACCCAAGCACACAGGCAAGCAAGCAAACACACTTGCACACACTCACACATGCAAACAAGCGCTAGCGTCTTTCGCTAGCCCAAGTCAGAGCGAGAAAGCACATAAACAAGCAGCTCATCGCCTACTGCTGCTGCTGCTGCTGCTTGTTGATTTTGCGTCTCTGTCCGCCACTTGCGAAAGACGTTTGCATGTGTAAAGCAAGCAGAAAAAAGCTAACGGACGCTCCTCCAGTGATGACATAAAAAACAAAAAAACGGTGAACGGAAAACAAAATCGGGGCACACGAATAAAAACAGAAATAAAAAACAGAAATGTAAATAAATAAAAAAATACACGCGCTCGTTAATAGTGAAAAACATGCTGCTGCAATTCAATTTAAAATTCCCAAAAAAGAAAAAAAATGTTGAATCGGAATCTGTGGAATTTTAACGAACTGCAGCTCTTTATAGCAGAAGAACATGAGGAGATCATCAGAGAATATTTTAAATGTTATTTTAAATCACTTTAATGTTTATGAAGCTGCTAACAGCTTTGTCTATTGACATTCAGATCTCTTTTTGATTTATGTTAATCTCTAACACATGTATTTATTAACAAATAAAAACATGCATCCAACTAAACCAATATACTCGCTTGTTCACTATGTGAACAGATATTTCTCTCTCTCTCTCTCACTTTATTGCTAATCAATTGAATTGTTGTGTGGCTAATTTTGGTCTATTACTAGTTTTATGATACGCATAAAGGAAATCGCATAAAACAATTATTTGATAACTAATTTAAGTCTTTTATGGCGATGAAGCGCGCGATAATATGAACTAAACAGTAAATATACAAGGCAAATATATCTGTATACATAATCCCCTCACATACATATATAAAGTCGTTGTCTTTGTCTCTATGTATGTGTGCTTGGCATTCGCCTTTTGCTCTAGCATTCATGGCATAACGTATACGCCCCGTGGCGTGCAAGCAAATAGCAATCAGCTAATAGTAGCCAAGTTGTTGCTGTTATTGCTGTTCTTCTAAAGAAATTTGTTTTATCTTTTAAACAATAGGAAAAAAAAGGGAAATGCATAAAAATATTTAAAACATTTATTTGCTTTAATTCTCGGAAATTTTCCGATTCATTTTTGATTTTCTTTTTCAATAGATTTTGTGGCACATTCAATGCGTGTCCATAAAATGCCAGACATGCCACGCACACACACACGCACACTCAACACACCTACATATATATTGTATTAAAGGTGTCACATTTAATCAGTTTAACCCAGCAGCTGACGACAGACTGACGACACAGACTGTGATTCAATTAAATGTTTTCCCGTCACCCCAGCCAAAGGCCGAAGGCTTTCAACACATATCCATAATTTCATTTATTGCTGCGAGTTTTTTTTTGAAGGAATTTTTCCAGTTACTTTGGGTAGCTTCTGCTAGCATTGGAATTCGGTTGAAAATGTCTTTCAACTATTTAGCTTTAGGCTTAAGTTGAAGTTGAATCGAATTGGGTATAAGCAGCATTTTGAATCTTCAATCAACTACCTCTAGTCCTCAACATTGAAACTTCAACCCGATTCTCGTCTTAAAAATTCCTATTTAGTAATGTTTCCGATACTTTCAATCATAAATGGGTTTTACTTTAGCTCAAGGCAATTTGATGGTTTAGCTCATCTTCAATATTTTATCAATCCAACGTCACTGTTCAATCATTTCATCTTCAGTCAGTCAGTCTGTCCCATTTTCATGCATCAAAGCAAATCAAATTTAGATCAGCAAATTGGATTCATCATCTTCTTTGGAATCTTCAATCTCCAATCTGAAATCTTTTCTCTCTCTCAGCAAATGTTGCTGACGTTGTGGCTGTCTCTGTTTGTTGTCATTGTTGTTGTTGCTTTTATCTCGTCGTGTGTCGTTGCCGTTGTTGTTGTTGTTGTTGTTGTCTAATTTGCGATAAACTGACAGAAGATTGCAGCTACTTTATTCAAATTATGTGATAAGCCGCAGCGTCGCACAGCGCAACGCGCAGCCCCGCAAAAGGCAAACAAAAAAGAAACAACATGAAAAAAATATATATAAAAAATGGAAAAAATGAACACAGAATTTGTGACACGCAACGCACAAAAAAAAAGAGGGCGGCAGCTAAACGCTGGGCGTGTCACTGATTGCCTTCGCATTCAAAGTTTTCCATTTTGTGGCCTCTAAAAATTCTCATCCGCCGCCGCCGCCCCGCAAACCCCCTGACTATTGTCTCTTCCCCCCACTTGTGCTGATTAGCACTGATAATTGTAGATATCGGAAACTAGAAAACTGGCTAATAGGATATAGTAACTAGCAGTGGGGCATAGCCGACTGCGCAATGCTCGTTATAGTTGCCGGGCCAAAAAGAGATGACTCAACCATAATTCAAGTATCAAGCTAAATTAAGCACAATCACAATAACTTTATATAGAAACCAATATACCCACTTTCACATTCAGAGTGAATATAACCAGTTAAATTAACAAATAACGGGCATTCAATGCGTTGAAAGGCTGAAAGGTTGCATTAGACCAGGCCAAAAAACAGCTTGAATCAATGCTAGCCACGTGTCTTCACTTCACTCACACATACACACACACACACACACACAAATAGAATTTTCACTTAAAACAAGTAGCTGAAATATTGCGTATACGCCCTGTCGAGTGGCATTTCATAAATATTGAAGCGAGCGCTGGGCATGTTTTGTAGACTTGATTAAATTGCCATATTTAAGTTGTTCGCAGGGAAAAGCACTCGGGGGAGTGCGTCTCTCCACTCCACAGCAACTCACTCAAGGCACAAACATGCGCCACACAATTTCAAATTCACACATTAAATAAGTGAGAGGGAACAGAGAGGAGTTCGAATACTAAATACCCTAGAAAAATGGAATTGCCAAAAGTAAAATCAAGAGAGTTGAAGAAACTCTACATATATAGTTATATCTTGATAATGGTTATGAGTAAAACATTGAAATATTGAATATATATATATTTACAAATGATGACCATTTAATACCCTAGAAATATGATATTATTGGCGATAAATTGGATCACCTTCATTATTTTCCGCTGTGAAATATCAAGAAATATACATTAGAATATACTTTTATTTCACCCCGCTGCATGCAGCTAGAACTTGACGTACTACCCTCGTATTCATTTTCCCATATATGCTTTTAGTGCCAGCGTTTCTGTTGGCTTATTAATTAGAATACTCCTCGCAAGGACAAAATTGTTAGTAGAGCAAACTTTTACCAAGCACACACACAGACTAACACACACACACCCGGTGCACGCACGTGTGAAGTTTCGGTTGACAAACACATGTTTCGAGTGGCTAGCGCTAAAAAGTTTGGGGCAGCTGCTAGATTTGAAATGCATGTTGCACGTTGCACGTTGCCCGCTGCACGTTGCACGTTGCAGGTTGAGCGCTGCATGTTGAGCCTCCCACAAAGCATTTGACATTCTTTGCTTTTGCACTTAACTTTATTCAGGCCACTTTGTGCTGTTGACTCTGACAAGTTGAACAACAAAGGGTCTGGCAAATTGGCCAGGGCATTAAATAATATTCATGCTAAAGTGTTTAAAGAGTTGGCTAACAATTTAAATTGTACTCAATGTGGAACAATTTGATATACAAATTTGTATAATGGAAAGTGCGCAAATGGCCAAGAGGTCCTTTATCCAGTTGGCAGCATAAGTAAGATGAAGAAGACTGTAAGAGTCATAAATTCTGAGAACACGAGGCATTAGACTATAAGACATTAACAATATAACAATATATGAGTAATAAAAATAAAATATATAATAGTAGAATGATAGTATCTGTATAAGACTATACGAATCTAAAAAATATTATAGGACTAGAATAATACAATACTATAAGAGTCGAAAGACTATTAAGAATAATATGAATAGGATAGCAGTAGGAGAATGGAGCTCAGCCCATAGCACGCTTTGATTACGGCCCATGATTCAGTGCCTCCCCCAGTCGGGCCCTCCTGACGAGCCCACTTAATTGTTGACATAGACCGACATACTAAATATATACATATATATATATGCTATATTGATTCATACAAAGCTCTTTTCGCTTGGGCCAAGTTTTCAGAAATTCCTCTTTAATCTGTTTATTAAAGACTTTGATATTGTCTTATCTAAGCCCGCGTTTGCCGTTGTTTAACATTAAATTTAGTTCGCAATTTATGATAAGCTATGTAAAATGGAATTAAAGGCTTAAAGCCTTGACATGGGCCAGATGACAGACAGTCAGACAGACAGGTAGGTAGGTTGGCAGCTAAGCAGTGAGGTAGTGAGGCAGTAAGGCAGTGAGGCAGGGGGTCAGGTTACCCGTCCACCAGCCAGGCAGTTAGTAGAAATGTCTGTTCCATAAAAAAATGATAGACAACCTTTGAACTCTTTTGGCTTAACAGCAGCAAAAGTTGTTCCAAGACAGCAAACTTTAGCTGAGCATTTAATACATTTAATTCCTTTATGGGTTGGCTCGAGCGGGTTATACGTGACTGCCTTTAAATGTATGTAACAGGGAAATAAAGGCGTGCCAGTCTCTAGAGTATTTGAGCATGAGCAGCAGCCGAGTTGACTTAGCACCGTTCGTTTGTTCATCGATCTATAAAGTAGTGTAAGATAAGCGGATTATAAAAATGTTGACAAGAGTCTAACCATCACTATCAGTGTATAAGAGTATAAGAGCATATGAGTCGGAGTATAAAAGAAGTATGGGGTCTAACGATGAGTTAAATTAGCTCTACTCATTAATCTGTATGAAAACATAAGGCTATGAGAGTATACGACATTGAGAGTATAATAGTAGAATAACAGAATATAAGAGCGAGTATAAGAATGTAATAGTATAGGTATATTAGAGCAGAAGAGTAATACAGTTTGTTTGCAACAGCAGCTTTGCCAGTCGGGCATACCCTACCAAAGCATGTTTGCTTATTGTTTATGTTTTTTATTAATTTATTTATACAATTTTGTTTTCGTTGCAGCATGAGGCAGTAGAATCCGAGCGCCTTTCCTCTGCAACCTTTGACCGCTTTGGCAAATCTTTAAAGACCGCACAGACAAAGAAGAAGAAGACGAAGCAGAAGGAGGAGAAGAAGAAGAAGGTATGTAAACAGTTAATGCAAATATGTTGAAATCAACATGTTCATGAAACGTAAATAGCCAACGGGTCAAAGGACAAGCGGATATGAATTTGAGCTGAGAAAATATGAGTAGAAATTGGGCCTAGGCACAGCCTTAACCCCGGGGCCAGCACGCACTGAAGCCTATATAAATATATATGTATATAACTATAGGCTGGATATATATATAACATGATATATATGTGCATATATTTATATACATTTGCCTCTGGGCCAGAAGCTAAGCAACTCGTAAATTATTTGCGCGCGTGTTCAACAAAATGCTGAATAAATAAATGTGCCATGTTTGCCATAAAAAATAAATATAAGTGAGCGTGTGGTAGGCGGGAGTTCCTAACGAGCGCATACTCTAAATACAGGTGGTTAACTCTTTTCTTTAGTTTGGTTATCCATTGGAAAATATTAAAATTCTATATAAAATGGACTAGTTTGTATCGATTATTACGAGTTGACATGAGATATCGAATGAAAATAATTGAATTATTGACAGTATAGTAGACCTTAATCTGTATTTTAAATTTCAAGTCTCTAGTGGTTTTAGTTCTCGAGATCCAGGCATGCAAACAGAGGGACAAGGGGTGGACAGACGAAGGATATAGCTAGATATAGCTTAAATTGCTGGCATAAAATATACATATATTTGATTTTCCTTTACTTATACCACTTATACGACTATGCGCAAAATCAATATACTCCAAGTGCTCAATTTCAAGGGGTATCAAAGACTTTGCATGCGAATTGGAATATTTTTTATTCAGCTTTTTATACCCGTTTTTGTTGGCACTTCTACAACTATTAGCATAATCACACATTTACGACACACATAAAGTGTGTATGAGAGAGAAAGAGAGAGGGAGAGTGAATATAGTGAGAGCGAGGGCGGTTCATAAAAAAGCACCATTAAAGCCGCATATCAAACAATTTATCAAAATTTGTGACATTAACTAGCGACGTCGATGAAGAAGAGGCAGAGCAACATCTATCATCGAAAGTTAACGAGACTGCCACAGGATAGCAGTATATTATAATATATATATATCAATGCGTGTGTGTGTGTATTGCATGGACATGCTCATTAGGCGTGTTAATATGTCACTAATACAAGCACAAGCACACAGACGCTGCGCCTATGGTGAATAAAAACACAAGCGCATATTTCGATGTCAAAATGATCTGTAATGTAAATCTGCATAGAGTTCTACTAGCCCATACCCTGTATACCCTATATAAACTACAATTAGCTCTCTATTTCAACTTGTTAGCAATTTGTGTAGTTCAATTAGAATTTGAGTCAGAACTTCCGGAAGACTTTTCCGGCACTTCAATGAGATATTCTACTAAAAGTCGATATCCTCTCATGATTTCAAGCAACTCACTTCATATAGAGATTCCTTAATCTCTCTAAAATATTTAACTTTAAGCCAGCGAGTTGGGCTAACAATTCCGAATTCCTCCGCACATCCAACTACTTATAGAATATCCCATATTAGCATAGATGCTCGATAATTCCATTTAAATTGCTTCATTCGCCTGACTTGAGTCTAATATGCGCTTTCCTATGCAATTGTTGTAGCTGCTGTTGCTCTAACAATAAAAGCCAACACGCAGCTACATAGCAACAACAATCGACATCAGGCGACAGCAACAACAACAACAACAACAAAGAACAACATTTATAGCAATGTAGAGCTGCGCCATTTGTTGCAAACTATTTGGAATGCCCTCTAAAAACGATTCGGCAAAATAGGGAATATTGATTCGATGGAAATGTATGTGAGTTGGGAATGAATCAGTCAGGGTATTTACTAGTCAAGTACCTCCTATTAGAGCACTCGAACTTGTTTAGCTGTTGGTAATCATAGCAAATGAATCCATATCCTGATGCTGTGAATGATGGAAAATAGTTTTTCTTTTATTCCAGTCAAGGTATTTAATAGTCAAGCAGTCCCCATTGAACCTCTTTCCAATTTTGGGCGATATTTGAAGTAAGTGTCGAACAGTCTTTGACAAGGATCTCGTATTCTGCTGCTCAGGGTATCTGCTAGTCGGGCATGCCTTTTTAGCTACTGCACAGCAACTTGTTAGCTATTGGACAGGCATTGATGACGCCATCTGCGGCCGCCGAGTGTGGATGCCATTTATGCCATTTGTTCCATTTATTCCATTGTCCAGTGCTCCTTTATCCAGTTTCGTCCTCCCGCTCCGTCAGTCAAAGTCAAATCTGTCAGTCAAAGTCAAAGTCAAAGTTTTGACTTTTTTTTTATATCTTGTCTGTGTGAGAGTGAGACTGTATGTGTGTGTATGTCCATGTGTGTGTGTGTGTGTGTTGCACACTCCAATTAAGCGACAAAAATGCTGCTCAGTGTGTGCCAACATTTTGTCATGTTTGTTGATTTATTCGATTTTATATGCCATGTTGTGCTGTAACTCGAGTGTCACACACACACATAACCACACACACACACATGCAGCTACACTCTGTCCAACGCATATTACGTATACGCAGCGAGGTGCTTGAGTTGGGTTCCCTAAAGCCTTTCACGTGTGCCAAAAAAATGAAATGAGCCGACCAGCGCTGCAGTCAGGCCTAACCGACTTCATAATGCTCGTTAAAATATGTCAAATCTGATATGCAAATTGAGGTATTCCAATTTGTCACACGTCAAATGGCCGTTGGTCGTCATTGGAGAGTGTAGTTCAGCTGTGACGAGAGCTGCAGCTAGAAATGCGTAAAATATGATGTTTTTATCTGAAATCTCTAGAGTTTATAAGACAAGAAGGCATGTCATGTTTATATGCTAAGTATCAAGCATCAGCCGTTAGTCTCTAGTAATTGTATGATCAACTAATATGCTCTTATTCGCTCCAAATGAACGAGTATCAAAATTAATTTCCCCTGAAAACGGGCACACTATCTTCGGCTTATGTGTGGCCTTATGATGGGTATAGTTCCATGCATACCCATACATACATATACCTATATATTTATATATATGTATATACATATATATGTATATACCTTTAAATGAAAGAAAGACCTGATTCAGTTACTCAGCTGAATGTCAATAAACAAACAAACACACGCGGATGCTGGGTATGAATGCAAGTACTCAAAGCAGCTAAAAACAACGGCAAACATAAGGTTATATACAGCTAACAGATACCCTATGATCCATATTGATGAGCCTCATTAGCATACATATCTTAGATTGATCGACAAAATATTCTAATGTGGAAAATATATTCATTTCTCTAAAAATCTTCAACTATAGCTTAAAATACTTTGCAGAATAATTTTAATTTAATTTGTGAATACCCTGTAAGTCTTGGAAATGGATGCTTGGGATTCATAGACCAACCTGTTCACATGTTTTATATATAGACACGTTCCATCATACCCGCTCCCTCTCAGCTGCCAACAGCACCATCTCTTTATATATTACCCAAAATAATAATAATGGCAAGAAGAAGAGCAACAACAAGAATAACAACAACAATCAGTGGCCCAAGACAAATCCGTTACACGCAGCAGCAATAACAGTTCTTCATCTCTCATCTTCACATCTCCCTCCCTCTCTCCCTCTCTCTGTCCCTTTCCCTGTCTGTCTCGATGTCAGCATCCTCGCTGACGTCGTTGTAACATTTCATTGGCCATTTTCGTTGCGGTTTTTCCAGCTAGCTCTGACGTCAGAGCCGATGAGTGCTATAGAAACTATAGCTGAAAGCACACACACAGATGTGAGTGTGTGCCAGTTCGTTTTGTTTGTGTGTGTGAGTTTGTTTGCTTGTATTTTTTGGGGGGCAACCGAGTGCTTCAGCTATTTCAGTTCAGTTTTCCGCTTTCGGCTTGTTTTGCTGCAAGCTAAATCGATTTCGATTTCGATTTCGATTCCAATTCAGCAACAAAACTTGCTTAGTTTATCCAGAGTCTCACCTCTGCGCCACCTGCCTGGCTGCCTGGGTGCCTCTGGCTGGCTTATGAAGTGTATTGACGCCATTTCTCATTGGCTAATGATGTTCAAGTGCACCGCACAGCTTCCGGCTTGCAGCCTGCAACAGATTTCACATTTCGTATGGCTTCCGTGCGGCCAATGATAACAAATAGCAAATGACTTCATTCGTCCATTCATGCATTGCAGCCAAACCAAGCAGAAAATGTGTCTGAAATGTCTAATCTAGTACAATATGGCCATTAGGCTTGGCATCTTAATGCAATTTTCGAATGGGCGTAGTGAGGAAATCTGAATCACGTTGCATTTCAAAAGGTTATTCCAAAAGTAATTGTTTCCAGTTTGCTCTAGTGTGGACTATATTCTTTATAATCAAATATCTAATTCTCATACATGTAGCGTAAATTATTATACTAATATTTTTTTAAATTTTGAAAATAAAAAATATACATAAATAAAGTCACCTTTAAAAGTATCAAATTTTGCACTTTTAATATATAATATGCATACTTAAATATATAGATATATATCTAAACAATTTTAGATTTGTATATATTTAACACGGGAAATTTCTTAAAATTATATATATGTTAATATATATAATCTTTGGTGCTCAGCCATTTGCTTTAAATTTCACATTTGATTCAACAATAATAATCAGGAATATTTAAGATTTACATACATATGGATATTTCTCAAATAAATATGCCACTTTCTAATTAATTTTAACTTTACATTAAGTTAAGAAATGTCTTAAACCACCCTCGTCCAAATAATTTTATAAACAGGTCAATAGAGATTTTAGCTATGCAGCAAAAGCTTCGCACTTGAAAGCATTTGATGGAAGACTATGACTGGTCGCAGCTAATGCTGCTGTTGATGCCTCTGCTGCTGCTGTTGCTGCCTCTGCTGCTGCTGATGCTGCTGCTGCTGTTGGTGCTGGCAGGTGTTTTCAACGAATTGGCTAAGGTTAGACAGATCAGATCATTTGGTATTTCTATAAATGAGCCAACTCAGGCAGCCGCCTCAATTTATTTCGCTTGTCCAGTCCAACAGTTCGACGAACTGACTGACTGACTGACTGTCTGACCAGCTGTGTGTGCGAGTGTGTGCGTGTGTGTGTGTGTCTGCATTTGTTTGTTTATCTATTTTTATAACGCGCAATGGGGGCCCCCATCGCAAAAGTCTTCTTCTATCAGTTTAGATGAACGCCACGCTTGCTATGTTTATCGAAAGACAAAACTGTTTTTATTGTTTAAAAATTATTTTCAGTAGCTCACACACACACTCATACACACACACGGAGCAGCTGTGGCATCAATTTTCATTGAAAAAGTGTCCGATGCGTCGATCAAAGTGAGAAACGTGAAAACCTGAAAAGTCAAAGGCCGCAAGAGGCTTCAGCCGCAAGAAAATTTCACACCGAAAAGCGGAAATGTGTTTTAGCACAGTGTCTACTTTATGGGCTGAGCCATTTCCCGTCTGTAGAGTGGACCCATTTTTCGCCCTTTCCCGTTCCCTCTCAATCTCCCTCTTCAGGCAAATTTTGCATTGAGTCAACAAATGTGTTTGGTATTTTTGGCTTTGGGCATTCATTAGGCATTCAGCTCGAGTACTTGACGGCTCCAAGTATTACTTTGTCCAGAAATACAACTGTAATTGCGTTGAGCCGCTCGGTTTAGCCTGCTAATTAACAACAATTAGCCGCAGCGACAGCTGGCAAAGTGCAATTTTAGCTGCAAAAATTTCAACTAATTTTATTTTCACTCCAAAAATAAAGCTGAGAAAAACGGGGAAGAAAACCCGAAAGGCAAACAATGGCAAATTGAGCGAAGCTTTTCACATCTCCAGTTTCTTTCATTCTTTTTGCCTTTTTTCGCTCCATTTATTGTTTGCCTTTCTTGTTTGTATTTGGAGCAGTGGGGTGGCTGAAAATGGAATGGGCTCTATTGGTGTGACAGTAGTTAAAGACTTAAAGACGAAAATTTGAATTTGAAGTTGAAGTGAAACTAGAAGATACAGCAGCCGTTACAGCTATAGATACGTATGTATATAGATATAGATGTAGATATATAGTTTATGTCTTGCCAATCGCAGAGTTACATTATAATATATATTGTTAAGCTCTCAAAGTCTTTTATATCAGACAAAGGAACAGAGCAGCTAATACATATTTATTCTTCTTATTCTTTTTATGCTCAACTTACAGTAAAATTTAGCAAGAAGGGTATATTAGCTCTATACGATTTCTATTCTGACTATTCTGAGTCAGCACGGCAGTGGAAGTCTTTCTAGACGTGTCTCTGTCTCTTAAATCTCGAGAACTACCATAGTTAGAGACTTGAAATTTGATATATTGATATATGTTCTTATACGACGTAAGCAGCATAAAATGATCTATTCAATATTGTATAATAGAGCCTAATTTGAAACCCATAAAGTGAGAACCATTATACTACCCTTGTAAGGTAAACGAATATACGATATCAGGAATCTGATAACCTACACCATTTGCATCTATTAAACTTAATTCGTATGATCGAGTCCTTGACTTGAAAGACATTTGTGTTCAGATAGCAGCTCTCGTCCTGGTACAGGATATTTCCTAGTCATACACTCCCTAGTACAGCACCCATGTTTGTTTTCTTTTTTGGCCAACTGCTGCAATTGCAACAATTAAAGTGTACTTTGGGTCATTTAATGAGAAGCAGAGTATTGTTCAGTCGTTTACATTTATTTTCATCTCATTTTCAGCTCAGTTTATTCTCTTTAGTTTCATTTCTTTCTGCTTTCTTTTTTGTCAAATGCTTTTGGCTGTTGACATTTTCATCGCTGAAGCGTCGATGCGGCACTTAGGGAAAAATCTACGCGCAAATCCCATTTATATTTAATTTTTCCATTTTGAAAAGTTCGTCGTCGTCGCCGCCGCCGTCGCCGTCATATTCGCTGCACTTGATCCTCGTAAAGACAGGACGTGACATTACATGCCAAGGCGGACAACGGACGGACGGACAGAGAAACGCTCGCTGGGCATGACGTCGGGTCTAAAAACTGCACGGACATCGTCATGGGCATCGGATGTGAACAATAAATTTGATTCAATTGCTCTTGAGCGCTTGGTCGCTGAATAAGAAACTCACGCTCTTTGTCCTGGCCTCGCCTCCTCTCTCCACTCTCTCTCTGTCTCTCTCTCTCTCTCTTTGTCTCTGTCTATCTGTGTCTGTGTGTCTGGCTGTGTCGCCATCTGATTGTGCATGACCAGCTTTTGATAAAGCAGCTAAGCTAAAGCGCAATAACAGTGACAATGCGCCTTTAGCGCCAAGGCTCCTTCTGTTGCCCAGCGTCTGCTCCTGCTTCTGTTCCTGTTCCCTTGATTCCTTCCCTCGCCTGCACCACTGACAGGCGGAAGTGAGCAGCACAAAGAGCACAACATGCGCCGCACTAAATCGCGTTTCCTGTGGTTCCTTTTCCATTGTCAGCACGGAATTTTCTACAACATTTATTCAGTTGCACGTTCACTTTTAATTGCCATAGAGTTCATATACAGATACAGATACAGATACGTAGATACAGATACAGATACATAGATACAGATACAGATACAGATACAGATACAGATACAGATACAGATACAGATACAGATACAGATACAGATACAGATACAGATACAGATACAGATACAGATACAGATACAGATACAGATACAGATACAGATACAGATACAGATACAGATACAGATACAGATACATAGATACAGATACAGATACATATACAGATACAGATACAGATACAGATACATAGATACAGATACATAGATACAGATACATAGATACAGATACATAGATACAGATACATAGATACAGATACATAGATACAGATACATAGATACAGATACATAGATACAGATACATAGATACAGATACATAGATACAGATACATAGATACAGATACATAGATACAGATACATAGATACAGATACATAGATACAGATGCATAGATACAGATGCATAGATACAGATACATAGATACAGATACAAAGATACAGATACATAGATACAGATACATAGATACAGATACATAGATATAGATACTTAGATACAGATACATAGATACAGATACGTAGATACAGATACGTAAATACAGATACGTAGACACAGATACGCAGATACAGATAAAGCCAGCGCGGCAGAGGAAGCTTAACAGACAGTTTATGGTCGAGTTAAAGTCGTTTAACAGCGGGTTACCACATGCAAAGCCCCCAAAGTGCAGCAACAAAAAAAGCCATGAACAAGCCAAAACTTGGGTGGACGACTGTGTGTGTATTTGTGTATGTGTGAGGGTGTGTGAAAAATACGTGGCATAAATCCATGATATATTGTCATTTGCTTAACCATGCAGCCAGCTGGAAGATGTTGCTGGTTGCCCCGTGGCCCACAGGACCGAGACCCAAATACACTTTGGCGTCCTGTGCACTCAACTAAAAGAAAATGAAATGTATGTGACGCTTCACTGTTTCCTTTAATATATATATGCATATATACATATGTATGTACGTATGTATGTATGGAGAGTAACAACAATATTTCTAAGATGTATATCTATGACATCTAAATATCTACATGTAGAGGAGGGATCTATTGTGCGGCGCACAACTGATAAACAATCATGACAATTTCATAATTGTAAATATATGCTGTCGCATGCAACGCAAACAATTTGCATAGTTGGCGAATAACTCATGTATGTATATGTATATAGATGTACACTGTGCGAAAATTGGATTCGGGATGGATTTCGGATTGAGAGAGAACGCGATGGATTCAACTGGAGTTTTTGGTTGAAAAAGATTGAATGGTACCTAAATATGCTTAGGCTAAACCCAACTTACATATATCAATCTATAATAAATTTCATAGAGTATCTGGGTAGCCGAGCAGGTTTCTCTGTGCATATTAATAATTTAATGAGGTGCTCGTTGGCAGCGCATGAATCGCAATTGATCCGTAATAAATTATTGAATGCCGTTTAGCAAATATGTTGGCATTTCAACAAACTGAAATCAAAAGCCAAACGTAAATCATTTGAATAATTTAATATAAAATAGAAAACCGTTCACTAAAGGTGCAATATATAAATATATATGTATATTTTTAAATTCATATATACATATATCGAATATTCATCCACAGAAATATTTGAGTTTTCATTTGATTTTCCATTTGCATTGTTAACAATATTGCAGAATAAATGTTTTCCTGTTTTGGCAATTTCATATTTCGAGTCCAATTAAGTGCATTTTTTAGTCAAGCGTTCAATTTGCAATTGTATTTAATTATTTTTACATCTATATCGAATACATATATACAGCTATATGTTTACATTTGATTTTTATTCGAATTGACAATGCCTGACTGTAGCCAGATATCCTTTATCCGTTATCCCTTTTTTGTATAAAATCAAATTGTTATGGCTCAGAGCTCTCATCAAATTTTATGCGTTTGACCGCAGGACATGAAACAAAGTTAAATGCAAAATAAAAAATAAAAATAAGTAAACATTTGCAATCTGTTCGTGTTTTATTTGATATTTAAAATTATATTGTTATGGCGCTACATCTACGCACGAAATCTCAGCCACAACTTTCATTAAATTTTTATAGAAATTTTATTTGAGGCGAAAGTTTGCACAGAAGAGAGAAAGAAAATGCCTGCGGCGCTCTCTGCCCTGAGGGACCAACAATTAGGAAGTGCTCTAGACTCGACTGGGATATACTCGGATGTCTGTTTAGAGCTGCTGTGTCTAGCATTGCTATTCAGCAAAGAGATTGAATGGAGATGAGTGTGTGTGTGAATTGAGAGCCTATTGGTAGAGTGCATTTGAATGAATGAATGAGTGTCTTAATGAATTTAGTTCTGATTGCATTGGAAGAGGAATATTTTTAGTATAAAGAAAACTCTCCTTATCCCTCTCCCCAAATATTCTTCTACGATTTAAAATTTAGATTTAAAAGTGTTAAAAGTTTAGTGAAGAGTTTTCACTGAGATATTTTTTAGTTTTTCAGATAATATTTTAAATTGATTTCTATTTTGAAATTCATTTAAGTTCTGAGAATTCCGAAGCTTCTTCAGGAAATCTAAGTGCAGATTTGCTTCAAGTAGCTGCGGCTGCTTCACTTTTCGATGCTTCTCATTTCGAATTTGAGGCATAAAACACAAAATGTTTGCTATGTTGGCCATTTATATGCGCGTGTGTATGGGTGGTGTGGGTTTATGTGTATATGTGTGTGTGTGTTGGCTTTAATGGCTATTTTCTTAGGGCCAAAAACAATAAGAGCCATCAAGTTGGTTTTTTTTATACATTTTATCAAAGGACGAACAAAAGCGAGCGAGAGCTCGTAAAAAGGACAAGCACACACATACACAGATACGAACACAAACCCACAGATACACATACACACACACACACACACACACACACACACACATATATATATATATATACATACATTGAAAGCCATTTTCATTTCATTTTCCATGTCTCTGACGCTTATTGTATGCGAATTACATGCTCTGAATGGCGAAATACAACACGCATAATCTAATAATATTTTATGGCCAATGGGCTCTAGCACACCCTCTCCTTCTCTCCCTCTCCCTCTCTCTCGCTCTGTCCAATGGCCAGCACAATGCGTAGGAAAGTCCACTTGGCACTTGAGCGTTCGTTGAACTTGGTGAGGAGATGCCATCAATATATGCTGTAAATAAATGTCATATACAGGAAGCCGCAGAGAATGGAAAATGGAATGGAAAATCTCAGTAATTTTCTAGATTTTAACAATGCTCCATCTTCTTTTCATCCCCACCTTCCCACCATCCCTCCATCTCGGTCCGTCTCCTTCGACCTTAATGTTGCAATTAACGAGCATTTTATTGCGTATACGCCACGTTTGCCAGTGTTTTATTTATTAGCATTTTCTTTCTGGTCCATAAGATAAAGCAAGAGGTGGGCTGAGAGCCACAAAGAGAGGGCGTTCGAGAGAGGCTGAGACACGAGGAGGGAGCAGAGGAGGCAGTCAGAAATCGGTATAATAAATGTGAGCAATCGATGGCCCTCTCTTCTACCTGTCCCTCTCTCTTTCTCTCTCTCTCTCTCACTAGTAATATCCCAATTAATGAGTAATATGTATGCCACGTATGTCCGACTTTCAGGAGTTAGTTAGCTACAATAGTTTACAGATTTTTCTCCGCCTTTCACTCTCCCTCTCTTTGTCTTTCTCATCCCAACCGTCTATATTAATGGCACATAAACGAAAAAGAAATGTGAAATCTGCAAATTTTTTACATTTTAACAATGCTTGCTCTCTCATTTTCCCCGTCTTCTCTCTGTCTCTCTCCTTCGCCCACCCATGCGCTCCACATAAATGTTGCAATTAACGGGCATTTCACATTACGCATACGCCACGTATGCCACTGTTGTATTTATTGCCATTTTTTATTAGCATTTTCATTAGTTGTAAGCGTGGAGCGCACAAGGGACGCCAAGCGAGCTGTGAATAATGCTAATTCTCCATTATTCTCTAGCCAAGAAGGCAACTATAAATATGGGCGTGGCAGCACATTAAGTGCCTGTTAAGTAGCTTTTTATAGCCGCAGCAACAACAAAGTCGCAAAAAAATATATTAAGGCATACATACACATACATATATATATGTATATATATAAGTCTGTATATGTAGTTCAATCAGTTTTGATATATTTTGGAATAGTTGAATGCGTCTTAAAATAGAATGTGCCAGAGACAAAAGCTTTATAAATATATATGCATCCATATATATATTTGTGATATGTATAAAATGCCAAAAGGCCGCAGACGCAAAAATAAATAAAATTTGAAAAAAAGCCAAAAATACAAGAAAAAAAATTCCAACTAAATTTGATATAAATAAAAAATTTGTTTGCTGCGCGAGTCCAATTATCAGTCTATCACTTGAGCACCTGCCCACAAAGCTGACAATGTTCGTGTGCGTGCGTGTGTTAGTGTATGTGTGTTTCATATATATACGAAATGCCATCAAATAGCGTAAGACAAATGACAAGCTGAAAGCCAGATGAGCATCAGATGACGCCATATCCATGACGGTCCAAAGAGAGAGGCAGAGAGAGAGTGGGAGAGTGGGAGAGTGAAGGAGAGGTCATCGATTAACGTGTGCGTCTATCACAACCAAACATAATTATTGCATAGAGCTAATGATCATTAGAGTCGAGCAGAGCTCATGGCTCCTGCTCTAATGGGCGTTGTTTTATAGCTTGTGACGCGCATTGGGAATTGGTCTAAAAATACAACCGAGTTGTCAAGTGTGTTAGCTGTCCAAGTGTGTGTGTGTTGAGTGTGTGTGTGTGTGTTTGTTATGCCAACACTTTTCAAATTTTATTGGCTACCAAAAGGGGGGCACGTCCCAAGCGAAGCGCAACAACAAAAACAATAAATTATGTCCCGCATTTCGCACTAGTATTGAGTGTCTATGTGTGTGCGTGTGTGTGTGTGTGGTTGTGTGTGTAGGTACGCTTATTTACAATTTGTCATAATTTTTCGCTTGCATACTTTCAGGCAAACATGAATATTGCCATCGCACACAAATGGGATAAATTATCGCCGCGCGAGTTTTTGCAACTGCAGGAATTGGCATCATGTAAGTGCAGAGTGAAAACTCTTAACCCAAACCATTAATGACATAATGCACGATGAATAACAGCTATCTACATATAAATATACGTATGTGTGTGTGGGTGTGTTTGTGTGAAGGCAAAGGCCTTGGGGGGAGTAGGAAGCGTATCGTTAAATGAAAAGGGCAACAGAAAATATATTAAAGTTGACAACAAAATTAAGATCAACAGTCAAGGCGCTTGTATAAGAGTAAATGAGTATAAGAGCATGGCAGAAGAAGAGAAAGAGAAGAGTACAATTAGCACATATAATATACGAGCAAAGGAGTATAGAGTATATATATATGGAAAGTCATAAGTGTATAAGAGTATAAGAGTGATATATCAGTATAAGAGAAAGAGAGCTTGAAAGTAATGTAATATTGGATTATAGGAGTAATAAATATACGAGCTTAGGAGTACATATGACAACTAGATAACCAGAACTTATGAATACAAATTAAAAGTATAAAAGGACGACGCGAATATTGGAGTATAGCAGTATAGGATTATAAGAAACGAGTTAAAGAGAATAAAAATAAGAATATTTATATATTAGTATAAGTGTATGAGAGAACTAGTATTGAAGTCAAGTCTGCTTAAGCAGTTCTGTCTGTCGAGATATGAGATATGAGAATAGAAGGCAGTAATCGTTGCTAGTCACGAAGGTATCACGAGGTATCGTCACGTCAGCTACTTTTAGTGCATTCATATGCATTTATTTAAAATATGCAGATAATTGATTGCACCACAAATTGAGAGCTGAAAGTTACTGGCAAATGTGTAAGCATGCATAGATGATTTAATAACTTTATACATATGTAGTTATCATTGTAAATGGCAATGGGAATGGATAATAGCTTTAACATTTTAGTCAACTTTTTGGGTTGCATGCAATTTTCATCTGATTTATTGACATGATGCGAGTCAAGTTGCGCCATTTGAAACCGCATTGCGAGAAGCTGAAAGCTTGGCATTTCAGGTAGAGCTTTGCTGGCTTAAATGCTCATGCTGATGATAATGATGATGATGATGATGGTGCTGAAGACTGGTAACTGCGTGTGTAGTGAGCTTAAATGTTGACATGCTGCATTGGGTAATCCGGCGCAAAGTTGCAGCTGGAACAAAAGGCAGACGGAGAACTGTGAGGCAGGCAAAGCTGCTTGACGTTTCATAGAGTAGTTACCTTTACGTTTACCTTTACCTTTGCCTTTACCTTTGCCTTTACTTTGCTACCTTTTCATTTACCTTTAACGTATTCGGTTTGAGCTGAACTGAGCTGAGCGGCTTTCGGATGTCTTTGGAGCTGGGCCGGCAGCACTTGTCAACAAGACAGTGAAAACTGCTTCTGAGTGTGATTAAAAATGTCAACAGCAGCAGCAGCAGCAGCAGCAGCAGAGCAATTGAGGCAGCGTATGGGTGTGGTATTTGCCACTTGCCACTTGCCACTTGCCAGAGAGTGGCGCTTTGAGTGGCATCGAATACGAAGTGTCAACGACAGCGACAGCGACAGTTGAAGCATTCAAGTGCTCAAAGCACTCAAAATATTCGCTCCAGCTGCGGCTGCAATAGCTGCAACAGGAGCTCAAGGAGCGGCTGCAATTGTCGCCCGCCCAGCTGTGCAATGCATTCACTAAGTTAATAAAACTTTGCCACAATTTGAGGCACACACACACACACAGAGACACAGAGGCAGATCGTTGTCATGCAACGACTTTGTTTCCATTAGTTAATTATACTCAAAGCTCTGTCTCCTCCTCTAAATCTATATATCTCGCTATCTCTCTATATCTGTCTCTCTCTGCAATTACCTGCTTTCACCTGTCACTTGCCACTTGCCACTTGAGGCGTCGATTAAAAACTGTCGCTATGGCAGCAATTGCCTCTTTTCTGTTCAGGTGCAACAAAAAAAAAAAACAGAAAAAGAAAAATCTAAAAAATATGAAAATAGAAAAACAGCTGGAAACGGCAGAGAACAAACGGGGTATATTAGTTTCTATAATTCTCGTTTATTATTCGACGAACAGCTTTAGTTACAGGGTATCCCTGAGACGTACATTCCCGACTGGAAAATTCTTATTTTATTTTTTTCTTTCGTATTTGTACCTTAATGAGATCGTAAATAATATTTGCTAATTGCTATAACATAAGCTATAAATCTAATTTATATTTCTTCTCCATCTTCTTCTTGTTCATTTCCAGACTCCACACGCAAGCTACAGGATGTGCTGCAGGAATTCTGTACGCCCAGCGCATCTGCCGCGCCCAAATGCATACCAGATGGGGTAAGTAGTCAGACAAGCAGATGAATGGACAGACGGGAAAGACGGGAAGAAAAATAAAGTGAGAAAGCGAGAGAGTAAGATAGATAGAGACAGAGAGAAAGAAATAGAGAGAGGCAAGGCGAGCCATGAACAGTGATAGAAAGAGTAATAGAGCAATAAAGATCAAGCGAAAGACAGATATAGAAAGAGATCCCCCTTGCTAAAAGTGAGTTCAAGTGAATAAGTCCTTGAATCAAACACATACACTCACACACCCTCACTCATGCACACACACGAACAGAGCAACCTGACAAGGATGCGGGTCAGCTTGTGTCTATGGCAGCTCAAGAATCTGTTTTGTATTTTATATTTCGTATTTTGGGTAAGTGGGTGGAGTAAAAGATTGAAAGTAAATCTTCTTATACATACAATAAATCACCGAGATTTTTCAACTTTACGCCCCAAATGCTAAATTGAAATTGAGCAGCAAGACCCCAAGCCCCAGCCTCAACCCCAACCCCAACCCGACACGGAGCACAGACCTGACGCCATGAATCGAGAAGAGAAACAGGTAGACAAGTACAGGTAGACAGCTTATACTAAATTAAATTGAAAATGCATGCCAGAAAGGGGGAGAACGATAGAGAAAGCGCGGGGGAGCGCGGATGAGGGAGGGCAATAGTTTTGTTAGTAAATCTTGGAACTTCAACAAGCTGCCAAAACAGAGACAAAATCAAATTAATAACCAAGTTGGCAACAGCTTAATGGGGGCCGTAGCTATAGCTACATACACAGACATACGAACCCTAACCCAAATACACGCACACACAGACACTCCCACACACACAACCAGACACTCACACGTGCTCTCCGGGGGAATGTTGATTTCCGTTCGGGCTTAGCACACGATTTAAGCCCCATTATGAATTCTAAGCTCTGCATGCCTTGAGTATATTTAATGACAAAACTTGAAAGCAGACAAAGCTCCCATATTGATGTATTTATACACTCGAGATGGCAAGGCGCAAGGGGATTACATAGAAGAGATAAGGCATAATTGTGTCTAATCAAGAGCTAAGCCCTTGTACAAAGTTTAGTGTAAGTAATCCAAGTGATTTCCAAAGGATTTCATATTAGCTTCGTATGTATAGAGCTTTACATTCTAGTCAATAGACGACTCAGATATCGGATATATAAATATGTATACCTAATTTATATACTTATATTTATGTTTATATTTATTACTCCACTAATTCCATTGTTTTCGTTCTCCTTTCTTTATTTATCAACTATCTATTGCCCACTTTTAACTCTCAACTCTCTTTGATCCCTTACCTCTGTTATCTATCCAACTTTTTATATAAAAAAGTTTTCTATTGTTGGGTATTCAACATTCGTTCAGACCCATTCGCGTGTGAAACAATTGTGGTTTGTGGCGTATGATAAAAGATAAAACAATTAATATGTAAAACTTTGGTTCAACTCAATCGATCAACAGCGCACATGTACACACATCATCCATGGGTCCCCAAGTGTGTGTGCGTGTGTGTGTGTGTGTCTGCTTAAGCTGAGCTGGGAATTGCAATTTGTTGTTAAATCTATTCAGCCATGCTCATTTAACTTCACTACAAATGCAAATACAAGACAGATAACAGAGGGACAGACAGACGGACGAACAGACATACAATACATACAAACACACACAGATAGAGTTGCTGCTGCTGCTGTGTCTTTTGGTCATGTAACGAAATGGGAAAAAATCGTATAATTAAGTTTGTTTCTGTCACCCCAGCACACATACACACTCACACACATATACATACACATACACATACACATACATGCATATAGATGCAATTTGTTGGCACTCGAATATATTTTTTGTACGCTTTTAGTCGATTCACTTTGATATTGAACACGTTGACAGCGAACAGGAATACACGCGCTTCTACACTGTCCGTTCGGGGTGTTCTTTTTTTGTTTTTACACACACACACACACACATACACACATATATATAAGTATGTGTACATGTGTTTCTCTTTGCAGCTTCGAATGATAGTCATTTCTGTAAATATTTTATTAAATGGAATAAATTGAAGTGCCATGTTATGTTTCAGCTTCTGTTGGTGCTACACAGATACATTCATATATATATATATATATATATATATATATATATATATATATATATATATATATATATATATATATATATATACACCCATATAACATACAAGAAGTACGTCATCGAGACAGCGTGAACAGACTGGCAGACAGATAGACAGCCAGCGAGATGAATGTTCTCCATATTTTATTTATTTATTTGCAAAGCGAATATCCGCTGGAATTTATACTCTTTCAATTTCATTCGACTTGGATGTGGCTGGAGTCTACATATACACATATATGTACAGCTCATTTCTTATTGAAAGCGAAAAGAGGGAAAAGTATTAAATATGCTTGTAAAGCGATATAAAGAGAGGCAGAGCAGATAGTGTGTTTCCGGTTGAATATGCGCTCTTTCAATCTCAATTGAATAACTGCTGATGTAGTTGCAGCAGTAATTTTATCGAAAGCGAAACGTAGAGCGATAGAATTGAAAGAACACATGTGGAGTATTTGAGAGGGAAATTTACGCTATAAATGCTCAATGGAAAGAGTCTATCGAGAGATAGTAAACTCATTTCTATAAGAGAAAGTGAAATAATAATTAGAGTGCACAAAATGAAAATACTCTATTTCCAAACATAAAATTGAATGTTTATATATATTGAATAAGATAGTAGGCTATGATTGCACGAAGGCTTTAAAGGAGAGAGAAAGTGAAAGACTAGCCGCAGTATAGATACACTGTACCTATACTACTACTACTCTATAATCCATCTGGTAAGAGTGGAACGTGAAAGACCAATTAGATTTTTATGCTTCAAAATGTTGCCTAGCAGCTATCATAGTTGTTATACTCGCAGTATAGAGTATGCTCTATCAATTCAGCTTGCGCTTGCTATAAATTTGATATCTTATTAGAGGCAGCCTTGAGATTCTGTTGTTGTTGTTAGACGAGCGAAAAGTTTTCTTAGCTGCGACACTTCAATTAAGTTAATTAAAAGCAGCTGCTGAACTGAATTGGCCTCTGCAGCACTTCAACTCTTCAGTTTGATTTAGCTATCGGCCATCATTTCTTGTTGTTGCTGCTGCTGCTGTTGTGGTTGTTGTTGTTGCTCTTGAAGTCTTGAAAAGTTTACGTTGCAAATTTGTGGATATTTTATTGCAAGCAGCTTGGTTTTTACCCTAATTAGCTGAGCTGCAAGCAGATAGCGTATTATTCTGCTCCTCCTTCTGCCCTGTTGTTAGTTGTCGCAAACATCCTTGGAAATCCCTCTGAGCTGCTCTCGATTGGAGCTAAGCCCCAGAACTATATTGGGCCACTTGGCAAATCGCTTAACCTTTTAAGCATTTCACTTATCCAAGATTGGCCAGAATTTATTGTGATTTTCTATGAATTTTTGCTGCATGTGCCAAATGTGATTTATGCCATCGCCTCCCCGTCTCTCCCACTCGCTGCCCACGCTGCGTATGCGTAATTTACGCGTTTGACTTTTTGGCAGCTCCGCCTCCCCTCCCCAAAAAGTATGCAATAGCTGAGTGAATGCTTTGAGCTGGCTGCAAAGCGTGCGATAAACAAGCTAAATGGTCCAAAAGCGCGACATGCTCGTGTGATTATCAGCGCGAAAGCATATCCCAGTCACTCTCTCTCTCTCTCTCTCTCTCTCTTTCACTCTTGCTCTGTCTGTGTGCGTGTAATGGATATCACGCATACGCACTGTGTGTACCCCACAGCCAATATATGCTTGAACATTTATTCATTAAACCACGCACTCACGCATAACACCACCACATACACAGACACAGACACACGCACGCATTAACTAGGGACTTGAGCAGATTTTTAGTAATAAAAGCGGAGTAGCAAAAGGCAGTAAAAGAGGAGTAGAAAAAGAGCTGCTCCTACTTCTGCCTCTACTGCTGTTCTTTCGCACGCGTATCTCGTTGCTTGCTAAATAAATTTTGTTAACGCAATTCGCGTGCCATTATTATAGTGCCAGCCAGCCATCCAGTGTGTGTGTATGTGTGTGTGTGTGTGTTCATTATGCCTTTATACTTGAGGTCCCATTGCTGGCCGTGTTTAAGCCATTTTGCTTTTGTTTTGGCCATGGTATAAATTTCCATTTGCGTGTATTCGGTTTCATTATGCTGCCAGCACAAGTAGAAGAAGAGGAAGAAGAAGAGGAGAAAGTTGAAGCTAAAGAGGAAGAGAAAGTGCCTTTCGGGCCATAGTTAACTTCAAGCTCGATGCCTCAAGGCGCATATTCTTAATGTTTGTCGACTTGTCATATATATATATATATATATAAACATATATAAATAGATATATACACAATATATATATATTGTGTTATGCGCGAAATTTAAAACGCCACAAGCTTTAGTAGAGATTGCTGCTGCTGCTGCTGCTGCTGCTGCCCTCTCCATAATGTCCAGCATAATAATGAGGAAGATAATAAAGATGCGGCTCGCAGTGAAGTCTAAGCTGGCTGCACATTAGCTATGAAATCAGTTTGTATAATTAATGTATAAATATTATTCCGCTCCATAAACAGCTCAGGCTTAACTCTCAGATTGTAGTCCTCATTGGAAAATCTTTAAGTAGATCATGCTCTCAGATTTCTTCATTGGAGTACACTTAAGGCGTTGAGGCTTCCCTTCTCAGAGGATACTTCTTGCTTTATTGACTCGATCCGTATTAACTCATATAGCTTATATTTACTATTAAGTAGATCTGTCTTGGGTATGGCACAACTCCCTTCCAGGGGACCTCCCTAATTGAGTCATCATTCAAATTTCTATCAAACCTCCCTCGCAGGGTATTCCCTCGTCGCCTTTGACTTATTAGATGCTCTCGCATTTTCGCTTCATTCGCTTATTTGCCAATTAGCGCAGCGCTAGGCACGCGCAATGTCTCTTGCACAATGCCTCGTCCTTGATTCAAAAGTGTAATCATAACAGTAACCATAAACGTAACTGTAACCGTATCCCCAGCCGTAGCCGGGCGAGAGCTTTAAAGCGCGCATTTATGTTTACACAATGCGGACAGTACATCTGGATGATGGTCGTGTCCATCAATGTCAACATATCAATGCGTCCATCAATGTCATCAATGCTACACAACGCTACACGTGCTCGCTCCTACTGCTCCATAGTGCGTGAAGGACCCCAAAGGGGGCGCTGCCATTGTGGCCGTCAACAACAACAACAATATAGAGAGAGCTGAAAAAACTTTGCCCAGATCCTCGGAGCACATTTACGGTCACGTACTCAGCGAATCTCTGGGAATTATATTTAACAATTCTCTCTCTCTTTCTCTCTCGCAATGTGTTTTTGAGGTTTTGTGTGGGTCTTATATGGAATATAATAACATAATTATAGATGCAGGCAAATTACGTATTAAAGTTCTAAGCAAATTAGAGCTCTTTTAGACTTGAACGGTAAAAAATTGAAAATTGTGTAAAATTGTTAAAGAGAATTGAAATTGAATTTAAAGGATGAATGAAACTGACTTAAAATTTAAGTTGAATTTAAATTTAAATTGAGTTGATCACCCTCTAGAGTCATGCCTAGATCCCGACAGTATCCCCATATTCCTCATTAAATTTTTGCGTTGAACATACAAAAAATCCAAGATTTAAAAACTATTTCCGGTAGATCCACATTGATGTACTTTCTAAGGGATTTTCTGGCTCACTTTAATTGAACATTTTTGTCCTCTATAAATTTCGTTTGCAGGACATTGACTTTGATGGGTTTCGTCGGTTTTTGGACGCGTTCCTCGACTGTGAGACGCCGCTGGATCTGGCCAAACATCTATTCGTGTCGTTCCTTAAGCCAAATGTCACACAGGCCCAGCTGCATGGCAAGGCGCTCAATCAAATGGCGGCCATTAGCAGCACGGCCGCCTGTGCACCCGTCACGTCCCATACGAAGGGTAAGTCCACAGCTCCCCACCGTAGCTCTCCCTATCCATATCCGTACACATATACATCCATATCCATTTCCATTCCCATGAACATGGCAAATGGCACATGCCATGCGAGCCTCGACTCGACTCGACACTCTCTCCCTCGCTCTCTCTTTGCCTGTCTCTTTAATAATTGCAACACATTTCTCATTGGCCAACGTCGTGGCTGGGGTCTCTGTTGTAATTAGGCTCCATACCGAACATCAACAGCATCGCCGAGCTGATGCCGCAGTGCAGCATCGGTGGGGATGGCCACTCGCATGCCCATTCGCAGATCCAGGTCCAGACCCAGGCGCAGGCACGCACCAGCTTTGTGGACAAAATCCATGGCATTACGGATAAGTTACAGCACTCACTTGGTGGCCATTTGACCCACGATCCCAGCAAGACCGGTAAATATGACCACATCTGTATACGTGCTCTAGGCATTCCAACTAACAAATTCGCTTCAATTTCCACTACTTTTCTTCTTCAAGTTTATCTCTGAACGAATTGAAAGTCAACTGAAAATTGAAGAGAAATTTAAGTGAAATTGAAATTTTAAAGTTTTAAATTGAATTAAATTTAAATCATCCGAATAGAATGTAAATCGAATGTAGATTTTAATTGAAATCGACTTACAGATTGATACTGAATAAGAATTGAAGGGAAATCGAGTCAAAATTGAATTGAAATTAAGTTAAATTTCAAATTAAACTGAATAAAATGCGTAATCAAAAATGTAATTATAAATGAATCGAAATTCGATTGAAGCTGTAATTGAAATGGAATTGCTAAAAATAATTTAAGCCTGGAAATGGAGTACAAATATTAACTAATTAACTCTTCTTCTTCTTCTTCTTCATCGTCTCCTACTTGTTAATTCCATTTGTCGCATGTGTATTTTGCTGTGTGCTTTGCAGGCAGCGTGCATCCGATGTTAACGGTTACGCCCAGCCCATTGGCCAGTGGACCGAGCATATTCCAGAGCAGCAACGCCGCCCGTCGCTCCGTGGACTCGAGCCCCTCGCACTCGCAGACGAACCACTCGCAAATGTCGCGCAATTCGTCGAAGAAGAGCAACAATTCCGTTAATTGCAAAATTGATAGTGAGTATTAATTAGATTCGAGTGGGCCAGGCTATAAAAAGGGTTGAATGTCGGTTCAACGAGGGAGGAGTGTGGACTCCACAGGAGGGGAGGGGAAATTACTGTGGGCCCAGCCCATTTTTGGCCTGTGTTGCAGCACGAGTTTGACTTTCAATTAGGCGCGCATTGTCCGTCCGCTTGGCCCGCAGTCAGCTGCAATTAGCCAACTTGCCACACAGTGTGGGCGTGCCTGATGAATAGCTCCCTATGCCAGCTACAGCAATGTGTACCAAAGTATACGAGTTATACAAATCTATATATCGATACGACATGTACAGTGAAGCTTACATATGGAACTACTTTCAATAAGAGAAAACTGTTCATATAAATCTACTTACTGAAAACAAACGACTATATTAAATTATCGATAATGCTATCGATAAACTTATATAGTGGAATGTGCAGTCTAGCTCGATGAGAGAGTCCTACTGTCTGATACCTCCTCTTACGTATATTATTATGCTTTACCCTTTATAACCCATATATATATTATATTATACTAGTATATTATACTAGAATATTTCGTCATGGCAGGATTCACTGTACACGCGACTTATGCGCGACATCTTGAGAATTTCAATTGCAGCTGCGAGTAGCATTTGCAACTGTCAGCATTTGCGGCTGTCACTGGCAAAACAGATTGCTTTGGCGACAGGCAGACAGGCGGACAGACAGGAAGACAGACAGAGACAGATAGAGATGGACAGACGGCCAATTCAGATGCGAAATTGCATGGCATTCGCATAATAAATGAGCAGAAGACGCTCAAGTGCAAAGTGCAAATGGCATGCGGCGCGGTTTCAGCCAATTGGTGGCAACTACTTAATCCCAGACACTTTGGATTGTCCAATTACCTCACTGTTTTCTCTATCTCTCTTTCGCTCTCTTTCACTCTCTTTCACTGACTCTCCCTCTCATTGTCCGAAAACTTGCTAATTAGCTGCAGCTAAAAATCACTAAATCCGCTGCGTTAAGTCACAGCGAGTGCAAAAGTTCATAAATTATACAACACCAAAAAAAAGGTAGCAAAGACCGTAGCTGAAGAGTGAAATGCCGCAGAAACAAGGGCCAAAAGGCAACCGGAAACGGAAACGGATATGCCGGCATAGTAAACAAGCTGTGTGCTGACATTTCGGCGATAGTCAGCTTAGTAGATATCCTTTTAAAGTCAAAGCGAATGTGGATAAAGCGTGGCTAATCACCTTGCAGTAATTCAAGTCAAGTATACCCAATGTTAGCTATGCAAATGACAGGGTATTAAAGTAAAGCAAAAGACCCTCTTGTCGAGAGTCTCATAGTGGCATCTTGTTAACGTTGTTTGATTAGTCAAGCATAGTTAATGATAAATATACAAATTACAGGGTATTAAAGGGCAGCGAAAGTAGCTTAGTAGCCAAATGTAACATACAGATGAAATAGTCATATATACCCAACATAATATTTAAAATTACAGGGTCATTGAGTTCACAGTCGAGTCATAGTAAGATTAGAGATAGTGTAGCAAGTCGTTCCTGACCCAAAGTATAGGGTATTCATTAATATTAGATTAAAGACCCAAGCCAGAGAAACCTAAAGAAACAAAACACATATATAAAAGGAAACCTCAAAAACGAACGAGTCCGAATGGCCATGTATACCCCATGCCAAATTGTACAGATTTCAGGGTATTAAAGGTAAGCACAAGGTAGTTTAAAGGCAAAAACAAACTCTCACAGATCAAGTTGTCGTAAATCAACGCCCAATTAGAACATTTTTGCATTTTCACCAAGCGAGCAGCGGCAATGCGTAAAATTAGCACAGAGAGAAAGAGACAGAGGCAGCGGCAGAGACAGACGCAGAGACAGAGAGAGAGGAACAACGAGTAGGGAGACAGTCAGACGAAACGCGTAAAAGTAGGCAGCCATTTGTCTGGCTTCTGCCTGGCCTGCTTGCTCTCATTCTGCTTCTCATTTTTTTGGCATTCCTTCTGTTTCTTCTTCCCTTCTCCATTTCGGGATTCATTTCATTCATTTCGCTCCGTTTGAAATGTGCTCAAATGATTAATGAACGTAAATTTCATTTCGTATTTTTTTGTGTTTTATGTTTTGTTGCTGCCTTCATGCAGTTGCGGCTCTTCTTCTTTTACCGTTGCTGTTGCTGTTGCTGTCTCTTTTGTTTCGCATTCGCTTTCACGCATTTTAGCAGCAATTGTGGAGCATTTTTTGCGCTGCCTCCTTTGTCCTGGCCAAAAGGCAAATAACAAATAATGAGAGCCTGCCTACATTCCATGCTCGCTCAGTGGCGCTAAAAAAGTATATTGGCTTCGATCTTGCAGCTAGAGGGTAGAGATCTAAAATTTTGAAAATATATGCTATGAGGGAACTATTAGGCCTGTGATTAATGTAAAGAACTTCTTTGATAATCAAATCAATATCAGTATTATAAAGCTTTCCTATCCTTTATCATATTCAATCCTCTACTTTCTATCCTTTATCTTCAATCTTCCACATTCTGTCCTGCATCTTCCATCCTATATCTGCTTTATTGACATTTTGTAATTGAATGCGTATTATGCAGTCGCTAATACCCGTTTGCAATATTTTTACTTGGTTTTTATGGGAGGCCATTGCCATTAGCATTATATATTAAGTAAGTAAAACATGAAATAGGCTTCCTTTCGCCCTATATATGTGTGCGTACGTGTGTGTGTGTGTGTGTGGGTGCTGTAAGCGCTAATTGGATTAGTTTTGCTTTGGTTTTGCTGGTTACGGACCGAGGCGGAGAGCAGTTTATAAGTGAACGAAATATATGCAAGGATATTGTTACCCTGTCTGTGTGTGCTCAGCAAATTACATTTATTGGACGAAATGCGTTGACATACATTCACACACACAGACACACATGGAGAGAAAAGTTGAGCTATGCATTCATCAAGTTGGCAACTGTTTGAGTTGCCTTTCAATTCAGTTATTGATATTGAATATGTAAATATTAACCCATATTTTTAGCCAAAAGTCTAATTTAATTTATAAGCCAACTAAGCTCAATAAGTTGATATACCTACATACACATATATATAGGGAAATGCAAACATAATTAGCTCTTATGCCAACATACTAAGTGTGTGAAAGAGAGAGAGAGAGAGAGATATAGGCTCAACTTAATACAATAAGTTGAATGTATGAAAGAGAGAGAGAGAGATATAGGCTCAACTTAATACAATAAGTTGAATGTAAGCCGAAAACACGCAAATGGAATTTTGCTTAAGCCAATTAATAGAGCTCACATTGCCTTTAGTAATTAGAAAATTGAGAATATTATGTGAAACTCTATTCCTAAATTTGCCATTAGGAATTCTTTTCTGACCTACAGCAAATCGATATAAATGTCATTAGCAACAAAGATAAACTCAAAAATAAACTCAAATTAATGCGAGAAATACGAAACAGCTCTATGTCTGTATATGTGTGTGTGCGTCGCTGTGATGAGCAAAGTTTGGTTCATAGGTTTGCCATTAATGAGAGTTGGATAGAACATTTTTGATTGGGTTTGCTTCCAGCTGGCGTTAAATTGCAAAAATTGCCAAATGAAAGAAGAACAGAAAGAGTCTGGCCCCTATCTCTCTTTCTTTCCCATTCTCTCTGTCTCCCTGTCTCTCTTGTCGCCCTATCTCTCGCCATCTCTCGACTTGATTAAAAGCAAAAATGTCAAAGTTGAGCAGCTCTTGGCTCAAATTGCGGCAATCAACATTAAACATAATGAGTGTCAAAGTGAAAGGCAAACTTTCAACTCTGCCCAGCTGTCAATGGCAACTGCAACGATATCCTGTTTATCCTGCAATAATGCCCAGCAACAACAACAACAACAGCAATAGCCAAGCGACTGCCACTCTGTCAATGACAAATGCAATTGCAGCAGCAGCAGCAAAGATTTTCTGTAATTTCCTTCCTCTGAGAATTGCTTAATACACTACATGAACTTGGAGCTCATAATAGTTTCAGTAATTTAATTAAAATTATAAATTAAGTTTTGAGTTTATTTGACAGTTTTAATTCTATACAGACGTGAATATGAATTTATATACAAATAAATTTTATTTATAAATATTTATATAAATTTTAAACATTTTATAATGAATCTTTTACTGTTTATATTAAGTAATTATTTTTAATAAATATACTGTCCTTTAATTTATTTATTAAATTAATATTGAAAATCGATCGTTTATATTTGTTAATATAAAATATATTCATTTAGGAATTAAAACAAAATGTTTGTTTCAATTTGATGATAATTATGTATTAAATTAAATGTTTGGCACTCTAACCGCTAAAGATTCTGCATTCCCTTTTTGTTCTATCTGAATTCCATACATATAAAAGCTGGAATGTTATGTCAATATGAATTATTTGTTCTGTTAATGATGTACAGATTGAGTTGTTAATTTGATTGTTATGCTCTTAATTATTATTTGCAGCTGACATTAAGCTGCTGGCACGCAAATACTCGCACTTCGATCCCTTGACACTGAAGGTTCCGCTGAAGGATGTCGTCTGCTATTTATCACTGCTCGAGGCTGGCCGCCCAGAGGACAAACTCGAATGTAAGTGCTGAGAAAGCTATGAGGCATGCCGCAACACTTGACCCTTTCACCTATCTCACTCACTCTCTCTCGCAATCATTCATTATGGCAGTCATGTTCCGGCTGTACGATACGGACAGCAATGGAGTCCTGGACACAGCCGAAATGGATGCCATTGTTAATCAGATGATGGCCGTGGCCGAATATCTTGGCTGGGATGTCAGCGAGTTGCGTCCGGTAAGTGTGATACAATGCCTCCCTCTCTCTCTCTCTCTCTCTCTCTCTCCACCTCACTCACTCTCTTACAATTGAAAGTCATTACACTGCAATCAGAGCCAGAGACAATTTTTGCTCATTACGCACATAAATGCGTAAGCATCCACAGTCCAGAACAATCAAGCAATCACTGCTGCTGGGACTCGAACCGCGGACTAAAACTTTTTCAATTACTTGCAAGCACTTAAAATTAATTCCATTTTTATTGCCCTACGATTCAAGCTGAAGCTGTGAACTTTTATAGTTTTACACAAGCCCAAGCAAAAAAAAAATACACAATTGATAGTCGACTTTTATGTACCTGCACCAGTTTCTCCAATCGAGTTTAGCTTGGGATAGACAATTATAAAGATCAAAGTAAATGCAGAAGCAGGGGAGAATCTAGAAGTAGTCAACTATTAGATACTTGGACTAGATCCCAGAATAGACTTTAGATGCTTCCTAACTTCTTATCCAATTGGTGATTTTGTTTTAGAAGAAAGTATGTTCGACTAATGAATACCTAGACCAATCATTTTAATGAAGTTTTGTCCCTTTATATCTAATCTCCTTATATCAGGCTTCGGGAGAAAAATACACATTGAATGGCAAAATAATCACTCAAGCTTAGCGAAACCAAGAAGGATACAAGAACAACAACAGATAGTCGACTATTAAATACCTTCACTTGTTTTCATGGTGGAGTTTGCTCTTGACTTGTTCAGAGGTAAACTTTCGGAAAGTTGCTAAAGCTGATCTACAACACTAATAAGAACAATCAAGAGCACTCGACTATAAAATATCTAAAGGTCCTTCTTTAATCAAGTTTAGCTGGGACACAGGAATAGCTTTAAGTAATCAAACAAATTGTCGATGAACTGGGCAGAACAGAAAAAAGCGAAATGGGGACAAGGAAGAAATGTTGTTGCTGGCGACCACAAATAAAGTCAAAGCGTCACAAAACTCAATTAACAAAATACCCTCGGGTTATGCTGAAACGAGAGCGCAAAGCTGGTGAGCTGGTGAGCTGGTCGAGAAACGCCCGAATGAGCGGGGGCAGCAGAACGAATCTAACTGTGTTAAAGCCAAGGCAGGACAACGCCGGGCTGCCGAGTGGGTTTTGGGTTGAGCTTTTGCGCACTTTCCGTTTCCATGTTCAGGATGGCTTTATGACACTGAACGCAGAACACAGAGTCAGTCAGAAGGCGCCACATACTTTAAATTCTAAGCAGATACACAAAAAATATTTTAATCAAAATTCTTTCCGGGTTGGAAAAGGAGAAAACAAAAAACAAGTGAGATTAACTTAATTTTGAGTGAACGACTCGGAGTTACCCTGAAACCTGTTGCCATAGTCGTACATTAAAATCTGTTTGTATCTGACCTGAAAAGCGAGGGACTGAGGGTATCTAAAATTATAAATAAATGTATTCATTGTAAGAAACTGTATGCATAATTTCATACATATATATAGTAACTAATAAAATAAAGGTAAACATGGCAAGATGAACTCTGTAGTATCTTCTATCACATCAACAATACACCCTTTTTGGTCACTTTAAATGGGCACGAAAGAGTTTTGCTTACCACATCAACTGGGGCATAGTTGAAACAGAAATAATCAAAACACTTAATGAATTGCATAATTCTGAAATTCATTTCCGGCATAATAAAACCATGAGAAAAGAGAGAAGCTAAAAAAGGATGCCGCATAAATTCTAGTGTAATGAATTTTCCAAGCATAAACCAGTTGCGGTTCTAGTCCATCAAAGTTTCCTACTTTCGTAGTATAGCAAAGGCAAACAGCAAAAGGCAAGCTCAAAAGGCAAAAGGCAAACAGGACATCGCATTACAAATGGCACCGGATATTGAATATTTCTGCTGGTGATTCCTGGAAATGTCCGCTTTGAACTGAAGCCACAACAAATCCAACTATAGGATTTTAAAGAAAATGCCAATACGAAATGAAGACATACAGGAAATACACTCAGAATGCCGCATGATAAGTGACTCGTCCAGCAAATCCGATTTGAACTGCCCTAAAGCTAGTTATAGTAGATCCTTGATAGAAAAGAAACTACACCACCACACAGCCAGGACAGGGCAGTGGAATGTTCATAGACACATAAATTGACTTAGTGGTTTACTTACCACATTCTTTGATTTTTGCCAAGGAAGTTTATAAACAAATGTAAATTCTGAAACACTCACAAACTACAAGGAAGATTGCAGTACTTTTTGCCCAATTTATAGAGGTCAACAATATTTTTTTTTTACCACATACCTCGCCAGGATCTGCAAGGATATGATCAACTTATAGCAATAATTCCTGAAATTTTTACCCGTAGTTTCTTAGATAAGCTCAAATTATTTTAATAGGGATCGATCCGCTTAGTGCATAGAATCTAAACGCGCCATTTCCTGCGAAAATCCGTTCAAATTTGGCCGAGATAGAACTAAATTTCAAAACAAGGACTTTCTTTACACAGCCATAACTCCGACATATCCTTAAGGATCCCCGCATGACATACCTTTTTGAGCTCGTGAGCACTTATACTATCGATTTGCATTCAAGGATTTCCAGGATTCCACAAAAAATTTTCCATCAAAAATTGCAAGGGATATGGTCGAAAAATTGGCAAAAAATCAGAAAATCCACTTTATCTCGGCCATTGGAAGGACTATCGGAATGTCCTTTAGACCAAATGAAGTCCTCGTGGCACCAATCAGGAAGAAGCAAAAAGAAGGGTTAAAGTCCTGCAAACAGCTGAGTTATAAGGACTTTTTTATACAGAAGAAAAAAGCCAATTACTCAACCGTATCCTTGCGTATCCTGGCAATCGAAGTGCCAAACGAAGTGGGGTCACCAGGACTACTCCCTGGCCAAAGGACATGGAAATTTGCCCGGTAGTTTCGGAGATATTGGCGATTTTGTGTGTTTTTGGCCAAATCCTTAGCCGCCCAGGCCCGGCCTGAAGCAAAAAACTCCAAGTCCAAGATTCTTAGATGACCCTATATTTTTTTAATGGGAATTTGTAGAGTTGCTCTTGCATAGCCTAACGCACCATATCCTTTCGTCCTGCGTAAGGACACGGACAAGTTAGAGGCGTTTTTAGGTAACCATATATGAATATTATCGCTAGGAATAACTTTTCTAAATTCATATTTTGAAATGCTCCTTAAGTATCCTTAATGCTCTTCTTCTTATATATCATTTACAAAGTTTGCAATGCTCTGATGCAGCCTAAGACATTCCTTACTGATTGCTACATATAATCCTAAAAGTATGCAACAAAATTGTAAAACTGAAAAATTTCCCCGCCAAATATTGCTGCAAAACTATGTAATATTTTTAGTTTTCATAAATAAATCGAAAATTTGTTAAACGTTGGTTTATTTTTTATTTAAATTTTATTGGAGCTTATAAATAAATATTGATAAAAAATTACATTTTACATAAACAAAAAGGCATCCGGGTTAGCACTAAAAAACTGCATGCTACGACAAGTGATATGTATTCTTTAGCAGACCGAGGCTTGCTGTTATGTTACTCAAAGTTATTTCATTGACCAATTGCTCAGTTTAGATGGCCATTATGTAGCTATAAGCAAAGGCAATACGATTGGCTCTTCCTCTTATTAACAGGCGAGATGCTATTGTCCTTTATGTCTCTGTTGAGTATCCTTATGCAAAAAGCAGTTATTTGATAATCCTCTTTTTAGGTGCTCAAGTAGTAAGAAAGAGCAAAATTATGCTTGTCAGGCTTTGCTTATCGAGTCGACTATATTGCAGAAACGTCGCCAGTATTTATTATATTTCGTCAAGTCTTTATTATATTTCCTGAAAGAAATCAATATAGAAGTAGAGTAAAATTCGTTTTATCGCTTTATCTGTGTGGCAGACAATCGTAATAAGGTTACCTGTATAAATTTTGCTCGAATTACGCGCTCCCCAACTCCGTTGCAGTCAAAGGTAAAAGCCGAAAGTCACAAAGTAAAATTGCCTTTATCTGACTTACTCTACCGCAGAATGTCAATCAGGATGTCATACAGCAACGAAAATTCCACCTCGAGCCCATTTTTACACGATTCTTTTTTTGTTACTTTTACAGATACTGCAAGATATGATGGTTGAAATTGACTATGATGCCGATGGCACAGTGTCCTTGGAAGAATGGCAACGTGGCGGCATGACAACCATACCGCTGCTCGTCCTTCTAGGTGAGTATGAGTTGAGTGTGTGTGCGTGAGCATGTCTGTGTGTGTGTGTGTGTGTGAGCATCGGAGCCAAGTAGCTGTGAAGCTTTCAATGCATTTATCGCCTCGCTGCCTCACTGCCTCACTGCCAGCTAGGCTGTCTGCCCTGGCTGTCTCAATAATCAAGTCATTTGCAGCAGGTACACAGAAGTTCTGCAAAAAGAGTAGAGCAAAAATGTGAAAATAGTAAACGTGGCATTTTTTGCCTTCTGCTGCACGTATGCAAAACTGTGCGAGGCCCCTGCCGCCCGCCTGCCGCCTGCCGCCTGCCGCCTGCCGCCTGCATCTGCAATGCATCCATATATCAAGCTACTCACTTAACACACCAGCCGTAACTCACCCACCTCCCATCTCCGCTTTCCAGGTGTCGACAGCACTACACTCAAAGAGGATGGCATTCATGTGTGGCGCCTGAAGCACTTTAGCAAGCCAGCATATTGCAATCTCTGCCTAAATATGTTGGTCGGCCTTGGCAAAAAGGGACTCTGCTGTGTTCGTAAGTATCAAAGAGATACCTATTACATACACTATATATAGAATTAAATATACTATATATATGCACTATATATACTATATAGATGCACTATTTATAATATATATATATCAACTATCTATACCCAAATGGCTAATGTCTCGTTGAGCTGGCGCAAATTGCTTTTATAATAGATTTACCGTATTAATAGATGATGATGATTTTAAAGTATTTATAGATATAGCCAAATAATATACATGCATATATCTTATATAAATGTTATATAATCTGGCTTTATGCTAAATATTTAATTTATATACGATTCTAGCTATATTTCTTCTGATTGTAATATATTAACTTAAATTTTCAAAGAATAATTAAACTAAGCTTCCACTAAATTCTTAATTCTCTAATTAATCTCAGCTAATATAAATTTATATATCTAATATCTACCATTTCTCCTGTTTAGTCTGCAAATATACGGTGCATGAACGTTGCGTGCAACATGCCCCTGCCTCATGCATCACAACCTATGTGAAGTCAAAGAAGCCCAAGTGTGGCGGAGATCTGTTGCATCATTGGGTCGAGGGCAATTGCTATGGTCGCTGCTCCAAGTGCCGCAAACGGATTAAGGCCTATCACGGCATAACGGGACTCACCTGTCGCTGGTGCCACATGATGGTGAGTGTATGATTCTGACCGAGAATCCCAAATGGGACCCTCAAATAGGGTTAAGGTATTGCAGCAGGCTGTGTTTGTAATAGCAAATCTGTTTAAATAATTAAGAAAATAATTAAATAAATAAATTTTTTATTATTCCATATTATTATTATTGAATTAATTCAATTTTCTGCTATTTTCACTTTGTGCTCGTTAACTTTTGAGACTACCCTCGTTATAGTTAAAGCGAATTGTAGTTAAATTTACCATTCAATACAGTTTGTAAATTGCGAAAAAAAAAATTAAATTCTTGGCATTGTCAATGGGGAGGCGAATGTGTAGGGAGTTGGGGACTGGAGGTTGGGGGCGATAAATGCTGGAGGCATTTTCCCCTTATACTTCAAAGCATTTATTTAACTTAACAAGACAGTTGCCAACTGAGAAGCTGGGAAAGTGATAAAATGATAAAGTGAGAAGCAGTGAGAAGAAATTCCAATTGTGCACAAGCTGGTGGAATTCGTTCAATATGTAGAATTTCAATTATTTTGATCAACACAGAGCGACGTCTGCTCAGTTGCTTTGGCCGTTGGCTCCTCTATTTGTTTTGATTCCTGCAAAAAACATGTTAAGCTCCACTGATTTTAACTACACACCGAGACAGAGGAGACAGACGACGCACACTTGTGTCTTGCACTTGGCTGGCTGCTTCTGGTTGCTTCTTTTTTTAGGGTTGGCAAATTGTCACGTCTCAAAGAAATTATGCTGCTGCTGCATGCCACAGCATGCCTGTGGCACAGCCAACCGCTTGCAACAACTTTGTCTGGCGCGTTGCCTGTGACAGACCATGCAGCTTGTCGCAAGATAATGCCGAGTTCGCTATCTGTAGTCAGCAACTAGAACAGACAACAACAAATACAACAACACAAACTCTGCCAAAGCAACGAAAGTTTCTGTAAATGTTTCACAAGCTGAAACGCTGCTGCAATAGTCAATAGTTGAGGTCTCGAGGCAAGCCCGATAAGCACAGCCACAACACAAGCCACAAGAAGTTCGACGTTGATGCTGCCATAACCCTCTGTGCGATAAGAATATAAGCGTACCTCTTCTACTTATACCCTGGAATGCATTGAAAATGCATAAACTGGGCGAACTGATTTCTCTTGAGACGTGTGCAACAGGCAGATGTGGCCGTGGGGGAGGAGGCAAAGTAGATTCATAATTAGTATCAGCAGTCGAGTCAACGTAAAGCTTAAAGAAGAATATTATAAGAGCATTAAAGTAACAAAATATTGGAATCCCCAACAGACTCCATTCGGTTTGCTAGTTAGTCAGTCTCCATACAGCAAGTATAAAGGATAAGCTGTGATAGAGTGAAGAACGGATTACTATTGTAATCTTTTTCAAGTTTGGTATAAAGATTGACGTAAGCTACACACACATAGATATCGAATACACCCTGCATATGCATATATAGATATGTATGTATGTTTATAGAATGAGTCGATTGACCATGCTCTAGGGTAACTCTAAGGCTCTCGATTCTGTAGAGCACTTTGACTGCCATTACATTTGCATTTAGTCAAGCATTGAAGGTGCTTGATAGTTGCAATACACTGAAGAAAATAAGTAGCTGCTCTGATATTCATGCATACATATATATATTCACATGGATACATATATATGTATGGCAAAATGGCGGCGTGATTAAATTCCATTTAGGCGTAAATTAACAGCATTTTCAGAAGTGGGCGGCGTTCGCTGCTAACAAAGTTTTTAATCGAATTCATTAAAGCGAAATGAGCGCTTAAGCAAGCGTGCGAAGAGCTCGTCAAATAAATACGTATACGCCCAGTCGGCTAGGCCAGAAGTGAGCCATTAATTGAATTTAAGGGGAGCGCTAAAAATTCACTTTTTATGATTCAGATTTTTGTTGGGTCTACTTTGCATCTTGCTGGCTAATTGGCTAGCAGAATTCATTAAACTTTACCGCCATCTCACTCGCTCCTCTCGCTCTCTCTCTCTCTCTCTTTCTAGTTGCATAATCGCTGCGCCTCGTCTGTGAAAAAGGAATGCACTTTGGGCGAATATGCGGAGCTAATTGTGCCGCCCACAGCCATATGTCCCGCAGTGCTGGATCGTCAGCGCTCCGTTAATCAGGCGCACAAAGTGAGTTGACTCCATTTGTAATCGAATTAAGAACAATGCTCCAACTAATTCCCAATTGGCAAAATTCTAACTAATCCACATTCCATTCATACTCTTCTTGCTTACTGTACTTTGTAAATTACATTGCTGTCACACCTAACTATATACACATATATGCGTATATATTTGTATCGTATGTATATACATCACAATTCCTGCAAAATTAAACCCAATCGTAACTCCAAAACCCGTAAAATCTTGAGTAGAAATCAAATATGCATCATCATCAGCAGGCAACGCACTTTCAAATTACGCCGCCGGATGAGTTGAGCTGCCCTCTGCTGGTGTTTGTGAATCCCAAGAGTGGAGGACGTCAGGGCGATCGCATTCTACGCAAATTTCAGTACATGCTCAATCCCAGGCAGGTGTACGATCTGTCCAAAGGTGGGCCCAAGGAAGGTACGTCACAGATTCGCAATACTAAACTGAAAAGTGAAAGGCGGTTACAGAACCCGCCTTGAGCGTCTGTTTGAGCTCCACTGTAGCATAGCGTAATCAAGTAACGTCTTAACTGTACATTCCTTGACAGGACTTACGCTCTTTAAGGACCTGCCCAATTTTAAAGTCATTTGCTGTGGCGGCGACGGCACCGTTGGTTGGGTCCTCGAGGCAATGGGTAAGCAGCAGCAGCAGCAGCAGCAGCCGTAAAAGCTCGCTAATAGCAGTAAATGATAACGATGTCAACCACACAGATTCCATTGAGCTGGCCACACAGCCTGCCATTGGGGTGATTCCGCTTGGAACGGGAAATGATTTGGCACGCTGCCTGCGCTGGGGCGGCGGCTATGAGGGTGAGAACATACCCAAACTAATGGACAAGATAAAGCGCGCCTCGACCGTTAGCCTGGACCGCTGGAGCATCGAGGTAACCAACACACCGCTCACTGTGGAGGAGCTGCGTCCCAAGGTAAGCGAAACAGAAATCAAAAACCAGTTGGATATGCGTGATCACTGAAGTTGAAATTAAAGTGAAACTATCGAATCGATAGATTCCTTAAAGTAGCTAGACATTTAAGCGATAATAATCGTTCAATAAACTTAGCTAGTTATTCAAAATATTTTAGTGTAATGTATCGATAGATGCGAGACTTTATCGTGAATAGCTTGAATCTGAAAATCGAGCTGTTAGAAGTGAAAGCAAACAGTTTGCAAAAGTAAATTAGAAAGAAAAATCCAATTATCTAGCAAAGTTTTTGCAGCTCTGCAGATTGAGTCTGGTCCAGAGTGGGAGGCGAGGGCACGGCAATCGAATCGGAAACCGAAAAAAACGATTACACAAACTAATTTTGAATGTAGCCACACATAGTACACATACACATGTCTCTAACTGCCTCTATTCCGCACTCACCCTCTCGATGCTTCGGTCTGTTCGACAGGTAACTTTGCACTCAAACATGCAGAAGGTGATTGAATTGTCGCAGAGCGTTGTGGTCGACAAATCGGTGATCGAACGTTTCGAGGAAATCCAGCGGCAAAACTTCGTCAGCAACAGCGCCAGCAGTGGCAACGACAACATGTCAACGGGCAAACCGATTATGATGGCAACAACAACCACAACTACAACGAGAACGGAGGAAGAGGAGGAGGAGGAGCAGCAGCTGGAGGTGGTGCGAAGTGGGAATGTTGTTGTAAGTGGCAGCACAACCACGAAGAGCATTTCGATGTCCACGTTCGAAACGAGGCGGGTGCAAAAAAAAACATTGACTGCCACAATGAGCAACAAGAGCAACAGCAGCAGCAACTCAAGTGGCAGTGGCAGCAATTCCGTTGGCAGCAACAGCAATCAAACCCAACTGCTGGCAGCCAGCAGAACAGATGCAACGGAAAAGCAATCGCTAGAGACATTGCTGCTGCAGCACAAGCAACAGCAAAAGTTGGCAGCGGAAGCTGCAGCAGCGGCAGCAGCAGCAGCGTCAACAGCAACAACAGCCACAGAGCAAGCAGCAACAGCAGCATTTGAGCATAATCAAAGCGATGATCATAATAGTCAACAGCAAAGCATTGTAAAGCGGCAAATTACATTGTCATTAGATTTGTCCGACACCAGCAGCAATATCAACGCAGAGCCGCAGAGCAGACAACGTCAAGTGGATAGCACGCCACAAACACCGAAAACACCAACAGCAGCTGCAGGAACACCCTCTGCAACGGCAGCGTCTACACCAGCAACACCAAGGACTCCCTCAGCAACAGCAGCAGCCCACACAGCATCAACACCAACAACACCCTCAGCAGTAACAATAGGAGCTGCAGCAACCACACCCACAGCAACAACAGCACCACCAGCAGCATCAGCAGCAGCAACTGGCAGCACCACCAACATTCCGCAAAAGCCCATCAAAGTGCAATCGGACAAGGACTGCACAGTGCCCTACAACATTATCAACAATTATTTTTCCGTTGGCGTGGTAAGTAAACTAAGACTCATCCCCTGTTTCCTGTCTGCTCGACTCGTCTGTTGTTTTTCTGCTTTGTTTGTTTAATTGGTAAATCAGTTAACAATTTGTGCTGCTGCAGTTTGTTTCATATTAAGAGCACAGCAGAGCACGATTGCAATCATATTAGCCAAACGGACATAGGGGCGCATACCCTAGCTGAGAGTGCGTGACAAGCATGAATGAAGACAGCTTCAGATAATCTTAAGAAATAAATTCACAGTGCCTCTCTCTTTGCCCTTAGAGTATATTGAAGTCGACAGTTACATGTTTAAGAGGCCAACTTTCAACTTTAACATATAGGCAACTTATCGAGTATTCAATTGATACTACTTTTCACAACTCTATCAGTATCTAGTATCGAATTTCCTGCATACCCTGCAAAGCCATTTCATTTCTTGCTTTTCGACATAAACTTTCCAGCAATTGTTGCAGACTTTTGCTATCTACAGTCAAAACTTCGCACAGAAGCTTACAGTTTGAGTTGAATGGAGGTGTATTGCAGGTATTTCAGGGATTGTACAAACTTTATAACAAACAATGGAATGTCTCCACATAATCTCCTCATAATGCAGCTTAAATTTGGAAAGCAGCTTAAAGACAAAGTCAACTGCAACAATATTCATGGCGAATGCCTTTGTGTTTACTTTGGCTTCAAGTCAATATACGAGTGCAGAGCTCTATTCACACTATTCAATAATTCATAGGGCCATATATTCATTTGCTTAATCATTTATTCAGCATTTGTGATTTGAGTATGGAAGCAAAACGTAGCACACATTTCCGCCCTTTTTAGCGCACAGAACTCGGCAAATGCACGCGAAATGAAAAGTTGAAAATGCTCAAAAGCTGAAAAAGTGCAATCCCTCGCTTTCTAATGCAAATTTCGCCATAAACTTGAAAGCCGAGCGAGCGAGAGCTGCAAAGGAACTGAAATGAAACTCAAACAAAAGCGCTGGGGAAATAGATAGCAGAGAATACAGTGAACTCTCGCTTGAGCAAACAGTCAACAACTCTGACAAAGGTTGTTGATACAAAAGAAGAAAGTTGAGCTCTGATTTGAGCAAGTTTAATATACTTAAATTAGTGAAAAGAGTCTGCTGAGATGGTGCAGCTAGAAGGTATCTTACTGGGAGGCATCACTGTATCCATCTTCACAATTCACTAGGGTATGTGCACTCTTGCTCTATATATATAGGGTATTCAAAAGTAAGAATAACAATGGCTGCGAATTTCCATATTTCACGCTTGCCGCAAATTACCAAAGTGCTGCACAAAGACATGCAACATGCAACATGTAACGTGCAACGTGCAGCATGCCCCGATTGCAAATGCGGCTAAAGTTGATTGCACACACACACAACCCACACATTAGAGAGAGAGGGGGGGACGGAGATGGGACAAACACAGTTGCAAATAGCTGGCATTCAATCAACAGTCGGCGGCTCATTTGCATCATAAATGCATCGATAGAGCTCAAACAGCGCAATCATTAGCGCGCGCGAACATCAGGGCTCAAAGGACAGCGGAATGCAAATAGACTTCAATCAATAGGCCACATAATTGGGCATGGGTTGATAAGGTTAAATGTCGAGCTCAAAATGCCAAACTGCGAACTATGAGCTGCATGCAAATGGATTTGGGATCAGAGCCAATTGTATTCTAGGAATGCAGCAATCAGACTAAGCCAAACACCGAAGTCTGATTGAGGACATGGGAGTCGATTGATATGCGTCTATTGCTGACAAATTGTTAATAGATTCCATCATTTGATCAACTTCAACACTAATCACAGAAGTCGAACTACACATGACAGCCTAGCCTAGTATTGACTACTCCAGAATCGGCTCCATTCCTAGGGCTGAGTTTAAACTGACAGGCAATTACAGCTTCAACTTCCTCTGAGGCTAGGAAGTATAATTTTAACATTGATTGCTAGCAACCCACAGTAGAGCTCTAATGTACTAGACTGCCCAACCAGCATCGCTTGTCCCGTCAACACTTCAGTCTAATCGCCCAATGTCCACTGGCCTAATGTCTAAATGGCTAAATGTCCCCAAATTGTAATGGACGACGACAATTAAGGGGCTAACGGGATATGCGAAGTATGCACTATTTAAATTAATGAGCAGCAGACTTGGCTGGCTCTCTAATTACTATTTGCCGACAAGTGAGTGGCTTAAACGAGTCCTGGACAACACGGACACACATTGAGCCCCAGGGACGACTTGACAGAAAAGAACCCAATCGGGCAATAAATTCGAGCATGTGAATCAGATGGCCTAAGTTTTACTTTTCTTTTGGCTAAAGCATCCTTTGAATAATTTAACACAAGATGCAGAAGGTCCTGGGTCGAAAGTGGAAATCAAAACGAAAGAGGAAAAACGCACAAAATTAAGTAGCTGGCGAAGATTTAATGCGGCCATAAAGAAAGGCTAAGTGGCAAATTTACAGGCAGGCAGGCAGGTCATACAGATACAGATACAGATGCGAACGTCAGCGCACGAAAGTCACGACAAACGAAAGCCGAAAAAACCATGGCCCACAAGAAGTGGCAGCAACTAAAACGGATATGTTGTACAAATCAGCAAGGCGCAAACTTGACTCGTGTCCTGCGTCTAATCAGAATGAAAACACGCCCACATGGGACCGACGCATGAGGGTAGGGGTAGAAGTCGAATGTCCTGCGATAGTGTTTACTGTTTATACCAATTGTAAATGGCCAAGTTAATAGGGTCGATTCGTTGGCTAGAGGCAGTAAGACGCTATATATTATACAGTAAAAGAGTAATAGTATAAGACTGATATAAGACTGAACAACTGACTTGTCGCTCTCGTTTATACAATTTATATCAGCAGAGAGCATTAAAGTATAAGACAATATATACGTATAGCATAAAGTGTAAGACAATATATATATAACATCAACAACCTAATCGACCTGACTGTGGCTGCCTATCTCTACATCTGCATAAAAACACAGCATAATAATTCACTAATATCATCATATATTAGTGCTCATCGCATATCAGTATGAGTATAGGAGCTTAAGAGTGCAGCAGTACAAGAGTATGAACACTGGAGGTTATAATTATATGAGTATAAGAGTATAGCAGTATAGAAATAGAGTATAAGCTGGAAGTATTAGCATCCTCAGCCGAGTCAATCTAGCAGTAGAGGACTACAACAGTATGAGTGCATAGTAGATTCCTCAAATATCAAATACTCCATTTTATGGATACTCTACACGTACTGCCCCCACAGTCAGAAATAAACGCATACAAACTTGAGCTCTCTGTGAGTGTTTCTGCCACAACAGCTCAAGACAGAAGTCAGGGATCCAGCTGGTCAGGCACTCCCCGATAGAGCACTTTTATTTCTCATATTTACGCTCGTATATCTCTGTATAGGGGATAGAGATGTGTGCGTGCCTGTGTATTTTGTAATGCTGCACCATTTGTCAAGTGCGGCTAAAGTTGAAATCCTTTTTGTGCAAACATTTTGCACTCTATTCCACCCCTCGCCCCTCACCCTCCCCACTATAGCCCACGACGTCGCCGTCGTTGCCGTTGCCCCCAAACGTAACTAAATATCAGCCTAATACGCAGTGAGCCCCACACACACACCCACACACACACACACACCCACACACACACACACACCCACACACACACACACACACACAGCTCACAGACAGACAATTGCCAGCCATGCGATTAAGATCCACAACAAATCCCGACCGAAACAAAATATATAAAAATACTACAAAAAGATGCCATCAAATTTCTGTCTCTGTTTCTTATTACATGTGTGACTGTGTGTGTCTCTATGAGCGTGTGTGTTTGTGTGTGTGCTCTAGTTTATTTATGACCTGATGTGCGTCTGTTTAAACTGTAGGCGTCTACAGCAAACTGTCGACGATTTTGTTGTTACAAATACCCCTTAAAAGTAAACAAATATCGAAAGGATATGCCTACAACGGAAAAGGACTCTGACAAGCACAGGAACTATAATAGATGGAAATATAAACGTAAAATATATGAATATAAAGAGAAAGAAACATGGGAATAGGGGGAGAAGGTCTTAAGAATGAATAAGAACTTGAATCCATCTGTAACTAACTATAGTCATAGTTTTAAGATGAATTATCCTTTTTGAAAAATATGAAGGCAACCAATATACTCTCACTTGCCCAATGAGCAGGCATCAATGAGCTTTATAAATTGCCTGGCAAACAACCTGAAGCGCTTCGCTTAGCTCTTAGTTTTGGTTGCCTAGCTTATGGGGTATTCGAATGAAATACTTACAGGGTATTCTGTGGTCCATGCCTGTCCTTTGTTGTTGTTTTTGTGGCTTATTGTTTGTTGTTTTGTTGCTTCGTTGTTGTTGTCATTGTGTGTGCTGTTGCTGCTGGGATTTCACTTGTCGGCTTCATTTCGCACAGCCTCCGCCTCAGACCCATGTTTGCCTCTGGCTCTCCACTCGTGTGTGTGTGTGTGTGTGTGTGGGAGAGAGCATCTTGAGGACTCCCCAGCAACTTGTCATATATGTGAGCGTGCGTGTGTGTGTGTGTGTATGATATGCTAGTTCAAGTGGCAGCAGCAACAACGGCAGCAGCAGCAGCTTAAAGGTTGAGTGAGTGTGTGTGTGTGTGTGTGCGTCTGCAGAGTATGAGTAATGCGGCATGGCAAAGTATTTCACACTGACGCTTTGGTTTAACGTCAACAATTGACGTTAAGCGCGAACTTTCTGCATTACACGATGAAATGAGAAGAGCATGAGGTTCTGGGCAAGGGGTAAGCGCACACACACACATGTGCATGTACATGCATACATACAATATATGTAATTGCTCTTTTGCAGTACCGATAACAGATCCCTGGGACTTGGCACGTTTCATATACATACATATATATTGCGTTTGAGGCTCACAGGTTTTACGACTTCTTCAGATCCAGCTCATCCCATACTTTGCGGCTTTATGACCTTTAGTGTCAGTTTGTCAATTTGTTTAACAAAATTTTATGGGCCACATTTTATGCGCGTCCAGTCGCAACCGTTGCCCAAGGCTTCAAGCGGTCCTCGGCATATAAGTTATGAATTTAGTTGAGCTGGCACTCGCAGCTGCTGGGGCTAATTAAAAAGTTTTCCACCTGCGCCGCACAAGCTCGCTTCCACACACTCGCCCACTCTTTAGCCTGATAATTCAATTTTTGGCTTTGGATCCGTGTAATTAATCTTATTTTGCTTTGTGAGAGCAACAGCCACAAAACGTAAATGCCATAGCGGCTTCCCTTTTTCCAGCAAGGCAAGCGTGGGTTGGTGTGTGTGTGTGTATGTGTGTGTTGGGGGTTGTTTGTGTGTGCTCTGTGCTGTGTGTTGTGTGGGCGCTGTGACGTGCATAATAAATGCGCCTACAAAATGTGCAACGTGTCGTATGCGCAATCAAAGCCCTGGGCCACAAGCACTTGTTCCGGCTGCGGTTTTAGCCTCCTCCTGGGTTTTGCTGTCACATTCGCTCCTATCGCTCGTTCGTTTGCTCCAGCATCTGCACTCTCCTTCTTCAACTCTTGCTGCTCGTCCTCCTCACTACCTGTTGCTACTCCTCGTCCTGTTCCCACTCCGCCTGCCGTTCAGCCTCAATTTTTGCATATTTGGCCAGCACTCCGACTGCTGCTGTGTCAAGTGCTGCGTCGCTAGCCGAATATGCAAAAATTAAAATTCTGCCAGCTCGCTTACATGCACTGCATGCATTGCGTGCACTGCCTGAATGTGTTTCACATAATAGAGCTGTGGCCTACGCTGCGTATGCGTTATGCATGCGCCATGACTATCAGGAGGCGAGGCAATCGAACTGACAGGCCACTGCAGCTGGCAATAAGTTTTGAAGCACGTCCCACATGTTTGTATCTCTGCATTTATTTGTGCATATCACCTGCACTAGAGGTGCGAATGCAATTTCTGATTTGCTTTCTATGCTGACTTTTCTCCCTCTATTGCAGGACGCCGCAATTTGTGTGAAATTCCATTTGGAGCGCGAGAAAAATCCGCATAAATTCAATAGCCGCATGAAGAACAAACTTTGGTATTTCGAATATGCAACATCCGAGACTTTCGCTGCCTCCTGCAAGAATTTGCATGAACATATTGAAATCGTGGTAAGAAAATAAAATATGTAGAAAAGAAATGGAAATATTAAAATGATAAAAAATGTATAATATTTTAAAAAATATTTAAATTATAAATTTACCTATTTATCTCCAATCAATAGTGCGATGGCGTTGCCTTAGACTTGGCCAATGGACCGCATTTACAGGGTGTAGCATTGCTGAATATACCCTATACGCATGGCGGCTCCAATTTGTGGGGAGAGCATCTATCACAGAAACGCATACGCAAGAGTGCCGGACCCTTCGGCAAGAGTAAAAAGCTAAAGTCGAGCGACAAGGAATTCTCCGCGACGAGTTTCAATTCCGTGGATCTATCTGTGGCTATACAAGGTACGTGTGTGCTTTACCATCATGGTTGACTGTATCATTAATGGAACTTCAACGGCAGATTTCGGTGATCGCTTGATAGAGGTAATTGGCTTGGAGAATTGTCTGCATATGGGTCAGGTGCGCACAGGTTTGCGCGCTTCGGGTCGTCGCTTGGCCCAGTGCAGCGAGGTGATTATCAAGACCAAAAAAACATTTCCCATGCAAATCGATGGCGAGCCCTGGATGCAAATGCCTTGCACGGTACGTGAAGCAAAGAAAGAGTTAACTAAATGGAGTTTATTTACGTATATTTTCCCTTGCAGATAAAGGTAACTCACAAGAACCAGGTACCGATGCTAATGGCGCCGCGCTCCGAGAAAGGTCGCGGATTCTTTAATATGCTGTGCAGCTGATTCAGGCGCAGCGCATCGAGCGACTTCATTGGCCAACGCAGGCAGTTGGCGTCGGAGTCGGCCGATGAGCTAGATGATAATGATTTTCGCATTGTTACCAGAAGCATCACCGTCCATAATTTACCTTAGCCTTAAAAGCCCCATAGATATTATATATATATTGCCCATAGACGAAGATCTAAACAATTTTTTAGCAAAATTCTCGAATCGTTTCGTATCGAGTGAGTTGGTAGAGCTTTACACACATACATTTTTTAATAGCATAATTTAATATTGTGAACGAGAAATTCTACAAAAGTCACATGCATTCCAGATAGAACAGTTATATACATATAAATCTTTAGTTAAATTTACACATAAGAAATCTCAGTGTTAACCACGTGAAAGCTTTAGATGTACTATATATAGATTGGTACACGTATTTATTAGGCACTGTAAGTAACACATACACTTACACACACACATACATACACGTAAAACTTGTCCAATAATGCAACTTAAATGAGACCAAAAACAAACAAACAAACAAAAAAAGAATGTAGTGCGAATTTTCAAAATCGAATGCACAGTCTAAACACGAAAAAAATATATATAAATATTATAAATTATATATACACATTTACATAGATACATATTTACATTTAAATCCGTCGAAATTAGTTTTAATGAAATATTGTAAACTTTGCAGTCGGGTACAATCGACTGCCCAATACTCGTTTATGTTAAAATTTCATTTTTAACACTTCACCAATTGGCTTAAGCTATATAATTACCCAGCTTAGCTGATCAAGTCACTCCATTAGGGATTTTAGCTAATATTATCAGAACATCAATGATGGGATGAAACTACAGATTTGAGTACATATAGCTGATTTTCAAGGCTGTATTCCAAGTCTATTCATAAAATTTTATAAACGAACCAAACTAAATTATTTGACTACGCGAACGAGTATTAAAATAATGCTGTGTGTATGCTTTATAATCCTAGACAACAAAAAATTGTTATTCGTTGATTTTCAAGTTTCGAAAATATTTAAAAATAAAAAAATAAAACAAAACATATCATTGGCTAAATTTTAATTAAAAATTTTCAATTGAGAAAATTGAGTGTAAAATTGTATAAATTATTATTCATTTTGAAAACAGCAGTGCACAGAATCACACATATATTATATGTTATTTATTTATTATGTATTTTGTATATATAAATAAACGAAAAAAAATGTAAATTGATATATAAAAGAGAAAATATCAATGAAATGGTGAAGCTTTAAATGAATTTTGATATGAAAAACAAAAGAAAAAATATAATTGGTATAGTACTATACATATAGATATGTGCTACATAAATACTCGAAACATATATATATATATATATAGATATATATATAAAGAAGTAAAACTGAACGAATCTAAGAATCGAATCAATATCTGAAGCGAAACTTGGAAAATAGCTTTAGATTCTCATTATGTTATGTAAATATGTTTATCTATATAATACAATTACAATTGGAACAATATATATAGCCACAGATAGGTGTGAGTGAGTTCCTAAACATTTATTGTGCTTACATATATTAAAATTTGGTATAAGTAAATTTAATTGATATATTAAACAAAACATCATTCCTATACATTTAAATATATACATATATCTACATAAATATATATCTAGAATACCTAAGAAATATCATAGATAATGCTAATCACATGTATGCATATATATTCTAACACACACATAGTACCTACTTAAACTAACTATACAAGAGCATTAGCAATACTCAGTTGGTGAATATCATCAATGAGAAAGTGTGAACTGTTCAAAAATATATTTATTTATTTTATACCAAAAATATATAATTTGTTCTTTGTTTTCTTTTGATTTTCTAGTTTTATTATAAATGCTTATAAGGGTAGTTTGAACCGTTTGCTTACTTAAATATTTTTGTCGAGATTTAAATTAAATTGATTGTAATATTTGTACACTAATGAGGGGAGTTGAATAGTTTTTTCGTTTTAGCAAAAAAAAAGAAAAAATTGTATTAAATATATCGTTTTTTCTCAAGTGACTCATGGAAGGGTAATTACTTCTTGCATAACAGATTCTATTCAACCATTATATATAAACTTTATGTTAGACTCATTTAAATATAAAAAAAAAAAACCTTTGCTGTCGGCTGTAATCGACTGCATAATGCTCGTTCAACTCACAAAAATAGTAGAAGGAAGGAGTAGCAAAAACAAGAAAGTTGATATTAATATTTTCCGATGGGTCATGCTCTCTATGAAAATATGGACGGTGGACGGTCTTACAGTCAGACACTGCTTGAAGCCAATAACCCCATATTAGTTTTATGAACGAGCAAAGGGATTACTTTTAGTAGTAGAAATTGATTAAATGATCAACTAATACTGTTTCAAGACCACACGAAATATACATAGTAATTATAAATATATAAATCCATAAATATATCAAATTTTGGTTTCGTCTATATATTTATATATATAGATATACATAAAAATCCATTTAATTTTTTTTTGCAAACAAAACATTTTTCGAATGCGAATCCTAAAGCCCACAAAGCTTTCAAATGGGATGCAAATGCCACACAGTAGCCAGTTAACATTAATTATAAATGAAGAGAAGTATAAACAAATTACTATTAGAAGAAGCAAAAGCTAACAAATATATACATACTCTATATATGGATAAGCTAAATAACTATGTACTATAGAACAGCAGACTTAAAATGTATTTATTTACAGCAACAACTAGAAAACGACACGAAATATAAATATAAATAAAACATAGTTGTAAATAGACATACGAATATTAAACCTGAACAAATCAGTTATAGCCAAAAATACAACTTAATTAAAAAATATTAAAAAAGAAATAAAATCAACTATTGCATATAAAAAAGAAACTACAAATTATGTCAACCATATAATATCTGTTCCAATTTGTATAGATATATTAATTAATATACGTATATATCATCTTGTCTATAGTTTTTATAGTAGCTAATTCATATATGTGCCATTATGCAGCTTCAAGTGCTAAAAACTCGCTTTTTATGATTTATACACTTTTTATTTGACTTGTCAAGATTGTGCCAAGGCTTTCGAAAATATACATAAATAAATATAGTAGAGTATTTAGCATATAACTAAAGATCATAACCTTCTTTGTAAGCCAATGCCTATAATCAGTGTTTAAATCAAACCACATATAATAAATACAATCTATGTATATAGATGTTATTAAACAGTCCATTTTGTTTTATTTCCTTAATGAGACTTGGGTTCTTTGGTAAAGCCAATTTGATATAATATAAATAACGTATGCTTATAGATTGAGTATAGGGTTTTCTTTACAATATGTGCAATCACTTTATATGTAGACTCAATTCGATTAGATCTATGTATATCTAGATGAGTGCTGTTTGTAAATTTCAGCAATGTACTATTACTATATATCTAGTCTTAAGTTTAACATTACAATTCTTTTATATATTGTCTTCATATCAACAATAAACCATTTTAATTTAATTTCTTTGATTATTTTCCTTAATCAAGCCATACCTATTGGATAACTCTAGCTTAACATAAGGTCCATAGACACTTATAAAGGTGAGTATGCGATTTTTACTCTGTTTGCCAAACTGGGCCAAAATCTCGCCGGTGCGGCATGGATGCAACGCCATAAAGGGACGAAACAACACCGGATGCTCCATTGGCGTTAGCATTTGATAAAGATCGCTACGAGGCGCATCTGGCATAAACAGATTCCAAGTGGCCTCTATATCCAAGAGGCCACCATCTGGTCAAAACATTGCTTAATAACAATTGATACATAATTGCAGGAGAGATTCAATTTACCTGATCGATGAGCCTGCAGATAGAGCATGGGCACTTGATAGGAGATGCTGTACACAATATGGTACTCCACATTTATCAGTTCATTCGCACATTTGACTTTTTGAGTGTATTTCAGAAAAGAATTGGGCTCTTGATTGTCCTATAAGATAAAGAATGGAAGATATAGAATCGATTGTATCAGGTGCATATATACTCACCTTTTCAATAAGCTGCCAGCTGTCATTTAAATCTAAAGACATAGCCAGAAATTCTTTGGCCTGACTAAGAAACTCCAACCAAGTCAGAGAATCACTCATCTAAAAAGAACATAATTAAGATTTAACATAATATATGAATATATGTAGCAATTGTTAGTGAACTAAATATAAACACAGTTTTTATTTTCGTTACATTATAAGCGCGTTGCCTCATATACATATATATTATACATAATCGAAACAGTTTACATTTTTAAAGCTCCTCAACTTGAATACTTAAGCTAAAACACACACAAAGATAATTAACTTTTTGTTTTACTACACAAGCGAATCAGTTTTCAAAACCTTTGCAAATATTATATTTTGTAATATTTATCTTAAATACACGGCCCCATCAGGAATTGTGCGAATCTCCACCGTCCAAAGCAGCGACTTGAATATTCTCATTGCGCCGCACTTGAACCACAGTCACAATTCCAGCTTTATCATCAAATTTGCAAGTGACAGTAACTTCGCTTAGTTGAAACGTAAATATTTGTGAGCCATATTTTGTGCGCAGATATACGGAACGAGGATCCGCTTCCAAGATGTCCACAATGCATTGTTTTTGCACTTGCAGCTCCAGCAGTTGGGCCTCGGCGTGCTCATTGAAGCAAACGGTCAGACGATGGTTGGCTACAACCCAATTGGGTACACGCACAGCACTCGGCAATGGCGGTTGACCGCTCAAGACATCGGGATTTATATTATTGGCTGTATAGCCACTCGCTCCGTACAGTTCCAAATCGGATTCCTCGCCATCTGGTTCTTGACGGGACCCATAGAAGTCGGCATTGTTTTCATTGGGCATTGCAGCAGTTCGACCTTATGGTGAATACAACGTAAAATCAATAGAAGAACATAATCTATAGATTTGTAGCCCAACACACCTGAGTCTACACTTAGCACAGGTGCATCATAGTAGGGTATATATGGCTTAATATCCAGCACAGGAGTGCCATCCACCATGTCAGTTCCAAAGAAGCTTATTCTATCACCCTCAATCCTCTCGATCTCCACCAGCGACAATCCAATGGGACAAGGCCGATGCGGCGAACGTGTGGAGAAGACGCCAACGCGCTCTCCGCCTAAGCGAGGGGGTGCCACCTTGGCCTTGGGATGTGAATTGTTTCGATGAAAATGGTAGATAATCCACATATGAGAGAAATCGGCTAAGCCCTCAAGCGAATGCTCCGGATTGGTAAAAGTGCCATCACTAAGTTGTATAAAGCTACGTAGGCGATTGCCCACGCTCGACTGCCGGGGCACAGCGCGTTTCTCTGGAAAGTCGGTGCGTATTATGCCAATGGACTTGAAGTGGACGACGTCTTCGTTATCATTGCTGCTGTTCTGCTGTTTGGCATTGGCATTAATATCATTGCATTAGCGGCCCCACTCACCTGCAACGTACCTGCAGGTTGTCCTTGGCCTCGGCGCAGCCTTCGCAACGAAAATCCTGTAGCAGCCGGTTTATTGTCTCAATGTCCTTGCGCTGCACATGCTGTAAATTGCGCACCTGCTGTCTGCATAACAAGGTACATAAATAACATTGAACTTGAACTTCCACAAGATGATGGAAATTTTTGAATTGTACCTCAAGTTGTTTATCTCGTTGCGCGCAATGGTCAATTGATTTTTCAAGTCATCCTCGTGCATGTTCGTAATGCGTAACAGCCGGAACGTGTAAACATATACTTAATTTAACACTTTTAATATACGCCTAACATTATTTTATTCTTTATTTTATATTGTGGTATATTTACCTTATTCCACTTCGCTTGCCATTCGCAGACGCAATGCATTTCGATAGTCAGCCAATTATTGACATTCGCACAAAATGAGAACGTGTTATCGCGCAATAATTCGATATGTTTGCCATCCCTAGTCAACAATGACTTTATAAATTTCTGCCGTGAGCAAAACGAAACCCAAGCACACTAAAAAACTTGTTGGTTTGAAATTTAAATAAAGTAAAGGTATGTACGAAAGGCGAAACGCCATAATACAATTTATGTTAATTATGCCAAACAACTTTCTGGTTTAGGCAAATTAAAAATATACGAAAATGTCTCGAGGAAGTTCAGCCGGTTTCGACAGACACATTACAATCTTTTCGCCAGAGGGACGCCTCTATCAAGTGGGTAAGTATTTAAGACAGTATACAAATATGTAAAATAATTAACCAATTGTTGGCTCTAGAATATGCATTTAAGGCCATTACCCAGGAGAACATCACTTCGGTGGCTTTAAAGAGCGGCGACTGTGCCGTTGTGGCCACCCAGAAGAAGGTGACGGAGAAGAATATTGTGCCAGAGACTGTGACCCATTTGTTTGGCATTACCAAGGAAATTGGCTGCGTTATGACTGGACGCATTGGTAAACACAAGCCACACATCAACATCAACACCTTATTTAATTTGCATATTCCATACTAAATATTTGCAGCCGACTCCCGGTCTCAGGTGCAAAAGGCACGCTATGAAGCAGCCAATTTCCGCTACAAGTACGGCTACGAGATGCCCGTAGATGTGCTCTGCCGTCGCATTGCGGACATCAATCAGGTGTACACCCAGAATGCTGAGATGCGCCCGTTGGGCTGTAGCATGGTCCTAATCTCCTACGATGATGAGTTGGGTCCATGCGTCTACAAAACGGATCCGGCTGGCTATTATTGCGGTTTCCGTGCCTGTTCAGTTGGCGCGAAAATGATTGAGGCCAATAGCTATCTGGAAAAGAAGTACAAAAACAATCTCTCCGAGGAGAAGACCATACAATTGGCAATCACTTGTCTGTCCAGTGTCCTGGCGGTTGACTTTAAACCAAATGGCATTGAGATCGGCGTTGTGAGCAAGTCAAATCCGCAGTTTCGTATACTCGATGAGAAGGAGATCGAGGATCATCTAACCAAAATTGCTGAAAAGGATTAGGCGCCTAGCGTGTGACCCCCATGTAGATGTTAAATCACCTTTTTTATAAACATTAAAAATGGAGTTGCGGAAAGATTGGAAAAAAAAAACAATTAAATTATTTTCATTTGACTTATTCATTTAGCAGCTTAACAATCAGGTAATTAACAATAAAGGTTATGCAACGCATAGCTAGATATATTGTAGATATACCACAAAAGCATAGCAACCTTCTTTTAGAGACTTGAGAGATTCTCGGTTTCCTTAACTCTCTTTTTTCTTGTGCACCTTTCCGCCGTAGCGCATCACATAGGCATTGACATCGAACTTGCGCTTGCAGCCTTGATAGTTCATATAGCGAATCTTACCAAATATCGCGCGCTCCTTCCAGCCTTGGTCGTGAATCCCACCGATGGACCACATGCAACCAACGTAGCCATTCGGATCGCGTCCATCCAGACTGTACTTGTCGTTCAATAATATGCTATACTCAAGCGCTTGTTCCGGCGTTTCGGTCCACTCTAAAATCTTTTTGGCCCAATACATGCGCAGAAACCCGTGCATTTTGCCTTCCTTGACCAGCTGCAGCTGGGCCGAGTTCCACAGATCGTCGTAGGTGCGCGAGTGCTCCAGTTCTTCCAGGCTATAGCAAGGGCTGCGCTTATCCTTGCGATGCGCTTGAAGAGATTCGTATGCCCAGCTATATAGACCCTTCAGACTATCGTAATGCTCGTTGTAGTAGCAGAAGTTGTCAGCCAATTCCCGACGCACGATCGCCTCCTCGAAGTAAGCTTCGACCGATTCTTTATAAATGGTCTTATAACGGCCCACTTCCAGGACACAACGCTGCGCGGATATTTGTCCAAAGTGCAGCCAGGGCGAGAGACCAGACAGAGCATCCGCCATGGGATCATTGCGCTTGTCATTGAAGTGTCGCAGGCGGCGAGTGCAAAAGTCGTAGAGCTGCCTGCAGGCAGCTGTGTAGCCCGGCTTGGCCCACTCCACAGCATCCACAGACTTGTCGCAGCTGAGCATCTCGTATGCTGCAGTCCAGTCCACACTTCGACTGCCCTTGACATTGCCATACGCATGTTTTATCAGCGGTGGAAACTCGGTTAGATATTCACTCAATTTCGAATTTATCTTGTTGCGAATTGTGCGCGCTGCATACTCTTGCTTATCGGAGGTCACCCAGAGGGGTACCACATTGTGGGCATCAACTTGCGTAAGCGGCACATGGGCTGGCAGGGCTTTGACCACGTCTTCGACCCACTGCCGCGGCAGCCTCAGCGGTGCAAAGTCACAAATTACAGCGCCTATTTTCTCGTCCTTGACAAACTGGGGCAACCGCTCTACGGCTGGCCCGAGCAATAGATGGAATGAGACGTTCAGCTCCCGGCATTGCTGTTCCACTTCCTGCAAGCCGCCCAGCATAAACTTGTAATGCCTTAAGGTTGCATTCAGGAATTTCGGCACCAGGCAAAAGACTACCGTCAAAGGCAGCTCCAGTTTCAATGCCAGCCGCTGGGCGAATAGCAGCGCCCAATTGTCTTGAACGCGAGCATCTCTCGACATCCAGTAGACAACGCCTCCATTGCAATTCTCCTTGACATCGCTAGCCGAACTCAAGACACGAACTCGTTTCTTTCTGAAGGCAAATTCATGTACATTTGCAGCAGCTTTGAGACGTTGATCCTGCACGTGACTGAGAAATTGCTCAAAGCTGTTGTAGCTTGGCTTTGTCTTTTTTTCTGGCGTTATTGTAACTGTTTCTTCACCGCTTCCGCTCCCGCTCTCGCTTTCATTGCTGCTGCCACTACTTTCGGCCTTTTTCGGTTTCTTTTTGGCAGCGCGCGCTGCATTGCTTTTATTTCGCTTCATGTGTAATCTAAATATAAAATTGATATAAATAAATAAAAATATTGTTTTCTTTTATTATTATTAGTACTCACAATTGAAATAGAACGCGACAACCGCCAAGCAATGCAAATTTGGTACTCACAGATCCTCCAATTTGCATTGCGCATTTTGGTTAAATGTTTTTATTTTCTGTATATCAGCTGGTCACACCTTTTCAGGTAAAACAAATAGCCGTTAGAGGATTTCGACGTCAGCTGCACGCATGCAATGACGAAATTTAATAATCTTCTAGAAATAAATAAATATACTCCCATTTGCAAGAGAACAAGAAATCCGAAAATGCTGCAAAAATGTAAGTCTATCAAATCCAAAAAATTGCATTGTTAAAATGATTTTGCCCTAGCTATGCGCAGGTCACACTTCTCGTTGTTTACCGGTTGGCGAAAAACAACAGCACCTTAACATAGTCAAGGAATTCTATTTTAACAGTAGTCTCGGCAGCTGTTAGTTAATACAATTTTTGTTTTGTTTTTTTAATTATTTATATATTTTCTCAACTGCATACAGGTTTTGTTTCTTTTTTTTTTTTTAAATAACTCTCTTTGATATACAGATATATTCTTTCTCATACATATACATTGTACCGTTTAGCAAGTGTTACAGTTTAGCCTACGCCGGAAATTGTCTTTGGAAATACGCTTACATCCAATTTGTTACTTCAATTCTTATTTTCTTTTTTGTTTGTTCATAAATGTTTAAACGTGTGTGTGTGTATATACAGCTAAGAAGTTTTGTAGTGTGGCTAATAATAATAAAATATATATATATATATATAGAAAATATTTGAATTTACTTTAAAATTTGCAAATATACTTATTTCAAATATACATATATATATTCATATATATATATATATATATATATATATATATATTGTATATAAATCTAATGAATTTACACTACAATCAACGGAGAGAGAATTTAAAAAATAAAATAAAATTACAAAATAATAAACAAAATTATCACAAACAATAACAGCACAGAAAGTATGAGAATCGCGGCCCACTGTCGCTTATCTGCAAGGAGAGAGAGAGAGACAGAAGGTAGTGAACTATTAATTAAAGAACAAGTACACGAGAGTAGTCTGATGAGTTTTTGGACTAACAGCAAGTTCATTGAGTGAAATGAATATTTTTTAGACAGTCGCAAATATTTACGAGGGTGGATTTATTATTATAAGTTCGAAGACTTTTCAGAGCTACCCTCGTGGTTCGTTGTCGCAATAATTACCGTTATTCATGTGCAAAACTTTGGCAACTTTCTTCATAGTTGTGTCGAGCTTTGATTCGGTCGTATCGAACTCATTACCAAAATCGTCCAGCATGACCGCTTGCTCATCCAATTCGACGCCAATTTGACGGGAAACAGTCTTAAGGGTGCCAATGGAATCACTGATCATGTCCAGCTGCTCGTCCTGACCCTGGATCATGCGCTGCTGTATGGACACCGTCTCACCGACATATCGATGGCCCGGACTATCCAGATTGCCGCCGTAATGACTAGGACTATCTATGTCCAGAGCATTCTCCAGTTTCGAGTATTTGGTACCACTGTGCCGAGTGGCAGCCGCCGCCGCTGCCGTTGCCGCCGACATTGTTCCAGCTATAGTATTGGCCACGGATTGCGTATTGGGACAGTCGACCAGATAGGTGCGATCGTTGTGCGAGTGATAATCGTTGCTCTGATTGTGATTGTGATTGAGGCTGGGATTGCGTTCGTTCTCGAGCAGTGGTTGATGTGCGGTTATATCTCTGTCCCTGTTCCGGTTCAGGCTCATCTTATCCTTCATCTGCTTGACCTCATCCCGAGTGTTGTCTATGAAGTGTCGCCGGCTGGAGAGTTCACGATTATCGATGCGAAATTTCGTAGGATTTTTCTCAACAATGCGTACTAAGAGAGAAACAGGGAGAGTTAAGGAATTGCAAGAGAGAAGAGAGTGGAATATTCTTTGATTTGTTTTGGCAAAAGGATATTGATAGTGTCCTCCAGATCCTCGAGGTCCCATTCAATACTGCGCAGCGAATTACGTAGCTCCGTCGTGGTCCATTCAACCTCGGCGCCTCCGTTCTCGCCCAGCTCGCGCCAACGCAGGTAAAGGCCGCGTGTCTTGTTCAGCGCTTTGAAAACCTCGCTGCAAATACAAAAATAAGGCAGTGGGGCAGAGAGAGGGGATGGGTGGAGAAGGAAGATTCAGAGAGGACGTGAGGGGTAGGGGAACAGGGTTGCATCAGAATTTGATTGTATGTGTGTTGGCATTGCGAATGTTGTGAAATGCATACTCCTTGACTACAAAAAACGGATCCTCCAGCGACATGACCCACGCGCGCTCTCCTCACGTTTTCCGGTTTGCGTTCAAATGAAGTTTTACAGTTTGCCGTAACGATACACTTGGCTTTTATATTCATGGGATTTTCGTTATTTTCTATTTGGTGCCCCACTCTCACAAAGAGGGTGCGAGCGAGAGAGCAGCAACCCCCTTCGTTTTCGTTTTGGTTGGTAAGAAAATATATGAGAGTTTGCAAATGTTTTCGTTTCGTTATTTCTTTTTTACGACGTAAATGTAAAGGGGATGTTTCAAGTAGCACGAATTACAGTGTATAACAATTTTGATCTAATCTACGATTACATTTATTGGAAGTTTTTATTTTTCGAACAGCACGTTTATTGATTATTGCACATTGCCGTGTTATCTTCTTGTTGCTGTTGCTGTATCTCTGTATGTGTGTCGGTGTGTTGGTCTGTGTGGGCGAGGGGGCGTGGATACGAGAGACCGCGCTCGCGGCCAGGCTATTGCGATAGCCAGAAGTAAACTGACGTTATAGCAGAGCAAAAGGAGTCTAAAGGTGGAAGGCGCACTTGTTTATGCCGCTCCAGCGTCTGCGCACTGCTCGATTGGCCACAATCGAGATAGCAGCAGTTGCTAACACAGCTAGTCCCTCGATACTCTATTGTTTATTAACTAAAGCTAATGCGTTGTTAAACCATAACAAATAACAATTAGTCGCTTCTTCTTCTTTGCCTATTTAAATGTACTGGCATTTAACCGTAAGTAACCGGGAACAAACGCTTTCTTTCTTGGCCTCACTCCCTCTGCTCTCTCGGTTGAGAGTGCAACAACTCATAACGAATACCCATCGTTTACACTAAACCGTAAGTATAGTTATGCACTCTCTGACTCTAACTCTCTCTTTCTCTCTCTTTCTTTCGCCCTAGTTTTACTCACTGACTAACTCTTTAGTTGTTTGTGTTTGGGCTCATTTAACAACTGTGGTTTTAATCGCAAATTCAATTCGTAGCTCTGAATCTCACTTAAACTCACCAGCTTCACGTTGCCTCCTCATTAAGTAAATTTGTATTCACAGCAGTCTGGGCTTAGACTCTAATTTATTTTATATTTTGCCAAAAATTTTACTACAGCTGTGCCCGAGCGTATTTGTTGTGGCCACCTGTGTGGTCCTTTTGCGCACTGTTAACGCAAATATGAGCAACGCAATCAGGAGCAATGTAATCTATCACACACTGTAATTTTTAGTATTTAAAAACTCGATAGCCCCGGTCACACAGTTTGTCCGTTGATCTGTTATTGTAAAGCAGCGTTTAAACAACGGATCGAATCGTTCAATAAAATAAATTCAAAAATTATTAAAATGCTGCAAAATGATGCAGTGCGCACATTGCAATACGATAGCGAAATACGTGTGGCTCAAACAAGCACGGCTAACGAACCAAGAGGTAATGTTTTGGTTTAGCACAGTTAAAATCAAATATCCAATTGGAATGCTAATGATTCATGTTTAATATTTCTTATTAGTAACTGATAATTTCTGCTAGTTGTATGTAACAATTGGATTATTAGGTCTGCTGTCTGCCTGTATTTGTGTTTTAGTGTGTGTGTCAGCAGGTACAAGCTGGCCGTATCTTATCAGCAACTGTTTCTGTTTTGGTTTTATGAACGCCTTATCGACATTTTCTTTGTTTAGCCCTCTCCAATTGACCAAATGATCGATTTATAAGAATTTCACTAACCCATTTAAGTCTGTGAATTGAAGTAAAGGTATTTTTTTTTTTTTTTGCATTTTCTTGTAATTACAGTTTTTGATGGACAAATCAGCATAACCTCCCAGCCGCGACCAACAACAGGTGAGTCTTACCTTTCTGTCGCTGGAAATTGTAACTGATCCCTGTATATATCATATAAGTTGTTATATTTGCTAGACAATATATATATTTCTATTTATAATCTACTTACTATATTGCTCTATTTATACTTTTTGATTAAAATTACGTTCCACTATCTTTGTAGATGCTCCTCGGATACCTTTGCCCATTTCAACAGTTGCTGGCAGTCGCACCTTTATACCCCTGGCTGGCTACGATTGCCTCGCCGATTTGCCGTCTGTGCACATCGAGCAGACATTTGAGTTGAACGATTGTGAGTGAGATGAGTTCATCGTTGATCTCTTGTCTAATCTACTTAAATTCTCTTTAGCTCTCACAGCTGTCTCGTCGGAGAATCGTTATGTGGTTCGCTCGCCCCTGGGCGATGCCATCTTCGCCGCCTCCGAGAGCTCCACGCAGAACAACCGCATGATCTGGGGCTCCGGACGGCCCTTCCAGATGCACTTGCTCGACAAGACACATCAGGAGGCTTTGGTGTTCCGCAAGACGCTCGCACTGGGCGCCATTTGCTGCCAGCCCAAGAACTTGGAGATTTGGATTCCGCCGGGCAACGTGCTGGGTCGTGTCGTGCAGTCGCCCACCTTTACGCAGCCCGAGTTCTACATTGAGGACGGCAATACGCATCAGCCAGTCTTTTGTGTCGAAGGACCCGCGAATTCCGGCTTCTGCTGCTATTGTTTGCCCAAGGAATGCTACTTTAAGGTGGGTTTACTTCTATTTACCAATACTTTTATAATATGTATGTATTTCTTATTTAGATTCATTCTGGTGGCGATCTGCGCGCTTCTATAGACCACAAATGGGTGGCCAGCAAATCGCAATATACAACAAATATCTATTTTAGCGATCCAAAGCTAACCGCCAAGGAGCGTGCCTTAATACTGGGCTCAGCTTTTCTGCTGGTAAGAAACTCCTCGCTCTCTCTCTCCCTTCTCCTCTTTCCATCTCTAATCTCTACAATTTTCATATATTTCAGGAATATATGTACTTTCAAAAACGTTTTTAATACTCACTTGGCTAATGTTTCGGTCACTGCTCGAGTAATTAGAGTTCTTCAACATATTCTTTCTTTCCTTCCTTCTGCCTTTCAATCTGTCAAGATGGCTAATAAAATATGCATAAATATATTATTAAAATCACTTAATTTAATTTACTGCTAAAAAATATTTGCTGTACGTTTTTCTTCTAAGTCTTTTCTCAAAGTAATTCTTCTGTTTCCTCTAAGTCTTTTCTCAAAGTAATTCTTCTGTTTCCTCTAAGAATTCCCTCTAAGTATTTTCTCCAAGTCTTTAATGCTTAGCTGCACTTAGCTGATCATTCACAATTCACTTCCCTTCACTTTACTGCACTGCACAACTGTCTGCCCCACTAGGCCTGGACGACTGAAGAAATGCTAAAGCTGCAGCCCTTTATATAGGGCGGCTTTCACTCAAAGCCCAAGGCGCGCTCAAATATTGAGCCCGACGCCAGGTAGCGACCGTTGCAGTCGAACTGTAACCGACCAATGGGAGCACTCTCTGCACTCTACGAGCATTCTAGCTTCGTATTACTCAAATAGGTATACCAAATCAATGCTGCTGCATACATAAAGAGAACTTAAATGATCTTCTGTAGCTCTTATTCGTCCCTTGCTAGTCTTAGGCAGAGAGACAGAGAGAATGACGGAGTGCCAGACTGTTAGATAGATTGGGAGACACACATACAAACATAACTACAGATATACATCTGAATATGATTGTGCATTATAGTTCCCTTAAAAATTAGGATTTCTACATTCGGGCTATTCCACCCCACTCAAAAAAATAAACAATAAAAATTAAAATTTTTCACATTGAATTTTTTATTTTTTGTGTCATTTTCTTTTTTTGTTTGTAAAGTTTTCATGCTCAGTTTTATGTTTTTTTTTTTTTTTTTTTTTTTTTTTTGTGTTTTTGTTTTTTGATATATTTTACAATAATGTAATAAATCACTTCATTTTTGTTGTTTGTTTGTTTAACATACATATACATTTAAATATATATATATATTGATTTTTGTTTGTTTGTTTTTGTTTTTTTTTTTTTTGTTTTTTGTACAATAATTTGCATTATTTCTAAGTTTCTATAGACTTTATCTGCGTGTATTTAACTAACCTACAAAACTTAATATATATATGACAACATAATTTTTAACTAGAGTTAATTATTTTTGAAACTTTAGTTTTTGTTTTCGCTTTTAACATAATTCACGCTAATAATAAAAAACAAACAATTGAAAAGAGTCTCGTGGTCTCGTTGCATTTTCTTTAAATTTAAAAGTAACAGTTTTTTTTTTTTATTTCAAATAAAAAACTTGTTTATTTCAATTCCAATATGTTTTTTTTTGTAAAGTTGTTTTTGAAATAAATTTTTGCTTTTATTTCAAGAAATAAAATTTTGTTTTTTTATTTGGAAAACAAATCAACTAAACAAAATATAATGGGTTTTTTTCTTTAAAATTTTAAAAATATTTTTTTGTTCACTTCAAAATTAGGAAGAACTTGGTTTTAGTTTGGATAGTTGGGTGTTTTTTTTTTTTTTTTTATATGTATGTAGGATGGTGGGTGGTTGGGCTAAGCCTAAGAGTAAACTAAATAATATACATAGCTTTAAACATATTTACATAAGAATTTATATTATTTTTTTTTATTATTTTATAGATACGACTCACAGCACTTCAGGAGTTTTGTAACTTTTTTTTTATAGCATTTCGAAAAAGAAATTATAAATTATACATATTTTATTGTGTTGTGTATATATATAGATATTAACTAGGACTAACTGTACATATATGTATGTATATTCTAATCTATATATATGTTTATATATATATATATATGTTTGTAAAGTAAGAGTTGAAACAACTTTTTGTCGTAGCTGAGAGTTGACCATGAACTAAACTAAATACTTAAGTTGCAACTTCAGTTGCCCTTAGACATAATATATATATATGGTATATAGTATATAGTATATCGTACATATGCTTGACTTTTCTATATGTTAACTCACACACACACATAGAAAAACTCACACACTGCTTCAACTTTGAATAGGGACTCAAAATGTCATCTAGAAATGGTTAGATATTTTAAAAAGCTTCAAGCTGCTTTAACTTAACTTCTATTAAAGCCGAAAGCTTTCACAATTTCAAACTGTATTGAGATTTCGGTGGTAAAAAAGTAAAACGGAAAATTGTTACACTCTAAAGCTTAAGCATATGAAAGCTTGAACTGCAAGCATCAAGCTGTTGAAAGCTTTTTCTAGTTAAACTAAAACTAAAATGTAAACAAGAATTAGATTAAAACCGAATACAATAAAATGTTCATCAATTTAAAAAATTAAAAGCTTTCAAATATTTTTGAAAGTTTTAAAACTGTTTAGCTAATGTTGCCAGCTAAGGCTGTATCAATTAAGCATTGACAGCACCTAGAAGCTTTCCAGATGCTTCATTGAGGTTTTTACTTAAACAGTTTTCAACACATTTTCAAGTTGTTTTTTTTTTATATAAGTTTTTTTTTTTTTTTTTTTTATCAAGACAACACTTTAAGCAGCTTTTCAGCTTGAAAGTTTTTCATGTGAGTGTCCTCCATGTGTGTGTGTGTGTGTTTGTTTAGAGTTTTTGTTGTGTGCCCAAATGCGATATGCTTAGACATTTGATATGCGCTCGTTGATGTTTTGGTCATTGCCGCAGCCACTGTGGCTCACTGATTGGACTTGAATTGGTATCTGATTGGGGTTGGAATTGGAATTGGGAATGGGAGCGGGAGCGGGAGTTAGACTGAGAGTGGCGTTTGGCATCAGATGTGGCTTGGGGCCCGGTGGGCCCGGTGGCGCCGGCCAGGCGTAGGGCCACACTCAGGTATGCTGCAGCATGTACATATATTGTCAGTTGCTGCCGACAATGGGCAGAGTCAACTCATTCGTGTTGCTTCTCGCGCGCTTCTCGCTCGTCTCCAGCGGATTGTCGCTCTCGTCGCCGTTGCTGCTGCTGAAGCTGCTGGCGGGCAGGCGGCGCTTCAGGCTCAGCCCGTTGGTCAGGCCATTCGTCTCGTCCTCGGACATGGAGCTGGCGCGCTGCGGCGTGTTGCCGGCGCTGTCGTTGTCCAGCGAGGCGATGGCCGAGGCCGCGGCGCTGTTCGCCGCGCTGAAGCCGTCCTCCGAGGCGCTGTCCTGGTTGGCAGCTGGCATCTCGCTGCCGCTGCCGCCGCCGCCCACCAGCTGCAGCATGCCCGACGGCGTCGTGTAGCCACTGAGCTTGTTGGGGTCCTTCTCGAGCAGCTTCTGGGCCAGCAGCTTGAGCGAGATCAGCGAGTTCTCGCAGTCGCTCGTATCGATCTCCGTCAGGCTGATGCCCGCCCGCTCGATCTCCGCATACGTGCCGAAGGGCAGCTTCTGCAGGCACTCCAGCTTCTGGACGTGCGTCTTCGAGCGCAGGTGCTTGGCCAGGTGGCCGTGTATGCGAAAGGCAATCTTGCAGTCGGTGCACTCGAACGGGCGCGGATTCGACGTGGTCGGCACGCCGAAGGTGGACGTCATCATCACCTTGTTGCGGTGCGCCTCGGAGCGCTCGTGCTTCTGCAGGTGACCCTGCGTGCGGAACGAGATGCTGCACGGCTCGCACTTGAACTTGCGCTCCATGTAGTGGATGTTCATGTGCAGCGTCAGCTGATGCTGCCGCTGGAACGTCTTGCTGCAGAGCAGGCACGTGGGGCGCGCATCGCTGGCAATGGGCGGCGGCGGCGCTGGCACCACTCGCCCGGCGTAGCTGCTGCTGCCGCTTGCTGTTGTTGTTGTCGGGGTGGCTGCAGTTGTTGCTGTGGCAGCAGCTGTTGCAGTTGCCGACTCGCTGCTCGGCTTGTTGTAGCCCTCCTCTGTGGCCAGCACCTTGACTATAGCTGTTGCTGTTGCTGAGGCGGCGGCAACAGTTGCTGTTGCTGTTGTCACAATGGGCTTCGTGCTGTTGCTGTTGCTCAGCACGCCCTTGAAGTCGATGGCGTCTGGCTGCTGCACTGCAGCTGGCAAATTGGCATTGTGCGTGGCTGCAGCAGGAGCAGGAGCGGGAGCAGGAGCTGTGGCAGTTGCTGTTGCCTGCTGCTGTCGCTCTTCGGATTGCTTCTCCTGGCTGCTCGCAGCAATTGCTTTCAACTGTTGCTGCTGCTGCTGCTCCATTTTCTCCTGCTCCTTCTCTAGCTCTCCCAGCTCCGTTGACTCCGGCTCGTGCACCTCGATGCTGGGCAGCTCGTGATATATCAAGCCAACCTTCTGCTGACTGCTGCTCATAACGGGCATGCTGCTGCTGCTGGTAGTGGTGGTGCTGCTGCTGCTGATGCTGCTGCTGGTGGTGGTTGTCATCAGGTAGCTGCTGCTGTTGTACAAGCTCTGCTTGCGCTTGGCGTTGTGCAGCGCCTGCTCCTTGATGTACGTGTGCAGCAGCACATCCTCACCCTCGCTCTCGCGCTTCGCCTGCTCCTCCATCTCGGCCGAGATGCGCACCTTGTCCGACACCGAGATCAAGGTCTTCATGAAGCCACACTCGTTGTTGCCCGCGCCGAAGATGACGTCGCGCATCTGCTGTGCCTGCGACTTGGGCAGTTCCATGGCAGCAACTGTTGCCGCTGCAGCTGCCGCTGATGATGTTGCTGTCGTTGCTGCTGCTCCTGCTGCTGCCGAGATGATTGGCCTCGGCTTAGTCAAGTCCATTGGCGCACTGCTCTCATCCGTCGGCACTTGGCGCTTGGGCTTCGACTCCTCGGGATTGGAGTAGTACTGCTCCTGCTTCTGGTAGTCAAACGGCGGCTTGGGCGACGTGAAGGAGCACACCTGCCGCTTGGGCTGCGTGGAAGCACCCCCTGCCGAGCCAATGCTGTTCGCTGGACTCGCTGCGGACATGCTAGTCTCCAGCTGCGCGGGATAGGGCGAGACACTCTGCGGTATGGGCGGCGTCATCGACAGCGAGAGCAGGCCGCGCGCAGCCTCATGCTCCTTCAGGCGGGACTTGGATTCATCTGTGTCTGTAGAGGTGGCAAGAGTGAGTTTTAGTATTAGGATATATAGATAAATGTATAGATTAATAGATAAGTAGACAATAGTTTATAGCCTCATAGGAGATAGAAGTCAGAATTATAGAAATATAGATAGATGATCGCATACGGCGTGCTATAGATGCAAATGCTCGACTAGGGAATACCCGGAATAGAATATATATACAGATAACGGATTATAGCTAGACAACATCTTGAGTTTGGAAGACACTCCAAGCATTCTCTTGAGCAGTTCATTTAGAAGTGTCTAGAGGCACCAGTCTCTATATAGTCTATATATAATACATAATCCCTAGATTTGCACAGATCTTCAGCCATCAGCCCTGATGTGTGAGTGCCACCTACCGCTGCTCTCCGATTCGTTGTCGCTATAATCATCCGAATCTGCAGAGTCGCCGGCCATGGAGGAAGTGCGCCCGCCAGCCGAGGTCGAGGATTGCTGATCGAACTCCACGTCCACGTCCAGGAATTCGCCATCCGCTGGCATTGGGCCTGGATTGATGCCCAGCTCAATGCATTTCTTGAAGTGCGTCTTCGATTGCATGTGCTTGGTCAGGTTGCCCTTGGTCTTGAAGCTGTAAGAGTGAGAGAGAGAGAGAGTGTGTGTTAAACTATTCCTTGAGAGGCAGAGAGAGAGAGAGAGACTCACCTGAAGCTGCAGTGGCTGCAGGTGAACGGACGCACGTCCGTGTGCGTGCGAATGTGCTTCTTCAGCATGGAGGGCTTCTTGCAGCGAATGCCGCACTCGGAGCAGACGTAGCGGCCACGCCCACGTCCGCGTATGTAGGTGTAGTCCTCGTTCGACTCATAGCCGCCCACCAGCAGCTGGCCGGACTCGAGCTTCTTGGCTGCCTCCTCGCTCGCCTTGGCCGCCACATTCGCCTCGCTGAGCGCCCCGATGGCTGGCGCCTGCTTCGCCTGGTGCTGGTAGAACTTGCTCTGGGCGTTGTTCACGGTGGAGCAGCTGCTGATCGTCTGCTGGGAGCCGACGAGCGCGTAGCTGTGCGCATTGGCGCCCGCCTGGACCACAGTGAAGCCCGCGCCGAACATCTTCTGCCTGGAGTCGTAGAGCGACATCACCTGCTTCGGCTTAAGGCCGAGTGGGTGCGGCTGGTTCTCCTCGCACACCTGCCAGACGCTGTACATCGACAGCTTGTGCATGCCGGCCACGTACGAGGGCTGCGGGCAGTTCACTGTGCAGTAGAACATCTTGGTGCTGCACTTGAGGCCCAGGTAGGTGTAGGCGTGGCCGTTCAGGTAGAGCTGCACGCACGACTTGGACGGGCGCGGCGTCTCGGGCGAGATCAGCGGCAGGGTATTCGCAGTCGGGGTGATGCCGTGATGGCGCTTGGGCGTGAACGTGCCCGGCTTGAGCGGGAGACTCGTGGGACGCAGGAATTTCGTCTTACTGGCAACAGTTGTTGCTGCTCCAGCTGATGTTGTTGCCGCAGCACTTGATGTTGCTGCTGTCGCTGCTGCTGTTGCTGTTGTCGCTTCGTTTTCTGGCGTTTCCACATGCAGCGGATCGAATATAAAGTGCCGCACCTCCTGCTGCGGCTGCTGCTCCTTCACATTGTCAGCCATGCGCAGGAAATTGAACTTTTGCATGCCCAGGCCATCGCCAGCAGCAACAGTTGCTGCCAGCTTGCTGCCGCTGTTGCTGCTGTTGCTCTGCCACTGCAGCGCATTGCGCTGGGCGGGCGTCGGCGGCTGTCGGCTGAACTCGCTGGGCAGATTTTGCACGCCCCCGAAGGGCGACAGCGACTTCTTGAAGGGCGGTGCATCGACAGCGGGCGGACGCTGCAGCAGCAGCTGTTGCGGCGGCGGCGGTACTGGCAGCAATGTGAGGCTGCTCGGGCCCGGAATGCCCGGCACGTAGGGAATCGCTTTGCCGCTCGACTCGCTCATGGCGGGCAGCGTGAGCGGATTGAAGGCGGTTATCGAGTTGATGGGCGGGAACTGGAAATGCTGCGAGCTATTGTTGCTGTTGCTGATGATGATGTTGTTGTTGTTGTTGTTGTTGTTGTTGCTGGCATTGAGCAGAAATGCGGGCTTCGGCTTGGGCTCACTCAACCGGGGCGACATTTCCTGAAAGCTGCCGCCCGACAGCAACGGAGTCCGGATCATCTTGGGGCTCTTGTCCAGCTCGGGGCACTCGGAGATGGGGATCATCGAGCCGCCCGACGAGGTGAAACGTCTCAAACGCTCCTCCTTGCCCGTGTTGAATCCAGGCAACTCCTGACTGTTGCCGAACATCAACTGTTGCTGAGGCACGCCCGTTGCTGTTGCTGCTGCTGCTGCTGCTGCTGCTGTTGCTGTTGCCGGGGGCAGCGCAAAGGCGCTGTCGTTGCTCAGCTTCGGCCGCTTCGCCGAGCTCTCGCTGATGATGTTCTCGAGGCGATCCTCGTGCATTTTGGTGATCACGACTTGGGCGTCGGCGGCCTTGCGGGGCGCGGCGTAGTCGACGAGCGGGGTCTTGCCCAGGAGCGGGCCAGGCGAGGGCAAGGGGGCGTCCACGAAGCGCAGGGCAACATTGTTGGCGTCGATGCTAACGGCAACAGTTGCTGGCAGATTGTGGCTGTTGCTGTACAGGCTGTTGTTGCTGTTGCTGCTAGCAATTGTTGCTGTTGGAGTGCTGCTGCTAGCACTGCTGCCTGCAACAGTGGCTGCCAGATAGTTGCTGCTGCTGCTGCCACCGCTGCTGCCAGCAACCGTTGTCGCCGTCGTGCTGGTCCGCGCCGGCGACTGCGCCGCACTCAGCCGACTCAGCACCAGGCTGCTCGGCTTCGTCTTGAGCTGGGACCAGGCCAGCTTGGCCAAGGACAGCGGGTTCTTCGAGTTGGCCATGTGCGACTTGAGCTCCGGCAGGCTGAAGGAGATGGAGTTGGAGCGAAAGTACTTGCTGCTGGGCGAGGAGGCGGGGCTGATGGGCGCACTGCTGCTGGCGTCCTGGCAGTAGGTGCTGTTGTGCTGCTTCAGCTCGTCGGCGCTGCGGAACTCGTTGGCGCAGATCGGGCAGGAGTAGACGGCGTCGTCGCCCTCGCCAATGGGCACGGCCAACCCACGCGCGTTGAGCAACAGATTCTTGATAATCGAATTGTTTGCAGCGGCTGTGGCAACAGCTGCTGGCTTGGCAGCAATTGTTGGCGTTGTTGTTGTAGCTGCTGTTGCTGCAGTTGCTGGTGCGGCTGCTGTTGTTGCTGCTGCTGCTGCTGGTGCAGGTGCTGCTGCTGTTGTCACTGCCTTTGCTGGCTTTGGTTTGGCGGACAGATTTAAGGGCTGCTGCGCGGGCGTCGCCTGTTGCTGCTGCTGCTGTTGCTGCTGCTCGAGTTTGTTTAAAGGCATTGCTGGATCCTGGCGATAATGCAGCAATTGCAACATTGTTGCTGGCGGCGGCGGCGGCAATTTGACATTCAAGGCAGCAGGAGGAGGCGTGGCTTTTAGGTTAGCATAAGCATTGTTGCTGTTGCCAGTGCTGCTGCTGCTGCGTTTAAGCAATCCATTCACTGGCTCAATGACTCGATATTGTTGAATGTGTTGTTGTTGTTGTTGTTGTTGTTGTTGTTGTTGTAGTTGTTGTTGTTGTTGTAGTTGTTGCTGCTGCAATTGCACCTGCTGTTGCTGCTGTTGCTGTTGCAGTTGCTGCTGCTTTTGTACTATGCTCTGTGCTAGATTTACTTTTGCATCGCCCAACTGTTGGCTGCTGTTGTTGTTGTTGCTGCTGTTGCTGTTGTTGCTGCTACTATTGTTGTTGTTGGCGTTGTTGAAGCTGCGCGAACGATTCAATTGCTTGGGATATTTCTTCTGCAGCAATATTTCCTTATTCTCCACAATGGCTTCGTTCTGTGAGATCAATTTCGAAATGTGTTCCTGCACCTTTTCCACATTCTAAGAGAGAGAAAGAGAGAGAGAGAGAGATGGGGAGAGAGGGTGATTTAGTAAGATGCAGAATTTGGTTTTAGACTCTATCATACGCACCACTTGCATGCCACTGGCAAAGCTGCTCAGATTGCCTACAGGTGTAGGCGTGGCAGGTGCTGCTGCTGCTGCTGCTGTTGCCTGTTGACTATTAGAGCGAGGCAGCTGCTAGAAGGGAGAGAGAGAGAGAGTAGATAATTAGTCACAACTCAAGAGAGAGAAGGAGCATGCAAAGTGTTTACCTGCTGCTGCTGCTGTGGATGAGGCAGCAACTGTTGCTGCGGCTGCTGCTGCTGTTGTTGCTGTGGCAGCAACTGTTGCTGTTGCGGCTGTGCTGGCGCCTTGAGCAGTGGCGAGTGTTGCTGTTGCTGCTGCTGCAGATGTTGTTGCTGATGCTGCTGCAACTGATAATGTTGCTGATACTGCAGCGCCAACGCATGCTGATGCATTGCCGCCGTGGGGTTGTAATATGGCGCCTGCCCCAAGTAGTAAGTGGGCAGTGGAGGTGGCGGCAGGGCGACAGCATTGCCCGCAGCAGCAGCTGCTGCCAGCAGCAACTGTTGCTGCTGCTGGAGTTGCTGATGTTGTTGCAGCTGCAGCTGCTGCTGATGCGAGTTGATGTGAAGATTCAGCTTCAGCTGCGTGCTGGGCGAGAGCGTGGGATGCACGAGCAGAGGTTGCGGCAACTTCTGTTGCTGTTGCTGTAGCAGCAACGGCTGTTGCTGCTGCTGCTGTTGCTGCTGCTGTTGCTGCTGCTGCTGTTGCTGCTGTTGCTCCTTGCTGCTGCCTGGCGCATAGAGCGCTGCATTGTGAAATTTTGGCTTGTATGGCTTGTAGTCAATCGACTGTCGATGCTGCGCGGTCGCCGAGTGCAAATTCTCGACTGTTGCCGGCGGCAATGTGCCAGCTGCAGGCGAGCCCAGCGGCAACTGTTGCATGTGCTGCGGCAGTGGTGGCTGTTGCAGGTACGCGCTCTTCGCCGCCGACAGCGTAGAGGGCGAGGGCGTCGGCGAGGCCATCGACTGCTCATCATATGGCGAATCGGCGCTACTTAGCTGCAAAGAGAAGAGGTTGCTCGGTGAATGTGCGACGAATTGGTGGAGTTTTAGGATATATTCTACAGAAATCTTGTGATTTACTATACAGATCTGTATTTCATCTAGTTTCCAGACAGTTAGCTAACTACTCTAACTACTAACATTTGCCCAGTGCCGACACTTCTCTTAACATGCTGTTAACATTTCTAACACTTCTGCTTATCTTAACATACTGTCAACTTATCAACGGATGCTTACAATTTCCACACTCAACAGCTCCGAGCTGCTGTTGCTGAGATCTCCGTCGCCATCCTGGTCGGACAGTCCATCCGCCTCGTGGGCCGGCACGTCCAGGCCGCGCATGCGCGCCGTGTGCGAGCGGGAGCGGCAATGCTTGTAGAAGTTGCTTTTCGTCTTGAAGGCAATGCCGCATGTCTCGCAGGGGTACGGCCGCTCGTTCGTGTGGGCGCGGATGTGCTTCTGCAGGACCGAGGGCTTGGCACAAATCAGATTGCAATACGGGCAGACGTAGCGGCTGAGGCCAGTTGCTGGCGTGACTGTTGCTGCTGTGGCAGAGGCGGCAGATGTTGCTGCTGGCATGGCAGAGGTTGCAGTTGTTGCTGGCATGGCAGCGGATGCTGCAGCTGCAAATGTTGCTGCTGGCTTGGCTGTTGCTGCTGGTGTGACGGTTGCTGCTGCTGCTGCTGCTGCTGTTGTCGTTGGCTGCGTCTGCTGCTGATGCTGTGCAAATGTTGCTGGCGACAATGTTGCATTGCTGGCATAGTTGCTGCTGCTGCTGCTGCTAATGTTGATGTTGCTGCTGTTGCTCAAAGGCGTACGCGTGCGTGGCACGCCAGCAACAGCAACAGTCGCATTTTTGCTATAGCTCTCTGCCTCATGGTTGTTGCTGTTGCAGTTGCTGATGCTGTTGCTGTTGCTGTGCTCGTGCCCATTGACCAGCGGCAATTGCGTTGGCGGCGACACTGAGCTGGTCGACGACAGCGACGTGGTGCGCAGTGTTGGTTCGTCTGGTGCTTCCGTTTCTGTGGTGCTGGCCAAACGTTTGAACTTCTTGTGCAAATAGCGCAAATTGTTCGAGCTGCTCTTCCAGTCAGCAATTGCTGTTGCTGCTGCTGTTGCAGCATCATTGTTGTTTGTGTTGCTGCCACTGCTGATACTAATGTTGTTGTTGTTGCTGTTGTTGTTTGTGGTGATGGTGGTGGTGGTGTTGCTGCTGCTGGTGTTGCTGCTGTGCTGTAGCGTCATTTTGCTATCACTTACGTTCGCTTTATCTCTAGCCTTAAACTCATAATTATTTTCACTAATACTATTATCACTGTTGTTGTTGTTGTTGTTGTTACTTGTGTTGCTGTTGCTGCTGCTGTTGCTGTCAGCAATTTTAGCTGGCAATTCGCTTAAATTATCTCGTTTGCTTTTGTTGTTGTCAATTGCTGTTGCTTCGGTTGCTTCAGTTGCTTCGTTTGCTTCACTTGTTGCTGTTGCTGCCTTGACTTTGTTGCTGTTGTTGTTGTTTGTTTTCAGTGTTGTTGTCGTTGCTGTTGTTGCAGCAGTTGTATTGCTACTGCGATATGTTTGCTTCTTAGTTGTTGCCGTTGCTGCTGTTGTTGTTGTTGTCGTTGTTGCCTGTGCTGCGGCGGCCGCTGCTGCTGCTGCTGCTGCTGTTGCACGTCGCGTGTTGCTCACTTTGTTGTTGTTGCTGTTATTAATGCTGTTGTTATTGTTGTTGTTAGTTTTGTATTGTTTGTTTGCTGTTTTGTAATGTTGCTTCGCTGTGTTTGTTGCTGTTGCCGTTGTTGTTGCTGCACTTTCCATAGTCTCATCGAATTTGCTCGCCTGCGATGTGTTTGCTGCTGTTGGCTCATCTGTAAACAACGAAATTATTGAAATATGAATTAGTTTTAAGAATCAATTGATTGATTGATTAATTGATTGATGAAAAAGTAAATCTAAATCGGAACTATGAAAGCTAAATAGTTGAAACATGATTTTTGTAAACCATGCTAGCATGTTACAAAGCCGTTGAAGACATTTGATTGATTGATTGAATGGTCGACGGTTTGATTGAAGAGCAACGCACTGTTCAAACCCCAAGAGTTCGAGTTCTGAAACTTGGCTAATCGACATAGTTAGATGAGAATTCTCAAGTGTTGGGCCAATTGATAAACTGATTGATTAATGAATAGAATGATTGATTGAAAATATATTGATTGTTGATTGAAGGCAACTTCGAATCGATATTGATTTTAAATGCTTCAAGTTCTCCCTGCACCAGGTAAAGCTCCTTCTAGCTTCTGCTGCCCTCATCTAAATATTTAATAGGGCTCGTCGAGGGTTACTTCCCTAGGCCCCACATAAAAAATTTAAAAATGTGTGAATTTGAAATCTTTGCACCATATTTTGAAATTCCCCTCGGGTGGGTGTCGCAGGCAGAAGCGCCCCTAGGCGGGCTGGGGCTGGGGGTGGGTGCCAGCCTAATACAAAAAAAGCTAAATGAGCGCTCAATCTTATCAGAGGCAGAGCTAGAGCTGATAAAGCGGATGGGCCAAAGTTTGAAGTTGTCAAAAACGCGAAATTATAAAAATGTATAAAAAAAAAGCTTGAATATAAACAAGTGTTAAATATAAAAATTATTTTTTTATTAACTTTCTATTTCGCATTTCAACCGCTTAAAGTTCACCTGTTGCCGCAGCAGAAAACGAAATCAAAATCAAAACAACAAATGCTACATGGGTGTGAGTGAGAGGGAGGGAGATAGATAGATAGAGCACGCAGTGAAGTGCGCTGATTGTTGTTGTCGGCTGTCTTATCAGCTCTATAAATACCCTAAGCACACGCACACGCACGCATACACACACACGGGCACTCTCAAGTGCATGTAAGCTTTATGTGTGCTAGTGTAACAAGAGAGACTTAGGCAAAGAGAGCGGCAGAGAGAACGCGTGGCACTCACACACACACACACGCACACACATATAAAAATTCCCTTTTAATATGTCTTTTTCCATGCCTTTATCAACAAGCCATAAATATAAAAATAAATAATATAGCAAAAAAAAGTGTCCAAAAATTCCATTGATAACGTTTGGATTGTTGTTTATCAGCTAAACATTTGTGAAACTCATTTTCAATATATGTATTAGTTGGTCGATTCACCTGACTCACAAATCAGACAAATTGTCCGATAAACGGCATAACCTCCCCATTCCACCTGCCTCTTGTATAGAAATATATACATATATGTATACAAATGTATGTATGTATATTCGTAGACCCATCGACGACACCTTTGACGTCAGCCGCGGCTGTCGTTGGCAATTAAACGGCATTACGGAAGAGATTAGTGGGCAAACGTTAAGAAAATACTCGCATAGCTCACGCTATGACGCCGATTAGTTATCGTATTAAATAGTAGTAATTACCTAACCTCACATTGTGAATGTGTGTGTGTCGCTTGGGCGGAGGAGTGCCACTTAGGAATTTCCCATCAACAGAATTTCTGCAGGGACTAAATGTAATACAGTCTTCCAATTGGAATTGCCCGCAAGGGTAATTTTTGCATGCGCTGCACACATACACACATTCATATGATCAGGCTAGAGGCGCCGAAAGGATTTCCCATTAAGGGAATGATAAACACGCACGTACATATGAAACAGGAATTATAATTCACATACAGGCACACACACTCATGATCGCATTACAGTTATGTAATGCTCATAATTATTGATCAATAGCTTAGCTAAATTGCCTTTCATACAGCCCTCGCTTAATAGTAGGGCTTTCCTTTTGTTTAAACATAGCGATAAGTGTAATCAACAACAACAGCTAATAAGACAGCTCCGCACACCAGTTTTTCTATATTTACTTTAACAGAAGAGAGCAAGAGGAAGAGGGAGAGAGAGAGAGAGAGCAGAAAAGAAACAAATATTTAAATGACTTTATTATCACGACTTTGACTTTGTTTAACGATTCCGTTGTTGGCTTTTATTATTAGGCGTTTAGCTCTAAAGCTAAGGTTGCTCAAATAAACACGCATACATACATGTACATACATACATACATACATACATATGTATTTATATACACATTAATATAGCATATATGCATTTGCATTTACATTTGCTCAGCGTGCAAAGTGCAATTCACAAGTAAATAGCGGATTATCAAGTGCCTGGTCACACTCTCAGTGATAGCTGCCGAGCGACGTCACATGAGAGCCGTTTAATGTAAACACTCGCTGATTGACGACCTCTCACTCACTCCCTCACGCGTGCCCCAATCACACACACCCACACCCACATTCATACACGTATACGAATGCAATAAGCGAAAAGGAACGCGCAAACGCGGCGCCTCAGTCTGTCTGTCTGACTGTCAATAAAATTTAGTTGTACGTCATTTGCAGCTTCAAAAAAACAAAAGTGTAAAAGAGAAAGAGAGAGCCAAGCTTGGTCACTTAACAATTGTTAATAATTTATTAGCAGCCCAAATGTGTGTACTCACAGCAAAAGTATAAAACACGTAAAATTCACGGAAATGATACGGAATTCCAATGAAGACGAAGCTTCTGATAAAAAACGGCAAAGAAAAGGAAATGACAACTAACAACAGCACAAATGAAACGATGAGCACACAAACACAAGCACATAAACACATACACACATATGCACACGCACACTTGCTCATTTAATTTGCATTAAATATGAATAGTGCAATACGCAATAGCTCGTACCTGTGACTCAGTCGCGCGCTCTCTTTCTTTTACGCGCTCTGATTAGCAATATCGATAGGCAAGGCTATCGATAGGTTTCATCAATATTTCAGTTGGGTGCCAAAGACTTGTGAATCGAAACCGAAATTATAACAACAAGCGAATTGCGTGCATCGAGTCAAGGCGCTCGCGACAACGAAACGGCGACCAGCGAGCATGAAACAGTTAAAGACAACTAGACGAGGCAAGCTGAAAAATTCATTCAAAGACCAGAGCCCAAGCAGCAACAGCAACAGCAGCAGCTACAGCTACAAAAACAGCAACAGAAACGGCAACAACAAAAACCAGACAAATCACTGTGTGTGCGCGAGAGTGTGCAAAAGAAAACGAAGAAGCGTCGCGACGCAACGCAAAGCGACGCGACTAACTGGCAAAAGAGTAGCGCGAAAACAAAAGCACAAACATACACACGCACACACACCCATAGACACATTCGCACACACTCACTTGAAAGCCCAAAGACAGGCAGCGGCAGAGTGTAGAAATGAGTAAAAACCGTACAATAATCAAAAAATTGAGCACGCCAGGAAAAGGCACACTGGCAAAAGCAGAAGGGGCGAGGGAGAACGAGAAGCAACGATAGCGAAACGTCAACGTCGCCGCATACCGCAATATTCGCCAATTCGCCGTCCCGCACACTGTTGCAATTGTCAATCAAAAGTAAGCACAGGGTCGCCTACTGCTGCCTCTGCCGCGGCTGCTGCTGCTGCTGAGAAATGATCAAATCAAGCAAAAACGTAGCTCCCCAACAACAACAACAGCAGCAACAACAGGTGACGCGAAGTGGGGGAACACAATACGACGGCTGTCGCCAGCCTGTACCCGCGCTATTGTTGATTACGTACACACAAACCCATACATGCAAACATGCATAAACACGTGCACCCATACATGCACAGGCCCCCAGCAATAAATGTGTATATATGCGAATTTTTGCTGACTAAGGAAGGTCTGGGGAGCACCAGCAGCAGCAGCAGCAGCAGCAGCAACGGCAACGATAACAACAAAACCATTTAAAACGTAGAAGCACAGCACAAAACGTAGCAGTGAAAAAAGTGATAATAAAATAATAATTGCTACACACACACGCACGCATGCATACATACATACATATGTATGTACGTGCGATCGACTGAGAGCGAGAGCGCCAAACAGCTAGAGTTGCCGCAGCTGTCTACACACACGAAGACCGAGGCTCTTCTCTTTGCACTCCCAGTCAAACAGCCAGCCAGCTAGCCAGCCATTACACACGAGTGAAGCACGAGCAGCCATGTGGCGACGAGCATGAATATATATATATATATATATTGATATGTATGTGTGTGAGTATTTAGCCTGTTTTCAATACTAACCCCCACTCATCTATGTGTATGTATATGTATATACAATATGCATGTACACACGAGCTACATGACTAATCCAAACAACTTGACAACACTGTCGCCGCCGCCACCGCCGTCGTCGCTGTCGCCGTCGCAGTCGTTGGCGTCGCTGACGCTGACGCTGCCTGCGCTTTGCTTTTGTGTATTATATTGAGTCAATTCACAAGAAACGAGGAAACCCGCCGTCGTCGTCGACGACGTTGTTATTGTTGTTATTGCCTGAATTTTGTTTATATTTATGAGAGAGTGAGTGTATGTGTGGGCATATGTGCGCTTGGTTGTATGCCTGTGTGTGTATGTGTGCATGTGTAGTAGCTCTGTATGTCAGTCAGGCCGTGTGTGAGCGAGCATGAATCAAGCTGAAAAATTTTAATAATTTTGCTCGTGTTGTTGTTGTAGCTCGACTGCAAACGAGTTTAGCTTGTTGCTCGCGTGTATATTTGACTGTCCATGTGTATGTGTGAGTGAGTTCACTGCTGGGCTTGGGTCTGGCCTGTGCTTTGGGCAGTGCTACTTGTATTTTTTTTATTCAGCGACACACGATAATATGACGACACCAATACGAATGCAATTGGGCACTTGGAGCTTTCTAGAGCGCTTGATAAGCACTTTTTTTTGCTTAGTCTCTGCTGTTGCTCTCTCTTCCTCCCTCTCTCTCTGTCGTTCTCTCTCTGTGCTCTATGACGTACTCGTTTGTGTTGCTGTTGTTGTTGGGCACTCGGCAACACTTGAGCGTTTGTCGGAAATCAAATTAATGCGATTAAGCAGCGCTAACGATCGTCGCTCTTCATCTTAATCTTTTCTTCTTCTTTTTGCATTTAGTCCACAAATGGTTAAAGGAACGCATATGTATGAATGTATGTGCGTTGTGCGTGTGCTGTTTGGCTGTCTGTCTGTATATACAGAGTTGTCACTTCGGCTTCTTTTACTTTAGGATATGGCTTTTTAAACTTTATCTGTAGCTTTTAGCTATACTTCTGCCAACACTGGCGCAACCCCTCGAAATCTAGAACCAAATCAGTTTTTTTTTTTTCGCTTTGTTTACTTTGCCTGGGGGTTTCCAATAGAATAAACAAATCTTTATATAAATAAATATACAATAAAAAATTCTTACTAATTTACTGATAAATTTATAACAAAACCGCGAAAAGGTATAAATTACTATGAGCTGGCGATTTTTTTGCTTCTCTTTTTTATAGCTAACTGATAAAAGCAAATTCTATTAAAACTGTTGTTTTTATTTATATTTTGAAGTGGGTCTCGTTGAAAATTAAAGTGGGCGTGCGATGGCACCTTTGGAAGGTAGTATCAATGGGGAATTGGGAAAGATAAGATCATAATTAAAATGTGAAATATGGCTAGGAAACTTCAGTTTAATATGATTTACGGTTATACTTCAAATGTGAAATCTCTAGGAAATCTATGAAATATAGCTGGAAAGGTAAAGTTCCATTTAAGATAGATTCAAAAGAAAATAATATTTATTTATCAACAAGTAAGATATGTTAAATTGATTTAATTATCAACTCTTCAGCTATTTCAAATGAGTAATCGAGTATATTTCGCCATTGGAGAAAATTTAGAAAAATCATTTTGTAGAAATTTTCATTTTCCTAGCGCGGAATTTCCCAAAAAAAAAAAGAACAGAAAATTGACGTCAGCAAAAATGATTTCTACAGATTTTTGGTTTTTGGCCAGTGCCAAGGCCTCAATTTAGACCAAAATACAATATATAAATAGAGTCTAATATATGACTATTACATTTAAGATATGTAGTATATATATATGTATATACATATACATAGAATAATTCTTCTGTATACCGACATTTAAATTAAACCGGAAATAGGGCTACAAATAATATACAGACGAAATATGTAAACGAATTTAGCTATAAAAGATATTTTAGCTATATTTCAGCAAATCGTGTGTATAATTGAAGCAAGATTTTCAAAGAGAGCTAAGTTCAAAATAAACAGAGAACAAATCGCGAAACGAGAATCGAAATGCTAAAAATAGTTCACGAAATACTGCCAAGAGAAAAGGCTAGAAAAAAGTGTTAAATAATTTGCCAACATTTTGTTTACATTTGAACAAAAACACGAAAATGAAATTATTCGAAACAATTGAGAACACAAACATATAGTATATACCTATATTCTATAATATATGTCTTTATCTGTTGATCTTTCGATTTTTATTTTGCTTTTGCTTTTCAAATTTCAATGTGCAAAGCAAATAGTTTAATTTATTTATAAATTTCGAACTACGTAAGACGACATTCAAGTGTTTTTTCTTTTCTTTCGTTTTTTTTTTTTTTCGATTTATTTTAGTATTTATATTTTAGTTGTTGATTTTTTTTAGCGGTTCTTTTTAGACATTAGCTAATTATAGTTGGTGTCTATTGGCCTTTTTGGTTAGCACATTTCAATTTGGCCATTTTTTTGACAGCTTCTTCTACAGTGACCACACCGAATAACGAACGACTGTTTTAGATGAGCTTTTAAGTGAATTTGCTAAATTTCATAATATTTATTGATTGAGTGGAATATTTTGAAGTATGGAGTATGGAAGTAAACTCAATAAATTCTTTACTCCATCATAGCTTTTTCGGTCGTGCATAACTTTAATGGATCCTTTAAATATTTGTATGCCTCTATATGAAGACAGTGAGCACTCAAATAACAAACCAGACTTTGTTTATTGTTCTACCATATTCTAGCTCTTGTTCTTCATCCATATACAGTGAGCACTTGAATCTGAAACCAGACTATTAAATATTTCCATAGAAAGAGTTTTTTAAGTGTGGGTCTATAGCTACTTTGAAACATTGAATTTGCATTCTTCTTCTTCATTAAGCGTTTCTTCTTGCAGTGAATCTCTTCTGTATTGTTCTATTCCCATATGAAAATTCTCCATATTATATATAAAAAATTTTCGTTTAATTTTTGACTATTTAAAAAGTTGTCTTATATGGGAAAATCCATTTCAATTTAAACAAAAGCCAATTAAATTGTTTAATATATGAATTTCTATTTCTTCAAAGACATTTTTGTTGCTTGCGATATAATATATAAACATACCCTCATATATAATACAAGGCATATATACCACAACATTCTGCTATACATATCTATATCAATTAAATATTTCTCAAATCGTGCATTCAGGCGTTAAAAATCTTCAGACATATGAAAATTTAATAATAATAATTCGAAATTCTTCTGCTAATATATTTTTCTATTTATTTTTGTAGCTTCTTCTTCGTCTTGTACTTTTTGGCATTTGAAGGACGGAAATGCTTTCAGTATGTGCGTGTGTGTGTGCAGAGGTGTGTGTATGTGTGTTTGTGTGAATTTTTGCATATTAGCAAAAAATAAAAAAAGCTAAAAACAAATAAAACCAAAAAAAGAAAACAGCAATTCAAATTGTGACACACTTGAAATACACTTTCTTTGATATATCGACTTGATTGGGGGTATTCCCTAGAATTTATATTTGCTCTGAGGTAAGTGTATTTTCTTATTGAAAATGTATGTAGTGTTTATAGATGAGTTTATAACTCTGTAAATTGAAATTTTATTATTTTTGGCTTATTTTATATGCAATAAGTAGGGGTATTTTTTTACATTAAACAGTTAAAGCTTGTTTTCTATCATTTCAGGCAACACGCTAATCTAGTCGCTTGATCTCTGAGTTAGGGTATAATTTATATTTGTTAAATTAAAAACGCTTACGTAGCGTGCACAAAATGCTTGCCAAACTGGTATTTTTTTCGGCAGCGACTAAAGCGTAAAACAAACAGAAATCTATAGTTAATGGCTATACAAATGTGAGTTATCTAAGTGTGTGTGTGCTATGATGGCTGCTGATGAGCACGCTTGAATAAACAGTTAAAAACGTTATGCTATAGAGGCGAAAAAAAAAAACATAGAAAATTATCAACGTCTGGCTGATGGAATTTTGCGCCCACGCAGCACTTCAACTAGCTATAGCTAAATACGCATACATACACACATTTCTAGCTATTGCTGTTGCCATTTATCATATGCTCCGCGCGCATCTCTTTTCGTATCTGTTGTCAAGGTCAGGGGTTGCCTAAGCCCAAGACCATAAAAACATGTGTCGTAATATGCGTAGCAGGGCATTCCTCACACACACACACAATCACACACACACACACACACAGGCACGATGGGACATAACTGTTGCACACACTTAATTGTTCCCACAACGGGCATTCCTCATACTCTCGCACTCTTACCCTCTCTCGCTATCTCTCTCTCTACCACTTCGGCTGTGTCTTTCTTTTGTTTTGCTTTTAAGTGGATTTTCACCTTCTGCTTTGTTCTATGCCGTTTTGCCTGCTGCCCTTTTTAGCTGTGTCAATGACGTTGCAAGCCTTTTGTCTCGCTCGCGCACGCTGACGTCCTCGTCGTCGTCTTCGGTACTGTTGCTGTTGCTGTTGACGGCAGGTATCCTGGCGCCGGCTTAATTTACGTTTAGTACATCGACTCACATGCAGGCAGGTAGAGAGCTAGTCAGTGAGTGAGCGAGCGAGCGAATGAGAGAGCTTGTGAGAGCGCAACGTTTTTAGTTCAAGTCCAATGTGTTCCTTATTGCTGCAATGTGAAATTGAGCGCACAGCATGACATATGCTTATGCCTCTTTCTATCTCTCTCTCTCTCTCTCTCTACTTCCCTCCCTCCCGCTCGTTTGATAGCCTGCTGCTGCTTGCTACTCACCCGAACATATTTGTTGTGGTTGTTGTTGGTGTTGCTTGCTTTGAACTAAGCAGCAAGATGAAGTAGAGAAAGAAGAAGAACAAGATGAACAGACCTCAAAATCACGACGACTACAGCGGGGGTTGCCCTGCTGCCGATGCCGCTGTTGCTGCGACTTGTTGTTTTTATTATTATCGTATGTGTGTGCGTGTTGTTGTTATTTTTGTGGCGCGCTACAAAACGTCAACGTCGCCGTTGCCGTTGCCGTTGCTTTGGCTTTGACTTTGTTTATTTTGAATTTTCACAAAAATTTCTTGGAATTCCTGCACTCGCACTCAGCTATAGCCGTTTGTTGTTATTGCTTTCCATTTTCTAATTAAATAACGCTTACACACACTTACACATCCATACACCCATTAAAAGTGAGGCGACTTTTTGCACTTTGTATTTTGGATATTTGATTTATTACCATATTATATACATATGAACAAACATTTCCACTCCAAAACTACTCGAACTTTAGCTCAATCGAGAGAATAAAACTCACTTTGCCATCTCTGCTGCTGCTGCTGCTACGGCGACTGCGGCGACTGCTGCTGTGATCTAATTTGATTAATTCAAAACTTGTTGGGTACGCACTGGCAGTGGCGCTGGCACTGGCACTGGGTCTGGGCACTTGCACTCGCATTCGAACTCACACTCGTAACTGTAGTCGCATATGCATTCGAACTCGCATTCTCGCCTACACACTCACACGTTTTGCCCGTCGCTCGTGTCGTTCTTTTTTTTTTTTTTTTGTAGTTTGTTTCTTATTATTTGCTATTTGTTTATGTTTCACTGTTCATGCTTGCGCCTATCGCGTTATTCGCTCTTTTTATTTTCGCAGCGCTGCGCTTCGTTCCGTTCCGTTCCGGCAGGCCAACTTAACAGCACGACGTTCGATCTTCGAATGTTCGATCAACTGTTGCTACTGTTGTTGTTGCTGCTGCTGTTGTCGCTGCCGCTGCTGCTGTCGCTGCCGGCGTTTGTCGACGTCATTGTGTGTGCAGACCGGCTGCGGTTGGATTTACCAAGAGCACAAAATATACACAGAGCGTAATAATTGTGTGTGTGTGTGTGTGTGTGTTTTTGCGAGTATCTGCCTACAGAGGCGCATACATATAAATAAATTGTATTAGCTAGCATTGTTTATTTATGGCCCGCTATAATGTTGAACCGGCCCTGTCTCTCATATGTACTGGGTCGCCACCAACACCAACAACAACAGCAACGACAACAACAACGACAACGACCACGACGACGACGACAGCAGCAAGAACAACAACGACCGAAGCTAGTCAGCAAGTGCCAAGACTACGTCGGCTGCAGTGTTGCCGAAACTTTTTCAGCAAAAGTAGCAAAACCGAAGGCTGAAAGTAGCTAGAAGTAGCCAACTTTCTTCTAAAATAGCTGAAAAAGTAGCAAAAAAGAAAACAGTGCTGTTTTTTTCATAAAAAGTCAACTTTATTAATTTAATTCTGATAATATCTCATCTATGACCACCAGCTCGTCATTTTCACCTTTGTCGCTTTTATAATTTGCCTTTTTAAGGTAGTTGGGTGGAACGCTATACTCATAGAAACATTTGCCATATCGGCGTAATCCATATGTTTTGTGGACATACAATCTTAATGAAACTTTCAAAACGTGATCATATGGCTAAAATGTGTGTACATTCCAAAGCACAAGTCTCTAGTACTTGAAATGCGTTTTTTACAAAATGATGGCGTCAATGGGTCAGGGTATAAAAACTGATAAGAAATGAATTTTGCATAGCATATTAGACAGCTTACCTATTCTTCAGTTGTAGTATTAATTCTACACAAAGCTCAGTACATTTAAATCATTTACATTTAAAAATTATCAAAGCGAATTTTGTTATAAGTTCGCTTGCATTTTAGCTAAATTTAATATTTGAAAATAGCCAGATTTGTAGCTAATAGCTGTTTGAAAATTTTTGTAGCAATCGGCCTTAAAAAGTAGCCAGATCTAGCTACAAAATAGCTGATTCGGCAACACTGGTCGGCTGTTGCGCGCCGTGACCGCTGTGTGTGTGTGTGTATATATGCTCTGCTTGTTGCTCAGGGAAGCCCCAAAACACCCCGCGCACACATTTTTATTTCTATTGTTGTTGTTGCTGTAGCATGAGCAAAGGCGAATAAAAGAACTCGCTGCTCGAGGCTTTTGCTTAAATGAGCGAGCGCCGTCTTCGCCGTTGTTGCTGTCGCCGTCTGCGTCTGCGTCTGCGTCGCTGTTGCCGCGTTCTTGGCTTATTAGATCAATTGACTTTGTTTTTGGTATGTTTTGTATTTTTATTTTATACATATTTATTTTTTTTTAGTGCGCCATTTTCTGTTGCGTTTGCCAAAAAGGAGGCGGGGGCAAGGGTTGGTTAAATTTTTGCTGTACAGTTTTTTTTTTTTTTGCGTTAATTTATATCAGATTTTATTTGGCGCTTGCAAATTTTTTTCTTTGTTGGGCGAACATGCGATTTTGCTGTTGATTGATATTTTATTGAACAAGTGTGCGTGTGAGTGTGTGAGCTGATTTCTTTTTGGGAATCGGTCTGTTTAAGTGGCTGATTAGGATATGGTAATATAGTATTTGAAGTACAGTAATGTAGTTAGAATGTGCTTGTCGGGTTATCGATAACACTGCATGAGTATGTTCTAATCTAATTGCAATTGTGAGTTGACAACAGTTAGAAACTCCCGTTGTCTGCCTCCAAATATCAACGCAAATCGAACGGAAGCGAATCGATAAGAACGGTGGTCGTCTATCGGCGAATGCACATCCCCCCGAAACAGAAATAGTTTCGATGTGCATATATGTATGTACATATGTACATGTGTAAACACACACATACATGTGTACGTACATGTGTGCATATACATATTTAGACAGTTGACGTACGATAAGGCCGAACAGTAAGAACCGTTGATGATATCACAAAAAAGGTAAACAATCTAATCAATAAACACAGTATAAAGCCATGACGAGCACACAGACACGTATGTGTGCATGTGTGTGTTTGTTTGTAATGTGAGCAATCGGCATAGTCGAATAGGCCGATCCCCTCGCACTCTTTGCACGCGACGATTGATTACAGGCAATAAAACGTCTTTCGAACCGATTGACTTAAAAATAAACACAGACAAGCACACACACATACACAATTAACACAGCTGAGTGGGAGATAGAGCAAGAGCAAGAGCAAGAGCGAGAGCGTGAGCGGGGCAAGTGGCACCAGAAGGAAACTGCAGTGTTGACGACGTCTTATTCATTCACGCATTGAGTAATCGATATACAAACACATACACACACACACACACACACACACACATAAATACACTGGGCAAATGAAACCATTAAGCGCAACATAAAACAGCCGTTGCAATGTAAGCGCAGAGAGGAGAGGCGAAGAGAGCGAGAGCACAAGATGGGAGAGCGAGACACTGCAACCAGAAGCTATGGTTCGGCCAGTGCCGCCAAAGTGGCGGCTACAGCGCAGACGGACAAGCAAAGCACAAACAATCACTGGAGCCAAAGGCAACAACAACGACGACGCCAACGACGACGCCGACGACGACGACGGCGACGTGATCATGTCTGGACAGTTCAGCAATGCTGGCGACGTTGTCGGCTCCAACTTTGTTATTATTAACGCTCGTGCACATGCCCACGATTTGAATGTGTTTGTTGTTGGTGCTGTTATTGTTGCTGTTGCTGTTGCTGCAGTCGAACAGGTTTGAACTCGGTACGTTTCGGTCGATATTAAACGTAATCAATAGAGTTAACTTCTTTAATTGAGCAAGCAGAAAAAGCAATGTCGTCGTCGTCGTTTTCAAAAAAATAATAATACAAACAAGTAAGAAAGCTCTAGTCGAGACTACTCGACTACGAGATCCCCTGAACCCTTGGAGTAATAGCTATTTCAATAATTTTTCGCGTCTTTGAGCTTACACAAGAAACACGCACACACACACACACACACACGCACGCACGCACACACACAGGCATACATACACACACATACATACACACATACACACACACACACACATACACAAACAATTACATACATATACACACACACAAGCATAAACACGCATGGGCGGCAGTGAGCACTTACTATGAGAACTTAATTGCTTAATAACTTTTTTGTGGACGTACGATCTTCATGAAACTTTCAGATTATGATTATGACATAAATATGCATGTAATTGCCAAAGCACAAGTCTCTAGTATTTGAAATACGCTTTTTACAAAAGTGAGGGTGAGGGGGTGAATTTAAGGGTGGGGGGTAAATTTTAACAAAAACCGAAATTGTATAAATTGCATATAGGCATACATTAAAATTTTGGAGACTCTAGCAATAAAGGTGTAAAAGATATAATTTTATAACTGGTTTTCGATAAGGTTTTTTATCGATAAAAAAAGATCGGGATGAGTTATCGATTTTTAATGATAAACTTGATATGCGCGCTGTAATTACGAACATTTAAAAAAAAAATTTAAGTCTCTAACTCTTATATCTTCTGAAATCGACGCGTTCATACATACGGACAGACGGACAGACGGACAGACGGACAGACGGACGGACGGACAGACGGACAGACAGACGGACAGGGCCAAATCAACTCAGCTCGTCGCCCTGATCAAGAATATATATACTTTGTGGGGTCTGCCACGCCTCCTTCTGCCTGTTACATACATTTCAACAAAACCATTATACCCTGATTTCCCATTGAAAATGGGTTCAGGGTATAAAAATACGCACGACATAAGCGAAGCGATGCGACAATCAAAAGTAATTGAAAAGGCGAAAAAAAAGAACAGCAACAATAACAACGGCACAAACTGAGTAACAGAAGGAGTGCGAAAAGGGAGCGTGAGAGGGCGCGAGAGAGCCGTCACTTAAGTGTGACCAAGACACAAGATGACCTGTTGAGCTTCAAAGGCACACGAACAGCTGCTGTCGTCTCTCTCGCTCTCGCTCCGCTCTCACTCGGTTAGTCTGCTCCACGCTTCAACGCATTTGAGCGGGGTGTCAGAAGAGCTTTTTCGTGAGGCTGCTTTACGCCTAATCAAATGCAAGAATAGCAACAAAAACAACAACGAGGACGACAACGACTATTAAGAGTATTGCTTACTCATGGGCCAAGGCTCATTGAGCATTGCATAGTTTAGGGCGTGCTGTTCGTAAATGCTTAACGGTTAAGGATGTGGTTGGAGGCAAAGCTGCTTGGCTGGGCTGTGTGTGAGTGAAGAGTTTGAGTGAGGAGTATGAGAGACTGGTTAAAGCTCTTGTAACAGGCAGGCGAAAGCCGCTTTAATGTTATATAAAAGTATGTATATTTATCTAAAGAGAACACAACCCATCAATATGAAGAATCAGGTATACAAAACTAATAGCAATTTACGTAACAGCAAATGAGTAGCAATCAAAGTTGATATTGAGTACCTCTATTGAGTATACCTCTAATTTGATTAAGAGCCTGCTGTTGACCCTTTAAGCATTGGCATAGGGTATATACAGTTTCAACCTTATTTTATTTAAAGAGGTAGAGATATCATAAATCATTTGTATACCCCCAAAAAGCAGAATGGGGTATATAGGACTTGTAGAGCTGTATGTATTGACCTAGATATACACTTTCTTAAACTGCACACAGGGTGTGCCCTAGTCGTTTATTATGCACCACTATTTACCTAAATAAGGCTTCCTTAATGGCTCTGACCAATCGATCTATGCGTCAGCGGCAAATATTTTTGGACCTTAGTCAACATTGGACCCAAACGACCGCAAGTTCAGTCAAATGGATAAAGTCGGGGGTATCAAAAATGAAAACGAACATTTCAGAGACTCGAGCCAAAGTCGAGGCTCGTTTCGAGCATTTGAAACGATTCGACTGGGAGCCACTAAAGTTGGCTATTAGAAAATTTTGATTGCTCATTTGTTGACACGCAACGTTTGCCGTGTTTCTATTTTCAGACAGCCGCAGCGAACAACAAAAGTCAGACAAGCAGGAAAAATGATTTGGCTAAGAGAATGACAGCTAATGGATACCCTGTAATATTGACACTACTTGATAGACTTTTATGAATAAATAATTAACAAATAACTCTTCACCATACTTCACAAATGCTTGTTAAAGATACCCTGTAATTGCCTATGGTCGATACTCTATAATTTCGTATAATAACTATAGTTATATGATCTTTGCTTCTCTTCCTCTCAATTAGTCTTCGTTGTATGCCCCTAGTCACGCATACCCAATGGCATATAGGGTATATTGGGTGTAAATTTTTGGTTAATATTTGCACAGCTCAATTCAAGCCCAAAAAAAATCAAACAAAGTTTGTATACACAATCGTATATATAGGTATATATATACACATACATATATTTCTATCTCTCTTTAGTCGTCTATGAATGACGATGACTGCCAGACCATAAAACTAGCTACAACAACCACAGCAACAACAATTGAGAATCGACAATCGCTAAGTACGCGCACGCCATGAGCATTTGCATATTTCGTATTTCGTATTTTATATTTTGTATTTCGTATTTTTTTTTGTTTTTCGTATTTCGAATTTTGTAGATAGAGAAATACGTGAATTGTATCTACATCTATGTACGGCACAGAGCGATTGAACATTGAACTGCGCATGGAATTGCGATTGGGGCTGAGTCCAATCGACTGCTAAGTACTGCTGGACAGACAGGCGGATTGACGGACTGACTGACGGACTGACTGACTGACGCGCAGAGTATTTCGTGTTGGCGTCATGAAAAAGTCACTGAAAACCACATTCTTTATCAGGTCTAGGAGCACGTCGCATAGTAATAAATTCAATTTAGATTTTTAATAAATTTGCTCAGCGATTTGTCAAGAAATTATGATTTATGATCAAGTTTTCCTTAAGGTGATCAATTATACGAAAGGCGTGAAAAATGCATCGAAATTCACATGACTTTTTCAACAGCCATAAATGCGATAAATTCAATTGCTTAGCTTTATGCAATATTATTACTCAAATAATTCAGCATTTAAATAATGATCTAAAAATTATGATCTAAAAATAGCTGTGCATAGTTATATAAAAATATTTTTAAAATTTAATGACCTAAAAGTAATTAACTACTAATAAATACCTAAAGCGATGTTCTAAAAATAATGACAGATAATTATCTACAAACAATGATCTAAAAATCATTATTTAAATTAGTGAACTCAAGCAATGCTCGAAAAGAAGTTCATTGGTATTTATGTAAAAGTCTCTAAAAGTTTGTAAATAATTTACTATTGTTTTTATACCAGCTCTAAAACTATTGTTTAAAATGATCTAAATAGAGTACTAATTTAGACACGTTACTTTTGGCATATTTGGCATATCAGAGTCTAAAAAATTGCAATTTTTAGCTCTAGTCTGCCTAGTTTTCCTCTATGACACCTACAACTTGTAGCTATGCAAATTGGCGCTACATAGGTATCTCTTTTCAGGCTAGGTTGAGTTCTTCAATCAGGTGATCAATCATGCAGTCAATCAATCAATCAATCAGCTCAGCAAAAGTGCGTCATATGAGGTGTTATAAACGAGCGCAAAAAAAAATCCAAATTGAGAAACCTAACTCGAATTTTACATGTGTTGGCCGAATAGAGTGTGTACGTGTGTGAGTGTATCTATATAAGTGTGTGTGTGTGTGTGTGTGTGTGCTTAGTATGTGCCCTGTCTATTGCTCGATTATAATGCTCTGGCACTAGAGTCTCACTTCACAGTGTCTCTGTCAGCTTTGTGTGTTTTTTGCTGTTGTTGTTGTTGTTGTTGTGTCGAGGTATCAGAGCAGCGCATGAGTTCATTCTGTGTCATGTTGTAGCTGCTCTGCTAGTGTGTGTGTATGTGTGTGTGTGTGTAGTTGGTCTGTTGGCTGTGGACTTGCCTTGGCGGCTGCGACTGCTGATTGGGAATCGCCAGTTGGGCGACTGTTGAAGAGCTTTGCCAGTCGCTGTGAGGCACGCAGATACTTTTACACACACAAACAGAAAGAGAGATACACACACACACTCACATACAATTGCTATGAATTTGGTTTTATATTAAGCAGTCGAGCAGCTCTACAGACGATCGCAGACTTGCGACGCCAATGAAAATATGCTGTGAATGTTCAGCTGCTGCTGCTGCCGCTGCCGCTGATGATGATTGTCGTCTATCTGTATCCGTGGCTGTGCAAATGTATCTGTGGGCAGCAGCAATCTATCCATGGCTGAGTAAATGTATCTATAGCTATGACAATGTATGACTATGACTATGCGAATGTATCTGCACTTGTATTCAAATGTATCTTTAGCTGTGTATCATTGTAAAAGTATCTGTAGCTAAAGTAAATGTATCCATAGATCTGTTAATGTATCTACAGATATGCAAATGAATTTATGTGTACTGCTAATGCATCTATGGCTCTGCTCTAGTATCTGTATCTATAGCAAATGTATCTATGATTGCCAAAATGTATTTGTATCTGTCGGTATTAAGGTAAATGTATCTGTATCTAAGAAAAAGCTATCTGCATCTCTGGAAAAGTATCTACATCTCTAGTAAATGTATCTGTAATTGTTCTTAATGTATCTGCATTATTGTAAATGTATCTACAGCTTGGTAAGAGCATTTGATGCTATGCAAATGTATCTATAGCTATTGCAATGAGTATAATCTATCTATAAACTTGCTCAGAATTGCTAAAAGTGTAATTGTAATTGCTCTAAATGTATTTGTACATCTAGTAAATGTATCTGTAGCCACTCAAGTGTACCCCTGGCTATTCGAATCTATCTTTACTCTATTTGTATTTGCCTATGCAGAGCCGTGGCAGCTGTTGGCCGCTAGCCGATGGACTTGCGTCGCAGCTAGACAGCCGCGAGACAGCGTAATGACGTGCCTCAGTGCATTCGGTACCTGTGCAAATCCCGAGCTCAAACTGCAGACAGGCTGGCATCATTAAACCTGACAGATTTTAGCGGGTAAAAACCCATAAAAATCATCAATAGAAATTTCAATGCTGAGCGAAAACCTTAGCGCCAAGAGAGAAGCGAATCGAAGCCACTTGACTGCCAGACCTAAGGGCAGCGGCAGGAGCGTCAGCAGCGTCAGCCGGGCTATTAAGAGGGCTTAGGCAACTCAGGTAGCCAGGTCGACGAGGTTCTCAATTGCTTCTGCGGAAAAACCCAGCTGTGAGTGAGCCATGGCAATGACAGTGGCAACGGCTAAGGCTTTGGCTGTGGGTGTCAGGCGAGCTATTGCAATCGCATATCCTTGCACCTTAAGCAACTGCCCGATCCTAATTAGATTTGAAGTGTTCTCGGAAAAGGGCTCGAGGGCTGGTAAACAATATTAAAACTGTTTACGAAATTAAGAGAGAAGAGAAAGCAAAGCTGAAGTGGTACAAGAAACTGCGGAAAGAAGTGGGAAAAGGTGTAAAATTTGGATGAACCGATTTTGATATGTGAATTGTATTTGAGAATTTAAAAACATGTTTAATTTGTGAGGAACTTGTTGAGAACTATAGTCAGAATGAAGCAAACGAGGTCTATTGATGTCTATTAAATATGTAAAAATTCTAGGTGGTACTATGAATGCTATAAAGCAATGTATCGCATTTCAGCTCTTCCATTTGAACAAGAAATCAAGAGATATACTCTCTATAATTTAAAGTTCCATATATCAGTCATATTATTATATATATCTATATTTATATATTACTATATCTAAATTTGCCACTAAATTGAATAGTTCTCGAATTTGTCTTCCAGCTAAATTTGATTTATTGTTCGCGCATCTTTTTGTTGTTGTTTCTTAATTGCCGAACTTTATCAGAAGGTACGAATTTGTTGGGGCCAATCTAAATTCCATTGCCCTGCCCCCAGCTATATACAAACACACACACAGAGACATGCATACATACATATATGTGTCTTTATTGGTCTACATACATATACATACATATATCGTATCGTATCTACGTCACGTAAGCGCTTATCAGTGGCTTTGATAACGAAAGTGAAATGGCAAAAGCAGCTGGCAGAATAAAATGCGAGCTATACATAAATACACACACACACACACACACATGTATATGCATACATACACACATTTATATAGCTGGGAACATCTAGTACGCCGTGCTTAAGCCATAATCTCTTGTTGATATGCGTATTAAATTCTTTCAAAGTGTGCGTGAGTGCGTGTGAATGAGCAAATGTGGGGATAGGGAATATTAGTTTGTTGAGGCTGTATGTAACAGAAAGATACATGCATATAGCTAGATAAATATATGCCATATTTATAGTAAGATAGATCTAATTATATTTATAGAAATATATAGAAATATATGTTTATATATATTTTCTTTTTCTATCTGCATATCTCTCTCTTCCTGAATCTATTTCATCACTCATTTCGCTCTCTGCTTTTCTCTCGCTCCCTCAATCCCACTCTCCCTCTCTCTCTCTCTCTCTCTCTTTCTTTTGACATTAGGAGTAGATTTTAGTATAGTTTCTCTCAGTATCTCTCTCTCATTATCCCCCTCTCTCTCTCCCTCTCTTTACTTTTTTCTAGAACCTAATGTGCTTGATAGAGCATCTACTAGTCGCACATGCCCTACTTGTGCGCACCGACTCGTTCTTTTCCATAAGCAACGCATATTGTTGTTATTGTTATTCTTAATATTATTATTATTTCATTTATTTATTTGTTGCGTTGCGCTACGCTGCGTTGGATGTGCGTACTTCTTTCATGAATCACGCCATTCGCGTTTTTATCAACTTCTATTTATGCTCGCATTTATATACGCATGTGTATGTATGTATGTATGTATGTGTTGCCCATATCAATATTGTCGAGCATTGACATATATATAGTATATATACATATATAGCATTTAAATAGTCGCTCGTCTCCAAGTGTAATTGCCCCAGCAATAATAACTGTATTAAATGGTATTAAACATCAAATAACGGGTCAGACTACCGGAGGGTTGGCCAAAAGAGCTAGAAGCAGCGCGACAAGTAATGGGCTGACATAGAAAGTTCGACCTAAGCTGGGGCGTGCTTCGCCTCTCCCTGATAACGCACCAGGGAAACAACAAAGCCCAAACCGAAACCCAGCCGAAGGTCAACGATATAAATATGTAAATAAATAATACATATAAATAAATACATAAATATATATGTATGTATTTTCTGCGTATCCAAAATAGCTGAGCCAAGTGTGGTAGTTGAAGAAATATTGGTTCTATATTTGATTTATTATTACTAGAAATCATCAGTTGATTAAAATACAGAAATCCTGCAATCAAAGTCAAAGTCAAAGAAACATAATAGGTAACTCCAAGGCATTTTTCTAGTTCTTGTGGATTGCGATGAGTGCTAATCTTCAATCATTCAGTCAATCAATCAACAGAAAACAGTAAAGTATATAGTTTAGTAAGTATGGAAATGTCATAACCTAGCACTATAATAAATCAGACTGGATTTTATTCCTAATTCGACATGTCAGACTAATTTGTATTGATTTATATTCGAGCTTTCCAATACTCTTCAATCAGTCAATCAATGAGTTGATTTTGCCGATGATTCAGTGTGACTCTATCTCTAGCCTTATCTGCGATAGCCCCTAGAGATAGCAAAAGCCCTGACTTTGATATATATCAGGCGAGACAAAATGAGGCATTCGAAACTCCCATAGATAATACGAGGAATTATCCAAAACTTACCTTTCAATTTCTCGCGCGTTGACTCCAAAGTATTTTTACGAGAATTAACAGTGGATTCTGGAGATAGAGAGAAAGAGAGAGGGAGAGAGTTTAGTATATCTGTTTATAAATGTTATAGATTATATAGCTTATAAAAATTCCTGAGTAAAAACTTATTTTTGATTTATAGCAAATGTGTATATTAATAATATACTTGTATACCCTCTAACGGAATTCTAAGTAGAGTTATTCTTTAATATAGATATCCCGCTATATATGTCTTGTACCAAACAACGATTTTCAATATTTCCCAAAATTTGACTAGCTCTACCCCAGCGCCGCTAACAGTGAATTATATCAAAAATTGGCTATAAGTAAATCTATTTCTACTTTTATTTAGACTAAATGTCGAGGCCCCACGCATTGACACTGACATTTCACTCTGTGACGTCAGATATATGTATGTGTGAGTGTGATCTACATACATGCGTATATGTTTGTGTGTGTTTTTAGTGAGCAAACTTTGCTAATTTTCCATGGGCAAACGCAGAAGGCCAGTCAAAGCAATATTTAAGAAAGATCTAAGCAAAATATAAATTATAGAGACAAACATACAAATGTGTATGTGTACATATAGTATATTATATATATTTCATATATATGTACTTTTACTTTTATTTATTTATATATGTTTTGCTTGCAAATTGTTTACAAACGAATTTCTTGGCTCGATTTGCTAATTTTAAACGTCTACCCAAAAAAAAAAAATAAATAAATAAATACACTTGAGTAATCAAGTATGTACATACCCACACACACCCATACATCCTTATAGTATATCAGTGTGTGTGTGTCTTCTTTCTTGTCTCTGCCAAAACGCATAGACAATGTTAAATGTTCTATAAATAAAATCGCAACGCTGGCAAAAAATTCCCAAAACAAAACAAAAAGTACCAAAGGAAATTAGAAAGGCCCAATTAGTCGCATAGTAAATGCCCTATATATAAACTCTATATGTATGTATAAAATGACAAAGCTCATGTAAATGAGTTCGAAGTATGATACTGTATCTATATATAATATGATATGTTTACATACATATATGTCAACTTTATTTACTATTAAATCTCCTCGTCGAGTTGCTCATGAATTGAATATACTCTGTACCAGGCGCTCATAGCTAAGCAGACGTGACAAGCGCTTTATTTAGTATTGGCACAGGGTATTCATAAGTTTCGGTCAGCCAATTGCGAATGACGCACTTTTCCAATGAACGGCACATTCCACTGTCTCATTCTCATAATGTGCCATTTCCAGATGTTGCGCTCGCTCCCGACCTTTCTCTGTCTCTCTCTCTCTGTCTTTGTCAATTGCCTATTCCGCTTGACTGGGCTGCGCAGTTGACTTTTGCACAATTCTTTTGCTGTTGCTGTTGCGCTAATATGATAACAGAGAATGCACACATATACATGTACATGTACGTGTGCGTGTGTAGAAAAACGCGTAATTACAAAATACAGCGAGATTAAATAGTCTTATCAGCGCAGCACAAGCTGAATTATTGTCTTGCTCAATTGTGAAGCACACTCAAGAGTGTGTGCTTGCACAAGTATTCACACGCTCATACACATTCAAATTGTAATCATATTGAGCTGCACTTTGAACGCGTTCACTGATAAACCATAACTTTAGAAATCGCCTTAAAGTATGCTGCTTGCTTGAAAAGTTCGTTAAAAACGAGTTTGTGCGCATTGGCGATGCCCTATAAATAACTGTCATTAAGAAAAAATATACATTTACACACAATTTATCTAACGTTAAAGCTCACGCAATCATTGCCTAGTGACGTCACATGCTCAAATAAAGCGCGAAACGGAGCTCACACACATCGCTACATAGAGAGAGAAAGAGCGGCAAAGAGCGTGCGATTCATGCTAATTGTTTTTTTTTTTTAACATTTGCGGCAGCAATTAGCAAAGGCCGAATATGTAGCAGAAGCAGCGCAAAAAGAACGTAACAATAAGCGGCTTCCCCAGCACACGTTCACACTCACACAAACACACGACGCAGAAAGACGCACACAGATAGATACGACGTAAAACTGGTTGCGACGTAACCAGTTTTAAAATAAAGCACAAGAAAAGAGGCCCCAAAGCAAAAGCGCATGAGTCGCAGCGCCGATGACGACGACGACGTCGGCGACAGCGATGGCTTTGCCAATTTCCAGTCATGTTATTGTTGCTCTTCTTCTTGACTACTTTTAGAGCCTCTGCTTTGCTGCTGCTGTTGTTGTCTTGTGCCATGTAAGCTCATTTATGTATGTATTTGTATGTGTTGATGTGTATGCGTGCATTGATGCGCATGTTTCCGCTTTCGTTGGGCTGTCCCAGTGTCCAAACGCGGCGAGAGACGCCAACAAGTCGGCGGTCATAAACAAGTGCGGCAGGTGGTAAAACAGCAGAGGCCAAAGCAGCGGCGAATAGCTCCTCTGCCTCTGCTGTTGTAGCCGCTGCTTATTCTTCTTCTTCTGCTGCTGCTGCTACTCATTCTGTGAATGATGCGTGCGCAAAACGCGGTCGCGTTGTATGCCTGCTGCTACCTGCGTGAACAACTTCTTGTTCTTCTCGTTCGCCTGTTTCCTTGCGCCTGTCATTCGCAGTCGCCTTCCACAAATGCTGCTTGCCTGGTCGCTGCTTTAATTTGCATGCAGGCTCTTTTTCTTTTCTCTCTCACAGCAAAATACCCTGTGCACGCGCTGAGGCGGGCGCGTTGCTTTGAGATATGTATAATTTAGAGACGTTATCTGATGATTTTATTAAATAAATATGTCGCGATTCGTGACTCAATGTTGTTCATGGAAATTCGAGTTACAAATAGAGACTTTTACTATGGTAATTCCACTTAGGGTTTGTAATTAGAATTGCATGTTATACAGGTATTTGCTTTACAGTTACAAACGAGCGTAGGCTGCCACTGAGTCATTCATTCATTCACTCATTTATACAACCTCGTTCCATAACTAAAGTTCAGACGGCAGCATTAAGTGACAGTTAACCAACTGACCGAGTGAGCGCGGGAGTTAACTGTATATATCCACACAAAAGTCACAGTTAAATCTGCTGAAAAACAATAACAAAGAACGAGAGAGCAGCAGAGCAGAAGCAGAAGCAGAGACAGAGGCAGCGACAGCAACAGCAGATCAACATTGCAGTTGACGGAATGAACGAGCAATTCCAATAGTTGATTTCAATTTCATTTACATGCTATTGCCGCTCTCTTACACACTCGCACTCTCCCCTCTGTCCAGCTTTCACCTCTCTCTCTCTCTCACTAGCTATCTCCATCGACTATGTGTCGTTCCCAATTTAATCGGCTTGTTGCTGTGACGTATGACAAGCGTAAAGCAGCCGCAGCAAATGAAATATGCGCGAAGCAGCACAAAAACCAAATGAAATGAAACGTTAAACGGCAGCAACAACAACAAAACAAAAGGAATGAAAGAAATAGCAGCAGCAGCAACAACAACAACAAAAACAAAACTTTTTGCATATGCGCCTGTTGATTGCGTAATTAAACTGCTCGACTTTACAGCGGCTGCTGCTCCTCTTCTACTACTCTGTGTTGTTGTTATATTTATATTTTTATACTCTTTGCATTGTTTCTGCATAGCTCTGAGTATGTGTGTGTGCATTCTAAACGCAATATTCCTTGCTTTTTAGCTTGGAATTCGTAATAAAGTCAAACACAATCAAATAAAGCTGAACAAAAATGTGAAAAGTATAAGAATAAAAATGCATGAGCTACATTTATTTTTATTTTTATTTTTTTATACTTTTTTTTTTTAGTTCAGTTGCTGCCAATTTCTGCAGCTGCTTGCACATTTAATTGAAAGAAACATAAAAAGGCGAATAGAGAAATATGTATGCAAACGTGTGGGGCGGAGCGGGTGAGAAGCGAACGGGGGCTGTGGCCCGGGCGGGCCAAATCCAGTTACGTTTACAGCTGCAACACAGACGGAATCAACGGAATCGGCATTGCAGCCAAGACCCACGTGAGACTTTGCGAATAATGCGCGGAATGTGTGGCAAAGTGCGTGGGCCACACACAACTGCAAGGGAAATAGATATGCATGTGTGTGTGTGTGTGTGTGCGTGGAAACGAAATGGGAGCGGGGAGCAGGCGGCGAATACGAGCCGACGAATTGAAGTCACAAATTAGATTAGAAATGGAATTGAAATGGACGGAGCTCTTATCAGCAATTGCTAATTGTTAAGTTCTAGTAGATTCCACTCACTACTCACACATTCAAAGACATACACATGGGTAGAGCTTGTGCTATTGAACCTTATTAATCATTTGCAGTTCGCCTAAATAAACTGTTTACAATTCTAATCACAGCTGATAGCCAAATCTTAATCAACATTAAAAAATGTTCCATGGCAAAGTTATTATCATCTTAATACGTTTCAAGTAGCGCTATAAAAGGCGTTAAATTATCAATTTTATGGTATTTAAATACAAATAAATATACACACATACAAATGTATGTATGTACATGAAAAAAAAAATATTAAAATTTTTTCTTATGGAATTTTTTCTTAAGTATTCCAAGACACAAAGTCATACAATTTCCCAACTTAAGAATGTGTGTGGGAAATTTGTTATGCCCTTGCTTAAAATACCAATTAGAGTAGCCCGAAATGTCAATCGTTTGGCCACGCGATGTATTGAAATGCAAATGCACAGATGCTACGCAAACGTAAATGATTAACCCGTGCGACTACGTACAACACAGCCCACACAGGCATACTTATGTATGTAAATGATGAGCAAACACAGTTAACGAGAATGAGATAAAATTTCGCACACACTGACACTCATGCACAGTCAAGCACTCACACCACTGTTAACAGTGGCTACTCACACAGCCACACACATGCACACATATAGCAATTGACTATCCAAATCTCGTTCTGCTTCTTATTTGTTCGCACTACAAAAGCTAAAAGCAAAAAGCAAAAAGCGATGCCAAAACGGCTGACAGCGCGCAAAACGCAATTATGAAAATTTATTCACTTTAATGCTTAATTTCCTTTGAATTATACGTTGCTCACGTTCGCTCTCCCGCCCGCTCGCTCTCACGAACTACTCTGCTCGCTCTCACGTTATGCTCTCTCTTAATTTGCCTTTCAATTTTGCTTTGACGTTCAATCGCTGTGCCGCAGCCGCTGCCTCTGCCGCCGCCGCAGTCGCAGAGGGAATTCCCTGTTGAGTGTATATTGTTGAGTGTGTATTGCTCTCGCTCTGTCTCTCTCTCGCCAGTGCATTTGTTATCGCTCACTCAAGCTGTGAGTGTGACTCGTTAGGCATCTGTTTGCTTTTCAGCTTTCAAGCTTTATTACACGCACATTGTGTTTGTTGTTGTTGTTGTTGTTGCTGTTGCTCTTGTGTTTGTTTTGCTTTGACGTTTATCATTTGCTATGAATTGCTTTCGCCTGCTTCTGCCGTTGTTATTGTTGTTGTGGCTGTATTTCGTTTTTGTTTTTATTGTGCAGTTAATTGCTGTGCATTTGCGCTTCAACTACTTGAGCTTTGTATTTCGATTGTGTTTGCTTTGCTTAGATAAGATTTCACGCCTTTTCTTGTCCACAATTTTTGGTTTACGTACAGAAATATATATTTAAATGGATTTTACTCTTCGATTGAACTCAACTTAACTTTAAGACCAAAGTTTCCCTTTTGGTGTTGCCTTAGTTTAATTTAATTTTCCTTTAACTTTGCACCTTTCTCTCTGCTCTGTCTTATCACCAGCTTCCAATCGTCGATTTGGCCTTCACTTTTCCTACCACCTTTGCCCCATTCGGGCCGTTTTACGCTGAAATTTATAGCCCAGCTACGTTCTGGCCAAGAGATTTATGCGTTGATCTGCGTTAACATAAATTACAATGGAAAATCGCAAAAGAAAAGAGAAAAGTCAGCACAGACTTGGCACAGACTCCACTGCCTCAACAATGTATCTGTATCTGAATCTGTATTTGTATCTGCAGCTATGACAGTGTGTGCGTGTGTTCCCTTCGTATCTACATCTATGACTATATATGGAAATCTATCTAAAGGTGTGGGAAATGTATCTGTATCTATATGAATGTATCTGCACCTGTCACATCTTTGATTGCTCAATATGTATCTATAACTTTGAGAATATAGCTAGAGTTGGCAAATGTATCTAAAGCTATAGGAATTGTATCTTTACTTAGTTGTAATGTATCTATAGCTCTGAAATTGTATCTACAGCTGTACAAACGTATTCATACATGATTGGATGTAATTGCAAATGTATCTTTATCTGCAGTCAATATATTGTTAGCTGTTCCAAATCTATTTATAGCTCTCGGAAAGTATCTAAATCTATAAATCCTTATCTGTATCTAAGTATCTGCAGCTCAGCTTGTATCTGTGCTCGTGCCTGAGCCTGAGCCTGAGCCTTCCAATGGGACACACAATTTCATTTCATTTATATTTTATGCGTTCGCTTCCTTTCAATGAGCAAAAGATACACACGCACACGCACACACACACAGACTGCGGCATCGATTTAGATTCGCGTCTGTTGCTGCCTCAAAGCGGGCATAAAAAGTATCTGTTGCTCCATCCTGTGGCAACAGCTGCTGCCAACGTTTTGCTCTTTCTCTCAGCCAAAAGGCGCAAAATAAGCAACGTCCCTCAGTCCGTCCGTCCATCCGTCTCTCCGTCTCTCTGTCTGTCCTCAATCAACTTCTCACAGATACACTTGTGCTCTGCCTTTGCTTTTGCCTTGTGTCTTTGTATCGCTGTCTCTTTTTTGTCTCTTTGCTGCGTTCTATAAACAGAAGTTTTTTCTGCTTCTTCTTCTTTTTGGTTTTTTTGCTGTGCTTTTGCAGACATTGGCGGCGCCTTCGACTTGGACGTGCTTTGCGCTACGACGCGCTACGTGCCGCATTCGTGACGTGACTTCCTTCTAATTCGCTGGCCCACTGCATGTTTGAGGGGGGCGTGGCAGTTGGGCACATGTTGAGTGTTTTGGCTCTTTAGAGCAAAGAACTTGTTGTAAGCACGAAAGTCTGCTCGGATGCTTTTTTTTTTTTTTTTTTTTTTTTTTTTCATTAGTAGGAAGCGCCAGAGCATCATTTTGCCCTATAATCTTCCTTGAAACAAAATTTACATCACAGGTTTAACGTTTACTACTAAATTTAAACATATATATTTAAGTAAATTAATTACTATTAGCGATGAGGTTTTCGAACTGTCGTCTTTTTAATCGACGAATGGGTTTCGAATTTGGCAGCTTTCTTGCCAGCCGGTTGGCGTGGGACTTGAGGCGATCATTATACCGGCTTGAATGAAATGAGATCTGCTCTTCCACTGAATCCATTTTGAGATCTCTATGCAAGGAGGAGTTTCTTACGAACCAGGGGCATCCAGTGATTTGGCGCAAGGCCTTGTTCTGCATTATCTGGATCTTTTGTCGGTTACTCTTTGCGGCGACTCCCCAAACTTGTACACCGTACCTCCATATTGGCGTGATTATGTGCGTTATTAACATACGCTTGTTTGCAAGGGACAGCTTGCTTTTGTTGTGTAGCAGCCAGGACATCTGCTTGAGGCGGGCGCGACAGGTGCCAACAGTCGCCAGAATGTGGGGCTTGAAAGTGAGCCGACTGTCCAAGTGGATGCCCAAGTATTTTACCGTCCGGGCTTTTTCCAAGGGGGTACCATTGATGAATACGGTGGTGGGCGCCTCCTTTCTTAAAGAAAAGCATAAGCTCTTGCTTTTAGTGGCGCTAATTTTAATATTCCACCTGTTCGCCCATTGTACAAAGGAATCAATAAAATCTTGGAGAATTTCCGCCGCTGCGGAGCTGGATTTTGTTGACACCATTACGCAGATATCGTCCGCATAGGTTGCCACCAAAGTTGAACTTTGGGAGACTCCAAAGCCTGAAGCATCAGGAAGAGGAGCATCACCTATGAAGATGCAGAAAAGAAGAGGAGCGAGGATACTGCCCTGTGGTACGCCAGCGGCAATCGAGTATGTGGAGGACTGACTCGATTTAACTTTCACTCTGAAAGAACGACCCTCCAAGTAGGATCGGATCAGAGCGAAGTAGTGCGAGGGCAGCTGTTCCTTGATCTTTTGGCTCGGATGCTAAAATTATTTCTAATTCTATTTCCGCTTACGTTTAATAGCCGTTCAATTCGTTTACAGAAGCTGTTCGATTATAGCTGTTAGCTTAACAGAGTGCTGTTAGCTGCCGTCTGCTACGTTTTTCTTCTACTGCTAAAGTCCTGGCTGTTAGCTCTTAGCTGTTAGTAGTCTAATACAGGTTCTTATTCGCTTTACTCTTTGTCCCTCAGCTTTTGCTTCTTCCCTCAGCAGTTTAAGCTGGCCAGGGCTCCAAATGCGCACAACATTTGGAAACATAAAGTAAATCAATGCAGCAACAACTTAGTTGGCCTTATTTAGCAACACGGCAAAACATTTGCCAAAGGCAATGCCATAAACTTGACTTTTTCAACTGCTTTTGTCGTGCAGCAAAGCCAAAAAACTGAAACGCTTCACTTTGAACAGGCCGCCGACTGCAGACACTGCGACGTCGCGCCGTCTGTCCCGCTGGCCGTTCCTTCACCGGCCACCGGCTGGGTCTTTAACCCAAGACGCGAGATGCTGCGACGGCGACGGCGACGGCGACGACGACATCGACTGCGACTGCGACTGCATCTGCTGCATCCTTGTTGCAATCAAAGAGTCAAACTTAAACCTGTCTCAGCATCAAGTGTGTAAATGTGTGTGAGTGTGTGTGTGTCTGGTGTATCCCTACACTGAGAGAAAGCTGATCGATGAGCTGAGATGTTCACACGCTAACTAATTATCTATCTATCTACTTAGACAGCTACATATATCTAAACACGTATCTATCTAAACGTACCACCTTGATATCTATCTATCTATCTATCTATCTTGTTATATCTAACCCTCTATATCTATCTATTTATCTATTTTGCAAAATCTATTTATCTGCGATAGATCTGTCTATCCATCTGTATTTATATCTACTTATCTTTTTATTTAGCTATCCATCTATATATCCATTTATATATCTTTATACGTATGATCTATCCATTACATCTCTCTTCTACTTTCATTTATATCTAATGTCATTTTCATTTTAATTTCTTAATTTTACTTCACCTCGTTTTTCTTTCAGTGTAGATCCGTTTTGATTGTCTGCCCGGTTTGTTTTGTTTTGCCCATTTTTTTATTCATTTGTTTTTTTTTTTTTTGGACATCGAGTGTTGGCCATTTGGCTGGCCCTTTTGGCTGGCCCTTTGGCTAGGCCTAAACACAGCGACGGCGGACTACCTGACGCCTTGGCCCTGCGTTCGTATCTTTGTATCTCTCGTGTCTCTCGTTTCAATTTATTGTATCTGTATCTCCTGCTCGCTGTGCAACATATTCATATTTATGATACACACTCACACACACACAATCACACACACACACACTTGAATGGAAGTGAGATTGAGGCTCTCCTTTTGCTTTGTTTAACCTGTTTTTGGGGCCCTTTTCAAATGCTCGTTCAAGATGTACCCAGTAAGGGTATATTGGCTTGCAAAGTTCGACTGTTTGAATATCTTACTTCAATTAGATTATTTCTCTTTGGAGAGAATCTTGTTCTTATCGCAAACTGTCTTAGAGCGTTCCACTTAAATCAGTGTTGAGCTACTCTAGCAGTGTATTAATCCTGAGCTCCTCTAAAGCTAGACCAAACATTACACATTGAGGGAAGAACTTATGTCTTCCACATTTCAATAACTGGGCTAGCTTCCTTCTGAGTCAGAGCAAATCGATAAATATCGATTCTCCTAACGGGTTTTACTTATTGTTGTAACTCTATATAGGTACCAGGCAGCCGTTCATGCCCATCTGCAATATTCTTACTTGCTATTTACGTCTCTGGTTTTGGTTTAGCTTTTGGGCCACTTAACTTTTTATTTTATCAGAAATCACTTTGCCCATTCTGCGAAATTGTTATAAGTATGTATGTCTGTATATAATATACGATATATGTATATATATTTGTATATAAGTAGACATATACTTACAAATGTTGAGCACTTTGGGAAGACATTTACTTTGTTCGCCGTGTTTATTGCGGCTTGAGTTCAGCTTAAAGCCGCCCAACAGGTGTTAAAGAGGCTTTACAACGTGAAAGATGGTCAAGGGCTGCAGACATTTAACATTTATGTTGCTAACAGAGCTCTGGAAGCCTCCGTATGGTAATTGGATGTTAAATGTTGTTGAGTCTACACGAATTGATTGATGGAAATGATTGATAGATCCGCTAGAAATTCAATTAAATACCAATTGGACACTTTGTAGTCTGGTAAACAAAGAGATAGAGATAGAGAGGGAGAGAGAGAGAGAGAGAGAGAGAGAGAGAGAGAGAGAGAGAGAGAGAGAGAGAGAGAGAGAGAGAGAGAGAAAGAGAGATAGCTATGAAATTTACCGATCCAAGAAACTCACGACAAGAAATCTCCATTTGCTGTTGTAATACTTTTGGCAACACTCGGGCAACCCATTCAATTGATATGAGCTGATAAATTATTGATTTCGTTCTAATCAAAGGCAGCCTAATGAAAATTCTTAGAAATAATAAGCGCGATAAACTCGAAGTGTGAGTGTGTGAGTGTATGAATTGTTAGTCATCGAAAAGATGATATAAAACTTGTTTGGATCGTTGCAAGTTGTGTGTTAGAAAACGTATTTCACGTCAGGTGAATCATCGAGAACAATGGAAACTCTCGATTCACAGACAACAAACGTTTTGTGGGGTTACGGATATCGACAGAGAGACAGAGAGGCAGAGAGAAAGAGAGAGGAAGAGAGGAGAGTGGAAGGAGGAGAATAGCTGTGTTGTCATTCAAAATGATTCTGTGCTAATATTTGACATGACTCTCGGCTCTTGTTGTTGTTGTTGTTGTTGTTGTAGCTGTGTGGGTGTGGCTGAGGCTGGTGCTGAAATCATTTTTGGCCAAATGGGGTAAACGAGCAGGGGAGGGGGCGGGGGGGCGTTGATGTGCTCAACTGGGAACAGGTTAAGCTGCCATTTGGCATAAGAATTGTGCTACGTTTGACCAGAGCAAACAAACGATGCAGAGGCGCAGCCAAGGGGGCTTGCCTAACGCTGTAAAGCCAGAGCAAAGAAAAGAGAAAATTTATCCACAGAGGCGTAGTCAAAAGAGGAGCTCAGATCAAAGGCTTATCTGACTGCTGAGGAGGGGCAGCTTAAGAGAAGTTTTAATATCCATTAGAGTGAAATCCAGACAAGTGCGACGATTGTCGTAGTCAAAAGCGTAATCAGAGAGACGTAGCTAGAAAGGGACATAGGTAGGTAAGAGCTGGGAGTAAAGACTCATTTGACTATTGGGGCATAGATGAGTAGTTGAATGGGAGACCTCAAGAGGAATATATGTCTGAAAAAAGAGTGAAGCATGCAGAGACGTAATTGAAGGGCGACTGAGTAAGTGAGTGAGTAGATTCATACAAGACATATATTACCTAAGCACAGAGGCGTTGTTCAAATGGAGGTGAAATGCGGCATGTGAAATAATTTAATTGTAGTCCGCATACTAGCTTATTCTCATATATAGATTATATGAGATCTGAATGATATATTACATTGAGGCTATGGTAAAAAAAAAAAATTGGAGGTTTTTTTAGGCATTATCATCTAAAGATTTCTCACTTTGATTTGATATACCCCGGATAGCATTATAAGAGGGGAGTGAAGAGAATGACAGTCTTAGTTTACAGTTAATGTTAGCCTTATCTTAAAGAAGTTGGTCTATAAAATGTCAGTTGATGCTTTTTAAATGACTAAATATGTATATGGCATTTGCTAAGAGAACGAGGAATATCAACTCGCTTATCTTCATGGAAGCTTTGTTTAATTATATGAAAATGATATGATAAGTGATTCATTAACCGAGTCGAAAGAGTCTCCTACGTATCTTGAACAAGTTTTCTTTGACTAGAAATTTCGAGTCTTACGTAGCTCAGTATTATATCTGTCATATCTACATTCATATCTCAGGCAGAAGTCTTTAGTCTAGACTGGGAAACCAATTAGTTTATTCCCGAATGATTTGATTACAAAATGATGAAATTTATTATATGACTATACGAAATTGTATTAAATGACATCGGCACAGAGGCGTGGGCAAGGGGAATTTACATTCAAGAGTTCGCTCATAATGATCAGTATGTGAGCAGTTAGTTGAATATCCACTTTGAGTCAGTGCTTTGATAAAATGACATAATTTCATATCAAATTTCAATTTCAACTCAGTCAAAGTTGAGCAGGGGCGTAGTCAAAAAAGGCAACAATTTCTAGCAGTGGCGTAGCCAAACATAATCTATAATATCTAATCCTCTATCCATCTAATCTATTATATAAATAAATACAATTTTTATGCATTTCATCATTCCACTCCCCTTTTGATCTACGCCCCTTTACGCGATTTTGCAGCCCAGTTTACAGCGCGTGTTTGTCTCTCGGTGTTGTTGTTATTATTCTTGACTTTGCTTTGTTTTTGTTTTTTGATATTCTTTTCTGCTGAGCTTCCTCCACATATTTCTCTGATTTCAGCAACCGGCCCAAACGATGCTCGAGAAAAAATAAACAGAAAAAAACCGGAATGAGACTGTTTTTTTTTTTTTACTTTGGTTTGTGTTTTTTATTCGATTTGGTTATTTTTTGGTGTTTGTATCAGGTTTGCTTTGTTGTGGCTAAAAGCTGAAGAACTTCTTATGGCATATGCGTATGATTTTATAGAGATTTACAGAGTATACTCTAGTATAGGGTATACACTAGAATGAGAGTTTGCATGAGATTTAGCAGGGTATACTCTAGCTAATAATTTGAGGTTTACAGGGTATACTCAAGTTAAGAAGAGAGAGTCAGAGAGACAGAGAGAGATAAGTAAATAACATAAAGCCAATATACCCGTTTGAGCGAGTATACTAGAAAATGGCAGTTAGATAACTAATTCAAATCAAAATAAAATCGAAATGAATATCAAATATACTCACACACACACATACATACTCCCACACACTCATTTGCAATTCTACTTGAGTTTGGCTCCGCACAACACTTGAGAATTGTTGTTGTTTCTATTGTTGCTTGTGCTCAGTTTTTATTCTTTTACAAGTATTTTTTTATGTGGAAATTGATACGAGATTTGAAGGACTTTTTTTTTTGCAATTTTCGGCACTATGAAATAGTTTTTTTCGGTACTTCATGAGCTTGTTTGCTCAGCTGCTTTGTACAGAAATAGCGAAAGACACTTTTAGCAGACAGACAGACGACCAATGCTTGAGCATTGTGCAGGGTTTGCCTGATGGGAGGGGGAGATATGGTAATCGAATACCAATTCAAATGTGGGTTATATAATGGGAAACTATTCTATGATAAGTTGTTGTATAGATAGAGAGAGGGTGTCAGAGGTAGATTGCCAGAAAACGAGAGAGAAGTAGAGAGAAAGAGAAAGAGAGAGTGACTAAGGTGAACTCTGTTATCAGTCAAAAAGTTCCATCTACGTAATTGTGAAATTAAAAATTTGTTGCATCTATTTTGTTTTTGTAGGATTTTTGTTGTTTTCTTTCGATTTTTTTCGTTTTTCTGTTGGCTGCGAATCGAAGCCGCTGCCAAATGAATTTTCGTTTCGTTTCGGAGCGCCGTTGACCGCATTCAGCATTGAACTATTTCAGCGAAAGGTTATCAAAGAAAGCAGCACGAAATAAATATAGATTGGATTTCAAGTTGTTTGCTTTGGCTCAGCTGAAGGCAATTAATACGTATTTCATACGTATTTCATTGATTGATTGTGTAAGATGGACGTCAAACAATTATATACATATATGTGTGTATGTTAAAGCTGGTGTATTTATGTATATTTAAATATATGTAGCTATCTGCCTAAGCAAAGCCTAATCAAACTCTGCAATATATGCAAAGCTCTATATACCCTGAGGAATCCAAAATAGGGTATAAGGTGCAAATGCTTGTAGCATGAAGAATAGAGTTTATATAAAATAGATTGACTGTCTGTCCAAGAGAACTTAAAAAAACGGAAAATAAGATATCTTTATATTCTTGCCTATATAGAAGATCAAGTTTCTGTCGATACCCAATGTCGATAAATATCGATAAGTTGACTTGATCTTTTGATACTTAATTGGAACAGTATCAGAGCCTACGACTTGATGTATTTGATTGGCATTACAGCTCTCATAAAATAGTTAAATTTTCTATCAAATCATTCCTGGATATCTGAACGATCGTGGCCTCAAAAAGGATAATAATATCAGCTTGAGCTTTAAGAGTTTAAGCCAAGCGAGAAGTTAATATCTAATTAGGAAAGTTTGAGGAGTTTAGTGGGGTCAGCTACCACGTGTAAGTGTTTGTCTGTCTATATCTTTAGATTAAGCCAGGTTTCATTCTTATAGCAGCTCTACTTATAGCAGCCCTGCAAGTGCTCGAACGACTGGAGACTCTACTTAACTTTGTTTAAATTATGCGCCTCGCTGACAAAGGAAATATTTTTGCTAGCAGCAGCTGCTGCTGCAACAACAATAAAAACAGTTAGAGCTATGTACGCAGATACTTAGATACGTAGATACTTAGATGCGTATCTTGTAGATACGCGGCTATATGAGTCCATGGCACGAACGCATTCCGGCACGTCCTGTGGCAAACGCAAAAAAGTGGTATTAGGTTATCCTTGCCACACACACACACACACTCCCCCTCTATCACACACACACACGCACACACACTCAGAGTGGAAAAAGGCAAATGGCCTTTCACGGTCGTTGCCGTTGCTTCTGCTGTTTGAACAACTTTTTTTTGCCCAGTTACAGCAGGCAACGAGGTCGGGGTGCCGATGAAAAGGCTTCCTAGCTGCTTTTCCTACTCTCTCTCTATCTCTCTCTCTCTTTGCTCTCTGTCATCTCTCACGCTCTCTTTGCAAGTGGCCCACACATTTTGGGTTAAACTTTGTATGCCCTGTGGGCCACTCGAGCTATAATGGGCTATGCTTAACTAGAAAATGGTTTGTGAAGTTCAGTCAAGCGATGATGCTGACGTGACACGTGAAAGGCACGAGCTAAGCAAGATTAAAGGGTATCATGGGCTGATTAACTATGTATGTTATATATGAAATTCAAATACATTTCGAGTGTGTTTGTGTCAGGTTGGGGAATATACATGAAGTAATACATTTACCTTATTAGAGAGGGTAGAGATATGTAAATTGATGGCACATTCAAAAGAGAAGGTCAATTGAGTTATCTATATCATAGAATACAGGGTATCTTTGAGTCGTGCTATTATGACTTTATATGCCGGACTTTATGAGATGAATTTACTTCTTTCAGGGTATCCTTTAGTCACAACTTCTATGCCGTCTATATCTTACAGGGTATCGTACGGCATTATACAATCAAAGTCGAGCTAGACCAGAGAGATTCTTTGACAGTTTCATAGTTTTTATAGTTTTTGCAATTGTACACGAGTAATTTACAAATGAGAGAGAAATGAACTGATAAAAATGATTATATTTCAATCAACTGTGATTACAGGGTATCTTTAAGTCGTTACAGTAAGCAGCACAATTAAACTCGTTTTCATTGTTGCTGCTGCTGTTGTTGTTGTTGTTGTTGTTTTGGGTGGGTGGTTAAGCTGGCTTTTCATTGCTTTGCGCCTGCTGTTGCCACGCTCGAGCTGACTGTCGAGCAACGAACGTCATGCCCAACCTGAATCTCATCATCATCATCGCCATCATCATCATCATCTTCATTGGTGGGCGTCTGTTTGTTGCTCTTGTTGCTTTTGTTGTTGTTGTTGCATGTTCCTCGCGCTGACGTCGAGGCAAAACTCGAAACGTGCAACCCGCAAAAGGCAAATAAAACTTTATCATTTGGGGAAGCCCTGCGCTTTCATAGACCTGCCTGACTGTATATGCGTGTGTGTGGGTGTATACACTCACCATCTCTCCCTCTCTCTCTCACTCACACATACACTTGTATTTAAACACGCGTTTTTGTTTTTGCTTTGTTTGTTTCTTTTTTTTTCGTTTTCGCCTGCTGCCAACAATTTTCCTCAATTTCTTTTTCTTTTTTCGCTTTATTTTCTTTTTTGTTTTTCTTTTTTTTTTGCATTTCTGTTTTTTGTTTTGCTCAGGTATGAGGTTTTATTTTGGCTTATTGCGGGAGCTGATTTTCTGTGTGAGTTTGTGTGTTTTTTCTTTTTTTGCCACATTCAGCTTGGATGTGTTGACCTTTTTTTGCTTTTTGTTTTTCTTGTAAATTTTCTGGGCGTGGCTGCTGGCAGTTGCTTAAAGACAGGAATTGCGAGAGCGCGCATGCTGCGGAGGCTTCACTGTAGCTGGCTCTGGCTGGCGTAATGAGCACGAATTGCGGGAAATTAAGTTTTAATTTGGTTCATGAGCGGACTCTGAAGTGGGAGTACTTGAGCGAGGCGTATGCACACTTATCGATAATTTATCGATTGCGTATTGATGAGAGCAACATTGAGTTGCATTACCGGATTAAATAATAATGAGTTCAATGATTATTATTATGTGCGAAATTTATTGAGGATTCTCGATAAATTATCGAGTAGTATTCTGATAATAATGGGGAACTGTTTGAGAAGGTTCCATATGCAGTGAGCTATTAATGTCTGCCTAACGATAATATATTGAATATTTGACTAATATTACATGGCTTAAGTTTTACTTGCCTTTTCTTTGACGTATATCAAGGAATTATCGATATGATCTTAATAAGTTCTCTAGCATTTGAGTAATAATATTGTTGCCCTTCGTCGGTTCATCGATTAGCTATCAATGTGCTATCGAATATTTGTCATTTGTTTGTGTTTTGTGCTTGCCACGCCGCGCACTTGGGGGTCTTCGCCTTGGCTAGTGCCCAAGGGTCTATTAGGTCATCCAAAGTCGTGGGACAGCCCTTAAGTCAACCGTTTGCGGGGCGCTCAGTCAAGCTAAGCCACGCCTAGACGCAGTTGCTATTAACCAGTTACCTGTTAACAGTTACAGTTACACTTAAAGGCACTTTCGCAGCTGGCTGAAAAGCAACCCCCAAATCAGGAAAAGGGCCCAAACTATGTACAAAGTGAATCACACACAAATAACTAAAAGCCCCATTCCGCTGGCAAAGCGGAATGCGTTGCCAAAGGAAATGCTCAACAAAGACTCGGCGAATCTGATAGAAAAGGTAACAACAACAGCAACAGTAATGGCAACAGCAACAAATGTAACAAAAACAAAGAGCGGTATATAAGGAATTGCCAAAGAGGCGCAGAGACGCCCGAGCAGAGTCAAGTCGACTTGAGCAAGCAGAGCCGTCGCTCTCGCTCTAACAGCCGCTCTCCCTCGTCCACTTCCACTCGAGCAAAGCATAAATTATCAGCACAATGGGCAACAGTCAAGGCAATGGCAAAGGAAAGGCAACGGGGAGAGGCAAAGGGAAAGGCAAAGACAAGAAGCGCAGAGACACAGGCAACAGGGCAAAGGAATGCCAAATGACAACAACAAAGGCGCAAGCACCAAGGGGGTGGGTTTGCTTTGCATGCGAAGCTAAGCAGTGCGGCAGACAGAGACGGAGTGCGAGCAGAGGCCAAGGCAAAGTGAGGGACGCACAGAGTGAGCAAAAAAGAAAGCATGCCCGGGCCAAAGTCTATTTTAATTTTGACGTAGTTAGTGACACAGAACGTTTGGCCCAAACAAATGGCAACAAATGTGCTCTAGCAGTATGCCAGACTAGCAGATACCCTGTAAAAGTAGATCAATAAAAGTAGATCAATAACTTTTTTGTCTACACCGCGATTTTGCTGGAATTTGCAGAGCTTGTTTATGATAAATCTAGAAATGCATTTATGAAATAGCAAAATGATATCTCTTAAGGAAATTAGTTTCAAAGTGAGGTGTATAGGTGGACTATAACTTTTTACTTTAAGCAAATCTCATATCATATTACTCTTAATACACTTTGTTATATTTACAGGGTGTCTACAGACTTTATCATATTCAAATTATCATTTAATATTACCTTCATGCTTATCTCTTGTCATTATCATAACCATATACTCTATTAATTTCATTCTTATCTCTAATCTATTCAATTGCCACTCTATGCATATCAAGCTGACCTTCTCGCATTTGCTGGCAAAGCAGCAGACAGTCGTAGTCAGTGCTAAAGGCAGCTCAAGTGTCCTATTCGCTTTGAACATGTTGCGCCTGCTGCTGCTTTGGCTAAGTATTTGTATTTGTGTGTGTGTGTGTGTGTGTGTGTATGTGTATCTGTAGCAGTTACACAGATAGCGAGGAAATCGTATCTGTATCTGTGTAGCGCAGACTTGGATGTGTGTGGCGCGTGGGCAGCGAGGCATAAGAATGCCGCCTCATGCCACAAGCGGCAGACAGTGGTCCGTCCGGCTCCACGCTGTGGGGACTCGCAACAAAGTAACACAGAAAATTGTTGCACGTTAACGGTAAGGAGAGTTCAAAGGGTGTATTAGCTATGGCAAGCAATAGGATATTGGATAAGAAATGATAAAATTATATATATATATAAAGATACTTTTTATTGAAATCGTGGCTGAGGAGAAAGAAACGTGGCTTATGATTCTGGGAAAAATAATGTAGAAGTTGTAGATGTCAGTTTCATGAGCAAAAATATTCACTGAGCCCATCAAGTGAATCAAAGGTAAGCAAAAGGAAGTTGTATACCCTAGAAAATAAATGTAGTCACAGATACTGGGGAAATATTGCTAGAAAGTTGTACGTTAGTCTTGAGTTGCTGCTTTAACTAAGAGCTGTCTATATGGAAAGGTTAAGGCAGGGGAGTATATGAAATGTAGGGTATAGGCAATATTATATTAAAGGGTATTTCCACTTCGTCTTGTCCCAATAATGGCAAATCGGAAATTTCTTGTTAATAAGTCTCAAACTGCGGCTCTAACAAGTCTGTGTAACAAGTAACATGGCAACGGCTGCGAGTGCTCGACTGTCTTGTCTGCTCCACAGCAGTTGCCGCCTACCCACACACACACACACACACACACACACACACAGAGGCACATATACGTTAAAGTATCTGCGCATTCGCTTTGAGTATCTACATCAAAAAGTTGACTTGCTCTGTATTTGTATCTATAGCTGGGTCTGTCTCTGTGTATGTGTGTGTGTGTGTGTGAGCGCCAAAAGTTCATGTGGAGCCAGGCAAGGTAGCCAACCACCTAAATCCCCCCTCCCTCCATTACCTCTCACTGTTTATGTGTATATATACATAATTTTGTTGTTTTGTCTCGTTTTCTCCTCACAGCAGCTGCAGCAGCTACGACTCGCGCTAGCTAGGCGCGTGTGTGTGTATGTGTGCGCTTGGGGATTACGTAAGGGAATCCCCAACATTTGCAGCGCAGTCAACAACAGCAGCAACAGCAGCAGCAGCTAAAACGAACGAAGCGAAGCGCTGAACTGCGTCAGAGTCAGTTGCATGTTTTATGCATGAATTGTGCTGCTGCCACGCCTCCGCCGTCCGCTTCCCGCCGCCACGAGCCAGCTGTAGCCCCAGCTAACCGCCACAGCCGCCCTTTAGCAGCTTCAACTCTGTGCGCAGCAAAATAAAATATAAAAAACAGCAGAAGAAGAAGAAAACGCAAATAAAGTATCTTATAGATACTTTTGTGGATGTTGTGGGGCTGGGTGGGGGCTGTGTGTGGGGGCGTGGTGCTGTGTAACAAGTGCGCGCTTGGTTGAGTTTCAAGTAGAAACATTGCTGCAAGCTGCCACGCCCCCCACCGCTGCCCATACGCCCACTGGCAGCAGCAGCAGCAGCAGCGCGACCTCCTGCAGTTTTACAGTTGCTTTTGCTTTTCTTTTTGTTTCACTCGCTCTTACTTCTTCTCCCTCTGTCTCTCTCTCTCCCAGCTTTTCCTTCTTCATTTTTTTTATAGTTTGCAAACTGTAAAATATTTTACTTTGTCGTAGAACTTTTGCCTGCTTGCAAAAGTGGGCGTGGGTGGCGGGTGGGTGGGCGTTGCGAAAGGGTGGGGGCGTGTTCGGTTACTTTTGCATATTGTATTCGTTTTTTTTTGTTCAAGTTTCAGTTTAAAGCGCGGCCAAAAAGTAATCTTTTAGCTGTAATTGAAAATGTCTGTTTCGCACCCTCTCTCTTTCTCTCTCTGTCTCTTGCGCTTTCTCTCTCTCTTTCGCGCGCGCTCTATCAATGTATCTAGCTCGCTCTTGGCTTTTCTATTTCTATTAACATTTGTTGCCTGTGGTGAACTTTTGTTTCAGCCTTTGTCCTTGCGAATACCCTGTAAAAAGGCGTGTCAGACCTAGAGAGTGGTTCGCTTACAACTCAAAGTGAGTTTTATTTTTTTTTATTTTTTCTTGATTTCCCCTTCTGTGCAGATGAAGCTAATACCAATTTTGTTATATACTCAATCACTGATGATTGTATCAATTACGCCGCCGCCGAATCCGACTGATCTGCTTCCTGCGTGAACTATCATCAGACAATCAATCAATCAATCATGCTATAGAAGTCACTTCTGTGGTATACATATATCTCATCTAAATTTCGAATAGCGCTACCTAGCCCTTCTGCTATCTATCGATAAAAGTTTACCTTCTATGTCAATCAATCAATCAAAGTTGATTCAGTCATATATTTGACTGATGCGTGGTATCTGCTAGTCAATATTGACTTCTATTAGCCGGCCATTTGATAGACAAGTAGTTTCACGCATACTAACGCTTGCCTATTTCTACACACCCACACACACTCACACACACACACACGCAGCTGTGGCTCTGTTTATACAACTACGGCCTTGAGCTCAAGTATCAAGTTTTGAAGTTAACGCATGTCAACAGGCGCAATAAAAAAAGGATATTGTGTGAGTGTGTGTGTGTGTGAGCCTCGAATGCTCAATTGTTGTAATGTGCATATACTTATGCCACAGGCTGTGCACATATACACACATACGTATATACGACTATATAGAGCTACTACTACATTTGCCTATTGGGTTAGGTTTTGAGGAATGGAGCTAACTTCCGCTGCTCGCATGTTCAATTGCTAGAAGTGTGCATATACTTATATTAAGGACTGTATGCATATATTTATAGCAGCAGCTGTGCAGGCATAACAGAACCAGTCAAAAGATTTTTGCTGAATTGTGGCACATTATTTGGTCTTTTATGAGTAAACTTTAGCTGCAGACTGTATAGATATTTATTCACATACTTTTGCTATATACTGTGGAGGGTTAATTATGCTTATAGATTTTTGAAGACTATGAAGGAATTGTACCTAATATGGCTATACATTTGCCAGAGACTGTCTATATACTTTCTCTACAAACTGTAGCTTTCTTAACTATATATATATTGTATATATCCCACTTGGAACTAAATAAATTTTCAATACATTTCCAGTTTCTGCTAAATATGCTGGTCGTATATTTTCTTAGTCTATATTCCATTGAATCTATACATTCTTTAAATTTCAATATACATATACTCGATGTTTTACCTATCTATATGCTAATACTTATATTACCGACTGTTGACATAATTCCTCTACAGACTGTAAGGGTTTTCTCGTTAATATTCCAATTGGAAACTGTGAACATTTAGATATATATCTTATTGTTACCGCATACAGTCTAGACCATTCACATACTTCCTGAACAGACTATGAACTTTTTACTCTATATATTCCAATTGGCTCTAATCAAATTAGAATTAAATTAGAGTTTGTACTTACTGCCACGTCCGCTGCCCTTGCGTCGCGCCATTGTCTATCCACTGTCTGTGCGTGTGTGTGTGTATGCCCAGTGTCCAGTGTCCAGTGTCCAGTGTCCCGTGTCCTGAGTGTATCCTTTATGTTGCTTCCGTTTGCCTGTTTGTTTACAAGGCTCTAGTTATGCGCCGACATCGTGTGAGCTGCCTCGGACTCTGCGACTTGATTGATGTGCAATATATATATGTATATATATATGTTAGATAGTGACGCCTGTCACGCCCACTGGGGTGGTGGGGTTGTGTGTGTCCTTGCCACGTTTCTGTTGTCCTTCGTGTCCCTTACAGCCAGGCCAGGACGTCTCAGCGCGAGGCAAAGCAAAGCGCTCGACTTGCTCGCTTTTGTGGCCTGATTCCGTTTGCCTTTATGTATATATATAACTGTATATATATTTGTGTGCTAGTGTAGTAGTGCCATGTGTGTCTGTCTGTCTGTGTGTCTGTGTGTGAGCTATGATGACGTGGCTGTTGCTCGCTTGGCTTTTGGCTGCCCGCAATTCGCAGTCAAAGGCAACATTTTTCCTTTAATACAATTTCCATTTCGTTTCTCTCTCTATCTCTCTTTCTCTCTATATATATAACTGTATAAAATGCTTTTAAATATTTCAAAAAAGTTTTTACTATGCTTGATTTTTGATTTTTCGTTAAACTTTTTTATATATTTTTGTTGTGTTTCTTTTGTGGTCGTTTCATTTGATATGCTTTTTGCGCGTTTTTTGTTGTTTGTGGATTTTAAATTGTGGTCAAATTTAGCCACAAACCACGTGGGATTTGTCTGCTTCTCCAACTTCTCTCTCTTCTTCTTCAGCTTGTTTTGTTTTTTTCTGTTTGTTTGTTTGTTTATTGTCGTAGGCCGCGATTTTCCCGTTTAGCCGCGCGCGTGCAACAAAGACGGCAAGCGTCAAGCATGACGTATGACAAAAACAGGCCAAAAGCAATTGCGTTTGCTTTTTTGCGTTTGTTTTTGTATTTGCTTCGCTTTGCTTTATTCGCTTATGTTTTTTTTTAGGTTTGGGCAACACGTTGCGTATACGCAATGCACAGACTTAACATGCAATTCAACTACTTCAATATATATGCATATATTGATAGTTAAACAAATCTACATGTATTTGTTATCAATTTTCCTGTATGTGTGACACTTTCAATATGGCGCGTATGTGTATGTGTGTGTGTGTTGGTGTGTGATTTCTATTAATATAACTGAAATATATTCGCTGCTGCTGCTCTACGAATTGTGTGTGAAGCGCGCGAATAACGAGAGGCGTGCGTCGACTTCGGCGTTCACGAACAAACAAGACGCGATGTTAATACAAAACTGAGCACTGTTAACACTTAAGTGCTTCGTGCTGCACGGCACAAGCCGAACCAGCGTGCACGAACCCACACACACATAGCGAGCGAGAGAAAGAGAGAGAGAGTGGGAACTTGTATTGAGAGCACGTAAAACCTGCTTGCTGTGCTTGGCCAGCGCTCTCTTCTTCGTGCGCTCACACTCTTTGCCGGTGGCTTTCAATGGCTTTGCGTTTGCTTTCAATTTGTCGTCGTTCGCCTTTGCTTTCAATTGCTTTTGGTTTTTGTTTACCTTTTTTTTGTTGTTGTGCGCGCTGCGCATGTTTTTGCTCTTGAAGTGTTTTTCTGATTGAAATCGTATTTAAGAGCGCGCGCGTCTTGCTTCTAGCTTTCGGATTCTACTCTTTGCTCCCATTGAGTGTGAGCGTACCTGAGTGGATTTTTATTGAATTTGTTTTTTAATTTATTAAGAAACCCAGTCAAATTCTTGCTTACAGTCATTTAGGCGGTTTAAATGTTGCCAAATTCTGATTTATTTTATAAATGTTTATTAAACCATTTTATTTGCTTAAATCAAAATAATCTGCATACTTTTGGGCGGAAAATTTTAATTTATTACTTTAGAGTTTAGAGTTTATTATTAATTTTAAATAATGTTTTTAATTATTGTAAAAATTAATATTTATTTATTTTTCTATCTTTTATGTTTTTTTTTTTTTTTTTTTATTATTTTGTTGTTTGACTAGAATTTGTTTTGGTAAATAAAAAAAAAAATTAATTACGATATATTTTTTTTAATTCCTGAATTTCTGCAGTTTTTGTTCCTGAATAATACTTCGGAACGCAGTTATAAAAGCAGACCAAGAACATATTATAGTATAGTTAAAGTAATAAATAGAAAGGTTTGACAAATGTGTTTTTTGCTTTTGTCGTTTATTCTTCTTCTTTTGTCTTGATACTTCATCAAAGGCAATTGAGTTAATACTTTTTTCTGTCGAGGGTTATTCGAAGATGAATTATTTTTTCTTGAGTGGGCGTTCAGAGTGTCGCAAAGCCCACACAAAAAAGGCGTGGCAAGTGCAACATTAGGCATTAAATACAGAACAGAGAATACCCCTACTTGGCTTAGCACTGCTCTTCCCTTTTACTTAATCACTTACACTGCTTTCTCTCTCGCTCTCTCTCCCTCTAAATATATACATATATATATATTACTACACTTCCTCTGTCCCACCTCTTTCCGCCTGCTCTTCTTCTTCCGAGCTCTTTGTAAACGCAACGGCATCAATGAATCTTGCATCAGCTGTTTTTTGTTTACGTCTAAAGACGCAGGCGCCATTTTGCCGGCCCTTTCCAATGTTCCAGCCGTTCGAATTTCGCATTGGAAAAGTAGGGGAAATTCGGTTTCGAACATGCCCAAGTTTGGCGCCAAATATCGCCGTTGAGTGAATGTGCCACGCAGTCGTGCGACAAAAGCGCAACCGAAAGGAACACGCCGAATCGAGCGCGGATCGAAAGTTGGAGCGAAAAATATTTGAAAAGAGGCTCTTGAAAGAGATTTAAAAATAAAATAAATAAATAAACGAAAATAGTAAATAAATAAGATATATACTACTAAATTTAATATGTAAAACAAATAAAAATATTAATGAATAAACGGAAAATAATTCATAAAAAACATTTACTCTTAAATAGATTATTTAGAAAATAATACAAAAATTCAAATTCAGTGCGTGCAAAAATTCTAATGGAATTTATTAAAACTTTACAATGTGATTATGTATCTTTAAATGTATTTATAAATTAATAATTTAATAAATAAATTAATACAGTTATGTGTTGCTTAATAGGAATACAAAATAAATACAAATATAAAAATAAATAAATGAAAACCTCACAAAAGTTTACATAAATTCGCATTTAAAGTATAATAATAATAATAATTAAAGACAGTGCAAAAGGGTTTTACAACATATGAAAAACTATTGCTAAAAAAAAAAAAAAAAGTAAAAAAATACATAAATTAAAATTGAGCCCTAAATTGGAGATTACAAATGTGTCCCAAAACATTAAGCATTAAAATAAATTATAATTTATAATTTATGCAAAGAAACATTTATGAATTTCCCTAAAGTTGCATTCGCATTAAAAATGAAATAAAATCGCCATAAAAATGTAAATATCACATTCTTTCTCTCTCGCTCTCTCTCTCTCTCTCTCTCTCATTCTGTCTTCTTTTAATATCAGATTTTAATGCCACTTTATACTCGCTCATGCAGTGAAAATGGGGATATTAGTTGCATATAATGCGCGTCTATCTAAAGAGAAGGTGAAGTTAGTTTTATCTATGGATCTAGGTGCAGAATCTTCATATAAACTGTGAAAACTACGCCCACAAGAGGCGTGACAAAAAGCGCGTTGATTTCATAAGAAATTGAACTCTGCTTAAGATCTGTGTAGCTGGAAGGAGTATTCAGCAGTTGTTCATGCCCGACTTGTTTTTATTATTCTTCGACTTAAAACTGAAATAAATGAAATTTTTATTGCCTTCAATCTGAGCATAAACTTTGAATTTTTATTTAAAAATTTAAATTTCTGAAATGACTATATATATGTAAAAAGTTTACAGTTCAAGCTGCATTCGATGAATTTTAATTTCTGTTTTCAATGGAAAGTAAATCAATATATGCAACATAATATTTTTAAACCCCAAAAGGGAAAAACAGCTCAGACTTTATATTTGTGAAGCTTGCCAATATTTAAAATTGATGGGAAATCCTTGCCACGAGCGAAAATTTGATTTGTTCATTAGAGAGGGAGACAAATGCAATTTTAATTTGATTGCCGACCACGAATTGCAAACGGGTGTATTGGTTGTGCGTAGGCAGGGTGAATAGGGCATAGTGGCGGAGTACAGGGTATACAGGGTATATAGGGTATATAGGGCATACAATGTATATAGGGTATACAGGTTATTTTTGTCTTTTATCCCAATCTCAATTTACATTAGAGGGAGATACCCTGATACCCTTTTACTTATGTGATTTATAGCTTATCGTTATTTGCTTACGATTCTTAAGATTCTGAGCGGATTTTAGATTGAATTCTTCTTTTCTCTCTATTTCGTTTGCTAAACAGGGTACGTTGTAGTCGCTCATTGGCCCACTCGTAAGTGTTTTAGGCTTCTTTAGTTGCTAAGCAAGTCGATTTGGGATCTTTGCATTTGCTCCTTTCCCATTTTCTCTCTCTCTCTGTATCCCCTCTACAGTACTGGGTATCTTTTAGTCGTTCTCTTTATTACTCGTCTGTCATTTTTATGCTTTGCTTATTAATTAAACAAGCCAGCTGTGAATCTGTCTGCTTTTGCCATTTCACATTTGTCCTGTCTCTCCTTTTACCCCTTTTACATTTTCGCCTTTCTGCTTTTCGCCTTTTTCCTTTAATTGAACTGAAATATTTTCATTTTAATTACATATTTGTTGTTGCTTTGCTACTAATTTGATCGACACATGTCTCTGCGTCGCTTTGTTGTTTACTGTTTATTTAACGAGTCCAATTTGCGCTCTCACTTAATTATTCTAATTCAACAATTTTGCTGGGAATTGAATTGTTTAATGGCCCGGGCTGATGTTGCTTTGCCTCTTTCAATTTTTAATTGCAGGCGGACATGATAAATGGACAGCAACAAAAGCCAATATACCCCATTGCCATTGCCGTAACAGCTCCCATTGCCTCTTCAGCGCCTCCAGCCCTTGCCCTCTCTTGCCCGCTCTTTTGCTCATTGGCTCTAGCTGTAAATTAAACGCCAAAGTCAATACTTAATTGCCTTTGTTGGCCATAAACATTATTGTTTATACTGCGCGCGAGTGTGGGCACATATAAACAAATATTGCGCAAGAGGAAGACACCCAAACTGACAGAGACAAAGAGAGAGAGAGAGAGAGAGAGAGAGACAGAGACAGAGAGGAATAGAGAGAAAGAAGCGACGAGTCTCATTCACAGAAATTTCAATTGGAGCAAAACAGCAAAGCAGAAAATATATAGCAAAAATTGAAATAAATATCCATAGGTGAGTACAGTACCTGTCGGTTTTATTCAACAATGTGTACACACACATACACACACACACAACATACTTAAACATTGTTAAACTGACGTATACCTAACGCAAACCAAAGTGTTGCGCATACGCAACGTTAACCTTGCATTATATTGATGTGTGCTACAGACAGCACATGCAGAGAGAGAGAGAGAGAGACAATACATATAGTCTACACGCACACACACACATACACACATGTGAATAAAAGCTGAGCATGCCCGACTATACCCTGCAAGCTGAGCAATGCTCGATCTGTCAATCAAGCTAGAGTTCTTCTTATTTATCTGCAGAAAAGACAAATGGATACACACATATATACACACATACACGCACACATATATACATGCTGACAAGCTTACACACACACACAATCACACAGCTCACTAAAACTCTGCTAACATGGCGTATGCTTAACAAGCAACAAAATATTGCTCATACGCCACGTTGCCTTGCATAATATTGCCAACCACACACACAAAGACACGCCCAGGGGCAGAACATGCACACACGCATACATGTTAACATGCTAACAATATGTTAGACTGTTTTGGGTCAGGATTGCACGACTAATAGATACCCTAAAAGCCCTAGTAGCGCTGCGCTGTCAGTCAAGTTAAACTGTTTTTGTTTCTTGACAAGCCTTCACATCGACTCACACACACACACACACATTGCTAAGCATTCGTTTACTTCCGTACAAAGGAATAACTTGATTGCCAGATAGACGTGCAGAAGTTCAGGGCATAAATATGACAGTCAAAAGATGCGTAAATTAAGTTATAGCTGCGCGTGGATATTCAGCCGGCGTCTTTATCTGCGATGTTGATGGGCGCCACGATGAAAGAATTTGTGCTGCTCTCATTCATTCCCTCAGCATTAGGGCTGGCCTCAGATGAGTGCGTCTTGAGACTGACACATAAATTCGCTTAAAACTAAAGCCTAAAAGCCGATGATGCACAGCGAACAAAATGGAATCAATTGACCAAAATATTTGATTGAATCTGATAGGAAATACATTCAAGAGAAATTGAATAGTCGACAGCTCGGATAGGGCTGAGAATGACATTAGACTGCTACTGAGTGATCTTTTTCCTGTGTTGAAGTCGAGCAACAAAACATTTGAATTGAAGCTGTCAAAGATGAAAGACTCTTAAAAGATATATAGGAATATGATTAGTAAATTTCAACAGCTTAGCTCAAGTAGTTCTCGAGATATGCACGTTTAGAAACAGGAACTGACAGTCAGATAGATAGATTTAGTTGCTTAAACTAGTCAACTAAATACATATAGCAAATCAGGTTCGCCTCGCTCCAACCAATATGCTCCATATGCCCTCAAGTTGTCATCTAATTTCACCAACCAGTATATAATAATATTGCGCATACGCACCGTTCGCCTCGTTTAATATTGAAGAGCTCCGACGTAGTTTGGATTTTCCATATTGTTTTCTGTTTATTAACGTCCGATTTGCTGGTTGTAATCGAAATATTATACATAACATTCGGGGTCCTTTTAACGGTGTGTTGGATACATTTTGATCATGTTTCGAGCATCCATTGATTTATGAATTCCGATGAATTATGTGCGCCTACCTACGCACTCAGCCGGGCAGGACGCCGGGACAGGTGTGGTTAATGCGCGTCCCGCCATTAAAGGTCAGGCTGAGATAGCAATTGAGCACATGCCATAAGCAGCTGGAAAACCCATCAACCGAAGTGGGTGGCGGGAGCGACGGGAAAGGGGAAATGTGCAAAAGCGGAAGAAACGGAATTTGAGAGGTGCCTAGAAACCAGTCGAAAGCCTTTAAGCTATTGTTAAAGCACTTTTATTTTTTCGGTTAAGCTGTTGCAAAGAAATTGAGGGCGCTATGTGGAAGAGCGGAGCGGAGAGAGGAGAGAGGGATTACTGAGTGGTTATGCATAGATAAGCTGGGAGATGGCTGGGAAATGTGGTCTATGGCACGTGCTGAAATGGGAGTATTGGATTGTTAAGTAAATAATCTAGATGATGGGGTATATAGACTAATATTGTGGGGTATTGTGAGAGACTATGAGAGGGGTGGATCGGAGATGGGATATGTGGAATATGGAAGACCATAAGCTAGAGATTTAGATAACTAAGTTTAGAGATTTGGATTACTATTGAAGGCTACATCTAGGAAATTATGAAAATTTATTATATTACATAAGAGTCATTATGCGGCAGTAGATGGAAAATATGTTAGTTAACTAAAGCCAACTTATTGATTCGTCCTGAGTTCGGCATCGGAGAGAGATATTTCCAAGAGTCAAGTTAACACTTAGGCAAAATCCACAACAAGGAACCAATCAAATGTATTGAGAACAGATAATTTTGTGTGTACGAAAATGAGCTCAAGGTTATTCCCAACAGAGCTCAAACCATTCTGCTGAAGCAGCAACAAGTTGGACCTGAGCGAGCGGTCAGTTCTCGAGCAGCTGCATCGTGTCTATTCGGGTGACTGCATATTTTCCAGCAGAGCAAGCTGAAAAGTCTTTAAGGGACAAGGTTTACTTGAGCGAAAGTACAAACGAGAATTTGAGCAATCGATTGGTCGACAGTTTGGAATTTAATTTCAGGATGCGCTGAGTAAAGATGAGAGCCATGCGATGGGAGGAAAGGGACAAACTCTGAATTCAAAGCTAAAAAATGCCTCAGTCTCTCGTTGCTGAATAAATGCCATTGTCCCTAAGTGGGACAGAATACACCAAGCCACATTCCCACAGACAAACAATGACAACTATAAAAGAAAAAAAATATCAATGTTCAGCTGAGTTTTATATGATATACTTAATATGTTTCGAATTATATTCTTATGTAATTGATGAAGCTGAAACTAGTTGAGAATTCTAGGAAGCCGAGAGAGAGAGGAGAAAATGAAACCAATTACCAAGTGCAATATTTGATTTTTTTCGAGTGAATTATGAATAAGTAAAACTGGCAGTCTTATGGACTCTCCACTCTCTCCACTCTCCACTCTCTCTCTCTCCACTCTCTCTCCACTCTCGATTTATGTCCCACTGAATGAACACATGCACAAGCCTCGTATCAGATCCAGGCAAGAGTTACACTAAGCCGAAAATATTTCTGTTTGCAGTTCAGTCGGTCAAATTGGATATTCGTGTGTGCAATTCCAATCAGAAACAGTGAAATGCCTCTTGTTTACGGCTAGCAGCCTAGAAACTATTTGTTGAGCTTTCTTGTATTTGTGTGTGTGAGTGCGCTCGTGCGATATGTATATAGCCGGAAGCACTGTATCCGGTCAGATGGGAAACAAGGAAAACCACAAAAGGCAATGGAGGAAACTGGATTCAGTTTGGCTTTAAGTCTTTACATGAAGTGTGTGATAAGTGTGTGTGTGCGTGTGTGTGTTTGCTTACTAACTTGTCCAGCCAGGACATCAAAGAGAGTAAATGACAAACGAAAATAGATCTAAATCAGAAATTGGAAACTTTTCACTGAGAATAACCAAAATACCTAATGCAATCTAAGAGCTCTGTAAATATATGCCAGAGACAGTGGGGGGTGGGGCGAGAGGGCGGCGCATGACACTCAGCTGGACATTTTTTAATATATGCCAAAGCAAGAGGACGTCGCTTTATTAAAAAATACAACGACAACAACAACAACAAAAGCGGAAATAGTAATGAAGCAGAGAAACTCGTAAAATACACAGAGATAAAAAGCGAGAAAGAATTGAGCAGCTGCGCGCTGCATGGACTTGGCCTCACTTCATTATGGCAAATTACTATGGCGAATCTTTATTAAATATATATGTAAATATATATGTACGTATTTGTTAGCCACTCCGTACTTAGCCTGACCTGCCCACCATTTAGGCCACGCCCCCTGTCCGCACTTAGCCTTATTTATGTGCGTTTACTGTTGCTGGACATGAGCCGCAATTTATTTGGATTGTATGTCAGCTAATTAGCTGTCGGAGCCATCCCTCATTTAACCTGATTGGCAAGCGAGCACACGCACAGACAGAGAGAGAGAGAGAGAGAGGGGGGATAGAGAGAGAGAGAGAGAGAGAGAGAGAGAGAGAGGGGAGAGAGGACACATTTAGGCCTGTGCTGGATAATTGACAAAAATTCTAATTACCTGTTTATATTTGTATATATGTACATACATATATAAATATACTTCCAAATTTTGGCTAGAGAGTAATACCTATGTTTATACATATACATAGAACTCGTTCGAGCGCAACTGCAAATTTGTGAAAGAGTGCAGTTGATATTTAATACTCTGCCTCTGCTATGAACATGAGAATACAGGGTATATTAGTTTATCTGAAACTCTATGAGGAACCCTTAATTCTAGATTACTAGCATGAGCTGAGACTATATAGCCATACAGCCCTAGCATATTATGCAGCAAAAGGAGCGGATAATCTGCTTAGGGTGAGCATATCTGCTCCTCGTTCAATCTCGACTGCAGCTACTCTACTTGATTATTCAGATTTGAAATAAACTGTTATAATCAAAAACTTAATTTTGTGTAATTTCAATTAGTGAGAGGGTATTTCGACAGTCGAGCAGAATTTTCACTGGTAGTTTGATGTTAAATGTTAATAGCATTATGAATCACGTTTTATTTATGTCTAAATTTCACAGAGCTCGAATTTCCAATTTATTAGAGAACGTCTTATCCGATTACGTCAATCGATGCGTGTAATGCGATGTGGCATGAAAGTGGGCGGAAAAAGATGTGGAGACGGGGGCTGTAAGTGAATGCAGAGGCGAAAGGGAAGCAGCAAAAAAGGATTGTGAATCGTAAAAAGAGAGATAACTAGATTCCTTTGGTTTAATTAGGCAAATTTTGTGGGCATTTAATCTTCTGGACTTTGGTCGCTTCGAATGCTTTGCGTTTCGTCTATGAATGTTTTTTATGCTTGTCACTAGAGAATGGCAACAATAAAGATGACACAGACCTCTCTCTCTCTCTTTCTCTCTTTCTCTGGCACACACACTCTCTGGAATTTTTTTCATTATTAATTTTAATTAAAAAGCCGCCGACTTCAGCTTGGTTCAACGAAATTTTATTTTGTGGCCCAACGTGTTGATGCTTAACAACAGGCAACAACCAGCATTGGCAATGCGAGAAACAGACATAAACAGACAAACAAACAAATAATAAAAGAACATTTTCCACAAGTCGCCAGCAGATGTCTTCAAGTACACTTGGCGAAACCAGCGTGAAGTTGAAGCATTCAGTAGAAGTTTGCTTCAAACTCAAATTGCTAAAGTTGTTAATGAAGTTGATTTTAGTTTTTTGATGGTGTATCCGAATACAGATTCGGGTTCCCCTTTCGCTTTTACTTGATTCAGAGAACTCACTGCAATATTTAATGGGGAGCTGTTGGGATAGAAAGCGGTTCATCAATGTAAAATTTTGTCTCTTTATCATAGTAACTTTTGAAGTTTGCTTAAGCTGGAAGAAACTATCTACATTTATCTGCTTAGAGAGAGAGGAAGAGTGAGAGTGAGAGAGAGAGAGAGAGAGTGAGTATATAAACTTCATTGAAATTGAAATAGCACTTATCTTACATACATTATTCTCAAATAGAATGGCTTAAAATACTTTGAAGTGTAATACAAATTATGAAATGCACATGTCCTGCTTCTGCATTAAGCCTAAATGATGCTTCAATTAAGGAAATAATTGCTTGTGCGAGGGTTGCCTTTTACTTTGTGAAAACATGGTAAACAAAAAATTATAATGAAAATGGCTTCACTGCTTTTGCACATATTTCTTGTGAAAGTCAATCTACTTCAATTTTCCAAATTACATTTTCCACTCAGCTGTGAATACCTCTAAAAAGAAAGGGTATTTCAAGGGCTTCAGCTCCTGCTGCAGACGTTGAATTCGCAGTTTTATTTCGGTTGCACAAATGTATAACTGAATGCCAAAGCAGAGCTCCAGCATAAAAAATCCTTTCGACTGCTCGCCTTTGCCTGAGGGGAAAAGGCATCAATAGACTTTGGATTTACCTAGATTATCATAATTTCATAAAACTCTTTTAGATTATGAATGGCATAGGAGAATAGAACTGTCAGTTAATAGTAATGAATAATGAAAATCAAATTAAGACGAAGTATTTTTGAACTTCATATGGGTTTCAGCAGAGTTGTAGAGGATATAAGAATATGTTAATGTTAATATATATACTTACTTCATTGTTGCTACAAATTTATGTTAAACTATTTTAAATACTTTTCCTACACAGACCAAACTCAATTTTGCACTTTCGCAAATGCGTCGAGAGTAAATTGAAAAAGTTGCGCATTTTTATGCATGGTTTGGCTTTATGTTTAACTTTTATGCCAAAAATGTTGGATGTAAAATGTAAAAGTAAAAATAATGTTCCCAAAATATTTTGTACATAAAGGTATGAGATTTCAATCACTTGATTTTGCATGCCTCGCCGAACTTCTGATTTTAATTTGCGTTTAAATCTGTGTCTGATTGAACGCTGAAATTGATTTAAATTATTTATTTCATATATGCATTCAATTATTTTTACCTACAACTAATAATTTCGTACTGCTTTTACTTAGTCTTCAAACAAAACCAATTTTGATAGAGGCTCAGTTTTATATCATAATGAATGCAGCATTTAAAAATATAGCAAAGTAAAAATATAGCAAAATAAAAATACTTTACAGAGATCTCTAGTGAAAAAATACGCAAACAGTTTCCCTAGGCCCAACAATGGGGAAATTTTTGTGCTAAATATATGAATACATGAAAATTTAAATTTTCATTCAATTATCAGAATTTTCTACTTTGCTAACTCTGTTAAATCTCAAAGGACTCGCATGAAACCTGCATTTGTATGCATGATTTGATGTTCATTTTTATTCTATGCCTAAAACTGAATAATTCATTTTTTATATTTGCGAAATTATGCGAAAAGTGAATTTTCTATATTTGAATATGAGCAAAGGCATGCAATGGATCAGACAAGTCACAGAGGAAGCACTCACTTGTCTCTTAGTGTATTCCTTTCCACCCCCACACACACACAGGAGCATCTATGCATATATGTGTGAATTTGTTGCCCCTTTGAGTTATGTGCTTTATGCTTTTTGGCTGTCTGAGTTTATGGCCATTGGTTCGCCACTTGGCCATGTTTCACTTAGTGGCAGCGCAAAGCTTTTCGGTTGTTCTTTTTCTGCTTTCGACTCTTCAATAAATAACAGACAATTCCTTTCAGCCCAGCCAAATGTCTGCTGCCTGCCTACCGGCCTTCTGGAAACGTGAGTTTATGTAAATGCTCTCAGATTTTCCGTTGTCGGCCCCACTGGCCACTCGAATAAAAGAAAAATAATAAAACCAGTGTAAACAAAAAGTGAAAGTGATATAGTTGAGAGTCGCTTGATTAGAACATTGCTGAAGGTAGAAGAAATATTCTGAAAGGAAACGGGCGAGATGCTGTCTGAAATGTAGAGAATTCCACGAATGCAATATATATTTATTTCAATTTGCTTAGCAAAGTAAATTCATTCATTCAACTTTGTGCGAGTTGAATGTGAAATTGGACAACAGTCGAGCAGGCATACAAATACCGGGGGACTCTATAAATAGTAAGTGAGCAGTGGAATCATATATAAAATATTCTACTCTCTTGGTTCTAAAAGAAATATTGAGTAGAATCGAAAATACAAACTGAAGATCAATTCGAAATTCTATTCAACTCTTCATATAAATAATTTTTGTTTACAGTTAAATCTTCTTCAGCTTTTCTTCTGCAACATGCATCGATATATATCGGTGTACTATAGATATGCTTCATTTGATATTTCATTTCTGACTTCATTGTCTTTAAAACTACCTTTTGTTATTTTTAAATCAATAACAACTTTGTAGAAAGCTCTGTTATATTTGTTTTAAAATCGTTGCTTTCAAACCGATATTTATCGATTTAATCAGATTACAAATATGTGAGTTGCCTTTGACTAAACTTTCGCCTCATTATCTTCTAATTCAGCATTCAATTCATGTTATGCCATTTCCATGCTAGCTTCGAGTGCGCAAGGCGAGTACCAATATTTATCGACATGAAACCTAATAATATATTTATGAAGATATATCAAGCTTTTGTTTTTCTAACCTAAGACCGGTGTTTGGACAAAGCCTCACAATTCCAATTTCTTCGTTTTCCCCACCTCAGCAGTGAATATACAATTGTTTACCAGATTGCAACTCTGGAATTTCAATTAATTCTTGCATTGGAGTATTCGGGCTTCCCTTATTACTTTCTGTCTCTAAATTCGAGCTGTCAATTGAATTTCGGGCACTTTGTGGCTCGAGCTATGCCTTTTTAGCTTTGTATCTGGCAATTCATTGGCTGACTACGCAACGTCCATTAATGTTGAGTGCCTGAGCCTAATGTTGAGTTGTAATAAATTTGGCATTAGGCCCACTAAATAATTAAATGAGCTTCCATTACGTTCCATTGGTGATAAAGGTGTGCTTGCGCTTGTATATATCCATTTATGTATGTATATATGCGGCTATCTGTGCAAAGGTATTTGTATTCGCATTTCATTTGGTTTTCAACGAGCTTTCAGCATTTTTTCCTTTCGCTGAAAATCTGTTTTACTCTTAATTTGCGCGGTGGGCGTAAGGTAAGCGTTCACTTCATTTAATCTTTGACCCAAATTTTCCCGAGAAATTTCGGAATTGTTTATTAAGTTCTGCGAAAATGAGTTAAGTTCCATAAACAATTATATTTAAATACTTTCATTACGTGTTGCTTGGAATCTTAATGTGTTAACAACTTCATATGAAACTTGAGCTTAAGGTATATCAGATCAATCATAATATTAAGTTTGTCTGTTAGTCAAACAGCTAATGAAGGAATATACTCAATGAGCCACCCAGCAAATGATGTATAAATTGAATCAATATTTGGAGTGCACTTTTCAATCATTCAGTTAGCCTGATTCCCCAGTCATACCTCAGACTTTTATATAAAATGATGTTCTCTTGAGCCCCATTTAGAGTGCGTTCAACTGAAGTAAAAGCTCTCATATATTTATATCAATGCAAAGTCTAAAGTCTGCTCGAACGGGCATTAGACGGCAATCAAATGACTTGACAAAACTGAATTTAAAGTCAGTTCCAAGTGCTCGGCCAAGAGGATGCCATTAGTGTTTGAGATCGTCATTAGTCAAGCGAGAAGAGAAATGGACTTGTGTCACGCGTAAAGCCACTTGATTGGCCTCCATTTTGCGGCGGGCGTGGGTCAAGGACGCTGTCTCACGAATGCGTTTCATGACAAACAACAGAATAAAAGCCTCAAATTACGCATACGCCGCGTGATACGCAGACCCTCATCAATTTTCAACTGTCAATGCTCATTAACACATTTGACAAAAAGAGAGAGTGTGACACTGAGAAAGAGAGGGCGAGAGACAGAGCTAGAGTGTATGAAAAATAGTGCTTACTATTTGGCGCAACCCTTGAGGCCTCCGAGTTTTATTAGGTGAGCCTAACATGTGTCCAAAATCATTTATGAGCTGGCGCCTAGAATACGTGTTTCACTTCACATAAATTGCGAACGTGACCAAAATTTCCGAATTTACTTTCTGTTTTAAGGCGCTTTAAATGTCGTCGTAAACTAAGTAAAACATATGTAGCGGGCAACGCCTGACTAGCAGATACCCTGATCAGGTGTTACTAATAGTACGAGAGATAATGCTATATCAGGTCAAGTTCATATTCATATCTCCTACTCTTATAATCCTATTTTCATATAAGTACTTAAAGGAATACATATATTAATTATACATTTTTAACTTATACTCGATACTTATACCGTTATAATTCCATAAGCAATAGAACTAAGCCAAATTTTAATTTATCTTATGCTCTTTGATATACCCGTCTATTATTCCATATGCTCTTCTAATAACCTACTCTTATATTTTTATACTCTTAAACTTGAATATTCTGATACTCATACTCTTGTTAATTTATCTTATGCTGTTTTATATGCTCTTCTACTGCTCTAATCTTTTGCTCTTCTAATTTTTACACATTCACTCTTATACTCCGGTACTCATACTCTTACACTTCTATATTCGTATGCTTAGTCGCACTACTATTTACATAAACACAGCTGTGCATACACACATAAATCAACAGATATTAATTCACAACTAGTATACCCTATTTGACCCATTCGCAGTGGGTATCATAGGGCACTAATATATGTACACATAAAAGCATATAAACATTTCTGCCTAGTCCAGCATTTATTTGCTCAAGTCACAAGTTAAATGGGCGCGCTTTAAGGATCAGCGGCAAATCAAATTGATATACGACTGTGGGGCACGTGCTCCGGGAAGGAAAATAAAAATGAAGTAAAAAGTCCACTCTAATTGTAGCGCAAGCTGGGACCTGCTAGCTGTGACCTGTGCGAGCAGCAGCCGGGAGCAAGTTTCAATGAAGATAAATTGTGGCTAAAGAAATTTGCCTAAACGACGCCGAGCGCCCGGCGAGGCAACAATAAATGGCTGCAAAGGCTCAGTAAACAGCGATTTACAATTAAATTGAATCGAATGGAATTTCGAGCTATGCTTCAAATCCTTTGAACTACGAAATGTAATTGATTTGGCACTGCGACTTACATAGGGTCCCCCTTCTAATTATATTGCAAGCATGCTAAGCTCTCATATAGAGAGTGCAAAGCCAATGCTTGGGGACACAGCACAGCACAGCACAGCAGAGCACAGCAAATCCCAGTTCACTTAGCCTTGGCTTCTTCCACAGTTTGATTAAGCCAAGACTTACCAGGGAATAGTAGAGCACAAAGAAAATGGGGGGATGGAGCCGAAGCAGGCTTATGCGCTTAACTGCAACAGGTTATTCGCTTCTCCAGCCATTCAGCAGTAATTTTTCCCTTCAAGCATTCAAGATATTCTTCAGAAAATAATTGAGCTCCACAAGTTAAAGTGCTATGATTTAAATAAGCGAACTACTTTAGGATTAACGGACTCTGTCTTTACGGTTTGTTTTGGCTTTTCATGTAATGTATTTTGTATTAATTTCTTAGTTTGTTATACCATATCATATTATATATTCTTGTATAGGGTATCTGTAAGTATAGTAGTCCGTCAAATGCATTCAAAGTTCTTTCCATATAAGTGCTATGTAAACCATCTTTGAGTACTTCCAGTCCAGAAAGCAAACTGTGAGTTTTCAACGGTATCTGTTCTTTCGCCGCAATTGACTTTTCGACATAGAAACCTACGTCATACGGGCATGTTTTTTAAAGAGGGTATCTGGCTAGTCTATACATGAATTTAAATCGAATTGTCTGTTCAGTTGCTGACTTTGCGTTCTCATTTATTATTGTGGAAATGTCATTATAGATATGCGGCGGGAGCAGCTGTTGGGACTTGACTGTTGCTGCTAGCCAGGGACAACAGCAGCAACGACAGCAGCAACAACAGCAACAATAGTACCAGGAACAACAATAGCAATGCGTGTAACAACACCTGCAATGTTGTCCTGGTAATTCCGCAGCTTATGGCATCCATTAAATACAACCTCCGTCTATTTGTCTATTCGCAACAATTTGCTGAGCTGGACAGCTTTTCATGCTTTTTGCTTTTTGCTTTATGCTGTCATTGTTGTTGTTGCTCGTCTTTTCCCTCTTACAGTTGTTGTAGTTAGCCTTACCTGTAAAAAAACAAAAAACAGGCACGTGTCTGGAATTTAGGCGCGCTGCCATACTTTAGCCTAGCGCTGGCACTGGAGAGACGCGCATTAAATTAAATGTTTTTTAAATCAAAATTGTTGAGACAACCCCCGTCTGGCAATTAACCGAAGCACGTTTTCCGTATTTAGATTGTATACATATAATATTTGTGCTATTTGAGTGGATACTAAACCAATATTAGCTCGAGTTCCCAGAAATGGAGATTTTCCACCATAAAATGTTGTTAAACATGAGAAAGCCTTGCATTGATTTCAAAGATATTGTGAGATATTGATGTAGCCTGTTTGAACTATGTGAGATATTTCATAGGAAACTGCGATGGATTGGCTTAAAGTATATATATTCTTGGTCGATATAACGAGCTTAGTCTATCTAGCTATCTCCTAGTATCTAGTATCTCCTAGTTGATGTCTTCTAGTCGGGCACTCGTCAATAATAATTATTTTTAGCTAGTTCATTTGATCTAGATTATTTGCTAATTACCTAAAGTGGCTCACTGCCTACAAAAGTTCTTCCAAATCAGATTTCTGTACTAAACTTATTATTCAATTCGTTTCCATGTCGTATTTATATATACATAAAGTACGTCACATACTTTCCAGAGTTTTCCCACATTCTCAAAAATCACTATAAAAACTACCAATTATAGTTTTTGGCCCATGTCTGCCTCTCAGATATTTTAACAGAACTTAGATTTCAGTAAATTTTTTAATATTTCATTTATTCAAGACTTACATATGCATTCAAAACACCTCATTAACTCTCAACTATTTGCTAGGGTATATGTAATAGCACTCAAAATATTAACTAGCTGCAAACATGTAGGAATCCCCATTTCATGTTTGTTTTCACTTGTTTACTTTTATGACCTTTGGGTCTTTGGCTAAAGCTTAGCTAAAAGAGCCATGGACATTTGCTAATGCTCGTTCAGTAAAGGAAAGGAGGGTATATTGGTTTGGTGTTGTTAGACATTTGAGATATATAGAAAATGGTAGATGAATAATAATAGAAAAAGGAGATAATAAATATGTGAAAGTGTAAAAAAAAAAAGTCAAGATGGAAGAGAAGTCGATACCCAAGTCAATTCGAGTGCTGAACGGGTATTATGCAGTCTGCTATGTCCAGCTACATCTGTTATTCTATATGTTTGACAGCTCGACAGTCAAATATGCGTTTGCGTTATATTTGGCTTTCGTAGAACGGAACAAATATTTGGCGTGCTTTTAATTATGTTTGGAGCTACAGCAATTCTGATTGTCATCCGTTGCCAGCAGGAGATTCCAATCTCGTTTACATATAACTCCGCAAACTCTGTGAAAATGTTTCGTTGCTTTGTTTCCGCCACTCACTCTCCCCTTCTCCCTTCTTCCGCCTCCCACTTTTTCCCTTTCTAATATGATTTGGCATTGTTATTGACAATTATTTGTGTGGTTTTCCTTTTGTACCTTGGCTGGCTTTGTGGCACGGAGTGGGGGCGTTGCCAATTGACAGCGATTAATATACGTCACAGCTGTGGGCAGCCATTTGCCTTGAGCCCGAGTTGAATTCGATTAATTTTCCTCTGATTCCGTATTGTACATAAAGCAGGGCACATTCTTTGCACAGGGCTTTGACGTGTCTAAATTAATCAAAATTTGTGTTAGTTTCCGTGTGACATTTCGCACTTTCATCTCGTTTTCTATTTGATGAGGGTCCTGACACTCCCTGAAAACTTTTAACAAGCCAACGGCTATTCGATGAACTTTTCAGACTGAGGCATACTCCAGTCTGCCTCTCGCTTTGCTCACGTCTGCTAAGCACTAATAAATTAAACTTTTCATGTCCTTTCAAATTAGTTTGATTTAAATTACAAATTTCATTTAGCTGAGAAGTGTATAGAAGTTTGGCCTTTTGTAATAAGTTGTGTACTAAGATGAAGTTTTTTTTTTTTTAATTAATTAATTTTGTGGATCTTTTATTTGTTTTTTTAAAGTCAATCTATGGGAATGTTCATGTTCATATTCAATTTACTCCAGTTCCGATCCAGTTCGTGTAGCTTTCATGTGCTTTTGGAAACTTTCAATGCGCTTTTATAATGCTTTTCAGTTATACTTCTGTACTTCTTCAAATCGACTGTGACAAAAGCCATTGAAATCAACAACTATTATTTTTTTATTCCAGGGTACACTATATTTCATTAAATGTTTGTGCCTTAGGCTGAACGTGAACTTTGTCAATTTGTTTGACCATATTTTCAGGCAGCTGAACTTTAGATTTCATCGCGTCTATAATGAGGGAGAGAAAGTGAGCGAGAGAGAGAGAGGGAATGAGATAGGCAAAGTAGCGAGCAGCTGCGGGCAAATCTCATTACAACTTTAATAATTTGTATCTGGGGCAATTAATTAAGTAAATATGTAAAAGTTGCCGAACGCACTTTTAATGACAGTTCATGCCACATGCCACATGCTACATGCCACATTCCTCATGCCAAGTGCTTTACGCTTTGGCACTTTGTAGCATTTGCTTATTTATTTGTCTGCCGAAAAATGTAAAATGAAAAGTTAAATGCCACAGGTCAAAAACTTGTTGAGAATGCAAATAAAAGTTGAAACAAAGCGAAAACCTTAAATTCCCCCAAAGATATTCTAATTCGAATTGCGTATAATGAGGGGAAAATCGGACTGCAGACTTAAATGGCATTCCTATCTTAAATATACAATATTTATTCTGTCAGCACATTTTGACAGGGATATTCCCATTGGACTGCTGAATGTTATAGCAGATGTTAAGTCCTAACACACATCTCTTCTTAGAAAACTGCATAAATAACGTTTGAATGTGATATTTAACATGCCAATTAGAATATCATATATTACAAATCAATAAATGTCTCAGAATAAAAATGTGTTTCACTTCGTTGATTTGATTGTACTTCATTGAATTTAAATTCGACTATCGTTAATTCAAGCAATTTGCTCCACTGCAATTTCTTGTATATGGAATTAGAATATCGTAAGGCGTGATATATAAATAAAATTCCAATTATATTTTATTGCGTATGCGAAAGCATAAGCATTTTATTGAGACTCTTCCAATTGGAATTTCTGCGAATTAAGATTTCGATGCCTGTTGTGACAGCCGAAGCAAATAATCAAAAAATATATATAATAAACACACATGTAAGTCTACAGCTCAATTGAAAGCGAGAGCGAGAATGAGGAAGAGCGAGTGTGAGAGCGAGAGAGAGTGAGTGGGCAATTACGAAATTTCATTCGCTCAAAGCGAGTAATTAATTTTTCATCAATTCACAATTTGCTGCAGCCGAAGAATGTGGAGGAAAAAATTAAAATATTTCAAAATTGTTTTGTAAACAGAGAGCAGGAGATGTTTCATTTTCTTGAATATTTGGTAAATATAAATATGTTTGTATGTATAGATACACAGTATTTTTTCAATACATATATACATGTCTATATAGATATATTGCCACACGTAAAACATTTTAAATGAAAACTGAAAAAAAAAAGATTTTTCACAAGTTTTTAACACGTTCAAGATTTCCTTTCTAATTTTGTTTTGCTGTTTGCGCTTTGAATATTATTTATTTATTTATTTTTTTCCATTTTTTGCGCTAATGGATGAGGACAAAACGTGCTTTCCATATTGTGAAATCGATGGATGTGGTCGCCACATTTTACACTTGGCAAAAAACATGAATAATACCAAATGTATATGACAGGTACATCAGCGTCTACAGGGGGCGTGGTAAAAACATTATGCAATGGGTAGCCGAAATAAGAACTGAATTAATGAGAAGCACACGAAGCTCTGAGTAATCTGTTGGTAATCTCTTTGTTGGCTTTCAACATAATGAGTTTCTCTCAGTGTAGTTTCGCCACAAATCCAAAGAGAGCAATACGCATAGGCCATAAATAATACAAAGTGCGTGGGAGGCATGTGGCTGCGAGAATTCCAGATTCACATTAAAGGCATTTACGTTAAAGTCCTTTTCCGATCTCAGATCTCAGTTTCGTTTTTCGGCTCAAACTATGTTAAGCTGCAAGCCACTTGGCTTTCAGATTGTGCTTGCAGCATGAGACTTCATTCATTATGCATTCGACCTGGGGAACTATGTAAACGGATGAGCGGGACAGGGAGAGAGTGAGATAGACAGAGAGCCAGAGAGAAGCCTTGGAAAATCTGGGCTAACAACAAATCTGGCGGGTTATATTTAGTGCAAGTAGGCATAGGTAGCGCAACACCCGAGTAAATGGAAGAAAGCCTGTATTGAGGCTGCTTTGTGAGTGACTAGACTGCATGATACCCTGTATATTCGGAAAGTTTGTATGTAAGTCAAATCGAACGTAAGCAACAGCAAGGCTAAGGATATATTCTTATGCTAGTTTTCGAAAACATGTATACAGCTTTTTATACAGACTCAAATATAAAAGAATACTGCATATACAGTCTAATATATATTTTGAGAAAGTCTACAATATTGACTCTTGTACAGATTATAAGTCTCTGTTGTATATCCCGATATATACTCTTATACACACTCAAATATAAGACCTCGAATAGATTCTGATGTTTCAAATGAGCAGCATACCCACTTGCTGTTAGCCTTTTCAACTGCTACAGGGTATTCCAAAAGGAAAGCAGTGCAAGCGTCTGCCAACACTGCGCTAAGCTAGAAAAGCACACAGCAGATGAGCACTCGAAAAAAATAAAGAAATGAAACAAAATTAAAATGTTGCCGTCCACGATAATGATTATGATAATGATAATGATGTAGAGGTGCAGTCAAGTTTTGCAACTTTTAGAAAAATTACAAAAAAAAAAAAAAAACGAAAGTTCTTTGCGTTATCCAATTCGCGCTCATCATTTCGTATTCCTCAAGCGTCAGCATTTCCTACACACCCATAGACGCACACACACACACACACACACTCCGTGAGAACTTTTATCATTTGCATAATTTTCAATGAAATCCTACCTAGGCTATGGCTATGGCTGTGGCTGCTTTGCTCACTTATACGGTGCGATTGCTCATTTTAAAACTTTCACTGGAAATTTGTGAAAAGAAACCGAAAATTCCATTGCTTTAATTTGTATTATTCTAAGAGCCAGAGCCAGAACCAGCACCAGAACCAGCGAGAGCCATGCAACAGCCTAAGCTCAGCTCAGCTCAGCTTAGCTAATGGCCTCTTAGTGTAGGCATCAACATAGAATTTGAGAGTTTGTGCATCGAGGAGGCAGCTGTTTTTAGTAAATTACGGGCTAATTGGCATTGAGCCTAATGCCTTTGTGTATTTTCATGTTGAAGAACGCAAACAAACAATACAGAAAATATTCTAATCGGATGCTTACAGAATTTTGACGCCCATCAGCCAAAGCAACCAGCGCTGGCCCAGATGCCGAGTGTTTTCCTGGTATTTCTCAGCTGTTGTGAATTTTAGTTCAACCCTCGGGTGAATTCATTAAAATTCCATAACAAGATTAGATATTTCACTAAAAATCATAAAATGAAAAGCCGTTTAGTTCTAAAGGCTGCGTAGACGCATCAATCAGTTAATTAAGCCGTCTACAAATGAGTCAAAGCGAGTTGGCTCTGAGCTGACTGCGCTGCGCATGGGCATTCATCAATTAATTAATAATTTTCTATCAATAAGCAGCTTGTCAATTATGCCTTGGAGCTGTTTCTTTTAATCAACCAGTCTATTAATCAAACAGTCAGCATATCGTTCAGTGCACTGCCCCTTAACTCATCTCTTAGTCAAAGTTCTTTGGCTTTGAGCTAAATACAATCTAAGCTTGTGCTAGGAATTTAGCGTCAGTCAGCTGAATGATCAATCATTTAAAACCAATATCCATCAATCCAAAAATAATTTATCACGTTTGTCTTTCATTGAGCTCTCTCGCTCCCTTTCAGCCTTATTTTAAGTTTAACTGTGTGAGTGTAAAGTACTGTATACATGCTATTATTCTGTTAATCTAACATTTCGTCATTTACAATTTTGTATCGCCATAAATATATATCCACCCTAGTACTCACATATCTGTCACTCAGTCGTATCATTCTATCTACCATGCTTTCATATGAACTTATTTGATTTTAAGGTATCTTGCATGTCACATCCAGCGCAGTTCATCATTGCTGATTGCCCATTGTTAATCGCTCCGTCAATCAATCACTCAATATAATTGCAAGCGAACGTATCCGCAAGTCAATCCCTGGGATTATTGTCGACTTAATTAAATTCTCACCTCCCAGTGAGCTCTGACGACTATTTGACTGCACGGCTGCCGCGCGGGCTGTTATCGCGCGAGCCAGCTCGCTGTAGTGGCTGAAGATAAAGTTGGCATTGTTATTGCCCCATTTGGACAAAAGTTTTCAGATATTAAAGCCCAGAGGCCGCAGTCAGATAACAGTCAGTCGTTGACTCAATGAACGGCGATTACAGCACATAACAAGAACAATTAATTGAAGCTGCCATCTACAGTACCCTTCGCTTGTTTTGCTCAGTCGTCTGCGAGCTGCAAATCGATGCACCTAATTAAGCAAATGCGACTTGCTGATGCGAAAGATAAGCATTCAGCATTAGTCCGCCTCAAAGGAGGCATCCAAACAATGCAGCGGGCGACTGTAAAACTCTCAACACCTCAGCCTTTGATATCAGCTAAAAGATTGAAAGACAACAGCTTTAAGAGATATTACTCTTTACTCTGAACTATTATTAAAGTATATTAAGTGTTACAGTATTTATAAAGACATATTTCATGAGAATTGCATAGAAGGGCTAAACTGTTGTGCACAGTTGTGTTCCAGCGAATTGTGCCATAGCATTAGTTTCCCTTTTCGGCATGTTTTTCAATTCAGAGGACCAATTTCATTTATTCAATTACACTTATATCGCTATATTTAGGTACTTTATTAAAATATTCAGAAGATGACGGTGTTAAAAGTTGTTATCGCTGATGTCACGGGATTGCGCTTCAGGATGTTGTCAAATTATTGTGAGCGTTACGTTAAACCTGTTCGAACAATCTTCAATTTGCATAAATTAAAAGCGTTATAAATGAACGTCAAGTGAATTGGCATATAAATAATAGAGTATGCACAATAATTACGACAAAGCTTACGAAAGCTGTGCCAGACCCAAGCCCCTCTACCCCGTCAGACCCCCTTTTTGCCATCTGCTCAATGAATCTTAAATCCTTTTGACTCTTGTGACATAATGCGTCCTTGGACTGAGTGCTTAGTGTATTGCGATTCAATTCAAATAGAGTTTATTATATATTCATTAGTTTATCAATTGAAGATGGGAATTTAGTGTATAATTGTCATGTAAAAGTGAATATAATAGTCATGTTTATTGTATCGAGCAGGTACACCCAGCTCTACCTCCACTTAGTCGGGCACTCCCTACGTCATATTTGTTTACTCCTACTTGCAAAACCAATTATTGTAATTATCGTATCAATATTTGCTTGGCCAATGCACGCTAAGCTTTGACAAACAACTCACTTGGCTTTGGGCAAACATTGAGCTAGGGCGAAAGGCCAACAGTGTCGTCTCCAGGGTCCTGCGCTGCTCTTGATGAATGGGTTCAAAAGAAATAAACAACGCTTGACAACTGGTAAATCAAAATGCAGGAACGAAAAAATTGTAAAAAAAATAAGGAAATATGATATATGTTCGCTTCGCGCTGAACATGTTTAATGATACATGTCCAGCTGCTTGGCCGAACTGACGCCACAACAACAACAGATCGTCGCCAGGGTAACGTGTCCTGTGCACAGAAACCTCGCGATTTATGAGCCAATGGAATTCGCTCTGCGGTTTTCTTTTTATCACCAAATGCGAGTCAGCATGACACACCCACAATATTTCTGTTATGTATCTTTTTCATATGCTCCGTCAAACAATAGCGCCGAGTAGCTAGGGTATGTACTCACGGATACCATGCTCAGTTATTAGTGGGAAAAATTAAATGCCAGCTAAATAGAGGGCGGGGCTTGCATGAGGAAATCGTATTATACTGGAAATTGTTTAGTTGGGTACAGCTCCGTTCTATTTTTATCTAGCTATCTCTCACACTTTTAACTAAATATTACAACCTAAATATTCCCATTCCCCAAAATTACAATGTATGTCCCTCTACTATTTGATTGCGTAGGGTATTTTTTAACAGATAAAATGAAAACAATTCCAAGAACATATCGAATTTATCATGCGGAGTGTTTCGAAGTGGAAACGCACCCACCTCTCTGCTTTGTTATTCAATATTCTCTCATATTCCATTCAGTTTTTTTTTATTCAAATTTTGATTCACAGGCACGGTTTGTCCCATATTTTGTTTAAATCCTTTGTAGTTGATGAAGTTGTTTTGAAATATGTGAAGCATTAACATTCGGTGAAATTATGCGTTTGTTGCCTTGCCAACAAATCGACTGTGCGTATACTTAATATTTGCTGTAAACAGTGAACGCCACAGACATCTGTTTCAATTACGCTCAAATCGAGCTTGTTATTGAGGTTGAATGCTTGCCCTTTTATCTGAAATGCGAGTTGGCGCAAGTGAGCTCGAAAAAGGGAGCTGAGAGTGAAACCATAAATCGGAGAAAATATCGAGGCTTTTCTCTGATTTGAAAATGGTAAAAGCAACAAGGAAAACTGTATATGAAAATATGAAATAAATGTTAGCCATCATCGAAATCAATCAAATTTATCGAGGCAGAAAACGTTGGCAGTCATCAAATATTTTACATTGAATTGTATTAACATAATTTTGTATTTGTGATGTGCCAATTGCAAGTCAATCGATAATTATCGATAGTATAAATGCAAATGTATTATTCATATTTATATTATTCCTAGCTATGCTTTCGCTTGTATTTTATACATATTAAGGCACATATTGATCGATTTCTTGTTATTGGAAATTGAAAGCTCTACTCAGAATGCTTTTTACACGCTGTAGACTTTCTAGTTCAAGGGTAAGCCGCAGTCGTTAGCGTAGGACACGATTTGCATGCGCGTGCAAACATCGCCGCTGCGAGTCCTCGTCTGTTAGCCAAATGAATAATGAGTTATGCACACTGATGCCTGACCTCGATGCTCAGTGTGTTGGCTGTAAGCTGACGCTTCTGCTTCTGCTGCTGCTGCTGCTGCTGCTGCTGTTGTTGAGTCAACAATATCTAGATTCGCATATGATATGATTATGTTAATAAGTCATCGCCTAAGCGCTTTTAATAATATTGCCAATAATAATGTCTGTGCCATGGTCACGCCACAGTCAAGTGCTAAGTGCTGCTCGCGCATTATGCCAACAATGAGCTACTTGAGCCACGATTCTTCTAAAGCCCAGTTCAACGCCGTTCAGCTGATTTTTTATGTCTGTGTGTGTGTGTGTGTTTGTATATATATGTATTATCATCTTGCACTGGGTATAATTGTAAGGCTTTTACTTTTTATGTACTCACAATTACTTAAATACACTGGAGAAGACTTTTCTCAGTTTTAATGCAAATAACGATGACAATGACAGGGTAATGCCTCTGCTTTTTATGTACTCTTAATTACTTGAGTACACTCAGAGAAGAGTTTTTCTCATTTTGAAACTTGTCATGAAACTTATCATGAAAATAACAATGGCCAAGTCAATGACATTGGCCATGACATTGACAATGAAAATGACAATGAATTATTAATTTATGTACAACACTTGCAGTCAACCCATCGATTTCTCTCAGTGTACGATTGTGTGGGTTACTCGCTGCTTAGGCTTTCGAAGGGGCGTCCATCATAAAACGTGGATCTGTGTCTGTGTCATTGTGCTGACGCTAACATTGGGGCTGACAATGTTGATGCCGACGTCGATGTCGATGTCGATGTCGCTGCGAAGGCTGTTGGGCAGTGGACAGTGGCAGTGGACTTAACATAAGTAACGTCAAAGGTCAGCTGCCGAAGCGAGCTATTTCATGACGCTCAACTAGACCAGAATGTATTTCATCAGACATTCGAATCAAATACCGGAAAAAAGAAGAGGACAAGCCCGTTCCGCAGACACCATAAAATGCTGTTGCTGCAAGGGTTGCCAACAACAAACAACCGGGCTTAAGTGAAATCAAAACCAATGTAGCGTGCATTCACACACACACACACACACTCACTCAGTGGGACAGTTATCCTGTTGTGTGTCCTTTTTGCTTACATCAATTTTTTCTCTCCCGATTTTGCGCTGCTTGCTTTAACGGGCGCCAACTTTTCCATTAGCATGGCGAGCGTTTATAGCCTGAAGAACTTGCATATTCAATACATGGCAAATGTTAACCTCTGTCGGACGCACACACACACTCACGCACACACACACTCATTCAGCATTCGTTGATTACATATTTGTTGCATACTTTTTGGGTGTCCGTTTTATTATGAGCACTTCGCTTTGACTCCGTTTTGATACGCCCACATCAAAGAGGCTGAGGCAAAATGAAGCAGATTTACCATTTATATTTACAAAGACTGAATTATCACTTGGGCGAATTGCATACAATCACACTGAATTTGTGTTGGGCCTGGGACTCGATTTCACTCGTATCATTATTTCATATTAAGCCAACAGAAGACGAGTGTGGGCAAACAGAGCTGGAGGCAATATAAAAGGCTTTTACTTGTGTACATACCCCATAATAGATTGGGTTTTCCTATTTATGGCATTTTAAAGTGTTTCGAAGAGGCAAGCACAGCTTTGTGTTTGCTTACAGTGGAAGAGAAAATTCTCCCCATATAAAATGTTAAATTGAAAGACTAATAGAGCAGAGTTGCTGGATAGGTATTAGCTTACTATAAAGATAATATGGCTATGTAATTATTTATATCCTAGTCAATAGTATTTATTTTATCGATAGACAAATATCAATTTGAATGCAAACAGAAATTTCGAGAAATATCAATTTAAAGACTACAGATTTAAGCGTGTAGATTAGAAGGTATTTTCAAGTCGATCAAACTCAACCAGAACAACCTTGACTTGTATGTGTAATTATAAATTCAATAAAATTTGCAATTAAAGTAATGGCGTTTAATTAACGTTGAACGTAATTTAATATTCCGTTTAACAATTTACGAATTATTATTGAATTAAGTAGCCATTGCTTAACTTCAATGAAAGACGTATAAATACCCTAAATTGGATTAATGTTCAGAGTAGAAAGTAAACAAAAAAATGATCAAATAAATTAATGATCAAATAGAAGATACCCATTATATCTATCGATATAATGTAAAACTGATACCCTGTACTTATTTGAAAATATAATACTCTCTATATATATAAATAAGAAAACGTTCTTCAAGAAAAATAACCAATAATCGATAAACTACAGGCTGTAAACTACAGGTGTAGCTTACCTACCTAGATACCCTGTAGTTATGTCAAAGATATTTTATTTCACAATGTAATTTCATACTTTGCTGATTCAATTAGTAGATACCCTGTATCCAGTTACTATTAAGACTAACAGATACTCTGCTGATACCCTATAGCTGCGTCAGATATGTCACAAGCCCTCTAGAATAGCCTGTACCTCTCAAACGCAACGACCTATCATCGCCCACAGATATTTACATTTTTATTAGCCCGAGGATTTGGGACCGCAAGAGGCTCTTATCTGATTGTTTGTTGAAATTCGATTTTATTGTAATTTGTCATTTGCTTTTTAACGGTTCAATTTGTTAATGTCAGATTTTTTATTCGCTGTGTATGTTTTGCTTTTTTTTTTAGCACTTTTTGCTGGCGCCAACAATTTGCATAATTAAAGCGTCGTTCAGATAGTGAAAAGCAGATAACGCGAGCTACAGGTAAGTCGAGCTATGAATGCGACTATATATATACACATATATATCTATATTTGCAATGCAAATTAATAAAGATAAATATCTTTCTACTTTTTTTTTTGGTTTTTGTTATTAACAACTGTTAACAAATTTATATGCTCGGCGCATGTGAAGAAGAAATTTGCTTTATTTGTTGTTTGTTTGGGTTCGGTTTTATTTTTGGGGTACAACATTCCAATTGGGAATTTCTAAGCGATTCTGGTTGGCAAATATGTCGAGCCGGATGACAACATGTGGGCGAGCCATAAAATACCTAAGACGAGAGTCGTAAAAGCAACAACTTCCTGAACAACAAGAGGCTAGTTGAGTAGTAGCTGACTAAAGTGACGAAGTAAATTTAATGATACTTCATCTAATAAGAAATGCTGTAAACAGACTAATCAAACCTAGAACAGATCTACTTCTGCTGGACTTGGCTTCTCGTCCTGTCTCTCTCTCTCTCCCTCTCCCTCTCTCTGTTGTCATGGATTGCTTCTATTAAGGCTATTACTTTAGCCTAATCAATTAGTATTTATTGTGCCATCAATATGCGTTACACATGGAGGAATGCCTGAAAGATGTATTTGTGGAAGCTCCAAGTCTGAATTGAAATGCCTTGAGCAAGTAGGGAGTGCTTTTAATGAGATCCTTCTTGTTAAAGATTCTTTTATACACTTTATTGATTCAAATGAGTTTCTATCAGATGTTTCGGGATGTTGACGGGTATATCCTAGTCGGACATTCACACTTCGACCCACCTCCCTTGTTGCCCTTGTGTCCCAGTTTCCCTTATTAGATTTTTATCCATTCGTGAGCGAGCACAGTTTACCTCTGGCATATTGGACAGGTGACAGCTTTTTTTTCGATTTACGTCAATATGTTGCTGTTTCTGTCGTCTTTTTGACTGCGGCTTCTGTTGTTGCATGTAACTGCAAGGGTCATAAATCGTATTGGCCAACAGCTTATTCGATATGCAGACACGTGCCGCCATATGGATCCTAAAGGGGGCTCTTAGTGTATGCATTGTCGATTTCAATATGTTCAAGCAGCGAAATCTTTTTATTGCTCTCAGCCATAAATATGAAATGTTTGATAGTCAGCTATCAGCATTGTTTGTCCGGCCAACGTCCGTTCTCGGCAGCAAATCGAGTTGAGCCAGTTGACTTTGTCGCTCGAGTCCTGCGTAAACATTCTTCACAACTAGAAGAAGAAGAGTGGAAATGGCGACAAAAGTTGAGCTTGAGCCACTGCATCCTTCATCCATCATCTTGCAGCAGGCTAAAGCGCATTTCTATCCACTTGGCCAGCCAAACTTAAAACTTTCATGCACAATTTGTGTGCATTCAGAAAGTTGAATCAAGTATGTGCGCTGCATATGCCACACAAGTACACTCAGCGAAAAGGTGGAGTGAATAGTAAAGCTTTATAAGTAGTTGAGTTGAATGGAAATGGAATGGGAAATGCAAAGCTTTTCTCTAGAGTTTCTTGTTGATCTTTATTATGCTTTTATTTTTATTTTTTTTTTTTAGAAATTCTAAAGTCAAATTAAGCATAGTGCCTAATGTTTGTGAAAAACTGACTATCTGTTCAACTGAAGCACATTTCCTTTTTGAAGGCTTTCCTTAAATTTCGTTAAAGTAGAAAACGTTCATAGCTTTAATGTATTCTTATATCAATTGTATGCAAGCAAATTAAACTTTCTGAGGCCAACAACAGGCTGAATTCACTTTATGGCATAAAATCCTAGGCTAACATGACAATCCTGACCCACTTCCAGCATGTGGAGAAGTCTTCCGCTAGGTGCGGTCTATGCTGAGATTTTTACGCTTGAATTCGTATATTGTGCTCTAAGGATTATTTTTACGATGGGTACAAAAACAGTTTGGGCTGCTTCGTGCAACTAAACCTGTAACGTTCATACTTGAATGATTTCTTGCATGAATTCTACGTAAATCAAGAATAAGAATACAGGAAAACTTTAATACACTTAAAACTAAAAGGTGCGAAAAGTAGTGGAGTATATAATTTAAAGAAATTCATAGTTCATTAGTTCCTTGTGTTGCTGTGCTTCTGCAATTCACTTGTTCTATTTTTATATAGAAAATTCTTAGCAGCTTCTTCGGTATCGCTCCGAAGCAACCCATACACTGCTTGTTTGAGAAGAGGCCTATATGCTATCTCATTCTCCCTCAGCAACAACCGGGACTACGCTCAGCAACAGCTATGTTGGTCTCGCTCTCGTGGAGTGTTATTTTGAGTATATGAAGATGAGAGCTCCAACACTACTCTAGCTCTAGCAATTAGACGATATGTATACAACACACTGCTGCTTTAGATTAAATTTGTGATGTGATATATGTGTGCATAAATTATATTTCATATTTATCTTATAAACATTTTTATACACTTCACTAAAAAAAGTTTTTAAGAAGTAGTAAAAAAAAAGTGGCTAAATGAAATAAATATATTTGTTAGAGTTTTCTTTATTTAACTGAAAAGTTAAAAAAATTAAAAATATGACGATAAGTTCTTTGTGAATTTAACATTATTTTCGCTCAGTGTTCTGTCCTTCCTTTCCACTTATATGCGACTAACTCTAACGATGGTATCATTTTAGTTTAGCGAATTCCAAAGTTTAAATTTTGCATCCGCTTTCGAGGCTGTGCAACTGCTGTAGGGGTTGTCGCATACACACACACACACACGCATGAACGCACCCGCTCACACACACGCGCTCAATGCTTGCACAGATTCGCCAGCAGCTCGGAAAATTAAGCTCTGAAATATGCATGCGATCTAAGGGTTACACGTGTAGCAAGTCGGTGTTTAAAGGAGGCAGAAGTAGTTTAACAAGCAACTGAACTGAATGAGTTCTTTGTCAACCAATAAAGATTGCCGTGAGTCGTATCTATAGCTACAGTGGCACACAAACAAGATTTCCTCAACACCATTTATATCATTCCATTCATATGTCTCTTGTGTTGGCCTCTGTGTCGCCTCTTTGAGTCGCCCTGGTTACTCGTTTAATTAGCAAATAATTGTAAACGAGGTAAAGGTAGCAGAAACTAATTGGATTACGACCTAATTAAAGTCTGCCAAATGACAATAACAAAGCCAGCAGCAGGACATCGACTCGATTTATTAATTTCGCACTGCTATTGTGGAATTCAGTTATAAACGAACCGCAACAAAAACTAAAAGCGAAAATGTAAAATGCCTTTGTCTTAATGCATGCGGGTTATTCCACATGATCTGCATATGTTATTTAATAAACATAAATTCCAGATTCTCTCTCTCGCTCTCTCTTCCTCTCTCTCTCTCTGTTCTTCTCGCTTTCGCACTCTCTGCGTGAGCTTGCTAGGAAATACCCAGGCCTTCAAACAATCGACTTTTTAATTGTCTGTGTTTAATTGGTTAATTAAAAAATACATAAATTTCAATAGAATTCACGCCACTTTAGAAATAAAAAGAATATATATGTTTGTTATATATGTATAAAAACATTTTTGTATGTTGTACTAATCTCATTATAATTATAAATGAGTGTGAAATACTAAATAAATAAAAATATATATCTCTGTACACGATTTACACATGTTTATTAAATGCCATTGTGCACATTAACTTTGACTAAAAACAAGCTAATGTTTTTAATTTGCTTCACCTTTGATTTGATGTGTTTCACTTTTATTTGTATTTAAAATACAATTTTTGTAAATAATTTATGAATATAGTTATAATTGATTTAATGGTAATTAAAAAGGGTTTTTAGTAGCGTATAATGATTTTGTTGTAACGTATATTCTAGAGAAAATAATAATAATCTCGAAATAGTGAAGAAAAATTAAATAAAATTTTCAGTATAAAATAGTTTTTATTTTTTAGTTTTTACACAAGTTTCTTTAAATGAATTTTTAGTTATTAACTCTTATTAGACTAGTAAACACAACAGAGGACGGCTGAAACGGGACATTTCCGACCGACTTAGAAGAAGTAATTGCGAGGCACAAACGTGTTTGGGTCGATGAGCGTAGCCACCTCCGCGGGATAGACTCGCGAAGGTCCCGGGATGCGGTTGTAGGCAGCTGCAAGGCGACAGAGATAGAGCAGAGTTTGACCGGGAGGGAGAATCCTGTGGAGGGAGTTGTGACTTACCAATTATCTTGCTGATAGCGGTCTGTGCATCCAGTATTTGTGCTGGGGCAGCATTCGCCAGGAACAGGCAGACTGTGGCGAACAGCAGAACAATTGCAAACAATTTCGACATCTTTCGTTGGTGGGGACTGAGCTGACTCCTGCGAGTGCTGTTGCTGCGCTGATGAACTTTGTTTCAGGTCTAATTAGCAAAGTCACAGGCGCCGCTATTTATACCCGAACAAAAAATGAAGAAGGCATTTGTTAGAAGTCGAGCATGAATGGGAAGCCGCCGTCTCCCGGTTTTGGTTCTCAGTTCTCATTTCTCTGGTCTCAACTCTCTCTGATGCTGCTGCTACTGCTGCTTCTCCCCTTTGTTTTCTGTGTGTCGAAATTGATTTCTTGTTTTGAGACGCCGAAATTAATTTCGTTGGCGCCTACACAACACAAATATGCGGCAGCTGCTACGATATTTAATCCCAGCATACAAATATATTAAAAGAAAACGAGTCAGATTATTGTGGAAGCAGCCTAAACGACTGCTTGATACGCGCTCGAAAGAGTCTATGAAATTGTTGATCCAAATGTGGGCGGTAATGAGATTATGGGATTCTTTGTTGATTCGTTCGAGTTCATAAATCGGAATCCTAATACATTGTTCAGCAGACTATGAAGACTTGGCGATTCCATTAACACACAGCAAATTGGATTATGAGCTATTCAGAGTTCGCCTTGACTTGGCTCTCTTTATTATTTATACTTACGTATCTATTTGCAGCTCTCTCAGAAGCAAAGTACTCTAGCGGTTGCTTAAATAGGCTTCTAAGCAAATTAAATATTTAAATGTTCTTTTTAAGCTGTGATACGATTTCAAGTTACATCCAGAGACATACCAAAATTCCTTGCTTTGCTGTGAGACAGACAATCTGACACAACTCAATCCCAATTGATAGCATAAGCCTGACAGTCACTCGACTCTTGGGGAGCTGCACTTGTTAAGCTGAGGCAGATATGCCAGCTCTTCCACCTCCATCGATACTGTTACCATACCAAAATTTGCACTCTGTCAAAGAGACAGGTATGCAGACACAACCCACAGCCCAGAACCCATCGACCCGTTTAACCCCGGCATGGACGAGTAAACAAAGGAAGCCTGAAACGGGTTCCGCCAAAGAACAAACACGGCGCGACGCCGGCTGGGAATTCCAATAGAATGAAAAGTAAACAAACAAAACAAAATATTGACTATTTGAATATTGCAAGACAAAAATAAACAATTTTTTATTTTTTATTTTTAATATGAATTTATATGCAACATTTATCGAAATTTGCTTAAATATGTCTCTTTATTTTTGTTTGTGTTTTATTTCTTTTTGTCTAGGAATTTCTTGCCGGTTCATTGTACTAATTTTGTTGTTCTTCTTCGCATTTTGTTTGATTCTGGGTTCTGCGTTCTGCGTTCTGGGCTCTGGGCAATACCCAGCTTTATCGTGTCAGGTTTGGCCGTGGCGTTAAGATCAAAAGACAAAAATCGTTTGATATTGCGCTTTTGTCGCCTTTTGTCGCAAACGAGTTTCATAGAAAGTAAAAACCTTTTCATATTGTTTTTTTATTTAAATCCGAAACGAGCTGCGCCTCTACCTGTTATTTATTTATATATTAATTCTTGACTTTATGGCAGGAATAGAAATTACAAAACTTATGGAGTTGAAGGTCGGAAATGAAAGGCCTACGCAAAATATTCGAAATGTAAGAAAATATTTGAATATTTATTAGTAATATTTATATATAAAGGATATGCTGATTGAATAAATCTAAGGATCATTTAATCCATAAGCAAGCATGACCTGTTGTCTGTCTATCAGCTCAACGCGAGCCTCGGGTATTATCTAGATCTCTTCTACTTTATTACAAATGTATATTGTGTTTAATAAATTTTGGGAATATTACGCAGGCCTAAGAGATATGCCCTGTATGTGTAAATATACATGCCTACTTAAGTTAACTCATCCAAGCGCTTATGGCTTGTCCTCGGATCTAGGGCAGCATCTTAACAAGGGTTTGCCACGGGCCGTTGGCTGCTTGGAGCATCCTCGCCGCAGTTAAAAGTGGCAACAGCTGCACAATGACAAACGACAAACTGTTTCCGTGTGGTTGTGCGCATGTGTGCGTGTGTGTGTGTGTACGTTTGTTACGTATTCATTGTACGTGTTTTGGGTGGATTTGACTTGTGCTAAATCCATACGCTTTTAGGCACATTTGACGCGCACTCTTGAGCAAACGCAGAAAAGTTTGATTGGAATTTCGCTTGATTCCCACGCCACGCCCACGCCTGCCCAACTGCTGGTTGTCATCAAAGACATTGTGTTCAATACATACATATATGCACATACACACATACATATGTATATATTTAATGTGCATAATGGTAATGGGCGCACGTGACGACTTGGGACAAATTTTGTCAGCAACCTAATTGATTGAGACAAATGCGATGCGATGCGAATGCGTGATGTGACGACAGCAGAAAATTAGGATGATTCCTACTCTACTCCACTCAATCACCCTGCACTTGTTGCATGGGAAACGGGCTGTGTGTCACACACATGTTGGCTCTCTGAATTGTTAATCTAATGAGACGCGTGAGTCGCGGCAATGATATAAAGCTGCTTATCACAGTTGGGCTTTATCAGGCAGTTATATAATCCGCCTCCCTCGCTCTCTCTCTTTCGCCACACCCCTCCCAAATGTACTTGATACTAAATATTAATAATGAACCTCAACGATTCGCAGGCATTTCTTACTCATGTGCGTGATATGGATTAGATTAGGCGCAGGTGGAGCGAAGAGTTTTTGGAAAGTCAACAAGGAAACCTGGCAAAATATTATATAAAAATACAAGCTCAGCTCACGTATTTATTGAAACCTAAGCAGCTTTGTTTTTCTTTGCTAAAGTAGCTTAATTCAATTTACAGTTTGTCCATGACCGAATGTTTTGATTCTGATGAAAACTCATTGCAGTTCTCTTAATCAAGATCTGCTATTGAAAACAAAATTCAAGCTAAATGTGAATCTCAATGCATTAGGACTCAAATGTTGTGAAAATAGTTTATTAAAGTTAGAGTAAATAAAAAAAATTTTAAGGTCAGTAGAAATTTGAATGGAGGCATTGAGGGTGAGTCCGTTATTGCGTAAATTAATTCAGGGAAAGTAAGAACCTTTGACAAATAATGTTGTTGCTTAGCTGCACTTAGCGCATACTCAATATTGTTATTTCTTCCAAGAAAAACTTTATGCCAAAGCCAATAAGAAATTTGAGATTAAAATGAGATTAAAAATAACTTTGTGCTGCACTGCGCATACTTAGTATTATGATATTATTATCTACAGTTAGTTAAAAAATTTAAAGGAGACATGGACAAGGCCTTTGCTAATAGCTGTGTGTCGGGTTTCATTTAAATTAATTCTATGGAATGAACCGTATTTGCTCTACAGTTAAATAAGCTTATTGCTTAGCTGCATTCCGTGCATATTTACGGAATTCGAGTTTTAAATTGGATTATAATTCACTTTGTGCTATACTGCGTATACTTTATTATTATTGTAGAGTGAGAAGCTGCCGCGTTAACTTTGTGATGCTTATAAAATTTACCGAAGCCCAATCAATTTATAGTAATTTCGTGCCTGAAAAGAGATTAAAATAACGTTGTCCTCTACTGCGTATACTTAATATTTGTACATAAACAAAAATCGATTGTGATTGTCCCGCAGGCATTCAGATTAAACAAAATTGATTGTACAAAAAATTTGCGTAATAATTAAAAAGAAAAAAAAAACACACGCGTTGTGATACGCTGCGTATGCTTAATATGATTCTGCTGCACATTGAAGCGGCCCTCGTTTTATTTGTGCTGTGTGCAAATTTCAGCAAAGCACAAAATATATACGCTTGAGGGTGTCATCAAAACAAACAGAGTGATAGAGAGAGAGATAGATAAAGCGAGTACGCGCGAGAGAGAGAGATCGAGAGATAGGCGCTGTTAGCATAAACAATAAGCGCAGCAATGAATGAAAAAGCTTCGCACACAATAGGGACAAAAGGCAGGCATAAACATATTGCCCCAGGGGCAAATTTTCAAATTATACGCTTATAAAGAATTGCCAGCTACTTTTTGCTGTACTTTATTTGTGTGTATTTCTTTTTCTGTTGTTGGTTTGCTCCTTTGGGCTTACGCGGCGTATGCGCAATGTGCTAAGGATTTGCGTGAAGTCAAGTAATTTGTGAGATGGAAGCTCCAGTAAGCTTTGTTCTCTGGCTGATTGATGCGGCATTAATTAGCCCTAATCAACAATTTACGGTTAACTCTAAAATATCATTTACTTGAGTGAATTAACGCACATACATGAATACAACAAGTACATGCATACACATGTATATATATGTCTGTGTTTATATCGTGTTTATAGATATAAATGTTTCTTTCGTAAGATTAATGTTGAGACTTCTCTGGGGTCGCATTTGGTTGGCTTTGGCATAGAATTGTAAGATTTATTTCATTTAATTTTGTTCACATAAGCACGAGAAGAAGAATGGAGTGAATCAGGTTGTAAATTAATTACATAAGTTGCCATACTTCCCTCGCCCGGCAACTCTCCGCCAAGCGCGTCTTCTATGTCCTTTTCAATGAGCTCCTCATGCAATGAATAACAAATGTTGCACATAAACTCAATGCTTTTATGTTATGCGCATTATTTTGTGGCAACAAGGTTTACCACACACACACACACACACAGACACCAGACATACACACATATACACCTGTAGCATGTTTACCTGCCGTCAAGCTGCTTAAAAATGCTTTAGACGGGTTTTGTTTACATTAGACTAAAGCTGGAAGTCGATCAAAAACTTGCACTAAGTCGATATACCCAATCCCCATTCTGTTGCAGGGTAAATACATTTAACGACAACTTTAGATGCTGCCAGTTGTTAAATTCCGTTGTTGCAAAGTCTTCCCCTTGCCCACCCGCAGTTCGTAATGCCAAAAAAGTTTTGCTCTTTATGTCCACTGAGAATGGCATAGTCTTGGTATAACGGTTTCGTGGCAGTGTACGCTTCGGGCAGGGGGAGGTATATCTATTCTCAATTAAGATCTATCTGCCTTTAATAGCAGCTCTGCGCTGGAATCGCGGTATCTGCTAGTCGCGCACTCCCGACCCAGTTCTCACATGTTTTGCCCTAGACTCTGCACGTTTTTCACTCGAACTTAAAGCAAGCTCTGGGAGTGTTTGTACTTAAAGAACATGCTGGGTAAGCGATGTAATATATAGACAGTTATTCAGCAGGTAACATGAACCTGGACACTCGAAAGTCTTATCCCAACCTATTACCTATGCAGAATGCGTGTTGCGAAATAAAGTTGAGAGAGACCCGAGCACGTCATTTTGATTGCCTTTCATGAACAACACTTCTGACTTTATGACAGCGTAACAAAACGAGCCTTTCAAATGTTTCGCATCATATTTTCAGCATATATTTCAAGCTTGCAAATCAACTTAAGTATTTACACAGGCCAACAGGATTAAGTCAACAAGAAAAGGAAATGAATTTAAACCAGCCTTTGTTACAAAATGACTTCTTGAACATTTCACGACTCTCATTCGAGTATTATTTGTTCGAATTCAGATTCAACTATCCCTTATGTTTCGTAAGAACCAATATTATCGATCGAGTTTTCCGTTCATGGTTTTCTTTTTGCATTTTCCTCAGTGTATTTAGGTGCGCTTGTAACTGCATTGCGTCTTATTTATGAAAAGCAAGACAAGTGCTGCAGTTGTTTCAAAGAGGCAATTAAATAGAATTATGACCCCTTCGATTCGAAGTCATGTTTGCCATAAATTACCAAAAGACAACTTTGTATAAGCAATTTGTACGGCTCATGTGTCTATATATATAAATACACCATATAGTGGCCACAGCTCTTTAGGCCTTAATGCTTACACCTTGAGCAAAGGACAAAGCAGAGCTGCTTAAAGCAAGTGACGCATAAGCCTTCGACTAGGCAGCATATGTTTCTATTTATCTTACGGATGTATGGTGGGTGGACTGGGTGGACTGGGTTGACGGAGTGGGTGGTTTGCGTGGGTTCCGCTGGGTGGGTTTGGGTTATTCATGCATAATTAATCATGTTGTGACGCCTGATGTCTTTTTGTGTTCGGGGCATGCGTTTGTCAGTTGACATGGTCGCGATTTTTTATCACAGCCCGAAGAGAACCCAAGCTATATTTATCTAGTTACTAAAGCAACCAGTTTTGCTCTATGCCCGCCAAGCGGAGCGAGCAAATGGGCGTATGCTGGACCTATGTCCTGCAATGTCAAGTCATTTGGGAAGCCTTACAAAGTGAAACGGCTTCTGTTTGTTAAGCTGCTCTATAGTTTGACAAAATATAATATATGCAGGTCTATTGGGGGCGTATAAAAGGGCGTTAGAGTCCTTAACAGCAAATTGCTCCAAAAATAGCTGTGAGCGCGTATCGTGCAGTCGCTCACACCCATTCGGTTCCTTTTAGCTGTAGCTCAATCTCAATCGTCATGAACAGAAATCTCAGACTTGTTTCCCTGCGGGCCAGGACCTACTTTCCTGTCTCTACGCACGTTTGGCCACGATAATTGTTGGCGTACATCACAAGCAGCGGCAAAAGGAACTAGAAAAAGCACTTTGGTCGGCAGTGCACGACTATCAGATATCCGGAGCTTGTTTTCAATTACAAATAAATTATAAAATTGTTTTGTGTAGCGTATATATGCGTAGGCATATCAAATAACAAGTCTTTAGATTTTATTGTAATGGAGATGGGTGAGGTAAAACAGCGGAGGGACAGACCATATACATAGAAATGCTTGAAGTCAAAGCCTATGATTGTATGTATTACCTATATTGCTCTATAAGCCAATACACCCTGCCTGCACTATGGTTGCAGGGTAGAATTGTTGTATTTTATATATCAGTAAGAAATGTAAAAAATATGTCTGTTAAAGCAAATGGGCTCATTCAAAGGCCCATTCCTGAGTGTTGATGTGGAGGCCTTAACATTATTTTTTCTCTCGCCTGTTTGGACGCATAATTGAAATAAATATCTCGTCGCATGGATATACTTATGTACGCACATATATAAATAAATATACATGTTTTTTGTATTTGTTTTTGGTTCACTCACTTGACAACGAATGGGAACCTTTTCTTATTTTCTTCTATTATTCTTTATTATTGCCTTACACTGTTTCTTTTCTCGGTGATGAAAGCAAAATAATTTGAATGAATGAAAAACTCGCAAACATATGCTAGATGAGAGAATTCGTGGAAAATTTTGTTTATTTTCTCCATCGTTACTAAGTGCTTCTCGATTATGCAGTCTGGGCGTGCAATATTTTAATTGCTACGGAATTCCTAACGCGTAAGCAAGAAAAGCATTCTTTTGTAATAGAAACACCAAAACAAAATCACTAACAAAAATAATTGAATATGTCTATCACGTGCAGGAAATGGAATCTAATTGAATTTGTGACAATAGAGGCCTGGAATTTTCTTTTTGAATTTTGATATTTTATGCCTATAATATGCATAAAGAGCAAACTTAAATAAAATATTTTAAATTACTTAAGTTCAACAATTTTTAACTAATAAAAAAAATTACTATTTTAAATATTTTATTTTATTATTTTTTAAATTATTATTATTTATTAAATTAGAATAATTTATTATTAATTTTATTATTAATCAATTTATCATTTTCCCTTTTTAAATATTTACTTATTTCCATTCATTTATTATATTTCTTTCTTTTGAATCGTCTCAAGAAGTTTTTAAATCTCATCTCATTTGGCGCGCTTCTCTTGCACACACTTCGGTGCTATCGTGTTATCGATATTTGATCTGACATGCGCACAAGCATCGATACTGGAGTCAGCTGTTCACTGCGTGTGTACTCATTCAATATGGCGTTGTTTTGTAAAATTTTATAAATGTTTGTTGAGCATCGCAGTGTAAAATAAAAGGAAGAGCTCAAGATATTTAATAATTTCTCGTCAAGTAATAAAAATAAAACGAAACAAATCAAAAAGACCGGCCGGGAGGTAGAGAGAAGAAAGACTTGAATTGACGTGTGAAAAACAAAAATTGAAAATTGTGTTTGTTTTTGTCGGCGCCGGCGTAAATTTTCAGGCGCCAAAAAAGTCAGAAAACAATAAATAGAAGATGGAAGAGGAAATAATGCCCGCGGCTACCACAAATGGCATGACAGCAGATAAAGTTGAGGCGCTGCTAAACGAGAAGGAGGCGGAGGCCTGCAAAGCCGCAGAAGAAGAGGAAGCACTTGCTGAAGAGGTGGGCTGAGTGGGAGGCGGGGTTTGCCAGAGCGAAGCACAGCAGTAAAAATATTGCTTAACATTTTCTAGGGCAACGCAATGATTCAATACGACGGCCAGGCAGCAGCTGTGGAGGAGCAAGAGGAAGAGCACGAGAAGGAGGTGGAGGAGGAAATGGGTGAAGCTGAATATCTAGAAGATGAAATGCCCGATGAAGAGTGTGAGAGCGAGGGGGAACTAACAGCAGGAGCAGATGTTCAAACCGATAAAGGCGCCACAGCAACAACAGAAGCACAGGAAACAACAGTCGAACGAGAAACAGAAACAGTGACGGAGGCAGACGTCGTGGCAGAGGTAGACGCAGAAGCAGCAGACGTACCAGCAGAAGCAGAGGCAGAGGCAGAATCAGCAGTCGAGACGGAAGCTGAGACGGAGGCTGATGATAAGGAAGCCACTGTTGACGATGTTGGAGAAGAGGCTGAGGATGAAGCTGAGCAAGAACCTGAAGAGCAAGAAACCGTCGAAGATGAAGTTGTAGAAGAGCTGGTAGAAGAGGCGGTGGAAGCCGAAGATGAGGGAGAGCTAATCACAGGCGACGATGCACAGGAAGAACAAATGAACATCAGTGCGCGCTCGGGCGCTCTGGCTGAAGAAGTGGACGAGGTACAGTGTCGAGTCTGCACCAGCAAAGATCAGCTAATCAGTCTCTTTACGAAGACCAGTCAGGGGAGCGTGCCTGTTGACATGCTGCTGCTCCTCTGTCCGAGTGTTTCCATAGCGCTGAAGGACTTTATGCCGCAGTTCATATGCAGCACCTGCTTGCAGAGTCTCAACGTTGCCATAAAGTTGCGCCAGCAACTGGAAAGTACCGAAAAAGAACTGCGCAAGCGTCTGTCGAGAAGCAAGAACAAAGTGCGCAGGCCGCGTGGCTATGTGGTCATCGATGCGCCTGTCTCTGATTCGGCCAGCGAGGAGGATGAGGAGGAGCTGAACGACGATGCCGAGTTTAAGGTCTCCGATGTGGCAGGCTCCACCAGCGCCGACAGCGACTCGGCGGACACGGACATTAGTGAAAAGCGAAGGCCGGGCCGACGACGTGGTCGCAAGAAGGGCACCAAACGTTCGGCTGGTGGCAACAGTCAGGACGAGGAGCATCAACGGAAGCGTAGCCTGCAAACCTCACCAGCTGCCAGCCAGGGACCTTTTGAGTGCGACCAATGCGATCTGAGTTTTCCCCGGAAGCAATCCTATGTGATGCATCGCAAGATGCACGATGCCCGGCACGAGTTCCACTGTCAAATCTGCAATAAGAAGTTCAAGGTGCGGGGCGCCTACAAGACCCACATGGAACGCCATGCATCAGAGCGAGCCCAGTTCCGCTGCGAGTTGTGCTCCCAGGTGTTTCGACTTCGAGCCGAGCTGAAGCGTCACATGGCACTCAGCCATGATGAGCACGGCATCATCTATGAGTGCAAGCGATGCCAGCTCACGTTCCTTACTCAAACGCGGCTGCAACGCCATCAGAGCACCGACTGCAATCGCCACTCGGAGCGCAGGGTCAAGCGGCAATCGACGGAAGGGCAGCCCAGCCAGGGAAGAGATCTATTCAAGTCTGTGGCACCTCTGACGACGACCTACTGGAGCGATAGCTTCTCTGACTAGGCTACCACAGCTCCAGTGGCCTTCTTTAATTTCATCTAAAGCTGTTCTATACAAATACAAGATGTATATTCCGGACAATTCTAACTGAAACCCCACATTGTGTTGTGTTTTATTAAAAACGAGCATTAACTCGGAAAACGTTTTGTGTGCACGGATAAGTGAGTCCTTCAGCAGTCCTGTATAGGCAGTCGCTCAGCTTTAAAGTAATTTTCAAAAAAGGCGTAGTAGCTCCAGTTTGGCAGTTGATAAATATGTATAAAGTTTTTATTACTGGAATGGATTACTACATCGGTCAGTTGGCGTAGGACTCGTCAGTTGAGGGTGATCTCAATGTAAGAAAATTTAATTTTATTTTCGTTTATATGTATGTGTGTCGTCTCTCTGCTACATGGGTGTGATTGAGTAATAGCTAAAAATTGACTTGAATGTAAGTTTTAGGCAGCGATTCTTATGAACTGAGTTAGGTTGATGAGTTGTTATGTGCGTATGCCAGGATTGATGTATGCATACATAGATGTGCGTAGACGAATATTTATATACATATTGATGTATGTATGTCTGTATTGATGAATGCGTATGTACATATTAATGAATGCATATATAATGATGAATGTATGTATATGTATTTATGAATATATATTCATGTGGTACTTATTATGTACATACATATGTATGAAAATGCATTATTTTGAGTAGGTTTTGGGCTTTCTTCGTAATACCACTCTGGTTAGTGGTAATACTTAGATCTGGTGTTGGCAGTCCATTTAGTTACTTTGTGGAATAATGTGTACATATATATAGTTTTATAACAATATTTAGCTAATACAAGGATAACTACGCCAAATGCAATGCGGATGCACATTATCTGCATTAACAAGGCTTTTCTTTTCTTATTATATCAGCCCAACGTTTATTAGCCTAACTGCAATTTATGCCACAATATTCAATGTTATTAAATGGATTATATAGATAGTTAACAGACAAACAGAGAGAGAGAGAGAGAGAGAGAGAGAAAAAAAGAGAGGAGGATGAGAGCTCGTAAATTGACTTTAAAGCCTGATTCAAAGCTCTGCAAAGCGACGCTAGTGTCCAATGCACATTGCACTCGTTGCGCGCTGCATTATAATAACAATAATGTTGTTGCATAATGTGCGTAATCACAATGTTAACTTAATGTTTGCCACAGTGCCATAAGGGCTTAACTGCCAGGATTATGTGCTTCAAGTTGCGTCAATTGAAGTCAGCCACAGCAAGAGGCAAACATTTCGCTCTTGCGGTTCAAACTGCTTGCCAAGACATGGGAGAAGTCTGCAGAGAATTGCATTTAACTGCACCGGTTGCTAGAAATATACAGCTCTAAGCATTCAGAGGAAAACTAGAGACTTTTGATTCTTGGAATGCAACATTGTATTGTATGTGGCTTTAATCAGACTGAAATGGAATGCAAATTATAAAGCTTTGATATTATTTATTTAATTAATTGTAGTACACCAATTTCACGAAAGTGAAATATAAGGGAAATTTGTTAAAAGAAAATTTCAGAATTTATTAAAAATCTAGAGCTAGAAATATTCTTAAAATGATATTAGTAATAATGAGAGCTAACTTTAAAAGAAAATCGTTTAACTTGAACTCATTCAGTGTTTTCTCTGAGTGTAACAAGTTATGTTTGACCCTGTTTTCCACTCTGACAAGCTTTGTTGTCAGATTTGTTGTTTGCAAAACTTTTGACTGAAGATATTTCGCTTGTTTTAAATGCAGAAGGAAACTTTTTGAGCATATTTATTTACAAAAGCAAAATAATGAAAGGGCTGAACATTAAAGGCTGCTTGGGTGGGGAAATACTAGAAGATAATTTTATCTGTGGGCAAACGAAATCAAATGCACGTGTTGACTGGATGCTGCAGCTGTTGCGCCATGATGCTCCTTGATGCTCAGGTCGCTGATGGCGCTCAGAAGTGATGAATGGATTGGTAGGTGGGCAGATGGTAGGAGATCGACGAGACCGGGTGCGCAATGAGCGGTGCATGAGAGATGAGCGGTGCATGCGAAATCAATGGCGCATGATGCACGATAGTGGGTGCTGCCACATAATGCGAGTGGGTTAACAGGGGCGCGTGATAGCCGAGACCCAAAGAAATGCCACGCTTGGCCTTGGCCGACGACTCAACCTGCTCCTGTTGCTGCGGCTGCTGCTCATCGGCGACGGGTGCGGCCAGGCTGCACGCGATGCCAGCAATCAACAATATTAACTACAGAGCCCCATTTGCATTTCGTATTGGGGTTTTGTTTACGCAGGAATCGTCGAATCGCACGGAAGGCAGACATGCGGAAAGCAAAAATAGAGAAAAATAACGAGAATATTTTAAATAGTGAAATTTTCCTACTTATTGCCTGTCTGTCCGTTCGTCCGCCCGCCTCTCCTTCTGTCCTTCTGTCCGTCTGTCAGTCAGTGCGATTGCCCACTCTCTTTGCAGTAATAACAAATGGGTCTGGCCAGCATGAGCTGAACTCCTGTTGAAAGTGACTGCCTCGACTTAATGATTTATGCAAGAAACTTGCTTATTTCTGAGCTTATTTTTTAAACAGCTTTGACAGCTTTAGAATAGAATAGAAATTCCTCGACTTTGCTCATCTATTATTTATATTTCATTAGGCGAAGTAAGATTGCAAGATTTTTGACAGATTTATGTTGTTATAATTTAGGTGTAGAAGTAATTGCTACGCACATCATAAATATTCATTTGCAGATTCTGTTTCCAGGATATTTTTATAACTACTTGATAAACTGACAACAACTCATGCACATATACGCAGTCACGTTCAGTTTACACACGAAAGAATCGATTATTATCGATTATAAGCAAAGATTGAAGATTGGAAAATATGTGTGTCTAGACGGACGGATGGATATGGCTAATTCGACTTAGCTTGTTTCTACTTTTCTGCCTTTTGCACTTAAAATTTAAAGCTGCTGCTTTATTTGTAAGCAGCTTACCTGAAAGTCTTTTTATTTAATTCTTATCAATTTTTTATCAATCTGTCAAAAACTTGTTTATAGTTGTACCCATTTGGTGTAGCCAACACACACTTTGTTTAATATTCTTCCCGAACACTTTATCAACGCCCCATCAGACATCAATCAAAGCAAACTCTATTCAGATAGTCTAATAAAAGTTTGTTTCTGGTGAAAAGTTTTTTAAACTGTTATCTGAACTTTTGTGAACTTTTTGCTCGTCGCTAACTTTTTCTCTTTCAATTGATTGCCTCAAGTTCAAGTTTCAACTTACAGTGAATTTCATAATGTAAAAGTTTTGGTTTGAATTGGCTCTTATGTGAGTTTATGCACTGCACTGCACTGTGTCTAAATATCGACTAACGAAATTTGTGATCAGAATCTGTTTATTTATACCATTTTTTTCGGCTGATCGAAACTCACTCAAAACTAAGTCAAACGCACTCATTAGGCAAAAACTATTTAGAGGCAACTAAAGAAATAGAAGAAAAACAACTGCGAGTGTTCCAGTGGGGAGTGCTCGACTAGCAGATATCCTGACATGGCTTAGAGCTGTTGTCTCAGTATAGCTGAGTCCCTTGTACTGTGAGTAGTCATATACAACATTTTATAAGTCTTGAAGTTGTATTGAAGACCCAAGTCGATATTTATCGATATATGTCTGTTTTTTAATCCTGGCCGCCATCTTCTTTGTTTTGTCTTTGAGGTACCATTGCCTGCAAACTAGTAAGCTCTGCATGCGCATTTCCTACTCTGTACAGGGTATTGTAAAATAGGAAAACACGCACATTCGTCAGTCAGCAAAGTAAGTAAAAATGCCCACATCAAGTCCAAATTGTTGCAAACGAGTTGTGCGTGCGATTGAGAGTGACAGACGCATAAGTATATATAGATATATACTGATGCATATATATTTATTTATTTATGTATGTATGTATGTGCCCGCACCATGTAAGCCACTCAGTTTGAGTGTGCATACAAATAATAATTTGTAATGTGAGCGGATCAAGTTAATATTTAGTGCATTAAATCGTTTCACCATACAAGAAAATTACCATTGTTGCATATGAATAATTGTTGAGCTCAGATATTTAATAATTTTACGATAAATTCATTGTTGTTTGCATAATTGATAAAATGTCAGAAGTTAAGGATTACCATCGAAATGCTTTTTGTTGTTATATAAAACATTTCGTAGCAATAAATGAGTTTGGTAAACCGAAATGTTTAATCTGTCTAATTAGCAATTTGCAATTTATTTTATTATTATTATTTCAATATTTATTTGATAGTTCACAGTTAGCCAAAGTTTAAGCTGGACTAATAATATCCATAATCATCTTTCAAAATAATTAGCCAGGATTGAATTGAAAACGTATTTGCTTTGTATTCTTTATTTTTATGATTAACTTAAATGTTAACTGTGTTAAGCTTTGGGTCATCTTTAATCTGTTTTAGCTGGATAAATTTCTTGAAATGTTCCTTGTTATAAATTGCATAATCACATAATTGTAGGCCTTAATTAGCTCTTAATCGTTTCTTAATGCAATCAACCTTAAAGCATCTATATAAAACGATGACCTATGTATTTAAATTGAAAGCTCTTGGCATTTGTTTTGTTTGGCATGAGTTTTATGATCTGAAAAATTATCATGACGCAAAATCTGAATGTTTAGCGCTTAAAGCGAAATACTTTATGCAGCCAAATGGCAATTTGTCCGCCATTCAAGCATTAAATTTATATGTCTTAATTTGTGTAAAGCATTTGGTGCCTTTGCTGTTGCTGGTGCTGTGGCACGTTGCTCGCCGCTCGCTGATAAATTTGGTCAATAAATTTCTATTCAATTCCATTTTTCATGGCTCTTTAAATCGAAATCTGTGCAATTTGCAAAAACCATTTGGCATTCGGCACTTTGTTGTCTTTTGCCTGTTGCAGCTGTGAATACGAAATTGAATTCCATTTTGGGTCCTTCACCTGCAGTGCCATTGTCTCTCCCAATAATTTGCAGTGCTATATGTATGTGCATAAACTTTGTTTTATTTTCCAGTATAATTACATTTTAATGTTTCGCAACTACGCTGAGGAATCATTAAAGCAATTGACGCTGCGGGACTGCCGCATGTATGTATGTATGTGTGTGTGTTTGAATATGCCAGCAGCTGCCTGATAACAGGCCAGAGACAGGAGACAAGAGACAAAAAATGCTTATGGTTATAGACCAATAAAAACAGCAAGCACATTGTGGGAGAGCATGAGAGAATAACCGACTGCAGGATACTTTATCGTGCTATGAAAAATAACTAACGGAAGCACTCAATAGTAAGCGAATAATTAAGTGCAGTATGGTATTTATTTGTAACTAAATTCTAAGGATTCTCTCAGTGCTGTGCAGCACATGGAGGTGAGGATGCATCCGTCAAAGGTCGAATTTACAGTACAAGATGTGAAATTTGAACTGAGTGTGCTCAGTCTTTCAGCCGGTGTCAAGTCTATAGCTTCATTTCAGTCAACACGCTCTGCTTGCCTGAGAAAAGTCGAGGAGGAAGTCAAACAGCCAGCCGGACATTGCAAACAATCAATATACCCGCTTTCATTTTGTCAACGAGCATCAGCACACACATGCACGCAGCTTGTCAGTTTCCATGTATGCGTGTGCGTAACGGAACATTAATTAACAGCAGAGCAGCTAATGGCAGCTGCAAAGAAAAAAAAAAAAAAGAAATGAAAAAGAAAATAAAGAAAATCCGTATGGCGTTTATCTAAAGCTCACACTTGGCGCCATTTAGCTCAAGTGTGTAAGTGTGTGGGTGCGTGTGTGTATGTGTGTGTGTCTTACACGAGCGCCTATTCCATTTCCTTTAGCATTTACCGCCGGAAAAATACAGAAAAAAAAAACAAACAAACAAACTTTGCACTCTCAGTTGGCAACAAACTGTGGAAAAAACTAATTAAATAAGTTATTGTTTTTCTTCAAGAACTATTCTCATGAATTATATCTTATGTAAATAAAAGAGAAATACAGGAAGAAGAGCAGAGATAATTAAATGTCTGCTCAATTGATATATTAAATTGTTTAAATGTCTTCATCTACAGATTTTAAAATGGCTCAAGAATTATTTAGACATAGACATATCAGAGACAATAAAATATAAAATATACAATGTGTATATTCTTAATCAGGATCAAGTGACGATTAGATATAGTACTGCTCGACTGTCCGTCTATTCGTTCAGCTTAAAGACATTTATATTCATATTTATATCTGTGAGGCTACCATCACCAAACTTAGTATTATTGGTGCAGGGTATCTCCTAGTCGGGTATTTTCTCTGTGCATTTCTGTATAAAAGTGTAAATGTGTAATGTCCCCTCAACACTATCTAGACCTTTGCTTAATTGTTTATTTTCCCACTTTCAGTGACGCTGTAGTTGTCGTGTCTGGCTTATCATAGTGTCATAATCGCATTATTAACATCGTATTAAATCTCAATTTTTTGCGCTTTAGGCTAAATTTTTTATGCGGCGATAAGGTAGTTTGAGTGCCATGAAATATTTCAATTTGTATACCGCTTTTTTTCCAATTTAATTAAATCACTTTTTTATGCGCGTTTCTATGTTTTTCCTCTTTCATTTCCAAGTGTTGACAAAAAATATTTACGCTTTTTTATGGTCAGCAGTTGACTTTAATATGTCATTTCAGTTTTATATTGAATGCGTTGACTGTGATTGATGATCAAATCTATGAATATACATTAATTCCCTGTAAACGGAGAATTTTGGGTTTTACAATAGATAGAGGAAAAAATATGTCTAAAAGAAAAAGTCTAGAGTGATTCAGGCAGCAGCTTTGTTCAGTTCAGTTCAGGGCATCTTCTAGTCGAGCAGTCCTGCTCAAACGACATATTTACGAGCTCATTTGTGCTTTGGGCCATTCCGGCAAATTGGTTCAAAAACTGTTGAATAAATAATCATATTTTGTGTTCTTAGCGCAGGCAAAAAGTTGTTTTTGATGAAGTTTGTGATGTGTGATGGCGGTTGTCTGCTGTCTGCTGTCTGCTGGCTGTTGGGTGTTGGCTGTTGGCTATGGCTGTCTGTTGTCTTGTGTCTGGCATATCCATCAAAATCAAATAATTGACAACTGCCAACAACAATAACAACAACAAATATTTTGAAGCAAAGTTTTTGCTCGTGCAGCTGTTTGCAGTAAGAAAACATGAGAAACAAAATCTGAATTGCTATTGCGAAAGGCCGAACAGGATTTAAATGTGAGCCGAAGCTGGAGTCGAACCCATTAGCCACAAGCAAACACCTTCGTTGACATGGCTGAACATTTGGGCGAGACATTTGATTTGCCAACTCGCTGACTTGACTGATTTACGATGTCGCAAATATGTTTATCAACTAACTGTATATACATATATATCTCGCAGATGTATATACGAATGTGTGTGCGTGGCAAAAGTTGTATCTATATCGTTAGCCAATTAACTGCTACGCCCAGCTACTCAGCGCTGCGACAGGTGTTTGCTCTATTTCCATTATGTCCTCAAGCAAAAGTCTCTCGGCTACCGCAAATATTAGGCCTAAGCCTAATTTAGTGTGAAGTGTAAGCGTATTCGGGCTTCGCACTTCTGCCTCGCCACGCATTAGATTTTCAATCAATTATCGCTTGAATTATGTTGGCCTGTTTGACCAGCTTAGCTGCTGCTGCTGCTGCTGCTTTAATGTTGGCTTTAAACGCGCTCTGTGGCATTTCAAAATTGATGCGAACTGCATTGTAGCATAAAGTATGAAGTTTACCGTCGTTCCATACAGCTGCACAATTTCGCAATTTAGCATCTGCCTGAACAAGATGCAAATGATGATTCTAATGAGCCTTGCCACTGCGCCTTTCACCTGTCGCACTGCCGGCAATGGACACAAACCACATAGAGTCAAATGACGATTGCCACAGCTGAACTCTATGCTTATTTAGTCACGCAAACGAAGAATATTCAGACTGACATGGACACACATACAGCTACGCCTATGGAAACTTATACGGCTATAGAAAAACTAGAGTGAACGACAGCGACATCTATCCTTCTATAGGATTTGGTAGACTAATTGCCTACCCACAGAGTGCGCGGCGAGACTGTTCTCCTATGCCCTGTTGGCATAGCACACAAATTGTGGGTATCTCTGACCCCATAAACTAAAGTGTACTGAACTCTAAATGCATATTGGTATATCAGCTCGTATGTATATATCCTATATATGTAGTCCTATATTCACTGCTACTTTCTTTTTGCATTATATACTATTTTATTGCTATTTTCTTTTTCCGGAAATTTATAAGTATCGATTTTCCTTTTACAGTTGTATACTTAAAGCTCTCTCAAAGTAATCTAAAATCCACTTCAAACTGTTGAAGTGTGTTGAGCTTATTGGGTATCTGTCGGTCGAGCAATTGACACTCCTTTGTTCTTTTGATTTGGCCACATCAAGTTTCGTTTTGGGTTATTGAGTTCGACGATTGTGTCCCTTGTGGCTAGACAGACTCGCTCTGTTATGTTGTGATACGCTGTTTATTTGGGCTAATGTGTCTGGCAAATGCAGAGCTTATTAGCTTAATTAAGATACTTGTGGTTGAATTGATTTCTAATTTAATTCTCTTCTCCTCCCCCTCTTATTCTTTTTGCAGAGCAGCATGCTTTAAGTGGCCAGCCGAGATAGAGTTTAGCAATGCAGGAGACAAACATGGCCCAGAGACAGCTGGACGAGAGCGTTTCGCTGAATGAGACGCTGCTCAAGGACTTGGAGATAACGCGTGGCGACATTCAGGATTTCGTAAAGCTGCTCTTCGACTTCCAGAAGAAGAATCAAACGCAACAGGACGAATGCCAAGGCTACTGTCAGGGCGAAATCTACACCTGGCTGCGTGCGTACAATGGCATCCACGGCTACGTCTCGCTATTGGTGAGTAATCCCAGTCCCAGTCCCAGTCCCAGCCCCAATCCCAGTCCCACTCCCAGTCCCAGTCCCACTGCAGTTCCCTCTCATTAGCAACAACAAACAAGACTGGGAACTAATTATCTTGGTGTCGCCCTGTCGCGTTACACAACATTTTTCATTTGGAATACCTCTCCCCCTTTACGATCCGTCACAATGTCAACCCTTTTAAACTGCTAGCCGAGAAGGTCCTTTTTCTTTGTTCGCCGTTGATGAATTCGCGCACCTTTGAACTTATCCAAATTTCCATTTATTTTTTGGTCTGACCACAAAAAGAGATTAAATGAATTTCTTTCTGTTTACATAATTCATAAGATGTTTTAAAAAATATTTTTTGTTTACATCTCCTAGACAAAAAGCCAACGGCATGAAGACAATGCTAAATTGGTAGTTAAGAAAGGCTTTGAAGCAATGAGTTAGAAAAGTTCACATTCAAGTTGCCGGAGAGAATCCCATTTGGCACGCCTTAATGGGGTGATTTATAGGTCTATCTCTGGAGCAGGATAATAGCTAAATTCTAGCTATATTCTGGCTTCTAGGCTCTAGACTCTAGCTATATAGTTGTTGAAGCTATAAAGATTATCCAAATATTCCAGAATTCTAAATAGTCATCGATTTATCTCTTTCTTAACTGTTCTTACTATTCAACGTCATAATCATATTCATATTTTGCAAGTCTCTAATTTAATTCAATTAGATATCTAAAATTTCATTAGTCTTCTTCATCTTTTATTATAAATTTGAGAGTGCACAATTTCATCAAGATACACAAAGAAAAGGCTCAAGGTTTCTGCTTCTGATAAGTTGAAAAACAAAGAGGAAATCAAATGACTGCTCAGTGTGCCGAGAGTGCCGAATTAGAAAGTGAACTGAAGCAAAATGATATGTTGGTCAAACAGGAATTAATAATTACATCAAATCATTTTCGTAATAATTTACATTGCAATAAAACTTTTAGCTTGTACGTTTCTTTCATTGTCCATCCATCCATCTATCTATCTATCTCTCTCTCTCTTTTTCTGACGCTCGCTTATTCCCCTTTGCTCAAATGTGTGAGCGAGTAAAGTGTGATATTTATTATTTGGTCAAGTCATGTGTGAATCTGCATTTGAATAAAATGTTTGAGAAACTTTACACTGAAAGGGTTCAAGCTTTTAAGGAAATAGAGGTTCCGTGTGTGCGTGTGTGAGTGAATACATATATATTGTGGTCTACTTTGCTTGTGGTGTAGTTGGTGTGAGGTTTCTATTACTGTGTTCAGACAGACATGGCCATGCATGGCTTTGTTTTGACACTGGTTCATGGTTATTATTATGCCCTATACTCTATGGAAGATGTGCAAACAATGTAGGTACATGTGGCCAATCACTTACAATGGAATCTGTCTGTATAAACGTGTGAAGCACAAGCTCGAGAAAGACTCTCTCTTTCAGTTCAGGAAGTTTCCATAATTATTCTTTGCAGGGTATCGTTCCACTCATCATGCTCAAGCACCGTTTGCTTGGGCTTCCGCCTTGATTTACGTTAGGCAGTGGGATCGCATAATTATTATTTACAGGACATCTTTCCGACCATTATCCCCAGCTACCGCTTGCTTGCCTAATAGTTTTTTATTTTCTATTTTCTATCTCCTTTTTTACCATCCTTGGATTTTCCCGCTGCGTAAAGATTTGCATATTCGGGACAATAGCCAACATACTAAACATAATGGTGTTGACCAGAAAGGAAATGGCCAAGGCGCCCATTAACAACATATTGAAATGGCTGGCAGTTGCTGATATGTTTGTGATGCTCGAGTACATACCCTATACGACATATCAATACATCTATATGAAGCCAGGTGGGTGAAACAAGTTTTTGAATAAATTTAAAGAAATATTTGATTGTCTTTTAAAATCTTTTTAAAAATCTCAAAATTGATTTACATTTTTCTTCAAATCTAATCATATTTTTCTTTTATTTAACTATGTCTTTATTAACTATCTAACACTTTTACAGGCGAGAAGGATTTGAGTTACGCATGGGCTGTTTATTTGCTGGTCCACATGCACTTCACACAGATTCTGCACACGATTTCGATTGGCTTGACTGTTACCCTGGCTGTTTGGCGCTACGTGGCCATCAGGTGAGTGTCAAGTGTAGCGTTGATAATGTTTGGCCCCAGCACCTCGTCCCCACCCTGAACTCCTGCTGAATCCGGCTAACTGAATAATATGACGGAAAATGTGGCTTCTCTTTCTCTCTTTCTCTGTTTTCTGTCTTTGGTTCTGTTCTGTTCTGTTCTGTTCTGTTTTTCTGCTTTATAGCAAACTATTTCCATCTCTAATCCACAGACATCCGAATGGCAGCTGCGCCAATTTTCTGCTCGCACATTCCAGGGAGGCGATTCTCTTCCCCTTTATCGTCTCGCCCATTCTCTGTTTGCCCACGTACTTTGTGTTCAAGGTGCGCGAGACACACGAGATGGACACCAAAGAGCACGAGGCCATGTATCATGTGTACTTCGACACGGACTCTATGCTATTTAGGTGAGTTGAGCTGAATTGGTTCAGAGTGACCAGCAGATACCCTTCTAAATTTCTCTCTTTGTTCTTGTAGATTCAACTTTTGGATACATTCCGTGATAATTAAGCTGCTTCCCTGCTTCATTCTAACCGTTATCAGTCTGGTTCTGATGCACGTTCTGTGCGAAGCTTCGCGAAGGCGTCTCAAGCTGAAGGACTACGACAATCCCACCAAATACGCCATTCAGCTAAATCTTAATGAATCAAAGTCTAGGCGGTACGTAAAATAATTTATTAATATTTCATCAATTTACATCAAATGTTCATTTTTATATAAATTCCTCTTCTCAGTTCAATCTGAACATCATCATTTAATTTCTCTTCATCATATGATGCCGATTTCAGTTTCAAAACCGAACATCACCTTTCATCAAAGTTTTAATTTCTGTTTTCCATTTTCCATTTCTGAATTGGATTGCCTGGATTTGCTCTTCATGCATCTCATTCCTTCGCTTCATCCATTTGAATACAATTGTTGACTGTCATCCTTACCTGTTTTTATGCTTTGTTTAACCTGATATGGGTTCTGCAATTGGGATGGAATTCGTCACTTTTCGTTCCTCTTTTGCCCTTTGGGCCAAGTATGCTTGTTTGATTTACCTTTACCTTTACCATTTCTTCAAATTCCATTTATATTTCGCTGTTTCACGGCTTAAGTTCAGCCTTGGGTTTGCCTCAGTTAAGTTCCATTCCACTGTTTCACATTCATCATTGTTTATATGTTTTCAGTAATTTTACCAATTTCTATTTGCTTTCCACTGTCTCATATTCATTTTTAGTGTCATCCCTACTCGCTGCTTCTCTTCGTTTGCTTAATATATTTGTATGTATTTCGTTGATTTTCATTTCATTGCACTGTTTCGTCTTTAAATAACTCTCTTCGTTGTTTCATTTTACTTGTTTCACGCTACTGAATGCATTTGCTCCATTCTGTGTTTCGCTCTCCTTCTAATCGTTTTACTTCTCTCTGTCTGACTTGTGTTTCCCCTCTCTGCAGACCTCCGCGCTGTGATCGTCGCAATGATCGAACCACTCTCCTCCTGGTGGCTGTGCTGATACTCTTCCTGGTCACGGAGTTTCCGCAGGGTCTGCTGGGCCTGTTGTCTGGCGTGCTGGAGAAGTGTTTCTTCGCCCATTGCTATCCGCCCTTCGGGGAGCTGATGGATCTGCTGGCACTCATCAATGCGGCTGTGGGCTTCGTCCTCTACGGACTCATGTCCAAACAGTTTCGCACCACGTTCCGGTCTCTGTTCTTCAAGCGTCACTTCGGCAGCAGCGAGATGACGCGCCTCACTCGAGTGACCACCACCTGTGTCTAGAAGCGACTGAACAGACGCAGGTCGAGAAGAAGTCAGACATAGATGATGACAGATCGATTGATGATGATCGATCGATTGCTTCGATTGAGATTTCGAATTGAATTTGGTTATGGGGGCATCTCAAAGATGCGCTTTGAAGTGAGCTTTGAAAAAGCTCAGCTGAAACTGTGAGCCAGGGCGTTTAGGGTATACCAAAACTAGGAGAAACCGTCGAGTCGAGTCGACCCGCCGCGTTGCATATTTTGTAGGGCATTAAGTGTCATTTCCATTTAGCAGACACATAAAACGAGTTTTGAAACGAATTTTTTAATACAGCTTGAAATTAGATGTATTATCGATATATATCGATTTATTGATATATATTCATATAAATAATTATTAATTTACTAAACTGAACTATTCATGATTCTGAGATAAGAAACGCCAGCGTTTATTAGCTCTTAAGAATTATATACGATTTTTTATGCATACATTAAAAATAAATTTAATAAATATGTATAAAATAAATATGTATAAAATACGAAATTAAGAAATGGAATTTGACGAAGCGAGAATTTGTAAGGAGATAAATAAAAAAACAAAATTATTCAACACTAATTATTAAATAGGATTTAAAGTTGAGTTTAAAATTATAAACTAAAAATATGATAAAAAAAAAAAAAAAACAAAATGAAAAAAAAAAAAAAAAAGAAACTGGTCAAAGAGAACAAAGCAGCAAATGAGCCCCTTGAGCTGTTTTGTTCTCTTCTTCCATATGAACTTTATAAACAGAATTAAGTACACACAATTCATTAATATTATGATACCAACATATGAATATGTAAATATATATGTATACTATATAGATATATTAAGTAGATGTAATTTAAATGTAGCTTTAAGGTCGCGTGGCTAATGTATTTGCATTGGCTTCAAATCTCACGCATTTGTTTTCACGCTTTTTGATTTCAATTTTGAACAAGTTTCAAATAAATGTTCGATGTGAGTTAATTATTTCAGCTCTCTCTCTCTCTCTCTCTTTCTTTGTCTCTTTGTTGTTTATCTCTTTTCAATTGCCAGTGCTGACCACAGCATTCACTTCTAGCGGTAGTTCATCCTGCAACACATCCCGGTTGGCTGCATCCGCCTCTCCTGCTCGCATGGAGTCGTCGCCATCGCCTAGTATACCCTGGCTGTGCGTCGAGATGCGCAGCAGCGACTTTAGCTTTGTGGCCTGGAATTTATACTGAACAAGCAGTGGGACTTATATATTGATGGAATTGCAATAAAGCCTTATACGAATTGAACGATTACAAACAATCCCTAAGGGTGTTTCTCCCTCTCTCTGTCTCTGGTGTCTAAAGATAGAAAATGATTTGGTATTGCAATTTCATCTTTAAAGATCGCAATCTATGCTTCACATACTTTCTGCTCGACCCCATCTATAATATATTAATAATATACCTCATCCTACTTTTAAAAATTTCCCTAATTTACCTGATTATTTATCCAATCTGTTAAGCCAATTAAATGTTTTATTCTCGTTCCGATAAAATTTCCAACTTTCACTTCGATTTAATTAATTTTTAGGACTGTTTTGTATATGACGGTAGAAAAGCTACAGAAATATTTGTGTCTTGAGTTCTAAAAAAAGGATGAAGAATTGGAGGGAGTAGAAACAAGTTGTGGTATATGAAGGAGGAGGAAGAGGGAGAGAAGGTAAGCGAGAATGTAACTTAAGGGTAATAATATGAAGGTGGTAAGATAACAGAGCTGTGGTGGTAAGAAGAGGTGTAGTGAGAAGGGGGGGAGGAGGATGGGAAAGGTGAGAGGAGGATGTGAAAGTGGATGACGATGTGGAGGAAGGCGATAAAAGAGGATCAGGGTAGGAATCAAACAAAATGTGCTAATCAAATGACCTGGCCAGGAGCCATTGGGCACGCTGGTAGAGCACGCGACTTACTTCAGTGGGCAGCAATAAATCCTGAGCGTGACTCATGAAGCGGTTGTAGTGCTCTGTGGCCAAGGCCAGACGCCCGGTCTCAAAGCAGAAGAGCGCAAAGTTGAGGAACACCAGCGGATGTCGCATATTGCCGCTGGCCAGGCTGCAGGCACGCTCGAGAGCCACAAACGCATTCTCCATGTCGTCCAGCTTGCGCAGGCACACTAAGAGAAAGTGTGAGAGAGAGAGAGGGTATTCCCATTTCATTGACTGACTTTCTGTTGAGCACTTACAGCCCAGGAGCATATAGCACTCGGCATTGTCCTTGCGTAGGTTGATGGCTGCGGCCAAAGTGTGAAAGGCGCTCGCATATTGTTCGGCTGTTTGACGGTCGAGGAGTCACGTCAACATTAAATATTAAATACAAAGCAATAACAAAAAGATACTGCTAGACAACAACAACAAGGAGGCGGGGAAGGAGAAAGGAGAACGGGAACAACAATGAGCATAAAAAGTGCAAATATTTCAAGGACCTGTCAATTGTTTTTTATGTTTCTCGTTTCCTTTATTTTTGCGTTGTTTTTGACATTTATGAAAGGTCCCAAAGGCTCATTATTTTTGTTAGGCTGTTGCTTTTATTGAGTGGGCTTGTTTCCTATGGATGCGAGGGTCTCGGCCGCGCAGGAAGGCAGAAGAGCAGCCAAGACTTGGTGGCTGTCCAAATATAATCAATATGAGTATTACACTAATTGTAATTTGAAGGTCAAATTCCATAAAAAAACCTACAATTTTCTGCCTAAAAGCTAAGGAAGGACGCCTGCATGGAAGGACGGAAAGAAACCTTTCAATGCAAATGTATAAATAATTATTTTGTGTATAAATATAATATTAAGTGTAATGTGAAGTCTATGTTTGGAAGAAGACCTACAGACCAATATAGGTCAATAGGAAATTAATACAAATTGTATTGTATTGAGTATTGAGGACTAACTTTGTATAGGCGGAGAGTGGACGGGAAACTCTGAAATCCGGGCTCTGTTTGCGGAAGGAAGACGGTGCTGTAATTATTGTATCATAATTGTGATGTTAATAGAGCTTGAGTTTGTAAGGGGAGAATAGGAAAATCTTGGGCCCAGTTGACTGTCTTTTCCGTACCTCTTTAGATTTTAGGAAGTATTACATAAAAGGAAGGAAGTAAGTATTAGAAGAGGTAGTCCTCTATGGTCGATTGCCTTAATCATTTGTACGGTTTACATTTTAAACATTTATTTACAGGGTATTTCAATAGTCAACTACCCTTCGTAGGCAATACTCACAGGCAATGTATATGAGGCTTAGATTGTAGAGCGCATTGTAGTTGAGGGGTGAGAGCCAAATCGATTTGCGTAAAGATGAAATCGCCTAGGGAAAAAATCAAGTCACTCTCCCTCTCTCTATCTCTGTCTCTTTGTCTATTTGAGTCAGTTTCTCTGCTTACCACAATGAACTTTTGCTTTTTGAAGAAGCACAGACCAATGTTGTTCCAGAGCTCCGCAATTTCCGGCTCGGCATCTGCGATTTGGCTGTATTTGCTTAAGGCGCCGTCTACATCGTTGCGCGACTGTCAAAGGTGTCGCAAATCGTTCAAGAAATTTGAGCGAGCAGGTGTTGCCAATCAACTGCTCACCTGTAAAATGGCGCCCAGGGCCAGCAATCCTTTCGGCTCGCAGTTTCCTGCGAAATTCACAATTTCAGCCAAGCGATCAAACGCCCTTTGCGTTTCATTGATTTTCAAGTAGAGCACACTGATTTCTGTCAGCACTTCCACATTCTCCGGCGTGAGACTGAGATGGAAATGAGAATGAGAAATATGAACTAAATAGACTCGAGACTTGTACTAACTGCAGACAGGCCTCGAGCACATCGATGGCCTTCTGGTACTCCTTCTCCTTGCGGTAGAGCTCGGCCAGTCGAATGTAGCTCTCCTGTTTCTTGCCCGTTTGCACGGCCCGCTCGAAGTACTCTCGCGCCTCCTTCTGCTGCTGTCGCGCTGCCTCCAGTTGGGGCTGTGTGGCGGCCGAGCGATAGAGCAGCTCGCCCAGGTAATGAAAGATCTCGTGATCCGGTCGAGGACTCTGCTGTTCGGCATCCCGAAATACGCTGAGTGCTTGATTGTAGCGACCCATCAGGTAGCTGGACAGAGAGAGAGAGAGAGAGAGAGAGAGAGAGAGAGAGAGAGATAGAGAATGTTTTCTTATAACTTGGACCCAATGATACAAATGTGATAAAAGACGTGATCTAAAAGTAGTGGAAAGAAGAGCGGAAGTAACCTATATACTCTTCAGGAACATCTCGCATAAATGGAGGATGCTTAAGCATGGAACATCTTCTTTCCACATTATTCTATTTGCTCTCAGCCCAAGTCTACACTGAAACTGAATGCATAGCCATGTTGGCCAGTGTGGTTGACCTACAGAGTCCTTCCGATTTCCTTAAAGTTCTCAATATTTTTGGAGTTCAGCTCGGCTGCCCTTTGAAGGTTGCGCAGCGCCTCGATGTGATTGCCAGCTTCGCGGTCAATTAGGCCCTGGGGTGGATCAACGTGAGTGAATAGTTCAATATAATTTCGGTCGAAGTCAGGCACTCACCTGCACGAAGTACAGGTACTCCGCATTCAAATGACGATTCAGCTCACGCGCGATGAGTCGGCGGCATCTGTCGAATTGGCGGCGTGTGAAATAAATGTGGAGCAGCCAATCGATGTTTGCGTCTGTTGGCATTTTGGGCGCTAATTGAAGATTGTCGTCAACAGACTGTCCACTCCCCCTCTCTCTCTCTGTTTCTATCACCCTCACCTGGTTTTACTACCTGCAGCGAGGGCAGTTCTATGAGAGCGCCGTTACAATTGATTTGCTCACTGCCCGCTTCGTACATCTGACTTCAGTTTGGCTGGGCTCCAAAAACAGAGTTTTATCTGATTAACGCTCATGTGTTGTGCCTCTTCCAGGTTGCCATGGCTTCGTCTAGGGTTGCCACCCTTGGATAAAAACAAAGCTGTAAACTCCAGTGAGGTCTACAGAAAAAGCTAACTTTTTGTTGTCCCCCTTTGTTGGTTGCCATGGTTCACTCTAGGGTTGCCACCACTTGCTCAACTCAAATTTTAGGGCTGTCATCTATGTTGAAAACAATGCATAACAATTTTTGCCTTGGCTCCGTTTATCTTTAAGGCTTTTCATAGCCATTTCTGACTTTGATTTGTCATCGAATTCACCTGACAAATTAATTAATGCACGTGTTTTTGTGTCTTTGAGCCCGATCAGTTGTAAAAAAGTCTCGAAAAGGCCTTTTCAGCCAAATGTCCGAATTTTTAATTAGTGTTGAGCCAAAAAGCGCCGATGCCAATTGAAATGCAATAAAATCAACGACAAATCTGACAGACAAGGCAAAATATTTCACGAATCAATTGCAATTGACCAAGCAGCGAAAATAAGTTTGGTATATGTGTGTCTGAATGACTCGCAGATACCCTGGAAACAGCATAGGAATAATAATAGAAAATAGAAAATTTGATATACGATAACTGCATAAATTCATTAGACTACTTAAGTCATGTATACCCCATATTTTTAGTTTTGTAGGATATTAATTGCCGACAAAACAAACAAATTAAATCGAGTTTTCTTGTAGCCAGCCAAATAGGAAATGTTGCTCTACCTCTACCGCTCTCCCCCGAAGCTCCCACCTGTCTCTGCACATTTACAGTCTCTGCTGCAGATGGGATTGATAGAGGCCCTCTTCTGCTCTCTCCTTCCTCTCACGCATTCTACTTCTACATCTGTTGTCTCTATGCATATTCTTATATGTGAAATCCCTTTCTTCTCCCTTATACTGGGCTACGTATTCCACTCTGCTCTCTCCTAGACGCCTCTCATTCGACTGCTTCTCTCCGTCCGTCCGTCTTCTATTCCCCCCTGTCCCCATCCTCTTCCCCTTCCCATACATCTGCTGAGGTGTATAATTACTCAATTTCCAACTGACACGCCTCACGCAGGTGAGAAACTCGTCTTGTTTGCGCTCCATTTGCGGCTGCCGCCATTTGATCGTGATCTACATTCACAATAAACAATTCACAATTATCAATTCACAATGACCAAAACCGAAGCGTAAATCCATTAATGCACTTTATATATATTTCGCACAAGATCACAAAACTCGGCTTGGACTCGATTGCGGCCAGCATCAAAGTGTTTTGGCTTCTTTTTTAGCTTTTAGTTGTAAAAGCCAATAACAAATTTCACAATTTAAATTTCGAAATGGCAAATGCGAAATGAGTTGTTTCTTTTAACGGGAATCATACAAGACAGTCAAAAAGTAATGAATAGATGACAGAACAGATGCCCTTTATATATGTAACGTATATATACCCTGCATATATATGCTCTATCTTATATGTATAATTTGCTAAATTTTTTATAAAAGTAATATTACATAAATGAATTGAAACTATTTTATGTTTTAGCGTGTATTTACTGTATAGAAATAGAGCAGACCTCAGTGCTTCTCAAACTGTGTCATAGCCAAGACATAAACCTTGAAGCGAATTAATGGCTGGCCAAGACATAAACCTTGAAACGAATTAATGGTTGCACTGCTTGCTGGTTGTGTAACTTGACTAAGACATATTCAGCCAAATAGCTGACATTCTGAATTGGTTGCCGTCTCGGCTAACTAGCGCCATCTATGTTTGGATTGAGCGTGTGCTTTTGTTCATTTGGCGGCAAATTTAAAAATATATAAATATAATTAGCAATAGGTGAATGATATGCAGTTTGAATTCATTCAATTCAAGATCGAACTGAAAGTTATCTGTTTTTGAGCTTACTGTCGCCATCTATGTATGAAGGACTTTCACACATTCGGCGGCAAATTAAAAACTAATTTAAAATTAATTTGGAATAATTACTTAACTAAAAATAAAGTTCTTTCTGCTTGCTTTCTTTACGCTGTGCAATTTTTGAATTGGTCATTTAACGCTTTAATTGTTTTCTGTTCTGTGCCTCTTTGTGTTATTAAATTGTTCCACCAGCAAATGAAAGAGGAACAAGCAGAAGACGCAGAATAACATAAAGTCAAGCGTGACATTTTTCAGATATTTCTTGGCCGTTTCGCTCTCTTTTCCTCAGCTTGGGCACAAACAAAATAGCCGCTAAATGATTTACAGCCCATTTGGCTGGGACATGATCTTTAGCTTTAGCTCGAGAGATGCCGAATAAAAGGGAGAGGGCAACAGTTGGAGGTACAGAAAGGGAGAGAGAGAGAGATCGATCGAGCAGGAGCAACAGCTTTTGAGGGCAGCAAGTGGGCTGGCCAAAAAGGGTTTACGCAGGGGGCGTGGCAGGCAGAGGGCGAGGCAGCTGGCCAACCGGTTTATGCAACTGCGCAGTCTTTTTTTTTTAAAGCTGTTTTTGGCTGCATTTTGTGCAGGTTTTTTCTTATTGTTTCTTTTTAGCTTTTTAATGGCGAAAGCTTGTGTCATTTCCTTAGCTTTTTTTGCTACAGTTTTTATTTGATTTGTGGGCTTATTTTTGTTGTTGTAGTTTGACGGCAGTTTAGGTCTTTTGCCCTATGTGAATTATTTAGCTTTTCCTTGTACTCTGTTGAGTTTTTCATTAAATTATTGACTGAAATATTTGTTTGTTTGGTTTAATAAGTTAACATTTAGCACGTTTTGGAATCATTTTGCCTCAAATGATGCAAATTTAGCTGCATTTTGTGGCATTTCTAAAGCTTTTTTTGCGGCTTTCTTATTTTGTCCTTTATTTTATTATTAATTTTATTTCACATTTACTATTAGAAATTTTTAAAAGCTATTTTTGGTTGCTTTAAAGTCATATGCATTCAGCATTTTTTGCTCTAATATTATATTCTGCTACATTTTCAAATATTTGTTAGTGTTTTTCAGACTTTCGCTGTTTTTTATTTGACTTTATAACTGTTTATGCAGGCTTTTCCGAATTTTCGTTGCTGATTTTGGCCCTTATTTTGTCAACTTTTTAAAATTTTCGGCTTCACAGTTTAGCTTTTTTAGCTTAGCTTGCTTACAGCTGTTTTGGTTGCAGTCTTTTTCTGGCTTCAAGTTTTTGCTGCATTTTGTGTCTGCTTTCTGTTGCGCCTTGATTTTCGCTTTTTTCTACTCTTTTCTCAATTTTTTTTTGGGGCGCTAAAAAGGAAAATCAGCGCAAGAATCAGCGAACGATGCCTGTTGCTTGTTTGTTTGTTGTTGTTGTTGTTGTTGTTGGAGCCGTCACCCAGATTATCTGGGCAACTGGAGTAACCAGTTTTGTTGTTGTTGTTGTTTTTGCGTGTTTCTGCTGTTGCTGTGGCATGCAACCTAAATATAGAACTACAAACTATATATATAAATATTTACACATATATATGTATGTATATTCCATATATACAAATTATATTCCACATATATACTCTTAGCACTCTTCTTGTCTATCATATCCTCTTCTTGCTTTTTTTTTGGCTGTGCAAATCTTTGACTTCATTAAAATTTGAGTTTGGCGCGTTTTTTGTTTTTGCGTTTTTATCTTATCAGCCACAACACGCACACACACATACATCTCTCTCTCTCTCTCTCTCTCTCTCTTTGTATACATTTTCACCTTTCGTTTTACCTGTTGATTGTTTGTGTGTGGCACGCTGCGCTCTCTGCAAGTGGCAAGCGCTCGCTCGCCTTGCTCCGTTCTCCCTTTTCTCTCTCCCTCTGTTTCAACTGCCTTATCTCGGGCTCTCTCTCTCTCTCTCCCTCTGACTTTAACGCTGCGATCGGCCGCCTTTGCCGTTGTCATTCGTCTTCAAGCAACGATCGCGCGCGGTTCAGCGGCTTTTTGTGCTACACCGAAAAGTTTTTGACAACAAACTTCACTTTTTGCGTCATATATCAAAAATACCAAAAAATTGTTTAAAATATTAAAAAAATATTAAAGTGAGTGTATTGTGTTTTGTTAATAATTGTCAATATTTTCTTAAAAATAAATGTAATTGATCTGGTTTTTTGGAGAAATAAAAACCGGCTTCTATGATTCATAAAGAGTTCCGCGGCTGCAGCCAGTTTCGATTTTCGATTTTGTTTTGTTGACTCACTCGAAATGCAAAAATGAAAAACGAAAACAAATTCACAAGTTTTTAAATAATTTATGCGTAATCTTTGACGTAACAGCAAACGAAATAAAAAAGAGATAAAAGTGAAAAAAGTGTGAAAATTAAATGATTTAATTGCTGTAACTGTTACCTGTTACCTTATGCCAAACGGAACTTAATTAACTCTGGTTTATCTGCTTATCGCGCGTGTGACTAACAACTTTTAATTATATAGAACTGTTTGTCAGATCTGATTCTGTTTCTGCTTCTTCTTCTCCGTGCCCCTGAAATGCTCATATAGTCGAATTATTATGACTATCGTATTTCTATCTCTCTCTCGTTTTTTGTACTAAAAACGTTGTTGTTATTCGATTGATAATTGAGCTTGTGTATGGGCAGAAGACTGATTACAGTTACGATATTGGTGTATAAAAGTATTAGAGTTGAGAGTCTACTCCCAAGCTTATGCCTATAAGAACATTGGGATCAGTCTGTACAAGAGTATGATATCTTGGGAGTATAAAAGAAATTGAGTCCAAGAATTATTTAGAGACGATTTATATATAGCATTCACATTGGTTCAGCTCTTGATATAGAACACATAGGGTATTTTCAAGTCGAGCAGTGCCGCAGCAATACTAGTTACTTGTTTAGTTATTGTTTTTGGTGTGGAAAACATGATTTAATTAAAAAGCTGAAAATGTTTTTGCGCCCCGCTTGGCGGTTGAGTGTATTATACTATCTGTTTGTATTTGTTTATTTATTTATTTATTGTTTTTGCATTTGTTGTTTCCTTTCTCTTGTTCTTGTTAAGTTGTTTAAAATCGTTTGAGCTTTTTATGCCATATTTATCTGTATATAATATCTCTATATCATATATATTTCATTCACGTTTTTTGCGGCATTTTCGAAAATAAAAAATGAAATGAATTAAATTTTCAAGTTGCCTGCGCAACAATTTTTTATTTTCAAACAATTTGATTTGTGTTTTTGTATTCAAGTTGAAAGTTTCATTAAAAACATGCGAGTGAATAAAGTCGCTTGAGGGCTTCAGCTGATGCTGCAAAATGGATATGTTCAAAAACACACAATATAATATAATAAATAAAGAAAAATTACAATATAAATTATTTAAAAAGTGAATTCCAATGATTTGTAATATTTAATTAAACATATATGAATTTATAATCATAAATATATAATAGAATAGGAAAATAGCTAAGAGAAATAAATAATTAAAACAGCAGAGTATAAAAATGAATACGAAATTTATTAAAATAAAAAAATGTTAAACAAATTTAACACGAAATATATATATATGTATAATAAAATATAAATAATATTCAAATACATAAAAAGAAAATATATATTTTTATAATACCACACAAACGAAAATCAAATAGGAATTACGTCTTGGACTTAGCGGAAAGTGAAATTTTACTGTAAATATGATGTCATATGATTTGGCTTAGAGATAACTCCTCTATGTACTGCAGACATTCTATTGTCTAGAAGATAAATTCCTTTAGGCCAGATAAATGTGTCTGTTTAGCTAATTAACTAGAAATACGAACTAAATAGATGGAGATAGAGCTTATCAAAAAACTAAACCGAAAAAACAAACAAACAATTAATAATTCCACTTGAAACATCCAAAGTTCCCTTCTTCTGCTGGGCAATGAAAACAAAATGCAAACAATTAGCAAAATACAATAACAAAATATGCAGATATAGAAGATATATATATATAGTGCAGATGTATATACATATATATATTTATATAGACAGACATTGGCAGCCGCTGGTATAAACAGAGCGAGAGAGGGAGAGAGAGAGAGAGAGAGCGAGAGAGAGGGAGAGAGAGGGAGAGAGACAGTGGGAGAGAAGCAGAGAGGGGGACTCTGGGATTTAGCTGGCAACGTCTAGTGCCCGCACATATAGCCGCCATATAATGCAGGCAGTGGCGCTGACGTCGCTGTCGACGAAGGCAGCGACGTCGTCTGCCACTTGCTTGAAAAGATTCTTTGAGTTTTTTTATATTTTTTTTTTCGTGTGTAGTTCGAAAAACATTTCATAGCAAAAGTTTTCGGTTTTCGGTTTCGGTTTTCGCTTTTTTGCTTTAGTTGAGAGAAAATCGTCGCTTAGTTAACGTCGCCCCACAAAAGAACACCTCGAACGCAAAATAAATTTAAAGAAATCAATCAATTAACGACAACAGTGTGTAAAGATATCTGAGCCATATACTATACTGATATATATAGAGTTCATAAACTGACATCATCAGCAATAATAACAAATATATGAAAATAATAATTAGTGTTATCAAGCAAAAAGAACAGGAAACGACAGTAAACCAATCAACTACTACTTCTATCTTTCTCCTGTACACACTCTTCATCCACTCTCTCCCTCTTTCTCTATCTCTCTTTTAGGCCCTAACTTAGTGCTGGTGTTTATTGTAAATAAAAAGAAAAATTAAAGTTTTATGTGAAGTTTTCTGTGCATAGTTGCTGAAGGTTAAAACCGTAAAACCGTATATCGAAAAATAAGCACATATATCTATATACCCCTATATATATACACACACACATATATATGTATATTGGTATATAAGAAAAGAGCTTACGAAACAAAAATCTCGTGTACAAAAAGTCCAATTTTTTTAACCAACAGTTTCGAATTGTTCAAGAAACAACAACAACAACAACAACCACGATAATAACAAACAACAACAAACAAACAATTTATCTGGATTGAAGCTACATCGCCAGTTATATATATATATATACAACTTATATATATAATATATATTCACACAAAATTTTAAGAAATTTTTCAAGGTGAGTTTATTTTTAGTTGATTCGAAATGGCTGCGCAGATTTTCTATATGAAAGTTTTACTCTCGCTCTCCTAGTCACTCTCTCGCTGTCTCTCACTCTCTCTCTTGCTCTTTGAGTTACAGTATCTGACAGATACATTTACCTATTGCGCTGACAATTTACGAAATCTGTCTGCCAAATGCATTTTATTCTTCTTTTACTCGCTCACTTTACGCGAAACGGGCATATTGGCTGCCTGTTTCTCTGTTCACTGAGGACTTGAAATGTTAAATTTTGTTTGAATTCCACCCTACTTTATAGTTTTTAGATTTTTATGTATTTTAAAAGTATTTTGAATATTTTTCAGGTATTTCTACAATTTCGAAATTTTGTTCAAATAATTTACAAATTTCCTACAATATTTTTCTATGAAACAAAATAATTATTCAGAAACAATGAGCTACGAGAGCACCTATTCTCATTCAGATTCCATACTGCATCGAATTCATCAAGGCCGATCAGATTCTGCGAATCGTTGTAGCATGAGCCAGCATGGGGCAGTCGTATGCACTCGTCTCACTTGAGTTTATTCTATTCATTTTTGAGGCCATAATTTCTTTGGCATTTATTTTGTAATATATATGTTAAACATTTATATACATAAATATTGCATATATCTCATTTAAATAGGCGCCAACAAGAGAGATAGAAAAAGATATTAATGTATCTCTAGGTCAGCCTGAAATGTATCTTTCGTCTGTGTATTCTATTCAGTTTTGTATATATATATAAATATATATGTAAATTCGTATGATTCGACTGTACTCTGTCTGTTGATTTTCGCTTTGGCTGCGGCTCTGGCAATTGCGCTTTGCCGTTCTACGAGTATAGCGAGCTCTTTTTTTTTTCTTTCTGCTTGATCTATTTTCAGCCAGCAGGCCTGATTCTTCTTTTCCTCCTCTTGTTCTACCCCTTTTCGTTGCTCGTCCCACATCGCGTATACGCATTGCGCGCGTTTTGTCGCTGCCTCAGCCACAATGTTCATACGTAACACCGATTTTCCATTTTCCATTTTCCATATTTCGATTTTCCGATTTGTCCATTCAACATTTTGCCAAAAGACCACCACGCAGGCAGTCAGCCAAGGCACAAATGTGATGTAACAAGATAGACGATCCGCTCCTCCCCTATAGATGAACTCCCCTACTTATTGCTTACGTATTTTGGCAGTATCTGAAAAGTCTTTCCTGCCCTGTTTCTTCAGTATTTTCTGTTTATAGTCTTTTCGAATATTGCTTTGCATTATTCAATTCTTTTCTATTTTTTTTTTTTTCATTTTATTTACTTGGCTTTCACAAGCTGTTTATATAATTTTGGAATATTTGGGCATCTATCTATCTGAGCGCTTTGTATAGATTATTGGCTTATTTTAGTATTAGTTTCCTTTATTTTTTGTTTTCTTAAATTTGGCTTAGAAGCCCATAATCTTAAAATTTATATTTTAATTAACAACAAAAAGTTAACAAATTTTTTCCCATCTCCCATCTCCATATCCCACTTAAATGAAATTATATCGTTTACTCTCAAGTTGATTGAACTCTTCTATCTCGAATATCTGTCGCATCATTAATCATTCTCTATTTAGAGTTATACCTAAAAATCCATCGATCGACTCGCTGATAAGACTCAACGCGCTTTCAGTGGAACTTTGTTACTTGTTGCGCGATGATTCAGTGTGTTGTTTAGAACCCCTGATAACAGTTCATATATAACGGCGTCATTCGCGCTGCTCGTGAACAAGTGTTGAGCTCTTGTGGTGAGGCGAGGCGACTCGGAGTGCAGACAGAAAAGTGCAAAGTGGGAAGCAGGGAAATGCTTAGAGGGAAAACTGAATGGATTGCTTTGTCCACTTCGCCGCGCGAAGAATGCGTATTTTTATCAGCTTGGGTGCAATTAATTAGATAGACAGTGACGTCAGCTGCGGGCCACACATAAAATTGCAATAAGAAAAAAATAAGAGGGGGCAGCAGGAGGTGGAGGGATGCTTAGCAGGCGGATTGCTTCCTTCTCAACTGTAAATCAAGTCATAAATTAAATAGCGCGTCCGAGAGTAAGTGGGAATGCCCCTAATGAGAGCAGAAATAGCGCTCATTAGTTTCGTATTTATGCTGGCGATGAATGACCAACTGATTTACTTCATAGCCACGCCCTCCTAACGGCCCTACGCCTCCTCCTGCTCGCCTTGATCTGTGGGAAACTGAATGTAAAAGCATTCGCTGAAGTAAATATTTTTTAATTAGAGACAAAATGCGAGCTCAATTGCGAACGCGAATATTCATGAATACTGAATGAATGCATTCACTCACATGTGAATGCAAATGCATTTGTGCAGTTGCTGTTGCAGTTGAAAACATTTTACAAGAATTTAACCTTCATGAATTGTCATGGTAGATTGCCTTTCATACTCTAGCTCTCTCTCTCTATCGTTCTCTTTTACTCTGTATCTGTCTCTCTCAGTCTTTCGCTTATGTGCGCATTTTTCGCCTGGTTTCGTTTGTCATTCAGAGCAGAATTTTTGTACAACGTCGAACAACGCAAACAACATCAAAAGACCATAATTAAAATAACAGTTGACTCTGTTTGCACCAAGGTGAGAGAGTGAAAGAGAAAGAGAGAGCGAGAGCGAGAGTGTGCAGATATTACGACTTAATGGCATATTTTTCACAATAATAACATATCTTCCGTGCTGCACAAAGAATGAGATTTACCTTACAGGGTAGACATAATTTACAGGGTATTCATTTAAATGCAACACTCTGCATATGACAACAATTAAACTGTTGTCTCTGTCTCTGTTACTTTACATGTCCAGGTTTACAGACTCATGTACTTTCTATATATAGTCATATCTCTCACATATTATCTATATGAGTATATATTTATCTTGAATACCATCTATTCAGTTTATCACCAGGCCAGCTTTTATTGGACCCACAGCGAAATGTGTTGGCCGTAAAAATGGGAATAAATTTTAATGCTTGAAAATAGATTTAAATGTGGAAACATAGAAAATCACATTTTGATTTATGAGCACACGCTGCGGGGCAAACAGAAACACAAACCGAAACAGAAATCGAAACAACCAACAGAAACCGAAACAGAAATGAATAAATATAAATAATATGTTTATTGTTTTATAATTTTTATAACTCTTGTTAATTGCTCGTCAGCGGCTTGTGTTGGCGCCTCAATCACTCCCTCAGTCAGTCACTCCGTCAGTCAGTCAGTCAGTCAGCCAATCGGGCAAACTTGTTGAGATATGAAACAAAAAGTGTTTGCCAGTCACGTTTTGTGGTGCAGTGGCTCAGTGTGGTTTGCTGGTTTAGTGGTTGCCGCAGACAAAACTTTTTATCTAACGAAGATTTCGTATTTTCAGGTATTTTTTTCGCACTGATTGTGGGCGTTTTATTGCGATGGTTATGTAATTTGAAAGTGAGAAGTGCGTTGGGACCCAATGAGGGCGAATGGGGGCGATGAGGGCGACGTGCCGGCTTCACTTTTAGTCAAATTGCGAATTTCAAGTTGTATAACTCTGTCTCCTTCTGTCTCTACCTCGTCTCTAACCCTCTCTCCATCTCTCTTACTGAATGTAGGTCGTCCGTTAACCCAATTCATTGAGAATGGCGCATGAGAAAGTGAATAAGTGAATGAGTAAATGAGTAAATGTACTCACTGAGTGAATAATCCAGTTTAGACATTGAGCTCGCGATCGAATTCCTCTCAAAAGCTGAGTTTAAGAATGAGGGAAATCCCACACACTTGCAGAAAAATTGGTAACTAAATTGTATGGGTTTTTGATTTTCTTATAACTATTTAAGAAAGCACATCTTTATGAATAGACTACATAAGAAATCATAAATTAAGCTGTCAAGTAAAGCATTCATCATAATGAATGATTCAATGTGATATGAATAACAGGTTACTCTTATGCATACTGTATTATCAAATTAGTCTATCAGAAACATCCATCAATCACTTGATTGATTCATTTATACCTATATAAATACTATGCCTGCTCTGGTATATTTGTTTATATGAAAAATAATGTAAACTGATATTAGAATAGATAACAATTTGTTTAAGCTAGTATGCTATCGATAGCACTCGCGGGCTGCCACACTGTGCATACATATTGTAATAGGTCAAATGTGATGTACATATGTATATTTATGATAATGATGATATACTAAACAAAATATTTGCTAAACTTTAATTTGGATTTTACACAACTATTTTTAGTGCTATCCATGGATACAGACACATAAATTTGCAATGCTAAATTTAGAAATTATTGCCAAGATAATAAACCCCATGTCTACCCAAAGTCTCATAGAGTACTTCAAATAATTTTTAACGACCTTTGCTAACACTCTTGTAGCTCGTTTTGGTTTTTGTGGCCTTCATGTGGTTTAACTTGTACAAAAGATTTCAATTTCAATTACAATTTCAATTTCAATTTGAGTTGCCAAAACAAAAAAGAAAAAAAAAAAAATCATCTATTTCGATCGACAGGCGTCGCGTCAATGCCAAAGTCACAAATATCAAATTTTGTTGAAAAGCGAAAGAAAATGTCGGAAAATGAAGGAAAAGCTCAATGAAAAATTGAAGAAATTTGCGTCCTTACCCTTGGCAAGTGGCGTTAAAGAATTTCACTTGAGCTATATATATAATAATATATTTAGGTATATACTGAACTATAAAATATATGCCAGGGCAATAATATCTGCTCAATGAAATATCTATATATACTATAAACTATATACTATCTAGTAAAAGTATTAAAAATAATTTATAATTTGCACACGACTTGCCAAAAAAATCATGGAGACTTCTTCCCCGCTCTTTCGACCCCCTTCTCTCTGACTGCCTCCTTCTCGCTCACTCTGTTTGCGTGGGCATTGCGACAGCTGCAAATGCCAAGTGAGTAATTGTGATTGAATAAGCTCAACAGCTGGCCACGCCCACATCTCCACCCTCCATTTGACAGTAGGCCATAAATTAACTGAATATGGCCTATAAGAAACGCATCTTGCAACGCGGCTCGGATTACCTTGCCACGATCGGTGGCCAAGAGAGGCAACGAAATCTGAATTTGATGCAGACCAACAGCCGCAACGGCAGCCGCCTTTGACATACATGAAATAGTTTTTATGCTAAGCACACATATCACAGATTCTGCTGTTGCAACAAAGCAAGCAGCAGATCAAGACGAAACAGAAGAAGAAGAATGATGAGTGTTGCAACTTGCAAGTGCCGCAAGTGCCACAAGGGAAGCAGGGACTGGCAGGGGGCGCCTGGCACATTTTGACACTTGTCGCTGTCCATTTGAAAACAAACTGACAAATTGAACAGCATCGCGATGCGCTCTCGTGAGCACACAGACGACACACATGAGTTGCGGCTGAGCAATATGTATAAGAGTGCGAGACTAAGGGAATACCCTGTAAGGAGTGGGAAAATGTGAAAGCAGACATATGCAATATGCGACTACAGTCACACCCTGTAAAGAGCTCTCAGTTGTGATATAGCAACAGTCAGAGACGAAACTATTGCTATCCCTTTACCCTGACTACACCTTATACATTGCTCTGGCTACCAGGAAACCCTACCAAGAAATACTTATATATTCCACTCCGAGAACTAGTTTTCAAATAACAATCCGTGATTCCTTGATATACCTAAAAGTCCAACAAATAATCGTGCCAGACACTCAGCTCCCTTAATAAGTGACTCATCAAAAGTGCAAAGTTCTTCCTATTGCCTCTCAGTGTATATCTGAGGTTGGCAACTCTGCAAGTTGTTTCATAAATATCTGTTATACGATATTATTTTGAGCAAATTTCGAGTTGATTAATTTGTTGACATCCCCAAGATACTTGCCACGCATCTGTGCGCCTGTTTTTTGTGCAACATGTTGAGTGGTGCATGGGGCAAGGTGCAGGGGGCACGGTTAACAAATTCATTGAAATGTTGTTGCCACGGTTGTTGCTATTGTTGGCATTACAAATGCCGCAGCCAGCGCAGCCTCCGCCCGCTTTGGCCGTGTGTAAGAGCCAGCACTTTGTCAACCTAATTGCTGCACTTGGTTAACTGTCACAGCGCATCGACTAAGGAGGTGGGAGGCGTGGCAGTGGGAGCTGTATAGACTTGGCCAGGACAACCACACGAAGGCATTGCCATTGCCGATGCCGTTTTGCACCTAACTCACTTCGAGTCTCTTGCTGTCTTTTGGGTTAGGCAACAAGTGTTGGCTCCCTCTCCCTCTCCCTCTCTCTTCCTCTCTCTGTCTCTCTCTTATTGCTCAATACTTTCAATTCTTGATTGGGGACATCTATCTCTGACCTTTCATTGAAATGATCTCTCTTTTTAGATGTTGCCACAGTGTTGCAAGCCCTTCCTTCTCCCTTAATCTCTTCACTTTGTTTTCATTGTGGTGCTCTGCCTCTTGTTTCTCACTCTCTAATTTCTCTGCCTACTCCACATTGTTTCCTTTTCTCTCTTCCTCTTAATATCACTTCTTTTTCGTCTCTGTCACTCTTCTCACTTCTTTTGGTTCTCTATCTCGCCCCATCTCTTTCTCTCACTCTGTCTAAGGGTCTGTCTCTTACCATTTTGATTGCGAATCATATGGCATGTGGCACGTGGCACGTGTCATCTGCCATGTGAGCTATTTATCTCTACTGCAAACTTCAATACACTTGACTTCTCTTTAATTAGCATCTCTCTCTCTCTCTCCCTCACAATCACTGTCTATCTCTCCCTCTCTCTCTATTTGGTACGGTAGTGTAGCAGATTCGATTCCCTTTGGCATTTGCATTTTGATTCTCGATTAATCGCATTTCGCTAGCCAATTAAAGCCACAAATTATGCACGGAAAGGTAATTAAAAATAGTTTTTCATTTAATTGCATTTGCTGCATTTGTTAAATCAAATGGCAAAAATTGTAACCGTCATTCGGCTGAGCCACAGATAATCAGTTGGCTGCATAATGCGCCTCACTCTCGCCTTTCACTGGCTGAATTTATATATTGAGTGAATGCATATATACCATATACCTATATGGTATATATGTGTGTGTATATTGGAGATATTAAATAATTTCGACAGTTGATCAACAGCTGTCTGAAAAACATATTAAATGCTAATTAAATATATTGACGAAAAAATAGTTGAAAATGTGACAGAAAAATGGGGTTTAATACGTCGAGGCGAATTTTAGTTACCTTAAATTTTAGTTTATTTTATATTATATATATCGTTATTTGATTTAAATATCTTTTTTTTAAAATTTATTTTTAATAGTTTTTACATTTTCTGCTTTAGTTTTCACATTAATATTAATCTACTCTCTTATATAGCAACACACACATATGCAATACATATCAGAAATCAATCTCTAAGCTCTACTCATTTCATAGCAACTCTAGCATACCCTCACCTACTGTAGGGGAAAACTAAATTAATTAAATAAATGCGATGTGATAATTCAACTTTATTAGCTCAAAGAACTAATGTGGAATTAACTATTCCATTGACAGATTTTATAAATGCATTAATTTTGCTTTATTTTTTGTTCGCACTCTACTTGTTCTTCTTCTTCTTCTGCTGTTGCAGCTGCTGTTTTTATCAATTGTTTAATTCTGCGGTTTTCAGCATTGACATCAGGTTTAATTTATGGGATTTGAGCTTTTTTGTGTTTTTATTTTGTTTTGATTGTTTTATATTATATTTAATTACATTTAGCGCTGGACTCTGCTCTGCTCTCCCCGCACCGCATTGCATTGTAAATAATTGTGAATTTTGCAATATTTATGCGACATTTATCACACATAAAAACAACAAAGTGCTCACAGCTATCTGCATATGTATGTGTATATATTTGGCAGAGATTGTATGAATGTGAGTGATTGTGGTTAATGCGTTAACTTATCGCTAGGCAGTGACCGATTTGCAAACAGTGCACCAAAATGTAGAAGTGAGCAAAATGCCGAGAGTGCTCGACTAGCAGATACCACGTCAAGAAGCTTCAGGCATTTGCTATAGATGAACCACTCTTATACTCTATCATATAGAGATCGATAGATCCACTGGACTGTTCATCTTGCTCTTAGAATTCTTTACTCAATTCCTCTTCTACTTTTAAATTAGTATTTAGATATCATGTATCAATATGATACTCGTATATTCTGAGGCTCATATGTGTAATAATATACCCTATTTAGCAATGCTTGATGCTTACCAGAGTACAGTGTAAAAATAAAAGTAAATAAATTAAAATTAAACAGTTGTTAAACAGAGAATGCGAAAAAAGTCATAAACAAATTCCAAAGCTCGTATTATATTTAACATGAGCTTTTGTTTTAATGCATTCAAGAGGGAGGGAAAGAGTGAGAGAGGAAGAAAAATTCATGAAATCTGTGCTGATTTGATTATAATTTTGATTTTTTTCAGATTTAAGAATTATTTCATCAGTTTAAATTTAGTCAATTTGTAATAAAATTCAAATTCAAATTCAAATCCCAGAAATTTGTAATTCATAAATTAAATTTGTAGCGCAGAGAAATTAATCAATTTGTTTGTCTGCTTCGCACTCTCCTGAAACTAAGTTGAAAAATTCGATTTCCATCTGATGGCATATAATTATAATTCCACATTAATTATATGCAATCAGCAAATGTGTGTTTGTGTGTGTGTGTGTGTGTGTGTCTGTGTATTTATCAATTTACATATTACAAAGTGAGGGCAGAAATTTGCCTGCAATTATAGATTTCAAATTTGAAAACAAATACTTCTTTTAATGCTCGCTCGTAGAGTTCGAAATTGGGTATATTGGTTTTTGCTGGGCTCATATATATAGAGTCTACTAAATGGGCATGACAGTTGGAGTAGCCAAAGTTTCTCAGTTTCTAAATCTACTCTACATATCTAGGTGGATATAGAGGAGTGACTACATATCAGAGAATATATTATCCGATTTGATTTAACTTGAGCGAGTATTGGGCAATCGCTTACACCCGCTTGGCTGCCTAAATTTACTATAACTGTTTAAGCTTGAAGGGAAGCGCCAAAATTTCAACTTTGTTTTTTTTTTTTGCAAAACGAAAAGTTGCAGCCACGGTTGTAATTCGATAAAGTGACTCGGGTCACTGTCAAGCTGACAGTGGAGTGCATTAAAAAAAGCTGAGAATGTTGTGAAGTAAATTGTAATCATTGCACTTTGTGCTGCTCCAAAGGGCAGACGACATGGATTACATTTGTGGTAATGAACTTATCACACGCCTGTCTGAGCTCCAGCTGGGAGAGACTGTGTCGCAGAGCCAATAAATGGAAGCAGACAGGTGGGTCGAGTGGGTCGAGTAGGGCGGGTGGGTGCAGGCTACCTGTGCAGCTGTTGCTGTGCAAATAATTTGCTGGATAAGTAGCTAAGCAGAAAGTTAAGCTCGAAAGAAAAATGTCGAAACAGATAGAAAGACAAACAGAGAGATAGACAAGGATAGACAGACAGACAGACAAATAGAGAGACAGATTCTCTGGTTCTCCGTCGCATTCTCAATGTCAATTGCATTCCGTCTTTTGTTTTTGGCAGCGCATTTGGAACGTGTGTTTGCTGTGTGGCTGCCCAGTTGACAGAGCACTTGAAAGCGCCAAGAAAGCAAAAGAGTAAAACAACAGCAGCAGCAACAACAACGAAAGCAAGTGTCACTTTTGTCAGCTCTTAAATTTGTGTCTGTGTGCCAGGCAAAAATATGAACGAGCAGCAGCAGCAGCAGCCAAGCCAAACATTACGTATACGCCGCATAAAACTAAAAACTGCACAGAGAATGAGAAAAAAAGCTATTGGAATACTCAAGTGTTTTGATGCACTGACAGACGCAGGCGTGTGTGTTCGTGTTTGTTGTTGTTGAGTGAAAAAAAAGGAGTGGAAAAAAGTTTTTTGCAAGCGCTTGATAAGCGACGCTCACACACACATACACACACACACTCGCACACACGCATAGACTGAGCGCGTAAAAAAGTCGTCGAGCCGTTGAGTTACGCCCATTTAGCACGCGCATTGCATTAGACAGACTGAAGAGCAACAACCAACCCGACAGACAGACAGACAGACGTAGAGCTATATCCTGGCACCCACACACACACACACATACACACACACTCACATCTGACGTCACGTTCATGTCACGTCACGTCGCATCAGAGCGAATGCCTTTGCAGCGCGCAGTCGAGGGGCGATATAAAAAATCACTCGACTCCGCACACACACACACACACACACACATACACACACAGCAGGCACACAACTTCAGTTTCACTAACCAGTCAAAGTTTAGTTTTGTGCCAAGCCAACAAAAAGCTAAAAAGAGGCTAAAAATGCTTAAAAAAATATAAGTTAGAGCCAGCGAGCTTGAGCGACTGCATAATACTCGCTCACAGCGAAATTACGATATTAGTATAAGACTTTGCAGTAGGTCAATAATTAGTAGATCCAAATGTCCAGTAAACGCCCAGTTTACCATGCCCGTAGAGGTTTCTTCAACTCTCTCTACTTCTCTCTACTTCATATAAGCCTAGGGTATACACGAGTCTTTCTATAAAATTTCAAGTCAGCCGCTGCAATGGCAGCGAAATGCTTTGCCTTCAATCCAACAGACGAACAGAACCAACAAAAAAAGCTAAAAATGCAGCTAAAAAGTTGGCGGGCAAAAAAGGCGTTTTTGAAGTGTACGTGAATTTTGCATAAATGCGAAATCAACGCGTTCTGCACTTTGGCGACTGCCCCAATTGAAGAGTGAGAAAGGGACAGAAGGAGAGAGAGAGAGGAAGTCGGAGATAGAGAGAGAGAACGATATACTTTTATATGAATGCCTGCATGCGTTTGGCTTGTTATTTCTTGACAGCCTCGTTGGCTGCGTTTTTATTTTATTTTAGTTTTTGTGTCCCTAATTTGCCCCTTTGGCTGTTAGTGGGTGAATGTCGACGCGCCAGACGAGGCAGCAGCATAACAAAACTTCACTTTTGTTTGGCCCAAAAAGCAAAACAACAACAGCAACAACAACAGTGGCAACAGCAACAGCAAATAAACAAAATCAACTTCTCAAGCAGTTTTCTGCTGCTTCTTAGAGTTTTCTTCTTCTTTTTTTTTCGCTCGACACTCGGGCTTGGCCACTTGACGTCGCATGCTGCAACAGCACACATGCCACATGCAGTGGCAGTGCCAGTTGCTGCTGCTGCTGCTGCTGCAGTTGCAGTTGCCCATGGGAGAGTTGTGAAAGAGATCTCGTTTGGCCTGGCACTCCAGCTGCTGACTCCGGCTCTGACTTGCGTGTTGCGAGTGCCACAGGCCACTCGAGTGGCTTTTAATGAGCTGTTTGCATATGCAGTTTATTAATGTGTTGAAAATACTCCACAACAACAGCAGCAGCCACAACAACAACAACATCAGCCACAGCTAGAGTTGCTGCTGGCGTGCCAGCTAAAAGTTTGTCTAAACTTTGCATTTGCTTAGCGCTATAAATAATTGAGTAAATCTTCTCCAGTGGCAGCAACTGCAATGCGAGTGCCTCATTAGAGGGATATAAAAGGGAAGTGTGTGTGTGCAGCATCGATACCTGCCCAAAAGAGATGTGAGATGTAACAGAGAAGTATTTATCTGTGTAATATCTATATTATATACAGATGTAGTATATTTAGTTCCTTCTATATTAATACTCTTTCCCTTGCTTTGCCAATTCATCAATACGCACACCCTCACCCAGACATACATATACATAACTATAATGGAACGGTATTTGTCCAAAAATAACTTCCTCTCGCTCTGCTGACTAAGTGTCCGAGTTATCTCTGACCGCCCAAATCTAATCATTGAAATCGACCAGCAAAAAAAAAAAAGAGATAGAGAAAGAAAAAAAAACATCGAAAATCAACTATAAAAAAAATAAAGAAAATGGGCCAGAGAGAAACATGTTTGATTGGTGGTCAATGCCAGACGCTGAGATACTCTGTATTTCGATTTCCGACGTTACGTCTACTGCTAGCTCCTACTGAAATCTCTGGAATTGTGTATACCCCATGTCTGTGGCTCGTTTCTTAATGGGTATCCAGCATTGTGGTTCATTATTTACCAAGATTTTGAGCAGCGTGCGAAATCCCCAAACCGAATTGCCGTATCCAGTTGCTGGCTACGCTCTCCCCCACCCTCCCCCTCTCTCACGTCTCTCTTTCTCTCTGTGCGCTGCCCCCTGCTGTCCCCTGGATGACATCATCAGCGTTAAAAGAGGCAACGATCCGCGGTGGCCATTGGATGCTTCAGTTGATTTTGGTTTTTCGGTTTTCGGTCGAATTTCTGAGGTTTCGGCTTGATTGCGTTGGCTTCCACTCTTTGCTTGGCTTCTCAATTGTTGCCGCCGCTGCCGTCGGTCATTCGCTTCATGTGCGGGTCAACAAATGAGAGACGCTCGCCCCATCTACTGGAGCAGTTGTTGGTCATAGCTACGCCAGAACTGCTAATGGCACATAAAATACGTGAGTCAGAAATCAATTTCGATGGCCGCTGGCTCGGCTCCAGCTCCGCAGCGCGATGCGGCTTAAATGCTCGCTTTTGTTTAAGAAATATTTTAAAATATGTACCAAGCCCCAAAAATTAAATGCGCACACATTCACCCACACCCTTCACACCCCGCACACACATCACACACATGGCTGTGCCATAAATCCTCGAAAACAAGCGAATGCAAATTGATTTGTTGCTCTCCCTGAATCAAATGAAATGAAATGCAACGGCTGCTTGTGCCACACAGCGCATGGCAACGAGGGGCAACGCGGCACAGTCACAAAGTCAGGAGCGGATTTGTGAACCAAGGGCTCATAGACCTTAAAGAAACTGAGCTTAGATTAATCTTTAATAAAGTTTTCCACAAAAAGCTAAAGTTCATATTACATTATTATTATAAGAGTTTAATTTACAGTGATTTATAATTAATAATAACAATGAATGTGTAAGTAAAATGAACTACGTTAGTTTCTCTCACTGGCTTTTCTCATTAGCTTCCCTCATTAGCTATTCTCATTGTCATCTCTAATTCGCTTTTTTCGCCTAGTCCATCCTCAGCTCGTGCCTCTGGTTAGGCCTGGGGCCCTCTCGGCTGCTAGTCCGCTCCTGTGCGATGCCAATACCAATTCGTTTACCCAATACCAAATCCAATGTCCAACGTCAACAGCAATAATAATAACAGCAGTCGCAATCGAATGGCAGCTCCCCTCTGCACGGCCCAGCTCCAGGCCAGGCGCAGCTCCCCACTTCTCCTGAATGTATATAAATAAATTTTAATTTGCCAATTGTGTGTAAAACTTATTAGCGATAAGTTTTGTCGCAGTCGCAGTCGCAGCCACAAGCTGTAACACAGCTACAGCTTTAGCTACAGCTACAGCTACATTTGTATCTGCATATGGGCAAGAGCTTTCGGGCTGATTATTTTGCATAATGTCGAGCCCGTATCGAGTTGAGTGAGGAAATGAAATACGTGTATCCGTGCCTGGATTCTGTTCGTAAGCTGGCATTTGGTTATTAGTCATAAAGCTCCAATGGATCGGGCATAAGTTAATGATAAATGTCTGTATATACAATGTATATACATATATTTGTGTGTGTGTGTGTGTTGGTTCGTTTGTCAGGGTTCGACCAATCAAGTTGGCAGTCAGGTCAAAGCTGACAGCCAGGAAGTTGACATAGTTGAGCAAATAAAGCTATCAATTATTATAATTGTCATTGTCATTGCATTGGTATTATTGTGAGTAAGACTGTATGGGAAGAAGTTGACATCAGTATTAGTATTGGTAGGAGTATTGGTGTTAGTACAAGAGCAAGCATTGATATGAGTATTTTTGTTAGGCATTATCATTGGTATTCATATTGGTATAAGTATTATAAATAGAATTACTATTAGTATTAGAAATATTATTGCTATGAGTATTCATTTGATACTAGTATTAATATAATTATTAGATTAAACATTAGCATAGGAATTTGACTTGAGCATCAGTGTCAGCATGGGCATTAGCATTAGTATTAGTTGTAGTTCAGTAGTATTCTACTTTCTATATTTCCATATTCCGCTAGCGAATGCTCCGCTCCCAATTAGTGTTCGAGCAAGTGATTAGCGCTCATTATTAGGTCTGAGTGGCACAAATGTTTGGGTAATCGATGCATTGTTGCTCAAATGCCCCTATTCCATTGTTCCACTTATGTGGCTGCTCATGTTCCACTGCTCCATATTGCTTCAGCTTCCTCGCTAATCTTCTTCGTGAAGAGCTGTTGAGCTAGATATTAGTAGTCACAGACCTGTGCAGATGCTCCAAATGGCAGAGACCATTAAAGCCCAATTCTAATGCGAGTAATTAGCCAGACAGACTCGCACACACACACACACACACACACAGACAGGTGTACTTGTAGTTGATATCTGGAATCTCAGCATCGGGCACTCCAGCTGGCATTTATGCTTGCACAGTTTCACGTGTGTGTGGCGCTGCACTCGGGCGACGACGCGTCGCTCTTTTTGGCTCTTCGCATTTTATTTAATATTTTAATTAAATTATTTCAGTGCCCGCTTCTAATGGGCGCTCGACTTTCTAGGCATTTGCATGCAAATGTGGTCCAACTCAAGGCTATTCCGTGTCTCTCCTTCTCGCTCACTCGCTTGCTCACTCGCTCCCTCTCGCTTTCATATATGTATGCATGCCGTGACTTGTAGATCGAGCTGTTGCCATTACCACCCGCACTTAACGTTAATTAAACTGCTGTGTGTGCTAAAATGTGTCTCTGTTTCATGTGTTTCATGTGTTGTGTGTGTGTGTGTCCTTTGTAGACAGCCTGGCTGCCTCTCAGCCTGTCCGCCTTGCCGCCTGCCGCTTGGCAGCTGCTGTCGTTTTAATAGCTTAATGTAGTTACTTCCACTTTGAGTGTCTTCCCTTTGCCTTTGCTGCATCGCAACGGAACGGAACTGAACGGGCCGGGCCGGGCCGAGCCAAACCAAACCAAGCCGAGCCGAGCCAAGAGGCGTCGACCGTCTTTACTAATAAAAAACACAACACTCAGCAAAATTGTTATGCAGCAAACTAAATCAACACACACATACACACACACATCTACATAGACGCTCACCCCTCCTACACTGCACAAATTACAAAGCAGCCATGACGACTATAACTAGCAGGAAAAAAGCCATGTAAGCCGCACTTACACACAACTGGGTCTCCCGTTAGCATGTGCACTCGAATGCGTTTTTCCACACACACACACAGGAGCTATAGCAGACAGAGTGAGAGTGGGTGAGCGAGGTACAGAAAGTGAGAAAAAAATGGTGATATCTAACAAGGTTCTGTTGAGCTTAGACTATGGGGTATATTAGTTATATATATAATTCAAAATTTGATATATATATTAATAATTTAATAGATCCTAGGGTATCTTTAAGTAAATAATTTAATTGGATATTGTTAGGTCTTAGGTATTACTAAAATCCATTAGAAATTTATGTATAAAAAAAGCATTACGTTTCTTTGTTATGTTAACTTTTACATGTGGAATGTAACCTTTCTATAACTCCTTTCCAGGGTATCTCTAATTCTGCCAGCTTGTTTGGGTTAGTTTGAGCCTAAAGTATGTTGGCAGTTTTGGCACTAGAGCTGCTCTTTTTTCTGTTTTACATGCGAGAATGCGCTGGCAGCTGCATCTGCCGCAGAGATCAAGGCTGCCCAGCAGCAGGACTACGGATGGTAGATAGAGAGAGGGGGAGAGAAAGTATGGCATGTTGGGATTAGCTTGTAGTGTGTACACATGCCTGAGTAATATCTCTATTTGTGGGAGTTGCATATTTCGAGGGTTTTCCTTTTTTTTTTTTTTTTTGGAGAATTTTTCTTACGTTTGCATAGCTTAATTAGTCGACTACGTGATATCAAGTATACGACCTACGTTTTCACACATATTTACTCATATGCATATCTCTGCCTCTTTCTATTTGCAGCACCCTCCTTCCTTCCTGGATTCCGAATTTTAGTGCAATAGGAAAATGGCCCAACCGCAATTGCTGCAAATCAAATTGTCACGTTTCGATGCCCAGCCCTGGGGATTTCGCCTGCAGGGCGGCGTCGACTTCGCCCAGCCCCTGCTAGTGCAAAAGGTAAGTGCCACGCCCCGATTTTAACCATTAAATTGCTGAACACAAAATTCAATTACACACAGATTTTTACTTAAATCTGCAACTATTGAACAATCCGAATATTTGAGCGCGTGGGAAAAAAGTTCGCTCGGAAAATTGTGGAAAAAAATATTAGTTGGGCAGTTAATTTATTTATGCGTTTAAATGCTGAAATTCGGATTTTCTTTATTTATTTGTTGGTTTTCGTTAAAAATAAATTTGTAGCAATTTGTTTTTTTTTTTTTTTTAATAATTTTTTTTTGGCGCGGGTTTTTTGCGCACGGAACGCCAAAAGTTTTTACCAAACATTTTTTCCAATGAAATTTCCTTTGCAGCCATTTTAGATATTTTATATGCAGACACGCACACATAGAGTATGAGAGAGTGAGAGAGATAGATAGATAGTGTGCGAGTGTGTGTGTGCGCAAATTGTTAAACATTTTTTAATTATTTCTAATAATTTTAACATTTCTAGCGACACTCACACAGATTCAAGAGCTTCTATTTTTTGCACGAATATATTCATATATATGTAGGTATATGTATATATCCGCTTATGTAATATATATCTTAATCTATATTTATATACCTCATACATATTGACATGTGTATACTCTCGGGGGGTCGCTGCTGTGAGCCATGAGACAAAAAATGTGCGCAAAGATCTGAATATGGATAAACGAATATGAGTTATGAGCCGCGGAGATTATGTTTATGGCTTTTGCAATTGGGTCACAGATGGAACATTAAAATTGAAATTACTCCTAGAGATTTTGTAATTTAAATAATTGACAAGCATTTGCGGTCGGACTTGTGTTTTTTATGGCCATTTTATAATCTACTTCAGATAAGGATGGCTTTAAAATAGAGAGAGAGGTAAAAAGAAGACTGAGATAAGAGAGTGGAGAGATATTCTAGAAAGACTAGAGCAAGAGGTGGAGGGAATGAAAAGACGGGAGAGAAAAGAGAGATAGAAGAGTTAGTAGAGAAAAGAAAGAGATGAGATAGAGAAGAGAGAGAGAGGGAGAGAGAGTGGATTCAGAGAGGAGTCACAGAGGGGAGTCATAATTACATCCAAATAAAAATTCAGAATGAGAGCTAAAGGAGTGGCCGTATGTATAGTGGGACATCCGATAGTAGAGCACTTCCATTTAGAGCACTCCACTCATTTTGCTATTCAAATCAAGGCTGGATTCGAGCTACTCGAAAAAGTTAAATTTTTTTTTTCGTTTTATAGGAATTTTGAGCTGTTTTTCAGATTTGATTAGAGTTGAGGCAATCTCACGGCAGTTGAGCTTTGAAGTTGATGTGAATGGGCTTTGATGGCATGTCAATCGAGTGACTGCAATTTGTTTGTGCACTCGTAATAGCATGCACATTCGCATTCGCATTCGCATTCGCAATTGCAAACGCAATCGCACTCAGGCATATTTCCGAGTGGACAGATGAATCACTGCATGGTTTGACACTGACCTCACAAACAAACAATAAATGAAATGGGGCAATCGAAAAATGTTGCGTTCGAGTTAAACTGTGACGAGCTCTGTTCGGTTCGATTGTGTTTATTCCGGGGTGTTCGTGAATCAGCGCTCAGATAAGGGTTCGAATCACATTTATAATAAGGCGTTTCCATAAACAACAGAAGCTCATGTGAAGCTACTGTCAGCTTAATGTCAACATTTCACATTGATAACACTTAAATAGTTGACAAACAAATGAAAGCTTTGAGGGGCATTTGAACTTGTGAACTTGAACTGAACAAGTTCAAGATTCTTTATTTCTATATATTGCATATCAGCTCCTACTACTGCTATGATATGATCAGGCTAATTGGAATTTGGGTTAATAAAGAGAAAAGAGAAAAGAAACAAAATTGACTATATTATAATTGATCTATTGCTAATGTGATTCTCTCTAAAGATTGCCGATGATTATCTCTACCTCTTTCACATACCTAGTATACATCCATATGAACGCTCTCTAATTGGAATTTGAATCAATGAATAAATAGAAAAAGGTGTGCAACTCGCCATGTTTTGTTCTAGTTGAATATCGTTATTGTTCTCATCTCTCTTTCACTCTCTCTCTCTGTCTCTCTCTCGGGCTAGGCAGGCACCGCAACAAAGGCTTTTGGTAATTGTTTAAGCGTGACAACATTTGCCAATGTGTAAATATTTTATTTTATGCCAAACCGAATTTATTTCGTTGACATTTTCAAACGCCACCAAAAAGCAGCAACAGAATGTTCTGTTTACTTTGGCATTACAAATGAGTTCAGCTGCTAATGGCGCAACAGTGGGCGGCAGCGAGAGGGGGAGAGGCAGAGTGAGAGCGGGGGCGTGGCATTGTATAGAAATGCGCAATTTCTATTTAAACAGCTTGTTCTCTGAGTTGATTTATGTCAATGCTATGTCTACACCTCTCTCTCTCTCTCACACACACCTCTCTCTCTCCCTCTCTTTCTCTTTCTTAGTTCTGTGTCTGCAGAAAAAGTTATTTAAAAATAATTCCATTTCCATTGCTCAAGTGCAAGACATTTCTGTGCATATATCAAATGTTTTCTATATACACTTTGAAAATAAAAAACTTTGGCTGTCAACACTTGTTTTTAACAGTGTATTTTTAGCCCATGTACGTATATTAATTGCTCTTTAATTCAATTAATTGGCATAAAACCCGACTCCATTATCAATTGATGCATTAACCTAATGACAATCCATGTTCATATCAATTAGAGTGGACCAAAAACAATGTTTTACAACGACAACAACTACAACATAAACAACATCAACGAGAGAGCAGGTCGATAAATGTTGTGTAGCAAAACCCATTAGCAGTTGTTAGCTTTTATTTGGCCAATTTAGCGGCTAGACTATGTAAAACACAACGTGAAAAAAATGGCCAAAACTTTAAAATGTAAATATTTTGTAGCCAGACTTTGATTGACTAACAGATATGCTGGAATGAAATATCATGTTAGATATTCTAATATCTATTGCTATTGCTATAGTTGTTAGAGGAGAAACAAGAGAGAGAGAGAGAGAGATGACGCTGGTTAGTAATCATGACATGAGACTAACTATGGCCTTGTGCATGCCCTCTAGATATAAACATTTGGCCCAGGGCAAACGTTTACCAATTTTGTTGTAATTTATGCGAAAATCACGCAGCATAAATTCCACAGAAAGGCGAAATTGTTGAGAAATTATAAAAAATATTCATGTATATTTATATGTAAAAACATTCATGATATATAAATAACATAAAAGAAGAAGCACAACATTTATGAGTTGATAAAAAATTTAAACAAATATTTTAGATATGTGTGTATACAAATTGAAAAAATACAAGTATTTATATATACATAAGTACATATTCAAATATATCCATACAAATTGAAAACTATTTTGTGCTGCAACTGTGGGAAGGGCAAATTGACAGGCGGAGAGATTGAAGCGCAGTCCCAAAGCTGTAATCAGCGCTTTTCCTGATTTCCCAACAATTTTGCCCGTGCTCTAGCTTTATTGTTTGTCTGTCAAGGTGTCTGAGCCGTAGCTGAGCTGTTTCCACCAACAACCCCTCGCTGTCTCTCTCACTTTTTCGCTCTCTCTCTCTCACTGTGTTTTCACTGTAAGCCGTCAGCTGCATGGCCTGGCGCCTTTTGAACACTTCAAGCTCAATTGAATTTAGAATATGCCACACTTGAGGCAGCATCCAAGGCAGCTGCTGCGTTGCAAGTGCATTAAAACTTCCCCCTTTGCCGCGCTGCGTCTCGGGGCGTGGCTGTCGAGGCATTTAATGAGCGCGCGTGTTGCCAAAGTGTGCAGCATCTGCTGCTGAGGCTCAATTTGGGATTTAGTGTTACCTCAGTTACCTCAGTAATAATGCTGCACACGACAACAAAACTGACAAACAATCTTGGCTCTCTCTCACTCTTGTTCTATCCCTCTCTGGTGGCTCATTAAGCTAAAAAATGAACTGACCGCTGAGCGCTAGCAAAAAATCATAAAAATAAGCCACTCAGCTGCTTAAATCGGATTAATTTATGCTTTCGTCGAACCTCGAAATGAAGTCCTTTCGTAAAAGGACTCGACTCTTGCTTTTGCTTGTCTTTGTTATTTTTTTCTCTCTGCTGGCCACACACAGGGGGACGGACAGAGGGCAGATAGAGTCTCTCTCACATATTGCCACGTTTATATTTCATTATCAAGTGCAGGGTCGAATGAAAAGGCGCTCAACACACACACACACAAAGAGCCAAAGCTAACGAGAAAAGGAAAAAAATACAAAATAAAAGCGAAACCCAGGCCAAGAGTCCGCTTGCTGGTTGACTTCATCCGCACAAATAATGGTCGCCAAATAAGTAATACAAAAAAGCGTCAATTCGGTTTAGTACAAATTTACAGAGAAAACGAAGCAAATGAGAGCGCTCGCATGGGGAGTGCACGACTAGCGAATGACCTGCATTTAACCGGACTCTGGTTCTCTATAAATCGTGCACATACATTCTTATGTCATGCATATAGATAAAGTTGCATTGTGATACTCTAATACATATATACTGTTATACTGTAATATTGTTATACTATTATACTGCCATAGATAGTTAGTGTTGTTATACTGTTATATTGTTATACCTGTATACTGGTATACTATAACATCAAATACAAACGAATAGAGCTAGAATACATCAAGTCTTTGTTATCAGCCCCTCTACCTGCAACATATATGTTATCAATAGCAATATACCCTGCTGACACATTTTGCAATGGGTATATCAAATAGGAATAGCTAAAACCAAATTTCAACGAGCTTCAGCTGAAAGGATGCTGCCTCTTCGCTATAGAAATAGCTACTCCAGCAGCTACAGCTATTAGCCAACTTAAAGTCTAGACTGTTGCTGGCCCTGGCCCTGACTCTGCTGCTGGTTCTACTGCTGGTTCTGGTTCTGGGTCTGGGTCTGGGTCTGGCCATGGCGCTGGCTACTAACAAGCTACTGTCGGCAGCCAAGGCAACCGACGCGACGTGCAGTTCCTCCTCCACATGTGGCCGCCCACTGCCATCACTTCAGCGTTTTGCATTCAACTCTCTGCGTTTTGTGCATGCAAATCTGTTTTGCGTGTTTCTGTTTGTGTTTTGTCTTTTTGTTTTTCTTGTTCTCTGCCGTTTCTTCCTCTTCTCCGCATTCTTTTTTCTGTTATTTTTGCAGAAGTCTTCGTGTTTGTAGTCCCCTTTCGCAGAGCCATTAATTATTTGACTCCTGTCTGGCTGAATTTTTCGTCTGCTGTGATGTTTGTCTTTGTCTCCAAATATGGAAATCCATAATTTTCAAAACTCGCTTTGGAATGCTCTCTAAGCAGGGCAGTTGAAACGGAAGTTTTAGATGGCATATACCATTTAACATTTGCTGGTAACAGAGTGCACAGCTGTTAAACTTAACATTTGTTAATAGCAAATGTTAAGAGATTAACAGGAATCTCTTGGATACATTTGTCTCCCTTGGAGCCAACTTTCTGGAGGGTATTAAGCAGTTGCTTGGCTTTTTGTTGACATTTACTTACGGTTCTTTGTGCTGTTCACGTTTCGCTGTTTTTGATTTATGAACAACCTATCTCTTCCCCAGTCTTTTCCCCTTCTGTCCCAAAAAATAATGCAAAAATTATGCAATGCTTCGCTCGTAGCTTTTTGGCTTTGTGTAATTGAATCGCAGTTCAAAGCGCGGCGGTAGCTCATGGCAACACACAACAAAAGTTGTGCATAATAATGAAATGATTTCTGATTGAACTTGTCTCACTCTGCTTCTGCTTCGACTTCTTCTCAGTGTCTGGGTGAGTGTGTTTGTGTGTGCGTGCGACCACAAGCGCCACGTGCCGCAGCAATTGCAATGTCAAGACTTGCGGTTGCTCTCAATTTAGTTGGACGTTTTATTAATTGCGCAACAACAATAACAACAGCAACAACAACAGCAAACAACAAATTATGCAATTGCCATAGAACACAACACCTATTGTTCAATCAATTGCTAAACAGTAAACCACACACACACACACACTCACTCTCACTCGGACAACATTTTGCTTTTAGCTAGACAATTTTCCCCTTCTATTAGGCATTTGTGCTGTGGTTGAATTTTAGCAGTCGGAGAGTGTCCCAACATGAATATTATTGATAAGGACTAGCAGCTAAATCAATATCACTCTGTTAGTCTAGATAAAAATACATGAAAATACGAGTGTGGGCCTCAGGGGATATAAGAGTTTAAGTTTACAAGTGCAAAAGCAAATATAAGAGGAAAAAGTATTCTAGGAATGCAATGATGTCTAAGTGTAGATGAATCGAAGGAGAAGACTGTCTGTACGAGTGTAACACCTCGACAGTATAAGAGTTCAAATGAGAGCAATGTACTCCTATCTACCTACTACTACATAGATCGATTTTGTTTTCGAGAATCGTTAACTTTTTAACAGAGTTATCAAATTTGATTCAAAGGCAGCCAGCTCTCACCACTATCGGGTGGGCCGCTGCCAGCTGCAGCTGCGTTACTCTGCTTTTGGCCATGGCGAAGTCCAAGTGTGGCAAAGAGGCAATTGGCAGTTAGCAAACGGCAATTACCAATTGTGAGGTGGCAAAGTGGCAAAGTGGCAAGTGCCCCTAACTGACCACAAAATTGTTGCTTATGCAGCAGAGTGAATTCGCATTGATAGCAGCCCGTCCAGTCCAGTCGTCACTTTGGCTCTCAATCTCAGCCTGGCTGGCAATTGGCAAAGCGAAGGCGTTAATTGAATCAGAAGCCAGGTGATAATACGCATTCGCAGTGGCGCCCACTTCCTGTGATTCATCAGCTCCCAGCCACGTCCTCGATTGATAAAGTCGAGCCAGCAACAAGAGAAAATGAACGAAGGAAAAAAAGGATAGCTGAGCAGGAAGTGGCTGGCTTTATTGATCCCAGACTCGACTCCACTGCCCGGACAGTGATTAAGTGTCTCTGCTCTGCGTGGCATTTGATTGATTATCAATTTTTACCGGTTTGCCCAGTTGCTGCTTTAAGCTGCCGCTGCCGTTGCCGTTGCTGCTGCTGCTGCTGCTGCAGTTGCCAGTTGCAATTGATTCAGCAATATTCCAACAGTTCTTCACTCCACGAGCCATTAAACGTTGCCTGGTTTCCGTTTCCGCCCACAGACTAACAGAGACAGAGACAGAGATGAGGAGAGAGAGAGAGGGGGAGATGGCAGAAAGAGAAGAGGCAGGTAGACAGGCGATATTCGCATCCGTTTCTGATTGGACAGACAGGCAGGCGAGCGTATTAGCGCTGAGCACAAGGCGTGTCTCGTGACACGAATTGCATCTGTGTGTGTTAATGTGATTTACGATGCTGTCTGGAGCAACAAATGAGTCGATGGCTGGAGTATGTCGGGGCACGAGCATGCTTTCAATATGGGAAGAGAGACCCAATAAATGTAAGAATAAGGCGCTCGTGTCGTGACACGAATGCGTACCTTATCTCTTAACTTTCAATGCAAAAATTACCAGAGTATTACTCACGTGCTCACCTTTCTTCATCTTCGTGTCGTGACACGAACAGTGCTCAATGTTGCTCTAGAGCATTGCTCAATTCTCCACTCTAACTCTAGTCTTATCTCAAGTAGCGGAACAAGAGCTAAGGCAAGACTTTGCCCAACTCTTGTCTACACACACTCACACACACACTCGCACAGTATTTCTTATACACACACATACACGCATATAGTCGCATTGATATCGCTATTCAATTGCACTTCATTGCACAATTGCTGCGAGCTCTCGACGTCCAGAATTTCTTCGAGCACGTCTTATTTAGATTTATCCCAGCAGCTTCACTTGAGTTGTCCATATCAACTATCTGCCTCTCCCTTTCTCTGTCTCACCATCTGTCTGACTCTATCTCTTTCTGTCTATATGTTTAATATGTTATTGAATATTTTGTGGCCTTTACTAATGTCTGTATGGCGTCTACTGCAACTCCCTCGCCCTATCTCACTCTCTCTCTCTCTCTCTCTCTCTCTATCGCCCATTCTCTTCTGCCGCCTTTTTGTGGCCCACATGCAAAAGTCACATAAATTTTTGGTACGCTCTGTGCTGCTGCTCCTGCTGCTGCTGTTCGTGCTATGTCCTCGCCTAATCCTTGTGCTTCGCATATTTTTCTCAATTGTTCGTCTGGAAATATTCTTCTGCTTGCTCTGCTGTGGCTTTGACTCTGTCTCTGTCTCTGGCTCTGCTTCTTTCTTTTCTGGAGCTTGCAGCTTGCAGCTCGCTGCTTGTCCTTGCTTGCTTTTGGGTTGCATGTCAGTGCACATAAATCGCTCGCTAGCTGAAAATTCGCTTTGCTTCACTGCTTCACAAACACACACCCACACACCCACACACCAATGCGCCCATACACACACGCACAGCCACACCCACACGCGCGCTGATAGCTGATAGCTGAGCCAGCTGCTGTAGCAAAATTATTTGGCAAAAAAGAAGAACTCGAGTCAAGCTTAACTCTAGCTGCATTATGCTTAGTGTATGTGTGTGTGTGTCTGTGTGTACCATAAATATTTATAAGTTCTAAGCGTAAACTTAAAAAAAGAGCATGTAAAAGTACATTGGTTGAGAGTGCTGGACTAGGAGATACCGCTGCTGTAAAATTCATTGTATTGTGTATACCCGAGTCAACATACCCGGCTGGCACATTATGAATGCGTGCAGGGTGTCATCGAAAAAGAAGCGTTTTATAAAACGTTAAAGCGCTTAGCTTGGCCAAGACTCAGCTGCCTCTTAACAGCTGCCCCTCTTGGCCCTCGGCGTAAACGGTGAACCAATACAAGTTGCTTCTTGCCCACTCACAACTCCACATTAGTCAGCTAATGGCAGTTGTTGTTGCTGTTGTTGTTGTTGCTGTCTTTTACCTGATATATGATTCAGTTACTGATTCAATTTCTACCTGTCAGATATCTGTCCCTCTCAGTCCGCTTCTCCCTCTGTCACTCTCTGTCTTTGTTTTACATAAAAGAGTTACAAATGGACACAAAGTCCATCGATGACTCAGACACGAATCAAATGCAATCGGCTAATTTCTTAGAGTCTTATGAGGAGCCACGCTGAGCCAGCGCTCTGCCAGCTCAGCTGTTCGCTTAAGCAGTTCTCACTGCATTCATGGCTCGCGCTCTTCACGAATTTTTTGCAATTGATCTCATTTGGGCGCTGATTTAATTGCTGCTTAGTGGAGGGTTTTCTCTTTCGGGCGCATGGGCGGAAATGCGGCTAACAAAGCGGAAGCGGAAATTGTGCGCTCGCTTATCGGAGTGTTTATGTGTGTATTTTGTGTGTGCGTGTGCTCAAGGGGGATTCTCGGGCAGCGCAAATTGCGTGCTACGGCGTAATCGAAATAAATTATGAGCACAACTTACGCTGCGGTTGGAGAGGAAACGGCGAGACGGACAAGGGCAGGAAGGAGAGGAAGGAGCACGCCGCTGCGAGGAGAGAAGGTGAGAAGAAAATCCGTAGACGGCTAGCTGGGAGGAGCGACAAGAGGAGAGAGCCGCAGGGTAGTACAGCACAGATTAAGAGGGTCGGAGCCATAGGAGGGAAGCTGGATGAGAATAGGGGGAGAAGCTCTGTAGATGAGAGGAGGAAGGCCGCAGTGGAGGGCGAGTCGTAGCCGTAGCTGATAACTGCGTATTCCTGCATGGTCTGCATGTGGATATCCGGCTTGAGCTACTGGCCGTGTCCGGGCTTTTAGTGCTTTAGCGTGTGCTTGACCCTGAGCCGTGGGCGAAGTCCTTATTGTGGCCGGCGAACTTTATGCGAACGGGAAACTTATAGCTACCCCTCGCCCCTCGCTCATACATTTGCTTCTGCTGTTTGTTTATGGCCCGTGGCGCATTTAGTTCGGGTTTCCACTTTCACTTGTGCTCGAGGCAAAGCCAGAGGCAAAGGATTAAGCTGCCAAATTAGTCGGGGGAGCAATTAGCGGGCAGCGTTTCAGTTCCTATCTTCAGTGGCGTATGTTTTTTAAGAGGTGATAAGAGTGCAGATAGATTGTAGCTGCTGTGAAAGCATTATTCTAGATATGTCTGCCAGGTATGTATGAAACTAGATAGAGCTGTTTGCGTACACAAGTGCTATGAGCTTTGATGTGCTTTTAAAATGATTAACAATCAACTTGACTATCCAGTCCTTTAACGAAAGCCATTCAACCTCTCACATTATATATAGCTGACCATTCCATAGGACTCTAATAATAATATTGGCGTCAGCTAATCAATCCAACTTAGAGCTTTAAAGCGCTTTGAAAGCTCACGCCATCCACCCTCTCTGTATCAATCGACATATCCGTTTACTACGAGTCAATGATACAGTTATTATTATTATTATTGTGTGTGTGTGTGTGGATCTGTGTCTGTAGCGCATGTATCACACATGTATCTATAATCAACATTATATTTTGATGCCCATTCATATTTTATTTTCACAATTTTTTATGGGCCAACGGGCACGTATTAGCCATAACGATATGTCATTGATTCTCAGTTAACGCAGACGAACAGTGGCACAGTCGATGCCCTAGACAGTCATTATGTCTCTCTCTCTCTCACTCTCGCTCCCTCTCTCTTTCTTCGACTCTGTCTGAATCCTTGTCATCGTGTTTGTCGCCTTTGGGCTTTGATATATTATGGCCTGTCGCCTTGTCTTGTTTATTTGAGTTATTTAGCTAAATGTGGTAGCAGCAGTTGCTGCTATTCCGCCTTCTCTTCTACTTGTGCTTCCTCTTCCCCTCTTCTTCTTCTTCTTACACTTCAATCTGCCTTTGGGGCTTGGCGCATTCTGTTTTTGTTTTTTTACGGTTATGACGCATATTTTGTTACGCTGGAAATTGAGACGTTGCTCTTGTGATTTATTGTATTGGCCTCGCTTGCATTTCAAATTGTTTCTGATATTTAGCCGAAGCGTCTTTTGGCATTGCTCTTTAAATTGTTTACAGCTGGCAGCTGGAGCAGTTCGAGTTTTTATGGCCTGGATACTGCAAAGGGGCGAAAAAAAGTCAATTTCGTTAATCAACACGAACGACTTAATCCAAATTGAATGAACTCGATGCCAAAAGCGGATCAGCCAGGGCTTATGCGAAGCGCCAGAAAAATTGGAAAATTTACACATTTTTCGCATTTTTGGAAAGCATTTGATGAGCCATGCGGCAGGAGGCAGGAGGCGGGAGGCAGCAGCCAGGACGCGGCGGCAAGAGGCAAAGCGAGCAGCCACCAAATCGGCTCAAGGCTCAGGTGGAAAAGGCCTAAAAAGGCGAAAATTGAAAAAAATCGCAAGAGCAGCAGCAGCAGCAGGAGTAGCAGCATGACCAGGAGCAGCAGCTGCCAGCAACACAAAAATAAAGCCTAAGCCTTGGACGTTAGACCAAAAAAAAAAAAAAAAGTGAGGAGAGAAAAGAAAACAAAAATCAAGCCAAGTCAATCGAGACCATCGAAACGAGTGTGCGTGCCTCTGGGTGTGTGTGTTTGTGAGGGTGTATGAGTGTGTGTGTGTGTGGGGCTATGTCGAGGCTCAGCCACGCTTGAGGTGATAATGTAATAAGCACTTTTTATGACCCAACAGGATTTAGACCTAAAAATTCCAGACACTGCGAAATGTTTGGCAGTCGAGCTGAGTTCGAAATGTGTGCATTTCCTTTTTTGATACCCTGGAAAATGTGTAAGCGGAGCATATTAGTTGATGTGGAACTGTAAGAATCTAGGAGTAAATAAGACTATAAGAGTAATATGGCATAAGAGCGTGAGGTTGTGTTCTCAGTGTCTCAAGAGTGAATGGGATATAAGACTGTGATTAATAGCGCCTAACGGGGTAAATAATGCTCACATTTATCAGTATAAGAGTGAAGGGGTATCATATCAAATAGAGATTATAGGAGTATGTATGACAGTAGCTCCCTCCAATAGCTCGCCATGTTAAAGGGTATTTCCCAGTCGTGCACTGCCCACACTCACTTGTTATGTGTTGCTCTAGCTGGGATTTAGATTGCGCAGGCAGCAGAATTGTTTTTGGGCCAGTGAACATATTGTTTTTGGCTCGCTGCTAATTGGTGGCATTCAACAAGCCTGTCAGCATCTGCGGCATTCGGTAGTCGGCAGTCGCAGTTTTCCTTTATGAGTATGTTAAAGGGGATGCGACCTCCCACACTCTACCTGCCTGTCTCTGCAACACTCTTGCTCTACTATAGAGCACACTTATTTGATTAAGCGAAGGTAAGGTTCTCATTAACAGAGAAACAGCGAGATAGAGAGAGAGAGAGAGAGAGAGAGGGAGCGTGAGAGAGAGAGATGGAGTAATGTAAAGAGTAATGGAAAATTACCTGACCATGTCATTTGCCATTAAGGAAAACATGAAACTGGGAAACTGTCCACGAAGTAAAATAAAATTGAAAAATGTCATTGATAGAGAAACGGAGAGAAAACAAATCAGAACGGAGCACCACAATAGCCAGGACACGGGCAAAGGCAAAGACAAAGATAGAGGCGGAGTGGGGGAGGGAAAGACAACGTCAGCTGAAGGTAAAGGTAAAGTGTGCCGCTGTCGGGGTCTCTGGTTGACTGGCTGCATTGACAATCGACAAATGAGAAAAGATAATGCACAGCATTAATCTTGCTACCAGCAATTTGTCAGCGAGCCAAGAGCCAGGAGCTAGAGCTAGGGAGCACCAGAGCCACTCACACACACTCACACAGAGGAGGGTCTCGAGTTTCGATTTGAAGCATGCCAAATGCAGCTCAAATATTGTGGCCAGCAAATGGAGCAGCAGCTGCACTTGAATCCTCTCTCTCTCTCTCTCTCTCTCTCTGGCTCTATTCTCCTTCTCTCTCTCTGTCCTTACTCTTCTAAACGTAGCTTTCATCAATTAATTTACAATTTGCCAGCCATTCGCATTTTCACATTTCCAACTCGTCGTCGTTTTCATTAATGGTCAGCGCGTGGGCTTGGCATACATTTAGTTCTTTTCCTATTTTCATGCTCGCTCAGCGAGTGGAAAATGGGCATATTGGTTGCACGACTGTCCGCCTAAATGCATAATGCATTATGAATGCTATTGCAGGAATTAGAAACTAGAGTTTAAGTAGGGGCTAGGACTCACGTAGTGCAAAGATCCCGTGTGAGGGCCAAGGCATATCGGAAGAGAACTATATATATAGTTAGGCCCTTATGGCTTTTCTAATCTTAGTCGACCATTATGCAGTCAGCTATGCTCGACTGCACTTTTCGTGTTTAGTTTTTCCTCTCGATTCATTTTTTTCTTTCTATTTCGTGCAATCCTTCTGCAGCCACATAGTAATGGCCATGTCCTTGCCGGTTGCTGCGTCCTGCCGTAAATTGCATTGCTTGCCAACTTGTTGAAAGGCTGAGCAAGAAAATCGCGCAGAGCGAGTGTGCACGGATGTGAATGTGTATTTGTGTAGGTGTGTGTGTGTGTGTGTGTGAGTGTACTTAAATGCTTTTCTGTGTTTTGCACTCAACTACAAAAACTGGGTTACTAACTGAGCAACTGGACACTGGGCAAGAGCATACTCAAGAGACAGATAAAGTGCGACAGAGAGGGAAAGGCAGAGAGGGAAACAGAGAGAGAGAGAGAGAGAGGCGGAGGGGGTGAATGCTCGATTTAATGCTTACAATTTAGACTCTTAATTAGATCCACAAATTTGGTTTGGCATACAAATTTTACGCCGTGCACTGGAATCGGAAAACGAATCGACGGCGGAGAGTGCTTACGGCGTATTCCTTTTAATTGTTTTTGCTGTTTGCTGTTTCACTTTATTTCGCTTTTGTTGCGCTCTCGCGTTGATTTATTTATTTCTATTTATTTTTAGAGCAATTGCGGTTCGCCTCAATCTAGACCACGCCCCCACGCCCCACCGCCAACGCATCCTCTTCTCCTGCTGCTCTCCGTCTATTGCCGTCTGCGTGCTATGCTCTACTTTTTTATTCTTTTTTTTTTTCTATTTTCTGCTGTCCGCCGTAATGGGGACCTTAATCACGTAATGATTTTCACTGCGCGAACCGTGAAGAGCGAGACCGAGCGGTTCGTCTTGAATTCTTGGCCAACATTGTTTCTGTTTCTGTTTCTGTTTCTATTTTATTTATTCTTTATATATATACTCTACTTCGTCTTCATTTTGCTTTTCACAATTGGCACAAATCTCGCGCTCGCTGCTAATGGGCAAATGCTGTGGCGCTAATTGAAATTGCATTTGCTTTAACTTAAATATTTAATTGAGGGAACGAGAGACGGATACTCTGAGAGTCTGTCAGGACTGCATCAAGTATTCGAGACTTAAGGAAATGTTCAAGGAGGAGAGCTTTATGAAGAGTCCTAGAAGAGTCTGGGAATAGTTTAAGAAGAGTTTTAAAAGAGATTAAGAATAGTCCAGGAACTACTGTTAGTAGTCTAAGAAGAGTCTTGGAAGGGTCTAGAAACAGGCTTTTCCTCTGGCTTTAAAGAGATTTAAATTCATTCTGCAAATACTTGAAATTGTATTTTTCTTCTTCTGTTGCCTTGCAACACGTGGCAAGACAAGCGGCAGCTAGTTCCCTTTCCGCGCTCGGGTGTCGCCTCCTCATTGCCGTTGCTTAGCCAAGCAAATTTTATTTTGCCTCTGCAGCGCTCTTGATCTGAGGCCACTGCAGCGGCCTCTGCAGTGTCAGCGGGTTCTTTGTCTTTCATGTGTTGTCCCTGGGGAGGCGCGTCAGTCGATAACAATTGACAATGGGACACCGCCTGGGTCTCCCCAAAGACGAAATGAAGAGCGGAGCAGAGCTAAGCTGAGGCTTCAACTGAAAAGGCCGCCGCTTGCCAATTTTGCTTAGAATGCGCAACACGAAGCGTCGACAAATCCTAATTGCATTTGCCTGATTGCAGCTCCGGAGAGAGTGCAACTGCAAATGTATCTGAGGCTGTGCCTCGAAATGTATCTGTGGCTTTACTTGCAGGCAGAAGTGCATCTCCAGCTGTATTCTGTATCTGTATCTGTATCTGTATCTATGACTGCAAACAAGTATTTTTAGCAGAAAATGTATCTGTACCTCAAAGTGACTTGAAAATGTGTCTGCATTCGTATTCATATGCAACAGAAGCTCAAAACGGAAAATGTGATTCTGTTGCTGATTCATTAAAGAGGCGACACACATCATGAGAGAGCGGGAGCGAGGGAGATAGATGAAATGGCAAAGGGACCGCGGCCTATTGGCTTATGACAGCGAACATGTAAATGCCATTTACAGCTTCGTGTTGCCGCTTGGGGTTCGTGGTCGGGGGTTCGGGTTGGGGTTGGGGGACAGACGAGCATTGTCTTGTCAGCGACTGATATCGGAGCGTAGGCGTAGAAGGTTTTGCTTGCTCGTCTTTGGCTCAATTGAAATTCCATTTAATGTAATTTGAGTGCCATCATTCATGTGCGTCCCTCGGTCTGCGTCTGTCTGTCACCGTCAGATAACAGGATGGACAGACCGACAGGCAGAGCCACGCTCGAGGTCTGAGATTGCGCTTACACCGATTTCATGGGTGTCAGAATTTTCGTTTACACGCTGCCCGTTGATTGATGGATTATTTAATGGTGCTCGGGCGCTGTGCCGGGCTCTGTTTGCCAGTTCATCTCGTTATATGCAGGCCGAGCGCACATATCGAACTAATGAAGCTGTACAATAATTTTCACAGCATCAAACAGAAAGAAACGTGTGTGTGTTAGAGGGAGAGGGTGAGGGAGAGGGAGACTGAGAGAGTGGGAGCCTCGCATCTAGCGACATGCAATCGACATTTCCTGCTGTGCCGCATTTTATTTTAGCTTTAGTGCAACTCTGACCCAATTTCTAGCCCACTGACACAGTAAAAATCCCTCATATATAAACAAACAAACCGAGAAAAGCATCGGCATCGGCATTCGGCACAGACATAACTTGCGGATACAAAATGCGTTTTGCAGTTGCAGATACTTTATTGTTGCCGTTGCTCTCGTTGCTGTTGCTGCTGTTGCTGTTGCTGGGTCTCACATTTCGACACGTACAAACAGCAGACGGCGGACTGCGGACGTCGGACGTGCGAACGGATTTGTCTGCATCTTTTTGCCAGACCTCTAGGCACGCAAATGTAAACAACAACGCCACATGTGTCTGCCTTACGCGCGTGTGTGTGTGTGTGTGCGTGTGTGTGAGTGGGTGTCTGGAAAAACTCAGCTGCGCAGGTAACGGCACTATTAGCCCATAGATTTTCCAAACATCCAAACACGCACATGTGGCCAAGCGCTAATTGCTTTAGTTCGACAAGTTCTTAAACATGTCGGGCAAATAGAGCGGAAATACCCTACATGGAGATGGCCAGTAAAGGGTATACACCCACAGAGCCAGCACTAATTGCTTTAGTTGGGCAACTTTTCGATGATTCGCCGAACAGTGTCATTCACATGTGCCAAAATATTCTCTTTTGAGATTTCCAATGCAGAATGGAACACATGACAGCAAGAGGGAGTGCTCAACTGGGAAATACCCAGATGCAGGGGAATGGGTCGTGGGATATACCAAGAAACTAAGATATATTTCAAATTCCAATACCTTTATAATTATTGAAACTAAAGAGAGACATGCAAGCATATGAATGTCTTTCTAGCTAAGTTAGTCAAGCTTAATATAATCAAGCATCTACATTAGACAGACAGATCCATGCTCCTATTTGCCCGTCTGTGGAAATACATCTATGCAGATAATGTCGTCCCAGAATATATATACTGTATTTGGCGGATTGTTTGGGTTTCAGTTAGCTGGAAACGAGCCTTGAAAATGTTTACCAAGGCTCAACAGAGTTTTTGGCATCAATTTAACTTTTAGAATCTTCAGCTTTTGCCTGGCTTCATTAGCTCAGGCGGTCCAAAAATTCTAATAATAATAATAATTTATGCATGCTTTTGACACAATACACAAAGGGTTAACTGGTCACTGGGGAGAGCGTGGGGCGGGGGCAGAGACAGAGGCGGAGCCAGAGGCAGAGGAATGTCAAACCGCATGCGAATGTCAGCGAGAAACTCAGCGAACTTCGGTGAACTGCGAGGCTAATTAAAAATATGTTGTTGTTGGCCAACCCTTAAGCGTCAAATTGAAAAGCTTAGCGCACGGGGTGGATACATCTAATGCCCCAAAATAGCACGCACACACACACACACCTCTGGCAACCTTTGACGCGCTCGACCTTGCCCGCGAATCATTCAAAAACATTGCCCGAGACCACCCATTGATGATGTTGTTTAATGCAACGAAAAAATCTCAACATCCTTACACACAGACACACACATACACACACATACACACACATATACCCACACACCCATACACACGCACACACACATATATCTGGAAAACAATGGCGCGTAATTTGACGAAATTTACATTCCTTAATTAATCTTGTTTGCGTTGCGGCAGTTGCCTGTTGTTGACTTGGCGCACACCACGCCACGACACGCCCCCTGCTCCCGCCCGTAGCCTAAGCTGTGTATCTGTGCGCCTGCCAGCCTCTGTCTCTTTCTCTCTCTCTCTCTCTCTCTCTCTTTATCTGTGTGTTTTTGTAGACTGCCTGGCGCTTTTGGCAATATTTACACCCTCCTTGCTCTCTGCACTCTCTAATGACTTTACACGCACAAGATGCTTAAATGGAGTAAGGGTGCAGAGTGAGTGGGAGAGAGATAGAGGAAGCGCTGCTCTGACAGGGGTAACTACGTCCTGGCAACCTGGCATCCTGTCATCCTGGCGTTTGTCACTTTAGCGCGTCTTGTGTCTTATTAACCCATATCCAGGCAGGTATCCTGTGTCGGCAAACATTTTGCCTAATGAACCCTCTCATTCGCATTAACCAAGACCCAAGCTGCCGGCTGCCGGCTGCTGGCTGCTGGCTGCTGGTGTCATGTGGCCCGGAATGTAATTCCTTGGCTCCAGCCCACGCCGCGACTCACCTGGTTTTAATCAAGAAGTCGACATGTGACAATTATTGAAATTTTTAGTTGCAATTGCGCACATGAGAGCAAACTAAAGGCAACGTGAGCGCCATGTGGAATGAGATTCATTTGAATATTCGAGGCAATATAGGTTTAAGCACGGCATATCGAGCGTCAAGTACACTGAACGAAAGGAGACATGATGACATGTAATATTCCTCGCTACGTTATCACAGTCAGCTAACACTCGAATACCCGAGAAAAGCGTTCGAGTATCCCAAATGCTTAGCTGACTCACCTGCTATATTTTCTCTGAGTGTATTCGCCCAAGACATCCGATCTCCAATCGCTCGAAGCTACCGTCATTTGTTGTTGCTCAGCAGCACAGTTAGTCATGAATGTATGCGCATATTCGTTGGCCAAAAGGTGTTGCCACACATGCGCAGCAGCTGTCAGTGTCCTTTATCACCTGTGCCCCCTGTGCGAACTGCCTTACCCGCCTGACCAGCCTCACCTGCCTCACCGAAGATAAATTGAGCTTCGCTTGGCAGGCGCTGCCCACGCTCGCTAGATTTGACAAGCGTCCAGAAACAGTCAGTCGGCTGCCTCGCCGCCTCCCCGAGTCGCTGTCGCCCCGCCCACCTGTCCGCCCGCTCTCCTTCCAACCTTTCATTAGCTGTGCAACACAAATTTCCTCAGGCATTGGCCGCAATAATTTCATTTGTGCAAAGTTTTTCCATTTTGCTAGTTATGAATATGCAGCGCAACATTTATATAAATTTCTGTGTGTGTGTGTATGTGTATGTGTGGGTGTTAGTGTGTGTGTAACTGCAACTGTCATTTCAAAAAAATAAAATAAAAAATAAACCTTGTCCACTCGGGCAGCGAGCGCGCTTTGTGGCACGTTGATTGCAATCATAATTTATAAATGTTGCCGACAGTCAACAAAATGTTGCTTTTGTTGTTGCAACAGTTGCTGCTGCTGTTGCCGTTGTAGCTATGTCAAAGCAGGCTCTGGGTTGGACTTTGGGCCCTCTGCTCCCTACCCTCTTCTTTTTTGGAGCCAATAAATAAATAACTTTTGTGAGCTGTTGAGTCATGCGCAGCATGTAAAAAAAGGCTAGAAAAAAGGCCAAAAAAAAGTTGGCAATTTGTACCCGAAGTTAGGCAGAAAGCCATTAGCGACAGATACAGCAACTTTTACTGTTCCTCCTACTGCATATGAATAATTGAAAAGGAATCAGTGCTCAAGAACCAGGAACTAGTTGAAGAACTGTTGAAGAAATCAGCAAGTGAACTGGAACAAAAGTTGCTTTGCATTCAGTTTGCTGTCCAATATGGAATATGAATAATTGAAAATGGAACTAGTTGAAGAGCTGAGAAATAATTCAGGGAGCAGCAGCTGGGACAGGTTTGGCTTTCTATTGTCTTCACTGATTTATAATAAATAAACGCCAGTTGAAGAAATTGGAATGAGACAGAGTAAATGGCTGAGGAATAGCTTAAGGAACTAGTAAATGAAGATGCAGCTGGAGCAAAAGTTACAGCGGAATTTCATTGTCTCCACATTGCAATTACTTGGCTGTAAATTGTTGACCAATTGAAAACAGAAGTAGGAACTAGATAGGGGAAGCAGCACCCAAAAATTGGAGCAGTTCCCAAGAGGAGTTCTGGCCAACATTGTATTTACTTTGCTGCATTAACAGCTCGCTGGATTGGATTGTTTTGCTTGGCCCGTGGATGGGGCAGCTGACCCAAGCGGGGGCCAGCCAGGGCGTGGGGCGTGGTCAAAGGGGAAAACTCTTCATTTGCCAAGTTTGCAACTGCAGCTCGACCCTTTTTTTCATTTTCTGCGCTTCCTCGTGGTATTTTTTTGTATTTCGGTCTGGTCAAGTGCTGCGGCCAACATTTGTTGTGGCAGAGAAACCGCAGCGGCATTTGCTTGATTTACTGCGGGCGAGCGAGAGAGAGAGAGCGAGAGTGAGAGTGAGAGAGATTGGAAGATGTGGAGAGCGCGGCAGATGGGGCGTATGAGTGATGGCCATGCATATTCATATACATTGAGATTCATTGTATTTGCGCGCTGCATTTCCGCAGTATTCGAGTCTCCTCGTCCAGCTCTTGAGCGTTTGTTCGTTCTACTTACGAGCATTTCGCTTTCTGCTTTTTATGGCGCATAAGCGGATGGAGGAGGATGAAGTGGATGAGGTGGAGGAGGGGTAGACGGAGGAGCGCGGCATGTAGAGCAGAGGAAGATAAAACTTGGCTTGGCAAATGGAGTTGGTGCGGTTTATGTTGCCTTTAAACTGATTTATTTTCAATTAAACAAGTTCATAACTTGGCCAACAACTTGGCAGCTTCCGCGCTGCCCTCGTCCTGCCTGGCAAGGACTTGCCTCTTGTGTTTGGCCTACAATTTACGCCGCAAATTTAATTTATTTTAGATACACCTAATCCACAAGAGCAAACTTGATTTATCAACATAAATATTTTGCATGCTGTCGAGTCCTGCGTCTCTACAGTGGGCAATAAAGTTAAGTGCACGCCTTGAAATCCAATTATTCATAATAATTTGCAGACATTGTTCTATTCGCTTAGACTGAAAAGGCTCTACCAAATGAAAGTGGACCTAGTAGCAATATAGTAGTTGAGCAGTGCACACACTTTTGTCACCCACTGTTCATATATGTAAACTGGCAACAAAATGTGCGTGCATCTTTCGTCTCCCTCTGTCTCCCTCTGTGTCTACACACATTGCTAGCCTAAATTGCAGAGTGTTAAAGGATATGTTTTTCTGGCTTAGGCAAAAGTGTGTGAAATTGACAAGAAGTGGGCGTGGGAGCTGGGCTGACTAGAGCAAACGGGAGCACATAAGCTAGGCAGAGTTAGTGCGGCCTTAGTGCGAAGGCAAGAGCATCAACTATGGTCTCCATTTCAATTACAATCGCTGTCAAGTGAATTTCAATTTGAATGCACTTGAATGGATTAGTTGACTTGATTACGAGCATTTCTGTTTGAGTCTGGCTATTAAATTTAATTTGCTATATGGATTTATGAATGCCACTCTCCCCCTCTCCCTCACCGTATATGTGCTATTTGGGCTTTGCCTTCAGGCACTTTAAATTTAATATTAGCAAATGTTGCTCAGTAGCAGCTCATCTCATTTGAACTCAGCCTATAATTTCTCTTCTGATCTCACTTCGTCCCATCTCGTTTCTTTCTCATTTCATTGCCATCGCAAATATTATCAAATGAAAATACAAAATGCTAATTTGTGTTTCATATCAAATTATTAGCAGCTCTCTCTCTCTTTTTCTCCTTTGCACCCCTGTCCTGCTATAAATCATCATTTGCTAGGGTCCTCTGGTTAACACATGTAATATCTCGTGCTGGCTGGCCTCCAAATTTTTGGCAAACTGTAGCCAGAGTCAAAGTGTGTCGCCCGCTGCAGCTGGGCCAGAGGGGGGTCAACGTTTTATGGTAGTTGAAATGGAGCTCGCTCTCGACAGGCTCATAAGTCAAAGGCAGCAAACAAATGCCTTGTCAATTGGCGGCTGGCCGCAAATGCTATAAAGCTGACAAATGTCTAACAAGCGCAAGCGGCCCCAAGCCACAACAAAGCTGGCAAACAGCGGACAGCGGTGCAGTGGCTCCGTCCCGGCCCACAGAGAGCCGCAAACACAGCCATGAACACGGCCATAGATAGAGCAGCCATAGACAGTGGACAAATATTGTGGGCGGGGCGCGCATGTTGATCGCAGGTACTCATAAAACTGTCCAAATGTCAATATTCCAATGTCACAGACACACACACAGGCATACACACACACACACATATTAAATCCAAGCGCACTTTTGTGACATGCAATTTGCTGGCAAACAGAAAAAAGCTGCTCTAACAGAACTAAGTGGAAGTTAAGCTCATGTAGCAAATACCTTATAAAAATAAGAGTCAAATAAATGTTTACTCTTGCTGAATACAAAAGTGTTGGAAATACGGCTTGAAGCATTACGGATTTCAGTGTTGGAAAGGGGAATTCGAAACAATTGCTTAGAGTTAAGACATAGATTCGATTGACAGTGAGTTCACTTTGTGATTATTATTTCAGTGTTGCAAAAGCAGCTTGATAAGTGTTGTATAACACATTTAAGTAGAAAGCTAAAGCAGGAAAACTTTTTTGTGGAATGAATCGCCTAACCATAGTCTATATCTATAATTTTGTGAGCTTCAGCTTGAAGTTTTTGTTTAACATTTTTCAGTTGTTCCACATTGCCCAAAATGTCTGTAATGCTTTACAGGTATAGGGTATATATACTTGTGTCAAATCAATAAAAACAAAATGCGAAACAGCGCATACTTTGATTCGGTTTCCCTTCTACTCTCTCTCTCTCGCTCTCGCGCACTGTGTAACACCTCAAAGTCCGACCAATTTCAATTTTCAGCAGTCGAGCAGCAGCAACAACAAACATGTTACAAGAAAATGAACATGTCAACAGCATCCATTGAGAGAAAGAGAAGCAGACAGAGAGAGAGAGAGAGAGAGAGTCGCGCGTTTTTGCTTCAATTTGCTTCCTCTTTTTCTCTGTCGTTTGCCCGCTCCGTTGGCTTCATTGGTTCTGGTTCTGGTTCTGGTTCCCAGATTTTGGGTATGGGCTTTGCAGGCTTTCAGGTTGATTCTGGTTTGGCTGGCTTTGGTTTTTTCGGTGCGCCACATTTTTAGCAACTTTGTAAATATTACAAAATTTAGGTGTCTCGCTTGGCGAACATGCCAATGAAATATTTATGCAGTCAGCCAGCAGACACACACACTCGCATGTGATTGTGTTTGTGTTTGTTGTTGTTTTGTGTAAATATAAAGCGAACCACATTCGACAGTTCAGTCAGACAGAGAGGGACAACGAGAGAGAGAGAGAGAGAGAGAGAGAGAGAGAGACCGAGGAGGCTGGTCTGTGTCTGATAAACAGACAATTTGGCAAAGTGGAAACGTGCAGAGCGCGCATAATTTTCAGCTCGACACACCTGAGCCTAGTCACGTGGCAGGTGGGGAGTTGCGGCGCATAAATCGAGCCTAGACTTAAGTCAAGTGCAACAGCAGCGGCGACTTTGAGGTTTCTGCTTTGCGGCCGATTGAAGCTGCCGAAGGCTGTGGCGATTCAAAGCATTTTAGTTTGATTAAACATATTATTAAATAAATTATTTCAAATTTTTAATAATATTGATAATGTTTTCAAACTAAAAAAAAAAAAAAATAATAATAAAATAAATTATTTATATAATGAACAGGAAAAGTAAAGGTAAATAAATATTTCATATACATAAACTAAAGAGAAAATAAATTAATATTATCAAAAAATTATACGAAAAAAAAAAGAAAATAAAAATTATTTTTTTCTTGTTATTTGTATTGAATTTAATATGAATTTGTAATATATTTTTATTTGTTTTCAAAATACTTTGCATCTATACAACATTCGTAGCAACTGTCGAGATATTTTGCCCTCAATCGAATTTCTTCAAGTTTAAGCACAATTTATTTAGATCAAAAACTTATTCAGCTTTAAACAGATTTCAGTGAAAAGTTTCAAGTTTAAGCTTTAAGAGATTTGCATTAAAAGCGTGGCAAGCGCTCTTCCCTTAAGCCCTCTCACACTCTCAGGTCATTCTCTCTCCTTCCCCCCTCTCTCTCTCTCTCTCTGGCTCTTTGAACACATGTGTGCAATGGGGGAAATGCAGCTTCTGTTGTGGCTGTGAAACTTTTACGATTTTAATCGTTGGCAAATTTATGGCTTTAGCCGCGCACAATTTCCCAGCGGAATAAATAAATAAATGAAAACACGAAACCATAAACTAAACAAAAATGAAAAATGAAACATAAAGAAACTGTGCAAAAACTGAGCCATGAATGAATTTTGTTGGCTGAGGTTTGCATATTTGCTGAATTCGTTTACTTTTAGTTGATTGACTGGTTGATTGATTGACTGATTGACTGATTGACTAATTGCTGCTCTCCTTTCAATCGCAATTGCAGGTGAATGCTGGCAGTCTAGCGGAGCAGGCTGGCCTACAGCCAGGCGATGCTGTCATTAAGATCAATGACGTGGACGTCTTCAACTGTCGCCACAAGGATGCCCAGGACATTGTTGTGCGCTCGGGCAACAATTTTGTCATCACAGTGCAGCGGTAATTTTACTCAGCCCTAACTATATTAGAACTGTGTACTAGTAAACTCATCTCTCTTTCCCTCTCTCTAGTGGCGGCTCTACTTGGCGTCCACAGGTTACGCCCACTGGCAACGTGCCGCAGGTCAATTCGCCCTATTTGCAGACAGTGACGAAAACTTCTCTGGCTCATCATCAGACCGATAGCCAGCATATTGGCTGCGGCTACAACAACTCGGCGCGTCCATTTGTAAGTTACAAATACATGAACAGAGAGAGCGTAGAATCTAGTTAAATTAGCTCTACTCTTCTATATATGTATCTGTCATGATTTCTTCTCTAGCCAAGCAGTTGGAGCATCTCTCAGCTTCTCCTCGTAAGATCAGCTCTCAGAGAGACTGTGATCAACACACAGCTACGAGCTTCTCTTAGTCTCCTAGCTGCTTCATAGAAAATACAGGCTTATGGATAGCTTAACACTTTCATGATGTAATACCCCACTCTGGTCCTCCCTTTGCTAATTTCGGCATATCATTAACAATTTCTACCAACTCAACAGCTCAACACCACATACAAAAGCGTAGCATACTTTTGTGGGCAGAATTTTGATCATTTATAAACTCTCGCTCCAACAACTGGTTGACCAAAAACTTAAAATGCTTAAAGTGTGGCTTTGGGTTGAGGCAGCTTTTAGGCAACATTAGCTTCACACCTAAACACAGACTCACATCCACACACACACACACGCAATTACAGGAGACGTGCTGATGACCAATGATGTTGATAGTTAGTCTCTCAGGGAAGTGCTGTCAGAAACTGCCTGCCCTGTCTCTCTAGCTGCCTCTCTTTCTCTATCTGTTTGTCCGTCTCATTGTTGTGTGGGTTTTCATATTCATTCATTTTATTTTCGGCACAAGTGGAAACTTGTCTGTTTTCTGTGAGTTGACAACATTTGCATTTATACGATGTTCCTTTCCTCTCCAACAGCCTCTCTCTCCATCTCTCTCTCTCTCTCTGTCACTCTGTTCATCCCTTCTCTGTCTGTCAGTCTGTTTGTGCGTAGTTTTTGAAAAGTGTCAGAATGAGTAATGAATAAGAGTGCTAGGATTATTTGCTGGCAAGAATTAATGTGATTCACACACACACACGCTCTCACACATTCAGTCTCACACACATACACTCACCCAAGCACACACATGTGTCATGCATAATAATATCAATGTGTATGATATGCATATATTTGCGTACATTTTATTGTTATGAATTTATATTATAATCATTTCTATATGAGACGGCACAGTGGGTTAGGCGAGCAGAAAACGGAACTAGAATTACAAAATTTACTTAAATAAAACAGAAATACAATAATATGAATAAATAAAATAGATTGAGTGCGCACAAAATTTACATAAAATATAAATTTAAAATAGCATAAATAATATCAATACCAAATCAAAATAGTAATTGCATTTTCCATACATTGTCTCACTGAATTGCTCAACCTCTGTTTTGTTGTTGCAGGCCAACGGCGGCGGCGACGGCGGCGTGAAGAGCATCGTCAATAAACAATACAACACCCCGGTTGGCATTTACAGCGATGAATCTATTGCGGAAACCCTCTCCGCTCAGGCGGAGGTTTTGGCTGGCGGTGTTCTAGGGTAAGTAATTCAACTAGATGGCTGACATCTCGCTCTCTCTGTCCTTCCTCTGTCTCTCTCTCATCCTCTGTTTTGCGCTGGTCAGTCTGTCCATGCTTCCCTTTTGGCTGGTTAGCTCACCCTGTTTATGGCAAAATATGAATGTTAAAGCAAGCGAAAAGCGTAAGCCCATTCGAGGTGTACCCAACTGCCGGATACTCTGCTCAGTTGTAAATGACATTCCCATTAAATTAATGTTAATTAGTTATTTAGCCATGTCTTTAATTCCCTTAAGCCCTCGTCCTTTATAGCTTGAGCATCTAGAAACTTATTCCTGTTATTGAATCTCCTCATATTTCGTCATATAAGTAAGGCATATGCAAATTAGTTTACTCTTCGGGCCGTGTTTTAGATTATCAGCCGTTCTCAAGGTGCATTTCCTATCGGCTCCTCAACAATTGTGTTGAATGAAGTTATTGGAAGCTCTATCGAAAATTCTATGAATAGCAGCTCATTCAGTGACTCCTAGACTGTCGATTGCTTAGCTGTTTTTTTCAAACTGTAAGCCAAAAAAAACCCTTCACATTTTGACTGCTTCAGCTCGTATCTATCTATCTACCCATTCACCTGCTCTGTGGCTAAGCAGAAAGTCGACCAAAGGTGCAAACAGAGCCAAATGAAGACGTTTGCACATTCGCCCACATATGCCCTCTTGTGCATTTGTAAGCAGGGTATAAAAAACAACTGTCTGCCATGACAACCGAATGCCACACAAAACTTTTACTTTAAAATTTGTTTTGGCTGTTTTATATTTGTGTTTTTTTTTTCCCCATTTTGTGGCTTCTGTTGTTGGCTTTTTTTTTTATTGCCGCGCCGTCGTCTGCCGTTGCCTGCCTTCGCCTGGCTCTGAGCTGCACGACCGCAGGGCCGCCTAAGCGTCTAAAGCTGAGTGCAATTCCGCCAAATGATAGCAGCTCTTTTATCCCTGACACGCCGCTCTCCGCCTTCCGCCCCCTGGCCAAGTGTTTTCGGCGTGTTGTGCCAGTGGAGTCGTGTAGAGGATTTTCCTTCTGTTTTTTGTTGCTGTTTTTGTTAAAATGCACGCATGGGACTTGCTTGCACTTAATTTCTTTAGGGGATCTTTTTTATTATTTTATTCTGAGCCGACTTTGGCGTCGGACATTGCAACAATCTCTCAACTGACTCGCCTTCTTTTTATAGCATACTCTTGCGCGCTGCGTTTTCTATTGGGGTTCCGATGCAGCCTGAAAGTATGCAATGGAAATTTTTAACACTTTTAAACGTGCCTCTCTCCATCTCGTTTCTGTTACAGTGTGAACTTTAAGAAGAACGAAAAGGAATACCAGGCTGACCGCTCGGAGGTGTTGAAGTTCCTGCGCGAGGAGGAGACGGGACAATCGACTCCAGGTAAGGCAGCGGCCTACTATGAGCTGGCTCGCATGCTCCTGCTGCTCAATGCAGGCGAAAATCCCTTTAGAAGCGACACCATTGCCGATTAGCCCAGCAGCTGTTAGACCTCTCTAGCTAGACGGGGGCGCTGTAACGTTACGCATACGCCATGTGTTGCCAGCTAGAAATGGCCTCTGGTCTATAAATAAGTCAGAGATTACAGCATTGACTCTTTAGTGTCTTTTTTAAAAACACATGGCAAAGACCTTGAACCACTCTTTAGGGCATCCAAATGTACATGCATATATATATATTAGTTTAAACTGATTTAACTTAATTTTATTTCTTTTGATTTTCTCAAATCTTTTGTTCTGTTTTGCGGTTAGATAAACACAAAGAAATGGATTTTCGTTTTCTTTATATCAAATCGAATTTCTGAAAGCAACTCACACAATACAAATACAACTCTCTCTTTCCCCTCTCTCTCTCTCTCTCTATATTTCTTTATCTATTTATCATAAAATATACATAAATGTTAGCATAGGGTTAGAGTTTAAGATAAGATTGGTCGAAACTTTACGAAATTATTTGTTAGGTTTATGTTTGCAGTTACTTCTCGTTTTCGTTCTTGTTCTATGTTCGCTAACTCATGTTTGTACTCTCTCAACTCTATTCCATTCGAAAACAACACTCTACACAAAACCGAACACAGCATTCAACAACAACAACTATGAGCATGATGCACCCCAGCAACAGCAGCAATATCATCAACAACAACAGCCTCAACAACTCCAACATCAACACCAACACCAACACCAACACCAACAATATCAACAACAATCGAACGCCACTCGTCATGTGAGCGCCCCCGTCACTTCGCCAAAGCCCCCAAGCACCGGGGGACTGCCGACTGGTCAAAACATTTGTACCGAGTGCGAACGCCTCATTACGTAAGTGTCGTAACTAAAAACCAAACTGAATAACTTAAGCTGACAGATGAACACTAACATTGAGATTAACATGAATAGTAAGTGTATCCAACCATACACAAAATGGATAGTCTGCATGCAGATGAAGTCATTTAGCAGTAAAAACGTAACAGAAACTGTTAATAGAGCTGAAAGCAGAAACAGACTCACAGTAAAATTAACAGTAGCAGCAACATTAATTTTGTAATTAACATTAACAGAAACAGCAACAATAACAATACAAATTACAATAACAGAAACAGATTATATAAATATACTAAAGAAATATTTGTTTATACGTTTTCATAACCTCATTCATCATTCAAGTATTATCATAGACATAAGCAGTTGCTTTAACATTAACATGACTTAACATTAAGGACTCACACTCCAATAAAAATCGGTCACTAACCGCCTGATAAGCCGAGTGGTAGCTAAGAGTTAATTTCAAGATATGGCCAGTTGCAGTTTAGGGCCGTCCTGGGGGGCTTATTCCGGAAGGCTTATTCCTGGAGGTGAATATCCTATCCTACCCGCTCCCACATGCTTGCAAATAACTTGTCAAAGGCTTTGTGAACTGATTGAACTTTTGTGCATATGGCGATAATAATGTCGCTGCTGCAGAGCCGCACAGCCCGGCGAACTTCTACTGGACGCAGAGCCATGCGATTGGCGGCAACGAGCGACGCACGCCGCTGCCCCACAGCCAGGTGCAGCAGGGCCTCGGACAGGACGAACGCATCGGCACCAATTTACAGCAAAATACGCTGGCGCCGGCGGCCACGCATCGACCCAGTCTGCCCGTTGCTAAGCCCCAGCAGCAACAGCAGCAGCAGCAGAAACAGCAGCAGGAGCAGCAGGAAAAGCAGCAGGAGGAATTGCACGATCCGCGCATCATTGTCATGCCCATATGCCCCGCTCTGCAGGGCCCAGAGTACAAGGCCGAGATGGATGCTGCGGCGGCGGCACTGGCCAGCGACTCGGATGGCGTGCGTCCATTGTCCGCCAGCGGACATCCGGCCTGTCAATTGTGCGGCGTGGGCATTGTGTAAGGATTCTACAATGATAATTCATTGATGTCTCTCTGTATGTCTGCCTATGTGTGTGCGTGTGCGCGTGTGTGTGTGTGGGTATGGGTATCTCACTGTGCATCTGTGTGTGTGCGTGCATTTTAATTTGCTTTTATTTCGAAGTCAATTGTTTAAATTTATGCAGCGCACATGATTATTATGCAGACACGCCTCCAACACCTTGCGTCCTCTGCAGCACTATGCAGCTGGTTTCCAATTGGATTTGCGCTCGCCCTCGCTCACTCTCCGCCAATTGGAGTCCAGTTGGCTGTCACTGGGGAATATCATCATCATTTGTATTAATTTGTATGCCGATTTAATTGGCTGCCCATTGGCGACTCAGAGAGCTTAATTCGATAATTCATTATATGGACTTAACATATTTTATTCCGCATTTACATTTACTTATTCAACTTTACTTTGCACTAACTGTATCATGAATATTTTCGATAAGTAATCGATAATGCTAGGCATGTCAGAGCGGGCAAATGTCTCTAGCTCATCGAAAAACATATTCGGATGAATATGTATCTATTATTGATGAGTAGCTATCGATTATTGATCGACTACTAGGTTTGATATGCCCAACTGAAGCTCTTTAATAAAATATCAAAAGCAGTCAATGAATTATCAGTTATTAATCGATTATTCAATTCAAATATAATTTGGTCAAATTATTTCATTTGATTGGACTTTAAGTAATATTCGATAACATATAAGTTGACTATTATTTGATAACATTTACTAAACTTATAAAAACTAACACTCGTTAAACGATCCATCGTAAGCTTTCACAAAGTATTCACATACTGTCTGAGAGCTTATAGTATAACTCATTTGGATGCCCGATTAATATTCGATAACTTTTCCAGCGGTGTCTTTGTGCGCATCAAGGACAAGAACCTGCACGTGGAGTGCTTCAAGTGCGCCACCTGTGGCACCTCCCTGAAGAACCAGGGCTACTACAACTTCAACAACAAGCTCTATTGCGACGTCCATGCCAAGATGGCCGCCCAGGCGCATCCGCCACCTGGCACCGAGGGCTATGTGCCAGTGCCCATTAAGCCGTAAGTACACCACCCCAGCTAGCTACCCTGTAAGCACATACTGATTGACTTGTATACCCTGTTATTTCAAAGTGAAACCAGTAAACACATATATAGGTAGGTAGCTCAATTAGAATGAACAGGGAAAACTTCAGGTGAAGTTCACGAAAATGCATTAAATTTTGGTTAGATTTGACTTTAAATGCAATTTGTTTATTTCTGTGACAAATTGATATGAATATGAAAAGAATTAAATGCGAATATGAATATTCATACAAATACGAATACGAATATAAAAATGCAATTCATATTTATTTTTCCGTATGCCAAAACACGTTTGACATTTCGACGCGATAGCCAAAAGAGCGAAGGGGAATATAATAGTTGTGCCCCTGCTATTGTTTGCTTGGTACCAGGACATGCCCCTCTCTTTCTCCATCTCTCTCTCTCTCTCTCTCTTTGCTGTCCCTATGCTCTCCCTAGTTACCAATTGAATGGCATTTTTTGTACATCTGCTGTGGACATAAAAACTGACAACTGATTGCCGACGTGTCAGCAGCGAAAATTTTTATTAAATGCAATTGCAGGCGAGCAGTGATAGCTGAAGGGAGCGTTCGGGGCGTGGCCAGAGCTGTGGCTAGTCAGCAAGAAAAAAATTGAATATATATAAATGTGGAGCATTCGTTAGAGCTGACAGATGCTGTTGCCTGGGCCTCTGGGATTTGTTTGAACATTTCGGCCAAATCGCAACTTAATTAAAGGCCAAGCGAGATAGAGAGAGAGAGAGAGAGAGAGAGAGAGAAGAGAGAGAGACTAATAGTTGATTGACAATTAAAGCTCAGACAATTAGAGATGACATGACATTTCTTTTAATTAATCATGCGATCAACTCTGTTCCCTCCCCCCTTAGGAATACCAAGCTGAGCGCCAGCACGATTTCTTCGGCCTTGAGCTCGCATGGCTATGGCAGCAATGGCTATGCCAATGGCAATGCCACGCCCACTCCGGCACCGGTGAGTACAATACACGTTCTGACTGTTGATACAGACCTGCATGCCTACACATAAACACCCACACACACACACAGATGCACTCTCTCACACACACAAATGCAAAGAAATCTTCTGACCCCGAAATGAAATACTTGAAGTTGCCCTCGCTTCTGTTTCAGCTTCTGCTTCTAGTTTAACTATTTGTGCTGCTGCTGCTGCTGCTTCTTCTTTCTTTTTGTTTTTGCAATCAATCTTATCATGTTTGCATAAATTTTTGCTTGCGGCAGACGCAAATATATATATATATATATACGCAGTTATATATGCCATATGCTAAAATGTTGAAAGAGAATGCAAAATGCAAAATACAAAAGAAACAAACAAGTTTCAAGGCAACGTGAAAATATTTCGCTGTGTGTGAACAAATATATACGAATACGGCGAAAGGTGAAGAGGAAGAAATTCAAACAATTTTTATGCTTCTATCTTCTTCTTCTTCAACTTTTTGTTGTTCTTTTCTTTTGTTTGCTTTTATTTTTCCTGGCGATAAAAACGACAAAATGGAAAACTTTTTGCATTTGTGTGCGTGTTATTTGTTGTGTATGTGTGTATATGTGTGTTTGCGTGTGTGTTAGTCTGAGATAATTCGCTTGTTTCTCTATGCATGCGCAATTATTATTATGTTTATTGTGAGCTACCCCTTCTCCTTTGAGAGCGCTTTGAGTCGTGTGTGGGCTCTGCTGCTGCGAGCAAAGCCTGTGGAAGCTGCTTTGGGGCAGCTTAAGCTGTAGGCGTGGCACATGCTTGAACTGTAATTGAATCGGTACACTGAGAGAAGAGCAAAGTGGGTTAGAGCGTGAGCATAGTTTGAAATTATTGAATCGAAGCACCTCAATCAATTCAGTCGGGACTCAGTTAATCATTCGCCAAGTGTAGCGAGCGTGCATCATCGTGATGAAATGCAGCCGAGCATCCGTCAAAGCCAATCAATGCGAATGGGGCCCTGTGCACCCACTAAGCGAGCCAAGCTGATATAAATAGCTAGATAATCAACTAGTTTCTCTTGATGCCGATGCTCAGAAGTAAAAAGTAATTTCGAGCATGCGAGAAGAATGAATTGAAGATGCGAAGGCAGATGCGAGGGCAGACACAGATGCAGATGCTGCTGGCTGCTAAACATTTTTGTGAAATGTGCAACGGCTAGCCAAATGGCCAAATAGCCGAATAGCCAAATAGCCAAACAGTCGAATGGCTAAATTGCTAAATATATATTTATTTTTTGGTGGCAAGCCTTAGCTGTTTGCTTTTTAATTCAATTTATTTTTACCACGATCTATAAAAAAAAAAAACAAAAACTGAGCAAGCCGCACAGCTGCAGTCGGACGCAGTCTCAGTCGCAACTTTTCGCGCATTCAGTTTGCCTCGTCGACTCGCGTTCGCGGCACGCAGCCAGCGCGAAAGCTGCGAATCGAATAACTATATAGACATATACACACATATATAAATATATATGCATATGTCTTAGCATATGTACATATGAAACTCTAAAAGCGAAGCTAAAGAAAACTTTGTGTAAAGTGTCTTTGCGCGGACTCCCTTCAAAAAGAACTCTCAAATTAATTGCAGTGTAAAAAATCAGTTTATTTAATCTTAATTAGCAAATTGAGATTGCTTCCTGTGTCTCGTTGCATAACAAAACTTTATTTATCTTACCTATTGGATTACGTTGCTTCGACTATATTCAACAATTTTGACAAATTCAACTTGGATTACGCATTGGGATTATATTAAATTACAAAACAAAGGAACATTTTTTTTTAATTTTTGTTCATATTATTTTAAATATATTTTTCTCTAGAATCGGCATTTACTGTTTTTTTTTTTTTTTTTTTTTTGGAAAATATTTTAATATTTTTCTCTGAGCTTCAATTTTGCATTAAAAGCAATTATAAAAATAAATCCAAGAATTTTGTCTCCTTTGGAGTTTATTCCTAGAGCTAATTTAAATTCGTATGCCAAGTTTATTATTATATTTATATCTTCTTCTGTTAAATTGCGGTTACATAGGTTTCTTCCACATTTTGTGCCATATTTTATATACACATAATTTGAAATCAAATATTCCTTCCAATTGTCTGAGACTATTTATATTTTCTTTTACTCGCATTTAATTTATGCAACTCCTAGGCATTTGTCACTTTAAAAGTCAAGAGCTAGCTTTAGTTGGCGCATTGACCTTGACCTATTAGCTATTTTTAGTGGTCACACACAAACAAACTCATATTGAGCATACGCCACGTATACACACACGAGCACACGCACACCCGCACACTCGCACACACTCACACTTTAAAGCCTCTCAAAGTTGGAAAAATTTTGCTGTGCATTTTAATTAACTGCCTTTATTAACTGTGCATCCATTTACATGCCATGCCCGCCCGCCTGCCTGCCTGCCTGCCTGCCTCTTGTTGCGCCACTCCCCGCCCGCCCCCTCCATAAAAAACACGCGCTCGTATTAACACATTAGTCCGAGCCAATGCCTGAGCTCGAACCAGCGCCAGCGCCAGCGCCGGAGCCGGAGCAGGAGTTGACTGCCAGCAGCTGCCACGAGCTGCCGCTGCCGCCGCCGCCGTCGCCCACGCAGCTGTTGCAATTCGAGAGCGAGGAGCTGCTGCAGCTGCCACCGAGTGGCAGCCAAACCACTGTCCGACAGCAACAGGCAGCGGCTGCTGGCAGCCTCTCATCAATTTCGAGCGGCTCCTCCTCGTCAGGTCTGGGTGGCTGCAGTGCCGCCGCTCTCAGCCCCAGCTCCACACTCTCGCTGGACATGGAGCAGTCGCCCATGCACTCGCGCCAGGCATCGGGCTCCAGCACTTCGCTGGATGTGGCTGCTGTTGATAATTATATACCAGCCGCACCGCCTGCACCGCCCGCACCGCCGCAGAATGAGAATGACATGAACATGCAGAACAAGGGACATAATGCATATAATCAACTGCTAAAGCAGTACTCCCATAAGCTGCAGCAGCAGCAGCAGCAGCAGCTACCCACAAACAACAGCAACAGCAACAACACAAACAACAGACACAACAACACGGCCAAACCATTCACAACAACAACAACAACAACAACAGCAACCAGCAATGGACAGAATGTTGCAGCTCTGAGTGCAACACTCGCTAATCAATTGAAATTTAATTCACATCAGGCAAAGCCAACAGCAGCAGCAGCAGCAGCAGCAGCAGCAGCAACAGCAGCAACAGCTACTGCCGCAGCTACAGCTTCAGCTCAGTCAGATATAATGTCAGCCAACGTGGCGGATGAGCAATATTTAATTAATAACAACAATTGCTTTGGCGACGCCGCCCCCGCTGCCAACGGCGCTGCCGCTGCGTGTTCAGTTCCCTCTGCGGCAGCGAGCGGCTCTGAGCAGCCGTTCGAGTATGTCACCTTGACCGGAAATGTAATACGCAGCGTGCAGCCGCCTGGCAAAGGCAATGCCCCACCCAGCTATCGGGTAAGTAAGCCACGCTCTTGCGCCTCCTCCTCCCCCTCCCCCTGACCCACCGCTGCAAGCTAAGCTAAGTAAGCCAAACAAAGCCTGCCAAAGTGTTGAATGTTCATTTTGATGTCTAACTCGCTAACGTATGTTGTCATTGAATTGAATTTGATCGATAAGAGTCCAGCTGGGAGACACTGTAGATGCACTACTTAAAGATTGAGATGGAAATTTGTTTTATAATATTCCTATAGTTGAGCTAAAGAAATAGTAGTAGATTAGAGTAGTAGATATAGGAGTAGAATAGAGTAGTAGAGATATAGAAGTAGAGTAGTAGAGATATAGGAGTAGGATAGTGAAGTAGAGATATAGGAGTAGAGTAGAATAGAGCAGTTGGGATATAGGAGTAGAATAGAGTAATAGAGATATAGGAGTAGAATAGAGTAATAGAGATATAGGAGTAGAATAGAGTAGTAGTAGCAGTAGAATAGAGTAGTGGAGATATAGGAGTAGAATAGAGTAGTAGATATATTGGAGTAGCATAGAGTAACAGAGATATAGGAGTAGAATAGAGTAGTTGGGATATAGGAGTAGAATAGAGTAGTGGAGATATAGGAGTAGAGTAAGTAATTGAGAAATAGTAGATTAGAGTAGTTGAGAAATAGTAGTATATATACTATAGTAGAATAGTAGTGAAATAGTAGAGCGGAATAGTGGAGTAGTAGAAAGCTATAAATTTTTATCTAGTACTCACCGTAATTACAGTGTCTGCCAGCAGTTATTGGTTTATTATAGTACTTTTGGCTTTGATTAAAACTGAGTTGAATTTAAAGAGATTTTTTAATTTAATCTAATTAATCCGCTCTCTCTCTCTCTGTCTTTCTCTGTCTGTGTGCTTAGGTCAACCAGGGCTATGCTCGGCCCTATGGCGCCTCTCAGGCGCCCGCGGCAGCGCCCAAGTCTCCGGTGCCGGTCTCCTATCCACCCCAGCAGCAGCAGCAGCAGCAGCGTCCAGGTGGCAACGCCTACGCCACTTTGCCACGCTCGAATGTTGGTCAACAAGGTAAGATGATGACGACGACAGCTGATGATGAGTGTTTGTCGCAGTCAGAAGGTGAATGGGTTTAGAAACCAGAAGCCAGAGAGCTGATATGCACCCCTCTCGCTCTCTCTTTGTCTCACTCTCTCTTCTGTCACCCTCTGTCTCTCTCTGGCAAGTGTTAGCTGCTTGTGTGGCCTCAACCCACGATTGCCCCAAATGTATTAAATGTGTATAAATCAAAACAAATTTTGTTGTTAAGCTAAAACACACAAACTCAACTTTTTTCTAGTCAAAATAAATTTAAAACCAAAACTAACCTCAAAAAAGAAAAAAGACAAATAGAACCCAAAAAAAAAAACAAAAAAACAAAAAAAAATCTGCTTAAATAACAATTTTTTGGCAAAGGCGCAAAAATGAAATCGACCCGAGAAACAATTTTTGCTTTGTATATATCTTCCTCTATATATAAATGTCTCTGTGTCTGTGTGTGTGTCTATATGTTTAGGTCGCACTGTACAAAGGTACAATAGCTTCAACAGACAACAACAACAACAACAATATCAGCAGCAACAACATTATCAACAACAGCAGCAGCAGCAGCAGCAGAAGCAACAATATAGAAACTCTTACCCAATTGGATCGAGCAATAAATATGCTACACTGCCTAACTATAATACACAGACTCAATCCTACAACAACAACAACAGCATCTATAACAGCAATAACTATAATCGAGGTAAACAGCAATTGTTGCTAATGCAGCAGCAGCAGCAGCAACAGCAGCAGCCACAGCAACAGGCTTTTAGCTACGTTCGCAGCGCGCAGTTGATTTAGTTTTTTGCGATACTCGTTTGTGTTGTGCAAATGGGGCATATTAGTTTTGCGTCTTTTTTGTCTGACTGTCCGCATATCTGTTTTGAGGTTTGTTATAGAAGCGAGAGACTCGCGACTTAAGATATATATTTTCTCGTGTTTCTGTCTCCCCTACTATCGTGATATGTAAGCTTAGGGATATCAAATAAATTTTTTATGATATTTGGATACATCAAATACAACATTAATTGCTTCCATTGTCAGCTAAGACTAGTATACCACATCAAAAGAATCAAACTTTTCTAGTTTCAGCCATCTGGAATGGACACAAATTGGATACTTGTCTATATTTAAAGATAGATCTTTAAATAATCTACATATAATTACAATCAATCAATCAATCCCAGTTTGTGCAAACTGAACGAGTATCGGGCAGTCGGGGTCGTTCGACTGCAGTGTTCTTAGTTGCTTCTGTTCGAATTTGTTGCTGCACTTTAGTTAATTGCCAAACACTTGCTACACTTGCAACACTTGCCACAGGCTTTGACTGCGACTGAATTCGGATTTTTTTGTTGATTGCATCAGAATTTGAATCGAGTTTCTAGCAAAAGGGAAAGAATTTGAGAAGTAAATAAGTTATGACACGGCCAGACGGGAAATTACAAACGATAAGCGAAATAGCAGGGGCTGGGTGTAAAAGGGGGCGTGGCATTACAGCATTTCAATGTCAATGCAATTGCGATTGCAGCGCAGCGCAGCGCTTCCGGCACATTGCCTTTCAACTGAAAGCCAAAAGCCCCCGAAACCCAAAAACCAAGCACACGTTGCGTATACGTAATGCAGCAAAACGAAACAATTCAAGCACACACACACGCACACACACACACATGTGAATGCGAATGCTATAAAATGTATTTCGGTTCAGCAATGCAACGTTGCAATAACTGTGGTGGTTCCGCCACACACACACACACACACACACACCCATACACAGCACATACACCCAACATTAAATGCAAGGCAAATATTAAATATATAAATGAGTGTGTGACTATGAGTGTGTGTGTGTGTGCGTCGGAACACAGTGACTGATAAAAGCTGATGTCTAGCTCTGCGATAAATGCTATAGAGACCTTTGATTTCTGTCAGCATACATTTACAGCCAGCAGCCACTGTAATTGGTGCTGCTTACCTACACTGACTGCCAGCAGTTATGCAACACGTGACAATTTTATCATATATTCTTTTGGTATACTTCAGAGTGTTAAGTGATTCGAGAAAGATCTGATTGTTTGATACATTTCAAAGGGGAGCCAACCTGTGCCCTTATAGCCAGTTCCCACTGTAGCTGCGATGCCTTCGCTTCGCTCGCTGCACACACGAATTTTATACATTTTTCTTTATATAAACAGAGTTGAGGCACACGTATATGTACACATATATATGTATATGCTGACATATGCAAGTATGCATGTGTGTGTGTATATTTGTATATCAATTACGCCTGAGCATTGTTGTTGGCTGTCATAACGGAAATGAATTAACAGCAAATATGGCGGGCACAGGCAACGAATCCAAAATGGTAACAATGCAATTTATGAGTCGAATCTACCTCTTTCTCTCTCTCTCTCTCTCTCTCTCTCTCGCAATTAAAAATGCAATTATTACATGCGTAGAGGGAACTGCCAGAAGTCCACCGCATAGCTCTTACATATATAGCTCTCTCTCTCTATATATATAATCTGTGTAGATCTCATTTAATTTCGAGTTTAATCGCTCTCAGCTTCAACTCTCACTCTCACCTTCCACCTTGAGTGAGCCGAGTAAAGCTTTGCAATCAGAAATCAAAATCAATCTCCTAATCAAAGCGTGAATCACGCACAACCGCAGCCATTAACCGAGCACATTTCTTTGGCTTTTTTTCGTGCTGTGTTGTGTTGGCGGCATGCCGCTAAAAGCAGCTGCCAAAAGCCGCCAAAAACACACATAAAAACAAATCCAGTTGGCAAATCCCACAGCAGGCCGCGGAGGGCGGGCAGCTGGCAAACAAATGTTTGTACTACACACATTCCGACACGCACGCACACACACCCATACACCCTCACACACACGCACGCACAACAATGTAAACGAAGGCAGATAAATTACCAGTCATTATTATCCAAACAGCCTGACATCCTGTGTGTGCTCAGCCTGCTTTGCGCTTTGCGCTCCATATTGATGCACGTCTCTCTCTCTCCATCTCTCTCTCTCTCGCTCACGCTCTGTGTCTAGCGTGTTCTGGTTTCATGCATCAAATGCCTTGAATTCCTCAAGGTCTTAGCGGAAGTCCTGGCCCATGCTTAACTCCCAGTTATTTATTATCTTCGTTTTGTTTGGCTGCTCAACTATTCTGCTCGAGCAGCAGGAGAACTGAAATGTATCTCAAATACTTCTATTTATATACATGCCCATATACATACACAATTTTGATCAATTTTGGCTTGGCATTTCTTCTTCTTCTTTCTAGGTTACGGTTACCAATATACCTATTAGAAAGCAAAAACTTAGAGCACAAATTGCAAAGTCCCTTTTTTGGGAAGGCTGATGAAATTTTCGGAGATTCTTTTGGGAAAACTTTCTAAGCCTAAACACCTAAACATACACATATATCTATCTATAAAATCTTTCACTTATTTAACAGTTGTTTTATGAATTTGCAATAAATCTTATCAATTCTAAATCGATTTATGATTCCATATACACGTGCATAGACATGCACTATATTCTACATGAGCTATTTATGTAGTTCTCTCTAACTAAACGCTTCTCGCCTAACAGCGCATCAGCATTTGCCAATCTATCTATATGCATATGCTGTATTCATATATACGTGTGTATCTCTATAACTTACTCTACTTTGCATGCCTAAGGCCCATCTATATATATCTCTCTTTATATATGCATACGTATTCCAAGTGTACCAAGTGAAACTTTTTCCTTGGGTCTGCCTCTATCTCTCTCTCATTATGTTTATTGCGAACTTTGTTGAATATAAAATATTTTCTATAATAAGCGACTTTCTGTCTGTCTGTCTGTGTGTTTGTGTGTGTGTGTGCGTGTGCTGTTGCCATTTTCAATTTCTGCAAAATTACAGCCAATATGAAATTATGCATAATAAAAGCCAATGACTACCTGTCGTCGCCATTTTGGCTCTTGTGCAGAGACGTGAGACGTGAGAGCTCAGCGCGCAGTCCCCCAGCCACAGGCTCGGGAACATAAAAAATGAACACACACACACGCACACACACAGTCATGCAAGTGTGTCTAGCACACACACGCACACACACGCACACACACGCGTGTGCTCTCTGTTTATTGTTCCGCCATGAAAATGGCCTGAAAATAAGAAATGAAAAATTTATTTGCCCGGGCAAACAATATTGTCTGTATTTCAGCTCTTTTTATATTGCAATGGATATTTTGTTTATGTTTTTTGATGTGTGACGACAACAACGACAACGACAACGACAACGACAACGACGACAGTGACGACGACAACAGACCGATTACATATATACATATATATATACCGATGTATGTAATTGTTGTACACATTGCGTATGCGCCACGTTCGCAGTTTAGTCTCCCTCTAGGAATAGGTCTGCAAAAGTCTATTGATATACCGATGCTGCGTATACGCAGAATTTCCCAGCTAGAGTGCAGATAGACTATATACATATATTGCCAGCTCTTTTTACTAACTAGTTTCGACTTGTAAACGGAGAAATACTTCATATTTAACTTGTTGGAGCTTCACTCTTAATGCGTTACTCGATTAACTTTCAACTCCATCAAATTAGTTGCAGTCTCAGCCTGTGGCAGCTGCTTTACACTACTCACACACTTCTCACACGTTTAGTATTTAAAATAACACTAATTGAACACACTTTGGAACTTGTTGTTCGTTTTTGTCTCACGTAAGGAGCTGATACTTGGCATAAGCTGAGCTGAGCTGCTCTGCTAAGCGGCTTAGCTGAATTGTCTTGCCCCACGGGCCATGGCAAGGACAAGGGCAATGGGAAGGGGAAGGGGAAAGGCAAGGGCTAGGGCAAGGGCTAGGGCAAGGCAAGCGCCGTTTGCCAGTTGTAGTTTAGCTTCGCTTTGTTTTTCTGCTCTTGCGTTTCTCTTGTTTTTGTTGTTTGCGCCGCCTTTTGACATCTCTCAAGCGCACCGCCTTCACCTTCGACCGAGCTTCTGCTTCGCCGTCTCCGCCACCTCCGCCACCTATGCCGCTGCCGCCACCACTGCCGCCGCCGCCGCTTTGCTCAGAGCCAACGACTAACAAGCGTATGAATTTTATTTCTTTCTGCTCTTATATTTGCCTCCGCCCCCGCCTCGCCCTCGCTCCGCTCTCGCCTAACTAACCACTGCTTTGCCCCTACCACGCCCCTCGACCCCTCTACACTCGACGCGCAGAATTGGAGGCGGAAGGCTTGCAGCCGCAATACGAGGAGGAATGCTACGAGGAGGATGTCGAGGTTGCCATGGCAGCCAGCCGTCGCTCGCATGGCAGCAGCTTTTCGTGGCCACCGCCACAGGATGAAAGTCATACGGCACCAACCGCTGCACCACTCTATATAGCCCCACCCGAAACGCAGCACGTGGTGGTGGCGAAGCCTGTGCAGGAGGTGCCGCCCCTGCCGCCGGGTAGCGCTAGCTCGCGCCTCGATCCGCAGCCGCAGGAGCGGTCTCAAGCGAACAAGTCGCAGCAGCCTTCGCAGGCTCCACAGGCTCCACAGGCTCCACAGTGGCAGAGCTACTCAGCACCGCAGCTGACGCAGCAGCGCGTGCAGCAGACTCAAATGGAGCAAGAGTCGAGCTCGGACAGCTATACGTCCACATCGACAACCACAACAACCACCTCGGAGGAGTATCAGCGCATGTACGCCGCCCAGCTGCAGGCCTATCAAATGCAGCAGGCGTGCTACGAGCAGTCGGGCTCTGAGCTGGACTACCAGCTGGATCAGGACGCGCAGGATTATGCCTCGGGCAGGCGCAGTGCCCAGGAGTGCGTCGACTCGCTCTCAGCGCCATTGAGCACCTACAAGCTAATCGATATGGTAAGGGAGGTGACGCCCAGTCCCGTGTCTACTCCAGCTCCTGGTGCAGCTCCTGCTCCTGCTCCTGCTGCTGCTCCACCTGCTCGTCACGTGGCGTTCAACGATGAGCCAGAGATCAAGGAGCTGCACACTGAGCTGGAGACGATACCCGAGTCGGCCGAGGACCGCGAGGGCCTCATCATTGAGCAGCGCTGCCAGATACTCGAGAGCGAGCGCATGTTCCAGGCCACGCCAGAGATTAAGATCGAGATAGCACCCGTGCGTCAGCGGCCACCACCCTCCAAGATACCCAATCCCATGCCAAAGGAATGGATCAACCCCATGATTCGTGTGCTTACCACAGCCCCGGAGGTGCCTTTCCACCTTGTCGAGTGTCCGTTCCCCAAGCCTTGCGACGATAACTTCGAGGCGGAGGCAGCTGCTGCTGAAGACGCAGCCGAGCAGGCAGCTCAACAAGCTGCAGTTGCTCCACCTCCACCACCGGCTCCGGCTCCGGCTCCTGCTGTCGCTCCCGCTGCTGCTGTAGATGCCTATGCCGTTCAGCTGTTGCGCGAGTCGCCGCCACGTGGCAATCGACTCAGTCAGGCTATGGCTACAGCGCCGGAGTTTCCAGTTCGCTTCGCCCCGCCCGCAGCCGAGGGCGTTCCACTACCCGAAGAAACAGTACCCTATATGCCGCCGCCCATGGATATGAAGCCGTACATGCGCGAAGATTATCGTCCAAAGAGTCCGTTCGTGAGCGCCTTGACCACCGCCCCGGAGCGACCCTTCGAGGGTCACTTCGACCGGGATGTTCCCATCCATATGATAGACCTGCCCACACCCAAGGAGCACCTGAGCATGTGCGACGCACTGTGCACAGCGCCCGAACGTGGCTATACCCCACTCAATCCCGAGAACGCGACGCAGCGCCGTGAGGAGGAGCAAAAACAGCAAGAGCTAAAGAAGTATGAATTTCAGGTGCTCGATCATGAGGAGGAACTGGGCATCAAGCCGGAGCCGCCCGAGTCTGTGGAGTACTTCAAAACGCAGCCTCAACAGCAGCGCAAATCCTCCGCATTTGCGGCCATGCAAGCATTCCAGCCGTCTCGCGAGCCACTTTCCTCCAACGCCAACGCCAACACCAATACCAACTCCAACTCCAACTACTCCAATTCCTCCGCGTCCAACTCGAACACTGTCACAAGTTCCCTAACGAAAGAACAGAACGATCTTGAGTACCAGAAGTACTGCAAGGCGCAGCAGCGCAATCAAAAGCGACTCGACTACTTTCACAAAAAGGAAGAGGAGCTCAACCAGAATCAAACACAGATGAAACTTTTTGAGACTAACTCGTCTAATTCGAATGCGAATGCTGCGACTGCTTCCTCTAACTCCTCTTCCACAGTCCAACAGCCCAACAACATCAACATCAACAGCAACAACAACAACAACAGCAATAACAGCAACTCCACCTCCAACTCTGCTTACGTCGCCCAAACCCAGACCCAGGCTCAAACCCAGGCTCAAACCCAGGCTCAGACTCAGGCTCAGGTCCAGTCTCATGTCCAGGCCAGCAGTCGGTCCTCCTTTTCAGCCAGCTCCAACCTGACCTCCTCCACTTGCACTACCAACCAGACAGCTGTAAATACCGCTTGCAAACTCGATGCCCACGAACTGATCGAGGAAACCGCCGAGGAACTCGAGCACTCTGAGGTACTATTCCCGCCACCATCCCCGCTCAGCCACTTGAAAGGCAAAGCCGTCCAGTCCGGTTTGCATAGGGCGGATGCCATACCCAAGTACCAGCGCAATTGGACAGTGCTGCCCACCCAGAGCCCCATACGCACACCGGAGCCACAAGAGCTGCGCGAGAATGTGCCGCTTGCTTTCGTAGATGCACCCAAGCAGCCGACGACAAGTGCCAGCTCAGAGACTGTGCACAGACCCATTGCAAAGGTTTCGACGGCATCGACGGCTGCTCGAGGCTCGATTGCTTCGGTTGCCTCGGTTGCTTCGGTGGGTAAGCCAGCGGTGCAGCCGTCGGTGCCCATCATAATTGAAGATCGATCGGGTCCAGTAACGATGGCTTTTCAATCACTAGATGAATATGAACAGCCCGATCAGTCGCTGACTCCTACTCGGCCGTACACGCCCTGCTCGTCCGTCTGTTCGATGATCAACAAGCCGGCACCCATCATACCCTTCTATCAGACAGAGGAGAAGCTCTGCTTTGATGAGTGCCCAGCTACGCATGCGCGCGACTATGATCAACGTGCTGCCTCGCCCTTTCCAGATCGCGCACGCTCGCCAGCGCCTGGACCTCCGCCGAACCCGCTCTCGGCCATACGAGCGCCACGCATGAAGGACCCCTCGGAGTCTCAGCTGCTCTCAGTCGGAGGATCGCGTCTGCAGGCGGGCTCTATCACCACGGGCCAGAGCTACCAGGGGCAGCTGCTGGCCCACTCCGAGCTCAGCTCGCAGTCGGCTAGCCAGAGCTACAGCCAGCAGCCGGAGAAGTTGACAGAGATGCGAATCGGCAATGTGAATGTGCAGCAGCGCGAGCAGTCCTCACAGCTGCAGGAACAGAAGCAGTCGCAACTCCAAAGTCAAACCAAGACCCAAATTGGCAACACACAGATCGAGCGCAGACGCAAGGTTACTGAGGAGTTTGAGCACACCCAGAGTGCCAAGACCATCGAGATACGCACGGGCTCCAGCTCCCAGACGCAGATAAAGTCACAGTCTCAATCGCAATCGCAATCGCAATCGCAGTTGAAGTCTCAGTCTCAGTTGCAGTCTCAATCGCAGTCGCAGTCTCAATCACAGTCACAGTCGGAGTCTACGGAACGCCGCTCGTCTTATGGGCGCACGGGTTTCGTGGCCAATCAGGCCCGTCGGCTCTCTGGGCTGGAGCAGGAAATTAGCAGCTTAACGACTCAGTCTCAAGCCATCAGTGCTCGCGCCTCGACGCTAGGCGAGGGCAGCTTCCCACAGCTGCGTTCGCCCACCTTTGAGGATAAGTTTCCTCTGAATCCAGCTGCTGTTGAGTCAAGCGTGCCCAACTATTCAGCAGGGTTGACAGCAGGCAACAAGCTGCTCGGACCTCCACCTGGATTCAAGCAGCAACAGCAACAGCAGCAGCTGCAACAGAGGTCGGCCTTCAAGTCAACTTCCTCGACTCAGCAACAGCAGCTGACCTCATCGCTAACATCAGCTTCAGCAATTACATCCGCATCTGCATCAACATCTGCATCAGCATCAGCATCACAAGCGTCGGCCAGTCTAACCAAAGCTTCTGCTATTACTACCACAACTAATAATCAAGCCTGTGCGCAATTCAGAGGCTCTGGAGCCGCGGGCTCCTCATTAACAGCTGCGCTGGCCAAGCTGCCAACTGCTTCGGCGCCAAAGCCAACAACAACTACAGTTGCGCCACCCGTCTTTCCGCCCAATCTAAGCGAGTTGAACTCTAATGTTGATGGTTCCACAGGTGCTGGAGGCAAGGGCGGAGCATTCGGAGCCACCTCGGCGCCAAAGCGTGGACGTGGCATTCTCAACAAGGCCGCCGGACCAGGCGTTCGCATCCCACTGTGCAACAGCTGCAATGTGCAGATCAGGTGAAGAAGAATTCCCCATGCTGTTTCAAGTTCTCGTTGTTGTTTTTGTTTTGTTTGATTTCTATTCATGTTATTTTACTATCTGGAGTCCCAGGTGAATTCCAGGCTCCAATTGTTACGTATACTTCTAATTCCCCCCAAGCCACAGCTGACCTGAGACTTGCTTCTCTGACTGTTTAGAGAGCAAGTCCTGCATGATTGCTAACCACTTACCTCGATTATATATACGGCTTGGCTGGCGAAGCTCTGATTAATCTCAGATTGTCTTTGCCAATGCCATTTAGGTCTAAGTCTCCAGCTAATTCATTGCACGAACTGTAAACCCTAACCAATTTCGTTTGTTGTTTTTCGTTATCGTTCCATTATTCCCTTGCCGCAGGGCCTCCTCCGCTTGCTCAGCCAATTAACTCGCATGCTAATCCAAATGCCACGCTGCCACGCCCCATTCAGAGAGCGACTGACGAGCATATCGAGACGGACGCCACAGCCATGTTGACCGAGTCCATAGGCCGCATGGATATGGGCGAGCAGACGCCTGCCTTCATGCAGGAGGCAGGCAAGATCATCTCCAACATGCTGGAGGCGCGACTTGCCAACAGCGCCACGCCCTCCCACGCAGGCAGCAGCTTAAGTCTGCGCAGCAACAGCAGCTCGAATCTGACAAAGAGTCCGATGATAGTGCGCAAGCGTCTTGACCTGGACGACTTCAAGCACATTGATCCTACACAGCCCGTGGCCCTGCACCCAGTTGTAGCTGTGCCACAGTCTCCTCCACCGGCCCCTGTGCAGCACCAGAAGCAGCTGCCAATTGAGCTGGGCAAACAAAAGGCACAGCCACAAGTGGAGCGTGTAGAGCAGACGCTGCAGCTCGAGCTGCCGGCGCAGCATCCAATGAGCAAGATCCTCGATATCTGTGATAGTGGCAAGGCGAGCCAAGAGCAGCCGACGCCCGAGCCAGTTGCCTTTAGAAATAATCTGAGGCGCACGGATGCCACCCACGCTGCCGATCGTCGCTCCTACATAGAGCCCAAGCAGAACTCCAGCAGCAATAACAGCAGCGGCAAGGATACCAAGGATACCAACAACAGTCAGGGCGGTGCGCCCAAGTTTAGCGTTTGTGTCAGGGCATTGGGAGATGCTCAGGGACCCATGTCGGAGGAGAACGAGAAGGCCGTAAGTCAGTTGCTCAAGGATGGTAAGCGTCCCATATGCTGTCAGTGCAACAAGGAAATTACATCGTAAGTAGTCTAATTGCCTAACAGCCTGCGCCTGCCCAACCCGCTGCCCTTTGCCTTTCCCTTCCACCCAATGCTAATGCTCCAATCTGCCATCCTTTTGCAGGGGACCCTTCATTACGGCTCTGGGTCGCATCTGGTGCCCCGATCACTTCATCTGCGTGAACGGCAACTGCCGTCGTCCGCTGCAGGACATTGGCTTCGTTGAGGAGAAGGGCGACCTCTACTGCGAGTATTGCTTCGAGAAGTATCTGGCGCCCACTTGCAGCAAATGCGCTGGCAAAATCAAGGTAAGCACTCCACTCTAGCACAAGTCTCTAAGAGTTAAGCCCTAAGTCTCTCTCTCTCTCTCTCTCTCTCTCTCTCTCTCTTCTAGGGCGACTGCTTGAATGCCATTGGCAAGCACTTCCATCCGGAGTGCTTTACTTGCGGCCAGTGCGGCAAGATCTTTGGCAACACGCCATTCTTCCTAGAAGATGGCAATGCATACTGCGAGGCTGACTGGAACGAGCTGTTCACTACAAAGTGTTTCGCCTGCGGCTTCCCTGTTGAAGCTGGCGATAGATGGGTGGAGGCGCTGAACCACAACTATCATAGCCAATGCTTCAACTGCACTGTAAGTATATGATATACATGCATATATGTTCGTATGTCAATGGATTCGCTTAATCTCCTATTTTCTATAGTTCTGCAAACAGAACCTGGAGGGTCAGAGCTTCTACAATAAGGGCGGACGTCCCTTCTGCAAGAACCACGCGCGTTAAGCTCAATCACAGATCTTATTGTATATGGCTCGACTATGGACTTCAGGGATTACGCACACTAACAACCAACAACCAACCTACAATAACCGACAACAACAACAACAGCACGATTAGAAAAGCAACAACAGTTCTGAATTAAGCATTGAAGCTCATTAAAGCAATTATCAAATTAAATGATGCCTAATTAATATTAATTAATTTCCTTTATAATTTGTTTTCTTTGAACTGTTATCCTAATTTTAAAAAGAAATGAAAGAAAATCAAGCATTGTAAACGACACGAAATCGAATTAGTTTTCAACAGCAGCATCCTTATATATATATATGTATATGTATATGTATATATATATATATATCCGACTATCCACACCTTATATTTATATATTATTTATTCATCTTAACATAATCGAATTATATGCTTATATACATATATTTGAATGTATTTCACAAAAGTTATTTAGTTTCAAATGAGAAGAAGTTGCTGTTCTCAAACCGCGCAAAAAAGGATTTCAAATGTATAAAAACAAATGTATATTTATATATTATATATCCTAAATCAATCAGAGCGCAATCAGAAAATTATTGAACTACTTAAAACAACTAAAACTCAATCTAAAATTTGTGTTGTAAACCAAATCAAGATTATCTTAATTGATTGTACCTTGTACTAAATTACTATCAATAAATTTCGAAATCTTTTTCGCGTTAAATAAATAGAGTTTTTAAAAACCTACAGTAAATCACAAATAGCTGCAAACTTTACTTTTCCATGGCCTTTAATATGCTGTTTCTAACAAACTAACTTCTGATTTTCTTCTGAGTAGCCTGAATTCTATGAATTTGGCCATCACTAGTCAGCCCCCAAAATGAAGAAAACCGTATGCCTATCGGAAATCATATACAGTATCATAAAGCTGAACAGCAAGAGGTGAATAAATGGATGCAATACGGTTCTTCTCATCATTGATGTAAAACTGTAAGTATTAGTTATATAGGAAATACATAGACTTTAAAACAAACTTTAATTCATTTAGGTTTTTGCCTGCAGAGCAATGAAAGCGTTAGCTATAACTACATATGAATAAACCCAATGGAACATTGTGGCGGAGATAGATATTTACTTATAAAGTTATATATTTACTTAGAAAGTCTTCTGTTTATAGTAGTCTGTATAGTCTATCGGTAAGCCCATTAACTTGTCGAAAATTAGATTTAAGATTTAATATATGAAAAACTAGTTTTTAAATACAAATTTTACTTATATTTCCCCAAAAAACGTTAAATAAAGAAAAAGTATATAAATTAAAAGAACTGTGTTTTTATTTTGTAGTTAGTATTTTGCTTTGCATACTTTTAGGCATATCATTAAATGTGTTCACCAAAATAAATGTGGCATACTTTTGGATGTAACTGATATTCGCTGGCCCGTTGCAAATTTCGACTCAAGAACCAGGCAAAACAGCAAGTCACAGAAAGTAGACAAACATGTAAAATTTTGCTCAGTGTAAAAATATGATTTGCATAACTTCGGTGTCAGCAGCTTTTGTTGTCAAAACATTGAATTTGTACCTGAATTCCCCTCAATTACCAGGCGAACAGAAGTTTGCAGCAAGTTGATAAAAAATTATTTTTTCAGTGTAAAATTATTGATTGCATACTTTTGGGCTTATGATTTATTTGTTTATTGAATATTAGTGTAGCATACTTTTGGGGGGTCGCCAATATGTGCTGGCCTATTGTATCATTTCAGCAAATTTCCACTCGTTTGCCAGGCGAACAGAAGCTCGCAGAAGGACACCGAAAATGGTCAAAAAATGACACTCGAGACTTTCATGACACGCACTTTTGGTATGCAGCATTTATTTGCCTTGTATGTCTAATATTACGTTAAACCCCTAAAAATACCAGGCGAGCAGCGAAGAGCAGCAGCTCGACAGAAATTCCTTGAAAATTTTAGTTTCAAGGTCAACCAATTGAGTCCATAGCTATGAGACCCTAAACGATCTCAAGGTCATTCGGTGAGCGTTTCATGTTGTATGGGCAGCAGCAGGGCTGAGCCAATGGCGTGGCCTGAAAAAAGGTGCATGCATATTAGTGAGCATTAATTGCGCATTTGTGTAGAGAAATGCTAAGAGATCATAAACTCAGTTGCATATCATAACATTTTCGCTATGCCCAGAGGACAAATATTTGCACTCTGAAGTCAAATTTAAATGTAAAACAACTAAAAACACCAGGCGAGCAGCAGAACGTAGCAGCTGGACATAAATTCTTTGAGTGGGAGATTTCACAGAAATTAGTTTCAAGGTCATGCAATCGAGTGCATTGCTATGACACTCTAAACGATTTCAAGGTAATTCGGTGAGAGAGTTTCGATGTTTTATGCACGGCTGAAGTGATTAGCCAATGGCGTGGCCTGAAAAAAGGCACATGCATATTAGTGAGCATTAATTGCGCATTTGTGTAGAGAAATGCTAAGAGATCATAAACTCAGTTGCATATCATAACATTTTCGCTATGCCCAGAGGACAAATATTTGCCCTCTGAAGTCAAATTTAAATGTAAAACAACTAAAAACACCAGGCGAGCAGCAGAACGTAGCAGCTGGACATAAATTCTTTGAGTGGGAGATTTCACAGAAATTAGTTTCAAGGTCATGCAATCGAGTGCATTGCTATGACACTCTAAACGATTTCAAGGTAATTCGGTGAGAGAGTTTCGCAGTTTTATGTACGGCAGAAACGTTCAGCCAATGGCGTGGCCTGAAAAAAAGGTGCGTGCATATTAGTGAGCACAACTGGCGCATTTATGACTAGAAATTCTCAGAGATCTTCAGTGAATCAACAGTGCTACGCTAATGCACTGTTAACTAACATGTTTAGCCTTACTGCTGGTCTCTGTGCGCCTAGTACCTCCAAAACTTGCCCAGCTATTTTGGTGAAATACCAGCCGCACAGAAACGTTATGTGGGGTGCAAAATATTCCTTAACAGTATATTAACAGCGTACTGTTACCATAATGTTCTTTAACAGAATAAGAACATTATTCTGCATATATTTAACCGTTTATTTTTGAATATCAACTCCCAGTAAAGTAACCCCGCTAAATAAAATAAAAACAGTTTGTATATTTACTGATCAAAATAATTTATTGATTTTTCAAATTTTCACAGTGTTTGCTGACTTAAATATATATTAATTCATACACATATACATACATACCGCTTGAATTATAACATCTTCGGGAACTTAACACTATTTGTCGCCCGATTTCCGAAGAATATATCCTTTTCGATACGAACCTTTGAAGTCCTTCGATCTGCATTGAAAAATATAGATTTCATAATATTTTTTATTTATTTGGAATATTTGATTTCCCCGATCTTCCATTGCTCGGGATCTGCGAAACAGTCGCATATACTGGAGGGTCTGCAACAGGGTTTTCTTAAATATGCAATACGAATTGTAAGCTGTGAGGCATAGTCGGTACAGCGCACAAGCAACTGCTGTGACGTATTTCGTGAACTGCTCAAAAAGTATGCAATGGACTTTGCTTGACTCACCCACACACACGCATACAGAAACACACGCAGGCGGCAGTTTGGAGAGCCGAGAGCAATTTCATGCTCAACCAATTTTTGTTGTTTGTTCATTTGGCATTTTCCGAGGCGATTTTCATGCCATTTTCCTCGCCAATGGCAGAAGGTGTCAATTTCTGTGTGTTCGCTCCACATTTTTGCGTGCTGGGTGTTAATCGCCGGACCCAACTGCCAAAGCCCAAAGCCTACACAAGGGCCCGGTCCGTGGCCAATACGCAAGCTTTACGCTAGATTAAGCAGCCCATACGACTATGTGGGAGTGGGTCGGGGAGGGGACGCACTACCACGCCCTTTTGTTGCTGAACTCTGGCAGGCGGAAACGTAGAGGGGACAGAAAAAAACAATTTGCGGTTTTCGTGGCATTTTATCAACATTACATTTTTGCAGATGTTTTTGGTTTTTAGTTTATTTCAGCCAGCAGCGGGCTTCAAGATAATATTTAGCATATCTATATATATACTATATATAGAATACATACATAGTATTTTCTAACTGTATTGTACTTATGCACGATCCGTGTTAGATAACAACAGCGCTACAATTTCTATTTAGTTTACTTGTATTTGTTTCGCTTTAATTATTATTAATTATTTGTATTTTATTTTTTATGTTATGTTTGAAACGCATGCAGAAATCAGTTTTCATTTTCAGTTTCCGTTCGATTCGTTCCATCGAATATGCGCGCAAAATTTGTCACCGTAGCGTTCCGTTGCGAATTTACATCAGATTCATTCAATATGTTTTATATATAATATATATTTGGATAGTGGAGCAAAAAATCTAGACTTAATGCATGCACTCGAAATATTTACAAGACTTTGATATATCTTTAGTATTTATGGGATTATGGATTGGTTGCTCGAATAATCTTCTTCTAATACTTTCGCATCTATATAGAGTACATACAATATATGAGAGTTAGTTTCGCAGCACTCACTTATATGCTATACAAAAATAAATTCAACACATTCAAGTACAACAAACATATAGTATGTATATATATCTTAACTAAATGCCGCTTATCTATATCTAGATATCAAAGTTGTTTCGTGCTATCATTTAGGAGCAGAGTTTCCTTCTTTTCTCTTTTAGTTTTCGTATCGTACAAATAAATACCTTTGGGTTAACGAGTGTTTCAGTTTAACAAAAAAAAAAAAAAATAGGCCTTAAGCTTGAGCTAAGCAGCTGGGCTACAGGTGCGCCAATATGTCGATCTGATCGAGCGTGCTCGCCTGCCCCGCTGCCTGTGGCTGCGCTCTGTTGGCCGCATGCACGTCCGCCTGGGAGATGGTGACAATTGTCACCAGATCGCCTTTACCCTTGCTGGTCGACGTCGTCGTCGTCGTCGTCGCCTGCTGCTGCTGCTGCTGCTGCTGCTCCTGGTTTCTGGCTTCGATCTCCACAATGGCCGAGGTGAGCAAAGTATTCGACTGCAGCGCGCTGTAGTCTGGCAATTGCTCGCCGGACAGCTCCGGCAAATCCTCATTGGCCAGCAGCCGCCCCGAGGGCGCCGTCTCGATGGTCCGCTCGACCGAAGAGGGCGTGGCGTTGCGCGAGCGATAGCTGGGCGGCAAACTGTACTCCGAGCCGCCCATGCTGCTGCTGATGGTGCCGCCGCCGCCCATGCCGGCACGCAAGGTGCTCAAAGGGGCTCTGCAAAGAAAGGAAACAGAGTTAAGCCACACAACGAATAAAGCATGAGACAAAGTCAATGCAGGCATTTGTATCTGTATGCATGTCCAGATCTTTGTCAATTTAAATAACAAAAGGCGTTCGGTCAATTGTTGCCAGTCGAGTCAAAAAAGCATGGAAAATGGAAAGATCCTTTCTTCTGTTTGGGCACAAAATGCAAATTGCATAAAGCAATTTGAAGTATGTAAAATTGCATTTAATTGTTGCCGACAAAAGATTTCAGAATGCGTAAGGAAATGCGAATGTCAGGCATACTAAGTAAGCAAGGACTCTCATCTATCTCTCCATATCCCGCTGTCTCACTCGCTCGCTCACTCGGTCTCTTTCGTGCGCCTATCTCTGGCCTAACAGGCAATTTTCACAGACATTCGACTCTGGTGCCTCTGTCTTTGTTTGTTTAATTGACTTGGCTAACAGCTTTGCCTGGCAATTGCTTATTCCCTTCCCACTCTCTCTCGTTCTCTCTCCCTCTACCTTCTCTCTAGGCTTTGCTCAAATCCTTGCCCAGGATCTGGCCTATTCTGGCCTGCCTTTCGCAGATTGCCTTTTAACATACACTCGCTCTGCCTGCTTGTTATGCATCGCAAACTCCACTTCAAGTGTGTGTGTGTATGTGTGTGTGTGTGCGAGAGATGCGTGTGTGTGTAAATATTTTGTAAAATTTCACAGATTTCTTTGTTCGCATCTTACATCATATTTGAATATGCCATCACACATGCAACACACACACACACACTCGCACACTCTCTCACTCCGATTCGCTGCCACACACACTTTGCATAAGTTTTTGCTTTCCGACATACTTCTCTGTCACTTTTTATACCCCTTGAAAAGAACAGTTCAGAGCGGGCATATTCGATGGACAAGAAAAATCTGGAACTTTGATTACCTATTTTTTATTATTTATATTTTAAGCTGTTTCTTTTCTAGAAATTGGGCTATTTATGTTTAGCCAAAGTCTTGTACATATTCTATTTTAAGAGTAGTTTCTTACTACCAGTGTATTTTTATTCCAATTCTAAGCTTTGTATAATCAAGGTCTCATATTATGTTATTTTCCTTCCTTTTCAAGTCAGCTACACTCAAAGTCTAATGAATATTATATTTCAAATCGCGTTCTTACTCCGCCTATCATTTGAATCACTTGAATTCGTATTTATAGTCAAAGTCTAAGTCTTCTTATCATAAAATTAAACGTTTGTCATGTCTCAATATCTAAAAGTCGACTCTGCTCTGTCTTCCTCGCTCTCTCTCTCTCTCTCTCTCTCTCTCTCACCCTCTCTCCCTCTGGTTGCCTTCTCTAGGCCCCATGGTCTGCAGACAGCTCTAAGCTTCTTATGTGTATTACAAAGTCCTTGCCGTATCTGTTGTCTTTTCATTTCCATTATCGGACATAAATATTTGAGTGCATGTGGCCTTGTGGCGTCATTATAAACAAATTAATTTGCCATAAATTTGCATTTGTCTTCGTGAATATATTCATGAGTGGGCTACTCAAACACTCGAACACTGTGGAACTTTCAGTTTTTCGGCTATTCGATATTTCAGTTGGCTGGCAATAAAAAAGTAAACTTTTCTAATTAGCCAACATTGTGTGATCAAAGCAGCAATTATACTGCCACCCCCCCCTCGCCATGCTTCTCCCATTCTATTGTTTCCAATTTATGCCTTAGCTTCCCTGTCCTTTCGTTTAGTATTTCAATTGTTTGAAGTAGAGTTTCTCCCTCTCCCTCTGCCTCTGCCTCTGCTTCCGCCTCCTGCTGAATTCAATTAAGTTGCAAATGTCACGCGCCCAACTCGATATCAAGCAAAAATCATTTCAAACAACAAATTTAGCTATTGACAGGCTCCGAAAGTTGTTTAGAATAAACTTTTTTCTTTGCGGTGGGCGGGGCAACCCCAAGCAATGTGTCAATGCGGTTGGCAGTCAGCACCAACCGCACAAAGCTAAAAACCGCCAACGCTCCAGCCGCACCCCAGTCAACCACCAAAGCCACCCAGTCGCCCACTCAGCCCCCCAGCCACCCAGCCACCCTACTAATTCCTCTCCTATTGCCGTTTCGCACTGTGCGGCGTTGTTGTAAACATTTTGTGGTTGCAGCGCCAAAAACTTTACAAATAATTTACGAGGGGTGTGCGAACCTGCTGAATTCCCAAGGCTAGAAGAAGGTGGCAGGGGAAGAGTGGGGAGCTGGGAGAGTAAAGCAATTCTAATCAGGGCTCTGGCCATGCGCACTCACCTCAGCAAGCTGCCAGCATGAGATCGATATGTGGGCGGCGGGGAATTGCCGCGCACCACTCCATTCTGACGATCGCGATCCAAAAGCAAAAGTCTGAAAAATACAATTTGAGAATGTATAATATTAATTAAAGAACAAATTACTTATATACATTTTAAAATATTTGATAAATGTACACGACCTATGTTGACTATGGATAAGCTCTAGCTGCTCTAAAATTTATGCCCACTATAAAATATTTGAAATTAATAAGATTCGCGCTTGCTATGGAAAGCAGGAAAATTCTGCATAAGATTCACTCGGACGGAATGTATAACCAGTCAGTTATCATGGAGTAGATAGCCTGATCCAGAGTATATGCGTTCACATGGCTGTATGTGTCGCGTTGTTTCAGTGCTGTCCAGACATTACAAAATATAATTAGTATTAAAAAGTAGCCATAATTTTAAAAAGCTTTTTTAGCACTCTTTTGGCGCATGAAACCCTCCCACAAAGAGGTAGAAAAAAAAATATTAATGGCAAAAATGTCAGACAGGAAATTTTGTAGTCCAGTGTATAATTACATAATGCAATTAATTGCGCAAGGACATGCGAGCGGATGCGGTTAGCCGAGCATGTCCGCTGCGCTGTCCTAGCCACGAGACTGGACTTTACTCTTCTACTCCTGCTGGCCTCCTGCTGGCTTCCTCCACTCACCTGAGTCGATATTCCTGCATGCTGGCCTGGTACGAGGGTGGCGGTGGTCTATGCTGAAACTCCGGATAGAGCAGGCCATGGGGTGCACCGCCTCCTCGGGTGCAGGGCCTCCTTCCACAGCGGGCCAGGTCGACGCTGGTGCCCAGACCCAGGCCGAGGCAGCTCTGACCACCGGGCGCCGTCATTCGCCAGGCGGCGCCGCTCACTGTGACCAGCACCACGCCCACTCCTTCAAAGAGAAAGAGAGAGAGAGAGATTGTATTAAAAATAATAGTTTAAAATATGAATATCTATATGAACTAAAGGAGAATCAATGAACCAAGAAAGAAAATAATAAATTTTGTTGCATATATAAAAAGTACATATAGATTGTACAAGTTTAAGCGATTTGTAAAAGTTGCTGTGGCAAGCTCTCAATTAAGTGTTTGTTCATTGTAATTGCGCTGCTCGAGCTTAATTAGACGTCAAATACTGCGTGGGCGTGGCAGTTGGCTAAAAGCAATCGAGGGGTGGCCAGCAGTGGTATAGGGAATGGGGAGAGAGGGTGTGGGGTGTGGGGCACGTGTGCAATGGTCAATCTTAATCAGGGGGCACAGCTTCCACAACTTCCACTTCCACTTCCACTTTCACTTTCGCTGCAGAGTCGTCGGGGCTTTCCTTTTGACAGCCACAGCTGTGGCACGGCCTGTGGCACGGCCAGCGACTCAGCTGCTGGGGCCAGTGGAGCATGGCATCATCTGCTGGCGACGCAGCCAAAACCTTCGGCTGAGACTGAAGCCCACAGCCGGCAGCTGATTAAAGACGGCAATAAAGGTGAACATCATTTTTATTAGACGAAATTGTCGACATTTTGCAGTCGCTGTTGTTGTTGCTGATGATTATTATATATTGTTGCTGTTGCTATTGTTGTTGTCGCACATTTTCATGAGCAATTTGCGCTCCTCAAGCTGAACGCACAGCGACTAGGCAAGAAAAAAATAAGTAAAAGTGCTTTAGCTGGCAGTAAACGACTCGAAGTTACCCTGATCCACGTGATCTACTATGATCTGAGCAAATTTTGTAGCTGCTATTCAAGGTGAATGCACGGGGAAAGGGTAAAGTGATGCACAGGAGACAGGAGAGAAGAAGCGGAACTGAAACGACTGAGAATGAGATGGAACGATAGAGGATAGTCTAATAATGCCCTTGTATGCATAACTCAGAATACTCTCCCCTACGAATCCAATCAAGTAACGACTTTCATTTTCCATCTTCCTTCTCCTCTCTTTACTCTGCCTGCTGCAAAGCTTTCATTTAATCCTCATACCCTCTACATCAATTTTCGTTAGGGTATTGGAAAAAACGCGAGTATAATTTGTGCGTTTGTTATGAGTGTGACAAGCCAAGGGGGAGCGTGGAGCAGGGGCTGACGATGCCTGCCGTGTCTCCATTATAGGCGACATGTGCTTTGTGGAGAGGCAGTCGCTGCTGCTGCTACCGCAGCTGCTGCTGCTGCCTTGATTGCCATTAAATTATGTAAAACTTTGCGTTACAACTCAACAATTTTTGGTAATTGCCGCCAGAAAATGGCGCAATGTCACGCTTCGAGTGCCCCAACTAAGCTCCAAACTAAACTAAAAGCGACCGGCAATTGATTAGAGCCCCGCATGCATAAGTAATGCTCATACCCAGACCGAAAACGAAAACCAAAAGCCCGACAGCCCAAGCCCAAGCCCAAGCCCAAGCCCAAACCTCGACCGTAAGACGCAGCTCGGAACTTGTGTCGCCGACCGCAACGTGTTCGACCTGCACTTGGCCCCGCTTCCAGTTACGTGAGTCCAAAGCGAAAAGCGCACACAAAACCAGCGCAAGAGAGAACCCATTCGGTATGACTCATGAGTGTGTGGCTAAGCGAATGCGAATGATTCAATCATAGAAGCGCTGAGCAAAGTTCATGGAAACTCAAAGAGTTTGCAATTTGATTTATGCTAAAATTTCATATTTACCTGAAGAGAACTTGGAAAGCAAGCTCGAAGCAAGATAGATTGAAATCAGAGAAAGAGCTTTGAAAGCGAATATGATAGAGCTAAGCAAATCAGAGCTAACTGGTGTGAAATTCATAACACTCTCAGTTCGACTTATGTAAGTTGTCACTCATGCTTAAAGGAGATTTTGAGAGCTCACAGCATTCTCAATGTGATATCAGCACGACTATAAAACTAATTTGAAAGTGAATAAGGAATGATTGAATCAGGCATAGCTGGGATGAATGGACATGACTTGAGGTTGGAATTGTTGTTATGTGAACCATATTTAAAATACCTATTGAAATTGTAGACCCAATACATAGAAAAGAAAGCTGAGAGTCAACTAACAAACTGAAATGTGTGAAGGCAGCACTATTTATAAGACATTTTCATATTCATATCTTAATTTCTTTACTTGACGTTGCAATTTGATACAAATTTCTATCCTATTTAGATTTCATTGACTTGAAGCTAATGAACAAATCTGTTTCTTTTATCAAGAACAAATGGAAGGCATATCTAAAATCATGTACAGTAATTTACTTGCACAACCCAATTATAGTGTGTTTGTGTTGGTGTGTGTGTGTGTGTGTGTGTGTGTGTGTGTGTACACACAATGATCTAAAAGCATTCCCCACAGATCTATATAGATGATAAACTAAGCACACCCATAAACAGAGACAGCCACAAGCAATGACAATATTTACAAGCTCTATGTAGATATATCTCTCCCTCGTATCTCGCTCTCTTTGAGTCACCCTCCTCCCCCCTCCCTCTCACTCCATCTCTTTCTATCTCTAAAAACTTTGTAACCGGAACTAACTGCTCTGCAAATATTGACACATTTTGTGGATGTGTCTCTTAACAAAATTTGTTTGTGCTTACAACTGGGTCAGCAACAACAACAACAACAACAACAGCAACAACAAATGTCTGTTATAATTGTACAGCAACAATAACAAATTGTGTAAACCTCGCGAAAAAAAGTCGACAAAATGTTTTAATGCCATTTTTGTAATGTTTTGTTGGCCATCAATTGTTCGCCTTGTTGTCTCTATATGCGCATACACACACACACATATATGGTCTATAAACGAGCACACACACACATACGCTTACGTAATCTTATTATACGACTACAGTTGCTCTTTACTCACCAATCATTAGCAGCGCTGCAGTCAGATGCGAGTTGGACGGCCCGGCCAGCCCTGTGGCGCCCAGGGCCGCGCCGCCAAGGGCGCACGCCACGCCCCCTAGGGCTACGACGGCTATGAGCGCACGCAGCGGCGGTCCGGCGAACCATTGGCCGCAGCAGCCTTTGCCCGAACGCTCCGAGGGAGATCTAGAAAGAAGAAGAAAACGGAAAATCCTTTGTTAGTTTTTCGGTTTTTCCGGTCGCAGCTGTTGGGAAAATTTCAAGGTAAGTTCAGGTGGCCAAGGTGGGCCAGGTGCAGCAAGAGCTGGCAGCTGTTTTGTTTCGTGGCGCGTGCAAATTGGTTGAGCCAAGGAACGACACAACAACAGGGCGAGAGGACAACCGGACAGCAGGACGGCAGGACATCAGGACAAGCAAAAGCGCAGCAGCGCGAAGGCTGAGCGAGACAATTGTTGTAGAATGTTTTTTGATTTATGAGCTAAGAGCAACCAAAAATGTTGCGCAGCAAACACAATAAACCAAGGCAGGCGAACAGACGATGACGATGACGATGAGGATATATGAATGGGCTGAGAGACAGAGAAGGAGAGAGGGAGGAGAGAGAGGGAGCGATAGGGGTTGCGGATGGCCAACAGCGTAGAATATTTTGCGCACACGAGAAAAACCAGCAAAGGACAATTTATGTGACGCAGGCGGCAGACAGAGAGCAACCAGAGATGCCCAAGCACAGTGGGCTAAGAGTCTGTGAGAAGTGCATGAAAATTATGCGTCCAGAGAAGAGGGAAAATCCCTAACAAAAACTATATAAACGACATGTATTTTATGGCATTCAAAATAATAACTAAGCAGAGCTAGAGCTGCACAGTGGGTAGAAAAATTAATTAAATATATACTGGAAATTAAAAATCGATTACAAGCAATTCAAAAATTAATGAATAATTGATTATTTCATTGTTCAGTTTATATAGAACAGTCACAGTGGTCGAAGAGGAAACAGTGGGCTAAAAATGTTTGCATTGCTAAGAGCTAACTCTGAGTTAAAGTTGACGAAGATATTCAGGCATTCGAAGCCACTGTGGCAGTCAAACTATTAAACTACACTTCCACTGCAAATTGTATGTGGCTTAAGTGTGATTTGCGCCACTGTGCGCGAAGGAGCACAATGACGATGTGTGTGCGTAAATTCATTAGGACACAGCTACAGACTTCGACTGCGATGCAGACGCAGATATAGACACAGTCACAGAGGCAGCCATAGATACAGACATTGGAGGCAGCAGTTGGCGTGAGGCAGAGATTCGTTTAAGGATACGGAAGCAGGGGCAAGGCAATGCGAGGCAGAGGCGAAGCTGGCAGCAATTTCTTTATGGCCGCAGACGCTGCTGCGCGTTGACAACCCCTTTTCAAGGGCCTGAGCTGGGGGCTTGCCAAACAATTAGACGCCAAAATATTTATAGGCGAGCAGCTGCGACCCTTGACCCCCCACTAACCCCCACCCGGAATGGGACGCTGCCCACTTTTGTGTCATCGAAGCAATTTAAGTAGACCGAATGATAAATTGTTCCAAAATTACGTGCATAAAAAGGCAGCCGGAAATTTATGTTTAATAATTTGATGTTGTCGCCCGGAGAGGATCTCGTTGGATTTTTATACATTGCGCCATTAAGAAAGAGACAGAGAGAGGGAGATAGATAGAGTTGGGAAAGGGGTATGTACGCCTCGGGGCATGCACGCTCTGTCGTCAGCCTAGCTGGGAATCATGCGTGTGCGTAAAGCAGGTAAGCTCGAGGAGACACCTTTTATCAGCTGTCGTGGCATCGGATGATAAATAACCTCTTCTTAGCGCATCCATCGCTCACATTCCAGAGGAAATGAGTGCGCAAAAAGCAACTAAAAGAATTAAATAAAACCAAAATTCATTCAGCTGTGTCGGCTGACGGCGACATTTCTGTGCTCAAGTCGAAAAGCAGCTTTATCATGGGCTTGGCGAGAACAATTTCAATAGAATGGAATCATAAAAAGAGATGGAGGGAGATGAGAGGAGAAAGAGAGGGATATTGAGGGTGATAGTGAGAAAGGGAAAAAGAGAGAAGGAGAAGAGGGCCTAAAGAGGAAGCCAGTCGCTGAGAGTGAGTGAGAGAGATCTGAGTTTATCCCTCTTAGCCCAACAACTTAGCAGCCTTAAAGCGGGACTACAATTTGGAATAAAACATTCGATTATAGCTACGAATTGATTTCATTTGATTAAAAAATAAAAGGCCACTTGAAAACGTAGCCATTTTATAGCTAAGCAAGTGAAGTTTAAGCTTTTAGCTTTCAGTTTTTAGTTTTTAGCTATAAAAACGTATTAAAATGGAAATTGATTCCGTCTGTGCAAGCATTTGGCGCTTCGATTAGCGCACACGCCAAAAGTCCATTTATGAGCAAGTTTTATGACTGAAACTATAAATATATATACATATGTGTATATATACTGGTATCTTATACATGTATGCATGTATATTTGATGGGTGCAATTGCAGTTGGCGATGAACTTTTTAATCAATCTTTGCGTTTATTGAATTGAACCGAGCAACAGCGCTGGCATTGGCTTTTATTTTGTGTTGTACTTTTTATTTTTTATTGTGCATTTTCCCATTTGTTCGAGGGAAAACTATAAAATTGCTTAATCAATTGAAAATTGCGCACTCGCTGTGTAAATGTCACGCCGACAGCCGGAAAAGCTGACATTTAAATGAAAATAAAGTTGAAAACGGGCAAAATGGAAAGTTTCTCATTTTATTTAACGGTGCGAAAACTGTGTCAATGCTGGCAAATTACAATTACAAATTGCAATTAATTAATTAAAAACATAAAAATTGAAATGCAGATTGACCAACTGATTGAGAGACTCACTCAGAGACTGCCTGACTGCCTCGCTGCCTCGCTGCCTCGCTGCCTCGCTGAGCTGCCCGCCAAAGCTGCCCCTGAACTACTTTAAAGCCTATGAGTAACTGACTATAGGCACTGTATCGTATAATATATATTCTCTATATATATATTTTATGGCTGACAATCGACAAATGCGCAATTAGACGATTGCACAACAGCTGAGTTTCACCTGCAATTAGCGTCTGCTCACTCACTCACTCAATCAATCAGTCAGTCAGTCAGTCAGTCAGCCATTTAACTGAATCCTCAATTTCTATGCAGTTCGCATTAAGTTCTGCATCATATGAAACTATTGCTGTATCTGTATCTATACCTATATCTGTATCTATATCTATATCTATATCTGTAACTGTATCTGTACCTATCGCCTTATCTATATCTAGAAACATTACTCCGTTTTCTGCTTTAATGCTAATTTGTTGTTAATCAATCAACCAGCTTGTTGCTGTCGCTGTCGATGTTGCTGTTGCTGTTGTTGTTGCAACAGTGTGTGGCAGCGGCTTCTTTGTGCTGCGTGTTGGGTCGTTGCCACCTCAACATGGGGTCTCTTTCGCTGCACTGTCTCTCCGTGTCTGTCTCGCTCAGTTTACAATGCTCAACTTGAGAAATTCATGAATGCTTAGAACTTGTGGCTTTGCGGGTTAGCCGAGCTGGGGCTCCCTAGTTAGAGGCAAGCGGCTGGAGGGGCTGAGAGAGCTGCCGTCCTCTCCACTGAGGTACAGGCATTATGCAAAAGCGAAACCAAAGCTGTGGGAAATCATCAGCGTGCAGAGCGCCATTGATGAAGCTTTGCCACATCAAAGCGAATGATTGACATGAATTCCATAAAGATATTCCAATATCTGTCATGATGAATGCAACGACTCGTTCAAAGCTAAAAATTCGTTTAAGGTTTACTCTCTCCTATGTTCCGGATGAAACTTTAAAGTTTTGCAATAAAATTACTCACTCTCTCTCTCTCTCTCTCTCTCTCTCTCTCTCTCTTTCTTTCAACAATGTTCATTAATTCATTTAGGGTTTCTCTCTCTCTCGTTGTCGCTCGACATGAAAGTTTCAAGATTTGCAATACAAAAGTTCGCTTAAGGTTTCTCGCTCTCTGTTCACAAAAATCAGCGACTGCCGCATAATTAACACGTTTAAAAGCAAAAGTGGCTGAAGAAAAAAAGGCAGGTGAGTGAAAAAAAAACTGTGAAAATGCTATGAAAACTTTGCCAGACACACGAAAACTGAAGCAGGCCAACGGGGCATGGCAGGCAGTGGGGGCTAAGAGAGAAGAGGAGAAAAGGCAGAGAGGAAGAGCGACTGGCAACGAGGTGCAAACAAAAACTAATTAAATAACGCTAAAAAGGAATTCGCGCAGAGCAAACGAAATGTATTTTATTTCGCTTCTTCTTCTTCTGTGTTTTTTTTTTTTTTCTTGAGTAAATAAATTAACGTAAATATTTTATTTATTTGCTTTTTGCTTTCATCTTCATTTCCAGCTTGTTCATCTGTATGCCTCGTCTGTTATGAATGCACTTCTCTCCCTCTCCCTCTCTGTCTCACTCTCTCTATCTCTCTTGCGTAATGCAAAATTGAATAAAATTAAAGAAATGCAACGAATTGTAATCGAATACGCTTACACTGCATGAAATCAGTCAGCATAGATATATGAATCGGAAATTAAATGAGATAGAGATACAGAGAAAGAGAAAGAATGAAATATTAATGTAACTGTAACTAAAGATAATCTTTCATACAGGTATAGTGAATAGAAAGGCTTCTCAGAATAGTTTCAGCCGGATAGTAGCATTTGGCTAGGGGAAAACACTGTGTAGTAGAACTTAGCTCCATCTCTGGGGTTTCTTCAAGTGTATTTTAGATATTCATATGCCTATTTGTGAGCTGTTATAATTAGTCGAAATATAGCCGGGCTTAATAACATTGGCACATTTTCGGAGCCAGGCGAATGGGCAGAACAAAGCGCATGGAAAATAGCAAATTAAATAATGATTTTTCACAAGACCAAAAATAAAACAGAAATGCTGGCCCACAGATGAATGGCTAGATGAATGGACCGACGGCTGAGGCCGGCTGGCTCGGCCTGGCTTGGGGTTTTTTGGCTTGGCAACAATTTGAGCTGACAAAGCGTTTTTCTAGGTTTTTGTTTCGGCTTTGGTTTGCCTGTGGAGTCGAAGTTGGAGTTGGAGTTGGAGTAGGAGTAGCAGTCGAAGCGTGCTGAGCAGAGCTGAGCTGAATTGGGTTTAGCATTAGATCGCTTCACTAAATGTAAGTGGGCGCTTATAGCGCGCCAAAACGAGCCCCAGCAAAAAACAAGAAAAAACCCATTTTCAACTTTCAATCAAAGCTGCCCCCTGCCACGCCCCCTCTCCCGCCTACCACCCGCCCAGTCCCACAAACTGTAACCATAATTACAGAGCGCTTTTCAACTTTACCGCAATTCTGATTTGTAATGGAGTTTTTTCTCTCTCAAATTTTGTGTTTTTTTTTCTCATTGTTTCTTTTGTTTGGCTTTTGTAATTTGGCATGAAATTAAGGCACCTTGATTTCTATTTCTATACTTTATGTACCTTCATAGATGTATATGTATGTGTGTATGTGTGTGGTTAAGTGAGCTAAGCAAATTGTTATTGGGTTAGAGCGAGATGCCGAATCGCATATTCTGATTAATTAATGAGCAGCGCTGTTTTGATTATAAAGAAGGAGGTTAAAGACTTCACCTTAAGCTGTAAAACACATTTTGAGTTTCTATAAATTTACAATTTTTATAGAATTTTTTTTTATTTTTGCAATAAACAATCAAACGGTGTTTTAATTAACAGAGCTTTTTTAGTGGCATTTAATGTTCAAAAATCAACGGTCAAAGAAATTTACTTTGCATAATATCGTTGCCTAACTTAAGGTACTTTTTTTTTTTTTTTTTTTTTAATATAGTTTTATAGAATTAGTTTTCATATTTTTTCAATTTATGAAAATGGTTTTATGACAAACATATATTGTCGATATTCCTTTACTCCCCGTTGCATTTTGTAGAAAATAGAAGCAGGAAATATGACCGACCAGGCATAAAGCCGGGCTCAGGTGTTCTATTAAATTTCATGACAGCTTTAAAAACTTCAAAGAAAAATGGAGAAGAGAGAGGGAGAGTGAGAGAAAGAGAGGGTCCATCATGTCTGTCTGCAAATGTTGTTTAAGTCTCTGCTCAGAGCTCTACATATACAACTTATAAATCCGAGTCTATCTCACTCGCACCCGAACTTCCTCTGTACCCCCTTCTCCCCCTCTCTCTGCCACTCACTGCTTTTCTCTGTCGTTCTGGCTGCTACTTGTTCTGTTTTCTTTTGTGTCTTTTGTGTGAGCGAACATAAAGTGAGAAACCCGGTAGCTGGTTAACTAAAGCAGGAGACAGACGAGCCACTGAGCCACCGAGCATTTGTGTCGTAGAACCTGACATTCACCCAGTCTTAAAAACGCAGTCTAAAAATGAAAGCAGACAGCTATAAAAAAGGCCAAGATGAAGAAGAGTGAGGAATATAAAAAACGCCCAAAAGTTGAGTATCCAAAGCAAAACAGACAGAAGTCACGTTGACTTTTGTGTACTTAAAGAGCGGCCAAAACATTATTTTAGAGTCAACAACAACAACAGCAACAACAACAATTTCACACAGAAACTTCTGACCTACTAACTCCAGAGACGTTTAAAGCGGGCCACTGCTAGAAGGGGGCGTGACAAAACTTGGCCAACGTAAAGTGCAAAACGCTTTGACGCTTGACTGACGCCAAAAAGCGTCGAGAGACTCGAGTCTAGAGACGCGCGTCGACTTCAGTTCTGTTCGAGCTGCAGTTCTCTCGCCCTGCTGCTGCTAGTTCCAGTTCCAATTCCAGTTAAAATTGCAGTTGTTACACGCCTCAGAGTTTTAGATTAAAGTGCCAGTGGGCGTAACATACGAACGCACGACTTTGACAGACAGACAGCGACAGAGGGAGGGAGGGAGACAGGAAAAAGAGGAGGTAGAGAGAGACAACACAAAGTTGAGTTGTTAAACTACGCTAAATGCCCAACAGATTGAGTGACATTTGCTTGTGCTTGTACCTAAAGCTGTGATAAATTGATAAACTCCTAAAAGCTTCTTTAGAGAACTTTAAACTACAGATAAAAAACATTTTCAAGCAAAAAAATCAATTTGAATAGTTAAACTCTTCATAGTATTCAAAGTTACCGAAATTAATCATCAATTCCTCAAAGCTCCCATATATTCAATTGAAACTCATGCTGCACTCCATTTGTTCAAGTTGACTTCTCTTCAATTAAAGCTCATAGATATCCTTGAAAATCTCCCAGTTCAGCTGGGTATATGAGCTAAGCAACTTCACGCTAAAATCTTTCACTTTCCGACTCAATGAATACAGCTTGAAAGAAGTTCAAACTGATCTTGGAAAACTTTCAGCTGGTGTCATTGCAACTTGAGGCAGTTGCCAGTTGGCAACGAAAGGTGCCGCAGAGTCTAGAAAACTCTCTTGCCACAGAGCGAGAGAAAACGAGAGGGAGACAGAGAGAAGAGGCTGTGTGTGTGTCGCATTGTCTTGTTATCTCTTTTTTTTTGGCATTGTCGACTCGTAAGTGAGCTTAATGCCCGCGTAAAAGATTATATGGCAAAGTTGGCGCTGTCCAACCCAGAGAACGTCGTCGATGCACAATCGGCCCATAAAGGCAAAGACAAAGTTTGCCAGCAGCGCGACGCGTTTATTGCCAATTTTTGAATGCATAAAACGCAATCATTGCAAACTGCCCGCCCACGCGCCACTCCACGGAGAGAGGGAGAGAGAGCTGAAGAGAGAGGGAGAGGGAGGAAAACTCGTTGGCGTATATAGGGCAGCATGCCAAGTGTAAACTATGGCAAAGCAGACTTGGCGACTGCATCCAGCTGCCAGTTGGCAGCTGCCAGCTGAAGCGCCCTTTCCCGCATATAAATATAAATGCGCATATATAAATACATTAAGCTATATCCCTATGTGTGCACTGTGCGTACACTGAGAGAAAGCAAAACGCATGCTAATACATGTAAATAGAAATGGGCAATATAAATAAATCTGCCTCGTTATAGCGTAACTCAATTTAGTGCAACAGATTATTGACTTGAGCAAAGCTTAGATTTGTCATGATTTCTTTCAGTGTATGATTTATATATAGAAATATCTACATACTGCTCCACTTATTCCCATGTATCACACATAAATGTCACCCACACACGAGCCAGCGACTCAGCGACTCAGAGAGCAAACAGCGCTGCCAAAAAAAAAAAAAAAAAAAAAAAAAGTCAGCAGCATTGGGACTGCAATTGGGATTTGGACTGAGGATTTGGACTCCGAACTGATGACAACAGCAACAACGACAACAAACCAACAACAACAACTGCCAACAACTTGAGAGCGCTGCGCCGCATTGGGCTTGAGGCATTTCTAATTTGAGATCCGTTTCTAATTTCTGGCTTTTCATGTGGCACAGCCAGCGTTGGCGATGACGATGGCGGCCGTGTGGCTGCCAAAGCGTCCGGGTTGGCAATTACTTTTACATGTTGCCAATGCGACAGCACCACCAGCAGCAGCAGCAGCAGCAGCAGCAACAGCAACAGCAACAGCAGCAGCAACATTAGCAGCAACAGTAACAACAGCAGCAGCAGCTACCACAGACGCATTCAGCATTTGAAAGAACCGCAGCCAATGCACTATGGGGAAAAATCCAAATTATCGGGTATTAATTAATAACTTAAAAACTAAGCCAGATTTTTTGATCCGGTTTTTGTATTATTAATATGTATACCATCAGAAATATATTTTAGAAAAATGGGCGTGTCACCGCCCACCCAAAAAAAATTAATTAAAATTTTGTATTAAAAATTTTTTTTTTTTTTTTTAAGAATTTTGCTTGTTCATACTTTAAAATAATAATTTTAATTGAAAACAATCGAACTTTCATAAAATCGAAATTAGTTTTCTTCAGTTTCGAGTTCCAAATCAGCCAGAAATATTGATCCGCTAAAAAAAATCGGGTTCTTCAACTGATTTAATTGTGCCTTCAACTTTACATAATACAATACGTACAACTTCATTAGACAGCGACCTTTATGCTTTCAAACTCTTTTCTAAAGATTTGCCGAAGAAATAATCTGATCAGATGTATCCATTGTTAAAAACCATCAGCGAAATTATGGATTCTGCTCTCATGCTCTCATGCATGATGAAATTAGTCTGATTTATAGACCTGGTTGGGCAAATCAGACGCTTCCTTACCAAAAAAGCCTACAGGATGAACAGTACTTTCCATAATCTGCCTCAAATGAACAATTATTTTTATAAACATTTGCTGTCATAGGCAGTCATTCATAGTTGTCAGCTAGTTTTTGTTCCTGCTGCATTTCTTCCATTTGTAATTTATATTTTGGCAAAAAAAGCGGCTTTTGCTTTTTTAATATCATTTATAAGTTGAATCAATATTAGTCTTATTTAGTTTCAAAATCACAATTACTATTTCTTGGTTAGAGTTGCCTTTTTCATTGAGCCAAATATCACACAGGTCAGCTCATAGTCACCTGCTAAAAATTGATTTGCGCCGGTTGTGCGCAAAAGTGCACATTGAGACAAAGGCACTAAGATCCCAATTGATTACTCTATAACATGCAATTGGAATTACACTGGTGCGCCCTGGTGGCTGTTTTATATGTCTTTGCAAAGTTTAATTTTATTTACAAGAAATGAAATTTGACAACATTTGCTAATTATACAATAAATGATTAAAATAAGTTCAAACATCAATTGGTTTTTAAGCCAACGCATAGTAGAAGCCCTAAAAATTCATATCCTTTTTAAATTTCTCAAAAATAATGTCTGGTCATTGAATAACGATGATTTGAAAATCGGCTAACACAAATTGTAAGCTGAAGGCAAATGCTTTTCGAAGATAACAGCTGACTTTAACAGCTGTTAGGCTTAACAGTGGACTGTTATTCAACATTTTGGGTACAGTACCTTAAAGTTTGGAGTTTTATTAAGATGTTAACATAAAAAAATTATAAATTTTCATACTTCGCAAAAATGACTAAATACCCGAAAAACGGCAAAATTCCCCATAGTGCAATGTGGCGCACACTCATACACACACACACACAAAAGCTCACACAGCTCACACACACAAACAAAGGCGCTTAAGTGGCTACGTCATTAGGCACCAAAACGCCGCTGCTGCTGCTGCTGCTGCTGCCCGCTGTCATGTTGCATGCGACACACAGTGGCTGCCAGCATTAGACGAAGTAAAGTAAACTCTGCCATTAGCGAACAATTATTCAATTGCGCACTAAGACTGAGTGAAACGTCTGTTACTATGAGAGAATTGGCATGTACTAAAAATAAACTTGAGCTAAGGAACATTTCCTTATATGTACTAAAGGTTGATGCAGAGCATTGCTTTGTATGAAATTGCTATTTGTATAGCTCAAAGGGAAACAAAATACATATGCAACTACTTATGGAAATGACATGCACATGTGCTAAATACATATGATTCTCTATATATGAAATTTCATTACTCGCACTAAAAAATACATTAAAATATATATCTTCCATAAGGTGGAAAATCTATAAACAAAGTATTTTGCTTTGAAACTCATTTTACTGCTATATCATATAAACGTTCTAAACGATTTCCTAAGCTTCAATAATTATATATTTGTGCCAATGTTCGAGTTGACGAAGATAAAATATAAAATATAATTTCAATATGTGTACTAAATGATGTACTAAATCTTGCCTCCAGAAACACATTCTGTTCTGTTCTCTAAGTATGAGAGGAGCGATCTACATATATTCGCCTACTGCAACTGTTCGCTAATGGTGGTTTCACTGTAGCTAAAGCCATGTCTTTAACTGCAGCTATATATACGAGTTGTCTGAGTGTGTGTGTGTGCACATAAATTAAATTCTTAAATTGCTCGTTAGCTCATCATGAGGTTTTGGTTCATTCATTCATGCAGTTGTCGTCGTCGTTTCTCTCGCTGTTTCTATGATGGGCAACAATAACAATAATCATGCTGCTGTTGCTGCTGTTGTCGCCGCCGTCGCCAACAAGCAACAGCAACAGCAACAACAACAACTCGTTCGCTCGCTCTTGGCCATTATGTAGGTCATTTCAATTTGTTGTTGCTGTCGCTGTGTGTTTGTCGCTTTGGCCGCTGTCTCTGTTTCGCTTTGGTTTTTTTTTTCTGTATTTTTCGCCTCACAGTTGTTGCCCCACTTGCCACGCCCCCCTCGCTGCGTCTCGCTGACTGCTCGCCTACAATTTTATGATTTCACTTGGATTCTCTATGCGCTTTTAATATCAACGCGTTGGCATCTTCCACAAGTGATTTAATTTAGCACCAAAACTCAATTCTCTCTGGCATTCTACAACTATTTAGGATGGGAGAGGGCGGGTGAGGGGGAGGAGCGCACACATACACTCAGATGGGTAATATATGGAGCACATATAATTTAGTATTATTTAAATACTTTATGCAAGCACTTAAAGACTTTGGGGCAGCCATAACACGATTATGAAACAGTTTGTCATAAAGAAAGCGATATATAATGGATCTCAAATGTACAGATATATGTGTATATCGATATATATATATACATATACATAAATTTCAGCCATTGTCTCGTTGCTTTTGTGAATCATTTGGTCTCGCGTTCCCAAGAGTTCTTTATGACACAACACAAAAGGTATCGATTGCCTTTATGAGAAATGCAAACAGCGCTGATTTATCAGTTGCACATGGCTATATGCATATATATACATACATACACGTATATAAAGACAGCTAAGTAGACTTTTTCGCAGTCTTGATTTACGTCTAATGAGTAAGCTTTAAGCTGAATTTATTTATTTAAGCGAAATTCTTGATGGACTCTTTGCTGAAATCTCAGTTAATCGGGAGGCAACACTTTTAGCTCCATTTCAGGTATCTGCCGATTTAGCTCCAATATTTCTTATTTAATTTACTTTAATTAATTTTAAATCAGTTTTTAAACAAATATTTTGTTGTTGACATTTCAATAAACAAATATAAATTTGATTTACATTTAATTGTTTAATATAATTATAGTTAATATTGTTCACGTTTAATTTACTTGAATTAACCTGAATTTGGGCAGGGAGTTTCATAATATCTCGCGAGAGGGTTTCATGGAGACCTTCGCATCTGCTGAGTGTCTTAGTGTGTGTGGCCGAGGCTTAGGTAATTATTTAATTTGTTGTGCTGGAAGTCGTTAAAATATGTTTATGACACCTGCTGGAATTTCACAATACGCGCCTCAAAAAGGTGACCAAGAAGGGAGGGGGAGGGGCGGACGGGCCGGCAGACGAGGTAATCGTGGTAGTTGGCATATTTGCGGACATTTATCAGATGGAGCGAAGGCCTAATGAGAGGAAAAACCTCCGTTAAAGGGGAAAACTTACAGTTAGGGAAAATTAATTGCACGGCACGTAGAGGGAAAAGTTTATCTAGATATTTGTGTCATGTAATTGCAGATAAATGCAGAGACAGAAAGAGAGAGATAGAAAGAGAGACAGCATCGCCCAGTTAAAGCAAAACAATTCAATTGGAAAACTACAAATTGACTTTGCAATAAGCCCCAAAATTGAAAACAAAAAATTAAAAGAATTTCTATTTGAGTTGAAGTCAACTTGAATGCAGAGACAAATGCAAAACCAATCAGAGCCAACAATTTGAATTATGCAAAAAAATCTTGGCAGCAGAGCGAAATTTATTTAGGAGCGAGACGATGATGTGCAGATGATGTGACGACTGACAGATACTCAGCAAATGACAGGAGTTCCTGATGATCAATAAAGGAGAGAGAAAAGAGCGAGAGAGAGAGAAGAGAGAGATAGAGAAATAGGGTTCCCGAAATCAGTTGCTGCTTTTTGGGGAGAAAGAGATAAGAATAGAATAATATATAATATATAGAGATCTAAGCAATATGCGTATAAGCGACTCTGAGAGTCTTGTATGCCCCATCATAATACTCCTCTACAACAACTCTGTCACAGGGTGTTCAAAACTATGCAGTCAGGTCTAAACTTCTGCTTCTTCTTGTTCATCGTCTACTGTTAGCCGGTTCCGTTAGCTGCCGCTGCTGCTGCTGCTGCCGCTGCTGGCCCGAAGGTCAACCAAAATGGCCAATAAAATGAAATTCCAGCGCTTCGCCAATAAAATAAAAATGCAACCCATTTGAAATCGCTGACAAATCGTTGGATAGAGAGCGCGGGGAGATAGGTTGGAGTGAGACGAATCGAGCTGGGAGAGCGGCCTGTAGGAGGGAATCACAAAGTTTGCAGCCGTCATTGTTCTAAGAGTGCTTTAGTAGTTTCGTGGGCGTGGCAGCGTGACAGCGCCAGCTAACTGCAAATGTTATGCGTGAGGAAGACGCAGCAGAACGAAAATCGTTCGACTTGAACGCTTTGCTTTTTTTGAATGATACCCTAGAAGCCATTGAGAATGGTTATATTAGCTCTTAGTGGAAAGTGAATAAAGTATGGATATACAGAAGGCCACAAATATAAGAGTATAAGACTAGAAGAGCCCAGAAGAATGAGAGAATAGAAGATTATGAGTAAAGACGTATAAGAAGAGAGGACTTACGCAACTCTTAGAGTGTTGAAATATACGAGTCTGTAAGCGTATAAGAGTTAAGGAGTACAAGATGAAACCAAATAGTATTAATATACTTGGAGTATAAGTCTATATAAGTATGGAAACCAATATTTCTTCAAATAAGCTCTTATTCACGTAGCTCCCTCCTTTGCTGAAAGAGATCGATTTAAGTAATATCGAATGTAATCGATGTGAATCTTCAGTTATTTCAGGGTATGGTCATCCAATTCAGTATGTCATTTCTCCTAAGCTCCACACAGCATATAGTGTAAGGTATTCCTAGTCGCGCCCTCCCCACTAGAACACTCTTGCCTTAGTTCTTTTTTCTCCAGTTTGTCCAATTCGAGTTTCTACTCAATTTTTATTTTTTCGGAATTTTGTTGTTGTTGTTGTTGCCCAATTTGATGCGGCGGATTTGGCGTTTGTTTTTACGACACTCGAATGTGGGCGTGGCAGCTGGAAGGCAGCTGAAGCAGAAAAAAATAGCAGAGGCCAAGGCGTTCTGCCATGTAAAACGACATTTCTTCAGCTACTTTTTTCGATTTCGAGCAACGCTCTCTCTGCGGTTCTTGTTTTTGCTCCTGCCACTGCTGCCGCTGCTACTGCTGCTGCTGCTGTTGCTGCCGGAAATTGCTGCCATCGATATGCTGGCCAGCAACGCCCCCACTCACAGCCACGCCTCCACCCTAGCGACTCCCACCTCTGGCAGCCAGCACAGACGACACTTTGGCAATTTATTTCGATTGCGTCTCGGAACTTGCTACGGTTTGTCCTTTTCGCCAGGACCTCCTCCTGCTCCTCCTACTCCACCTCCTGCTGCTGCTCGATTTGCATAAGCGGCAGGCAGCCAACCAGCCGACCAAGCAACCAGGCATGAAAATAACACGAGAAAAAAAGTGGAAGCGACAATCGTTGCACTCGAGTTGAACTGACTGCATGATACTTGCCCCATGATATGAATACGAATACTATCGACTAAGAGACAAATCAAGGGGAGGACCATATAAACATATTAAACCTTTTTTTTTAAATAATATATATCCACAAAGTCAAACGTCTCTACAAAGTCGACACTCCCTTCCCAGTTCCAAATCTGTAAATACGAATGCTCTCAGCTCCATGTAAAATCCTAACGTAGTTAGATATGTATTTATAGCCCTTTAGCAGTATTTTTGAAGACTCGAGTTTTGCTGGCAAGCAGCTGAACTTTCTAAAAACCCAATATGCTCTCTCAACTCTACTTGAGCGAGCATTCAAATGTTGCGCGAGAAAAAAAAGGGCAGATTAAGCGCAAATACAAATCAGTGCATAATTTTTCTATTAAACATTTTCCACTGGACAGGATTTGCAGTTGTGGCCGTGACTCTCTCTCTCTCCCTCTCTTTCTCTCTTTCACTCACACACACTCTCGCTCGCTGCGTGCGTGCGTGGGTGTCCACCTGCACGAGTTTTATAGCTAGGTCACGTCCTGTGCTCCTACTGCTCCACGAGTCGCAGCTGGCCACGTTCCATTTCCCGCTCAGTTTTCAATCTGTTCGCATTTTATTTTCAATTTTTTTCGGCACGGACTTTAATTTGATGTGCAAACGCTTAGATGAGATATTTTTGTAGTTAGGCAGCCCTGGCAGGCAGCCCTGGCCCCCACCTTCCTACCTCTCTCTCTTTCTTTCTCTCTCTCTCTCTCTCCTGCCATCTGCAAATTGTGTTTTGGTGCGCGAAAGTCGCGCTACAAATGAAAAGCAAAAGTCGATTGAAATGAAATACACGACACCAAATTAAATGAAATACGTGGGACAACATTTTGCGAGTATTGCTATTGTTGTTGTTGTTGTTGTTGTCTGGGTTTTATATATAGCAATCGTATGTATGAATATCTGTCTGTCTGTCATACATATTCAATAGCAGCAGCAAATGCAAATTTGCAAAAGTCTAAAATGGAAAGTGAACAGACGTACCACAAAAAAAGATGGAACTACATATACATAAACATATCACACACACATTCACCTATGCATAACTTTTGCTTTCGAGAATGATCAGAATACGAGTGCGATTAAGTTGATATATACATACATATATCTGCATAGACTTAAACGCTGCGAAATTCGAATCGAAAGCGAACAAAATACAAAACAAAAATTGTTCGGCATAAGCCCAAAGCGCGAATTCGATATTCGCAAAGCGAAAGCAAAGAGTCAGCTGGAAAGTGCTTGAAGCGGAATATAGACTTATATCAAATATATATACAATCAATTGGAGCTGAATTGAAAACTCAAAGCTGAAAATTAGCATTAAATATAAATATACTTTATACATTAATATTTATAGACTCAGCTATAGCTCGAACCAAATCGTTTATACAAACTCCAATGGGAGGCAGGCAGAGGAGGCGTGGTCAAGTTGCAGATATAAAATCGCCTTGGAACAATAAATTCGAAATTGAAAATCAAATAAATTGTGGAGCCAAGCACTTTTCGTAGCATCGGCATTTCATCGCCAATATTCGCAGACATATGCATAAATGCGGGACCGAGTCAACTGCGGCGGAGGAGGAGGAGGAGTCGAAAAAGCCAAACAGCTTGAATGTGGCTAAAATTATGGTTTGGGCCAACGGCGTGTCGATGATATCAAATATCGAATATCAAGTGCTGTCCATAAACAACTTGACCTTGCGCACGTACCCAGAGCCAAAGCCAAAGCCAAAGCCAAAGCGAAAGAGTTCGACTCGAATTGGGACTCGGAGCCATGTCCATGCTGAGGGCTCATCGGTTACCCACTCACGTTCCGGCTGGTGGCTAATATGGCTTGTTGGCTGTGACTACCCGACTGGCAGCGGCTACCCCGTAATATTTCGGGCATATTGGCTGAGCGAAGAGAAGCGCAATTGAAATGCCTCTGCCCTGGGGCTAAGCGGGGCATATTCGTGTGGTGCAGAGGCTCCACTGCCAGCTGACTGTTGAAAATAGTGTGGGGTATCCTCCAGTCAATCACTCGCCCGTTCGCTCCAGCTTGCCCTCTATTTTTTCCGTTGGCCCGAAAGAGAAGTCAATTTGTGGCCGTGTCGTGAGTCAGCCAAAACTTGCAGCTCAAAGGTTTCGCTCACTATCTCTCTCCCTCTCCCTCTCCCTTCCTTCTCTGCTTCGCTTTGAGCCAATAATCGTTGACCAAATATCTGTAAGTGTTTTCTGCACGCAATTCAGCTATTGGCAATTGCCGCTCATATTTCTTGCTTTATCTCCTCGAATGTCTGGTGTGAAAATTGCAATTAGTATTGTTTTTTCTCTATCTATCTCTCTCTCTCTCTCTCTCTCTCTCTCTCTCTCTTGTCTTGTCTTTGTGTAAAGTCTTTGCCAAGAACTGGTCGGGCCAAATTGGTTTTCAGTTCAGTTTTTACTACTACTATTTAAAGAGTTTTACACGCATATATATAGAGATATTTATATATACAATATATAAGTGCTCATTATAAATGTGGCACAGTCTGGCTGGTCATTAAGTCGTGGCATACGCCCCTTTATTATGCTCGTTTAATATTATTATGGTATATTATTAAACCCTCGCAGAGGTGCACAGAGGGCATATTGGTTTGCCGACTCTCTAGCTTTGAGGCAGACATGGTATATATAGGATTGCATCTGCCAAGTATATAAATACATCAAACACATTCTTGGGAATGCAACAGATCTGGTACTATATCCTACCATCCTGAGTCAGTATTAACCTGTTCAAGGCTTAATCAATAAATTTCAGCTCAAGTTGCTGCAGGAGTGAGTATCATGCAGTCGGTTAGTCCTCGCTTTTATATCATTTTCATAATTTGCTGTTGGGAGCTGTTGCTGGAGCTTTTAAAGTGCGTTTGGCAACAGAGCAAATGGCTTTCATCACACTCAACAGCATAAATACCTGCGATTGGCATATGCCAGAGATCGTTAAATGTCCGATGCCTGCTGCATTAATGTTAATGCTTCATTATGGACACAGACACAAACGCATATGAACATACCTGAAACGACAGAGAGAGAGAGAGAGAGAGAGGGAAATATATAATGAAAATGTTTTAATAAAATTTCTATAATTATAATTCAGTTGATACAAATTTGATGCTGCGTGGAGACATAATTGTATGGGGATGCCTAAAGTAATTAGTGTTTCCAAACTCTCTTTAATGCGCTTTGTGAAAATTAATCAAATTATTTATCTACATTAAGAGCTTCACATGATATGCTTCATAACAACTGAAGCCATTCAAGGCTAAAAGTCTGATAGAGACTGAGCAACTGAGAGATTTCAAGTATGACTTAACTTTTAATCTGTACTCGAACTATTCTCCACAGTTTTTCTTTTTTGTGCAAGTTGGGGTTTTTGAATATCGTTTCTGAGAGATCCTAGTTTGCATAGCCTCATCCCAAAAAGTATATATATTTAACAACTTAAACAGTTCTAGCAAGAATAGCCTATCATTCCTTATAACTAATTCCCTTTTGAATTTCAATTTCAACTGCCTTAAATAACATTTCCATAAATCATATACAATTTATAAGAGCTTTACACAAATTTAAGATGAATCAACTTTTCTATATGAAACTCTAGCTACAATTTGTATTTCATTGTCATACACATATATAAATTTGCTAGTCCCCCACATTTATAACACATGGCTAGGCAATTACGAACGCCCCCATTCGCTAACTATTCAAAATTTATAGTTTCTGTTTCAGCTGTTTCAGTTGCTGTTGTTGTTGTTGTTGTTGTTGTTGTTAATGTTGCTAATGTGCAAACGAACTCAATTACGCAGATAAAATAGTATCGGAACAACCACCAGCAGCAGCAGAGGCAGCAAGTCGAAGGAACAAGAAACACAAGTCATAAAAGTGCGCATAAAACGCAAAAACTGATTGAGAGTTATATACACATACATGTACACATAGATAGCACATACACTCACTGTGTATTGGTGTGCGTGTGCGTGTGTGTTAAGGGACATCACGCCACAACACATTAAAGGAAATTGACGCGGAAACGAAGCGAATAAAAACTACCCAAGCTAAACAGGAAACCGTGGAGGAGGGCACAGCGGAGGTAGCAGGAGGTCCAGTTCGCAATAGCAACAATGTTCAACACACACACACGCACTCACACACACACACACACACCCATAGACTGATAAGGACTCCCATACACACAGAGTCATTGCTCACTTCATTACGCATAATTTCCTCTGCGCCTTTCATACAGTTTCTTCTGACAGTATATCACAATGATGCAGAGAGGGAGTACGATAGAGGGAGACAGAGATAGAGAGAGGGAAGAGTTATGCTGGAGAACAGACCCGGCTACAATTTACAGCTTGCGTTTTTGGGGTTGGCCTCGGCGGTCAGACGCGATTGCCTCAATGTCGTCAGGGCTTCGATGCGATGAGGGCTGAGCTCACCCAGCTGGCGTATTGGCATATGGCGAGGACCGGGTATATCAGCGCCGCGATTGCTGCAAAATTATATGCCGATTGCAGTTTGTCGATAAGCGAACCAAAAAGAATTACGAGCCATGCGGGTGATATGCATAAACATTCACAATCTTCGCGCTGGGGCTGGCATCAGGCTTGAGGCTGACCAGAGCCCATAAACCTCGTCGCCAGCAGAAATTGCAAAGCAGAAAGATGAAAAAAGAAGAAGAAGAAAAATACAAATGAAAAAATGAGAGAGGCCAAGGCTGTACCAGCTGCTGCCAATGAATCGCATTGCATTTCAGTCAAGCGTCTGGGTTAGGCTTCGCTTAAGGTTGGGCTGGGCTTTCGAGCTGAAGTTGGCTCTTGGGGTTTCTGGTTTGGGGTTTGGGATTGGGTTTGGGTCTGCGGCATCATCACCAACAAACCGCAGCTGCTGCGCGAGATTTGCCAAGAAAAACAACTGAAGATTGCGAGAGTAATGAGTGAACGACTCTAAGATGACCTGTAAGGCCTCAAGATTTGTCTGTCTATTGTATTTATAGCTATTATAAAGATCTAAAGATCTACACTGAGCTAGAGTTTTTAGAGAGATATTTCGGGTCATCTAAGAATTTACGATAAAGTGAGATAATGAACTAATTCTGTGTAACCGATGACAATTTATTATGGATAGGACTAAACACAAGCGACAAGACTTGTAGGATACACAACTCACACACTTTGTGTAGATCAAGTAACATAAGAGTAACATAAGAGCTTACCCTTGACTGTAGATATTTGGCTTTCGATGTACATCCTACATAGTGTTATGATACCTATAAAGAGCCAGAGCCTGCGAGCCTAGATGAGATGCGCCTGTGCGATTCTCTGGCAGGATTTTGTACAAAAGGAACCCTCTGCTAGTGTCTTCCACTTCGAGTGAAGTACAGGGTATGTGCAATGTAAAATAAAAACAGAAAACTGTTTACAGCGCTGCGGTTCGCCTTGAGTGGAAGCCCAAAGGCGGGTGCGAAAAACTCGCACGCAAGTGTGCGTTTAATAGTCTTGCGGTCGAGCGGGATGAGAGTTGATTGGAGACGGGCGCAGGAGGCTGGGATCTGGGAATAAGACAGCATCTATGCAGAGCTCCTTAACTTGCAAAATACACACACACACACGCACAACAAAGTGGAGCGTCGAAGCGACGAAGATGACGACGTTTTAGCTAGAGAGCGAGAGATCTTTGTGGAAGGAGAAAGTTTTCTATGCTGAAGGGTGTTGTGTGTATGTGTATGCTGTGTGTGTGTGGTTAGTGTTGTAGTTGCTGCTGCTGTTGCTGCTGCTGTTGCTGCTGTTTGCTTTGGTTTTTCCTTTGTTTCACTTCCACTTGTCTATTACTTTTGCTTCTTTTGTTTCCCAGCAGCTGATTTTTACTCTCGACGCTCTTAGTTATTATAGCAAATTATTTGTTTTGACTTTAGTTTTTGACGTCAACGTCAACTTTACTATTTCTGCTGTTGCTGTTGCTGTTGTTGTTGTTGTTGCTGCTGCTTCCCAGCTGCTTCAAATTACGTCCCTTTGTTTTGTTGCGGTTGCCGAGCGACGTTTTCTCATTTTTTTGCGTCTTGCGCAGCTCGTCAACTTTTGTTTTTGTCGAATTTCGCAGTTTGTGTTTTCGCTAAGCTTAAATTAGTTTAGCTCGAGCTCAGAGCAGCAACGGCTAGCAGCAGCTCTGCTCACTAATTAGACGGCGAAGGTGAAGCCTCGACTCGTGCATTTATTTATAGTCGGGGCAGCATTGAATACTCATGGCAACAGCTGCTGGGGGCAGCTCAGCGAATGAAGCACTTTGGATCAGCGAATAGTGGAGATTCCTTATGAGAAGAGAAGCCTTATGAGAAAAAGTGCGAACCAAAGAGACAAGCAGCGATAAAGAAGATATTAAGTTGGAGAGTAATAGAAATAATATAAAAGATGGGCAGACGGCAAAAGTAAGATAGATACACAGAAAGAGGAGGAGTAACCTACTGGAAATGCATAAGAGGAGAGGTAGAGGATATAGCTAATACTTAAACTATTAAAGTGTATTATTTTATACCATTTATAGAGGACTCTCTCTCTCTCACATATAGCTTACGAATTTCTCAATTCTCCTAGTTAAATCCCACAATGTTGCTGTACTGTAATTCATTCCCTTAAAGCTGCATTCCGTAAAGTATTTCTAACAAATTATGTTTTCTATTTGTTCTATGCAAAAGTTGCGCATACGCAGCGTGCGCCAAAACCAAAAAGAAAGACAAATGTAAGTGGATAACGGTTATTGTAACTCTTGCTGTAACTGTTACTTGAAACTGTGTAACTGTGACTCTCTGTCTCTCTGTCTCCTGTTTGTGTTTCTGATTTTCATTTCAAGCGCAGCTGTGGCTGTTGTATGTGTGTGTGTGTGTGTGCAATTATGAGCAATCTACACGTAAAATTTTATGAAAACACAAACAAAAATAACAAGAACAAGAACAAGGAAAAGAAGAAGTATGGCCATAAATTGTAAAATTTATTTGCGAGCTGGATTACGCGTGAAATGCGACAAAAGGATGCGAGGATACACACACACACACACATACACACACATGCACTCGCAACGATAGCTCCCAAAATTGTTGCTCCTCTTCTTCTTCTGCTGCTGCTGCTGCTGCTACTGCTGCTGCTTCTTCTTCCTGTTAATGTTTTAATTAATTTGTAAAATAAAAGCGCTTTGCCATTTGCTCTGCGAGCAAGCGAATCGCAGAGATTACAAAAACTTTGCCAGCTCGAAAAAAGTCGCGAGTCAAACAATAACACAAAGTGTTCAGAGACACCAGCCGGGAGGGGGCAGCGCCATGTGGGGTTCTTATTACTGGGTATCTGCAGTCGGATCTGTGTACCAAACAGATTTCTAGCAGACAGACAGCCAGACAGCGTACAAATAAGGCCTTGCTCTTGCTCTTGGTGTTGCTGCTGCTGTTGTTGCTGGTTCTAGTGCTGCTGCTGCTGCTGCTGCTGCTGCTGCGGGCCACACAAAAACAACTGCGAGCAAGTGAGCCTGCCCTACTGGCGGAGTGACGGACTCACAGATATCCTGCTTAACTTAGGTTAGATATATATTGAACTGGATGGGTCTGGGCAGCTCTTCTACATATTTATATACCTACATACTCTTATACTATTCCATTACTGTACTACTCGTAAGAGCTTAAGCAGTAATGCTTCCACTCCAATACACTTATACTGATTTACCCAAATCTACGCTCACTTTCACCTAGACAAGCCAATATACCCTAATTAGGCATTTTCAATGGATTCCAGGGTATTGAAAACTGATTGCACTTTAAATTGAAATCAGACGCGTGGTTCGCGCACACACACACACACCCTTTCCCTCTTGCCACGCCCACATCGCCTTTTTTGGGTAGTTGATTTTTTGACTCGCTTTTTTCTGTTGTTGTGTCCGGCTCTTCGCTCCCCTCGCGCATTTTGCGGTTGACAGTTGACACAGTCCGCGGGGCAGTCCAGTAGAGCAGCGAGCAGGAGACAACTCCCGACCGAAACAGTTTTCAGTGTTTCTCTCCCTCCCTCTCTCTCTCTCTTTCTCTCTCTCTCTCTTTCCCTCTGTGTGTATGTCTCCCTCTAGCAATTGGTTTAAATTTTACACTGTTTAAGCTAAAATGTAGCCATTAAAATGCGCTTTTCGCTCTCGCTCTCGCCCACTGCCCCTCATCCTCCTCGTTCTCGTCGGCTTCGTCGTAGTCGCTTGGGCTGTCGTCATTGCTGTTTTTCGGGGGTTTTTCCGCGGGGTTTTCCGGCTTTTCACATTTTCGCGCTCATTACAATTGCGCATTTTATATGGCCATTTGGTATTGGATTTTAAATATTTAAGCACTGCATTTGTTGTCGTTAAGCGTTAATTGAAGTTAAGCCAGACTCACAAATTAGCCCCAAAAACAAACCCCAACAAGCAAGTAAATTAACTACGAAAATAAAAACTAAAAAAATATGTAAATTAAATTAAATTAAAGTTTTACATCAACTTTTCCTCCTGTCTATGAGGCGATATAAGGAAACGAATTTCGATTTTCGATTTGCTTATAAATGGATCTGATTTTAGGCAATTCACTATGATAGACAGATAGCACAGCTAGCATAGATGTGTTTCTCTTTCATATTTCATAGATCAGTTATGCTTGGAAGTATTTTGCCTTCTTCTCCCTCTTTTAGGGCTTTTCATCACATATACAAAAGGCTTTTCAATGCCTAGCTAATTTACCAAAGCATCTTCTTAAATATCTGAATACCTTCTGTCTTTGCATATTTCGACTCCCGTAACAAAGGTCTAAATCAAGCCTGCTTTTCTAATTTTCCCATTGGCTTTTCCAATCTCTTCAACTCTTCTCTAATTTGTTGTTAATAACTAAATTCTCTTTCTGCAGAGTTTCTGTTGCGTATTTTGTTGGTTGTCTTCAATCGAAATTTATGTATTTTGGGCTTTTCACTCATTTTTCAACAGACAACAACGAGTCAGTCAGATCTATTCAAATGATGCCCACCTACTGACAATAAAGCCACAGAAATAAAAGCCAAAGCAAAAACAAAACAAATCAATACGAAAAAACTTTCACCCGTAAAAGGAAGCAAAGACTGAACAAAATAAAAACTGGTTCGCAATATTTCTCATATTACCTCATTCAAAAGTGAGTTGAGGCATAAGCGCAGACGGGCAGAGAAAGAAAGAGAGGGAGATTGGGCAAGATCAGAGATATAAAGACTTCATTAAAAACTCTAATCAATTCTGCGGGAGTTATGAAATAGACTCAAAGAAATGTAAAACTGATTGCATTTACAAAATTAATTAATATCAAAGAGAATGCAAAGCAAATTAATTTACTCTGCAGAAATCAAATCAAACAAAGCAGTTTGCTCGATTTATAACTATGAACACATTTTGCTTATATGTACGTACATAAATAACACATAAATCATTATTTTATTTACACATTTTTGCATTGCTTTATTTGGCACTGAAGTGAAATGCGTAACACCCACACATTAAAATATTTCGAGTAGTGCTTCAAAATTCGGGTCAAGCTGCTTTAAATACCAAAATCACAAATCTGAAATCTGAAGTCAACAAAAAATCCAGACTAAAATATTTTAGCTTATTGTGAAAAATGTAATTCGATAATAATGAAATGGACTCTCATCTGAGAGCGATGGACGGGCAGACGACTCCACTTGCCAGCCTGATCAAGAATATATCTTCCATACCTTCAGGTTATTATAATATACATCTGTATTTGAACAGTTGCATATTTATGAGAATATACGAGAAAGAGAGAGAGAGAAAATGGTCCATGCAGCTATATAAAATATCTATATCTAACTATAAATCTATCCACATCTCTATCCGCAATTCAGAAAGGAGCTCAACTGCTAAATATATAGAAAGATGCTTTAAGTTTTATTTAATTATGTTATTATAAAGCAAACAAATATTACAAGGCTGTCAAGCTTGAAGATCTAGCATTCAATATACGTATATATACATATGTATATATACATATATATATTTGCCACAAATTTTATAAGTCAACAAACTGGCTCTGGCTCTGGCTTTGGTTATGGCTTTGACTCTGCCTCTGCCTCCGTCTGACTGCAATTGGCAACTGGCAACTGGCAACTGGCAACTGGCAATGAATGGCACACACGCCCCGTTTTGTATATTTGGGTTCAGTTGAATGCACAACAAGCCGCAGCCAGCAGCCGCAGCAGCAGTACTCAGTGACCAAAAGAGAGGGTATACGAGCAGCAGAAGAAGAAGAGGCACAATCTGAGTCTCCACTGCTTAGCCATAGCATAAATTATTGGACTTTTGTTTGCAGCAGCAACAAACAAAACGCAAATCGATAACAAAATTGAATCAACTGGAAAACATATAATACACTGAGCGAAAGCGAAGGGCGAGCTAGGAGGAGAAAGAGGAGGAGGAGGACGGCTGTCTACATATCACAATTTTATACATTTATTTGCATACGCATATTTATTTATTTATATGCTTATTTACGAAAAATGATGCTGGCACGAGGCGGGGCTCTATTGTATTGCCAGAGCGAGACTGGAGAATGAGTTGAAAAAATATGAAAATAATTCTCGTAATTCTCATTTGCGTTTTCTGCCTTTGTCGGAGGCCTGGACACAGCATTCACAATGAGCCGATTTTTTATTCTTCAGTGGCATTGAACTGTGCACAAAAGAGAAAGAGCCGCAGCCAGTCAGCCCGTCCGACAGTCCGACAATCCGACAGTCTGACAGTCTGCCAGCCTGGCCTAAACGCTTAGCCAAGTCTCATAATAACCATTTTTCGCAGCGCTCAAGGCCAGTGCCAAAGCAGTTAAGATTCTCTTATTAAAGCCTTCTTGGCACAGTTCCAAAAAATATGGAAAGAAACGCTAATTAAAGCTTAAGCGAAGCAAGTTAGACTGTTGCAATGCGCACCGACTGTGGGATACTCGCTTGAGCTACACAAATTCGAAATTTCAATTAGAAATCAAAGTCTCTGTAAATACTTGGGAAATTTCAAATCATAAAAATCTCTATATACACATAAATGTTGTCCCAGTTTGCCGATCAATTTAGAAAACCAATATGCCCATTTGCCCACTCGGCCAGCGTGTATAGCAACTAGTTTCGCAGCTTAATTTCTTGGCATTTCGATTGCGGTTTGGGGTCTCTGTGTCAATCGTCACTTAATGGCCGAGACACAAATCTGAAATCCTAAATCCCAAATTCAAAATTCCAAATTTCAGCTGCAATTGAATAGAGAGCCAACTAAACAGAGTCTGCTAAGGGGGGAGATAGATATGGAACTAAAGCAACAGATTGTCAAAGAGTTGTCTGCCCTTTGGCATTGGCCCTGTCGATTAGACACGCGTTCAACTTCTACATCCATCTCCGTACCTTTCCCTCTCTCTCTCTCTCGCTCTGACTCTCACGTTATCTTTCTCTCAGATTTATATATCTAGCTCTCTCGCTCAGCCTCTATCTGTGGGCAACTTGTTTTCGTGTCTCGTGTCTCAATGCGTTTTCTATTTGCTGCTGCTGCTGCTGCATTTTGCCGGCTCATTGCAACCTGGCCCGAATGCATTTTCTATGCAAACAACAACTGCTGCAGCAGCAGCAGCAACAACAACAACTGCTGAAGCAACCGCAGCAGACAACCGCAATTTGATTTTCTGCTTAAAAAGCAGCCACTGTGCATAGTGGTGACAAACTGTGTAAATCTAAATAAATTATAAAGCATGAATGAGATTATCAATAAGAGAAATGAAGAGCATCTGCAACTTTATATATTGCACTTCAATTTAAAGTCAAGGAGCTAAGAGAGTTAGAGAAAGACAAAGAATAGAAAGATATATATATATATATATATGTAGATCGCTGATTGTCCTTGTTTATAAATGCTAGGATATTTTCTAGGCTAAGAATGTTTTAAGCAATCCTCGAATATGTTTACTGAGAATTAGATGAGTTTCTAAAGCAATGCAGCCACTTAAGCAACAGTACCGTTGGCTTTTCGACTGCAATACAAAGTGCAATGATGATAGTAATGATAATGACAATGACAATTATATTGTTAGCATTAATTGACAGCATATAATGATATTATTCGAGATATCCATACGTATATGCACTATTAACACATCAGTGATAATCATAATGATAATGACAATGGCAATGACAATGAAATTGCCAGCGAATATCATAATTATAATTAAGCTGACAGCGGCAAAGATACAAATATCCATGATAGTAGTGTTAATGACAATGATAATCAAATATAAATGATAATTAAATTAATTTATAATTATTATCTCTGAATATTCTCTCTCCTTATTTTCCCGATTTATTCTAAGTGCAGAGCCACTGTGGCCACTGTGGCTGTATGCAATGTGTGTCATACATGTGTGTGTGTGTCTCTGTGTGTGTTGTCTTTTCTTTGGTGACGCTGTTGTCTGTTGTCTGCATTCAAGCTCTGCACTTGGCCAACAACAACAGCAACAACAACAGCAACAGCAACAATAACAATGTGAATTTTACTTTATTGGCTTTATTGACTTTTGTTAAGTTCTTGTCTCGCTTCGCTACGTTTTGCTTCTCCACGTTTCGCATCGTTGTTGCAGTTGTTGTTGTTTGTGTTTGTATATTTTTCGGTCCCTCTATATCTGTGGGATGCGGTTTGCTGCGCCAGTCTCTAGTGCCAAAAGCCGACAAGTTATTTAGCCGCTTTAGCTGCTGCTGCTGCTGCTGCCGTTGCTGTTGCTGTTGCTGCTTGTGGTTGTTGTTTGTTCTCTTATAAAAATAAATAAACCCAACACCCGCAAAAAAAATGAAATAAAATCAAAAAGAGCGAGCGAGATGCAGCGCCAGACTAAGCCAAGAGGCTGCAAAGGACCAGCAGCAAAAACTGGAAAGTTGTTTGGCCAGTTGGCAGCGTGATTGTGATTTGATGGGAATACGTATATATATGTATATAGAGAGAGAGGAGAGGGCGACATATTGCTAGATCAATTGTGCAGGTAGAAAAGTCAAAAGTTAGCTGTAAATGCTTGCTCTGACAAAAAAAAAACAAAAACTGTGTCAACTGTGCGCAGCGGCAATAGAAGATGCGTGTCTGCCACCAAATGCTGCAAGCGGCGAAAACTGGATGCCAAAGTGCGAATAGCAGCTACACACACACACACATACACTTCTCATACACACACACTCACACAGAAGTTGCTCGCACAGCAGCTTGAGATTCTGCAACTCGAAACTTGGTTTTGGTTTTCCGTTTGCTTTTGTTGTTGGGTGAAATCTGGTTTTCAGTTGCTTGAGCTGACTTTTAGCTGCCAGCTAAATGGCTTTTTTTAGCGCGTTTTTTTTTTTTTTTGCATTTGCATTTTGAAGTTGAATCATCCGCATCGATGCCAGGCGCGTATCTGGCAGATACGTTTTTTGGGTCTTTCAACTCGCCAAAGTTTGACAGCGATCAAAACCTGTTTTCGAGTTTCTGACTTTTCTGTTTTCGGTTTTCAGTGTCAACAAATTAGTTAAAGTGCCATAATTAATGTGAAATACTTGGCATCTAATGAACTCTTAACTGTATTACGCATCTCTGATTTACGAACGTGTGCCTGGCCTCTTGAGCCAGCCTCAAATTTACGCTAACCAACCCTGGCGGCTTTCTGAGATACGTTTCTTTTAGCCTCAAAGATACGAGAAATGCGAAAGTGAAAGTGACCGAAAACTTGCACTCAACACAACACAGATACACACACACACAAACACGGATATACAGATAGACTGTATCTGTATCTATTATCTATATCTGTAGAATCCATTAGTATTTTAGCATCATAAGCTGTATGTACAGCTGCATTTGCATTTGTATCTGTGTCTTCTTAGCTAGGGCTGCTTCTGCTGTTGTATCTTTTGCGCTGTTTTGTATCTTTTAGCTGTAAATTTGTCTGAATTGTATCTGCAACTGTTAAAGTGATTTTTATTGTTGGTCACACGATTTGCTGTTGTTCGTTTGCTTCGTTGCTTGCTTCAAATTTGAATTTAAAAACCTTAGAAAAATGACTAGTGTGCTCGACTCACAGTTATCCTGCACAGATTTCTGTCTCTATAGACACTTGGAGATCAACTCCCCTTACTCTCATGTACTCTCTTGTACATGTGACGTCCCCCCACTTCTATTCTAAAATCTCCCCTTTCAATTGCAGCTAATATACCCTATCTGCCGGCACACAACGCGTACAGGGTATGGATAAACAACAAGCATAAACGATTTATACGTTGCGAGCGTAGTTCGCTTCAGCATCACGTTTCCTTTTTTATTGCCGTTGTTTTCTTCTGCTTCTTCCTTTACTTTATTTTATTTTTATTAAGTATCACAGTTGCTGTTGTTGCTCTTCTTCTTCTCTTCAGGGGCGCTCTCTGTTGTAACTTTGTTGTTGTTGTTGTTGCTGTTGTTGTTATTTAATGATTTAAAGATTATGCACGCTCCGCCGGACACACAGCCGGACAATCGTCTGCCCTTTTTATGGAAGGGGAGCCACAAAAGGGCCTCAACTTCACTTTTTCAACTCCTGCCGAAACTTTCGCTTTTTTTACACCTTTTCTCTCCCTACCTCCGCATGTCCCTCTCTTCCAATCTCTCTCTCTCTCTCCCTCTCTGTCTCTCTTGGCCAAAGTGAAAAAATTGTGTAAGAGCATGTTAATTTGAAGCGAAGGTTGAAGGCGTTAAAATTGCAGATAAAACGTCGCGGTTTGCCGGCTTCAAAGATTCGTTTCGTTGTTTGCCCAGAGAGATATGGACAGTGATTCAGCTCGACTGGTTGTGCGTGTGCGTGTGTGTGTGTGTGTAGGTTTGTATTAAGCTGTTACAGTTAGAACTTTGTACATATACAATGTGTAGAGCGAGAGGGACAGAGAGATATTTGCCTAAGCGTTTCATTATGCAAAGTAAATAATTCATAAGGTACTTTTTTATTCAAATCCAATTGAGCTGATGGACTTTGGTTGCGGCAAAAAGGGATAAGAATACTGTACTCAACTGGAATATACCCTGTCAACATGTAGATGAGTCTCCATCGAATAAAAATGAAAACTGAATACAGGAACAGCTCAGTCTACTCAGACTATTGGGTGAGAGTCAAAAGTCTAACCCAACTACTATCAAACCGATATACCTTCTTCGAAGCCCAGAAACGGCACACTCCAAGTGCTTTTTTAATTCACGTTGATGCCCATTTGCAGCTAATAGAGCACAGATACAAATCGAGCAAACAAATCATCTCGAATGACGCAGAACAACATCGACAGCAACAACGAAAACAATTGAACCCATTTTAATGCACACTTAACGTCATAAATATGCAACAACTACAACTGAGCGAGACACGCCTTGCCTTGGGAGTCTCTAATTTGCTGTTGGAACAATGAGGATGATAAACAAACAGCAAAACTATTTAGCTTGACATAGTTTTGCACTTAGACAACAGATAAAAACACAATTAAAGTTGAGCAACACGATTCGCTCTTGACTCCAACTGGAAACTCAATCATCAAAATGTCAAATGCTTAAATGAAGCTGCGATAGCTGTTTCAGTTTGTCTCTGTACAAGGGGCGGTAGAATTCTTAAGGCTGGAAACGAAATTATTCAACTAAATACAGATTAAGAGGTGAAGATACAATCTTGTATACAGATTCCCCAAGCAGAACTTATATAGATCCTAAAGCATTCCTGGATATGCTTTCCATAAGCAGATACATTCACTTGAGGCTGCAGTTAGAGAGACAATCAGAGATATAGATATAGATTCCGATTCAGTTAGTTATAGATACATTTATCATTCAGATCGATGGATTTACAATCCTGCATAGAGATTCACATCGACAGATTCTAATAAAGATTCATTTGCGGATGCACTTCGAGATACAGACACATTTATAGATACAGATACAAGCACAACTACAGATACAATTGGAACTGTGCAGTCATGTGAAAACTGGTTTCGTGATTCTCGATTCTCGATTCTCGATTCTCGAGCAGACTATAGATAAATATTTATAGTAATAAATGCGTGGGAAAAATTATAAAAGGCATATATAGCAGATACACGTATCTATCTGTATCCATATATAAATATACATATACATGTATAGCTACATGGTATATAGCATAGCATATCTGTCTCTCACTCTTTGTTTTTCTTGGAATAACAAGTACAATAAAAATCGCCAGTCAGCGAGAACAAAAGCCCCACAAAGCACACACAAAAGGCACACACACACACACACGCACACGCTCACCTATTTTACACATAATTTTCGTACCTGGGCAAAGCTGTGATTTAAGATCTACAATTAGAGATAGAGCAAAACTCATTATAATCAAAATGAGTTATAGAACGGACAGACAAACAAAACAAAAACTATAGTAAGCTCAACTACCAAAGAGACACTACACTGTGAAAAAAGACATAGAGAATAGAAAAAATCAATTACAACTTACAAGAGTTAGAATTGCTAACAGAATTGAGATCTTACTAAATATGTATTCGATTGATCTACATTTTTCCAAGATTGAATCAAATTTAATAACCTAAATTTTACTTTCATGCCAGGGCCAATCTTTTCTCGCTGTGTAGCAGAAAAAAACAAATAGATATAATAATAATAGGGAAAATAATATAAAGACTAGGCCTGAACTCTTGACATCAACTTTAAATTAGAGCTCATGTTTTTAATTTCCATTTCTTGGAAACGCTGTCAACGCCAAAAGATTTAACACCAAAATAAACGAAAGACGAGGAAGAAGAAGAAAAAGGCTCAGCCGGGCTGTTACAAGGCCTGGCTCTATTTTTTTTTTTTTTTTTTTTTTTTTTTTTGAGCTAAGACTCAAATCATGCAAGAAATTTGTTACTGACATTAAAATTACCATCATTATAATGTCTGTTTGGCTCTTGCTTTGTCAGTCTGTCTCTCTCTCGCTCTCTCTCCCTCTCCCTCCTCCTCCTCTCTCTCTCTCTCTCGCTCTTTCTATCTCTTACTCTCTGTCTATTTCTTTGGTCGGCCATGGGCGACGTCTAACACGAAGCAGGAAGACACTTGGCACCGGCAAAAAGCGATGTGCGGTAATACAAAATGTCGAAATAGACATAAGCAACAGCAACAACAACAGCAACAACAACAACTACGAGCAACCAACAACAACAAGCAACAACAAACAACAATTTGAGCTCTGCAAAACCAAAGAAGAAAACATGAAACATGATAAAGTGAGAAGTTTCTAATGGGAGAACAAGTGTAGCACACACATGACATACCCTGTAAATGTTGTTGCTGCCAGCTACGTAACAACATAGGTAAGCGTGACGTAACCTGTGATACGTGACTTATCAAGCAAATAATGAAAGTTTACGTCAAAATCGACTGGAAATTGACGTAGTATGCGTTACGTAATGTATTTCACGTAAAGTAAATTACTATTGATCCTAAACACAAAAAGGAAATCTGCCCAAAGTATTTGATGTTTGTGTACAAGTAAACTACGTAATGCCCTGTTCCATGTCAAACGTAATGGGCATCACGTATAGTATAACGTAACACAGCACATCAAAGCACAATTCATCTCTTTGCTCATTACTCGACTGTAGGTAAACAATAAAAATTGCTTCGAAAATCAGCTTATCCCTTCCTTAGCAACTAGCCCATATGACCCCACGGGCATCAATATTTTCCAATGGGGCTATGCATGAAACACGAGCGCTTGAATGGAAATGAAAATGGGCTTTGGTTGTGATCGATGACGGCAGAGGTGAGAGTTGAAACCGAAGCCGTAGCTGAAGCTGAAGCTGAAGCTGATTGATAGCCAAGCAAACAAGCAGAGAAACAGCTGGAACTGGATATGGAACTGGGAGGGGAACTGGAACTGAAACTAGAAGTGAAACTAATAGATAATCCAAGAGACAACCGAATAGACCTGCAGACAGTTAGAGCTGTAGCTAGTGGAACTGGAACTGGAACTGGAACTAGATGTGCAACTAGATCTAAAACTGCCAAATGCAATAACAGGAGTTTAGTTAACTTAAGCTGAAACTGGAACTGGAACTGGAACTGTAAAACTCACCTGCGCATGATGGGCAGCGGCAAGGTGAATCGTCCGTCGTTCATCAAAGGCGCTGCTCCTGGCAGTGGCACCGTCGATATCACAGGCGCCAGCAGCGGCACTGGTGCAGGAGGCGGAGGCGGCGGCAGAGGCAGTGCAGCTGCTGCTGCTGCTGCTGCGCCTGATTGTGGGGGTGGCGGCAGGGGCGGTGGCGCAACGGCGCCACCTGGCAGCGCACTGTAGGGCGGCGGATAATGGGCGTGGCTATGCAAAATGTCCGGCAATAGAGCGCGAGCCAAGCCCAAAGCAGCAGGATGCGGATGCGAATGCGGATGTGGATGCGAGTGTGGATGCGGATGCGGATGTTGCAGGTGCGGCGGTCGACGCACGTGCGTAGGCGGCAACTGTTGCTGTTGCAATTGCAATTGCTGCTGCTGCTGCTGTTGCTGTTGCTGCTGCTGGCGACGTTCGCGACGCTCGCGTCGACGTTGCTCGCGTGTGCGCAACTGTTGCTGCTGCTGTGATTGCTGCTGCAACTGCAACTGTTGCTGCTCTTGCTCTACAGTATTGTTGCTATTGTTGTTGTTGTTGCTGCTGCTTAGATCATCCGTCTGGCATTCGGTCGAGGTGAAAGTGCGTGTGGCTGTGGGCGTGGCATTCACGTTAATCACCTGTACACTGTTATCAACACTGGGCACATTCAGATTCAGATTCAGATTCACATTACCATTATCATTATCATTATTATTGGCATTATTATTATTATTTGCATTAGCATTAGCATTATTATTACTATCATTTAACTTATTTTGTACACTTGCACTAAACACTTTTTTGGTTGCTGGCACACAATTATTATTGATGGCAACAATGCTGTTGTTGATGTTGTTGTTGTGGTTGTTGTTGCTGCTGTTGCTATAATTGCAATTGACGACACAAACGTTAGTGTTGTTGTTGCTGCTGGACTCTGCAGGCGATGGTGCTGCAGTTGTAGTTGCTGTTGATGTCTGCTGATTGTGGTTGCTGTTGCTGTTGGTGTTATTGTTGTTGTTGTTGTTGTTATTGTTCACCTGTATTGTGAGACTTGGCTGTTGCTGACAGAATTTGCTAGCTGTTGGCAGTATTGCAATATTGCAAATGCCTTTGGCATCGCTATTGCTGTTGCTGTTGCTGCTGTTGCTAAGAAAAATGCTGCTGCTGTTGCTAGTGGCAGCAACTTTTGCTGTCTGTGTAGCTGCTGTTGCTGCCGTTGCTGTTGGCGGCTCTGCAGCCACATTCAAACGCATCGTCTCGCTAGCGATAGCTCTTGTATTATCGTTATCGTTATCGGAATCGGTTTCGGTATCGGTATCGATATCGTTGAGCCGATGCTCAAACAAACTTTCACTTGCACGAAATTCGGCATACAAACGTTCGAGTTCTGCCAAACATTTGTTGGGGCGCAGCGCGTCGGAGCTCAAATTAATGTTTCTATTGCTATTGTTGTTATTGTTGTTGTTGTTGCGCCCCCGCGACAACCACGACGACAACTTGTGAATGTTGTTGCTATTACGGTTACTGTGATTTCTGTTAGTATAATAATTGACGCCACTCTGCACCTCAGTTGTGCACGCGCCGAACGAACTCGAGAGACTGATCGCCGCTGCCGAACGAAACTGGCTTGAGCAACCACTGGAAGAGAGCAACGCTGCCGACGTCGCTGCTGCTGTAGCTCTCTCAGTCGCTGTTGCGTGCTCTCTTTGGCAGCGACTCCGACTGCGGCTGCGACTGCGCTGGGTTGCCTTTGCTGCTGCTGCTGCTGCTGCACAGGAAACAGGTTGATTGACCTGCACTCCGACCGAGACTGCGATGTCGACGTCGACTTCAACTTCATCGTCGACTGCAACTGTGCCTTGTGTTTCCTCGCTTACTCTTTCTGCTGTCGTTGCCATTTCTCGCTCATCGCCGTTGTCGTCTTCTTTGTCGCTGTTTTCATTGATAATGCAATTCGCTTTGCTGTCGCTCTGGCTCTCTGCACTTTGTTGTGATCTTGCCTTCGTTGCTGTTGTTCGCATTTGCTTTTGACTCGTTGCCGTTATTGCTGTTTCGGTTTCTGTGTCGTTTGTCGCAGGCGTGAATAATGCGCAGTTCTGCAAGCAGAGAAGGAGAAAGAGCGAATGAGTGGGAGTGAGAATGAGAGGGGAGAAGGGAGCTGTCAGCTATGCATTAGTCAAATGACAAGATTTAAGTTTCAAGCGCTAATTAATGTTAATTGCAGAGGGATTAGCCACTGGCCAAAAACAGCAAAGCAAAAAATATGATAAAGGTGACAGCAGCCGCAAGAACAGCAACCAACAGCCAGGCAGGCCAGGCAGGCGCATAAATGTGTGCCTAATTGAATTAATTAAGCCAACGCATAAACATAAAATCGTCACAAGTAATTGTTGTTGTTGCCCTTGCCGTTGCTGTTATCCCTGCCTGGTGTCTGCATGTTTGCTGATAAAGTTATTGCTGCCTGTTCCTCCCATTGTTGTTGTTGAGGCTGTATGACTTACTCTCGCTCTAATGCCCGCACGCACACACGAACACACACGCACGCAGAGGGAGAGAGAGAGAGTCAGTCAGTCAGCCCCTCGCTCTCCTATCTCTCTTTCTCTATGACTCCACATCTGGCTCAGTATCAGAGATGAGCGTTTAGCGTGCATTTTGTGTGACTTATCGCGCTTCAGCTATTTTAATCTTGCTCTGCTTTGCATATGCAACATGCTCCAACTACTCAATTTGACTCTAAGGCCGCTGCTATAAATTATAAGACTGCCTTCACCCACACACACGCATTGCCTCCTTCTCTCTTTTCCACCACGCCTGGCTTAGTAATGGCAATGCGCACTTAGCTTTTATTTGGTGTGCGGCGGATAGTGACTTAGCCTTAGCCGACAAGCCTTAACTGCGTTTGACTTTAAAGCTGTATTTTAAATTTATAGCACAGCTCTTGCTCTTATGCTCGCCAATTCATACACAGCGTCCCTCTGCCTCTGTGGACTTTTGGCTGAGGCTGAGTCTGTCGGTATAATATTCAAGACACCAGCTATTGCTCTTGTAATCGCTACTGCTCTTTGCTTTGTGTTGCTCATGCAATTAGCTCTGTAGCCATAGCTAAATGTAGAGCTGAAAGGCTGTTTTTCTAATTTCTAAGAGCTGCAACTGCGCTCATCTCCAATCAGTGCACATTGCCAAAAGCTAACGCGACCCCAAATGCGACAAGATGGGAGAGCCGTATAACTGTTAGTGCGTGTGCCTAGCTCTGAGTATATATATGTGTGTGTGTGTGTGTTGAGTGTGGGTTCTAATTATGTTACGCTGTGTTACTTGCATTAATTACGTCACAGAAATATAATGTGATTTACTGTTAGCTCAACTGCTGCCGCTGCTGCTGCTGCCGCTGCTGCTGCCGCTGCTGCTGCTGCTGCTGCTGCTGCTGCTGCTTCTGCAGCTGACTTATTGTTCTGGCTGCTGTTGGCTTTGTCATTGTTGTTGCTGCTGCTCATTCTTGTGCAATTGCGATTGCTGCTGATTGCTGCAGCCCGCCCCCATCAGGCCCCGAGTCTAACGGTGCCTGGCTGCAAGTCAACTTTCATAATAAATGTCTAGTCATGTTAGTTCTTTCGTCTGTTATATGCACATGGCTAATTTTGGAGGTTATGTGGCAGAGCTGCCTGCACTTTAAACTGGTTTCCATGTGGCGTTTCTTTTCACAAGTGCTGAGCAGCGGAAGGGGGGCATGGTCGGGGCATATCTATCAGGCGTGCAACCCCCCGAGCATTGTCAATCGATTGCAACCCCTAACTCCTGGGGCTCGCTCAATTATGACGACAACCCTGCTCTATATTTATGTAAAGCATAAATATGGAAGGGCGCATATGGCACATGTGCACTGTGAGAAAAAGCGAGTCCAAGATGCATTCTTAACAATGAACTATATGTATGTATGTAGGTATGTATATACTCTATTGATTTTTTAAATGTATTTGTTGTTCATTCTTAATTTCCTTTATTTGCGTATTATTTATTTACTTATTTGTATTTCTCTCAGTGCATGCATGCGCTGCAACTATGTCATTTACTTAAATACATTTAATGCTTTTTTCTCCTTCTGTATATTGCCTTTGTTCTCTCTATCTTTCCTCTGTTCATTGCTTTGTGGTCAATTTTCCATTTCGCTGACAACGGAATAAAAACAAAGGCAAATCATGATAACATACGAGAGATAGAGACAATGACAGGGGGAGAGACAAAGAGATGCATATATTTTAAATGCATATTTACGCTCTATTGTAGGCACTTTGCTCAGCCCTTCCGTCTAACGGCACCCGCAGTACACGCCCACAGTCGCCTGGTATCGATATCGATACCAATTACGCTGAATGCGACATCTGGCGCTCTCTTATCGAAGACGCGGGTCGGCACTCAAGTGCCTAAGTGAAACATTAGCCCTTATCCGAGTCGCAGTAGCCGTCAATGGGGGCTCGATAATGGAGTTCTATGGCCTGCCCCTCCCCTCCCTCTACTCTATCGTCGGGCCCACTCACCAGGCATCAGCCTTGACATCAAATTTGATGGCGCCACATTTCGTTTCGAGTCGAAGTGCGTCGAACGAGCCAAGGTGACAATTTTACGAGGCGCCTAGGCAGCCAGCCAAGCAAACACCCAGACAGGCAGACAGTCGCCAGGGTTGACATTGCCATCCGTAAATTGAACAATAGCTAATAATAGATATGAACAGCTATAAAGCATAATAGCGTTCTGCTCATGTTTCGTATATTGCGAAAGAGCATAAAGAGAAACCCTATTCAAGACTGATAGCTCCAATGTCGTATACTCATTTCGACATGCCATGAATTCTACGAAATCAATATATGTATATCGATCCGTAAAAGGCATATGCACTTTTCTGTAGTCTATTATTGATAATGGAAAAATAAAAATCGATATTTATCGATACACTTTGCATCACTTACCTGCGATATGTAATCATCCGTAAAGGAGCGCACCAGGCGCTCTGCTGGAACATTTGCCGTTAGTTTCTTGGGTCGATCTTCATCGTCTTCGTCTTCGTCTTCTCGAATTTCGTTTGCTGGGGATCGTTGCGATCTATCACATTGTAGACTGTAGTTTGTCGGCAGCTGGACGACGGCTGCCAGGCTAGCCCTGGCCACGCCCACGCCGGATACACCCGGCTGGTAGAGGGAGTCGTAAGAGGGCGGCTCCTTGATCGCCGTCGCTTTCGAGGAGCACCACTGGATGAGCGTGTGAGCCGGACTGCCATAGTAGCTTGGATACGAATAGCGATTGCGATGGCTCGCCTTATTGAAACTGAGGAAAGGCACGGGAGGAGTGGCGGCTACAGGTGTTGCAGCAGGTGGCACAATTGATAGGTGATTTCTCGCCTCGTAGCTGCTGTGGGACTTGCGCAACTTGCGATTGAGGCGCTCGTCCTCGTCCTCCGCCTCCACCTGGGCCTCCTCCTCGTCGTCCTCCTCCGAGGTGGAGCTGCCTGCCCGATCGTAGGGCGTCCATAGCATTGATGAGAGCGCCGTCTCCACATCCGGCGGTCGGTGCAACCGCTGCACGGCCGCTGGCACGGCCATTGCCTCCAAAGTGGGCGTGTTCCGTTCCATGTGGGACATGTGGGCCGAGTGGACATTGCGCTCACAACTTGAGCAGCTCCTCCTTGCGCCGAGCCGTGTCAATGGTCAGCCGCATGCTGAGCCTCGACTCCAGACTCTACAAACGAGAGAGAATCAGACTATAGCGGATTTGAATAGACTTGAATTAAGCCAGAGTGATTATCAATAAGCACTTGAGTAAATGCTTAAATGTTTATGTACATCTTAATTATCAGATGCGAATTTTCTATATATAAACTGTTAGCAAATATCTAACATGGCCAGATTTAATTTTTCTTTTATCAGCAATTTGATGTTTTCGACCACTGTGCGCAAGAGCAAGAACTAACTTTAAAAGCGATCCCTTTTATTTTCCAATTTGTTAAATTGCGATTAAAGCATTTAAAAATGCCCAAAAGCAAAAAATTAAAATAAAAAGCCAAACAAAATGAAATAAAAAGAAGTTGTAGGGTAATGGAAAATGGAGAATGGGAAAAGAGACACGAGACACGAGAAGAAAAACAAGCTTCCGTTTCTGTGGCCAAAATATATGCAGAAAAGTTTGCGAACCAAAAACTTTTTGGCAGCCTTCCCATTTTCCCAGCACTGCTGGGGGCGTGGCAGACACACACACACACACAGATAGCCGTCGTAAATAGTTATATATACCTAAATATAGGCTGTAGTCTGACTCGGTTATTCGCATTAGAAAAAGTTTAAAGTCGACTGCCAATTCGACTAAGCGAATGTGGCTTAAACACCCAGCGGGCATTGAAATGCGGAGAGACTTGCAGCTGAGCCCCCAGATGTTGTCGTTGTTGCCGTTGCTGCTGACTACAGATGCAACATCAGCAACAGCAACATCCAATGGTTGCTGGCGAGGTTCATGCGGGGCATATCAAAATCTATTTCTAATAGAAATCAAGCAAAAGTAAAGCAAGTCCTTACACTGAAAAAACTAGCTTACTCAGAAGTGCTATTGCTATTGACCGATAATGGAACTGGAACGAGACCAATTGATTCAGGTTCGAATTATATTTGAAGGGTAATCCAACTATTTGTTGCTTTTGTCTTTCTTCTTCATCCTCTGTAACTAAACTTCAATTTACTCTGAAGCAAAATAAAGCATTTCAGCGATATCAGCGCGTAGTCCCATTCGACCAGACTTAATGCTGACATATGTTGATATACGAAACGGAATAAACTGCTTTGACCTACTTAGAGTCGAGCCACTTATCATGCTAAGGGACAGCGTGCAAACCTATTAGCTGTAGAGAACACAGCAACCTGAAAACTTTAACTACAACTCCGATGCCGATGCCGATTCCGAATCCGAAATTCAACTATGAACAACAGTGATTCAACTCGGCTTTTGGCTGTTTGGGTGCTTCTGCTCTGCTGTAGCTGCTAAGTTTTATGTGTTGCATAGCCTGAGGCGCTTTGGCACTCTAATTTTTCATACTGTACAAAACATTGAGAGGGCCTAAACAGGGCATATTAGCTCTATCTGAAATGCATATTAAAAACGGAAGTCAAGCCGAAAATGTTTACATATAGTGGGGAATAAGGAGCATAAGCGAACCATTTGTCTAACTGTGTGATTATATATAAGTTCAAGAATGTAAGGCTAAGACAGTAAAGACCATCATTAGATAGATTATATAGTCGTATAGTCGTGCACACCCGACAATACAATATTCTTACTTATTTTTTGCTTGCCAATTCTCATGTCGCTTTTGTGGAGAGCTTCGGTAACTTCTGCCTGGCCGCCCTGGCTGAAGCTGATGTTTTTTTGTTATGCTTAAATAAAGATTTGTGTTAGTGTGCCTCATTCAGCTTCTGTGGCAGCTGCAATTGTTGCTGTGCATTGCTGGCCTTCATTGTTGTCATTGCCCATTGTTGTCCTTTAAGAAAGGAGAGCCTCAGCCTCAGCCTCAGCCTCAGCCTCAGCCTCAGCCAGAGCCACGGCCAAAAGACAGCACAAAAGGCGCCCACAAATTAATATCATGTGCAACAATTGTTATACTCGGTGTGTATTGGTGTGTGTGTGTGTGTGTAGGTGTGTTCGTGTGCGTCTTGTTATGTGTGCATGTTACCTACTTTTTGTGGGCTTTTAATTAACAACGAGTTTGCGCCTCGTACAATGCAAACAAAGTGCCAAAAGCCAAAGCCTTGAAATTCTCACAATTTTCCACAATTTTTTCCCTCATTCGCCATTTTCTTTGTGCTCATTTTTAGCAGGCAACAAAAAAGAGGAAGAGCAAGAATGATGCAGCCGCTGAAAACCGAGTGCCTCAAATATTATGAAATAATGCCGAGGCTTTAGCAACGCTTTATATACAGATTATGTGCGGAAATACCCCTTAAGGCGCATGCGGCTGTAGCTGGATGTAAATTAAATTGGGAATTAACTGGGCTTTCGCCTACACTGAGCGAAACAAAAATTGCAGGGATTTCTCTTGCTGAATTAAAACTGCAAATTGTTTAAACAGGGAAACTATTCGAGAATTTGTATTTCTTTTGGGATTGTGAAATGACCTAAAAATCTCTTGATCAATCTTTGAACTTCATCATCATTAAATTCGGTAATTTAATTGGCTATCACTTCTCTTTCTTTTGCGTACAAATTTTTCTAGATCTAACCTAATTTAAATGTTATTTTTAGAGCAGCGGAGCCCAATCAATCTGCAGGGGCATAAATTATGAAGAGCACTTCCTTAAACAGCGGCAATTCCCCCGCGCCGTACCCTCGCCGCCTATTAGGAAAAGGCCCCTGCCAGTCATGGCAAATGGCAGATGGAAAATTCAAATGCTGGCAGTTCACAGTTCACAGTTCGCTCCTCGTCAACAGAAAATTTGAGCACATTTTAACTAGCTGAAATTTGTGTTGGCCAAAAGACTTTCGGTGAAATGAGTGCGGAGAAATCATAAAAGCAAATAAGAGAGCTGAGCAAAAATGTAAGGGAAAATCAAATACAAATACTTCAAGGCAAAGTTCTGTCTGCAGCAAACTCGACGACTTTAAATATCACGCAAAGGAGCAAAAGGAAAAATAAATAAATAAATACATACAAAAAATAAATTCAATGAAAATTATTTACGTAAATACTTTTTTTATTTGCTATATTTTTTTCTTTTTCTATTTGACTTGATGTGCGCCTGACGAGCAGACGCGGGCGACAGAGCCAAACTTTTTGCTGGCAAGCATATGCAAAGAAAAAAGTTGCTGACAAATTTTCGGGCAAGCGGGGGATAAATTTGATGCCAGTATGTTTGGAATGCAAACAAACTTTATCTAATTAGGGCGACACGTGTTACACAGACACCTTTAGCTAGGCTAACCAGCAGCTCTTCTCAGCGATTCTCAACATGGAGCCTCGAATTGAAAATGAAGTATGCACAATTGAAATCGTAATCAATGGCTCTGATATTGAATTGGAATAACATAATCTTCTTGACTTCAAGAGTTATCACAAATTTTATATGAAACGTTATGTACCTACTTTTAAATGAGCTCCTCTCTGCGCATCTCATAGCACGTTATGAGCAGTTCAACATCAGGTCTAGTTTTATCTAGTCTACTCAGCAGCTCTTCTCATCTGCTATATCTTCACCTACATTTCTCTCTTCTTTTTTGCCCTCCTCTGCGCTTCTCATAATAGCCAATCTACTTGTAGCACATCAACACCCGCTCCTCAGCCGAGCTACATCTTCATCTTGTGAGCTGCTTTGCATTGATGACGCACTCGAAATGCCTTTTGATGTCCCCCAGTCTGTTAGTCCGCCCTTCCTCCAATTCCCTGAGTTCCATCAATTCCCATGCTTGTTTTGCATTTGCCAGCTCAACATATTCGTAGGCGTTTCTGTTTCGTAGACTCCATCTACCACTTTTCCTACTGCTGCTGCTGCTGCTGTTGATTCTGCTCCGCCTGTCAACTGGCTGTCAAGCCGTGGCATCTGCCTCTGCTACGAGTTCTGTGAGTGTCGCGTGTCGAGTGCCTTTTGAGTTGTTTGTCAATATGTAGACCATTATTCAATCAATATATTGACACACATTTTCATTTGCCAACCTTCTTCTCTCTCTCTCTCTCTCTCTGTCCCCCTCTCTTCCTCTGCCCTGCAGCAAAAAAGCCGGCCAAGTGCTAATCGCAAACAAAGTAGTTTTTGCTCGACTTCCATTTCGATTTCGTTTTTATGGCTTGGGGCGGTTCGGGCTCTTCGATTGATTCCTTCGTGCCTCGGCATGCCCCTCCCCAGAGACCTTTACTTCCGCTTTAACTATTTGTGCGTCTAGGCCGAGTCGTATTTGTGTGCCCTACCTCTTCATTCACATCGACCCCCACCTCCACTCCACTCTAGCGTAAGCCTCCTTCAAATTGAATTTGAGGCCCTCGGTTTTTGCGAGTTCTTTCTCATTATTTGCACATGCGTCTGTCTCGCGTGTTTTCGCTTTCTTTCAGAGTTTGTTCTCACTATACCCTGAACCCATTGTAAATGCGAAATCAGGGTATATTATTCTCTCTCAATATGCATGTAACAGGCAGAAGAAGGCCTCATCGTTAATCGAAATCGAACAAAGTGAGCTATGCAAATATGTCAAATGTAAAGTTAGTTGTTTCATTTTCATTTTTATTTTCTAGAATCATTCTCTCAAATATTGCAAATATTATCTTTAAAAATCCTAAGCATGGGCGGCAAGGGGAAATCCTGCGAATGCACTCTCGAGACTAAAGTTCTGTTCTTTTGCATTTGGACAATAGTTACTGGATTATTCGCCGCAATCATCATTGGTTCACTCATCCCAAGTACGTATGTGACTAACTGTAGCTCGAAAGGAAAATTAAATTGCAAACAATCATATTATATAATATGTTATCTAAAATAATAACAATTCTCTTATCCACAGTGGTTATAAAAAACAATTCAGAACATTTGGGGTTTTTCGTTACCCTCCTGGTACTCGCCGTTATTGAGATGGTGGCCGGGAGTTGTATGACCATTGCTTTCTATAAAGTAAGATTTATCCCAAACAGTAATATGAACAATCCATATGCTGAGCCCCAGAACCTACTTGAAATTCCATTCATGTCCATGTTTGTCCGTCCGTGCTTTTTAATGCAACGATATCGTGAGCCGAAAAAGTTATATACTTGATAGATACATGTATTGAAGACCCGATGTCGACGAGCACTCTAACTTCTTAATAAACTTAATTTTTTCAGAAAATAGCCTGGCTGTTTATGGTCGGGCTTGTATTTAGTTCTTTTTATCCATACTGTGCCTTTATTTTCCTGGTTCCGCTGAGTAAGTATGATGTTTTATATATTAGTATCCAGTGCATTCAGTTTTTGTTTCAGACATCAAAATTTAATTTATCCCGTTTGGGTTTGACGTATAACGTTATACTATATAGTTCATCTAATAATCCAGACTTTTGTGTAGTCTACTTTATTCTTTAATAATCACCTATTAATGTTTTCTTAATTTTTCCTTCATTTCACTCCCTTATCTTTAGTTATGCACATCGTTTTTACCGTTTATGCGTGCCAATATTTTTTCAAAATGCGATCAGAGGGCTAACTACAAATTTTACCTGACAACGATCCCTTCCGTCGCAATGGATCTCGATGGGACCATTTTAATATGTTTCGAATTAAACAAGACAAATTTACCATAATTGATTGATGTATAGAGCGTAAATAAATGGATTTTCGTGATGAGCTTGTTATTTTTATCATACATAGTGATGGCACGATTTATGAAATGATTCAGTGCCAGTAGTGCGCCTATTTCCTGAAGCGGGTGCTACTCTAACGGAGAGAGAACAGAATAGCCACCGTTAGGACTAGAGATTTAACAATTCCCATGTAGGTCCACAGAGCCCAGAATAAATGCGGAGATTCATTTATGATTCCATAATGTGCCAAATATTTAAAAAAAATTCGTCCAAAGTGAGCAGTGTTTATATTTTCAATATACGTTATATGTGTTATTTTGAAATTGTTGGCGTCATCTCTCATTTTTTGCACATTTACAAAAATGGGATGCGAGTGTACTCTTGAGTGTAAAATAAAGTTCTTTTGCATTTGGATAATAGTAACTGGATTGGCAGCGACACTACTACTTAGTTGGACCGTACCATGTACGTATATACTGGCTTAGACGACATACGATATTGCTAGAAAATAAATTTATATATGTATATCCAATCTGGGATATAAATCATAGAAGTATTAATTATCTTATCCACAGATGCTAAGCAAGAGACGAACTCTGAAACCATGTGGTGGTGCGTTTTCTTGCTTGTACTCGCCGCTATTGAGGTGGTGGGTGGGCTTCTTATGTTCGTTGCATTTTATAAAGTAAGATATATCTCAAACAGTATAGTTAACAATCCTTATGCATTTTATGCCCGTGGAAGCGTGGCTGTTCATGCCCATAGCGTATTAACCCACTAATCTCGTAAGCCGAAAAAGCAAGCTTTAAATTTATACTCTTATATACTCTTATATTCGCTTCCACGAGTTTTGTTATGGATAGAAAGACGATGCTTTATTTTATACCTTATGTTTTGGTAAATATATTCACATGCAAATTATTGTTGCATTCCGAAAGTTTGATTAAGAAAGTCCATCTACAAGAAATATTATTCAACAAGTAAATTCCGATAGCGTAGTCCCTAATATGTATTTAAAACAATAGGGGCATAGATTTAGCATGGTTCACGGTATTTCCTAATCGAGCAACCTCGATTAATTCTATTCCTCTTTTCAGAATATAGCCTGGATGTTTATGGTTGGCCTTGTACTAAGTTCATTTTATCCATACGTTGTATTTGGACTCGTGGTTCTCATGGGTAAGTCAAACGCTCTATCGGACTGCAGTGTTGTTATGTCTGGCTTGTTATCCGTCCGTATATTCGTTTATGTCATCGGTATTAATCCTTCTGGACATGTTCGCTATATAAAAGTATCCAGTTTTTGTTTCATACATCAAAGCTTAATTTACAAGCTAAACTTTTCCACGCATAGGTCTTTATATTATATTGTATTATATCTGATAATAATGTATATAGCGACTATAAAAATTAACTATTTATGGTTTCTTTTTCATTTTTCCTTCACTTCCCTCCCTTATCTTTAGTTATCCACATCGTTTTTACAATTTATTCGTGCCAATATTATAAGACAATGAATAAATAAGGCGCTAAATGAAAATTTAACGTGACTGCGATCCCTTCCGTCGCAATGGACCCCGATGGGATTTAATAGTTATAATTAAACGGAATTAACCACAAACGTATTCATAAAATTGTTTAGTATAAGTGATGTAAGGAACATAAATAAATGTTGGATTTTAGTGATCAGTTGTAATATATAAAAGAAGAGCAGATCGAACAGACTTTGTCCGTCTGATTTTCCGTAGGCTTGAACGCGTTTATTCGGAGCTGCTGTCGATGCTGTAAATGTAAACACTTAAAATTAATGTAGGTTATAGCGCAAGCGATGGGAAATAACAGAAGCTAAACTCTAAACACGCAGCATTCAATTAAACTTTTTGCCAGCCGGCATTTTGGGCCGAAAAAATGAAGAAGAAGAAGAAGAAGAAGCAGGAGAACTCTCGACTTCAATTAACCAACTATAAACAAGCTGGCAACTGGCAACTGGCAAACTGCAAAAGGTAGTCGCAGCATTAAGAGCTAGTCAGCTACTTTGCCAGCCTGCCAGCTTGCCACCTGGCCATTGTGCCACCTGGGCTGCCTCTGAGCTTACCTCAAAATGCAGTCCAAAGGGGACTTTAACTTTAAGTCGATTGAGCGAAAGTTCTTGTTTATATTGTGTGTTTTGATTTGCTTATGTTGCTTCACCGAGTGCAGCGCCGTAGCTGCTTGCAACGTGCAACAGCTTCACTTAATTGTGCCGAGGGCTGGCAGCAAACGTTCTGCGTCAATTTACTCTAGTTTTGGAATATTTGTGTTCTGGTGAAGATCGAGCACTAGCACGTTGCCAATGTCAAGGGCATCAAGTGTGGCAGGTGGCAAGCGTGCTTACACCCGCGGCAGGCACACGCACGCACAACAGTTGGCTTCGGGGCTAACGCGGCGTATGCATAACTTTTTGCATTTTGTCGTAAGTCGGCACTGAAATGAGATTTCCTTCCGATCGAGCGACTTGCGGCACACGCGTCTCCGTTTGGCTTGCGGCTGCGGCTGCTGCTGCTGCTGCATGCAACGCGTAACGAACTGACTGGCTGCCAAACAAAGCGCCTTTTGCCAAACGAACTTGACTTCAATGGAAAGCCGAAAAAGGCAAATTCCAACAAACTTTTGGTGAGTCGGCGCAGTGCGTTGCACGTGCCACACAGCACACAGCACACGCCACGCGCCACACGAGTGGCGCCAGCAGCCTTCCAGTCGCGGCAAACCAAATGTTTGTTTACATTTTGCACAGGCAGCAGCAGCAGCAGAGGCAGAGGCAGCGGCAGAGACAGAGGCAGCAGCAGAGGCATAGGCAGCGGCAGCATGTGGCAAGTGTGCCGCTTGTGCCCCATCATCAATTTATGTTTTGCCTACTTTCGAGCGGGCTCTACTAAATGCTTGAAATATGACTTGCAATCGATACTAGACGTACGCAGGCAATACTTTTCCCAAATAAAAGTCTACATTAATAGCACTTGCCACATGCCACACACGAGCCCCCAGTCCTGTCCATGTCGACTCTGCCTGCCTGGCTGCAGTTTTGCTGCAAAATTTGAGCAACAAGCTTGTTAAAAATACGTGCAGAATATTAAACAGATACCAAACACAGGCACACATACATACACACGCACACACACACACACTGCCACACAGGGGAGCTGCTCCTTGCAGCATGCAATGCCTCATACATATTTATAGAGTTCTTAGGGCTATGCTTGTCATGAATATTCGCACTAATTTGCTGCCAATTGAATTTTGACTTTTGCATATTGTTTAGTTCGCTCCTCTTTCTTGCTTTTTTCTTTGAGCTTGGGTGACTTTTGAACTGGTTCGCCAGCTGCTAGGCAGCTAATTCAGTTAATTCTTTCGGTAAAAACGATGGAATTGAGTTATATGAAATAATTTATAGTTTTTTAATTAGTTAATATCTCTTAATATTTAAATATATAAATCAGTTAGATCTAAAGAAGAAGATATATTTTTTTAGAACCTGTGACTTTTGAACTAGTTTATTTTTTTCTCAGCTCAAGGCTCAAATAGAATAACAAATCAATCTTCGATTGCAAATTGAGACTCTTGAGCTGTCTTACAAGAGACTCACGGAAGACATAATATTTATTATAAGTATAAGATCCTCACATGAAGGTCTAATAGCAAATTCGATATAGAATACTTTGGAGTCTATAGGAAAACTCATTGAATTTAATCAGGAAAGTTAATGAATTTAGCTCAAGTCTAATGCTTTTACAGTCCATTTTCAGAGCTTTGCTGAAAACATTTCTTATCTCTCAATTACTGTTGAAGCTAAATTATGAAAATTTGCCTTTGTTGATAAAAGTTGTGGAAAATTGTTCGCATTTAAAACGCGCTCAACTTGCTCAACACCTAGCACATTACCTAACATGCACACACACACAAATACAGACACATAGGCGTACACTCACACACACACATACATGAGCAGTGGGCATAGCAAATTTTTATTGGCAAAACTTTTTTAATTATCATTAATGAACATGAAGTGCGACTCTCTGGGGCATGTGCTGACCGTACAGGCAGAGCTATAACAACTATAGCAACAACAACGGCAACGACAACAGCAGCAGCAACAACAACAACAACTTTCGCATTTGCAATTATTTTAATGTTCAATGATGTTGCAACTTGGCAGCCATCGCAATGATTTATTGCCTGGCAGCTCGCCTCAAGTTGCCCGTTCCCAGTTTTGAGTTTGGCTGCAACTTCGACTCTGACTCTGGCTTTGGCTTTGGTTTTGGCTTTGGCTTTGAATTGGGCTTTTGGTTTGAGAAGGCACACGCCATTCGTTGTGTGAAAGTTGGCAATTAGACAGTCAGTCGCCGAGGGTCACTGCTGCCGGCTCAGAGGGGGCAGAGAGGGCAGACGGGCCAGAGGGGGCCCTGGCCAGGCCACGTCAAGCTGATAGTCCATGAAACAGCGTTTATGTCTAATGTCCAACGCATTATAATGCCCGGCCAGCAGATGTACTTATGTACAAGTTTTATGGGCTTGTCGTGCGCAATTTTTGGCTTTCATTTTCCCCTATATATGTATATACCCTGTATTTGAGTAAACAAGAGTATATGCAAGAGCAAAAGCAAATGCTGAGGCTCAGCTCTGTATGCGTAAGCTTAGGGTATACTTATGTATGAGTATTATATTATATTGCTTACTGACTTGTCAGATCACGCAAGCTGAGTTCTCACGCTTGATATTTATTCAATTATTTTCAATTGCAGCTTCAGGTCAAACAGAATCTCATATTTTGCAGGACATTCGCAAGTCTTGCATGCTCGCACTTCCTTCTTCTGCACGCCCCCAAATGGGTCATAGCAAATGTGAGTAAATTGCAATTAGTCAACTGATTGAAATCGATTTGATGTAAGACATAAAACACGGCTATTAAAGGGTTCATTTGATTAGAACCCCCATTTCACCATTTGAAGCAAGCGCTTGATGACCTGTAACGGGGTCTGTAAATAATGAAATAAGATACATAATGCATGTACAGCAATATTTACGTGATTTATATGCCAGCCGCAAAAACAATTTGCGGCCCAAAAGCCTTGGTCGAAATTGGAATGCACACAACACACATTCGATATCATGTCAATTTAATATATGTATATATGATACATATGTGTATCTGTGTGAGTGCATGCAGAGGCCTAAGCACGTTTAGATATACAATCTCACGCCTACAGTTTGGCCTATCTATAGAGTCCATACAATTGCGCGCACTTGCTCGCCACAGAAACCCCATTTTCCATTTGGGTCCTTACAGCCCTGGCCTTGTCATAGCGGCGAGAGCCCTAAAAAAGGAAGCAGGGTTGGTCTAGCTGGGATTGCCCAACTAAAACACACCCTGTATATGTATCTAAAACACACCGTGTATCTGTATCTGTATCTGTATCTGTATCTGTATCTGTATCTGTATCTGTATCTGTATCTGTATCTGTATCTGTATGTGTATCTGTATCTGTATCTGTATCTGTATCTGTATCTGTATCTGTATCTGTATCTGTATCTGTATCTGTATCTGTATCTGTATCTGTATCTGTATCTGTATCTGTATCTGTATCTGTATCTGTATCTGTATCTGTATCCCTCTTTGTCCAGATGCCATGATTTACAGGGTATACAAACAGGAACCCGGCAGCATTTATGACATATGCAGAATGGGCAAGGGGTCGTGGCAGGTGGCATGGAAAGAGACGGTTGTCAGATGGGGCGGAATACCACCCCTAATATGCGCCGATAGCACGCGCTTTCGAGCTGGGTTTTAAGCGCTGAACAGCGACTGAAGCTCCAGCTGCAGGCCAAGGCTTTGCCTTTGATGGAGACGCCACCATTGTTGCCATGTTGCCCCGTCGACTCAGCCGTAGTCACAGCCGTAGTCGTCGTCGTAGCGTAGCCACGTAAATGACTGTATCCGTATCCACAGCTACGCAACCACACACACACAGCTCATAGAACACCCACACAATATATGTATAAGAATGGGGATGGTGCTGGGCAGGTGGGCTGCCTGCACCGCGAAGGTAACCCGTAAAACGGAGTGAGCAGATGTGTGGGCCGTGAGGCTGTGCGGCAATAGAAGCGAAAATGAAAGCCAAGAATTGCAATAAAACATAAAATTGCTGACTTCCTATTCGTTTGCCATTTCGGTTTCGTTTTTCCTTTTAATACCAATTGAAACTGGAAGAGTTGGGTATATAGAGACCACGTTTCTGGAAGAGCTGAGAGAACTAAATTTAACGAGGACTACAGACTACAAATATCGCTGGGTATCAAGTCCAAATTGAGTCGCTAGAGACTTATACCTTGTCATGCGGCGGAATATAACTGTATGGAATATTCTTGTATGCCTGAAAATAGGGCATCACCTAGTCGAGCATATCCAACTGTACTAGTATTTTTTGTTTGTGTATTTTCTCGGGTTTTTCTTTAAATGTCTGGGGCATTGTGCGCCGTAAGTGCGTGTGGGTTCTGCTGGGTGTATGGCAAGTGTATGTTTGTGTGTGAGTGAGTGTGTATGTGTGTGTGTGTGGCTGTGCGTGCTGCTGTTGGCTGCGTCAGGACCAAGCTGCGACCGCATTTTTTCTTATTTTTTATTAGGTTTTATTTGATTTACACTTGTTTTCCGCCTGCGAGCTGCTGTGCGTGCATGTGTGTGTGTGTGTGGGAGGAGGGGAAGGCGTGTCGGGGTGGGCGTAAGTGAACGCTTGCTGGCAATCTGCGAAGCAAGTGCAGCGCTTAGTCATTTCCCTAGCATTGCGACTGGAAAATCACTTGACATGATCTATGCAGCATTCGCAAAGCGGCAATGGAAAAACTAAACTGAGAGAAGTGATGGCAATTGGATTATGTGGAAAACTATCAGCTATACAAAGTAGATGCACATGGGTGCAAACCACTATGAAATCGGAAAAACGTTCCCCTGATTAAGTGTTGTGCAATGCTCAAAGCGACCGAAGCCGAAGCTAGAGCTGAGAACGAGTTAAAATAATGCAGCTTTAATCAAACGAAAGTTGCACTGTGAACAACTGGGGGGAAGAGTAAACGAGAAAGGAGACTGGAGACCAGGGCGATAGCGATAGAGAAACAGAATAAGACAGAGACCAGAGATAGAGAAACAAGAGAGTGAGAGAGAGAAAGACACTGGAGCAAGATAAATAGATATTCCGTTTTGAGTTCAATATGAAATTTCACTTTTCAAACTCACGGCAATAACATTTCAACACTATTTTCGCTGAGTGTAATAATCTGACGTGCTGGCATGCATTTTACGATCCATTTGCAGTTTCCAACAGGCAGAATTAAACGCAGTTCGCTGCGCGAAGCTAAAGTACAATTAATTAAGCACGGACTGCAGCAAAAGGATTTTAATTAAAATTTTGTCGAAGCAGCACAAGCGATTCTCTCATTCTCTCCTTCTCTCTGTCTCTGTCTCTCACTCTCGCTCTCTCATTCGCTGTCCCTCTCTGAGTCGCACCTGAATTGGATTCCATTTGAATTTCATTTAATGCCTGAACTGCAATTGTAAGGCTTTCAATTGAAGCCGACAAATTCGTAATTGGCAATATTGTTGGAGAGTCGCAGTTGCCCCAAATGGATTTCATTGACTCTCGTTTATTGGCTCTTACCTGGCCATTGAGGGCTCACCTTGACACAGTGAGTGCTGCCGATCCGCCTGTCAAACATGCCTCTGTGTGGCTAAGCAAGCGAGATAAGCTTTATTAGTTTATGCACACTCGACCAGAATCCGGATGTAAATGCGGATAAAAAGCAGCTAATCAAAAGCTGTTTACACTGGCGAATAGCTGTGCTCCGGCTGAAATTTCTATAGACACTGTTCGCCCCCGAGCCTTGCCTGGTTTCTTGGCCTAGGTGTTAATGAGTGCGATAAGCTCAAGATTAAAATATACATAATTTAGCATGTTTGCCTCCTGCCTGGACTTTCCACTGTGCTCTTACACTATGTATGCGTCCCGCTCTACTGCTTTCCCTCTCTGTCTTTGGGCATGTGTCTCTTTTACTCTACTCAGTGGCCATTCAATAACAGTAAATTCTGAGAACATATGTTTGGGCCCACATGCACACAGGCCCCAAAGGCCCCAAGGCAACAGCTTAACTTACGACCACAATTTCAACTCGAGATTCGATTCGCACCGATGGCTAACAAAATATATATTTGAATGCAAGTCAAAGTCTAATTGGGAACTCGCAAACAAATGCATTTTAAGGCATATGCCTGACTCGAATATACCCTGATCATCATTTTAACTGATTTCCACTGTTGGTTACATTGGAATCAACCGATAACTGCAGTTATCGATTGTTCACATTCTTTACTTTCATGTTGTATTTAAACGCGTATTATTTCAACCTTTTGGCCTGTGTGCGCTCACCTTTAAACTCAACGCCATCCATACATTAGCCCCAAAGACAAAAACACCTTCACACGTCACACACTCAAACACACACACACACACACGTACTCACGTACACAGATACATATAGAGGGAAAGGACTCTGGTCACGATGGGATTAAGGTCAGAGCTATAAAACATGCAAAAGCACTGGCTAACTGGAGACTGCAGTCCTCGAGCCGTAGTCCATCACACACGCACACATACACACAGCACACACACACACATACGGCAGCCAGACATGGCGACACGACCTGCTGCTGCAGCAACTAACCTGGTGAGCTGGACTTTTTATTAGTTTAGCATACGGGCTACCGAGCATATATACAGCAGCTGCAAAAAGTATGCACTTAACTGAAGACATATGGCAAGTAGTTAAAGAAATCAAAAGCGACTGACTGCAGTCATCTATCGGAATTATGTAAGATTCGACTTTAGTAAGACACTAGGTGCAACAAGTCTCCAGGCAAACGTGGTATTCATCAGAGTCACAATTTCACGGTTGCACAATCAGATTATTTTTATAATTTTAAATATAGATAATTGATCAATAATCAAACAGTTGCCGTCAGACAAAGGCTTCGATCCGCAATCCACTATCTATGTTGTTGACACACCTCAACCAACTCGCAAGAAGACCACTCCCCCCAGACTATTAAGATGACTTTTAAGATGACTTATCATTCATATTTGTTTTTTCACATCCATCTTAAGTCATCCAAATCAAAATCAATCTTCTATCTTCTGTCTCCTATCTCCTAACATCTTCCATTTTCAATGTACCATATCCCACTTTCCATGTCTATTCACCAATCTCCCATCTCCAATCGATCTTCATGCTCACAGTTCCCTTACATTTGTCTGTCACTGTAGTTCTTGTGTTTGTTCCTTGCTACTTTACCGCACACTCAATTGGGCTGTCCTCTACAGGTCTTCAATTTGGCTTTGTACAGCTCACTAGCTGCCTGAGCTGTTAGCTATTTAGCTGTACTTTGGACTGCAAAAGGTTTTCTCGCGCTGCGCCCATAAATATGCAACAACGTTTGATGTCTTTCGCCTGCGAAATATTTTGGGCACGGACAACGGACCCGCACTCCCTTGTCATCTGTGACTATACACAAACACACACGCTTGCTGAGGAAGTGTCCCATGTTAATAATATAAATGATGATTTATGGCCCTCTGAGGAGACTTGTGGCAGCTCTGAAGTCAATCGGCTCTTTGAATTGGATATCTTGCAACTTAGTTAGCAATTATGCTTATTTGTAAGTGAGAGTGCACTGGCCGAGACTGCTCGGCTACCAGATACCCTGCACCCTTTCAAGCACGGATACTAGAATCATTCTTCGAAACGTCACCAAAGGAATTACCACCTAAGTATGCCCAACCACAAGACCTAAAATTACATGTCTAACAGAGGGAGAGAGAGAGAGATTCTTGTGAGGAACCCAAGACTTCCCACGATTGGCAAGTCGAAAAATGGAGCTGGTAGCGCTTTGGCCACGAGGTCGAGCTTCGCGACGTCCTGACCTTGTTTTTGTTGGTCTATTTTCAAAGCGGTTCGAGGCATAAAAACAAACAGTCAACTTAGCAGAGATATATTTGCCTCATGGTTAGCAGAAAAAGCCGCAGGACCTCGGCTTCATGACCTACAAAGTGGTTAGCTGGCAGACACCCAGACCCTATCTCATTTGCCGCTACCCCTCCTTGGCAGCAAAAATGTATGCAAACGAAGTAAATTGGCAGGCTGACTGGCAGGAAACCAGAATCGGAGCACAGTCGACGACGCGAAGCCAGGATCAGGCCCAAATATAATTACGTTTTTAGATTTAAATATGAAATATTTACATGCTCACACGCACGCCCACATACAGAGACACACCTTCGCTGCTAACTTATGAAGCGTATACAGTTATAATACTAAAATACAATTTTAATCAAGTTTTCACCAAAGTCGAATCACGATGAATACAATTAAAAAAAAAGCTTTTCTTGTTTATTCCGAAACTTTCTTATTAAAATGGTCCCATCGAGATCTATCACATCGTAAGTGATCGCTATACGTTAGAATTTAATCTATTTATTTTCTCGTCTCATTTGCTTATAATATAGGCACGAGTAAAAAGTATACAAAATCTGAATAGCTAAAGATAAAGATAAGAAAATGAATTAATAATTTAATTGTAAAGAATAAAGTAAAACTATATTCAAAAGGCCGTATTATATATATATAATGTGTAAGTCTCTGCATGGGAAAGCTTCTCCGCTTCTCTATATATATACATATATATATGGTGAAATAGCGAATTGGGAAAATATTACTGAAGACCCGACATATATATACAGGTATACGGACGGATAAAACAACTTAAGATGTACGTCTTACCTGTGGGAATCAAGAGAAAAAACTCAAAGTATGGACAAATTGAGGTAAGTACAAGCCCAGCCAGAAACATCCAGGATATATCCTAAAAAGACACACAAAAATGAGCAGTATCAAAATAAATTAGTAACAGTGCTCTAGTCGAAACTGTTCGACTAGGAAATACCGTGAACCCTGCGAAGAGCCTTTAATAGCTAACAAACAACACATACATACATACACGCACACACTTTTTACAAGTCTCCATTTTAAATTTTGGATGGGTTCAGGGTATGGAGAGCACATGGATTGATAACAATACTGTTTGAGGCATCGCTTACTTTAACAAATCCAACGAACATTACTACACCAGCGAGTAAGTGAACACAGTTAAGTACGAGTAAGACAAGTGTTGCCACAAAAACACGCCTTAATTCTTTTGCATAGAATATGCTCATTATCCTAACAAAAAGTTTTGAGGTGTATACTGTAACATTTCCGTTAATATTTACAGTTAGTTATATATCATTGTTTATACATACTGCTCAAGATGAGACCACAAAGGAGACCAAATATTACTGCAGTAACCATTGTCCAGATGCAAAAGAAGCGCACTTTACCCGCCAGATCACACTGGGAGGAACCCATGCTTCAAATTTATCAAAATGGGCTGATACTAAAAAGAAATCCAGTAACTAATAAAATAAACGAAAATAGCAATATAAAACTATCAAATGTTGTTTAAATATAAGTAAGTTTACATATAGCATCGCTTGCTTTGGTCGGTTGATTTGTTGAGTAGCACCGGCACACACATTTTATTGAGTGTGAGTAAGGTGGCAAAAATTGACACACTTGCAGTTCTCTGATTGGAACTATATAGAACTTTATACGCTTCCAGTTTCCACTGTTACCAACTTGAAAATATCCTTAAGCGAATGAGTTCGATTGTGTTCCAAGTGACATACACATACTCATGCATGCTCATTGGCATGGGAATCTGAGCTAGCGGCTGTGTTTCATGTATAGTTGTGGCTCCAACACATCTTTTGCATTAGTCAAAAGTTGTAATGTGTCTCATACTACACACTTTCATCCGAATCGACACGCTCCATGGCCTCCAGGTTGGCTTCCTTTCTAAACTGTATTATTTTCGCTCACTTGATGCTGCCTGCCTATCGATAGTAAACGATAATGCCATCGATAGCTCGCCACCTCTAGTTGACACAGTTCTTTCTTTTCGTACGTATATAGTTCATAGCTGACAAAGTCGTTGACGTGGACATTAGCAACTAAAATTGGGATGTCCCTCCATTCGTTGTTTCTGCTCCCGATTGAGCGCTTTGTATCGCTACGTGCTCCACCAGCCCCAGCTGCAGCAGCAGCAGCAGCAGCAGCGAAAAGCGAAAAGCGAAACAATAAAATTTCAAAAGCGAAAAATGAAAGCAATGTCAGACACATCAAAGTCAGAGCTGTTGCAGATTTTCATGCACTCGCACCCGAACCAATGCCAAATGCCAATACCAAGTCAACTGAAGAATCGCACAAAGTGTTGATAAAGCTATCGAGATTAGACGACGCAATGGATACCCTGTACCGATTTACATTTTATATGTATATCAAGTTTGAAAAGCTCTTGAACGGGCGAGTATCATTTGACATAATCAGTTCACTTCTCAAACAAAAAGTTCTGCATGATATTATTAACTAATGATATGCCTGCGATCCACAGCTACTTTTCATATATAATCCATATCTTAGTTATTGATTTCGATATTGCTATCGATAATGCGTGAGCGAAAATTCGATTCAACACAGATTGAGAAAAAAGAACATTTTTCTTGTAATCTGCATTCGATATACCCACATATTCTCATGACCGGGGTATGCGAAGTAAATGGCGTGGGCAAGCGCAAAACCGAAATGGGGAAAAATTGCAGTTTTTGCAAAAATAAAATTACAAAACCTGCAGAGCTGGAAAACTGGATGTCAAATGCAAATTGACAGCTTTCAATATCAATTTCAAAACAATCGCAGAGCAAGAGACACTTGCATAGAGAAAGAGTAAAGGGAGGGTAGATAGAGTAGTGTGTGAAAAAGATGGATAGAGAGAAAGAGAGAGAGATAATCAATTTGGTCTGGCATGTCAGGTGTAAACGAGGTTAAAGGAAAAAAAACGTAAGCCATAGCTAAAATTACAAGCGACACTTTTAAAATATTTCGCAAATTCGTTTTGCAAAACTCGAGTCCAATTGGGTTGACAGGTTAAATTAATTAAATCAGATTTATGCGAACGAATGTGAAATGCTTTTGATGTGGTATCTCCATTTTGACCTGATACACTTCTTCTCCCTCTCTCTCTCTCTCTCACTCTCTCTGTCTCTCTCGCCCTCTCTCTCAGTCTTTCTTACTGTGTGGCTGAGCACATTTTCCAAATTTGAGTTTGCGGTGCCTGCGAGATATGCCTTTGCCTTAGCTCCTGCCTCGCTTGGCTTGGCCTCGCTCGCTATTTGTTTATGAGCCAAGAATTTAAACGGTGTGTAGAGGCATTTGCATAAATTAACTTTAAAAGCACTGGCTGCGACTTGCAGCTTATCTGTATGACAGTTAACTTGAGGAAGGGTTCGACTAAAACGACACTTGAGCAAATTATAAAGCGAGTGTTGGCAAATAGGAAAATGCACTTCAGCTCAAATGCCAATGTCTTCGCCATACTGTCAGCTTTTCTGTACTCATGTAGACCAGGTGCAAGTCTCTCTACTCTGGCATTGACGCATATGTATTTGTATGTGCACTTAATCTACCCCATGGCCGCTACAGAACAGCGTTAATCGGTTAAGGGCAAACTAGACGCCGCATATTGATTTTTTCCAAGAACTCAAATGCAGAACACCCCCACCCGAATCACCTTGGACACCATCCAGTCCCCTTCGGCCAAGGCTTGAGTTGTGGATTTGTAATTACGGAATTAGTAGTTCAATGGCAATGCAATTGACAGTTTTTACGATTTGGAACGCCAGCCACAAGCAGCAGCAGCAATAGAAGAGCCCCCTCCTCTACTTATACTTGGCAATTGGAATTCATATTTGATAAGGCATGGGTGGTTTTTGCTTTTTACACAAATTTGTATAAGCAATATGCAGAGTTCGTCAGGTTTTTCTAGTGCTTCATTTGGAAAATTCATTAAAACTGTATATATGTATGTATATATTAGTATATTAATATCGCCTTCAGCTGCAAAGCCAATATACCCTGCTGACACTTGCCTCTGAATAATATCATATCCATTAGCGAGAGTTCTGGTTGTGAAAATTATAAATTCGTTCAATTTGTTAACAAACAAATTGAAAATGTTTTGTTAACTAAGCTACAATAAAATATAAAATAAAAAACTCTCTTTGGTGTATGAGAAATATATATAAAAGCTAACCGCTTTCCGTTCCAGTGCCTCTCGAGCGAGACGCAGCCGCCGAGCCATGACGGCATTGATGGGCGTGGCAGGCAGCTCAACAACAGCAGCCTCTATTTGGAAGCTGCCTTCGAAGACTTCCGCTTGGCAAACAAAATAGAATCAAGATGTTGTGTCACTTGTTGTTGTTGTTGTTGTTGTTATCTTCTCTTGTTATTCTTATAATTGTGCATATGACCCTGTTTAATACAGTTCGCTGCGCAATTATGCGTTCGTCTAACATTTTCTTAGCCTTCTGACTTTTCTAAGCTACCTTTGACTTATGACTCTCAAAAAGAAACAACAAAGAAGAGGGTGTTCAGAGCATTTTGGAGCTTCTATATAAGTTACTGAATAATGCATAAAAAGAAGCTCTGATGTATGCATATATATATACATAAGTATTTAATCTAACTCTTTCTGCTAGATATTCCCTCTATGTTCCTCCTGTAAGTATTTTCTCTAGGTATTTCTTCTAAGTATTTCATTGAATTATTTCCTCTCGGCATTTCTTCTATGTAATTCTTCTAAGTCAACATCTTATGTACATTACTACTTATAATTATTGTTTTGTTTTTTCAATTTGATTAATCTGATTGATGTGTCTGTCTGTCAATGACTTGGACAATGTCTAAATGAATGTGTATAGAATTTAGACAAATGGTTTACAAACTGTTAAGTAATTAAACAGTTCAAAAAGACCTGAAATCGAAAAGTTAGGAAATTTTCAACTCTTGGCTTGTGTTTGTTTTTTTAGCGAGCAAAACAATTTGTTAATTGACAGCTTAAAATTTCGGACAAGAACAGCTGAGCCAAGGATTCAAATTGTCAAATGACAATTGATGGCTAAATAAACGGCGATTAATTGACATTGATGGAGACGAGGCGAAGGCGGAGGCAGTAGCTGTGGCATGGGCGTGGGCAAATAAAGAGGCTGTGGCGGAAACAGCTGCCCGGCAATTTGCCAAATTACTTTGCGGCTATAAATCAAAGCATCAAAGTTCTATAAAACAAACCTCCCCACATAACCCTCCGTATCCTCTGTGAGAACTACTAAGTAACTAACTGAGAGCGTGCAATTCGTCTGTGGAGAGCCGTTGTCCCAGGACAGCTGTCAAACTGCTGAGCCAGAAACTTACGACACCTCATTAAATATGCGCCACAGAAGTTCCCACAAAGCAGCTGCCAACTGTCGGCTAACAGATACGAGATCCTTGGCCAGGTGGAGCGCTTCGTTTTCAATTTGGCCAACTCAGCGGCTCATTTTGATGCCCTGGGAGTCATTGAACATGTTTGATTGAGGGTATATAATTTTTGTGATTTCTGATATGTTTCATATGAGAAAATGACATTTGGTATATGAATATAAGATTATTTCGATTCCTCTATATAATTATACGTATGTTATGCGGCAAAAATCAGGTGAAGTATAAGAGAATAATAATGTGAGATTAAAGATTACAAGACTGTACATATATGAATATAAGAGTGTTTCAGTTCATATATATATTAGTATAAGAGCATGGTAGCTTATACTCCTATGAGTGTATAAACCCAATCATGAGAAAACGAGTTTAAGAGTACACAATATATAAATAGCAGCATAAGTTAGTATGAGAGTAAGGGTATCTCTTAGACAGGCACACCCGACTAGAGCACTGTTACCTGCAATTTTGGCCCGTTTTTGTTTTCTTTTTAATCTCGTAAGTGTATGTGTCAACTTTTCTCACTTGGCTTGTTCGTTTGTTTGGCTTACGCACAGGTCCCTCCAACCTGAGGGAACCCCCTTGGAGTCAATGTCGAGTCAATAAAGCACGGAAATTGCCAACAAAAGAGCCACAAAAGCAACTGCAACAACAACAACAACAACTGGACTTCATTTGTGTTGTTTTCTTCTCTGTTTTTTTTTTCCGTATATTCTCATGATATTCTATTATTCATTCCAAATTGTATGTGTGTTTGTGAGTGTGTAGTGAATCCTTCAAAGGTATATTTTTCATCATGCTGCAGCTCCGCGCTCTCCGCTTCATCTAACAAAAAGGTCACTGAAAGTTTTTTGCCTGGCCAAGCCTCTGACTTTGCGCTCGTTTATTAGATTGTCCTGCGGCCCTGGCACATCAAAAAGTTGCCAGCGGCTGTTTTTGACAAGTCCCGCCCCGCCCTGCCCTGGCTCGCTCACATTCTGAAGTGCCGTCAATGTTGGGCGGGGGCGTGTCATAAACATGACAAAGTCGTTTCTCCCTCCCACTCGCCCTTGCTCTATCCATAATCTATATCCCTCTTCCTCTCGCCCTTCATTGTGCGTTCATTATGAGCGAGTTCCTTGAGGACCACAAGAACTTATCGCCAACAACGACCAAAGTAAGGCGAGTGAATGTGGAGTGGAAGTACCAGCGAAGCCCATCAACTTTGTATTGACTATGGAATAAATGAAGTGCGTTTAATAGGAGCCTAAGTAATTAATATCGAAGCTCTTTAAATTCATATAAAACACACTGCGTAAGTACAGCGTTGTCTGTCAGCCTGTTGAACTTGTATAAAGAATTAAATTTTTTAAAGAAATTATCGAATCAGAAAAATAAAAACTATTCAAGATGCAGCTACTGAGAATAATTTACAATTAAAAATAAAATTCACAGTCTAAACATGAATTTGGTTTGTATTCTGAGTTAAGGTGGAAAGATCTTCTGATAGCAGTTTAAGATTTAAGGTTACCCAATAAAAAGAATTTGGAATATATGCATACATATATTTAATCTAATTTTAAACTGCAGCTGATTCCTCCACTCAACCTAATGAGAGTTTCTCAATTCGAACTTGAAATGCGTTAGCTCTCTGATTCACAGATATCTTTGACATCAATAAACTTCATTGATAGACTCAATGCATTTAGCAAGTTGCCACAGGAAATAGTCTCAAATGACAATTGAACTAATGCTTCCAGATGTTGATAGATTTATATACGCAGCATTTAAATCAAAGCTTCTATTTGCCGTTTCCTTGCAAGATTTATGGCATTGCCAAGTTTTTACTTAATTATGACAATTAAATTAACATAAAAGTCAAAAGCTCTCTTAGAGCATCATTTCAATTAGTTAATTGCTTTTTGAAACTGTAAATGTATTTCAAATTTCTACCCGTATTAAGCTGTCTATCCCTCCCACTCCTACTTTTTCCCTCTCTCTCTTTCTCTCTCCCTCTCATGCGTGGCACTTATGTTTAATTATTGGAAGGCAAATTACATTCGATTAGCTCTCAAAACGCGTGGATTGATTAAGCAACGGAAAAGTTGTTGTGTTGGCCAACATTTTGGACCACGTTTATGCGGAATGTCGGGTGGGAATGTAAGCCCTGCCATTGTCGCTAATTGAAATGCAAATATTGATGAGTGTTAAGCAAACGAGACAGACAGACAACCAGACAGCGAGACAGCGAGACAGAGAGACAGCGAGACAGCCACCCAGCAAGTGAGCTTGCGAACGCTAATTTGCACAATTTTCGTTTTGTCGCGCGCCGCATAATGCGCCGCAAAGTATGCCATAAAATGCAGTGCAGGCAGCTGCTACTGCTGCTGCTGCTGCTGCTGCAAATTCGAGAGTCAAGTCGATGCCACGCCCCTCCGCAGCGCCCCTCTCTAACGGCACGCTCACTCGAATGCCTCGACAGCTGGCAGACAAATTGCAGACTGGCAACTGGCAACTGGCAAGCTGGCAGCTGGCTAAATGCTTCCCTGAAGCACCAACAGCAGTGCTGACACATTTAGCCATCTTCCGGCCAATTTTAGCTATACTCTAACAGGATTTGAATCGGTGTCTGGCTCACCTCTCTTTCATTCGTATTCTCGTTTATTGCTTCAATGTAAGGTAAGAAGAGCCTTATATCAGTCTATCTCTCCTTATCTGTGTTCTTGTCTGATCTTCTAGACTTTTCTATGCTTTTTTACTTAACTCTTTTCAATCTTCTATCTCCTGTTTTCTCATCTCTTTTCCCTTCTTCTCGTCTCTTCTCTTCTACTCTCATCTCTTCTTATCTCTTTTGTTCTCTTTTCTCGGCCTTTTTAAGTCTCTCTTCTCTTCTCCAACAGATAGTTGGCTGCACTGTTAAAGCCGACTCAGCGGAATTTCAAATTTATTCAAATCAACTCGTTGAGCGAAAGGGGGCGTGGCAGGCATTGCCTGTAACAGTCTCTATGACGCTACTCCCAGTATATGTGTATGTATGTGTGTGGGTGTGTGTGTGTGTGTGTGTGTCGAGCAATGAGCAACTGAATGAATGATTCAATTAGGCATCAAATATTTACAGCAGACGTTTAAATATTGCGAGAGCGAGACACGATACGACTTTGGCTTGGTTTCCATTTTGGCTACGGGCCTCGGTTACGGGCTTACGGCTGTACGAATTACGCATTACGAATTGACGGCTTGAATTGAGTGCCATTGGATTTGCATTGGGGCCACAGCTGCAGTTGCCTGCAGAGCGGAAAACTTGGCTCCAACTTAAAACTTATCTAATTGGCCCCTCAAGCCCATTTGTAAGCAATAAAAAGTAACATGGGAAAGTCAAATTGAAGATGAAGTGCATTTCCAGTTGTAGGAAGATAGATTTGCCAGAGAATTTCTATGCCTCAAATCGTATTCAAATATATCCAAGTACCTTATCACTTATTGCTCTAATAAACTGCAGGAAAATCTGCATCAACGAAATCAGACTTCAAACGAAGTCAAACAGCTTACATAACTTAAAGTCAGCACAGAGACAGAGCGAGAGAGAGACAGCCAGAGAGAGATAGAGAGAGAAAGGCAAGCAAATCTAGCGCAATGTGACGACTGCATCGAACACAATGCCCTGAATTGTAAATAAATAAATAAATAAATAAATCGTGCATTGTTTCGCTAGAGCAAAGGCAATGGCAAAATCGAAATCTAAATCCGAATTCCGTTTTCAATAGTTTTTCCTACGGATTTATGAGTTTTCCTGCCCTACAATTTCCCCTCTCTCCCTTTCTCTCACTCTTCGTGTGTGCAATTTCAATAGTTTGATTACAAAAGTTTTTCAATTGAACATTTTTGCATTTTTGAGCTGAGAGCTCGACAGGTTGAGCGACTTCTCTGGTTGCACGTGGCGTATGCGCAATGTTTTCGCTTTAAGCATTTACAAATATTAAATTAAATACACTATATATGCATACATATATATATATATATATATATATATATATATATATTTATTTATTTATATATATGGAATGCAAATCTTTCATAGAGTTTCGCTCTATTTATAAGTTCTTTCCGAGCTGCCAAAAAAGTTGTCGCCATACTTAAAAACAAAAAAACAAAAAATAAAAAAAAATATTTTCATAATTTTTATCACGATTGTAATTCTCGCCCGAAAAGTTTTGCATTCAAAAAGTTTGTTGTATATTCCAGCTGGAACTTTTGCAGGCAGGCGTCAGAGGCATAAAACTTTTCATGCTGACAATGAGCTTCACAACAGATTTCAGAGTTAATTTCCGCAACTTTCGCTCGTCGACAATAACAATAACAATTTGGTGTGCGAATACACATTGCACGCACTGTTGTTAATATCCCTAATTATTTTTGAAACGATATAACAGCCTGCTCATAATTGGCGCACTGCGAATTTCAGCAGCCTCCTCTTTCAACTCCATCTTTTAGCTATTTAGCAGCCTTTATTAGATAACTGAAGCATTTAAGGTTCGCTCATTCGACTTTTCGACTGTTTTTCGACTTCTTCTTCTTCTCCCTATCAATTGCTCAAAGCTGAAATGGATCTTGTTGACAGCCAAACAATGCCATTAATCAAGCTGTCTCAAGGTGCACTTCAACTAGCGCGCTCTGGTCCCAAGACAGAGGACACAGTTTTAGTTCTTCAACTCACCAGGAATATCTATTAAAAGAAAGGAACTTGAACTAAGCTGCGAGATACTCATGATTACAGAAATAGATATATTAGCTGAAATAGCTAAGACTCTATTGATATTTATAGCTATCAAGTAGCTCTATGAGTAATCAAAAAATACACGTCAAAGCTGAATGTGAACTTTCATAAGAGATTCAGCTGCTACTTGCCGCTTTCATAGATTGAAGAAAATAATATTTTTGATTTTACCATTATATTTAAACGTGGCAATCTCTAGGGCTACAATCTTCAAAGCCCTTTCATCTTATATCTCATATAATATAATATAATTTAAATCAGCTTCATTTGGAGCTAAATTTGAATTTATTCAACATTTTTTAGTCATTCTCATTCTTTATTTAGCACATACAGCCGCCTTTCTCTGGCCATATGCGAGGTATATGGGTCTAAAATCCCAAGTCAAGCTGTGCACATGTCACACACACACAGACACATTCACATATGCAGCGACACGGCGACAGTTTTTGCGCCAAGCCAGGGAAAACAACAAAAAAAATCAGCTAAAATAAGGCAAAAAAGGAAATAAAAGAATTGTTGAAAAAACACAACGATTCGGCCATGTGCTGACAGCGATAAATTCTAATGCCCGGGGTCACTGAAGCCACGCCCCCAGAGTGTGGGCGTTGCCATGGACGAAAGCTGACCAAGAGGAAGGCCGAAGCATGAAAAATGCTTCGCATCCGGGCAGGGCGGGGGCGCACCCACTGCCTGAGAATGCGAAAGCAGAGAGCAAAGTAGAGCAGAGAAGAGAAGAGAAAGGAACTTAACTGAAATTTGGGCTTGTAGTTGGTGTTTGGTTTTGTTTGTGTGGCCAAGGAAATATTTTTAGCACGTGTTTGCGTACTGCTCGTTTCCCGTTTCCCGTTTCCCTCATTTTCTGGCCAGTCTCTATAGTCTCCACATCTATCGCCGCCTGTAATCACCCGCCCATCCAGCAGCCAACCAGCCAGAGCCAACCACATTTGTCACTTTAAATGCAATTTGACTTGTGCCCAAAGCGCATAAGTTTTCCTACAGCTACCAGCAATTTGTCCTGTCTTGTTTCGCCCCGATGGGGACAAGCCGGGAAATACAGAAGGACAAAAGCGCTTTTCGCTCGCGCTCAGGATGTACCATACATCTGGGAGCCCTCGACAAAATCAATTCTAAAGTCGAGCCAGCCAGGTGGCGAATATATTTATTGTCTCTGTGGCAAATTGCTTTGCCGCCGATTTCTTCAAGTACTCACATGTTCAATCTCATTCATTCATGTGCATTCACTCCCTAATTATAATCAAACTAATTTTAGTTCGTTCATTCATTTGCTCTTCTCCACCTATTCTTGTACTGGAAATATATTCATCATTAGCACTTATTTATTCATTAATATAATAACTCATTCATTCACTTATTCAATCCCATTTCTTAATGTAGCCTCAAATGTTCCATATTCATATTTTCAATTCATCTTCCTGCATTGCAAGATTTTTGTTTCATTCACATTGATTCATAATCATTTATTCATAATTTCGATTCGTGGCTTGAATGATTCTATCCATTCAATCACTTCTTCTATTCATTTATTGATTCGCATTCGTTCATTCAGTTAGTCATTCCCTAGCATTTAATTATTTACTCCCATAGACTAATTCATTCACTCAATCACTCAAACATTTTTGCGTTCCCGAATCTGCATACAAAATTATTTGCAATTGCCATGCCCACGTCAACAGCTAATGAGCTGCTGCTGCTTCTTCTCCTGCTGCAGTCAGGTGTTAAGCCCCAAATAAAAAACATCAATTTGCATCAATTATCTGCAAGAGAGTTGGCAGCTATCGGAGCAAGCACAAATCGAAAGAAAAAGAAAAAGAAAAAAGGAACTACAAAGTTGCCTGTCTAATATTTATGGCTTTATATTTCGCCATTGTTGTTATGTTCCTTGTTATTGTTGTTGTTGTTGTTGCTGTTATTGTTGTGCAATGAGCCGGAAATGTCTTCATTATGATTGCATATGGCACCGGCTGCGTGCCAAACGGAAACGGAAGCACACGAAAATTTCTTTATTATTGTTGTTGTGGCTAATGGATACTCTGTATGCCCATGGGGGATAGAAGGGGATTAGTTCTGAAAGTCATTATGAAATGTCTCATATATATATATTCTCATTTGTTATAGTAATATAATGTGTAAGCGGGAGAGATGGCAAAAGTTGAGAGAGTAAATTATATTTTAGGGGAAGATTGAATAGTAGTACCATATTGTCTAGTTGTAGCTCTCTATAGTTGTTTCCCTAACTCCCGCATACTCTTACGTACATGCACACATGCTTAGGTACTTTATATCTATCTCACGCTCTCTCCTTCTTTCCGTCTGCTTCGGCCCCTCATTCTCTCTCTAAGAAGATATATTTTTTATTGGCTCCTCAATATTCTGTGTCTCGTCCTCTCTATCTCCCTTCCTCTCCCTCTCCTTACATAAATCTCCCTCGCCGTCTCTGTCCCTTTGTGTAGCCCTCTCTAGTACCTTCCCTGCCTTACTCTAGGGTATCTACTAGTCTGTCAGCCACAGCTGGAGCACGTCTCCCCCTGCACACTGCAGTTGCTGTTAATGTTGCCGTTGTTAGCGATGCGTACGAGCGTGGTAATTTGCTCACATGTACACAATCTCAGCCAGGCAGCCAGCCATTGGCTAAACACACTCGCTGTGTCCCCTCCCCCTTGCCAGCTGCCTCCCGCACACTCTCACTTCTGTGCTGGCTGCTCGTGCCACGGTGCGTATGAATGATGGCTGAATTCATATCAACTGACAGTTTATTTACACAAACGCCATCATTACCAACGCCTGCAGGCCCCCGTCGCCCGTCCGTCCGCCTGGACCGCAGGCTAAATCACACTCACGCAGCAACACATGCACACACACACACACACATAATCGTCGTTGAGCGTGTGTGTTATGAAAAATTGACTGTGATTTATGCAATTATGTTAACAAAATATTTACTCAGCCACAAAACTGATTGGCCAAGACACATTTGGGCTCAGCTTGCGGAGCGATTATTAAAAATACATTAGCACGCAGACCGCTTCAACCGAGAATGTTAAATTAATTACTGCTCTGGAAGCTAAAAGTAAATTCAAGGGATTAACTGAATAAAATATAATTAATGATATTAAATTTATATAAATAAAATTAGTCAATAAATATATAAATATTTTAATAGTTTATGCTTTTCTTTTCTCCTATAAATACCAACAATAATTATTAAATAATATAAAATACAACTTGGCCAAAAGAGACTCTAAAACTTTTGACCAGATTACACTTATAAATATATTTATATTTAAATAAATATATATGAGCTTATATATGTGTACAAAAATAAAAATAAATTATAATTTTATTACCAAAACGGATGCGAAAAACTTTTGCCATTTCCCCCCGGAAAATGCGCTGGCAAAATACGAAAAAAAAAAGTAACAAGCCAAGTTTTCGAGGCCATTTTCTCTGTTGTGCTTTGCTGCTTGTGGGGCACTGCTCATTACCTTATTGCGTTTGCCCACCAACTGGGCCACGCCTATGCCGAAATTGTGGGCGGCGGCGGTCTGCGCCTTGTTTGTGCCTTCGAAATGAACGGAAAATGGTGAAACTTTTAATTGAAACCATAAATTTTGCTCGCTGCTTTTCTATGCCAGCAGGAATTTGTCGTGCGGCGCTTGCCTACTTAGCCACCAACAAGCAACTGTCGAATTCCCCACCCAGCCACAAGCCCCCGTGTGCCACGCCCCCACTCCAGCCGCATGGCGAACACAAGTGCAATTAGCGCCGAGCATGGATTGCACTTTTGACCAACGGGCCAACAAGTTAGCCAGGTAAACTTTTACATAATGAGCAGCGTACACACCAGCACACCAGCACACACACACACACACACACCTTGCTTCCTATACACCTACACACTTTACAAAATCAAACAGAATTGTAATTATAATGCGAACATTAGCCTAAGAATATTTTCTTCAACTTCCTTCATAAATTTCAGAAATGCATAGAATTCATCGTATTTCAATTTCTATTTGCAAGTCGAAAACTCTTAACTAGATAAAATAAAATGAAGCAGTGGGCAGGCAACTGCTTGATTTGATTCCATTTTGAAGGTGCTTAGAAGGTGGAAAATCAATTCAAGCAAGTCCACTTTCACACTCTAATTAACTGGCGCACACACACTTCTTTCGAGCAGTGTAAAGTGGCACAGTGGTGCAAAAGTTGTTGAAGTGAGTTTCGCCCAAGTACTTTGGATATTTATGTCAAGCAACTGTCGGTGTCGTCGAACGCGCAGCCGGAAATGACGAATGATTAAAAGTGGGCGTGCCATAATTTCCGCTCAGCTCGACATGTGTGTGTCTGTACTTTGTGTGTGTGTGTGGCAAACAGGAAATTGCAGCTGAGCGAGCAAACATTGCATATAATACTTATATATTCGCCTCGAATCGAGCCAGTTACAACTGAGTCGCTTCACATTTCACAATTCACAATTCATACTTTCTTCTTGTTGCCAGTTAATTGAATTTTCAGAGAGCCAATCGAGCGAGTCCATTCGCTTTTGCCAATACATCAGCGAGCGACTGGGAGGCGGGCAGACCAGATTCATATCACGCACTCCCAGTTTGCTGGCTACAGCAAAAAAGAATTCAATTTCCTGCATTTAAATGGCTTTGCTGCACGACTCCTGCCACATTTTGTTGCATCGCTGAAGCCCCATAAAATACTAAATAAAATTTCTTCAAATTGATAACTAAGAATCGGTTGAGCTAACTCCAGAAACGCTCCCAATGAACAGGAGTTGGGGTTAAGCAAGCAGCGAATTTTACTTGTAATCAACTTCAATATGAACTGCATTCCATATAGCCTAATGTGGCTGAAACATAGAAATGACATATATATATCAAAGAAATCACATTTTGTTGTTTCCAGTTTTAGCTGCAAACGAAACTAAAATTTCAATTTAAATTTGATGTGATCAAAATTCAAATTGGTTTATCAGCAAAAAATAAATTGTTGTCGAAATAAATATAGAATGAACTCAAATGACTATTCCATGCACAAACGAAGCTAAATACATTTTTACCAATTTTTCATTTTTTTTTTTTCTGAGAAGCTTACGACTTTTTGCTCATAAGCTGGCCCCGAAATGTAGGCAATGAATTTTAAGATTTCACTTGAGCTTTGATTTTGCAAGTGCGTTGCGAAAGCCTGGGCCTGGCTAATATTTCAAATTGTAAAAGCCTCCTCCACTCGATGCCAAAGGAATATTTTTGTGTGCCACTTTTGCTATTGATTTTATTTGGCATATAAATGCGACGTGTGCTGCTCATATTTTTCTCATTCTTCTTTTTTCAATACTCGCTCATTGAGTGAGAAGTGGGTGTATTGGCTGCACACACTAATTGTTACTAGAGACAGAGAACTTAGACATCACTAGCATTTCGTATCTATTTATATAGAAATCTATACTTAAGTCTTAAGATCAAGGAGGTTTACTCACTGGATACTTGAATCCCACGAATGCATCACTCTCGACTTTCTCTGAAGATTGGCCCCAAATTAAATATTTTCAAAAACACAGATGCCACAGCAGAGCTCAGCACTTCTTAACTCACTTAGAAGTCAGTGTGAACAAGCATGAGGCAGCTGAAAGCATCCACTGAAATTTTCATGCTTAGTTTTCTTTTTCTTTTTTTCCACAGATACGCTTCATATTCTTCTTTTTTTCTGTTTGTCGGGGGATGGCAATGGCAATATTTTCAATTTGCTAAATGGCGCAGTCAGCCAACTGAAATGCGGAACACACATATATATATATATATATCTTTATACATATACAGCTTAGTATGGGATATGCATGTATATGTGTGTCTGTGTGCCATGTGAAAAGAAAAACCACAGCAGGCATTTTAATAATTCTAATGCGAGGTTTTTTGAGTTATGAATGCGCTGTCCATATATATTTTGTGGCTTGTTTTCTCTCTCTCTCTCTTTATCTTCCTCTTACTCTCTTGTTGCTGTAACATGAAATACGTGCCACTGATTCGACAGGCAGTTCCATTGATAATCGATAATTCCCAGCAGCAGCGCCTTTCATTAGAGCAGGAAAAAAAGGGAAAGGGAAAGGGAAAGGGAGAGAGAAAGGGAAGTCGACTTTTACGCGTTCAAATTCAAATGATTTATGGCAGACAATGACTATGATAACAATAATAATAACAACAACAACAACAACAATAGTTGACGTTAAGCGAATGTGCCGCTTGTTTGCTTCCGCCGGAAGTAGACGATGCAACATGGCGCCGCCGCAAATAAATGTGTGTGTATAAAAACCGCAAAAGACAAAGAGAGAGAGAGAGAAAGAGAGAGAGAGAAAGAGGGACAGAGAAAGAGAGATCACAGCAACATGCAAGCATTATCATCAACAGCATCACCATCGACTTCATAATGAGGTTCATTTGGGGCGTCACTAATGGCGCGAATAATAGACAAGTTCTTAAAGGCGCAAGCACACACACAAACACATGCGAGGCTCGCTTCAAAAATAGAGCATATCATCGACCTGCCGAGTAGCTACGTTAGCAGCTCAATGTTAATGCTAGTTAACATACATAATGCTATATTCCAAGTGGGGAGTACACTTAACAGCTTCATGTTAATGAACCTGCAATAGTACTAACAGATGCTATCATAGGAAAAGCAGCGCCGCACCGCTAAATGTGTTTAGCATTCCAATTTAATATTTAACAGAGCTAGCTCTAGTCGTGCCAACTTCTCTGACTACCCTCGCTAGCACACACGCATTCCGTATGGGGAAGCACACAAGAAACGAAGGAACAGCCATTTTGTTTATATATTTTGAGTGCTCAATGATTTAGTGCGGTGAGCGCTTAAAATTTTAATGCGCATAATTTATACGTTATTACGAACACTTCATTTTAGGCTCCCCGTAAGCCCGTCGGCCCCTTCAAAACTCGCAAGATTTTTGGCAATAAATTCGTTTGGCAAGCATCGCAAAAAAAGGATCAAAAATAAAGGAAACTGTGTATGGAAAAGCAGAAACGAAAACTTTTGTTGCTTAAGTAAACTTGAAAAGTTTTCGAGACATAAAAGTTTCTTCTGAAAGTCACACGAAACTTGAATGCAATAAATCTGAACGCCACTGCAATCCCAAAAAAAATCTGTATATATATAAAAAGTGCAATCCGTTAGCTCTGCGGGCCAAATCCGTTAAACCCAGAAAACTAAAAATAAAAAAAAATAAAAGCGCACATACGTTAAACTTTCAACGCGCTTTCATGGCTGATAAATGGCCAACTGGATCCCAAAATACAAGCAACGGATTCGTGATGCCATCGAAAAAACGAAACGCTTGTCCTAAAAGAAGAAGAAGAAACAGCAACAGCAACTGCAATGCGGAGGCAGTTGACCAATACTTGAAATTCAATTGTTTGTAGAAATAACCATAAACATTGAACGAAAAATGTTAATTTTTTTTATCCGCACGAATTCAACATAACTTAACAGACAATACCTGTAAAATTAATTGAGAGCAAATGTCAATGTTAACATTGGATTTTACTGTGAACATTATACATACACATATATAAAGGTGCATACATATGCATATGTACATTTGGACATATGACAGCTTACATTGACATTAACACGGATTATTCCAACTCCTTTAATACATACATACATACATATGTACATGTACATTCATGCATACAACAGCGTTGTCAAGGCCATCTAGTCAGCAGTTGCCATTCTCATTCTCTTTAACTCCAACTCGCTCTAACCTAACACAACTGTTTGTCTCGCTCGCACACACACTATTTCATACTACGTCACATTTCGCTCGCTTGATCTGTGGACTTAATGCCTGGCTTATGCGTCGACTGTATATGCATACTATGCATATGTGTATGCGTAAATTTATATGTATGTATGTAGAAGAGCATTGTTAGCAGCCTTTTGAGTGGGTTGCATAGTTTATGCTGAGCTAATTGAACGGCAAGTTTGCAGCCAGGCAAATGGGTCAATTGCCTCAGGTAAATTAAAGTGCAACTCTGCTCAACTCAGGCTGCATACGAATCCCCAGTGAGCAAAACGAAATTGAGTAAAAGACTAACGCATACCCTTGCTTAACTACATTCACATGTTTATTACAAATCTAGGATGTTCGTCAAGTAGTACATACCAGCAGAGAGTGTTTGCTTCAAATTCAATGCACTGTTATTAATAATGTTCACTTATCACTTGGCACTTGCATGAGCTCTGGGCGAGTATCGATTCTTAACATTTCTAGCTCAGCTTAACAGACAACTTTAACAGAATTGCTAACAGACAGAAGATTGGGAGAGCGGATTCAGCAATTGAGTGAGAGTAAGGGAGAGTGTAATCTGTGAAAACAGCAATTCCACTCAAACTCTGCGTATGTGTAAGTGTGAAATCTAATAATTGACAACTGGTGGTTGTAAAATCTCTATGTAAAATGCATTGCTCACACTATTAAGCTATACATACACACATATGTATGCATGCATGGCTGCACACAATATTATGTGTATATATAATTTACCTAAAATATTTGATTTTATTTTAACACTCCAACTGAAGACGCGACGAAGCTCATACTGAGTTGCTCTTAGCGATGGACAACATAACGATTGTAAAATCTTTTCTTGACTATTGAGTGCATTTGGCGCTGCACTGAAATATCGATATATGTACATTGAGCTACATAGTTAGCATGTAAGTGGAGGGAACTGGAGTGCGATGTTTTTGGAGTGACTTAAATGCCTATTAAAAGTTTAGTTCATGCAGTTTAAACTTTAAACTGTTTCACAGAAGAGTGCGTATGTGCGTGTGTGTATTAATGCTAATGATACGAACTTTTGCAACTGTCAAGTTGGAGCTCTAGGTTTTTCTAAGTGGGAAGGGAGTATTAGCATGTTAGAGTTATCATATGGATTGTAATATACCCAAAGAAAGGGTCTGTACTCTGCATCTGTATGAAGAGTATTAACATTGCTTTTAAGCTACTATTACGAGGTATTGTCCAGTCGATCAGGCCCTAAAAGAACTTTTCCTTACTTCAAGTTAAGTTCGTTCACAGCTCAGTTCAGCTAAGGTTTAGCAAAAGGCAGCTGCCTTGCCTTCGCTTGGCTGTGTAGTTAACCTAGTTAGGGTGTTGAGCTATCGAGATTTTTCGAATAGCTTTAAATTATTAAACGATTGAATTTACTTAGTGATTAGTTTATTAGCGATTATTAGAGTTTACAGAGTTTATGTGATAGACGCGAGCAAGCGACTAGTCTGTCGTGCTGTCCGCTACTATGTTTGTAATAGTCAATCTAACACTGCATCTGCTCTAAACAAGAGTTAATTGCATACTAACTACAATGTACGCGAGCCGGCGGATTAAGCTGAGCCGGTGCGTGGGTGAAAGAGACAACGCAAAAGGGAGAGCGTGATCTCCGTTACAAATTCTCTTACATGATAACATATTCTATGAACTGCCGCTCTTAATTACAATGAAGCGATGATTGCTGAGCCCAACATCCTCCCCCCGTTGAAGACTTAGTCTTCAACAGAATCCTAAGGGGCAGCAAGCACAGCTTATTTGTAGCTCTTCTTATCTCGCCAACTTCAGTTTTTAGTAGGGCTACCCGTGCAACGCCATCACTTCCAGGGATAAGTTCGATTATTCTGGCTAGTGGCCACTTAAGTGAAGGTAGATTCTCATCCTTCACAAGAACTATGTTGCCAACAGCCAAGCCAGGTTTAGAGGTTCTCCATTTCGCTCGCTGTTGTAACAAGTTGAGATATTCGTCCCGCCAACGAGTCCAGAACACCTGCTGGAGATAGCTTACGCGCTGCCAAGCATCCAAACGATTAAAATTGAGCCCGGTTAGGTTTGGCTCACTGAAAGACGAAGGAGGGCCACCGTTGAGGAAATGCGCAGGAGTCAACACGTCTATGTCTGATGGGTGCTCTGAAATCGAAACTAAAGGGCGTGAATTAACGACAGCAGCGATGTTGCAAACCAGTGTGCGAAGCTCATCGTAAGTTAGGACGGAGGACCCAACACATCGGTAAAAATGATGCTTCGCTGTCTTCACTGCAGCCTCCCACAAGCCACCAAAGTGAGGTGATCGTGGAGGGATGAAATGCCATTCGATTGAGTCTGCCAAACAGAAATCCTTCACAGCCTTCTGGTGGGTGTCTGACAGAAATAGACGCTTCAACTCCTGAAGCTGATTGCGGGCACCAAGAAAGTTTGTGGCGTTATCCGACCAGATTTGACTTGGCTTTCCTCTGGTGCATATGAAACGTTGAAGTGCATGCAAAAATGCCGCGGTAGTTAAATCCTTGACTAACTCCAACCAAATAGCCTTCGTAGCAAAACAAATAAACACACAAACGTAGCATTTCACAGGCGCCTTGTTTCGTGACTCAGGCTTGTAAAAGAAGGGTCCGCAAAAGTCGACTCCAGTCACTCCAAAGACCCGATAGCCGTCGACTCGATCCTTGGGTAGATCTGCCATTATGTGTTCAACGAGTCGGGGCCTTGCACGAAAGCAAATTACGCATCTCTGAATTACACTGGCTACAGTTTTTCTACCTCCAATTGGCCAATATTGGGAACGAACCAACGCTAGCACTGCTCGGGGACCAGCGTGCAAGTTTCGCTGATGGAAATGCATTATGATGGCTCTAGTTACTGGATGAACTTTGGGCAAAATAATTGGATGGCGACTATCGAAATTTAAAGTTGAGTTTTTGAGACGACCATCGACACGTAGCAGCCCAATCTCATCAAGGAACGGTGACAGCGAGGCTAGACTGCTGGATGACGGAACCATTCCTTTATTTCGAAGAGCATTTATGTCGTCTGAGAGATGTGTTCGTTGAATCATTCTTAACAGTATATGAGTGCCGTTCCGGATGTCTGCTAGGGTTATTCCTGGACCATGACTTTTTTAATAAACTTTGATACGTATGCAAACGTACGCTGCAAGCGGCCGAAAGAATTCACAAACTTGCAGTCCATAGAGACATCATGGACTGCGTCCTTTACAAGAAGCACAGTTCTTCGACGCTCAATTGAAGTTCTTTCTGGAAGTGCTGAGACTGGCCACTGAGATCTGGGCTTACAGAGGAAACCTGGACCGTTGAACCAATGTAATGATGCATTTAAATCCGAGGGCAATGCACCCCGAGATAATATATCCGCGGGATTCAGTGTTGTAGGTATATAGTGCCATTCCATTGCTGATGTGAGATCTTGTATCGTGGCGATGCGATTTGAAACAAAAACGTTAAATCGTCCGGGCTCGTCATTGATCCAAGAAAGCGCAACAGTAGAGTCAGACCAACAATGAAACTCGCCTGCGAAAATGCCTAAGCGAGCCACTTCATTCATTAGACGCGCAAGCAACTCTGCCCCGCATAGTTCCAGCTTGGGAACCGTGAGCGTTTTTAGAGGCGCAACTCGAGACTTAGAGCAAAGCAACCTGCTGATGGTATGCTGACCTCTGGATACAATATAAATGCAAGCTCCGTATGCCTCGATGCTGGCATCGCAGAATCCATGGACCTCAACCTTCGATCCTGGTATTAATGATAGCCTGGGAAATGCACTACTAAGACCATTGCCAAAGTTGCTGCAAATGTCTAGCCATGCAGTGTGACATGCAGACGGGAGACTCTCATCCCAATCAAGTTTATGCCTCCAGAGTTGTTGCAAGAAGATTTTAGCTTTCGTTATTACTGGGCCGACCAGGCCGAGGGGATCATAAAACCTAGCAATAGACGAGAGAACAGAGCGCCTGGAGGGCTTAGAGGCTGAATTCAGAGCTAGATATGAGAAAAGAAGTTGATCAGATGCCGGATCCCATGCAAGGCCAAGTGTCTTTGTAATGTCGCTGCCATCGTTGAACCTAATGAGCGATTCCTTGTCGCAGTCTGTTACGCCGTCCAGTACCATGGGATGGCTTGAACACCACTTCCTCAATTTAAACTTCCCACATGCCAAGATTCCAGCTGTCTCTTGCATAACAAGTCTTGCTTCTTCGACTGAATTTCCTCCACTAATCAAATCATCAACATAGAAATCGCGAAGCAGTACGTCGGACCCGACTGGGAATGCGTTCCTTTCATCTACGGCAAGCTGATGCATGGCGCGCACAGACAAAAATGACGCTGGTTTTGTTCCATATGTTACCGTATCAAGCCTGAAAACTTCCAACTCATCATCTGGCGAATTCCTCCATAAAATGCATTGTAGATAGCTGTCCGGCTCAGGTATTTTCACGCAACGATACATTTTGCAAATATCGCCGGTGAGTGCAACTGGATAAGATCGGAAGCGCAATAATATGTCGACTAATTTTGGCTGAATGACGGGACCCTGACATTAGAATGTCATTCAACGAATGCCCAGTTGTTGTAGATGCAGATCCATCAAAGACGACGCGAAGCTTGGTAGTTGTGCTATCATCCTTCAGAACGCAGTGATGAGGAAGAAAATATCTGCATAGATGGAATGAATTTAGAGGAACGCGTGACATGTGACCAAGTTCAAGATACTCTTTCAGAAATGCTGAGTATTGAGACTTTATATGCGGCAAACGACTCAATTTCTTCTCCAAATTGAGAAACCGATGTCGCGCTTGCTCATAAGAATCTCCAAGAAGCTCACAACTAAGCTTAACAGGCAGGCGTACTGTATATTGGCCACTAGCCAATCGATTGTAATGCCTCGCAAAATGCGCTTCGCAGTCTGAGTCTTCCTTGCTGAACTTTACAATGGAATCGCTGCAGCGCTCAACTTCCCAAAAGCGACGAACGAGACTGTCCAACTTGATATCAGCACAGGAGTCTGTAATCGGATCCAAAGGCGTCTTTGAAGCTATTAGCACGGAGTTGTGGTTGCGAGCCTCGCCACCTGATACAACCCAACCAAGACGAGTCTTCTGTAACAATGGAAGTCCAGGCATCAACTTGATTTGTCCCACACAGAGCAAATCATAAAACAGGCTAGCTCCGATAAGCAGATCTACTCGTTGCGGCCTATGGAAAGCTGGATCTGCCAGCACTATATTTTGCGGTATGCTCCAATTGCTCGTATTCACATTAGAACTGGGCTGCCTGCCAGTTATATTTGTAGCTACCATAGCCGTTATGCTAGTTGTATATTCAGATGCATGAGCTTGAAGAGTGAGGCAAATGCTGCTGCCATCCATGGCAACATTGGAGTCGCCTACGCCGCATACAGATGCCACCGATTTTGTTCTCTTAAGTTGCAGGAGATTCGCAAATCTGGCTGTAATGAGATGTAGTTGAGAGCCTGAATCTAAAAGCGCACGACAAGGAACAAGCTCGCCAAACCGATTCCTTGCCAGAACCACTGCGGTAGCCAGGAGCACAACATCGCTGTGCCGATCCTTGGATAAGAGAGTAGTGGCTGGTGCTGAGGGCTGAGGGATGGTCTGTACTCTTGATGTTGAAGATTGTTGATGGGGCGGAATTGCTGCCTGCGATGTGCTGGAGTGGCCGAGATGAAGAAGCGTATGATGCTTGACTCCACAGACCCGACAACTGCGCGAGCCACATTGTCGCGACTGATGACCTCCCTTGAGACAATTCAAACATAAGCCAGCCTTTCGGACCTCATTCAGGCGAAGACTAGGAGACAAGTTTGCGAATCTTGGGCATTTGTAGATTGTGTGCTCAAGATCATTACAAAAATTGCAACTGTGAGTACTGTGGCCGGTTACGAGAAATGCTGATCTACTGGTAGCAACCTTACTGCAAGAATTCATCGGCTTACTTGACGAATAGTTTGTAAGAGCAAATTTCATCGATTCCAAAGTACGGCAACGAAGCTCAAGAAATGAGGAGACTTCTTCATATCTGGGTATCTGAAGAGCCGTCTCTGAGTTGTCCAATTTCTCTTCCCATTTAGCTTGTGAGGCCTCATCAAGCTTCTGTAGCAGTATCTGAGCAATCATGGCACTGGCTATCTGCTCTGTTGTGCCCAGACTACTGAGCGCACGCATATGGACATTGAAGCTGTCAGATAGCTCACGCAGCTTGATTATGGATCCGTTTTCTACTCTTTTGAGACCTAAGATCTTTACGATGTGGGCCTGGAAGATTAAACGTCGGTTATCATATCTCTGCTTTAATAAATTTACGGCAATTGTATAATTATCATTAGAAATTTCCAAAGAGCGAACCGTATCCAACGCTGCGCCATCGAGGCAGGACCGGAGGTGCTGAAGTCTTTCCATATTGCTGATTTCTGGCCGACTTTCAATGATTGTAGAAAACATTGAGTAGAAATCAGCCCAATTAGCATATCCACCGCTGAACGTAGGTAACTTTAATGGCGGCAACGCAGGTGCAGCCTGCAATCTGGGAGCGGATGCGCGAGGAGGGTCACTTGGACGACTAAACGTGGAACTATGATGCACTTGAGCAGTACGACTTTGCACTTCGGACATTATTGTTGACTGCATGACCATTATTAAATCATCAAAGTCAGTGCGCAAATTGCTGGACATCTCAGTAAAGTCGAGCTCCTCTAGACTTTCATGGGCCTTGCTAAAGGAGTGGCTTAGCTTGTCGATATGCTCCAGTAGAACATTTAGAGTGCTGTCACTGTGATCGGCAAGAGCATCTGAATCGACCTTGGATTGTAGCTTTTTTACGCGTTCAAATACCGACTGTACCTTGAGCTTATAAAACCGCACGCGATCTTCGGGAGCAACTGCACTAGCATCTAAATTCGCCATGACGAGTACAGCAAGAGCAACACGATAGAGTTCAAAGTCGTTGGTGCGAGCGCGATTGCAAGAGTAAGTAAATGTATATATGCTATAGCGCAGACTTGGAATAAGTCGTATTTGTCGAGCAGAGTACTTGCAACTTTAATAAACTGGCAAAGAATTATATTATGGTACTCAAATAATATACACGTATGAATTGTTGCACACCGGTACGATTATTATGGACGCGCTCGTATCGCAGCCGTGGCGAAAAAGTGCAATGTCAACGAAGAATAACGGCAAGCATGTAATTACACTGTGCTTATGCAAACTTAATCACTTATAGATTGAAGCTATAGAACACGCAGTTACTAACCATAGACATAGTTCAGAAATTAGTTGATTCTTTATTAGATTGTCATTTGCAGAAGTTTTCGCAGGTGTACTACTTTTACGGGCGCCAGTGTATTGCAGACCGAACGAAAGAGTGTCTGGCGAATTGGCAAAGTAACGGCACGCAACTAATCGCTATATACACTGCTTATGTTCACGGGTGTATGTATGTATGTGATGCTGTCAATATATATATGCAAATATGTAAAGAAACGAAAAGAGATCACGTCGGGGTCACCAAATGTTGAGCTATCGAGATTTTTCGAATAGCTTTAAATTATTAAACGATTGAATTTACTTAGTGATTAGTTTATTAGCGATTATTAGAGTTTACAGAGTTTATGTGATAGACGCGAGCAAGCGACTAGTCTGTCGTGCTGTCCGCTACTATGTTTGTAATAGTCAATCTAACACTGCATCTGCTCTAAACAAGAGTTAATTGCATACTAACTACAATGTACGCGAGCCGGCGGATTAAGCTGAGCCGGTGCGTGGGTGAAAGAGACAACGCAAAAGGGAGAGCGTGATCTCCGTTACAAATTCTCTTACATGATAACATATTCTATGAACTGCCGCTCTTAATTACAATGAAGCGATGATTGCTGAGCCCAACATAGGGTATGCGCATCAAATATAATTTGGCTGATGGAGCGCCTTAAATGTCCTTGTGCCACATGCTATATATATGTATATAAATATAGAGAACGAGAATATAAAAGCAGGGATGAAGAAAATGAAAGAAAAGATGCCTTATTTTTTGCACAATTTTTATGGGCCTGCTCATCTGTCTCTCCGTCCGCCCGTCCGTCTGTCCGCCTGTCGTCCTCTGTGCTGGGTCTTCTTTTTCATTATCAGGCTGGCAAGGCAGGCTTAATTGCAATGAAAGCGCAGTTTCCTGCTCGCAATTTGCAGTGCGCCATGAAATATGCAACATTATGGGGCAGCAGCCCTTTTGAGGCTGCCACCAGCTACAGCCACAGCCACAGGCCCCAGTCGACCCAGCTCTTAATCACATGAACGACACATCAACTCAATCTGTGTGAGACCAGGTGAATGATTGCAATCGCAAAAGGAGACCCATTTGCTCCTTTCAATGAATTGCAATGCATTCATCATCGTCGTCATCATCATTTTTATTATAATTTCTTTTTATTACGATTATCATTATTATTGATGTGGCACAGCTGTAAGAAAGCAGGCAATATTGCCAACCTATGATTATTATAAATTTTATTATTATCATGCATTATTATGCGAAGTATTATTATTATTTATATTTCGTATTACAACAATCATTGTCATTGTCATTATCATTGTCATTGTCATTGTCAGCATTGCCATCATCAATTTTCTTATTGCTGCTCAAGTAAAAAAACGAAGCTGCCCACTTTCGAGCGTCCTTTCCTTTAACCAATTAGCAACAGTTGCAAAAGTTAAACATGCTCACAAAATCCAATTAGCTGCCAAGTTTAGCAACTTAATGCCGAAGTTAGCTAATTAATTTGCCATCCAGATGCATATAAACATTTAAACATACATATATATGAGATATATATCTATGTGTATAGCTAAAGTGCTCTTTAGATTTAGTTGAATGAATTGCATAAGCAATTTAATGTGAACGCCGTTATTGTCCTTTAGATATTTATTAATAATCTATGCGTCGGGTATATACGTCTTTTGCTAGAGGTGTAACAGGTTGGCAAAAGGAAGCTATGTTAACAGACTTGCAAACCTGCAGAGGAGGTTAAAGGATCCATCGGAACTTAATCAATTAAATCTTTCCTTTAGTAAGCAACTTGGTTTCATTTTGTATTCCAGGATACATCCCAGTCTGAAGAACTCTCACTTGTTTTCAATTGTTAGCAAGCTGTAAGAGGCGTGGCATGTGAGCTTGCGTGCATGTGGGTGCTATTGGGGACACTGCCCATTGATAATAATTGCATCGAGAGTCGCTTTTCGCTGCGCTTTAATTGGAAAAGTTTTTCAATTTTAATTAAAACATTTGGCTTAATGCAAAATGCAGTCCAAATTAAGCACAATGTTCAGCATTCGCACCACAACAAACGATAGCAACAGCAACAACAACTCGAGCAACAACTGGGCCAACAACAACAACAACAACAACTGCAACAACGGCGAAGCTACAGCGAAAGTTTTGCAGGCCAGCAGCAAAACTACCAAAAACTAAACTAAAACTCGAACAAACTCTGCCTCTCGGTCTCTCTCTCTCTCTCTTTCTTTCTTTCTCTCTCTCTCTCTCTCTCTCCCTCTTCTACCATCTTCTTCTCTTTCTAAGACTTCAATAACTTCATTCGCTATTACATTACTCATACGCCTCGTTACACACTTTTTATCACTGGTTTTCATATATCACTCACTCTCTCCTACTTTCATTCTTTGTTTCTCAATATTGTATTTTGCATTTTTAATCTCTCATAATGCGTTATTTTAATTACGACTTCTGTTCCTCTCTGCTCTCTCTCCCCTTCTTTCTCAGTCGTTCACCTTCTTACGACCTCTCTCTTCCTTTTCGTTTGTTCTCTTTGTCTTCTCTTTTCGTCCTTATTTTTCTAACACCCAATTCAGCTAGTCATAAATACGCATACGCCTCGTATTTTTTTACTTATTTTGAAAGTTATTCGGTTTAGCCATGAGGCATTCATAGCAGACTTATACGATTTATACCACATCTCCCCACATACACCGCAATAAAGAAAGACAAATAGTTGTGTGTAATTTGCTTGTATGTCAGAGCGCGATTCGCATATGTCAAATGTCAAGTGTCAAATGCCGAAGCTCTTTGCGGATTTGCTCCTCTTTTTTTTTGTGCTCTTCTATTTTTGCACGCCAGGCAAAAGTTTTTTGCCACCATAAATTACGATTACAATCACAATTTTTGTTGTTCTTTTTATGGTTTCATTGGTTACATTTCCGCTTAGCCAATTGCCATTTGCTATTTCCGTTTCCGCTTTAGGCACTGACTGACAGTTGAGCCGAGTCTAAGCATTTAAGTTCAAGCCAAACATGTGCAAGATTTGCAAAAGATTTCTTGATTAATGATGCCACAGTAATCCCTCCCTCCCTCCCTTCTCGGCGATTCACACTCACATTTCAGATTTTCACTCACTTCAATAATGGAAGCCAAACGCTGTTCACAATGCTCGCGAATTTAGTCACAATTATTAAGCAATTAGCTCACTAATTGGCTTGGCTTTTATAAGCGGGTATCATTAAGTTGGCTCTCTCTCAAATCTTAAATAGTTGGTGGTCGTAGTACTCTAAGAGAGAAAACTTAACAGCGCGTTCAATCAAGCATGATTGAAGGCCAATGAAATCTCCTTTTTATATTTACTCTCTTTTTCATATTAGCTGAGTCTCTAGACATTGAACTGAGTATAAACTTATCCCTTGTAATAGGTCTCAAGTGCCTTAAATTGAATCGGTCAGTCAGCCATTCAATCAATCAATCATTCAATCTGTCGTTTAAACACAGTTAAGCTTTGCACATGTATTGAAATGCATTTCGGCAGATGCCAACCCCATTGTGTTTGTCCAACAATCAAACAGTAATGCAATCAGTCAGTCACTCAATCAGTCAATCAATGTAAGCTGTTGCTCAACATACTGTCAGCCCTCAGCTTCAACAGCAAGTCTCTGCTGCAGACTATCCTGAAATGCAGGTGAAACAAACAACGGATTGAAAGATTGACTGACTGACTGACTGAATGACTGAATGACTGACTTGGCTGTCTGGGCAGTTGGCTGAATTAACACTTGAATCCTGCTCAACTCTGTCTGCAGACACATCGATGCACGCTCCACTGGGCAAAGAAAATATTGTTGCACAGCCACGCCCACAGCCGCCGGCCCCTTTTGCTGTTCAGCTTCGGAAGCAGAAAGTTTGCTCTTTTTTTGCTGTTTCTCTTACTCTGGATTTTAATCACTCAAAATGTAGCCACAGCTAATTAAGTAGTGGTCCGAACTTATATATATATGTACATATATATTTATTTCTATATACATATACATCTTAGCTAATTAAGTGGACTTGTTGGAAATAATTTATTAATTTTGCAACTGGCAAATCGCATTTGGGCTCGGGCACGTCAGCTTTTATTTGCGCAAACCGAAACATATTAAAAATTTACGGCTCGTTTACTGCGATTTGTTCAATTAAGTCGATTCGTTAGGCTCCCCATTTCATTCTCTTTCATTCGCTATCCCTCTCTCTCTCTCTCTGTTTCTCTCTCTCTCTCTCTCTCTCGCTCTCTCTCAGAAGTTGGATTTCCAACTTTGAGGTTTTGGAGCTCTGCCACTTTTAATTTTCTTCAAGTTTATTTGCTCGACTCCGCTGTGATTGCTGCTGCGTCCTTTTGCTGCCTTGCCAACTTCCTCTCTCTCCCCTTCTCTCTCTTCGTCTCTTTCTCTTTTTAATTTTTATTGAATTGGCTGTGCTTAGACTTTGGAGTTGGAAATTAAACGAGCGTGGTTTATGCTTGCTTTTGCTCAAGTGCCACTGATTGTGAGACGGAGTGAAATTTAATCAAGTTTACCCACTCCTCGCCCCTTGTGGCAGCAAAGGGTTGCACGTGCAGCAGCGCCACCAACAGCAGCAGCTGGTTGCCCAAGAGTGAGGAGTGGGGAGTGGGGAACGGGCTTCACAGAACAAAGAAAACATGTCTCAAGTGGCTGGCCATTCACTAAACTTTAGCTGTTGCCCCCCAAATTGTGGCATGAGCGCCATTTGCACATGCTTGCAACATGTTTTAATATTTTCAAGGAAAACGTTTTATTGTTATTCCTGATCAGCTTCCTGGGATCTCATATAATACAAACATTTAATATTATTCTAATAATATTAAAGTATGAGAGTATAAGAGTATTAGAATATTATAGTATTAGAGTATTAGAGTTTTAAAGTAAACCCATTTAACTAAGACATACTGATTAGATAGTCTGAATCACTCATCCAATCAGTTTGCATGGTTATAGGGTCAATACTCTGCTGACTGCTTTGAGGCATCTGACATCTTCCGAAATTGGCTGAGACATTGGCGCCGACTCCTCCGCCGAGTTGTATCAAAAGAGCTGAATGACAACCACGAAATTGCGCGTAACTTGGTATAATACAATATTTGACCAATATGCCAAATTACGTATACGCTGTGTTGCACAGCACAATCATGTGTGCGTATGTGTGAGTGTGTGCGAGTGCGTGTGTAGTGAAGTGCACTCAGCTTTACAAAAGGGAACTGACTCCGCAAACCGCAAATATGCAAACAGGCAGCTGACTTCCCATGTGCAGTCGACTCGCTGCCCAAGTGAAGCTGTCCACATCAACGTAATAATTGCAATAATACGAATGCCGACACTTGCGGCCAGCACAAACAGCCAACAACAACAACAAAAGCAACAACAACAGCAAGCAACAGACGACAAACAACAATAAACCAGGGCAAAGGATGCGAACGTGATGGCATTTATCTAAAACAGAACACGAGTACGAAAACGAATTGCGAAAAATAAAATAAACAACAGTTTAACAACACTGTTATCAATAACAAGGGTGAGCGACGAGACTGAAGAGTCAGCGTTGCTTAACTATCGATATAATTGTGAGAGTTCTAGCTGTTTAGACTTTAGTTTATGGATGGAAAAATACTCTTTGCAACACTGTTATCAATATCGTATAGCTTCAAGAAACTTTTAAAATATCTATTAAAATAAATATTGGAATCACACTATGAAAAGGCAAATAAGACCCCATAGGAATCTAATTTACAGGACAATTAAATGTCCAATAAGAACGTGTGGGAAATTCATTAAACTTCACTCCTGACACGGGCTCATCTCTAGGTCCCAGTGCAGGCGCAGCGACCAAATGTATGCAGGAATATAAACAACAACAACAAGAAGAACAGCAACTACAACAACATGGACGAGGATAACAAGAGCGAGGACATCATCAAGCTGAACGCTGGCCTCTGCGGCTTAAGGTCGCTCAACCTCAACTTAAGCAAGACATCAGGCAGCAGATAATGCTCTTGAGCTGCTGCTGCTGCTGTTCATCATAATGATAAGCACGATAATGATGATGCACATGATGATAATGCTAATGATGATGGCAATGGCGATGACGATGACGATGATGCGGACAATGATGCAGCCGCTCGGGCACAAACTTGAAATGAATTTGCATAAACTTTTAGCACGGACAAACAGCAGCAAGCCGAACGACCGAGCCGAACGAGGGCGGCTTCAATAGTTTGATAAGTTGACTAAGCTGCACTGGATCAAATCATGAACCATTTAAAGAAATTAGCATTAGTTGAGAGAAGTTGGACGGGCTGGGTACAAAATTTGCGATTGGCTCAGCGGGTGAAAGTAGTTGCCAACGCAGATGTGGATCACATCTGCTTTATATATGTATTACTAACATTTATATATTATTGTATGTACAAATTTTAGCTTCCTATTGTAAAGATTCAAAGTCTTCTTCCTCAGCTCTTCGAGCTGGTGCAACTCTACCGAACTACCCTCGCCGCCATGCATTCTCTACTTTTCGGCACACAAAGCCAAGAAGCTCAAGTTAGCTGGTGCCACGCCCCCTTTGACGCCCTCCATTCGAGTCGTTGTCGTAAATTGAAATATTCTTGGCAGACGCACAGGTGAGTGAGTGAGTGAGTGCGAGCGGGCGAGACCAGGTGAGCAGGCAAACAGGTAAGCTGAGACAAGGAAAGGGCCAAAAAGCTGGCATCGTTCTGCTTGATTTTTGACAAGGGTTAGAACTAGGATGCCTAGAAACCTTGTCCTGTCTTGTACTTCCCTTGTTCTGCCTCTATCCCCACCTATGCCTTTACCTGTAGCTCTTCTTCTTCCTCTTCTTTTTCATCTTCATCTTGTTGGCTGGCAAAATGACTTTATTTGCAATATGGAAATATTTTTCATTATGCTGCCAGCCTCTGGGCCGGCTCGTAAAGCTCCACTGCCGCAGCCTGTCAATCGGTGTCACTCAGCAGTCGCCCTCGCCCTCGTCCTCTCTCTCTCTCTCCCTCTCTCTCGCTCTTGTCTTGAATCTTGACTTGTGGAACTTGCCTTGACATATTTTATGGCAATATTTTTGATATGCCCTGTTAGACACAAGTCTCACATGAGTGTGTGTCTGTGTATGTAAATCATCCACTTACATCGCAATTTTGCTAAACAAATCAACTTTTAAGTCAAAAAAAACATCCCCAGACTAGCAGCAGCACCCACACACAAATTAAATCTACAAAACACAAAATTCTTTAAGATCTATCAATCAATTTATTTTCAAGCTTATCTTCAGTTTTTAGCAGTTATCAGTTATCAATTATCTTTCTCTAAAATCTGTCCATAGTCTATTTAACTTCCACTCGACTGACTTGGCATTATCTCATCCGCCTCGATTGACTATTTGCTTCATGCAAGGCATAAATACCTCTGGCCATATGTGCACCAAAGCCACTCCCCCCACTCATCCATCCCCCCTCTGCCCACTCATACACACTCACTCTTGGGGCACATAGAATGCGCACTTGACTCTGTAATGTTTGCTGTGGCTGCTGATGACTCTGCTCGGGCATCCCAGGAGGCACAGACCCGCCTCCCCGCACAGCTCACTCTGGCCCCACCTCCCCCATCTCTGCACTGACATATGTGTGTCGAGTGGCTGGCAAAAGAGAGCGAAAGTTGAAGCAGTTGAACAAACATATTTGCCAGCTGCTCAACGTTTCCCATTGAATGCGCAATTGATGCCAATTCAGTTAAAGCGACACCTGGCGACAAAAAAAGCGAGTCACACTATTGCAAAGTTCATAAGCAGTTATTGAGTACGAGTGGCGAGCTATTTAAAGAAAATATACTAACGACCTTGACTCGCAGACGAAAATCGAAAATATCGATATTTATTAAAATTATTGTTAGTTAGAAAAGCATTCACAGAAAATTCAAGGAATAATTATATTTGATTAATGAAAATCTGTGATTTCAATATTATTATCATTGAATATCAATTTCGACAGCTATCAATATTTATCGTTTGACATGACTATAAGTGTCTTCTTCATTATTATATCTTAACTAGTAAGACTAGTAAGATTGCCCTAATAGAATTTACTAACGGTTGGCTAATACCCGAAATCGGACGATTTCCGGGTATTCTTTGTTAACCTATAAATAAACGATACTGCTAATCGAAATACGCTTTTAACTTTTTCAAGCCTTGAGCAGTGACTTTCATCACCATCATGGCATGGGCATGAGAGCAGGTTGACTAACTAACTCCCGGCTCCAGAATTCTCGGTGCCAAATTCACATTTTTTGTGTGATTCTTTTTTATTTTTTTTGTAATAGCCAACCTTTTTTATATGCCAATTGCCAGGCACGGACAGCAATTACGCGCATTATCCTTGCGATTCCAGCGGAAGATGTAAAACGCAGAGATAGAGAGAGAAAGAGAGAGGCAGATACACAGAGAGGAGGAGAGAAGGAGAGGAGGAGAAGGAGGTGGGTCCAGGTCCAGCGATAACACGGCATTTGCTTAAACAAGCATAAATGCAAAATGCTATCAAAAAAAGGGCGTATAAGAGGAGAAGGAGAAGAAGAAGAGGAGGAGCAGCTGCAGAAGCGAGGAGTACGAAAGAAGCTCTAAAAGAATCGCTGCCATTTTAATTTGGCTAAGTAGCGCCAGTGACAGTAACACAGAGAGGAGGGAGCGGGAGGGAGCGAGGGAGAGGATGAGGAAGAGACACAGACTGGCAGCAAGGCAACTGGCGAATACCTTTGCTAGGCAGAAATAAGTAAGAAGCAAGAAAAAAAAAGAAACGCTAATTTAATTTTAACTTTGCTGGGCAGCTGAACTACCCCAACACCTATCCAAGCCGCCTAGCCCCCTAGTCACGCCCGCCCCCTCTCTCTTTCTCTCTCCCTCTGTTTATCTACTTCGTTCGCCTAAACAGTTGTCGCATTCTCCTTTTGATTCCGTTGTCAGCGTCTTTTGGCGCTTTATGCTTGTGGCACACTTTCCGCATCGCATTACCCACCTCTAACCTCCCCCTTCCCCACTCCACACCCTGCTCCTAACTAAAGCGAAAGAGTAAAAGTAAAATATTTGCTCGGCCATTGCAAGTGAGCAGCGCTGATTGCGGCACTAAAATGAAACGAGTTCCTTTTGCGACGATAAGATTTTCAGCTCAGGCTGCAGCTACACAGAGTCCGCAACCCCCTCCCTTCCACTCCCTTTCTAAACTTCATCCCCTGTGTGCTTTGACCCGCCCGCGATTTAATCACACTGAAGTTTTCGGCCATTTGCCGCTGGCCATTTTATTCTTTCCTTTTTATACCGTCTACATTAACAATGACCCAGAAAAAGGTATGGGAAAGTGGTCCCAGTGCGGGAAGTGTAATATAGCGCATAAGATGTCTTATCTCTATATATATATATAATCGTGATCACTTTACGCCCCTAGTCAACTTATAAAATCGAATGAAACTTTCAGTTTTCACTTGATCACATTCACACACAGTCGATTCACCGAGAGTCATTGTTGTCATTCCCTCTCTCTCTCTCTCTCTCTCTTTCTCGCTCTCTCTCTTTCTCGCTCTCTCTCTTTCTCCTTCTCTATCTGTCCTATATCTGTTTCTATATCGAACAGTATTATTGCTCATTTGAAATTCAAGTGCCTCTCGCCACCCCAGACGCACCCTTGGTCATGTATACCCGCTACGCTTCACGTGCCGAATGCCGAGGTAAGTCTATCTTATGGGCGAACTTTGTAAGTAGCTTTAAGGCAGTTGGCACCTACGCCCCCAGTTAGCCTTCGCCTGACAATCGAAAGCAATTTGCCACACCCCTCACGGCCCCGCCCAACTCAAAGAGGCAGCAAACACAGGCAACCCTCGGCGCAACGTCGATGACCAAATTCGTATTCACAAAGCATCCGATAAGCATAACAGTTGTCGTCAAGTGAGCCGCCGGCAAACACCTTTGCCAAGGAGCTTGGAGCTGAATCTCGAATTTTGCTACGGAGACAAAGATGGAGACGACGCCGGAACTAGAGCTGAAGCTGGAGCTGGAGCTGGAGTTTCGGAGGGGATGGGGGAGGGATGGCAGCAACAAATCGTTGCCAGCTGCCAGCGACAATAAAACGTTTTACAATGTAACTAAGGCGACGACATGCCACTCCCCCTGCCGCAGCTCTGGCTTGAGGTCTGCCTTGCGTCTGGATATTGAATGCCGCCTCTCGCATGTGGCAATAATGTGCGAATCGCTTGCTCTTCACTGCAACAAAGTTAATAATTGTTTATTGCCACAACGGCAGCTGCCAAATCGGAAGTAGGTGAGGCTCCCAAGCAATAAAAATTAATACAACACATTTTTTTTATATTATTATATGTGTTATGTATGTTACAACAAATTTATCTTAATTTGAAATTTCATTATTTTACTTTGTTTATATATATAAACGAAAATAAAGCTGTTCACTTTAAAATACATATTTTTAGCAAGTTTTTGGCAAATACAAAGCCCATTAAGAACCCAGCACTAAACATATAGCTAAAAACTAAGCTAAAAATATAGCTAAAGCCGACAGCACTGCTTGAAAAGCCACAAAAAGCTTGTCAGAGCTACAACAGCAAAGCTCTAAATATATCGATAGATACGATAGTTTTAGTACATGCCAAGCAGCATTCAGAGGTGCGCAAATCGAGAATGGCGCGCTCAATTTAAAACTCAACAAAAGTAAAACAACGTAATGTTGCACACATACACAATTTATTTCATTTTTAATAATTTTCTCATTATGGAAGCTTCTTCAAGTTTGTATTGTGTTCTTTTTTCAGCTTTCCGATACAAATATATTACATTCATTTGGTTGTGCATTTCTCATGTCTCCGGCCAGGTCAACGCTAACAATCGAAACAAATGTGCGCCTGCTTGAGATATTCAATTTCTTGTGTGGTTTTTATTACTATAAATATACAAAATATACATATATATGTATATGTACATATATATATACGCGCGTGATGGTTAATTCTGTTTCTTTGTTTCCTTTTTGTATTATTAGTATAAACTAAATCAGTTAGAAATAAATTGCTTAAGCTACTAAATTGATTTGGAGTTGATATCTCTTCGCTTTTCTCTGTTTCAAAACGAAATATAAACATACAAAAATTCCAGCAAAAACATTTTACCGGGAGTAATAGAAGGAGTACAAAGATCATTAATCGAAATATCTGTAAACGGCATTTAAAATTGTGGAAGTATACATTTATACATGTATATAATAATATCGAATTGATTTATAAAATTAATTCATCTTAAAACTAAGTTGAACTACGCGTGTTTTCATTTCTCTTCTATTTGTATTAATATTTTCTGCTTATTTTTTACCTTTTCAAATAGATTTTCAGTCTAAAGTTTGAGTTTTGGTTGAGTTCTTTCATGTGTGATATTTTGTTTCTCTAGTTTCTCAGAGGATTTGTTTGTTGTTGGTGCCATTTGTTCAGTTGATTGCAAATTAGCCGGACTTTTATAGACTATATGGTAAACATGTAAACAAATTGTACATACTGGAAGAATTCTTACAATACACAATACACATATACATATACATATACATACATAGAAACATACACAAACATACATACATATATAGAGTTAACAACAAATTTTACATCATGCACACAGATATACATTAGAGGCTGAGCTGACAAAAACAACTATCCGACTTAACAAAAATGATATATATAGATATATATATATATATATATATATATATATATGTAAATATATGTATGTGTAAAAAACGGATTTGATTTCATTGTATTCAAAATCTATTAGCAATCTTTTTTAATTTGTCATTTTTTCGTTTTATCTATATATTTTTAAGCTTTATATAATCTTAAATTCAAAAATTAGTTATGCTTTAAAAATATCATTAATAGTTTAATTTTTCAACTCGTTCGATATATTTAAATACTTTAAACATAAATATATATCAAACAAAATCTGAATGAAATTGAAAGCACATTTTTTTTTTTAATTTTCTAGCTAAAAAATACAAGTTTTTGATTTTGTTCAATATTTAAAAAAATTATTTAAAATTTTTTTGTTTTTAATGTTCATTCATTTTGTTTGTTTCTTTGTGTTGAATATTTGTTTTATTTTTCTTTTTGCAAAAAAACAATTTAAATTTTCTTCATTTGATAAATTTTTAAACAAATAAAATTGAAAAATCTAAAAATTGTTTACTAGATTTGTTCTGTTCTCAGTTGTTTGTTAGTGTATGCATGTGTGTGTGTTCGTATATTTTTGTGCGTGGGTGTTTGTTTCTACTTCGCCTAAGCTCTTTGTGCTTGCCCCTGCGCTATAAGCACAGTTCTATAAATTCCCATCATTCCGTTTTCCCAGCCGTTTCTACAGTTTGTTAATAATCCAATTGCTGCCTATTGGTGTTGTTGTTGTTGTTGTTATTGCTGTTGTTGATCTTAACGCTTAGTTTCTACTATTTGGCATGGCCATTGCTGAGCACCGCTGGCAAAACATTCGCCTGCTGCACCACAGCATTGATTACATCCATCTCCTTTTTGAGGAAAACACCGCCCCCGCCTCCGCCGTTGCTGTTGCTGTTGCTGTTACTGTTGCTGCTGCTGTTGTTGTCCTCCTGATCCGATTGTGCGTTTGATGAGTTCGAGTTGTTTGGATTGTTGTCATGGGATATGTTCCGCTTGCGTAGACCGGCGGCAGCAGCATCCACCAGGTTGACGGCGCTGCTGGTCACCTGGCCGGCAGCCAGCTTTAGTTTGGGAAACTCGATGTCGCGCATCAGATCGTTTTTGAATTCAACGATGCCGCTGACGGTTTCGGTGACAGTCTTATCAATAAATTCCTCAATATTTTTGGTCTCCGCCTCTATCTTCTCCTTCAGCTTGCTCGACAACTGGTCCATTTCGCATTGATCATGCGGCACACTAACCGCGTCGCGGGCGGACGTCACATTCAGAGTTAATGGCGGCGGCTGTATCTTTTGCGAGTGCTGCTGCTGTTGCTGTGGGCGTGGTTGGAGTATTAGAGGCTGGCTATTTGGTTGTTGTTGTTGCTGTTGTTGTTGTTGGTGTTGTTGTGGTATTTTGTCATTACATTTAGTATGCTTATCGAGCTGCAGCTGGTCCGGAGCGGCCACATCCTGCCCGGCTTTGAGATCATTCTGAGCGGCCAACAGCGGCTGTGTAGCAACAGCCACCTGCCCGCTCCTGTCACTGTCAGCTGTTACTTCCGTTCCGTTAGAGCGCCGGGCCCGCTGTTCGCCGCGTATGAAGCGTGGTAAAATAAATATGGTCACTAGTGAAATAATATGAAGGCACAAATAAAATCTCAGGTACAATTTGATGCTGCCCTGTAAGAGTGAAGAGAGGAAATCAAATTAGACGAGAGTTAACAACACTGTGCTTCGCTTCCAAAGGACATACCATAAATTCAAGCATAACAAATGGGAATGTGGTGTAGCCCATCACGATGCGCGTTGTGATGCAGGTGAGAATGTCGTAGAACATGCGCGTAAACTGTGTGCTCTGGAATCGGTAGCGGAGCATGCGGCGCGCTGTACGGCCCGCCGTTACCATCAATGCGCCCGTGGCAAAGGTCAAATAGTAGCCCGGGTAGAAGCCGTGCCACACAGCGCTCAAGGCGAATGTCAGCAGAGTGCCATACTTCTTGGGCACGCGCTCGTAGACGAGTGTGCGCAGCCAGCGATTTGTGCCGCAGTTCCAGTTGTTGATCGCGTCCCGCATATTGGAGGCGAACTGCAGAGGGAGAGAGAATCGGGTATGAGTAATTGCATTTCCTTCCGCACTTCCTAGTGTAAGTAACTCACCTCGAATGAGAGTACATTTATGTTGGATATGAGATCCCATTTGGCATTGCCATCCTTGTCGTAGCCGGTGAAGCCCAGACCAGAATTATTGCAAATGGCATCGGCGAGGAGCCAGGCGTGATAATACTTAAAGCGTATGCAGGTGGTTGCCATCATGGCATACCACATTTTATAGGGTATACTATTGCCATCGATAAAGTCATCCTCTTTCATATTCTTCACTGGATATATTTTCACAAACTTCATAAATATGAAGGCACACACCATGCTGCCCAGCACCTTGCGTATGACTGTTTTCGTCGGAGATGGCTCCACAACCAATTCGGATCTGCCATTGTCCAGAGTGGCCTGCAAACAAGAGAGGCGGATACATTAGGGCTAGGTGTGCATTACAAATAATAAAGTCGAAGGGAAGGAGAATCAATTCATTATGCTGTTTGAAGTATGGAGAGGTAATGGAGAGCATAGGGGCCAAAGCGCTTCCATGATCAATATCTATCTATTTATCCTTCTTCATTAAGTATTTTCTCAATTTCTATCCGCTGGGTCATATTGCCATATTGCTAGGCATCATAATTGAAAAGGTAAAAAGACACTAACACATACTTCATGCTATAACCATATACATGTCTAGGCCCGCTCACTGACTGTCTCTGTCTCTCTCTCTCTCTCTCTCTCTCCTCTCTCTCCTCTGTCTATTTCGCGCACTTACATTGCTCGTCGGACGCTTTAACAGATTGCAGCCCTCGACAAATTCAATGTAGTCCTTGTAGAAGACCAACGGTCCGGCCATCAGGCTCTGAAAGTGCCACACATATGAAAAGTATTCCAATGCTGAAGGCATTTTCCTAATCGCATGATATTGCTGAGCCTTTGTCATGTCCTGCACAATGGGAGAGAGCAAAAGCCATTAGAACAGAACTGGAATCGAATTAAAATGGCACAGCTGTCACTCACCTCGTCTTTACGGACAAAACCGTCGTGTATGCTGAAGGCCAGGCTGGTGACCTTTTGAGTGATGATCATCAATGGTCCAGTTATGTCCAGTGCATACGAGCCATAGTCGTAGATCTGACGCATTAGGTGCACACACAGCAAATAGCCCATGGCAACAAGCAAGACACTTCTGCAAGGGATACATTAATTCCAATGGCAAATGATTCTCTGCAATGCACTTACCTCTGAACAATACGCGGATCCTGTGTGCGTATGACTATAAAGCAGATGGCCGGCAGTCCGGCAATGTGTATTGCCTGCTGGCCAAAGCAAAAGTAGCCAAAGGCCAGGCCAAGCGAAAGGGCAAAGACATGCCGCACCTCATAGGAGACCTTCGATGGATGTAGCCACGAGCGAAAAAGCGATGCCAGGAAGAGCGCCGATATTTGACACACTAGGAAGTTAACCTACAGTTTGAAGTGAAATAGATTTTGTTAGATTAATTTACGTGTAGTCTGAATAGTTTAGACATGTAGAAAATATTGTAGATTAATAATTGACGTCTTTCAGTTTCTGAGTGCCTAACGCAAAACCCAACCCGCAGAAACTAGAAGCTTTTTCTTCGAACAAAGTCGAGTAATTTTAAAACGCAATCGAATATCTTACAAATTATATTACATACTAGACATACTATAAATTTTTATGTATATAATATATACAGAACGCCCTAACTTGTTTTGTTGTGTAATTTGCTCGTATTTAAGTGTTCACAACTGCGCCTACAGCGCTTGTAGAAATTTTCCCATATATAAAATATAAATATATATATTTGAGAGCTGCGGTCGGCACGCTTTGCCCTTGATCACGATCATAGAGAAACGCGTGATTCTCGCTTCGATCAACCCGTACAGCTAGACGACAAAGGCCTTGGCCATCATTTGACTTTGCTATGCAAAAGCAAATGCATCCAATCGTAATTTCTATATACTATAAGTGATATTTATAAGTTTACAATTGCGAATTTCTTTCTTAAATTTCTTGGCAATTGAAATAGGTTCTCAATATTTTTTCAGATAATTGAACTAATTTATGAACTCAAGGAATACTATATGGTACGATTAAAATCACGTTTACTATACAGAAAATGAGAGCTACAAGAGTTCAAGTCGTGGGTGATCGATAGCGTTGTACTATCACTCGCATGCGCTCGGTACATTTCGATAGCATTTTGTGTGACACCATTAGAGTGCTGATAACGATAAAAATTATGATAAAAAAGGCCCCGACGAATCAACCCGTTAAACAATACGTACTGGGCGGTGAAATGTAATTCATTGTCAAGGTATTTTTTGATAATAGATAAACCCTACCACCCAGTCTTGAGGCGGATGTTCCAAACAGTATCATTCAGTGACTGCGTGCGTTATCTGTTTGGAATTACACTACCGACGCATTTGGAAATCAGTGCGAATAATAGAAGTATGTTAATGTGCGGCTTACTTATACTTGAGCGTTATCAAAAACAGAGAGCTTTTCAAACGTTATCAGCAAGAAAACAAAGAAATCAAGAAATATACATATTTATTATTTTATTTATTTATATTATATAAGAAACTCAAATAACTAGCCCCATATATGTCAATGAACGGAATATAGATTAAGGTTTTATTATTTTTAGAACTTAACCCCCAAGTACATTTGTGTCACTCATACTAAAGTGGAATCAAAATGTTTAAATGAACTAGTTAGCTGATTCTTAGCAATCACAGGCCCATTTACACATTTAACAATAGTTTTTCACTTGGCCATCAACTCTTTTAGATACATTCTTCAGATGTGGAAAACGGCTTAATAACTTTTCAATATGGTCGTCAATGAGTGAATCCGAAAAATATAAATATATGCAAATGCAACATTATATATTTAAGCTGTTGCGTTTATAAAAATGGATGAACAACACGTTAATTTTTTTAGTTTATTGACAATAAAAATTTCGATATTATATTAATACGAAATTTTATTTTCATTAACGGATAAGAACAAAATAACCGATGCATCCTTAGGGTATGAATAAGCTGCGATTTATTTGAATTGGTTTACAATTTAGGCTAGGCGTGTTGTAATACTTTCTTTTTATAAATCAATTACGCTTCGCAGGGCAGTTCTTGACCTGGTTCCGACGACGGCATTTTCCAGCCTGGATATCGAACCAGTTGCCCGACTTGCAACGACGAACCACCCGCTTACCTCCGCGACACTGATAGAATCGGCGACAATGGTTCGCATCCTGGAGGAAGATGCCATCCGCTCTCTGCTCACAATCTTCAGTGGAGGTGCTCACCAAATTTAACAAAGCCTTTTTAGCTCCAGTCAAAGCTTTTTGACTTCCTGACAAAACCTTTTTAGCCCCTGACACAGGACTATTAGTCACAGACGACACATTCTGTTTGCGACCTTTGGTAGTTGTTGCTGGAGGACAAGGAGTTGTTGTCGCACAAGTAGTAGTTGTCACACAAGTAGTTGTTGTCACACAAGTAGTTGTTGTCACACAAGTCGTTGTTGTCACACATGGAGGAGTTGTTGTCACACAAGTAGTTGTTGTCACACAAGTAGTTGTTGTCACACAAGTCGTTGTTGTCACACATGGAGGAGTTGTTGTTTCACATGGAGGAGTAGTAGTGAGACATGGAGTAGTTGTTGTCTCACATGGGGGGTTGTGGTCACACATGGAGGTGTTGTTGTCAGACATGGAGGAGTTGTTGTCTCACATGGAGGGGTTGTGGTCACACATGGCGGAGTTGTTGTCTCACATGGAGGAGTAGTAGTGAGACATGGAGTAGTTGTTGTCTCACATGGGGGGGTTGTGGTCACACATGGTGGAGTTGTTGTCTCACATGGAGGGGTTGTGGTCACACATGGAGGTGTTGTTGTCAGACATGGAGGAGTTGTTGTCTCACATGGAGGGGTTGTTGTCTCACATGGAGGGGTTGTAGTCGAACATGGAGGAGTTGTTGTCTCACATGGAGGGGTTGTAGTCACACATGGAGGAGTTGTTGTCTCACATGGAGGAGTTGTTGTCTCACATGGAGGAGTTGTTGTCTCACATGGAGGAGTTGTTGTCTCACATGGAGGAGTAGTGGTCACACATGGAGGAGTTGTTGTTTCACATGGGGGGTTGTAGTCACACATGGAGGTGTTGTTGTCTCACATGGAGGGGTTGTTGTCTCACATGGAGGAGTAGTGGTCACACAAGGAGGAGTTGTTGTTTCACATGGAGGAGTTGTTGTCAGACATGGAGGAGTTGTAGTCACACATGGAGGAGTTGTTGTCTCACATGGAGGAGTTGTTGTTTCACATGGAGGGGTTGTTGTCACACATGGAGGAGTGGTTGTCTCACATGGAGGGGTTGTTGTCTCACATGGAGGAGTTGTTGTCTCACATGGAGGTGTTGTTGTCTCACATGGAGGGGTTGTTGTCACACATGGAAGAGTTGTTGTCACACATGGAGGAGTTGTTGTTTCAGGGGTTGTAGTCACACATGGAGGGGTTGTTGTCACACATGGAGGTGTTGTTGTCTCACATGGAGGAGTTGTAGTCACACATGGAGGGGTTGTTGTCACACATGGAGGAGTTGTTGTTTCACATGGAGGGGTTGTTGTCACACATGGAGGAGTTGTTGTTTCACATGGAGGGGTTGTAGTCTCACATGGAGGAGTTGTTGTTTCACATGGAGGGGTTGTTGTCACACATGGAGGGGTTGTAGTCTCACATGGAGGGGTTGTAGTCTCACATGGAGGGGTTGTAGTCACACATGGAGGAGTTGTTGTCTCACATGGGGGGGTTGTTGTCACACATGGAGGAGTTGTTGTTTCACATGGAGGGGTTGTTGTCACACATGGAGGAGTTGTTGTCACACATGGAGGAGTTGTAGTCTCACATGGTGGGGTTGTAGTCACACATGGAGGAGTTGTTGTCTCACATGGAGGGGCTGTGGTCACACATGGAGGAGTTGTTGTTTCACATGGAGGAGTAGTGGTCACACATGGTGGCGTTGTTGTCTCACATGGAGGGGTTGTAGTCACACATGGAGGAGTAGTTGTCTCACATGGAGGAGTAGTGGTCACACATGGCGGAGTTGTTGTCTCACATGGAGGGGTTGTCGTCACACATGGAGTTGTTGTTGTCTCGCATGGAGGAGTAGTTGTCTCACATGGAGGAGTAGTTGTCACACATGGAGGGGTTGTTGTCTCACATGGAGGGATTGTTGTCTCACATGGAGGGGTTGTGGTCACACATGGAGGCGTTGTTGTCTCACATGGAGGAGTTGTTGTCTCACATGGAGGGGTTGTTGTCTCACATGGTGGGGTTGTTGTCTCACATGGAGGTGTGGTTGTCTCGCATGGAGGAGTAGTTGTCTCACATGGAGGAGTAGTTGTCTCACATGGCGGAGTTGTTGTCACACATGGAGGGGTTGTTGTCTCACATGGAGCGGTTGTAGTCACACATGGAGGAGTAGTTGTCTCACATGGCGGAGTTGTTGTCACACATGGAGGGGTTGTTGTCTCACATGGAGGAGTAGTGGTCAGACATGGAGGAGTTGTTGTCTCACATGGAGGAGTAGTGGTCACACATGGCGGAGTTGTTGTCTCACATGGAGGGGTTGTTGTCTCACATGGTGGGGTTGTTGTCTCACATGGAGGCGTTGTTGTCTCGCATGGAGGAGTAGTTGTCACACATGGAGGGGTTGTTGTCTCACATGGTGGGGTTGTTGTCTCACATGGAGATGTGGTTGTCTCGCATGGAGGAGTAGTTGTCTCACATGGCGGAGTTGTTGTCTCACATGGAGGAGTAGTTGTCTCACATGGAGGAGTAGTTGTCTCACATGGAGGAGTAGTTGTCTCACATGGCGGAGTTGTTGTCACACATGGAGGGGTTGTTGTCTCACATGGAGCGGTTGTAGTCACACATGGAGGAGTAGTTGTCTCACATGGAGGAGTAGTGGTCACACATGGCGGAGTTGTTGTCTCACATGGAGGAGTAGTGGTCAGACATGGAGGAGTTGTTGTCTCACATGGAGGAGTAGTGGTCACACATGGCGGAGTTGTTGTCTCACATGGAGGGGTTGTTGTCTCACATGGTGGGGTTGTTGTCTCACATGGAGGCGTTGTTGTCTCGCATGGAGGGGTTGTTGTCTCGCATGGTGGGGTTGTTGTCTCACATGGAGGTGTGGTTGTCTCGCATGGAGGAGTAGTTGTCTCACATGGAGGAGTAGTTGTCTCACATGGAGGAGTAGTTGTCACACATGGAGGGGTTGTTGTCTCACATGGAGCGGTTGTAGTCACACATGGAGGAGTTGTTGTCTCACATGGAGGAGTAGTGGTCAGACATGGAGGAGTTGTAGTCTCGCATGGAGGAGTAGTTGTCTCACATGGCGGAGTTGTTGTCTCACAAGGAGGAGTTGTTGACTCACATGGAGGCGTTGTTGTCTCACATGGAGGGGTTGTTGTCTCACATGGCGGAGTTGTTGTCACACATGGAGGGGTTGTTGTCTCACATGGCGGAGTTGTTGTCACACATGGAGGGGTTGTTGTCTCACATGGAGGGGTTGTAGTCACACATGGAGTTGTTGTTGAGCACGGTTGCTCGGAGTCAGGCGCACCAGCGTCTGCGCCTAGATGAATACGAAGGGCCAAACCTCTAAAATTGAAACAATTGACCTGGCTGGATGTTTTGCACGACTTGCTATCCTCGTCGAACGACTGTCCTAAGTGACAGCTGTGATGTACTGGTCGACCACGGGTGCAGATATAATATCCGGCACATCTGGTGGGATCCGCTAAATGGTAGCCATCTGCAACGTTGTTACAGCTGGGTCGCAACTGCTTTTTGTCAGCAATGGTAGGCTGCAAGGAGACTGCGACAACAGTCACCAGCCCAACAAGGACAACATTTACTGCAAAAGTACAGGCGGAAGGCCATTATACGGATTCCTCATGACATTCTGCTTCACTTACAAAATTTCATCGGAGTCTCTGGTCTTGCTCGAAAGGACAACTAGTTGAAGTGGTTTACTTTACCGCTTTCGACTCCCAATGGATGCAGTAACAACTTCAGAGGTGTCTTTTATACCCCACTAGAACATTTGTTGCCAACTCAAGTGCCTTACCACACAATTTGGCTAATTGGCAGCATTCAATTTGCTGTGCAGACAATGTTAATGATATTTACAATATAAACATTAATATATAGATAATGGATGCCACAAATTGTATAACATTTGCATGTAGCTCTAAGCACAGCTGCACTCTATACTCATTGAAACTTTTAAGAATGGGTATATGACAGGAGTTTTAGTACATATCATATGTATGTACATATATATAATACATCCTATATTATTGGCTTAAGTATTTGCATTATCTAAAAAAATTGTTCAGCTCAGTAAAACATAGTTAATTAATTATAATTTATAATCATTTTATGTTCGTTTTCCATGCATGCAACGAAAATCGATATATTTCTTTTAAGTTCTAATTAGAAGTTATGAAAAATTTCGATCGATACGTTATTTTTGTTATATACGAACCATCGAGCGTAAATAAGTAAATAGCAGTTATGCCAGATAGATGAATTTCAAGGGTCTTGAAGTACATTTATCAATAGTTTTGCTTTTTATCTCTTGGTCCACAATTTCTCGTGTTCAGTTTAAGCAGAGAAAACATTTGAGTAACTTGTATTTGAAACCATATGGGTATTTATAATATCATTACTGCGACAAAGAGTCGGACTCGCAACTACCCATGGGTCAGAGACAAAGACGATCGAGGCCTGATGTCGAGACTTTTGCGTCATAAAGATAAATTCTTGATACGATTATCACGCGTTCTTACATATTTTTACAAATTCGTGCATATATGTAAGCTCTTGATATGTCTATTTTCTGTTTCCCCATTTACGGGTATTTATGGAATAAAAATTAAGGAATAAATTAAATAGAGAGCAAAACTAATATAGTTAACAGCATTATTGAAATCAAAAGCAAATTGTATTCGTCTATGCATACTCAATAGTCAAACATACTATGAAGCAAAAGTGCCCGCTCGAAAGACAAGTACGCGGAAGGAAGTTGTCTGTCAGACGGCTGAGCTAAGCCAAGGTCTTTGTTATAGTACCCCCAAGATAAGAAAAGGAGAGAGACAAAGGGGGGAACACTAACAACGGTAGACAGGGAGAAGCAAGCGCTTACATCACAAATTGAAGCTCTCATTTATTTGTATATGCGCTTAGGCAAAAAAAAAAATAAAATAAAATAAAACAGGTATCAATATATAAGAGCTCAAGGTGAGATGACTAATTGAGCATGAGAGCCAACAGCGCGTGGAACTGTATCTGGTAATATATATCTTATAATTACAGCTATAATATCGTATCAGGTAATACATATATATCATGGAATTGATCGATGGGTAATGATCAGCAGAACCGTAATAGCTAACAACAATATTATTTGTATGATGTAGTGGAACAGTTATTTGAAATAGAACTACATTAGCTATTTTCGTGATTTAAATAACGTGTAATCTTTATTTCTCTACCCATCTCTCGCTATCTCTCGCTCTTTCCCTCAAGCACTGAACCAATTTATCTCTCTCTCTCTGTCTCTCTCTTTCGGTCTTAAGCAGTCAGCGATTTTATATAAAGGCATACTACACACTGTTCAGACATTCTTCCCTTGTTTTTCCGCCGGAAAAGCTGCTGCATCCACGCAGTTTGCTTGCATTGTCCATGCAAAGGGCATCCATATTATTATCTGTCTATCTAGTATAAGGTCAAGCTAATAAGCCTTGTTCCATAACAATGCAAAAGATTGTGTTCGACATTCCGTCAGAGTTGAGTAAATTAAACAGTGACAGAGTCACTTATAACACTTATATACACAGCTTGTGACTGACAAGAATGCCAGGTAATGGTAACTCTCCTCTATTAGCTATTCTGCGACCTCTTACCTCCCATTTTAGCTTCTTCTCTTTCCACACCTGCTTTTCACATGCCGTTACTACCAAATATCTATAAAGCGCTATACTGATGGCTGATTATGTTAGTGACATTCACATTGACTATCGTTCATCTCTAAATATTAGCTTCTCTCTCATTCTTTTTCTAGTTTTCACTTTCATCGCCTTTGTTCGTCCCATAAAAAGCTTGTTCAAGCCGGCTTTAACCACTTGAAATGCAGCCTGCCTCCTCCCCAGTTTGCCTGGGGCTCTTAAATTGTTGCATAGAATTTTAGGGGCTTGTAGCCAATAAAGAGCATTAATCGAGCACTTAACATGTGTTAATGACTTTGCTTCCTTCATGCAGTACACACAAAATAAATAATGCAAAAATTAGAATGAAAACAAAGCATAAAGAGTTAAATTAAATTCGCCCCCAGATTTGCACTTTGCCTTTAACGCAATGGACTTTGTATAAATCGCCAAATTTCAGCATAACCAAAAAAATAAAAAATAAAGGTGGCGTGATGACTATAAATAAACATGAAAACAATAAAAGCAACAACAATCACATTCTGTGTGATAAAAAATAGAATAAACACAATAGGGTTTTAAAGTTGGCGGCAAAGCCCAAGTGCACACAGGTAGATAAGGACAGAAGGTTGTATAAAATGATGAACGCATTACCCATTTTGGGTTTCAATTACAGCTAGAGATGGAACTATCGCTAGAGTAACGGAAATATAAATTATATATGTATAATAATTATATTTAAATTTTGATTGGTTGCAGAAAACAAGCATTGCTATAAATATATATTCTTCTAGATGAATGTATACATACATATAATAAAATACATATACTTAGTGGCGCCACTTGCGAAGCAACTGCTGACAATTGGCAGCTAGCAAGACGCAAATAATCAACAATTTCAAAGAGTAGCGCACACACTTACACACAACCTCAAGGTCATATACAAATATTAATTTCATATTATTTATGCATGGCAGAAAATGGCAAAGAGAGAACATTTACGCTCTCGCTTTCTCCCCAGCAACAACAGGGGGCGCAACTGGTTGGCACGCATCTCTAGAAATCATTTAAAAGGCGCATTTGCTCGCACGTGTCGAGTGGTTTAGACTCACAAGTTCATGTTGTGTTGTTGCGCACTTGACTTCACATTCATATACATAAATATATTAATTATATATGTACAGAGAGGAAGAGAAAAAGAGAGAGACTACCGATTACAATTGTAACTAGCTCTCTTCTTGAAGACTGCTTCGACACGTATCTCTGGTAATGAATTTACAGCGCACTTGAACTGGTTCGCTCAAGCTCACATGTTCACCAATGTTGCTGCGCATTTGCCTTAGTATTTCGAGTGCGACGCATAACTGAATACAAAAGAAGACATAAAGAGAGTAAAAGGGTGGGTGAGATATATGTATTTATGTTTGTATGTATGTGAAGAGAAAAAGAGAGAACTGGCCGGCTCTTTTCGATGCTTTTAATTTGCACATCTAAGAAGACATTTATTGGACTGCAACAATTGGCCAATTTGCACTTTAGGCAGAAAAAAAATAATAATGGTTCGTACTTATTTGCGTGCTTGGCTTTGGCCTTCGCAACAATTTACATAATAAAACTAATCAAATATTCGGTGCTGATGATAAAGCTGGTAGATTGACCGATTACACCATGCTACGACAAATGGCGTCACACCACCCACCTACACACACACATACACCACGACCTTCTTGCGAATCGAAATGTGTCACAACTCAAAAGAAGAAAAATAGTTAATGTTAACTTTTTATAGCGAAGAAACAATTCGTGCGCAAAGAAACACTATGTGCATGTGTGTGAGCCATGGTCTACGGTACAAACTGACTCATCCAATGACTACTCTCACTCTCCTTCTCTCGCTCTTCTCTGTCGCACTCACTCAGCTGTTGCCAATTCTTTGTTTACAAACAAACATCAGCACTTTAAATTTAAATAGAGAACGAAGTTGTTAGCACGCTTGTTGTTGTAGTATAAGATTCATATTTTACTGGGCTGACGACATATGGGGGATTAGATCATCAAAAGAAAAAAATTACGAGCATTTGAATTTGTTAATATGTACATCAGCCAATTGCTTGCACTTCCACACATACACGTGCGTTGCATTAGATTAGTTGCCTGCTTAGCGCCACTCGAAACGGATTAAACAAGCTCATACGACGAGCTCAGAATTACGCATACACATAGACATTATAGACACACATACACATTGGCATATATAGGCACGAAGTTGCTGCAGTTAATCGTCTCTCTTGCTGCTCTCATTTGATATTGCATATCTATGCAGCTAAGTGTTCACAGTTAATCACACTCGTTTCGCTCATTTGATATTGTGTTCTCACGGTTTCATTTATGCAAATGCGCGCGTATACATATCTCTGGGTATGTGTGTGTGAGAGAGTGTGTGGGCTAAACGTGTCGCCTCGTCTGTTGCAGTCTCAGCTGTTTGCTCAATTGGCAGCGCTTCAAGTGTTGTGATTAATTCGCAACGAACTCATTCAATTACACAATTTTATAAGATGATGCACTCACAACATGAATAACAAATATATATACACGTACCGAATTAATCAGCAAATCAATAATTTCTGCATTCAATTCGATTTTATAATCAAAAACATAAATATATAAACTAGAGATAGTTGGAGACCCCTTCGTGTCACGACATTCACCCCAACTCTAATTGAATTCCATACAAATTGCGTGTGTACATGATTTCACAACAATAACAATGGGCAAAGGTTAATGACAGCGTGCTGGGTCGCAATATGCAAAGAAAGTAGAGCGCAAAAATAAAAAGCAAATAAAATGCCTAATTAGAAAACAAGGAGCGAGTTCAAAGAGTGGGCGGGTTAAGTGAATCGCACTTCGAAAATAACGAATTCGATTACCAAAAAAACAACAAAAATCACTGTTTTGGCAATGACATGTTGCACGTGCCTTTGTGCGAGTAAGATGGCAAGAGGAAGGGAGGGAATGTAGCAGGTAATATATGCAGCCGGCGTTTAGCCTTCAGCTCGCAATGGCACAGGGTGAGGCAATCCTTGTGTTTAACAATCAAATGGAGCCCGTAACAACAATGTGGATATACTGGTTTCCTACATGGAGTAGTTGGTTGTTTGTTTTCTTCTTTTTTTTTTAATGATATGAATGTATGTACATACACATATAACTTACCAAATCAACAGACAGTCCAACCATGTCGGCTAGCCAGGAAAAAATGCGGCTGCCATCGTAGCAATCATTCTCAATAAATTTGGGCGATTCGAGCATTTTGATTTTGATTTTCTGGTATTCTCTTTTTGCCTTTATTGCTTCATTTGGAACACAGTTAATTCACAATTTAGCGCGTGGTTGTGGTTCACAATGAGAGAATTCCGACGTCGCGTTCAACAAATTACGGAAAATTATAGAACACTTTATTTTTGTGCTTTGTTGTGGCTTTTTGGACTTTTATGAATTTTGTGCAATAATTTTTTATTCCTTGCTTGCTCTGCATATAATACATATGTATATCTATTTATTTTGTAATCGCACTATGCGTGCGTCAAAAAATAAAAAGCGAACGTTTTCTTTGCACCGCGCTCCTCGCACTTACGACCGACCCGATTGGAAGAGAGAATCTTACTGCGAGCCAATTCTGGTTGAAATGTTTCCGATGCCGAAATCAAAAACGAAAAAAAAAAAAAATAATGTACACACACATGTGTTTGTAGGTGTGTTAGTGAGTAGTCAAACTTAAGCCTAGTGATTCAATGAAAAAGTATTCAATTCGAGTAACTATTATTTCTATGGCATATAAGAAATATATCGAGTCTTTATGCGTACCTACATATTTAAGTACATGGACACATCTTAACATTAACACAAACTGTTATTAACAGCAAACAATGTTCTATAGCTACACTGACCAGAGATAGCTAACAACACTGACCAAAAGTTTTGTCAGTGCTAACAATCTGCTTAAGAATGTATCTTCTATAGACCAAATTTTTTATATAGCTTACGATAATAAATAATACATTTTATGTGAAAAATATTCAACTTTAGAATCGGTTGTAAATTTTGATTTTGAATGTAACAGCTGTACTCTGATGCTAGATAAACGAGTACTGTTAGCTGTATCACTGGTCAGTGGCTGAATCAAAATATAATCGATACTTTTAGAAATAAAAGAACCACTACAAAATACCGCCAAAACTAATAAATAAACAAAATAAATTTTAATGATATTGTTGATAATTTCTGTTTTATTTAAATATTGATATTTCGAATAATTAATATTTGTGTACAGGTAATACTTTTATATTAATTAAATATAATGATTAAAGTTCTAGTTTAATGGTGGTGCTAATAAAAATTTGAATTGGTATGATTATTAATTATTATTGGAGTTGAATTGTAGTGTTTTTAGCATGAACTTTTATTTTTTTGAAAACTGAAACTACATAAATTTGGTAAAATCAACTATCGATATTTCGATTGTTGCTGCCAGCGCTCATGTTAAGAAGCGTAACGTTAACAGTTTTGTTGACATTGTCGACTATTTTATTAGGGATTGCGTCGCAAGCAGGGAATATGTACTAAATGCGAGTTTAATTAAAAAGAAATAGCTTATATACCAAATAAAAGTAGATAAAAGCCGTGTTGAAAACTAGCAAATTGAACGGAAAGAAGTATTTATAATGAACATATACAACAGACTGCGCAGCAGAGAACATGGATTGGGTAAGGCGAAAGTAAAAACAATTTTTTTTTGGCGCTCGAAATGAAGAAGAAGAGTTCGCGCCGATCGCTCCTTGCGCGGTTAAATCGAGCGCCAAAAATAAATTAGTTGTGAGTTAGAAAATTGCTGTGTAAATTGAGTTGAAAGTGTTGTAATATGAGTTATTGAGATTTTGCTGAGTTTGCAAAAGCAAATTTGGAACGTAAACAAAGCGCGAGAGCATTTTAAACGAATTTATAACTAATTAACTGCCATTGCAGCCAATGATTGCTCCTATGACTTTGCGCTGCATCGCTTGTGCGTCTACAAGCAGGACAGCTGGCGCGGCATTGCGCCGGCCAACTACAGTCCCGACTTCAACCCGGAGCCCCCGATATTTTCTGCGAAGTTCGCCAACTGTGATGGCTACCGACATATTCTGGCTATAGCCAACGAGGATGGCAAGATTGCACTGCAGGACACGACGGTACGCAATCAGGAGACGGAGGAGCAGGCACTGAGTGCCCCACAATGCCACTTCAATGCGGTCTTCGACTTGGAGTGGGCGCCGGGACAAATGCGCTTCGTGTCGGCCTCGGGGGATCACACGGCCCGTCTGTGGGAAGTCTCCGGGTCTGGCATACGGGGTCTGAACTCCTACGTGGGTCACACCAGATCCGTGAAGACGGCCGCCTTCAAACGCACGGATCCGGCCGTCTTTGCCACAGGTGGACGCGATGGCGCCATACTGATCTGGGATATACGCGCGTGCCTCCACGCGGATCTCACTTCGCGTGTGGACAACTGCATCTACAGCGGTCACACGGGTGGGCCAGGCACACCGCAGTCGCAGCGCAGGCAGAGGACCAGAACGCCCAAGATGACCAACTACAGCAGCAACACGTCGAGCAGCATTACAGGCTTGGCCTTCCAAGATAACGATACGCTGATTTCGTGCGGAGCTGGCGATGGTGTTATCAAGGTCTGGGATCTGAGGCGCAATTACTCGGCATACAAGAAGGAGCCATTGCCGAGGCACAGCCTGCCTTATGCCGGCTCCTCCACGTTCAAGGGATTCACCAATCTCATAGTCGATGCATCGGGCACGCGGCTCTACGCCAACTGCATGGACAACACGATCTACTGCTACAACCTCGTATCGTATGCAGCCAAGCCCATTGCCAGCTACAAGGGCCTGCTCAACTCCACGTTTTACATCAAGAGCTGCCTCAGCCCGGATGGCAAGTACTTGCTCAGCGGCAGCAGCGACGAGAGGGCCTACATATGGAACTTGGACCATGCTGCTGAACCGCTGGTTGCCCTCGCTGGCCACACAGTAGAGGTCACCTGTGTGGCCTGGGGCTCCACGCATGATCGTCCCATTGTCACCTGCAGCGACGATGCCAGGCACAAGATTTGGCGCATTGGCCCTCAGCCGGAGAGCCTGACGGCAGCCGAGCGAGCAGAGCTGTTTCGTGGACAGTCGAGCTATGTGAGGGAGTTCGGTGGGGCAGCCAAGGCCAGCTCCTCCTCGCAGCACAAGTACAATCTGCGAGACTTGGAGTCCACGCCGCGCTCGTTGAAGCGGCTCATGGAGCAGAACGAGCGCACGCCCAGCTCCGTGGAGAAGACAAGCATCAAGCGTTCCTTCCTAGAAATGCTGGGCGGCATTGGCGCTGGCAGCGATGGCAATCAGCAGCTGGAACAGCCGCAGCAGAAGCGCACCAAGAGCTTTGAGTCCCGAGGACGTCGCCTATTCGCAGCTAGCAGTCAGCCGCAGCCGCAGCAGCAGCAACTGCCCGGCATAGTTGAGGAGGAAGCATCTGCCACGCTGTCCAGCAATCAGGAGAATGTCCAGGAGCAGCTGACAGCCCCCGCGACAGCAGCCGCCAAGCTGTCGACACCTTCACCCTTGAGTGAGCTGCCGACGAATCACAACTACAACTCGCCGCCCACGACGTCTGCTCAAGCGGCAGCCGCAGCCGCAGCTGCAGTTGCAGCTGGAGCCAGCTCAGCGAACTCAGAAAACTCTTCGCTTTCGCCGCCCTCGCTCAGCTCGTTGATCTACTCGCCCACCTCAAACCTGCCCAACTATGTGCTGGACGGCGAGGCACCGCACCTGACCATCATGTCGCCCAAGCGCAAGGCCAAGGAGAAGGTCGACTGGCTGACGAAGATACGCAAACAGAAGTTGATGAGCCGAGGCAGCCTGACGCTCAGCGAGAAGATGGGCATGGAGGATGCATCGCTGGATGTGCTGGCTTCGTCGCCACGTCTCCAAAGCCTGCGTCACTCCGAGTGCAGTCCCCGCTTGCAGGCGACGCCCAGGCGGCGCATATCGCATTCCGATAACAATGCGCCGCATCTCCGAACGCCCACCTCGAGTAGGCGGAATAGCGAGACGACGCTGCTGCGCTTCTTCAGTGTACAGCGCAGCGGAAGCGTGACTGAAGCTGCCGATGCTGCTGCCAGCCAAGCCGACCTGAATCCCTTGTCTCCGCCAGCTTCAGCGCCCGCTGCAACGAGTCCCCTGCTGCGGCACACGCCCAGGGCAGCCGTTGGCAGTGACTGACCCTGTAGCCACGGAATATGCCCTCTCCTACTGTTGTACAAACATGAACCCCAAATTCAGCCCTACCCATCCCGATTCCCTTACCGATTCTCTTTACTGGACATACCTTAGCCTAAGTCTCCAAATTTAAGTCCTTTCCCCAGCTTAAGTCAACGAAATGGCCTTTCACTCTTTTGTACAAAAACTATATTTAATATATCATATTTGTAATCTATATAGTATATCTAACATATATATATAGTCTGTATAGCTCTAAGTTCTCCTGACATGCATGCGCTTTTGGCTGGGTCAAGTTTACTTTTAACGACAATAAAAACTGAATTTGTTTTTAAAGTTAAGTCTGCACAAACTTTGCTCTTTAAGGGGGAGTGCAGGATTCGAAGGCCAAATAATGGGTATTACTCTTAGCTCTTCGAGCTACTCGATGTATCCCCACGGAGTTTATCCCAGTGAAACAATCAATTAAAACAATTCAAGCTTTCATAAATCTTAATTCTCTTTAACATGTTCTAAATTTCAAGAATTTTTCGTCTATTGCAATTTCTTTGTGATCTTTGGGTCATCATTCGTTAGCTGTGCTTGCTTCTACTCCTCCTTCTCGCGCTCCAGTTGCTGCTGCTGCTCCAGCTGGCGCTTCTGCTTGACAAGCGTATTTAGCTTTATGATATGGCGGATATGACGTGCCACGCCCACCAGCAACACTAGGTGGCTCACGTGTAGAACGATGCTGGAGAGGTTGGTGCTTGGATAGGTATTGAAGCTATACTCGATGCCGCCCAGGATTAGGAACCGTACGCCCACCGAGTACGGCGTGGACCAGACCAGGTAGGGCAGCGAGTGGAAGTACCAAACATAGAACTGATAATGCAGCGAGCGGGCGCAGACGACGCCGATGAAGTTGCAGAGGAAGAAGGGCAGCAGAGCCAACTGGGTGCAGTGCTCGAAGGAGATTTCGTAGGGCTTCCGCTTGGACTCCTTGACCGGGGCAGGGGGTCGCTTTTGCCCGGTGGCGTTCTGTAATCCCTTTTCGAATGACTTCAAGAAAGACTTTTGCTCCGCCGTTAACTCCTCCTCATCCTCCTCCTTGTTGCCCGGCTCCAACTCCTGCGCTTGCTCCTGCTGCTGGGACTTCTTCGATTTGCTCCTGTGATGGGACTTTTTCTTAGCAGCCTTCGCTTTCTCCTTCTCCTCACGATTCTTCAGCATTAGTTGGGGCAATATGATCTGCTGCACCTCGCGCAGGTGCACGTAGCTCTTGAAGAACGTCCAGGTGTACTTGGCGAAGGCCAGGAGCAATAGCAGGTGCAGTCCCAGCAGCGCCAAATGAAACTCGCGCTGCTCGAACAGCTCCCGAGTCAGGAACCTATAGTTCACCGTCCACTTGTGCTCGAAGATGCGTCCCAGGTCGAAGCTCCCGGTCAGATACTCCACCGGATGAGTGCGCAGAAAGGGATAAGCTATCACTACCTGGATCAGTCCGCATATAAAGAGGTGCACAATAGTCAGGAGCACGCCTAGGTTGGCCAGGTAGAACAGCAGCAGCGCCGGCGCAAAGAGTAAAATGTTCATCTTAACGCCTACAGCGAGACTGTAGAAGATGGTGCCCCATAACCAGCGGCTATCCATGAAGAGATTGAGCGATGCATATAGCAGCAGCACGGCCACGGGATCGTTGAAGAGGCGCAGCACATAGATCGAGTGTATGCGATACGACGTAAAGGCGGTCAGCACCAACATGTAGGGCGGCACCTTGCGACTCTTGGCATAAAGCCGCAGAGCGAGGCACATTTGTAGCAAGTAGATGCCGGTGTATATGTACTGGGCCAGGCGCACGTTGCTGCCGTGAGCGGTCAGGTAGTAGAGTGCAGAGTATATGTAAACAAAGGCAGCCGGATAGACCAACGGGCCGGTGTCACCTGTGGAGGGTTCAAAACATACACTGTGAAAGTAATTCAAATCGCGATGATGGCGGGCAAAGCAATGTTATCGAAAAGACCAGCTCGTGAGCTCTTCACGCCTATAAAATATCGTTAGAGATGGTTGCCTGACAGGAAACACGACTACTATATCGTAATAGAGCTGTTTGATTCTATAACATTTTATGCTATTTAATTTAGCAGCAATTAAATTAGTCCGATTACGCGTTACCTCTATCTTTCTACAACAGCTGTTCAGTTGGCGGCAAAATCATTTTGCGAGAACAATCTATCGAACACATGTGTGTGTTCGTGAGCGAACTGTTTACGCAACGCGGTGACTGTCAAAATGTCAAAGTGAAAAAAAATGAGAGAGAGAACATTTTGTATTAAGCAGCATGGAGGTTATTACGGCATGTTGTTAGAGCTGGCTGCCAAATAGAGAGAGAGAAGATAAATAGAGTTTAACTATAACAATTAATGGACAAAATGATTTCGTGTAAAAATTTATGTGTTTTGCGCCAACTGCCGTTCAAGGGCTGCTGCCGTCAATACAACGCCACACTGCTGTCCGGGCGGCTGGCCAGTTGGACGACGAGAGCCGCTGCCAGTTCAACGGCTGGAGTTGCTACCTCTGCCTGGCAACAGAGGGCGCCACACCAACGGCAGCAGCAACTACAACAGCAGCAGCAGCAGCAAAGGCGAAGTATCTTCAGCTCGAGTCGTCTGAACGCCAAGGACTACTACGCCACACTTGGCGTGGCTAAGAATGCCAGTGCGAAGGACATCAAGAAGGCATACTACCAGCTGGCCAAGAAATACCATCCGGACACGAACAAAGACGATCCCGATGCGAGCAAAAAGTTTCAGGAGGTGAGCGAGGCATACGAAGTGCTCAGTGATGATCAGAAGAGGCGGGAGTACGACACCTACGGCCAGACCACAGAGAACATGAACAGGCAGGGTGGCGCGGGAGGATTCGGAGGCGGCGGCCCCTTCGGAGCCGAGGGCTTCGCACAGAACTGGCAGTTCCGCTCGACCATCGACCCCGAGGAGCTCTTCCGCAAAATCTTCGGCGAAGGCAACTTTCGCAGCAACAACTTCGACGACTTCGCCGACTCGAAATTCGGCTTTGGCCAGGCACAGGAGTTGGTCATGGATCTGACCTTCGCCCAGGCGGCGCGTGGCATCAACAAGGACGTCAACGTCAACGTCGTCGACCAGTGCCCGAAGTGCGCAGGCTCCAAGTGCGAGCCGGGCACCAAGCCAGGACGCTGCCAGTACTGCAACGGCAGCGGCTTCGAGACCATCTCCACGGGCCCCTTCGTTATGCGCTCCACCTGCCGGTATTGCCAGGGCACACGCCAGTACATCAAGTACCCGTGCGCCGAGTGCGAGGGCAAGGGCCGGACAGTGCAGCGCCGCAAGGTGACGGTGCCGGTGCCCGCGGGAATCGAGAACGGCCAAACGGTGCGCATGCAAGTGGGCAGCAAGGAGCTCTTCATCACGTTCCGCGTCGAGCGCAGTGACTACTTCCGGCGGGACGGCGCCGACGTCCACACGGACGCGCCCATCTCGCTCTCCCAGGCTGTGCTCGGCGGCACCATCCGCGTCCAGGGTGTCTACGAGGACCAGTGGCTGAACATCGAGCCGGGCACCTCGTCGCATCGCAAGATCGCCCTGCGCGGCAAGGGGTTGAAGCGTGTCAATGCCCACGGCCATGGCGACCACTTCGTTCACATCAAGATCGACATCCCCAAGAAGCTGAGCCAGCAGCAGCGCGCGCTCATAGAGGCCTACGCCGAGCTAGAGGAGGATACGCCCGGGCAAATCAACGGCATGGCGGAGCGCAAAGACGGCAGTAAGAAAGCAACGTAAATACTTTAAACTCCCAACTTTTGAGAAAACCCATCCAAAGCAAACGGAAGAGCAGTAGAAGGCAGATCTGTATTTGCATCATCCTCTTTATAATATTTTAAATATAATCTAATGTCTACAATCTATACGCAACTTAGAGATCGATTGATCGGGCTCTCAATTTCAGCATAGTTCATTTCCGATCGAGGAAACAGCCCACTTCCATATAATCCTTACACTGCTCAAACTTGAACTTGGTGGCCCATATTAAATATTTTCTCATCATGAATAACTAGGTCGTTCAATTTACGTAATGTTGGCACACAGTCAAGCTTCAAACAAACGGATAACTAATTGGCAGCTTTAGAGTAATCTAAAGTTATATAAGTTATAAAGTCCTAAAAGTTCTCTTCTCAAATGACCACGACTTGAGCTTTTTTAAATTTTCCTATGCTATTCGGTTGAAATGCATAATTAATTCCTAGTTCCTCTACGGAACAGACGGAATGGGCCTACCCCATTTTATGTTGGTCACTTTATTCCGCCTCACGGAATGGTGGTCCAACTTTAATACCTCCAATGCTCGCTCCAGCAGTCTTGCGCTATTATGCCTTAACAATTCCCGCTAACGGCTCCATCAATTATGTTACTTAACTTCCTTATTATTCTGCTTCCAGCGCAGGTCCTAGCAAAGCGAACGGGCCAGAAGGTAGAGAAGGAACAGCCAAAGGAACTCAAGGAGAAAGGAGAGCCACAGAAGCAACAGCAACAAGCACAACGAAGGACGAAGAAATCGAAAAATCCGAAAGGCGAACAGGAGAAAGTGGTGGAAGCGGCGGCGTAGGCTTCCTTAGTAAAATCAAATCCTTGTTCAACTGAGTTGAATTTGTCTATGTCTTGTTATCGATAACTGTTTTGTAATCGCCAATTGACCTACAAATGCCTTAATTTTTCTTTCTTTTAAGTTTTGTTATTGTACAGTCTAGGGGCTATATATATATATATATAGATTCCATTAAGTGGAAACAAATCCAAGAAAAATACAACCAAATTGAAAGTCGACATTCTCCTTGTTATCGATAAGTTTGTTTTGTAGTTACCGTTGCTTAACTAAAGGCAGCTAAATGAACGGCATCTAAAAATTCCAAAAGGAAAAGGGACAACATTGCGGAATTCATTGATGTAAAGGGAAATCGGTTAATGATAAGTATTGGGGTAGGGAAGTTTCGTTAGTGATATAAGGAAATTTGCTTCCAAAATACTGCCTTTGCATAACTTCCCTACTGTTAATGGGCAGTTCTCTTTGACTCTCTCGCGCACTCTCTCTCTCTCTCTCTCTCTCTCTGTTTTTTAACGGCTGCCTGGTTTCCAAAAATAAACTAAAAGGAAATTTACTTACCTCGCAGCAGCGCATAATTTGTGGTGCCATTCAGAAAGCCTTCACATTCCTGAAAATATGTGAATTACCATATGAATAGAACCACCCGATCTCTCTCTCTTTCTTTCTCCTACCTGCATATAGGCCACCCAATCGATCTCGGTGTAGGGCACATGCTGAATAACCAACACGTTGATCACCGCCTCAGCCAAAACAATCAGCAGAGCAACAATCGGCAGAGCCGACGGATCGAGAGCCAAATATCGAGCATACTTCCAGCTAAGGTATTTTTCCTTGAACTTCAGTAAGCGGTTGGTCGTCTTTTTACGCCGGGAATCAACACGACTCTGGCCTTTCGGCGATGCCATTTCTGTGACAAAAAATGAATTAATTTTCCGGTTAAATTTGCCACACACACTTACTCAGAGCATTAGAAATAATGCAACTGTGGGCACCCCGAAAAGGCAGAAGACATGAACGGACCGGTTATTAGGAGCGCGCAGAAATTCAAATTATGTTGACTTATTTTATTTAATGCAGATATTATCTTCGCGAGTGAATTTTCCAATTAGTAAAAAGCATAGAACGTTTTCCGACGCGTCGACCTGAACATTGTATTGACGAGTGACTCTTGAAATTAAATTTTACAGCCACTACTGCCACAGAAAACAGCAAACAAAACAGAGCAGCTTTTGCTTCACGTCAGCTATCGATTATAATTTTAAACGATGATTAATTACCAATGAGTAACTCAATCAGCTGTTAGTGCTGAATAGTGATGACAGTTCGTAAGGCGCCAATTTACTGATAACATTTAAGATTTGAATATACTACCAAAAATTTTTTAATAACCAATGAGGAAAACTTTTTTTTAATTAAGTGTTTATTTTTATTTATTTATTTTTTTTTTTTATCCTTCATTTATGGGCATAACTCCGTATGCCAGTTTCCATGCCAGATTTAGGGCTCCATTACTAGTTGGTTATCAGGCACTCCGGCACACTGATTCACCAAGCCATGTCCACATGCAAGCAGTGATGCGAAAATACACTTTGATGGCAACAGTTAAAGCAGGGGTGGGCTGCAACATCTCCTCTTCTGTATACTTCAACGATTCATGTAAATGTTTTGGCCATTTAAAAAAGTTACATGCACATCCTTGTATCACTCTCTCTCTCACCCTTGGCCCATCCACATGCAGGGTTTCAGCACAATTAATTGACAACCTGCGAATGCGGAATGTTTTTCAGATTTTCTGCAGTCTGTTTTTTCTTTTTTGCTTGTTGCTTATATACGAATAGTGTTGAGCGGCGTTTTCTAAGAATCTTTTATATATATAATCTTTCATTTTCATTGTATTATTATATATTCTTTAAGCATATTAAAGCTAAATAAGAGTGTACTAAATATAAATTAGCTAATTAAGTTTTAAATGCATTGGCTAACTTTCTGCTGAAAAAGGCTAAGCTGACAGCGCTGCCATGCATGTTGACAGACAGAATGAGATAAGTCGGAATTTGAATGGAAGGATGTGAGGAGAGTAAATTAAAAATGGCCTAATATGCAGTACCCCTAAACTATTTGAGAAAGTTAGGAAGAAAGAAAGAGACAGCGGGATAGAGAGACCGAGAGAGAGAATGAATGGTCAAAAAAAGGCTAGAGCTCTAACCTGGCAGCACTGATGCATTTTGTAATATTTTCTGTTCATTTTTTTTATCTGTACTTTTTTTGCAGTCCTTTTATTTTGTGGTGGCGTACACGTTCACTAATTGTGCCCAGTGCGCCGTGTATTTTCGAAAAAAGTTGACAAATGGCATGCAAACTGTTTTCCCTGTCCGATGTCCAGGTGAACTGCTCAAATGGCACTGCAATTATGCCAAAGGGCCAGCCAGATGGGCAGTTAGTGCGAGCGAGCTATCGAGCGGGGGACTGTAAATTTCGTACAGATTTCGAGAGAGCTTGTAAGAGTGATAGGGAAAGAGAGAGCGTTTGTAAGGAATGCCATGCAAAGGGGCTTTACGGTACATTTCAATAAATGCAGCCGAGGAATTTAAAAAAGAATTTAATTTAAGCTTGTTGCTTGACTGCTTACATTTCCAATAAACTCCAATAAATCAGAACAGATATAAAATTCACAAATATCAAATAGGAAATATCAATATTCAATATTTCTTGATTGTGGTTAATTAAGTTTATGCAATTGCTAATATATTAACATTGGTCATATATGAATATATTGTATCCGTGCTATAAGTTTCTACCACAGTATCAAAGTGTGTATGAATGCATATTCATTGCAAGACTATTGGAAACGAGAGATGAATATGAAATGCCCTCAATCTTCGATGTACATACATATGTATAGAACGTACATCTATAGAGTATTAAATAGTCGATAGGGCCCAATCGGTATTTATTTTTTGACAGCGTCTGTTTTCAGAGTCTACGCTAGTTATCATTTAAAGGCAGAGTTTTAATGTAGTATATATGTATGTATATACAAACACATATAGAACTAAATCGGTCATCGGCTCTTATCATATAATATAAATATACATATATAGACACATATATATATTAATGTGTATATACAATGTACATACATACATAAGTTTGTATGCACAATGGGGGGCTTCTCCATAGATAACTCGTATTATAACCCACTCAGTGCGAAAATGGTTCATTAATACGTTCATATATATACATACATATACATTCGAGTATGTAAATATGCAGACATTTATATATATTTATATATTTGTGTGTATATTTGTTATCAACAAAAAAAAAGAAAAAATAACTGATAATAGAATCTAGACTGTAGATTTACATACATATATAAATACGTAAATACATACATCTACATATGTATGTTTCTACAAGTGTACGTAGTATGTATGTACATATGTTTGTATGTATGCACTTATAACGCAAATGTCTGATTATAGCTGACAATCATTTTAATAGTTGCCCATATAGAAGAACTTTGCACTCGCCTTTGCTATATACAAACACCCACATACTTATGTATGTACATAAGTGCATTTGTATGTATGTGTATATATTATTAATAATTTATTAATTCTTCGCTTTGAATACAAAATGAGCGCGCCATTTATAAATGTAACAACAATAAACTGTTAATATGTGGGTGATAAAAGGCGCAGACGATTAAAAAAAAAAAGAACTGTAAAATGACTGTGATCCGTTTGAATACCCGTGGTTCATCCCATATGCGTGTTTGCATAGTAGCATCTCACTCGCACTTGCTCACACTGGCCCCTGCTATTCGCTATTTTCGAGCTCTTGTTGTTATTGTTATGATAGGCAGCAACAATTGCTTTTACTTTTGCCTTTGCATGTGCCTTTGCTTTGGCACTTTGCTTTGTGTACACACACGGCGAAGGAGACAAAACGGCCAAACAAACAAACTGTTGATAATTGAGCAGACACTGAGAATGCGAACGTTGCAAAGCACTAACAAACACACACAAGAGCTAAAGACGCACACACATACAAATTACCAACACATATGCATTTATCTAGATACACGCATGTATAGGCCAACGTAGAACTATGGGTGGAAGGTGGGCGAAACGCAGAGTACCGGGACAATTTAAGAGTTCAATCATATCAAGCGTCGTTTTTGTCGCGCCGTGTCAATGTTGTTGCTCCTCTCCTCCAACTTCTCTCCCTTCTGATATGTTCCACATGTGCGCCGCACACACGTAGAGATGTAGAAAAAAACTAAATAAAATACATACATACATACATATGTATATAATAAAAAAACAAATATCAAAGAACACACAAATGTGAATAGGCATCTATGACTTATTAGCTCCGCTACAATCCGTCAAATAGGCATATACAAGTGTAATAGAAATAGCCGAACACAAGTTTAATGTATATTGAATGGTTGAAATATTGCATTAGTAATAAACATTTACATTATAGCATAAGAGGAATGCAGTTTAATAACCGAATTTAACTTCTTTATTCACATAGATACAATCATATGTATATTTACACACCAAGCATATTCACACATTGATATATAAATGCAGTAGCGTATCGTGTTGTTGTTGCTGCCGCTGCTGGTCGACTGCCTGTTGCTACTCTGCTCTCATTTGCCTATGTTTGCTATCCCTCTTGTTCTCAGCTGGACGTAATAAGCTTACTGCAACTGTGTGGGTGCATATGAAGAGCGCTGCTCGCTCGCACGCATACACAACAACTCAATATCAAACACAACAACAACACATTCGTATAGCTTTCGTGCTGTGCTGTTTACGACCGACCGACCGACCAAGCAGTCAGCCAGCCAGGCAGGCAGACAGCAGCTGGGGCTGATTTCAGTTTGATTTTGTCAGTGGCCGCGTTCGGTTGTCGTCGGCGAGTTAACGGGACGCGCCTTCTAAAAGCCGCTCAAAGCCCAGCTTTTACTTAAGTCTCGAGCCACAAACAGAGCCGAGCAGATAAAAGAAGCAGCACAAAAAGTGTTTTTATTTTTTTATTTTCTAAATTCGTTTCGTTCAATTCGTTTTTAGTTGTGTAATTTATTACTATTATTTGTTCTGGTAAATTATTCCACATTTTTACACATATAAAAACAAATTGTCTTAAGACAGCACGAAAAAAATATTTATTTATCAGAAAACGAAGAAAACAATAACAAAATCAGAAAATAAATACAAAATAAAAGCTGAAAAACATTTTATTATTGCATGGAAAATTACTACAAAAAATTTCTTGATCGCGTTTCTATCTCTCGCTCTCTCGCTCTCATAAAAGCTTAAGCAAAAGCAAAGCAAAAAACAAAAAACAAAAAAACAAAAAAACATGAATTTAAACAACATAAATTGAATTGACCGGCAATATATATAAATACATATACATATGCTTTTGTTATTGTTTTTTTCAAATTTGAGTGTTTGTTACGCGCCAAATGCATTTTTGTATTCTATTTGTGTGTGAGAATTCTTTTGCCCTAATAAGGTCTAAATGAAAATAGCTTTACAATACCAAGAGAAAAATCTCTCGATAAAATATATAATCTTAGGCAACATAAACAATTCACTCGCACAAGCAAAACTATTCTAAAAGCGAAAAACGAACAAGAATTGAACAGATAAGCAAGCTGAAAAAAGACATGAATATTTAAATGTTTGTGTGTGTATTTACTATATGTCTGAAAACTAGTAAAAATTCTTATACTGTTTAATATTTTGATCTGCGCTGCGGTAAGTGCAGTTTCGAAAGGGCAATAACGGTTGATTTCAAAATATTCATGAACTCTTATTTGAATATGCATAAGTAACACAAGTAGAGTGCATACAGCATTAGGATAACTAATGTGCATCGAGCATAAGAAGATTGATTGGTACTGAGTGAAGTCGTTAACAAAACTTATACGGAAAGCATAATTTTGTTCTCTTACATATGTATATGTTTTCATGTATCTCTGCACATATTTCATATTTCAATCCCTTTTTCACAGCGCGTTATCAACGTTTCTCATGTAAAAGACACAAGCAAACCTGCAGCTGTTATCAGAGCTGCATTTGTATGTATGGAGTACATTGTTCATAAATAAGTAACAGAGTCAACGTGTGGCCATCTTATCAGCTACGTAAAAAGAAAAAAACAACAAAAAGGAACTCGGAAAGCGATCTCAAAAGAACAAAATCAAGAAAAAGCGCCGCCGTTAATAACAACATATAAATGTAAAAGAAGAAGAAAACTAAGCGGAACAAAAACATTTATTAAGTGAAGAAAAAATCTACAGATATTTCAGCCGGCTCTATGGGTAAGAACTTTTTCTGATATGTATATTGTAAACATTTAATTAAAAATTGAAAAAAAAAAAAAAACTGATATGAAAAAAAAGTTCAGTGAAAGCTCTATGAACCTAAATGCTAACTGGATTAATATAAATTACAAACATTTACATGTTTATTTAACTATGCTTACATACATACATATGTATAAACCGCACATATGTATGTATGTACATCTAATTAATTTATTTCAGTTATCAAATTCATTATATTTTTTAATTTTGAACTAGTTCATAATTTAGGAATTGTTTGCTGAAATCGAGTTCACGAGAATCCTTGCCAACTTCTATCCATTTCCATTTTTCCTGTTCTTTCTTGTTCTGTAAATTCTACCTAATTGCGTATTTGTGTATGTGCGTGTGCGTCTGTTCTTTTCGAAGTGCACTCGCAGATGCCAAACATGTCAACTTGGAATCGGCCAAAATTGTACTAAAATCGGATTGCAACTGACCAAAAATCAAATCAGAAGTCAAAACTTGATGGGAACTGCAACTGATTGACAGCTGCAGGAGGAACGAGGCAGAGGCTGGAGGTAGCATCTGTAGCAACCTCTAAGTTCGTGGTCAGTCATTCGGCCCTCCCCCCCTGCTTGTGTATTTGTATTATATATATGTACATATGTACATATGTATATAAACTTGTGTGAGTGAACGAGCATTGGAAACGTGGGCAAGGGCAATCTGATTGAACACATTCAATCCGCATTCAGTATGACTGTAAAATTAGTCAAGTTTTGCTTGTGTTGAGCGTAAAGAGCAGGAGAAACAAGTCAGAATATTATGAGTCGGCTGTACTCGACTGCATGCTACTCTTGCACTCGTTGCAGCGAGCTGAAAAAGTTTGCCTTTATATATGTATAAATATGTATGTGATTAAAAACTCGCTTATATATCTGAAATTCCAAGGTATAGATAAAGATTTAGGAATTCATACCCTCCAATTTAACAAACACAACACGTATGGCTGAAGCCAATATACCCGCTTTTACTTTGCGAACGAGCATAGAGCAAAAAACAACCGAAAATTTGTTGAGAAAATTTGCCACTTGACCTACCGCACTCAAATCTAAATTAAGCAACAAATTTTTTACGCGTTCTCTCTCTCCCTCTTCTTCGCTTCTTTCGCCGTTCATTTCAGTAACTCTTGCAATTCTACATACATGCATATGTGTGTGTGTGTGTGTATGTGTGACTGTCGCCATATGGGCAAGTGTCAGCAGATTCTTCATTTCGCTTTCCGCCGTTACTTCACGGATGCCCAGCAGAACACTGTGCAAAACAAGGGTATATTAGTGTGGCTCATTTGACACTTTAATTTCTTTGTTTTTATTATTGTTGACCTCTAATCTTTCTTTATGATATATATTAGTGCATTCCACTAGTTGACCCTAATTTTTTGTTGTGTACTGAAAGCTTTATTCTGAGAGCTGATTATTTAATCAGTACAGCTTTGAGTTAACGGTAATATTGAGTTGCAGAGAAACCTTTCAACATGCTTTCAATTAATTAAGAGCAACTTTTTAAGCTGGATTTGCAATTAGCAACAACTGGGAAAAAAGCCAAGAAAAAAAGAAGCTTTTAATCACAGCATTAATAATGTTTTGTATTATCAGAGTGTATTCACACACACACACACACATACACACACATGCAGATGCATATTACAAATCATAAATTAAATCTGCAATCAGGTGATGCCGTTAGTTTTTGTAGCTGCGAGACCCACACAGCAACGCAAACATACACACACACACACACACATACACCCGCACAGTTGTTGTGTGCGTGCAAGTATTTATAATTTGCAGTAAGCTACCATCCAATCATTAAAATTTAGGTGAGAGAGACAGAAAGATAGTGATATACGTGTGAGAGACAGTTGGGAGGGGGCTGGTTAGGGCAATGAAGGCGCAAAACAAAAACACAAATACAAAACACATAAGAACAAAAACGAAAAAAAAAAATTAAAAAAAGAGAAGAACTGAAGCAGTTTATGTCAATTATGATATCAATTGTTGCCATGCCAACAGCGCAAGAGAGCGCGGCGAACACATACACACATACATAGATATTGCAGTTGAATAACTGTTGTTATTTTGTAATACATATGTGTATATGAATGTGTTTTTCGCGACCTCTCGTCTTCTGCTCTGTGCGGCAGTCAGACACTTGAACTGCTTGAAGTCTGTCTGTAACTATGTTGCATTGAATTTGAAGCGCCTCTTGAGTGCTTGTAGTGCTTGCCACTGGGAACACCAAATGAAAATTAATCAATAGGTAATTTTCAATGGTCATTAGTAATGTTTTCCATTTATACTGAAACTTCTTTAGGCTTGCAAAGGCGATGGGCGTCGCATGCTGCATGCTGCATGCTGTATGTTGCATTTGCATCGAAAGATGGCAGCTCGCTTACTTTGCTTGCATTACTGTCATTTCTATGGTCGCAAATTGAGGTGAGTGAACTTGCATCAGTGGCAGCAACAACAACAGCAACCAACAACAGCCAGAGAAACTAACAACAACAGCAGCTTACCTCTTGGGTGACTCTTCTAGCTGGAGTGAAGCCAACTACACAAGTTTCCAACATTTTCCCGTAGCCCGCCCACGCACTGAAAATCTGATAATGAAAAACAGGGGTCTCATAAATTTAGTATTCAATTTGCAGTCTTTACCTTGCATTTACTCACAACTCCGTTATTCTATGTTTGCTTGTAAGAGTCTTATAAATAAGATAGGCTTTGCATGTTAGCAACTAGAATGAGATTGTGGGTATATTGGTTTTCTCTCAGTGCAATGGGATAAGTGGACAAAAGGAGGCGGTGCATTGATCAGGGCTTGCTCTCTATATGGCGAAAATGAATCTATAAAAATACAACTATAAGAGTGAGTTTCAGAGTAAGTCAAAAAGTTGTTTTTAAATAACGATAAAATTCGATAACACTCTTCATTTAGTCAACTATTTCTTCACAAAAATTTATGGATGTGAGATAGAAGACTTGCTTGACTATTAGATGCTGGTTAGAGTATTCAGTAGTCGGTCAGTTCCTTCTCTGAATGCAGCTCGATTTGGGCTTTTATTTTGGCTTCTGTTTTTGTTGGGCTTCAAAGTTTGCTTTTAATTACGCCAATTTCACTCACCTTGCCTTTTCCCTATAACAATTGTGGTTTATATTCTGAATATTTCCCTCAGCAGCCTTCGTTTTTCCCAACTCGTTTTCAATTAGAGCTCCCAACGTTATTGTGCTTCGTGCTCCCAATTTTAGTGCCTTGTTTATGGCAAAGCGATTTGCTGGTTGAGGTGCGAATTTAGTTAATGAAACGAAACATTTAATTGATTGCCATGCAAAAATCGAATGCTTACTTTAGGTGCTGCTCGATCATTGCTGCAGGTGAGAAATGAGCAATCAGGTATGCGCCCTGAGGACTGAGGGGTAGGGCAGTAGGCAGAGATATAGGAATAAAACCTGATATCGCTAATCAAGATTGATTGACAAACGATCGAACAGCTATAAACATTGTGAATTATATATTGTTAATCTAATCAATTTGGGCTTCACTTGTTGTTCTTGTTGCTGTTGTTGTCTTCGCACCTGGCAACGGGCACAAATATCAAGCAGACGCCGAATAAACAAATAAAAAAAAAAAAAAAAAAAAAAATCACCATATATCTGCATTCTCACTGTGTGAATAATATATTAAATATATACTTAGTTTTAAATTGCAAAATAATTTAAGAAACTTAAGTAGGAATTTCAATATAAAATATATGACATTTTTACAGTTAATTACATAATAATATATATGTATTTTTGTTATAAATATCATATTGATTTTATATTTTTTTACAAATATTTTTTTATGTATTCATTTAGTTTGGTATTTAAGGAAATTGTGTAAATGGGAATCAGTTACAATTAGTTTGGCTGCCACTTGATCTATTCAATTGCCCCCGAGTGTGTGCGAGTGTGTGCTCATGGATGTGTGTGTGTGTGTGAGTTGGGTGCCCCACATCTTGCGTTATATTTGATTATTTCGAGTAGGTTTAATAATATTGTAAATGGATTTTAATTTGCGAATGAGTTGATTAGGCAGATAATTGAAGCATTAATGCTTGACTCAAGTAAAACGGAAATTCAATTAGCTCAATGCGACGCTACCTGCTGCCTGCTCTACCTGGTGGCAAGTGTGTGGCATGTGGCATGTGGCAGGTGTCAGCTCAATCAACAGCAGAACAGTTGGCATACGTGAGAGTCGAATTCGAATTCAGTCACACAAATAATGAGGTGTATTGGTTTCAAGCAATATTTTCCTGATAGGGAGTAAAAGCAAGATGGAAAGACTTTTGACTTCTTAATGAAATGCACCTACTTATTTCCCCCTGTATAAGGCTCGAGTTAGATCTGTTCAATTAGGGTATTTCTGCAATGTGAACAAGTGCTATTCAGCTGTGTATACCCGACGGTATTTTACACATTTTCTCTTGGCATTTGGCAGGTTTGCAAAATAGTTTTTAATACTATTTGCATTTCTATTTTCGACTCGCGTGACTCGTTGTTTGGGTCGTGCAGCTCGAAAGGAAAGCAACATAGGCAAGAAGAAGAATGGGAATTGAAGAAAAACAATTTATATATTGTTAAATTATATTTAAAATAAATAATTGTGATGCTATATAGAATATTGAGACATCCTCCTGTCTGCATCTGTCTGACTGTTTTGGACACGTTGTCAGGTGGGCAGGCCATGGCTGCAACAAAGGATGCACGAGGTGAATGTCTTTATTTGACTGTTGGCCACAATTGCAAAATATCAAAAGTTAAAACAGAGAGAGGGCGAGCGAGAGAGGGAGAGCGAGGGGGAGGGAGATGGCAATCTTTGCTGTCTTTGACAGCCAGACAGAAGGGCTTTGTGTGAAAATATTTACAATTAAAGCGAGCGCTGTTTTAATTACACTGGCCAACATGATTTATTAACCAATAAACAGAATATATACACTTTCTGCTCTCTCTCTCTCTTTCTCTCTCTCTCTCTCTGTCTCCCACTCTCTCTTGCTCTCTCTCCCTCTCACTGGCTTGATATATTTGTCTTTGCATTTGGCAAATGAGGCAGTTTATTTCGATACGCATTGCTATTTAGAGTGCGCAGCTGTGCTGCCATTTAAACTAGCAATGCACCCAGCGACTATTTGTCTGTCTTTCAGTCTCTCAGTCTCTCTGCCTCTCTGCCTGCTTATCCCATTGCCCGCCTCCCGCTGTCGATAAATCAATTTACAAAGTAGCGTCAGATGTGCACGTTGCAGCAATTGAAACAATGCCAAAAACTATTTGGTGCAAGTGCTTATATATGCGCTTATCCTATATATATATTCTTATTTATATATACATCTATCAATCAGCTGCTGATGCATGGGCATCTCAATTGTTGGCACATTGAAATGCACGCACAAATTTCTCAAATGCTTTGATTTTGGCGTTTGCTTTCCCTCTCCTCTTTCATTTCAAAGAGTTTACTAGTTACTATATATGTATGTATTCTATATGCACGGGTTGTGGTCATGAACTGTTGTTTTCGATGGACTTAGCCATGTCAAAATGTCCAGTCCAGGTTGTCCCATTGAGCAAGCATTCTGGCTGCAACTTGAGAAATCGACGTAGATTATATACCATGTAAATATTTTATATAGACAAAGTGAACTAACGAATCTATAGATGCTGTGCTATTAATTGCGCTGTTTTGTTGCACAATTTGTTGTTTATTAGAGAGTCATTGAACCTGAATGCAAGGTAAGAGCTATCAAGCGTTAGTTAATGTAATAATGACAAACCGCAGCAGTAATCAACGGCACTCATTTAAGCTAGCTCGCCCTCTGTGTGTGCTCTCTGTCTATATATGTACAAATTTGTATATTAATATGTAAATATATGTATGCGCGGTCAAATGTGTGCAATTTACGTCAGAGCTGTGGTAGCCACGGCAACAGTCGAAATTAGCAGCAATAAGTGCGAACCTAGCATTATTTGTAGCCACTCTCGGCTTACGCTGCGTATGCGCGATGTGCAAGCAAGCTACGTATACGCAACGTGTGCTAGCCAGAGTCACACACACACGCTCACATATGTACATATAAGTATATATAGTGAGTGAAATTCAAGGCTTAACTTGGATTAATTACAGTTAAATGTAATTTTATTGATTTTGTATGCATTGCTCTCAAAGTAAAATGGAATCAAAATATGAAAATTTATTTAATACTTTTATGAAATAAAATCAAAGTGCAGTTCTCTGGATTGTCGTTAAAATTGTATAATAATTCATGTTGTATTCACTGCATTTAGGTGGCATTTAAGCAGCATTGCGTATATGTATCACAGTCAAATTGAATTACTAATTGCATCAACTGAAGAGTGAGAAGAGTGAGACGAGAAGAGTGTTACGTATACGCACTGTGTGACTGCTAATGCTCAAGTAATTATTTTGTAGCTTTTCATTTATACTGTATTTCATTTACAAATTATTTTGTATTTTATAAATGATACGCGAAACGAGTTCAATGCAGGCTTTCTTCCCTTGCATTAGTAGCGTCGAATATTCATTTTGTGCGGGAACGGCGACATCATTGGGAGGAAGCGTGACTAGAGTCAGGCCCAATACTTTCAAGCCGCAGTGTCTGGCGATGATTACCTAAACAAGTGAACGTATCACTGAGTTTGATGAGGACTCTGTCGAAGGGACTCACCTCTGGCACCATGGATATGCCGATGACATCGGCTCCAATCTTGCGCAAGAAGCGCTGCTCGGCCGCCGTTTCGTAGCTGGGGCCACCCATGCAGACATAGACGCCTGTCTTTATCCGGTTATCCTGCCCGATTTCCCGACTGATTTCCGTTGCCTTGGCGAGCAGCATCTCGTCGTAGGCATCGATCATCGAGGGGCGGCGCTGGCCAAAGCGCGCATCGTTGAGGCCAATCAACGGGGAGTTGCCACACCAGCCCAAAACGTTGATGTGGTCCTTGATGGCCACAACGTCGCCCACATTGTGCTCCGCACTGATCGCCCCCGCAGAGCAGATGAGAATCAGGTACTCGACGCCACACAGCTTGAACATGCGCACAGGTAACGTACAGCTGCCCACCGGGTTGCCTTCGTATACGTGCATTCGTCCCTGGACAGCGATCACTGTGCCGCCCATGATCTGGCCCACGAACAGCTTGGAGTTGTTCCCGTGCAGTGGGCTGACCGGGAACTTCGGTATGTCCGTATACTGAATTACCACCGGACTCTCGACCAAGTCGGCCAGCATGTTCACATGCGAGCTGAGGATCAAGCCGAACTTTGGTTTCTTCTCCGTTCTATTGATGATGAAATTCGCCATCTTTTGCACATCGTCGAAGCTGTAGAGCTCTCCCTGTGGCGTCTCAATGATGTCCTTGGGCTTCGCATTGGCTTCCTCCTGCAGCCGCTTCTCAATCAGCAGCTTCATTCGACGTATCGTCAGAGCCGTCTTGAGCGCGCAGCAATCCCTATTACACATTTTGATATTGCGATTCATTTTGGGACAGTTACTGGGATCAAGGGGGCTCAAGAGGCTTTCAAATTTTGCTTTTCAGTAAATATGGGTTTTTGTTTCCTTTACATGCTCAAATTAAAAATTAAAAAATCTTTGATATAACGATGAGCAACTGCTTTATTTTTGTGTTTCTTTTCTTTTTCATAGCCATTAAGGAATGAAATCATCGCTAAATCTATATATATATAGTCAATAAACTATTCTACTTACCTTTTCAAGTTGCCATTATGATAACATTATTTCCTCTTTGAAGAGCGGAAAAACTCCTTGAGAAAGACTTTTATTTACTATATATTCTGTTTGCTTACTCTCAAAAGCCAATATACTCAGTTTACTCATAAAATGTCGCTCACCCGAACTCAGTGACTCAAGAGCTCTGACTTCATTCGGAGTGATATTCTGTGTCCCTATAAAAGGCGAGCTTAGAGCAGAGTTGCCTTAGTTGAATTGCTGATCTCCTGCTGATTAGTCCCAGTGAAGTGAAGTTGTGGTATTTATCAGTAAAACATTTTTATTTGTTCAATAATTTATTGATAAATATTAGCTATTATAAGTATATTTAAGTTACTATGACAAATAATTAATGTTAAAATATTTTATTTATAACATAATATCGTTGTCTTTTTTTTTTTTTTTTTTTTTACTTTTATTTATATAAAAAGAATATCATCGGTAAGAATTAATAATTAACAAATAAGAAGAATGCAAATGGTTATAATAATAATGATGTTCATTGTTAAATTAATGATAAGGGAAGTGATCATTATGATAATGATGTTTATTATCAGTAGCATATCATGATATTGCTGATCTTCGCATCATGTTTATCATGATCATTAACTTAATAATGATCAACGTACTAATGATCATCAGCATCAAAATAATTGCAATCTGCTATACTAAGTCAATCACATTACGATAATCTAGTTCATCTCCATCATAAAGATCATTGTAATAACTCTGATTATTATGATTATTATGATTTTTGTAATGCTCATGATATTACTTAGCTATAGAGAATGTGTAAAATGTCTTTTGTAGCTTTTAGTTAACATATTTCATTCAGATTTGAATTCTCTTCATTTTCGTGCATTTCTGTCGAAGCGTATAACGCATTTACTATTTGCTTTTCATGATAAACAAAAGCTACGTCTCAACGATTCCAACGTCATTTCAGACTTGTAATTTATATCATCGCATTGATTATAATCTTTGCGGTTTGATCGAAGCCAGCATAGCAGCAATGTCAACAGCGAATGGTTAGCGAACGTGACTTTGTAGGCGGCAACAGCAACAATAACAGCAACAATAATAAAAAACAAGTAAGAAAGCTCTAGTCGAGACTGCTCGACTACGAGATCCCCTGAACCCTTGGAGCAATAGATATTTCAATAATTTTTCGCGACTTTCAGTTTACACAAGAAACACGCACACACACACACACACACGCACGTACGCACACACAGGCATACATACACACACACGCATACAGACACACATACACACACACACGCATAAATACACAAACGCATACACACACACATATACACACACACATACACAAACACATACACACACAAGCAACCACGCATAAACACGCATGGGCTGCAGTGTGCGCTTACTATGAGAACTTAATTGTTTAATAACTTTTTTTATGGACGTACGATCTTCATGAAACTTTCAGATTATAATTATAACATGAATATGCATGTAATTGCCAAAGCACAAGTCTCTAGTATTTGAAATACGCTTATTACAAAAGTGAGGGTGAGGGAGTGAATTTAGAGGTGGGGGGGGTAAATTTTAACAAAAATCGAAATTGTATAAATTGCATATAAGCATACATTAAAAATTTGGAGACTCTAGCAATAAAGGTGTAGAAGATATAATTTTATAACTGGGTTTCGATAAGGTTTTTTATCGATAAAAAAAGATCGAGATGAGTTATCGATTTTTAATGATAAACTTGATATGCGCGCTGTAATTACGGACATTTTAAAAAAAAATTGAAGTCTCTAGCTCTTATATCTTCTGAAATCGACGCGTTCATACATACGGACAGACGGACAGACGGACAGACAGACGGACAGGGCCAAATCAACTCAGCTCGTCACCCTGATCAAGAATATATATACTTTGTGGGGTCTGCCACGCCTCCTTCTCCCTGTTACATACATTTCAACAAAACCATTATACCCTGATTTCCCATTGAAAATGGGTTCAGGGTATAAAAAAAACAACAACAACACTACTCAAATAACAAAGCGCTGCAAAGTTTTCTATTTCAGTTTTGTTGTTGCTTTGCGCTTCGACTTTGTTATTGTAAAATTAATAAATTTATAGCGACGGGCAAACGCTTCAGCGATTCACTCAGTGCCAGCGACTCTGATCCGCTGCCCACTCTATATATAGCTATGTAAATATGTGGGCGTGGCACAGCCTTCACCACGCCCAGTCGATCTGTCAAGCAGCACTCACAATTTCCAGCTGCGGCTGTTGACAGATGCGCGCCGAAAAAAACCGCATAAACAAAAAAAAAAAAAAAAAAAAAAAAAAAAAAAAATAAAAATAAAAATAAAAATAAGTAAAGCTGCTTTATGGCAGAGGGCACGACTATGGAGATACCTTAACTATGGAGAACTCGTTTCGTGATACAGTCACAGTCGTCTTATACCTTTGTAGAGCTACAGAGTTAGACTATAAAATAAACTACTATTCCTTTGTCTTATACTGTATTATACTGTATTAAACTCCCTATTCTACACTCAAACCAATATACCCTTTCTGGCGCTTTGGTTTGGGTGCAGGGCAGAAAGATTAAAAAAAAAATTTGACTTGTGGGGTTGACTGTTGACAGATTGTTGTTGCGGCATCTGCTGTTGTTTATTGGTTTACCCTATTAATTAGCAAAGAAATAAGTTATAATGGCATCCACTGGCCAGCAGCCAGCAGCCAGCAGCCAACAGCCAACACCCAGACAGACAATCAACGACAACAATTTGAATTGTTTATCAGGCGGGCAGGCCACATGCATTTTGTTTATCCCCACAGAGAGAAAGGGAGAAGGAGAGGAAGAGAAGGGCAAACAGAATGCAAATGAGGCTGACTATAAGTATAAATATTCTGTGTAGAATCTAGCAACAAGTACAACAGCAACAACAACAACAAATAGTACTAGAATGGCAAAAGTACCTTGCCTGATATTCAATGATGTCGGACAACAGGTCGTATGCTTGTGTTTTCATTTAAATCACGCATACGCATGGTAAACATCTGATGGGTGCCAAAACAAAAGATAGTGCTCGAAATAATATGATTAATTGCGATCTACGTGTTCCATTTACGTTTTGCAACAGCTCCACATTTACACACAAAAATCCTCTTTTGTTTCAGTTGTTTTCACATGACTCACAATGCACAATTAAGCTGCTTATTATGGTTACGAATTACACAAAGGAATATTTTATATATATGAATGTAAGTGTGTATAAACATATATACATTTATATGACATGATATATATGTAAAGATGGGCGCACTAAAACACAGCTGAAATGGATGTCATTCGATTTGCGATACTCGTATATCCCGAACTTAACTGAGTCATCAGGTCTTCATGCCTTTGTTCAGATGTGTGCAGCAGATAGAAGCAGGCGTGGCAGATGCCATTGAGTAAACATATTGTTGAGCTGGAGGACGCCATGTCCATCCCAATATCTAGATAGCTTGAATTTAATATTTTGTATTGATTATGATTATGAAATGTCCTTGGCAGTTCCTTCATATTTGCTGTCATTCGGATGTAATAGTTTCTGAAAACTTTACCAATTTAGCAAGTTTACAAGTTATTCAATAACTCAGCATAATCCAAAAATCAAAATTAGCTGCAAGGGCGAGGTATTTGCTAGTCGGTCTATTCCGACTGGGGGGCTTTTATCTCTTTGTCTTCTCCATCATCTAGTTTTAGCTTTGCATATGTGCATATATATCTTTTTTTATTTACTATAGCTAACATTTTCGTCTCTCTCATGCTCCTCTTTTTGCAGTTTTCTACGCTCGCCAGACGTGAGTGAGAGTGATTTCGGCCAGGCGGCTAGCTGATACCAATGAAAGCCAATGCTAACAGCGATTGCAATTATATTAGTGCATGCGGCGAGTCAAGCGTTGCTAGAGAACAGTTGAAGCGGAGGGTGAAGCGCGAGCATCGCAGCCATACGTACAAGTGTTTGAATCATAATCCGTTAACAAGGCTCAAGCTGCTTGAACAGCGACGCCAGCGACTGCAACCTCTGTTTGAAGTTTAGCTACGAAAGCAGCTCCTAACCAAGAGCCGAAGTTCAAGCTGTTGACGTTTCTGCCTTTCTTTGACTTGTTTCCATTTACGCTGGCTCTGGCTCTGGCTCCAGCTTTATTGTGGCCTCTAGTTTCGACGACCGCCTGTTGCACAAAACTCAAAGCCAAGGCAGTTGCCTTAATTGCCCCGACAACCACAGCAACAGCAACAGCAACAAAAACAACAACAGCAACAATCAGCGAGGAGAGTAAAGAGAAGTTCCACCGAAAACGAAATTCTGCAAGTGAAAACTTACTTTATAATCAAGCAGCACACTGAGCGAGCGAAAGAGAGAGAGAGGAAGCGAGAGAGAGGAGAGAAATCTAGATTGTGAATGACAACGAGTCGGGCAGCTCCTTTAGCTACAAAGCAGCCAAGCTGACTCTGACGAGTTTCCTTTACAGTAAAAAACCAGTAACTGTAACTGGAACTGGTATCCGTCTACATACACATATAAACGATTAATATTATCAGCGACTCAACTCACACACATATATCCACACACGTACGCACACACACCAATGTACTGGGCTGTTGATTATTACGCGGAAATGGGACAAATCTCACAAGATGTAAGTAAAATAATGATATATTTCTTATACTGCACAAGTGAAAACATTTAGAAGACCAAGTTAAAGTTCCTTAGTTAAAATGACAAAGACATGGTGGATTGCAGAGGAGACAGTATGTGCATATATTATATACATATGCGGTATACGATTGAACAGATAAGACCTACTGGCAAAAATACAAGAGCTATCTATATCAAGGCGATTCAAACTGATTCCCAAGCTATAGACATTGCTCGTCTTAAATACGAAACGGACGCTAAGCTGTCTGGTTTTATTATGTTCCTCAAATATAATTTGATTTTTTTGACACTTTATCTACCGCAAACCAAAATCATTTGGGTCAACCCAGTTAATATCCCATTTTTTGAAATTTAACTAATTTGGCTTTGAGATCGATCCATAGGATTAAATTCGCAATGATGTTTAGCTGCTATGCAAAATTTTTCGCATTTACTGCAATTATTTCGCTGATGGCCAATGGATTTATGTGTAATTGAGCGCCACAAAACTGTTGCCACAGACGGTTGCATGCAGTGAGGAGGAGAGGCAAGGGAGGCAGAGGCTGTGTTTGCCGCGTGTAAATCGATTAAACGGCTCTAAGGGAAATCAACATTCAAAATGAGCGGCTTTCGTCTGTTTGTTTCGGGCTTTCGGTGTAATTCATGAACTAATTGAATTTTTGCAGATTGCTGCGGGCCAGTTCAACTCTCTGTCTATGCACACGTGTACTCCCACATACACGCACACATAGACACTCCTACACACAGTTAAGTTGTGCAACACGAGTCGAATTCGAGTTTTGTTTCATTATAAAGTCTAGACTAATTAGAGATACAAATATGTTTCGCATATCATGTCATAAATGTAGTTAAATTAATTAATGCTAGTAGCATGTATATTTGCTTTCCTCAGATGAAAGTGGGAAGAGAAATTTTATAAAGGCGGGAGAGATAGAGAGATAGAGACGACCCCTTTGTCAGCGTCTACTCTATCCCATCCTTGCCCTTTCTGCACTCACTTTGACTTCAAATTTTGATATTGCAGAAAATGAAAAAAAAAACTCAGCAAAAGGCAATGCTCAAATTTAAATACCTTGCACAATAACAACAATAAAAGTAAGGAAAAACGAATCCCAAAAAATGAATACAAATAATAATATAGAAATATATAGGGAAATATGATTTTAAAATTATGAATACATAGTATGTAAGTTAATGCTGTTAATCTCAGTTAAAATCTCTTCTGCACACCTAACCAAAGTTAGGGTATACAAAGGAACAAAGAAAAATGAAAAGAGATCTATGCATACCTTTATGCATGCCACATGTATTTTTCATTTAGCAGCAAACAAATAGTTTTGCTAGACAATGCAGGATGGATTTCGCTTCAACAATATTATCACAATACGGCAAAAAAGGAGAGAAGCGAATAACCGAATCCATGTGGATTTTCACTTTAACAGCAGGAGAAATTCTATGAAATAAAAGTTTTAATTGGAAGAGAATAAAAGGAGAATTTCAAACTATGCGAATACTGCGCAATTTTTATGCTGATTTTTAGTTTATTTTGAGCTAGTTTGATAAGCTGTTGAAAGCTTCAGAATTATTCGGTTTCTGTTATTTGTAGCAATGGAAATTAAAACGATAACAATATATTTAATATATATATATATTTGCGTATGTGAAAGAATTTTAGAATAAAATATTGTGTAGCCGAATGAAACTAGGTCAATTCATCTGTTGCATAGGGACAGCAAGACAAAGACGGCTATATATATATACAGAGAGAGTGAGGGAAGAGAAAGAGAGGGAGAACTTGACAATCATACTTTGACTTTGAATACAAAAATAGAGAAAGAGATTCAGAGACAGTGGTAAACCCGCAAAGATAGGATAGAGATGTAGACAGAGAGTTAGAGAAAACTGATAGAAAGGTAGACACAAACAGGGAGATAGAGGGATACAGTCAAAGACAGATGAGGAAATCTCTTTAGATTCTCTCTTCCTTTAAAATCCCATAATCTATTGGAAAATTATTTTATTAAGAAATAAATACCAAATACCATCAAATTGAAATCTTTTGCTTCAAAACTTAACTTTCACTTTTTATTCTTATAAATCAGTGTTGAATATTTGGTTGGCATTTACGAGTCCTTAAAAAAGTTTATATACTCAGCCAAATCAATATAATAAGAATATAAATTTAAATATGCATAAAAAAACCGTAGAGAAGAAACGAATAAAGTCGAATATTTATTTCTATTATTGAATTCGGCTGACTAAATGGCACGCACATGCCATATAGATAGATGTTCTATTTATTCTTTTTTATAGCTTCTCGCACATAAACATATACTATATGAATAAATTTATAAATAACAAAAATACATTTGAATCATGTCGCAATACGAGGCGAAGCGCGTTAGATAAATTTGTATACTAAATATTTCGACTTACTTCCGCATCTGCAATTAAATTGCACAAATCATTTAAATGAAATGTTGAAAATGCTTAAAATGCTGAAAATGTTGGCGAATTCGTTTTGCGTCGATCTAAAGTGTAACCAAAACTAATCTGATGCAATTTTCCGTTGCGCATTTCGGCCATATGGTGAATCAGACTCGCAGATGGTCATTCGGTCTAGATAAGCAGAGACTGCATTAGTCAACTATTAAATTTAGTCAATCAGACAGTCGCAGTATCTAAATATATTTCGCACAAGAACTGTATTGCTATCAGTCAATCAATCTGGCAATCAGTTGGGCAATCAGCTAGTACACTTATAAGGAGTTCGTTTTTCAGTCCGACTGAATAAATAGTTGGTCAATTAGATTTCAATCACATTTTAGTGAGACAGACTGAAAAGTCAGTTAGTCATCAGTCAATCATTCAATCATTCAATCAACCCGTCTACCCAGAAGAAATATTAAGCCAAATGTTCAATTGAAAGAGCAATTTTATGCATTAACCTAGTCCATCCAATATTTGTAGTATATATACCGTATTTATTACAAAAGAGATGTATTACTCTCACTTATGGAGTCAATCAGTCAAGCTGCGATTAGTCGATAGCCAAGAAAGGAGAATTGCTGCTTTAGCACACTCTCTCAGCCCTTCTATTCAGCTCTCTCACTAGGTCAAGCAGTCAATCAAGAACTGCTGTCAGCCAGCTATCCATCATTAAGCTTGCTACTCCACTCTCTCTTAGTCAGTCAGTCACTCAGTCACTCAGTCACTCTGTCACTCTGTCAGTCAGTCAGCCAGTGTGCCATGTCGTTATTCCGTCACTCAGCAAAAGACTTTTGGATTATTGCCAGAGTGCGAATGGTGCACATCTGTTTATTTTGATATTGTTGCCCATCGCTCTGGGTATTTTTATACAATTTTCATTTATATCAAAGGCTAAAAGATCTGCGCGTTATATAAATACAGAGAACTTTCAAACCATCTATACAGTTCTTTGGCTTTGGTTATTTGGCTCTGATTCAGTCTCTAATGAATAAAGCTAAAACAGGGAATCAACAATTATGAAAATCATTGCATGTATAAGTATGCCAAGTCTTATCAATAAACTGTTATCAGGCCAAGGAGCAGCTGGGACTTAGCTGTCTGTCCGTTTACAGTTGTTGCTCTTGTTGTTGTTGTAGTCATCGTTGTAGCTGCCGTTGTCGTCGTTGTTGCTGGCAATAATATGCACCCTAATAATAATTTGCCACACTTTGCCGCACTTGTGTTTAGTTTGTTCATGTCTTTGTGTTTGTATTGCTATTGTTTTGCCTTTAGAGCTTCGATTGTTTGCACTTTATCAGTAGACAAAGTGTCGCAGCAGTGAGTGCCAGACGCCTGTCTGTGTGCCTACGCATACACACACACGGACTTACACAGTGACTAACTAACACCCACCCACATACACGAGCAGTGCTGTTAACTATCTAATGTTAAAACAAATGGCAGATGGAAATCAGAAAGGCGGAAAAAATACGTGCAAGAGGAAATTAAAAAAAAGCTGACGAAAATGGAACAAAAAAAAGTTAGTTGGGTTTTACATTTGGAGTATTTCGTTTCGTTTTTCAATTTATATGTGTATTTCCATTTACATCATTGTTATTGTTCGTATTTCATATATAATTTTGTTCGATACATATGGATACATAAGGATCGAAGAATATCATAAATTGACAATTTCGATAAAAAAGAATCGATAAGTTAGACAGCCAGTAAAAAGTGAAATTGTAAAGGCAGCTAACAAGAGGCTGGAAAAAAGATTAAAAGCTTTTCATCAAAGGGAGAGACTGTGACTGAAAGTGCACTTTGAAAACTAGCCAAAAAAGGCTAAATCTATCTGCGGGCATTGGCTACATTGGCAACACAGAGGCGCACTCACAGAGAGCGAGGAGTTTGTCAATATTGGCAGTTGCTAGACACTCGCAAACATGTATAGTACTTACCGATGCCATGCAACATCTATCGTAAATACATATATACATCTATACATATATATACTCATAAGAACTGGATGCCATACACCGCCTGCATTTGCGAAAAAGAAACAAGAACTGCAGAAAAATACATTGGTTCGACAGTGTAAAACAATACAAAAAAAATAAATAAATAAAAAATAAAATAAGAGAAAGAAGTAGAGTAAGGGAAACACACAAGATAAATAAAGATAAGGGAAAGAGTTTATAAATAGTGTTTTTGCAGAGTGCCTGAAAAGGTTTTGTTATACTGCAAATATTTGAACAGCAAACTGAATGAATGCAGTTGATTAATTGAATAATGTACACCGATTACAATGTATATAAAAATATAATGGAGATATGGCTATGGCATAGGATGCAGCTGCTCTGCTCATTGTTCTCGCTGTAAGTGGAACAGCAATTCTCACTATATATACTATATATACATACACATATAAAAATAGACATATTTATATGAGAAACATGTACATGCACTGACATTCATATGCAAATAAACCTAAATTAATATGCTAAGCTCCAACTGCAGACTGAACAAAATCCAATTATATATATTATATATATGTATAAATGTGTGTGTACTGCGTTCACTTATGAGTTTATAGTTTATCACGTCTAGACGCGCGTTTTTATTAGCTACGAATAGTTTATAATGCAACAAACGAGACAAACACAGAGATATGAGTGTAATTATATATAAAGAAACAAAGTAAGAGTCAAGTCGGGAGTGATTGACTAGGACATGCCCTCACTCCGCATGCGAAGCCACCAACACAACTCTTATTTACATGTGAATAATATTATAATAATAACTCTTCTAGTCTGTAAGATATACCCGGGTTCTTTGAATATATTTATTTTATGGGGTTAGTCTCACCTTTGTACAGAAACTAATATACTTCGTTTTAACACATTCGATGGGTTTTGGGTGCAAAAACAATTCCTTCAGTAGTTGTTTATTCTTCATTTTGTTCTCTTTTGTGCTTTTATTATTATTATTATTATTATTATTATTTCGTTTTCATAGACACTTATTTTAGTTTGCATTTCTAGCACCTGCCGTTTTTTCCACTTTACTTGTTTACCTATTCACCCGTCTAGCTATCTCTGTCTCACTGCTCGGCTATCTCTACCTACTTATTTATTTTGTTTGCTATTTCTCTTTTGAGCTGTCTACCATTTATGCTAATTTATTTGCTTGTTTACCAGCTTTTGTTTTAATTTGTTGAGGCCACTACTGTTGACATTTGAAGCGAAACCTCGCGCCCACTCGACAACAACAGCAACTACAACAACAACAGCAACAACAACATAATATCATGAAAACAAAAACATAGAACAACAATGAAAATTCCACATCAAGTGAAAACCGCAAAGCAGAAAAACTAAAGTAAATCAAGTTGTCAGTCAAAAAAGAAAATAATAAGAAAACATGTTAGGGCATTGCAATCGGGTGCAGCTGACTGTATGATACTCGCTCATGGCCTTTAATGAATTCAGATGAGTGAACGTGTATATGGTAATACCTATGCATATGTATATAATTAATGCAGAATTCACGTGTGATCGTTGATCTCTTTCATTTTAAAACTGGTTACACTCCCAAATTATCTTAATACCATCAGACCTAGATCCGCTCCAATATATACTCGAAATTTCAACTCTGCACACTATAACCACATATACTCGTTTTGACATCGTGAGCAGGCATTAATAACGAAATATAACCCTCTTCGTCATGTGCTAATTATGCAAATGATTTAATTTGGTTTATTTATGTTGTACTTCATGCGTTTTCCTGCTTTATTCTTTTTTCTCTTTATTTATTATTGTGAAGGAGGAGATCAAAATTAGCTCACAATAATTAATTACTCAAATTAACATAAGCTAAGAGAGCAAAAAAAAAAGGGGAAGCGACCACATGAGAAAAGCTGAAAATAGAAGCATAAATAGCAGCAGCAGCAACACTTTGGCGCAGAATTGCAGGCACTGTAGAAGAAGAAGAAGACCGCTTGACAGTACGTCTCATTTGTAAGCGCCACGCTTTATGATTTCGCACGTAAACACTTCCGTGAATATATACTCTGTAGAGCCATTGAATCTTACACTGAGTAATGACAATTTAGGTACCAGAGTGAATCGGAAATGGTGCGGAAAGGGTTAGAGAAAATAGAGATGTCAAAGAGAAGCGTATAATTGGGATGAATAACGAAATGTATGACAGCCAGAAGCTGTATAACAACAATGCATAAGTAGTGTATAACAGTCATTTAGTATACCAGATGTCATTTATATAACAGATTTGTATAGGTTAAATGAGTTAAGCAGAGCTAATTCACTGTTATGTGAAACAGCGTAAATGAAATGCGGATTACCTTAACTGTTTCGTTAAATAATATCTGTACTACTGCAAATTGTTAAACACACATGAATATGACACAAGACCTGGGAGTGCTTTGAGTACTCTAAAGTCTCATCAACTTCTGTTGACTCTGGGTCTGGGTTCTAATTTTGGCTTAAGGGGAAATTATGACACATCACAATGAATAATTTGTTGTCTCGAAATCTTTACGAGGCGAAACTTCCCTTCGACTCTAGTGGCAGAAACTTTGCTAAACAGTGTAATTATTAGTCACCTCGGCGAATATCGGCTTTGTGTTTGCTTATGTAATTCAATTTTATAATTAAAATGCCAGCTGGCTGCCACGTCTGTCATCAAGGCAATGAATGAACGAACGAACGAATGAGCTGAACTCCCCCTTCTGTGCTGCCCTTGTAGAGAGTATCGCCTGTTGTGCTTTAGAAACCGACATTACTTCAAGTCAACTCAATTATGCTCAAATTTATGCATGAATGCTTAAGCAGGGGCCTGGTTTCTCGCTTTTTCGCTGTTCACTTTTCAGTTTTGAGTTTTGAGTTTTCAGTTTTCGGCATTCGGTTTGGGTTTGCCTCAGAACAGCCACAACAACAATAACAACAACTACAGCAACAGCAGCAACAACATCAACAATAATAATAATAATCATAAAAATAACAACATTAAAATGTGTGCGATAAATTATGCTCAGTCACGTCTCGCATTCATATGGAGCAAGAGTCGCTTCCTCTAATGTTGACCTCCATTTAATGTTTTGTGTTTCCTATGCTCATGTTGTTTATTATACATTTTTTGCGCAGCTCTTATATAAAAACAAGAAAGTTAACTATAATATAAATATAAAACTCACGCTAAACTCTAACTCTGGAGTAGTAGATAGGAGAGTGAGAGCCAGAGAGAAGGAAAGTTCTTTCTATTAATCAATTCATTAGCTATTTACGTAATTATCTATTTATCAATATCTGTATGGGCGCGTCAGTATCAACCGAATTTCTACTTATTTATCTATCTATCTATCTATCCATCTATTTATCTATCTATTACCTATCAGTCGATCCATCTATTTGTCTATCATATTTATCAAAGAATACGTCCCTAATAAAGACGTAGAGAGCGAGAAGAACTTCAGTCAACTGATACATCGAGTGCATTCGCAGCAAAAACAAAACAGAAAACTTGTCATATCACGTATACGCCAAGCAGACGAACGAGTTTTGAAGGCAATCGATGAGTCTGGTGGAATTCCGAATACCCTGAAATGCTTCTTTAATGCAAGCATTTAAATCTTTCCCTGACAAAGAAACTGCATAACACAGCACACACTTGATTACATACATACTCGTGCCCATTAAACTTGGCCCAGCCAGCTAGCCGCCCCCCTCCACTTATTTTTCCCTCCTCCTCCTACCGCTGTTTCTCTGTAACCAACTGGTCCGTGGCCACTTTGTAAGCTCTGCTCCCATAAGCCAAAGCCAAAGTCAAAGTGGTTTTACTTTGCGAACCGGTTTCTCTTCCATCAAAGCGCGCTTCTCTGTCTGTGTGTGTGAGAGCTATTTTCCATGCTGCTGTCTTATACTGCACTTTCTTGACTGCGCTGCATTCACTCTGCTATATACCCCACAATTTCTAGACTTGTTTTCCTAAATGAATCGAAGAGGCGCAGCAACAGCTTTCAGTAATTTATACTCAATTAACGTATATTAATTAATTATAATTTGCTTCTTACGCAACTTGTCAACGCTCCTCCTCCGGTCGAAGCGGGAAAAAGTCTGACGAGTTCTTACGAACCTTCAATTTGCTCTGGCGCCACCTAACGACGAGCTGCCAATTAAAATGCTAAAAAAAAAAGGAAACCGAATGCAAATAAAAAGCAGAACGCGAATAAAACAACAAACTAACAGCAGGCCAGAGTGCTCCAGTCGGGAATGCTCGACTATGAGACACTCTTAACTTGCGCTGCCTATCGAAAAATTTGGCCTTTGATCTGTGCATAGGTTTATATATTTTGTTACTAATATAATCCTATCTTTTATACTTTACTGCTCCTATAGAATCACAGTGTAAAACTTGATAAGACCTATGCTTTTGTATTCTTAAATACCTTCCCAATCTTGTATTTTGATACTCGTACCGTCCTAAACTGTTGTATGCAAGATTTTTCTAGAATCATAGTCTACTGTTCTACTCTTGTTATCTTATACACTTTTAAGACTCTATTCATCTTATCTACTGTATATGTTTAAGAAAAATATAATGTAGCCGCTTCAATCATTCAAACTATGTTCAGAGGTTTATAACTAAAAATAAAGTCGTCTTTACAGGCTCTAAATTGCAAAGTTTTTTCAATGATCATTTGTCTACTGGCAATTTGATTTGCTTATTTTTGGCGTACGATTAGAACCGTTGAATAAATTTTTGATTTGCGAATTGGAGGAGTAGAGTAAACTATTTACATATTTCTCAAAAATTAATGGCCACGATCTGTGTGTGTGTGTGTGTGCAGCCCACATCAATTTGCATTTGAATAGTTGGCCATAAATCAGATTGATTAATGGAACGTCTTGTTTATCTGCTTAGTTCGGCACTTGTTAATGTCCGATGCCTGGCTACCAGCGAAAATATGTCTAGCTCGACATTAAACATAATTAATCATGTGAGAGTGTTGCCATTTAGCAATCGAACACTGAACTACAAAACTAGGATCACACTTCTCTGAAGCTGGATCCGAGTTGATGCTGCAGTTGTAATCGAGAAAGAAGTCAGTCTAGAATATATGAATATAGACACAAAAAACATCATCACTTTGATACCAATTTAATACTTTATTTTTCTCGAGCTGTGAATATAAAAGAAGCTAAAAATATGGTAGAGTTGTTGCCTTGCCAAGGTAGTTTATACCTATATTCGACTGGGGCTATTTTATCATTCTGATTATAATGAACATATTATATAGCAGTTCCATTTATTTGTTGATTCTGTGGCTCTGTGGGTGTTTGCTTCAAAGTCAAAAGCAAAACAGCGGCTAGGTTTGATTTTATTTCTCATTTTCTGTTCAGTTCTGATTGAGCCGCTTGCCAAATTTGGCTTGATTAAATTTTAGAATAAGGCTAAGAGCACGCGTGGGCGTCATAGGTTCGTATGCAAATTGTGTTAGCAACTACTTTAGAGACTCGTATTAAATATATGTATATGCTTATAAGTCTGTATGTATATACTGTAGGCATACACTACATGATATACAAAACGATAAGCAACTGGCTGATTGCGGCTCGCTATCAAGCAACAGAAGGCAACTAAGTCCGACTGCAAAGAAATGACTAGCAAGCAGAAGAAAACAAAATACAGAAAAAAGCAAAACAAAACAAAACAACTAACAAAAAAAGTCATTGAACGTTTAATAACATCGCCCCAGTTTAGACGACCAGCAACAACAACAACAACAATGAAATAATAAAAGAAAAAACAACTTTGATTAACATTTTACAGTCAGCCAGAGCTTGAGCAAGCAGCAAGCAGCAGGCAGATAAAAATATAGAAAAACGCTGCTGCATAAACATGTGTTGTTTAATGAGCAAATTATATATGTACGTATATATCTTGCTTTATAAGTAGATTTAGTATTTAGCCTCTGAGCTAACAACAACAAGCGTTGCTTTTGTGTGCTAATTGTTTAATAGCTACTTCAAAAGAACATCTCCAGCATCTGCAGGCCAGCGCTGAGCAGCTAGCTTTTTTGAGGACAAATCTAGCATTTTTGTAGCTGTCTGATTGGTTGTTGCTCATGGGTTGCCTCAGCAGCTTTGTCCTTTTCACTCTTGCCCTACTTTGCTTATCAGTGTTACCCATTTAGCCTTATTTGGGGAGACATCTGGCCTTCTTTCGAAGACTTACTGAATTTTAGCTGAAGCTGCTCAAGGTATCATCCACCTTGTTTGTTGTACCGCACTGTCTAAGGAACTCTTTTTTGTCAACTCTTCCTCGTTGCTCGTTGCTTTGTGCTTGTAGCCTCTCTAAACTGAAATCTAGCCTTTTTTACCCTTCAACTCAATCTCAATAGCTTAGTTGATCAGCACTACCAAATCAGCCCATTGATAGACAAATCTGTCATTTGTAAGCTCACAGATGTTTCGCCATAGCTTTCATCCTAAGCAATTCAGCTCCTTCCGCTCTCAAAGTCACCGTCACTGAGCCTGCCAATTCTGCCAGGTTTCTCTGTCGCTCCCTCTCTCTCTCTCTCTCTCTGTGAACATATTTAGCCATTTGGAACCTGTTCAATGTAGTTTCATACATCTCTGTGCAGCAGCGATAATTTTAATAAATCTGCAGCTTAAGAACTTGCCTCTATGAAGTTGGCTTTATGAATGGGCCAGTGCGGAGATACGGCCATTCAATTCAATGCCAATCGGTTTAGAGGAGCTCTGGTATGCAGTAATAATGTAATAGAGAGCAATGTTTGCCTTTGTCGTTCCCCTTGCCTTTGCCGTTGCCTGTTTGGCTTAGCCTTTTGCCTTTGGCCTTCGTGCACTAAAAAGGCGCATTACTCATATATCTGATGCGAAATGCAATTCACTGGACGATGATTGCCATGGCAACTGTTTATTGATTGGCAATCCGGAGGACTCAATAAAGCGATGCCCTTTTTGTGCGCAACAGGATATCAAGTTAACTGTAAACTGCTCATTTCGAATGTTCCATGATTAAAAAGCTGTTTGTTTTTGTGTGTGTGTTTTTATTTTATTTTTTCCTTTGCTGTTATGAATACGTTTTATGCATTTTTTCACATACAGACACTGAGTACACGTCGTTTGTGCAATATAAATAAATTCAGTAAGTATATATATATGAATATTACGCATACGCAGTGTTGCAATAAATGTATATTTGCATTCGTTGGATATTAAATTCAACATATTTACTTTGTACGCATTTTGTGATTACTAGTCGTATGCGTAATGTGTAAAGGCTGTTAATAATATTAAATTATATTTTTAGTCGAACGTTGAATAGCTTTACACTAAGTATACATAATAGATGGATATATATCCATGTTTTGTATTTTAATCATTTTTCAATATTTAATATTAATAGCTTAATTTACTATTGTTATTTAATTTAACATTACAAATATTAATGACTTGCTTTTGTGTGCTAATTTGTGTACGCTATATCTATGAATATAACGTATACGTATTCATGCTGCATTCTACATAGTAAAAAATTGTACTTTGTCTACATGTCGTATACGTTACATATATATATGTGCGAATATTAAGTATACGCAATATTTATAGGCATAAAAATATATAATATGATTGTCGTTTAATAACTATAACCCATAGTGCGAGGAATATTTAAGTATATTATTAAGTATACGTATTCGTTATTGCTTCTATATAAAAATTAATGATTTTAAATTTAAAAAATTTGCTCTCGTTTTTCTTTATTGCTTGCAGTGCGCTTCAACCGATTTTGATATGGATGATCTCGATGAATGTGATCAGGTGACACAGGTGATAGGCTATCATCCGCGATATCGTGATCATTTTCTGCGCACGCAGAACTTTATTATGAAAGGTGATGGACCCCTGCCCTATGCCTATAGATACTATTTGGCCATAATAGTGAGTAGAACACGAGTTTATTGTTTTCATTTGTTTTTCGCCTTAATTGGAGCTTATTGTTTAATCAACTTGCAACAAGCATTGTTGCAGCTGGCTATTATTCTATGATGAGTGCTAAACTCACAATTTTTGTTTTTGTTTTTTTTTTTTTTTTTTGCTGCTTTTTGTTTAGTTTGTTTGTTTCGTTTCTAAAAATCAGCCTCTTGTGTGCTTTAGTATTCAGTATTCATCAGCGTGCTGTTCGCTGTTCGTAACTCGTAGTAGCATGTGTAATAGGATGTGGGTGTATCTGTACCTTTGTCTCTGTTTTCTATCTCCCTCTGTGTGTGTGTGCAGTGTTTGTGTGTGCAGTGTGCATTGTTGCCTTTGGCAAATTTAAGCACATTAGCTACCGCCGACTGACGCTGTCGGCTCACATTTGCTGCTTGTTGGCTGTTGATGCCCTATCAATGACAGCAGTCTCTCTACACTCGCACACACCCACCCCACACACACACACACACGCTTATATACTCGCACAACAGGTTGAACATTGGGGAATCAACAACAGCAGCAAATTATTTCCACTGTTCTGAGCTCCCTCTGCAGTAACAAAAAAATGAAAAAAGAATCAAATCAGAATGATGTAACAAAGATTTACTGACTGCCAAATACTCGTTTGCGTCTAAATTTTGCATATTTTCCTTACAGCCAGAATCAGATATGTTTCCGTTAACAAAGTCTCTAGCCAGGGCAATATCAAGGAATATACCCGTTTCCCACCGGCGAACGAGTATCAAAAGGCTGTTGGGTCTTAGCCATTTTTGTTGTAGTTGCAACTGCACTGTCACAAGAATAGAAATTCTTGACAATGCGACAGGTGGGGGCGCAGGTGAGCTGACGACAGGTGATACATTGCCTGCTGCCTGCAGCTTGCTGCCTTCTGTTTGCTGCATGCATGCAGTAACCACACTGCTAAGAACAATAGAACTGCTCGCAACCCAAACAAGTTTCTTAATAACAACTGACAGCATTTCAAATTTCATATTCATGCGAGCATTTTAGGTGTCAGAAAGGATTCCTTGGACCTGCCCCTGGGCCACAGCTAAAATGGAAAATTATGCGTCTCTTGTTTATAGCTGTAAAGGAAAAATAAGATTTCCACAGCACTGCAGTTATAGAAGGTAATAAGAAGTGGCGGGACTGCAGTAAATAAAGAGAAATTCACGGATTCACAAAGCGACCCACCTACACATGCTTCATGAGAAACTTAGCTTTACTTTGGCTATATTGGGGCTTCTTATTCATAGACTGTTATAAAGAGATATTGTGAATAGCAGAAGTATAGCAATATGAAGGCACCAAGTTTTCTTTGATCTTCTTATAGGGAAATGAAACTCCAATACAGATATAAAGGGACATTTAGCCTAAGCTACAACCCTTTCTATATCCCTTAAAAGAAGTCAAACTGCAGTTGGATCCAGTTGCATGCATCTATATAAGGGAAATAACAGCACTAATGGGACTTTAGAGATAATTGATAACTAGAACATTACAGCAAGCTGCAGCCTCATGTAGCATACGTGAAGCATTTTAATTGTGCATCATATAAGCAGCTTCAACTAAAATTTGTTGGCCTGATTTACGGTTTGGTAGAGCTATGAAAAATTCTTTTTCGGTTGGAATTTGAACAAAAGTGAGCTCGGAAAATGTTCTTCTGTGGCCAGGCAGACCTGCCATAAATAATATATATGTGTGTGAGCCCATTTGGGCAAAGCTTCTTTTTCAGCTGAAGCACTGAAAGGAAAATGTAAAAACAATTGCGGATATTTTATTATTGATGATAACATTTGCAGTCACACACACACATGCACACATACGCACGCACACACACATGCATGCTCGAAAGTGTTTGCTCTCAGGTAGAGGCAAAGCCGATTTGCTTCACTTTGAACGAAAGCAAGCAAAGTCAATTTTATTTTACAGTTTGTCTCTAAAGTTGAGCGAGCTACAATCGTATTAAATTATATAGAAACTTGCCAATGTATATATAAGTATATTTATTTATCACATATATAATGTGACTGTGAATCTTTTATATTGTGCCTAGTTGCATTTTTTGTTTTGATACAATTGAAATACAATTGGTAAACAGCCAAAGGGGCAGAGCAAATTTATAAATAGAAACAATTTTATGAACAACATCGTAATTAAAATTGATTTATGGCACAATTAATTTTTCTACTTTTCACTGACAACAACAGCAACAACTGGTGAATTGTAGACCCGATTGCAAATTTACGCCCACCCACCCACACACACACTCACACACAGATCGTAGATATATATACACACACCCTCTCGCAGTCTTTCAGTTATTAAAAACGATAACTGTAAAGTTCTTCACAGACCCAGAGAAGCATCTGACCAATTTGTTGCAACAATTTTCCTTACGAAGTTGTTTGAGCTTTTAATTTTTTGAGCTGCTTGTTATACCCTGGATTTTAAGCAGACGTAATAGTCGGGTCTATCTGTTCTGTGCAAATGTATTGAGCAAGTGCGAAGTAGGCATCAAGTGTTTAACTTTTTGCATTTTCTTATTATCGGGGAATACCTATACTTTTACTGATATATTAATATTTGAAAATACTACCTCAAAATCTAAAAGGCGAGTGAGCGTTTGACAGTCAGGCACTCCCGTGTCGAGCTCTTTTACATCTTTTTTTCCTTCTTCATTTTTCTTCCCACTGTTAAAAAATGCGATATACTGATACGGCTATGAGGCATATGTAAAATGCTTTAACAAAGGATCCAAGGTATGAGCTTTGTTTTTTGTTTCCTTTGGGCTCTCGGCTCTAGACTTTCACTTGACATTCACTGCAGAAGGCAATTAATAAATGGATTTTATTTCTGCTGCTCAGAAAGATTGCTTATATTAAATAAATTTTTTGTACCTTTTTACATTCCTGAGTCCCTCACAAATATCTAATGTATAGATTTGTACATGCATGGCAACTGTCGTAAACAAGATTAGATATGAGTATTTGAGTTCTGGGTCTTTGACTTTTTATTTTCCTACAAATGATAAACACAGCAACAAATCGACAAATTCACACAGTATACATCTCTTTATGTTAAAATATGTTCAAAGACATATTGGTACACTTAAGAAGTGATAGAAGGTTGTATGTTGTTAGATGTTAGGAATGGTACATCAGCGATCAATTTACACTTGCTCATGGTACGAACGATGTATGTATTTATAAAATCTTTTCCGAGACACTTTGTATAAAATAATAGAAATTTAGTGATATATTTATCAAATGGGGTCAACGACTCATTAGTACATTTTGGTGAAAATATATTGTGCGTGGTAAATTTGATGAATATAAAATATTGTGATACGCAAAGCTGAATTAATGACGCAGCAGAAATAAAAAATATAAAAATAAATGAGTAAAAAACAAAACGTATTTTGGGACACACGCAGTGAGAAATGTATTTTTAGCACATTTGCAGGTGTTAATGCTCTCCCAGGCACTTTTAATGGGCTTTAACAATAGATTTCATTAGACTGTGAAAGTGTTTGCTTTAGATATATCCTACATACGTCTGTATACTTGATTGCTGTGCGATTGCAACAATTGCAAAGTTTGATTAAACATATATATATATTTATTTTTTGCAGGCTGCTGCACGGCATCAGTGCCCCTACCTGGTAAAGCGGTACGAGAAGGAGTTTATTAATCAGGGCGGCAATAGGGAGTGGCTAAATGGCTTGGATTATATACCCGCCAAATTACGTGCCATATATGAAATAAATAAAATATTAGCCCATCGTCCCTGGCTGCTGCGCAAGGAGCATATTGAGGTAAGGCATCTTTGCACTTAGCAGAGATGTAGAAAAAGCGAGCGAGGGAAGGAGGAAGATATATAAATAGTTAATGACTTTTGCATTTGCAGCGCCTGACCAAAGGTAGAAATAGCTGGTCTTTGTCTGAGGTGGTGCATGCGATGGTCTTGCTATCGCATTTCCATTCGCTCTCGTCATTTGTGTTCTCCTGCGGTCTCACACAAAAGCTCGATGGTTTGTCTAGTCCCAAATTGAAAGGTGCGCCCGTGTCGATGCAGTCGCAGTCGCAGCTGCAGGTGCAAGTGCAGTCGCCGAAGCTTGATGATACAAGCCAAACCACAGCCAGCCCCGTTCACCAGCAACAGCAGCAGCAGCAACAACAACAGCAGCAGCAGCAGAAGCAACAGCAGGAACAACAGCAACAACAGAAAAACGTTCTAGGGGAGATATCACTGAACAATAGCAGCAGCAGTGGCGGCGGCGGCGGTGGCTCTGCTGCTGTGAGCAGTGGTGTTGGCAGCAGCGTTGGCGGCGGCGGCAACAATACAAAGCCAGATTATAATAATACAATGGACAACAACAATGACAAAGGCAGCGCAGCCAACAACAGTTTCGGCCAACACTATTTGGGTAAGAATACGCACACACACACATGCACATACACATACAGTTCGTTATCTTTGCAATGTCGAAGAATAAATACCCTTGCTGATATGCAATCGGAGTGCTGTAAATGAATAGAGCTGCCTGGTAACAGCCAGACAGAGAGACATAATGTCGCCTTCTAAAAGCAAAGCTATTCATTTCTGCATTTACCAAGCAAACTGAGTGCGCAATAGAGACTTCGCTTTCATTTCATATCTGACTCTATAAATAGACTGTGGAGAGAGTCAAGGCAGCGGCAGACTGATGTCTTCTCGTTTACTCTTCTTTTTGCAAAGCGCAGCTTAGCAAGTGCGAGCATTGTTGCCGTTATCCGTTATGCTTCGCAACAAGTTGCTATTCCTGCCTACACTGTCTGTCTGTCTCCCTCCCTCGCGTACTCAAATGCAAATGTCGCTCCAAGGCTTGCAATTGGCGCTTAACAGGGCGAACGCTATCTGTCTCAGTCGCACCTATGCAGATGCCGTTGCCATTTGCTAGCAGATATTAAACGCAGCGCGGTCTGCGTCGATCGTCCAACATATCAATATGAGGAGGCTGAGACTAGCCGCAGGAATTGTTTCTGATTTTGTTGACAATTTAATTGGATTTAAATTAATTGTAGTTGTTTTCATTTCGCTGAGTGTACGTTTGACAAAGACTCACATGTTTACTCGCTTCAATTTGCAGCTACCGCACAGCAGCAGCCGCAGCCGCAACCGCAAATTCATTTTGGTATCTGTGTGGAGGCCGTAATGGAGCGCATGAAGGTGCTTTCGCAGAACCAGGACGAGTGCAGTGAGGCCGAGCTAAGTAATCGCTTTAAGAGCGTTGAGCTGCAGACAGCTGAGCTGGCAGCTGCCACGCCCCCCGAAGTAACAGTCGCCCTGCCGCCCATCATATCGCATTATGTCGACGATGCGGCCTTTACGTACCAGGACTTTGCCCGTCGCGGAGCCGAGAACATAAACACATTTCGCATACAGGACTATTCCTGGGAGGATCACGGCTACTCCCTAGTGGAGGGGTAAGTAATGGCAGATGACAGCTCTAAAGAATTCCTATATAATACAAGTGATTTCCTATTCGATCAGCTTGTATCATGATGTGGGCACCTTTCTGGACGACAAGTTCCGGGCTGCCTACAACTTGACCTATTTCACCATGGGCGGCATTAAGAACGTGGATACATCGAAGTTCCGTCGTGCCATCTGGAACTATATCCAGTGCATATTTGGCATACGCCACGATGACTACGACTACGGCGAAGTCAATCAGGTGAGTGGCGACTCTGCCAATTTGACTGAAGTGCTGTTATACTTATTTTGGTTTCTCTCACTCCCCAGCTGCTTGTGCGTCCGCTGAAAATGTTTATAAAGACAGCCTGTTGTTTTCCAGAGCGCATTACTACCAAGGATTACGATAGTGTGCTCGTCGAGCTGCTCGACAGCGAAAAGGTGATTAAATGAAAACTTTTTACTCGATATACTCCGCATTCATTGCTTGTGGGTATATTGATGCAGTCCTAATTAAGCACGTCCATCCGTATAACTCCAAAAGAATAAATACATATAAATACATATAAGAGCTCAAGCGGGCGTGTACACGTGGCATATGCTTGAGTAGCGGGTATCTGCTAGTCGGCTAGCCTCAACTAGAGCACTTAAATAATTACTTATTTATATGTAAACTTCTTCTGCTTGCAGGTTCATGTTAATCTAATGATAATGGAAGCCCGCAACCAGGCCGAATTACTCTATGCTTTGCGCGAGATTATGCGCTATATGACTTGATCTCATTAAGTGATTAAAGATATATATATATATACAAATACGTACACATAAAAAGAAAACAAAGTGCATGCATATACCATATAAATATACATGTTTGTATATATATATCTGTATACATATTAAAAGTCTGCTCATTGAGAGTTGGCAAAAGGAGTTTTTGTAATTCGAAAAGAGAGCGCTAAAAGAACAGTCTAAATAGTTACAATAGCTTCAGTCTGTCTTCAAATCAACTATATAATAAATGTAATCCAATTCGTAAATGTCTGCAAATTATTATGATATTAGATGTTCCATAAACTAAATCTGAATAATGTGTAGGATAAATCTGATAAATCACACTCTCTTGCTTAAGAGTTTCCAAATTTCGTTTCTCCTTCATCTTCTGTTTCCTTAAAGTCCTTAAAGCAGCAATCGATCGATGTACATATGTATTATGTTTTGTTAAACATTTTTAGTGAAATAAATACACTTTTATTTTAATTACAAATTTGCTTTTCTTTCTCTTTTAACTTAAGTTGTTTTAAATTCCGATATATCAAAGTGGTGAACTGTTAGAGCTTTTCTTCCAAAGAACTAAAATCAAAATATTATATTTTGATAATATTTAAAAATCAAAAGCAAGAAATAACATATTTACTGACTGTCATGTGAAAAGCACATTTAAAAATTGCGTAGGCATTCAATGTCTACTCAACTCGAATATATATATTTGTATTCTTAATTCCTAATAATCCCAAGGTATGTATTGAAAGGTGTACTAAAAATATGTGAATGTTTAGCAAAGATACAAAATATAAATGAAAATATATACGAATATTTGAATATACAATAAAATGAATAATGATAAATCATTAACAAATGGAGAGCAAATGGATTTGATGAAACAAGTGTTTCATCTTAATTATCATAGGAATGAATCAAATTTATAATATATATATACGTAAATTAACATATATACATATTTACAGAAAGAACTCTTATATTGTACGATATAGGTTGCGATTTATTTGATGGTTGTACTGAACGCTTCAAGAACTATAAGCTGTAAGAAATAATTATAATACATATATTGATAAGCTAAGGATATATTGATGTTTATACCTGTTTATACCCATTGAAAATGGAAGTGCAGGGTATATTTTTTTTTTAAATATTCACATTTTAAAGGAAGGCATTACCAAACCTAAATAGTATATACATACATACATATATTCTTGATCATGATAACAGCCGAGACTACGGCGCTTTATACGTCTGTCTGTTTTTCTGTCTGAATGTATATGTTGATCTCTGAATTACAAGAGCCTGAAGACTTGAAGTCGGCGTCCTTATCGCACGCTTAAATCAACTTTGTTTCATTTAATCGATATTTCCTTGTCAATGTAGCCCAAAAATACGTTCAATCTATCTATTCCATCTCTGAAGCTCTAGAAATCATTTTCATTTTGATTTTCAATGTGTGCAATTTTTATATGATATTTAAAGAATCCCAAGCAAAGTGAAAATGCTACTCGGCTGTAGCTCCGATATCGTTTAGTCGGGCATTCCCGGCTAGAGTTTGCTTACTTGTTAATTTGCAAGAGGAAGAAAAAGTATGAAAGTAAATAAAGTGAATTCTAAGAAATATTTGTAGCAATAATATGAAATCATATAAAATCAATTTAGTTTTTAGTTTTTATTGTTGGACTAAATTGTGTAGCTCCTAAAGTCAATTTGACTCCCTGGTAGATGATCAAGGTTTGCTGAATGAATATATATTGGATAGGCATTTGATGGAGATCAACTTTATCCATACTGTGTCATACTGTGAAATAGATATCTAGCATAAAATCAACTTTGTTTCATTTAATCGATATTTCCTTGTCAATGTAGCCCAAAAATACGTTCAATCTATCTATTCCATCTCTGAAGCTCTAGAAATCATTTTCATTTTGATTTTCAATGTGTGCAATTTTTATATGATATTTAAAGAATCCCAAGCAAAGTGAAAATGCTACTCGGCTGTAGCTCCGATATCGTTTAGTCGGGCATTCCCGGCTAGAGTTTGCTTACTTGTTAATTTGCAAGAGGAAGAAAAAGTATGAAAGTAAATAAAGTGAATTCTAAGAAATATTTGTAGCAATAATATGAAATCATATAAAATCAATTTAGTTTTTAGTTTTTATTGTTGGACTAAATTGTGTAGCTCCTAAAGTCAATTTGACTCCCTGGTAGATGATCAAGGTTTGCTGAATGAATATATATTGGATAGGCATTTGATGGAGATCAACTTTATCCATACTGTGTCATACTGTGAAATAGATATCTAGCATATATACCATATGATACATGATATGCCCATTTGCAAGTTTATTTAATGATTTCATTAATATGTAGTTAAGATAGATGCTTAAGTGTACAGCCGTAAAGGAGTAATTAATTGTTTTAAAAAGGTTTCCCGAAAACGAATACATTAGTAACTTACAGGATCATAGGATTACCATTATGATTAGGCCCATAGGCAATAAGTTAAACGTAGTTTTATGCGAGTTAGAACAAATTGTACATAAAGCTAACGAGCTAAATACCATTCAAAGATGTGATTTTAACAAATATATATATAGAGAAACGCATACCCTTGCATACAAATGGGACATATATATATATTTGATATAAGATTTTGTACATATGAATACTTCTGCAACTAGTTGATAAGTCCTACAAAGATTTCATCTTGTTTTGCTTCTATCATTTTGCATAAATGGAACGAAAAGTGCAACTCAGAGGTGAAAGATGCTCGTATGTCTAATCAAACTGTATTTACAAAGCTCAAAATATGCGAGAAGGCTGTAAGACACTAAATATTAACTAGCTAGGTTAATTATAATAGGATAATCTGTCTACATATACATTGAAGTATTGTGGGGGAAGAAATAATATTACTATTTTAATTTATTTTTCTTTTTAGAAACTGGATTTCTTGAGTTTTTTCTATATTTTCACATGAATGAATATTTCTTGTAATACAAACTTGGCTTGATACAACCCTTCCTTAATACAAATTCAATTGCGAATATCTGTCCAATCCTAAAGTTTAATTAAAGTTAGCTCTATTCTACTTCTATTTTCATATTTATTGTTGCAAAATCTATAAAACTGATTTCAAGAACAGAACTGGCTTTGCATATGTAGTTGGTGCTATTTTATATTTCGCTTGACTGACATTTATTTGCTGATTGACTGACTGAGTTTGTCTGTTTGCAATACGCTTGAGTTGTGTAATATTTGCTGGCAAAGGGTTGTGTGCAATTCTGCGTTTATAAATATATAAGTACATATTTATATACATATTATAGTCTTAAAATATAAAATTTAACATTATTTAACATTCGAGCTCTAAATGTAAGTTCACTCATACAAACTACTCGAATTTCTATTTGCAGTATCATGCCATAGGCAGTAACCCTGCGAGGCTACGAGTTGACAATTGATTAAATGAAAATTTATTAAAATGGGCGCTCCTAAAAGTATGCACTGCAAAATGTCTAACATTGTTTTGCTTACTTGCTGGCATTTCTGTTCGCCTGGTGTTTAACCGAGCTGGACAACCAAATCTTAAGCAATAACGGCTTGACTTTTAGCAAATTTGTATGTATGTAGTCCATTTTTGTATATATATGGATGTACATGCATATATCCTTATATATATATATTTATGCATACATACAATAACGGAGTTTTTATGGCCTTGCTTCTGATTGGCTGGAATAAAATGCGCTGCCGAAAAGTATGCAATGTATTTTTGCAACTGTCGATTCTTTGTCTTCTTGCTGGCTTTTCTGTTCGCCTGGTATTCAGCCGAGCTTGACATGAAAAATCTTTGTCTCGAAAATAAGAAATTTAGTTAGTATTTTTTTGGTATATATAGAAATAAAACGCCATTTTTTAGTGTATTTAATTATTAAATTTTTTATTTAAAAATTAATTTGATACATTTCGCTTATAATTTTTACCAATAGTAATAATAATAGGTAATAATAATAGTAATAGCTTTTTGTAAGCTAATAAGTACTTAGATTTTAGCATACACATATATATTAACTAGCATTAATAAATATAGCATTAATATAACCACTAAGTAAAATGATAATAAACACAAATGAAAACACGAATTTAAATGTTTAAAATAATTTACTCAACAATCAAATTTTGATTGTTCAATGAGATTAAAACTTAAATGTTCAATATGCTAACCAAAATATTCTGCTCGATGTCTAGGATAATCCAAAAATAGTACTATATAAATAATAGAGGAAATAATTCTTTAAAAAATACTAACAAATGAATTTAGCTCAATGCAAAGAAAATATTTATGTGACAAAAAATCAATTTAACCTGACTGATTTAGACAAAATTACAGCTCTTGACAAAATTTGCTTAACATATAATGATCAATAAATAATACTAACAAGATTAATATATATATATTAATATTCATATATATATATTTGTATATATACATATAAATATATATCTTTATATATGTTTACAAAGAATGAATCTTATTTATGCACAAACTAAATCAATGTTTTAAGCCTCTTGATGTTTGATGTTAAATAAAAAAAAATAAAAAATAAAAAAAACCGAAGCAAAAACCATTTTTTTATATTAAGCTAACAGATTCTTGAGCAAGTGCTTAAAAGCCTCCGACTTCCGTTTGATGGTTGATGTTGATCCCTGTGTATCCTTACTGCAATACTCCGGTCATATTCGCTGACTCCTGCATAGATTTGCTGCTGGCTGCTTTCAATGAAGCATTTGGCTCTCAGACATAAATCCATTGCTAAGCTTGATAGGAATAAAAGTTAGACTCGAATGTTGTCTTAATGCATCTCTTGATTAAGTGTGTATAATACAATTTTACAAATTTATTTAATTAGGCATGTTTTATATAATCGTACAATTTCAATATGTTCTCTTTACAATTTAATATCATTTACTTAGATTGACTACGCTTGTTGTGTTAATAGGTTAAGAAGTTTTGATTATGCGGTTTGAGTTCGACTAAAATTATGTTGGATTAACGTGTTTCTGATTGCAAGTGCAAGTCAACAAATACAAAGTTCTCCGTTTTGATATGGCGACAAGGGTATTGAAAACCGTTACAAATCGTTAAAAGATAAAGGCTTTTCGATTTCACACACAGATATTGGTCCAACGTTTCTTATACATAGACTCGCCTCATCCGAATAAAAACACATCTAGCGTCGAATGTTAATTTGATTTAGATCGATTGGTTCGCTAGGTCTTCAATTAATATATATATAGTATAGTATAGTATAGTAACTGAATAACAAAAAATTGCTAAATAATCTGAATGCAACACAAATTCTAAATCATCTAACGATGAGAAGTGTGATTCGGCGTAACAATAAAAAGTTTCGTTTCTCCATTAATTAGTGAGCAAAATCAATAGATATGTATATATACATATATATAGATATATAGGTTGTTATATGTATGTTAACACAGTTGAAATAGGAGTAAATAATATACTATATAGCAAATATTGTTAATACAATGTTCAACATTTAGGCACAAATTATATTGCTTTTCAATTAGTTAGGGAAAATTATTGCATATTTTTTAAAAGAGTTAATCACTCCGTCTTTTACATCCAACTGGGGAGTCTCATCATCTTCATCATCATCATCATCAAAATAATACATATGTCTGTGTTTTATAATTAGGAATCATAATTTGTCGAAAAGCTCAAATTCAAGTTGAGGTCAAACGTTTCGGGGAATTGGTGTTCGCATTACTGTTGGCCAACACCGCCTCCTTGGCACGCTCGTGTTCGTCTTGAAAGAATATTTTGGTAATGACAACGTCGCCGGTACTCAGTGTCTGCGACTCGGCATCCACCAACTTAACGACTCGCTTATCGTTTCCCGATCTTAAAATAGGCGTGATGCTTCGTTCTCCATGGCAATTGCAGTTCTTCATGCTAAAAATTAAAATAAAAAGTTACATTATTTTGAAAGTCAAGGGTAACTCCAAAATCGGGCATTCCCGACCAGATTAGTGTCTCTTACTTTCTCGACTTCTCGCGAATGATTTGCAGATTCTCAGTTGTGGCAATACTGGAGCCCAATTGTTCTTGCATCGCATTGGAAGTGATAATCTAAGGGGAAGAGATTATGCTTTCAGTAAGAGGTCGATTATAAATTGAACTCTGAGTTGGACTTACTTGATCGCATGGCAATGTGGTTGCAGTCGTCAATATGGCCTCGAGTTTATCAATACGTGCTATTCGATCCATTGACTTGTTTTGCAATATTTCCTCTAGCATCTGCATCGATTCAGTCAAACTGGGCGGCTCCGAGCTGAAGCGTGGCGAGAAGGTGCCCGACAACGAATTATCCGATGGAACCGAGTCCAGACTTGGGAAGAAGTCATTCTCATTTGCCTCCGCCTCGTCCTCCGAATCACTTTGATCTCTGTAAAGAGCAAAATTAGAACTATCTCCAAAGAAACATATTAATTTCTACCAACTTGTTTGGATTGCCCGCAGATTCCATTTTCTCCAGCTTCTTGGCAACCTTGTAGTAGCCCTTGAGTCGCTCCTTCTCTTCCTCCGTCAAGTCCATGTAACTGCAATCGATTAATGTAAACTCAGATTGATTTCAATGGATTTAAGTGAGGCTCAGTGTACTCACCGTAACAGTCGTATCTCTCGGTTGGATAGTACAATACTTTTGCTGGTCTGGGCCAGCTTCTGCTTGAGATCTGAGACCTCGGTGCTGACCTTGCGCTGCTTCTTGCGTATCTTGACTTCGTTCGGCTTGATCTGCATGAGAATCTGCTCGGTGCACAGCTCAGAGAACAGCTGCCTGTTCTCCGGCTTGATTTGCTGGGCTAGGGTGCCGAAGAGCTGCTCGTGTATCAGCACGAGGACATCTCCGGCCGCATAGAGCATCATTTCACGGGTCAGCGGTCGCTTGGCCCAGAACTTCTGGTCGCGCCGGTAGATCTGCTTGAGCTGGTCCTTGATGGGATTGCAGGGCGCATTGTATTGCTCGCACAGCGAGTTCAACGATATATATTTGGCCTTGTACACCTGCTTGCCATTCTCCTGGTACTGCAGAATGGCGTGCGCCGCCTGCGTGTCGAAGACGTTGCGCAACAGAATGCCGAACTGCAGGTAGAGGTTGACGGCATCGTTCCGACAGTCGTGGATCACCTTGATCACCTGGTCATGCTCCAGCAGCGTCTTCAGGCCACCGTCGCTCACCATGGCCGGGCAGGACTGCACGTCGAAGAGGAAGGCCTCGCCACGTGCCGTGCCGATTTCGATCAGAGTGATCTCTCCCTTGATGCCCAGGTTGATGCCTTCACAGTCCAGGGAGATGGCTATGTTGTGCTCCTCATCTTTGGCCAGGTCCAGCAGCGCGTCGGTCACAAACGTTGAATGCTTCACGTTGGCTATAACTGTGGTGTTCTGCAGCACCTTGATCTTCCAGGTGTCGCCCACGAAATAACTCTGACTAGATGAGGCATTCGCTGCCGTTGCGGCTGCTCCTGTTGCTGATGCAGCTGCTGCTGTTGCTGCTCCTCCTGCTGCTGCTGTCGCTTTGGTGTTGCTGCCATGAACCGGGCTCGAGTGCGCATTCTGATTGGCCAGCGTTTGCTTGTCCTTCTCCAGATTCTCGGCCAGGGTGCGGATGACCAGAGTATTGATGCGCTGCTTCAGGGTTTGGTTCACGCTATTCAAACGCTCCGTTGGCGCCGATTGCTGCTGCTGTTGCTGCTGTTGCTGCTGCTGCTGCTGCTGCGTGGCGGCTCCTATGGGGCCGTAGCAGACAGTGGAGCTGGGATAGTTGTTCTCGCACAGATTCTCCAGCTTCAGCTCCGACATGGGCACGTAGCTGTCGAAGCCCGAGTTGGGCTCTGATTTGTTCTGACTCTGGCCAAAGCCGTTGCCGCCAGTCATGTTGGAGACGGGCGCATTCAGCTTAAAGTTGGGCGACGCTATGTTATTATTGTTATTATTATTATTGTTGTTATTGTTGTTGTTGTTGCTGTTCGCACTGCTGTAGCCGTTGCTGCGCAACGCCGGCGAGTGCAAGCGCTGTTGCACAGGACTCAGCGCCAGCTCGCCCTTGCGCGGATTCTGGTTGTTGTTGACCGAGTTGAACTGCTCCCGTGACCGAGCCTGCGCCTGCTGTATATAGGAATCGCTCAGCTTGGGCTTCTGCAGCAGCGTGACTAGATTCGCCTGGATGTGAAAGCAGTCGCCGAAGAGTTTCAGGAACGAGCTCAGGTCGCCGGGAGTCTTGAACATGCGCAGCCACTGATCCTGCGGAAAGTTCAGCGTGAGCAGGTGGAACAGCTGATCCACTAGCAGCGGGCCCTTCATCTCAATGCACTGCGCGAAAAAGTCGAGCATCTGCTGTGTGCCACGCGTGTCTATGTTTGACTGCGGCAAGTGCAGTCGATCCCTGGCTGGCAGATCCGTCATGTTCTCGCTGCCCACCAGCATCACGTAGTCGTCCACGACCTTGAACGTGTCCGTGTGCTTCGACAGGAAGTCTGTGAACTCCTTGATATGCTGACCTGTAAATGGCATGGAAAGAGTCTGGGTAAGTCTCACTATATATTAACTGTGTACGAGCTGGATTATATCTATATAGACTATATATTAACCCTAAGTATAAATCTTTGTCTGAGCTGAAGCTCAGTTCACTCACCGGATATGTGACGCACTTGCGGCGAGGCCTGCGACCGATGGCCCAGCAGACTGCGCACTGGCACCTCGGCGGCGGCGCCATACTGCAGCATTTTGTTCTTGAAGTAGTCTTTAGCCTCTTGGATGTAGTCGCGCTTGCCGCCGGCGTTGCCATCGTCGGAGCTGCTGTGCTGATAGGCATTCACCTGCACGTAGTCGCCGTCCACTAGAAATATCGATGGGTATTGGGCAAGAAATTTCTTCAGACCTGTCAAAAGAGAGGGAGAGAGAGAGAGAGACAAAGTTGTCAATTATAATTAGTATAAGCCATTAGTGAGAGTCTCTGCTCATCTATTTCTTAATGCGCTAATGCAGTAAAAGTGTTAACTTAATTAATTTGGCAGCGTCTTGCCATTCAATATGACGCCATATCTGTGGGTGTGTGAGTGTGAGTGTGAGTGTGAGTGAGCGTGTATCTATAGATGTGCTCTGCATTGCAGTTGGCTTATAGCTTGGCTTTAAGATGTGAATTGTATAAGTTTTCTGCTATCTCTGGCAGCTACATATGTCTTTCTTCCCATAATTAGCTTTATTGTAATCACTATATCAAATACATATATTTATGTATGCACATGTGTATGTTTGTGTGTGTGACTCTTTCTCTTTCTAGTTTGTAAAGTTGGCTAAAGTTTTGCCTTTATCGCATTTACAATTGTGTGAATGAAAACTCTAGCATTTTGCACAAAGTTGTTCGTTGTTCCCAGCAAACTATGAAAGTGCATTAGAAATGGATACGACTAGAAGTTACCCTATAGCAGCAGTATACATGCATATACATAAATAATTCTAAAATGTTTAGGTATATGCATAAATGCAAACGGAAGAATATCCTAACTCTAATACATAGAGACTTACAGTATTTCTCTAATACTCATACTCGTATACTTCTTATATTCTTATATTACTCGTGAAGGATATATAAACTCTTATACTCATACTCTAATACTCCACTGTCTAATCAGAAGCCTCTAGTATTCCAATTAGCTCACTCATATATTCTCTTCTTCAGTCCGAAGTACATTCGTATACTTCAAAGAGATGATTCAACTGTATGCAATAGCATGGAAATACAATAGTGGGTAATTCTTGACAATTTTCATATTCTCAAATTGTTTACAGTGTACAACTCCAGCCAAATGAAAAGTGAATGCACTCAGCCAAGCTGCGCGAGCTATTTTATTTGATAAATCAGGTCAGAGTTGCCTGACTGACTCGAGGCAAGCGACAGACACCCGCCCGTGCGTCCGTTAGTGGGTGGGCATACTGTACGAGGCAGGACGCGGCTGGGCGGGTGCCGCAGCCTATTGTGTGTGTAATATGACGTGACATGACAAACGCGCAGCTTTTGGATAGAGCACGGGCGAGGCCAAGAGGGGAAATTGTTTGTTTTCATTGTTGCGTGTCGAAGGGGAAGCAGCAGCAGCAGCAGCAGCAGCAGCAACAGCCTCTGCCTCGATTGTTGTCATTCGGAATTTGTAACAAGTTGTGCACAAGAAATTAATCAAATTTCAATTCGAATAATCAAAAGTGCAAAGAAATTGTTCAGCATTATATAAGGATTACCCAAGATTTGCTGAGAGTTACGCTTATCCCAGGGATTTCGACTGACAAATCTACAAAATCTATTCCCGAGTGCTCGACGGGCCACAAAACTGAAAAGTGGCCCGACCCGAGACTGAAAAGAAATATCGTGGCACATTATGTGTGTCCACTAAATGGGGGCCCGGCAACTGCTGCATAACTCAATTTTTTATGTCCGTTTCCACCTTCTGCATTACACAAATTGGAATTGAAATTTACAGTTCAAGTTGAAGTTCCGGACCGAAATGGGTGTACGAAGCAAAGCCAAATACATGAATATTTATCGCCTGCAATACAGATATTTCGATTGCTCTGAAGAGGACCTTGTAGACACTGTCATAAAAGTAGCAGCGAGGGCAGCTTGAAACCTTAAGGCAAGGGATTTCTGTCTATCTTTATCCTCTAGATTCTGATTGATAATATATCATTTAATAATTACAATGTCTCATCATAAATATCCTAATCTGTTTAAAACTTTACGAACATCCCTCGTGTATATATTCCTTAGACTCTGCCAAGCTAAATATTATGATGCAGAGGCAACAATATTTGTCTGTTTCCGCCAGCGACATTTCTTGGCTAAAATATATATGTATATGTGGCGAGGAGGCAGCAGGCAGGCACGCCCCTGAGGAACAGGTGGAGTGGGCGGCAGCAGGTGTCGGCGCTGGCACATTTAATGCGCACTCGCCCGCCTCACATTATTGGACACAAGAGTTTTTGTGGCCAATTTTCAAATGCAGCGAGCACATTTTCTATAAATATATATATAAACACACACACACACAAATATATACATGTACGTGTGTGTGTGTGTGAACATACTTTATGTTTGCTTATTGAAATGTAACCTTTACACCTTTAGCAAATTCAGCAGGTGTAGCCAAAAAGGGTTATGAGCACATAAATTCAAGATTTTATGTCTTCAAGTTGGGAAAGTGAAATTTAGCTGCTGGCCAAATGGATTTGATGTTGACTTGAAAGCCCATTTGGCTGATTGCGAACTGCTGCAAGTGCGACTTCATTATGAACCAATTAATTGAAACATTTGTTCCAATTCCCCCATATTAATAAATAGCAAATCGTGCTGCTAAATTTGTTGCTCGAGCCAAATAATCAATGTCGGCGACGCTGAAGCTCGCCCTTAGCCAACTCAACTTTGATTTCACATTCCACATTTCCATTTCCTTCCCTTCCCTTCCCCCAAGCTAAGAATAATAACAGGAAAAACCTTGCCAGCTGGCAGACGACAACTGCCGACACGCAATGCCAAAGAAGCAGGAGAGCAGAGCAGCAGGAGGCGAGCAGCCTGCTTGAGGATTCCAAATGGGCCAACCGACTGCTGTCGGCATAAAATCGTTAAATTTATGTTCAGTGTCGTCTACAAAGGGAAGCCAAAGTCAAAAAGCCGAAAATGTTAAAGGGCTACAGCGAAACATGGATGCGGTCCATCGATCATTGAACAGCCAGCCAAAATCAACAAGCACAAGCAATTTCCCAGAGTACGGAAGAGTAGCAGAAGCTTTTCATACCCTGCACACATATGACAGATGGCTGAATTGGGTATATTGGTTTTAGGAGTCAAAAGGAGGATTTCCGTATTAATGTTCCAGATTATAGGCAGATATGGATGTTCAATAGAGAGTGCTACGAGCCTTTAGCTCACCTTCTATATTTTTTTCAAACCACCCTCGCCTTCCCAATCTATGTGTTTAGTTAACTCAATTGACGAATAAGTTGGCAATCGATTACGCAAAAAATAACAAAAACATGTCTTGGAGACCTCCATCGATAGCCCCGCTAATATATAAATGGAATATGTTTGTGTGCAACTATTTGACAAAACATCGACAACAGCCAGAGACAGAGACAGCGCCACAGCCACATCGGCTAACAGCCAATAGTTAATGGCCTGGTCAAGTTTGGTCAAATGATTCGCGCGAATTGCATGCAAAACTTGTTTTTGTTGCCCGCTCACAACGTGAGCGTGTGGGGTATATAAGCATTTTACTATTATTTAGTCCATCTAGAGACATTGTAGAGCTAAAACCTCTACAGATGGACCCATTAATTATGTTCCACCCAGCAATTTTTAATTAAATGTGCCAGTGAACGAGTATTGCGCAGTCAGCTACTACCCATTGGAACGTTCTTTCTTGTTTAGGAGTTTGGGTTTCGCTTGTCAAATTAGCAGTGGAATTTTGGTAACTGTTTGTTATGCCATTATCACATATTAGTTAATAGCTTTTAAGCTGAGAAATTATTGTAGAAATTAAGCGTTTGGTGCTTTCTAACAGCTTCTCAATGTTTCAATGTTTCAATGTCGGCACAAAAATTGCTTGTGACATTAATTTTGTAAATGTTTTCTTGTTTGGCTCTTTTAAACCCTCATCAACCACTAGGGAATATAGACACACACACACAGAGAGATGAAAAGAGAGAGAGAGAGTGGGAGAGAAAGGAAAAGAGAGCTTTGCAAAACTAAACTTATGCATTATTGAAGCAACAAATGGGCACATATCTCTCTCTCTCTCTCTCTCGCGCGCTCTTTTTCGCTTACCCTCACACTCTCTCTGTCTCGCTAGAATAGTGTATGCTATAATATTTGAAATTCAATTGAACATTTCTGTCACGTAATCGACACTTTTTCTATTGCAAACCAAACAAGAAAAGCAAATTTACCCACATCATCATCAAATGGAATCCGCCTCGACATCGACTTCGGGTTTAAGCCAAGCATTATGAAAATATCAAAGGTATAGAGAGTTGGCCCTTAACGGCTTACTAGTGGAATAAGCAGGCAAGAGAGTAAAAAAATCGTTGACAAGAAAAGGTGCCGCACATAAAATATGTTTATAGGAGTGTTTCTATCTAGTTTGTCGGGCTTACTTTTTGGGCATACAAAATGCGCTTTAAGCTTTTTGTTTGTTTGGTAATGGATCCAAAGTAAGCTAGAGAACGGTTACTAAAGACATAATGGGAATGTAGCTTAAGGTTGAGTAGATACGCCTCCGTTTCGTTGTATTGTTACCATAGAACATGAATATATTCGAAAACAATTTTAACTCATAGAGTTTTCAATTACAGCAGGCGTAAGACCTACTCAAATACACGTACAAGTACATGTATGTGTGAGCTCATTTTGAATAAATTATATTAAGAGCTCATCAACAAATATCCTATGCAAAAAGCATCATGCGAAAATTAAAATGAGAGATCCTTCAGCTATTGTGCAATTGTGTCGAATCGGAGAACAGAAATGTGAGGTAAACACATATTCCCACATACACATAAATAAAATGTGAAAACGGGAGAAATGAGCGTAAGCAACAAAATTGTATGGTGTAGAGAGACGAGGAAGCCAAAATAGGCTAGATGAGTGACGAGTGACGCCATCTCGCTCGATCGCACCAGCCGATTGTTTGATTGGAGCGCAAGAGAGTAAAGGATACGAGCAGAGAGTGTAATGGCATGGAATCGGCTCTGCTGCACGATTGCCATCAATTGTCTATGCGTGGGACAAGTGAAGACTGAGGGCGAGGCCATCTCGCTCGGTCGCACTAGACACTTGCTCTCTTGAGAGAACAAAGGGTGGGGGCAATACTGCGTAAATAGTCTATGCGTGGGACAAGTGCAGAAAGAGTGAGAGAGCAGAGGACTCAAGCGTAGAGTGGGATAGATTCAGCTGCATTAGTTGTCCGTGTTGTACTTTATGTGCATGTGTTTGCATGGTTAGTAGATATTATCTTAGCAACTCTGTGTCGGCCTTTGTCTTATGCGTTTTGCACTTGCAAACAGTTTAAAGCTGTATTCAAAGCGAAACACTGTTTCAAGTTTAAAAGACATATGTATTTTAAAATGCGATAATGATGAATGCATTTGTTGCACTTAGCTTATGAGTGCAATTAATGCAGCCACAAGGTGTGAACAAATAAAATGTGTTGCGAGTGAAAATAATTAGCAAGGCATGCCAAAGTAAACAGCTCCACAACTCAACTATGAAAATACCACAATAAACAACAATAACTAACAAATTGTTTTTGTACAAATTGAGAAAGAACTTGACTAACCTGACTAAACGATGGCACTCCCTCAGCCTTAAGTGATTAATATCCCCCACTTCCTGCACAAATCACCTAGGAGACAGCATCTAATAATACGCTAATGAATTTTCGGGAAGACTTTTTTAATAGGCGTCCCGAGAAATCGAAGAAAGTGCATTGCACTGCCCTCCAGTAGATGTCTATTTATAAGACTTTTTACTTTTTGAAGAGTTGTTCTATTTTTATAACACACAAACATCGCGATGATAATGTGTGTGTGAATGTGTTGAGTTGTTTCCTTCATTATACTCGCTCATTGATTGTGATGGAGTATATCAAACACTGATCGAGATTTGGTATACTTGGCTTAACAAATCTGTAAAACTATATATTTAACAGTTTGAGAGCTTCATAGCTCTTAGTTTCCGGTGCAGATGAACCCATCAGCTTTGATGATCAGCTGAAATGATCAGAGCTTCTAATTAAATTAATGAACTTTTGTACTCAGGGCGGGTATTGTGCAGTCAGTAGCATTGGACTGCAACTGTTTGAATAGTACTTTGCTGTCAAAGAGCGGACGTCGATGTCGAGTGCTTTCGTAAACAAAAAGTAGCGCGTCTTAAGTTCCAAAACGGAACAGCAACAACAATAACAACAACAACGTGAATAAGAAAAGCACGTGTAATATCGATTGAGTTAAAACAAAAAGAAAAACCCTGAAAAACTAAAGCTAGCTCGAGGTTTAATACCCAACACAATGTAAATAAAGGGTATAGTTGACTTGATAGTGAAAAATAAGTAAAGTTAAATAAAATTAAAATAATATTATTAACACTTTGAGAGTATTATAAAACTTGGCAAAACCGGCATCTTGTTTGCCCCCTTGCAATCATACGGGGTATGTTTATGCTACATATAGACATATCATACCATATAGGGAAATCTACAAAAACAGGATAAATAATAAACCGTTGTTAAAGCTATTAAAAATAAGTTAATACATGATATCTTTTAACTGTGCAGACTCCATTGGAAACGATTTTCGCTTGCGGTTTTTAACAGCAGCTTTAATTGCTGGGCTAAAACTGGCGGCGACTGGATTGCTGCCTGACATTGATGAAATGTGCACTTGGACAAGTGAAGCACTTAAGAGATAACAACACAAACAACAACAACAGCCACAACAATAGCAGCAACAATAACAAGAAACAGACATTGAACCCGCATAGACACAGGTGCACAAATATGTTTAGTATTCGATGCCAACTGGTTTCTGGTTTCAGCTGTTTGCCCAGGAAAATTTACTCAAATATCTGCCTCAATGGACGTTACAGGTCTATCAGCAGAGAAGGTCAACAGCGAAAATGAATAGCTGATTCTAATATATGTAGGAATTCTCAACGGATGTTACCCGAGGATTTCGGCACTTGATAAGAGAACTAACTAATATACTTTCTATTCACTGCTTGGGCGGGTATGATTTGCATTGAAACTTACCTGATTGACTGCCGCCGGCGATTTGTCGCATTTCCTTGGTGAATTCCTTGTTGCCAAACTGGCAGGATAAATCGTGAACGGTGCGCGGCTCGCCTTTGTCCAGCAGACGCTCCAGGAAGAACAGCAGCGTCATGTTGCGAGCCATTTCGTATTCCATGGACTCCATTATTGTGTGTGTTTTTGTTGTTGCTTAATCTTCCTTTAACTGAAATAGACAACAATAGAATGATTTAAATACTAGAGCAATGAAGGAAGGGAGCGTAGCAGAGCCAGAGCAACGGCTTAGTTGCTTTTATTTATTTAATACACTTTTCCGCTTTTCTACTTTTCCACTTTATGTTATCGCATTCTTTCTGCCTTATTCTCTTACATTTCTATTTGTATCTCTGGCTCATCTGCGGCTGCTGGCTTGAGTTGCAGTCGTAAACTCAACTTGCACGTCGGCTTTATGGCTTAAATAATTGAAAAGCCGCTACGTAAATTTAGCTTGTCTAGCTGTGTGTTTGTGCCTGTTTATATGTGTGTGTGCTTTGTGAAATTATCCTTGCGCATATCCTTGCGACGCGCACGAATGTCGAAAAACGACTGAGAGCCGCAGCTCTGTTGCATGTAAATGTTAATGTTAACTAACAGCGGCTTCCGCACGCTACTTAACATTTATTGCCATTAGCTTAAATCTATTAAATATTTATTGCAAAAGGTACGTTTTTAAATTTACGATATTTGTTCGAATTTTGTTCACACACAAACGCGTAATCAGTTTTGCCTGGCTTTTAGCTTAACATTCAACGCCTGTTAAAAGATAAACAAATCTGAATCGAACAGCTGTTATTGCGGCAGGAAACACGGCGAATTCAGATTGAGTTGTTTTCATTTGATGACTTGCCGCTGTTTATTGGCTGAGTAAGGAGGAGAGAACAGGGCGAATTTATTGTTGTTCTGCTGGAGTCGGTTTTGTTGAATGCTTTGGCGGTTGGCGTGTGAAAAACAGGTGATTGACACAGAAAATGTGGACAAGCTACGGAAATAACAAAGCGACTCAGTCTGCAGTTTGTTTATTGAAATTAGCTCAATGCGTATGTATGTTTTTGTGTGTGCGAGCGTGTATGTGCCTCAGTGTGCTGTGTAGTGATAACCAAACCCGTTGACAACGGCCATCTAATACAAAATGTATTGAGAACAGGAACGGCAACACAAAAACAAAAAATTCATTCTCAAACGAACATTCCAAAGCGGCGGCATTCATTTATTAGCGACAACATACGTATGAGTCTGTATGTGTGTTCTTATGTGTCTATGGTGAGCAGCGGCTTTTAGCAACTGTATTGGTAGACAAACAAGAAACTTCAGGCAGACCGATAAAAATTTCTTATTAGACCCACTGTTAGCACTCTTGCCATTTCTTCAGTGGGAAAGAGACACATATATTTAGAAACAAGTGCAAAACGATGATGACTGTTAAAAGTGTAGAAAGGTAAAAACAATAAAAAAGAGAGCAGTGAGGGCAGTGAGAAATGATAAAAAGAAAATACCATACGAAATATGAACACTCATACATATATATTTAGCAATACGCGGCAGAGAAAACGCGCAAAAACTTTTACATAGTATGCAAAGCAAAAAGCAAAAACAATGTCAATGAGAGATGCACACACTTATGCATGTGTTGTGTGCGTGTGTGTGAGTATGCTGCTCATATATTCATGCATGTATGTCTGTATGTTTGTGCGTTTGTATGTAAAAGCAAAAGTGAAAAATGTGAGTTATGTGTATAATTACCTGGCTTATTGTCGTATTTGCTTAAGTGAACTTTGTGGACTATATTTAAAATACACTTGTTTCAATTAGCAACTTGCTGTTTCTGCTGTTGATTTTGGTGTTGTTGTAAAGGAGATCGCGCACACACACATACAGAGCGTGACCGACTCTCTTTTTCTTTCTACCTCACACTCCTTCCTCTATCTTTATCACATACAAAAACGCGATACTGATCCTCGCGTTGGGGATTTATGCAGTTGTTTTTGTTTTTATCAGCACTTTTTGTCACTCACTGAGAGACTGAGCTCCTTAATTGAATTATGTGCATACGCTTAGCATTTTTCGGCGTAGTTATCTTATTGGATTCCAAGCATACAGCTCACTCACAACTTGTTGTTGCCTACGTACGCGCTTGTGTGTTCGTGCTCAAACTGGCAGGTAAAGAACAGTCTCTGTGTGTGTGCGCGCGTCGCTGTGTATGTTGGTAAGGCACTTTGATTGAGTAGTAAAAAGCAAGTTGAAAACCACTTGTTGCACTAATTTTTATCACCCACAACAGCTGTGCGCAGCTGGCACAAGAACGCTAACAATTCCACAGCGTATTTTAAGCAAAAAAACACACGTTTTCGTATGTTCAAACGGCACAATTTGGTGTACGGAGGTTTTTGGAGCGATGATGACAACGCGAACGCGACTTCAGGTGTGCCTTCGATTACGATACCGATTGTCGACACCGATTGGCCGCTGTGTGAATGGCAATAACAGCTGTGGTAGATCTGTTAAGATAGATGTGGCCAGCGGCTGTATGTTAACAGTGCCGAATTGAGTTAACAGTCAGCTAATACGAAATTTATTAACAGATTGGCGCGCAGTTTAAATGCAATAGTGGCGTGTACATTAGTGTGACCATCAAGTGTATGCTAAGAGTGCCAAGCTGAGTGAACAGCTACTAGAGTAGCGCGCAATTCGAATTTCATACTGTTAATATGATTAGTACGTCCTAATGCACATCAATAGCGGCAATTATGAATCATTCAAATTGATGGGCCAATCGCTGTTAGTATTCATGCAGAATTTTAGTAATCGTCAATTGCAACAATGTGAAACATTGATCACACCTTCTGCATGACATTTCCACACATGTTTGCTTATGGACTGATATATAAATCCCACGTTACTACATCGAGGAAAGGCAACTCACGCACTCTAGCCATAAATTGCAAATGCAAATGCGACACGCGTCGCCAATATTCGACGCAGATTGACAAGCTACAATATGCTGATCGGTCACCTGGCTAATTGGTCATATGCAAAATGCCCGATGCCCGATATTGAAGAAACGTTGTAGCCCGCAGGCCAGTGACAATTTTTCTGACACCACTCTACAGGTTAAGGCTCCCTGTCTCTCTCTCTCTCTCTCCCTCTGTCTGTCTCTTGACGGGGTGTTAGGTGTACATGGCGCCGTCTCTGCTACTCCAGCTGATGTCGGACATAATTGAACGCATCCGTTGCTCAACTTGTTGCCGCTAATTAAAGTTGATCGACGGGTGGGTTGGCAGGGGGACGTATAGGAGAAGGGGGTCAAAGCACACACTTAATGTAAACATTTATAACTGCTGCGTTTATTCAATTAAAAACGCACTGATTTGGCTCGTCGGCTGCGCTCCTCAACAAATTGCAGCCTTGTTGTAAATAGCGTGAAGGAATTTTCATGCACTTAACAAAATGTGCAATTATATACACTTATATATAAACTCATGTTGTTGGCCATAAGCTAATGCATCTGTTGTTCCGCATGATGCGCAATTTATGAACTTTTCAGCTGGGATTAGCCTCAGCGACTGGACAAACTCATCTCTGGCACCTTGCCCCCCACTGAAGCCAAGACAAGCTTGCAGCATGCGGAATCTGTAAACACAATCAAAGTAAATGTTCCCTCCTTCATCATTATTGCGGAAAACCAGCGAGACGTTTTTCTTCAATTCGATTGACGCCAGAGATCGTCTCGGAGCGAGAGTGGGAAGGAGAGAAACAGAGAGAGATAGATATTTGTTATGAAAATATATTTAAAATATAATATTTTCGATATTCACTTTTCTGTATGCCAAGTCCGTGAAACAATATAGACATACATATGTAAATATAGTGCAAAATAAACTTAGTCACATTTTAAGCAAAGCTAAGATAAATACACATTGAGCGAAAGATACTCGAGCGTCTATTCAGAGAGTATTCACATGCTCTGAGCTAAGACCTTGAGTTGGGAGCAGGAAGGAGGGAGAGTAGGGTGAGTCGGAAGAGCAAGCCAAGGCGGGAAGGTCCTCCACCTCTAGGCCAGCCTGCTGCAAGGCAGGGCGAGAAATGCCAAAGGAGGCGCTGGCAGCCTGCTGCGAGGTGTGTTTTATGCGCTGTGCGTCACGGGTTGTCGACGGAGGGCGAAGGGGTGGCCGGTAAGGTTTGTCTCTTATTTATGTGACACATTCCGAGTTGACAACAATTGTTAACTGAACGTGACGGTGACGAAGACGAAGACGGCGAAGAGGAACCGTGCAAAAAGATGCATTCAATTGGAAAGTAACTCGGAATGGCGCAGGGTCTAGGCAGACCGGTTCGAAGGGAACTAAATGCAAATCGAGGCGTTGCTCGACAGTGTTCAAATGCGTTAACTATCAAGTCTGTGTCTATCTTAGTCTTTAAGCCAAATCTCTGTCTGCAGATTTATGTGGCCGCCTCGCCTCTGCCGGCAGGAAACTTCATTGCGAAACCACTTTTGCCGGTTTGCCTTTGGAGGCAGGGCCAAGTCTTATCTCAAAAGCTCTGCACCAAGATTTATAGATCTCTTGCTTAGCCACTGGGCCCAAATGGGGCATAAATTATGCGCGTATCTAAAAATTGACTATAGCTCATTAATAAGCGTTTAGTGCCAACGTAAATTGCACCGCTGCCCACTAATTGCTCAACGACAATAAATAAGAACAACACACGTAGGTGCAGGACAACCCGGCCAGGAGTCTGAGCCGAGGTGCCTGAGGTGCCCGAAGTGACCGCGCCGCCCGACCACCTATTGCGTCTGCTGGCCCACAAGGCGACAGGAGTACGTGCAAGACAAAGGCCAAGCACAGAGACTCCCATTGAGCAAGTTGAGAGTGCGACAAGTAGAGAGTGCACGACTGGGAAATACCCTGAATGCTGTTCCTTGCCATGACTTGAGCAATCGTGGAGGGAAGGGGGGCTATTTCAATCTGAATGTCTTTCTACTGAAGAAGAAGCGAATAGACAAGGATATTTAACTGGAGGCAGCTATCGATGCTGATCAAGGAAGTTATGATATCAATCCATTTCACTTGATGCATACCATATGCCCTCGCCTTATTGCAATACTTGTAGGGTATGAAATAGGAAAACTGAAAACCCACGCAAGCTGTCCCACGTTTTGCCTTAACGATCTTATGACTGTGCAGATTTTCTATTCGTTACGTTTTTGCACGTGGTAAAAATTTAACGCTTTTCGCAATGGACACGGCTCTGGCATGAATTGTGGCCTTGCCTAGCGGCGACTCGCAAATACCAAACTCGGCTAGAGCCAGTAGAACAGAGCGCAGTATGCATGAATACGAAATACCCTTACCATGAATTTGCCTGTCTGTGAAAGGGGGAAATGTAGAACATAATACTAGAAATCTATGAAAAGAGATCTACAATTTCATCCGCGCATACATGGCTATAATTTACCAGCAGTATGGAAGTAGGACTACATTAATCAGGTAATTAAAATGTAAGGAATAAAAGGACTGATCAAGCTGATCATGCTGATCCACCCCGCTGCGCGTGTGATGCCAGGAAGGGCATATATCCGCTGCATTACGATTGCTACAGTATGTGAGGCAGATCCTACCCCAAATGCAATTTTGCACACTTTTCGCTATAAACAAGACTTGTTGTTGTTGTTGTTATTGTTGTTGCTTTACCTTTGTAATCTGTAATTTTCATGGTAAAATTAATGTTACGCTCGAAAGTGAAGCAAACTGAATCGAACTAAACTGAGCCGCGTTGAGCTGAAATTGCCAGTCAATTTAACACCCAACTCGGAGCACCAAATGGAGGCAGCCTCACGCCCTCTGGCATTTTGTCATATTCTAAAAGTTTTCAGCTCTCTCTCTCTCCCTCTCGCTGTCTATCTCTCTTCTTCAACACGATTCGGCTATAGAGCTGATAGCGTCGATAGATTTCAACATAAAACTTGAAGCAATTGAGGCAACACGAAAGTCCAATTGAAAAGCGCCTTAGTAAAATGTGGAAAATTCGGAAAATGGGGGAAAGCAATGCAATGCTTGACGATAAAAGCGATATTAAAAATTGTGTTAATTGCCAAAAGACTCGCCCCGAACATTGGGAACCGTTCTTCCAGCCAACCACTCGAGCGTATCAAATGTCGTAGGGGCGCAGCAAGACTCAGCTCGATGACAAGCAAAAGAAGAAGACGCTCATGTCGAGTGCTAGTGACTGCAGCATACTCGTTCGCTCTGAAAGGGCTTGCTAGAATGGGCTGCTCAGCTATGATCAAGAGATCAGGGGTGTAGAGGAGATCTGAGCCACATTTTGAGTCTAGTCGAAGCTGCAATCAGGCCTCAAGTTATGCCATGTAAATTGGGAAGATCTAGTGAAGCACAATCCAAATATACCTGTTTTCCCTTTTGAGCGAGCATGAAAGCATTTCCACTGACATTTTACAGGCGCATCAATCTCACAGCTTTTGGCTAAGTGCTGATAGCAGAGGCTATCAAATAAGACGTCTGTCCCATCCCGTGCTCTTCCTCCCGGCTGCCGGGTGAGTGATGGGCTTCATGTTAACCGCAGCCCATTTTCCGTCTGCATCTCATTGAGCGCGTGTCGAGTGTGCGCGAATGGCAGTAAATTCGATTAATATGCTAATTGCAGCTGGCCACGAACCCAGCCAATTGGCCGACTGAACTGAGCTGCAGCCAATGCTAATTGTTAACCTGGCTAACTGGCTACCTGACTGACTGTCTGCCTCTCTGCACATAACTCAATTCTTTATCTGGCGCTAAAAGCAATTAAAGTCAACTTCAATCATTCGGCTAACGGCAACTGCAAAACGTTTTCTGTCCACTGGCCGCTGGCCACTAGGCAGTGCCCACTATGCAGTGGAGCTGTGTGGTTGGAGGCTGCCTCAGTCTCGAGCTTGTCGTAAGAGGCGACTAATAGAGACACCTCCTGTGCTCCTAGAGTAGAATAAAGAGAAGGCCAATACTTAGATCAATTACCTTACCCTTTAAGCACTGAAAATAGAGCTCTGATGATTTTGAGCATATTTATGTAGCAGGCACAAGTAGGAGGCTTAAGGAGAAGAACATCGATACCCAGCGAAGCCAATACACAAATTAAAATTCGAGCTCAATTCGTTTTTGACATACACTATTAAAATTTTATTAAGTAAAAATATAGATAAAACACACCTACACATAGGAATAGAGACACTGTACATTGTACATAAGTAGCACATACATAAATAAATATATGTAGACATATGCGCCATATTCGCAGATACAGTTATAAATAAAGTTGTACGCAGACGTAAAACGATCCTTGCTATCCTTGCACGTCAATTTTGAAAGCCAAATATTGATTAAGACTTAAGAACTCGGTTCGATTTGGCCAACCTACCAAAATGTCGATGTCTGCAGCAGATAAAATATATAAGTATATTTGTAAAGTGAGAGAGAGAGAGAGAGAGAGCGTATATTAGTTAATAACTTACCACTAGGAAAGCATAGACAATGCCGATGGAGCTGCCGGCTAACACATCGGACCAGTGGTGCTTGAAGTCGGAGACACGCGTCAGGGCCGTGTACCAGGCGAACATTACCAAGAGGAACTGCAACAGGTGTCGCAGCATTCGAAAGCGCGAACATTTCATGCGGCGCTGCAAGTAGATCTAAGAGGAAGCAGCAGCAATTCAATAAGGCATCTCAGTCAAAGGCGTGAATACATATACATACAAGCATAAGTAGGTATGTGGGTGTGTGTGCTTTTAATTGCAATATTCGCTCTCAGCAGTAAGGAAAGAGTCACTCTCAACAGTAAGAGAGAGTAAAAATTGCAGTGGTTTGTATGCGCTGTGTTGAAAAACAGACATTGAGAGAGATTTTCTAAGGGAGCAGTTGAGATAGCAAGAGGCCATCTCGCTCGCTCGCACGAACGAAAACCTGCGACTGTTAGACCTCATTTGGCAAGGCAAATCCTTTGACTACCTCACAATATTCTCTTCGCTCAGCAGGAAACAAATGGGAAATAGAGAGAGTAGGAATTGCAGTTATTAAACTGCTGTCTATACCATCTAATAATAATTATAAATAATAATGTACATGAGCTATTTAACATATCAACATTAAGCCGTAGCCTTAACTCACAGTCGTTCTCTTCGTCAGTCTGTTTGCCTAACAAATGCAAGGGATTTAGAAGAACTACAGAAGATCATTTGAGATGTCTACATGTATGCAGCAGCATTCTTTCGCTGCTTGCAGCGTCCCTTAAGCTCGGCTGTAGCGACCCCTACCTGGCATCGAAAGTCGCCCTATTAAAAGGGCAGCAGCTGTAGCATTATTCAGTCGTCCAGACCTGGGGGTCAGTCAGTCTGTCGTACAGTGAAGTAAAGTGAAGGAAGAGTGTGATCGTTTACACGAAATGTTTGTATGTGTGTATATTTGTATGTGTGTTTGTATATACGCACCACAATGTAGATCATGGAGAAGAAAGCAAAGCTCGAATGGCCACTGGGAAAAGAGAGATGCATGTTCTTCAGCTGCTTCGCACTTATGTCCTTAGCCGTACAGACGTAGTCCTCAATGTAGCGACCCTCATTGACGTAATCGTTGCAAGTGGTGCCATCGGGCAGCACAGGTTGACAGAGCTGAAATTGAAGAAGCGAGATTAGGCCGCCCTTAGAGACAAGCGTCTGCTGCTTACGGTGAAGAAATGAGGTCGCAGTCGTCCAATGGTATATTTGGCTATGTCCGTTGTCAGCTGCTCGATGCCCAGGCCAAAGAAGAAGGTGCTAATCATACGATAGCTGTCCACCACCCAGTGTGGCAGCTCCATGTGGCACAAAAAGTAGCCGCTGCTATACAGCTGGTTGTGGTGCGAAAACCTAGTCCAGTCTTGCGCCCTATAGAATTCAACCAGTAAAATCTGTGCAGTCCAACAATTAGAGGTGAGATATTTAATTTTAATTAGCGAGAATTTACCGTAGATATGGGCAGCACCACACACATCAGGTACAGCATCCAGTTCTGTATGGTGGACTCTTTATAAGGATGCCTCAAAGAGAGATCATTGCAGAAGAACCCGCGTGTATGCGGCTCACAGCACGAGGATAGGACAGCCATGGTTAAGCCGGCTGCAACAAGTACAATCAAAATATGAAATATATATAGAATAATTAATAAAATGCCATTTGAATCATTATTATTAATTATTACTACAATAAATTTAATGTAATATTCTACACGTTTAGACCTTAGACTCAAGAATATAATTGTCATTCACAGCATTATTTATAATGAACTATTTCTATAATGGCCCAAAAGAGTCTTAGCCGTGTTTTAGCTCTAATATGAGCAGCAGCACCTATAGATTTCTATATTCGAATTAGAGGGCGAAACCCGCGAATCTTAGCCAATCTGCAATGCGAGTGTTGTTCAAGGGTGGCCTAGATTATCATAGCCATCATCATTATCATTATCATTATCATCAGCGCTGGTGTATGGTGTCGGATTCTAGCTGACGCACTGGCTCATCGGTGCAAGGTCTGCTGATCATGCCTAAATTAGACCTCTGTAAACAAACACAGCCAAGTGCCACACAGTTCCAATTCAAAATCAAGCTGATGAATGATGATGTTTTCATATCATTGTTGCTTTCAATGTTGTTGTTGCTGTTGTTGCTGCTGGTATTTTCACAGCACTTTGTACAATAAATTCACCCCAGAAAAACATTTGCGTAAATTAAGTCAAATATAAATCAGACAACACTCGATGCGCGAATACTCATATATTTGGTCCATTATTGGGCATCTGTTGGAGGGCCCCCAGCATCAGAGATGCTTACTTATTTGAAAAAAAAAAAAAAAAAAAAAATGGCATTCCGAGTGTTATTATTAATTAAATGAATAAAAACCTAAACGTATAACAGTCGAGGCCTCCGATAACAATGATGGCACCAGCGGCGCCAAGAGGTGACCAGAGAGGGCAACGAATAAAGCATAGTCGAGCGACTGCTAAAAACTCAGATATGGCACATACTTCATATCATCATACTCTATGCAGACAGTAGACCCAGAGCGGAGCCATTCAATGGATGCACGCAGAGCCAGAGATCAATTGGTACAAAACGTGATAGCACATCGTAAAAGTAGAAGAGCAAATGATGAGATGACTCTGACTGCTCGTGCCAAATAAAATCAATACTTAAAAAGTCTATATATAAATATAAAATAATCGATCTAATCAGATGTCAGCTTACATGGTAAGGTGATAAACTCCCTAAGTGAAGGCAGACTATTTATATTTCAAGGGGCTTCAGAATCTGTTAACAGCGAAATCTGTCTGTAGCTTGGAATAGTAGTAGAAATAGCAAAATAGTAGTAGATAAAGTAGTAGAAGTGGAAATTCTAGCAGTAGAAGTAGAAGTGTCGTAGTACTAATAGAGTAAAACATATCGAGAGTCCGTTCTGCTACTCATGCCAAATCAAATTTGGATCAATACTCACCGCAGCCAAGCAGGCTAAAGTCCACTGCAATGCGCCCAAAGATATAAGCCGTGCCGCGCTCTTGCGGCTTGGAGTCAGCTTCTATCTGTCCGCGTGCTCCTCTTCCTGCGCCCGCTCCACCCCCCACGAACGGCGGCAGCTGTAAATCAACTTTTACATTGTTGCTAACATTATTATTGTTGTTGTGGTGCTGTTCCTGCGTGTGTTGGTGTTGGTGTTGGTTTTGTTGGGAGCTTGAAGTGGGCGTGGCTGCAGCAGTGACGGCTGCTATGATGCTCGCCGCTGTTGGCGAGGACGGCTCCTCGCTGCTGCTACTTTGGCTCTCGAAGCGCTGCAGCGGCGTCGTATCGCAGACACTAGAAGGCCGAAGGCTGCTCATGGTGTGGGCGTGGCTCTATTGCACCTTGCCGGCAATGTGTGTGGGCATCGTTATCAGCAGAGAGAAGGAGAGCCTCAAATAGTTGGGCAAACGCTAATGGACTCGCCTCGACTTCTATTTACTTTGGCTGAAACTGATTCAGGTATTGGGAAAGGCACGAACGTTGCCTTCCTGGCTTGGTGATAAGCGTCGGCGTTGCGCAAATGAGAAACGCGGCGATCGATAATGTAAAATAAACAAAAACTCTGACTTTTTTGGCCAGAGCCGTTTCACTTCGAAATTGCGAAATATTGCTTAAATACTGCTGGCAACGCACAAATAACGAACAGCTTTTCACTTATTGCTCTTTTTAATTGGTCTAAAATAATTTGCACTAGAGTAGAATTCGTTTTCATTTGCGACTCTACGTTCCCACTGCACTTCGTTAAGGTTGCTTAAATAGTCATAATTATTATGATGTTTACGTTATTGTTATTATATTCCGATATAATTTCTTTCTGCTTGCGCTTTCATTACGCGTTTTACTTTCGCATGCGCAGCGCCATCAATGACGAAGAATGCGCCGAGAATGCAGAGACGAAGATTTAACTGTTGCGATCGGGAATAAGAGCGACCGCAGCGCTCGACAGTGGCCAGAGAACTGAGCGCGTAGCGCAGCAACCCACCACCGACAACGGCACATTGTTCGAACTTCGAACACCTTTGAAGTGACGTTAGCTGCTCCGAGCGAGAGCCACCGAGAGCAGCTAAAACGCTCTCTTTCGAGCTATTACGAATAGTAACGTCGAGCTTAGGATATGAAGACAAGCTGAAGAGAACTCGCATGCTTCAGACTAAACAATTCGCACTGATATGCCAGTCCTTGGTTTTCGGCATGGAGAGCACGCGCTTTGGAAACAGAAATAGCTGTACAATTATCGCATGTATTGAAATTTGCTGGCTATTATTATGAAAATAGGAATTGATATAATATAACGGCGATCTGTCAACTTATGAATTATGCTGCTAGCAGCATGACCTCATTACACTTCTATTATTTTATGAAATTCCATTGATTTCCCCCTTTATAGCTTATATCTTATCTAAGCTTAGAATATGCATTTGCTTTGCCTTACCTGCTTAACGCGTGTGCGCACATTCCGTGTCTTTCTCACAAAGCTCGACGAGAGCATAGAACGTATTCTCTCGTTCTCTTCAATTATCTGGTTGTGTCGCTGCGTGTGACAAACACAAGGCGCGTTTGCTCTCTCTCCCCTCATAATGTTTTAGTTCAATTTATGCCGCGGTTGTGTTCGGTCGGGTCGGTCGGGTCCAGTCTATTCGTCTATATGGGAATCTGTGGCGGAAAATGTTTTTGTGTTTTCTTTCGTAATTTGTTTATGCATAGCGAACATGAATAAATAACTATCAACTGACGCTAGAAGCAAAACTAGCTTGGAAATTTTCACAGCTGCTTTCCACAAACGAAAATTCAATTCAATTGGCAAAAAGGTAAAAATTGCTAACCAAAATATCAATTTATGAATGTGTTCGTGTGTGCGTATGTGTGCAACTTCAATTAATAAAGATTATCATTTCAATTCATATTTATTTTTACCTTTGCTCGATTTCAATTTAAATAACATTGAAAACAGGAAAGTGAGATTCCCATACATCTTAATGCCAAAGTAAACAAAAAATAACCAAAAAAATTAAAGAATTGGCATTCGATAAACAAAAGGTGTTCAAAGGTGTATGAATGTGTTGTGTAATGGAAATAAGCTAGCACGAATTGGCAAACAAATACCGCAAATATCCAGCCGTATTGTGGGGGCGTATATACTTCTGATATATGTTTTCCTCAATCGATTTTCCTTTTGGCCGTTTGGGGTCAAGGTCAGTGGATATAAGAGTGGATGTGTCGTACCTTAAGTTGTGTGCAGTTATTGTCGAGCTGACTCAAAAGCCTTCGAATTGCTTATCATTCGCTCAGGTGTGCGGAGGGTCAGGTGGGCATGCCTAATCAGTGACAGCGGGCAGCGGTTGATGAATTGCGTTTCACAATGAATACGATAATTTGATTGAGTTTTATAAACCATCAACCGCGTCACTATATTTCTTCATATATATATACCCTCTCACGAAGTGAAACGGGTATATTGGTTTTGTGCAATATTAGTATTATATCTTAGGAATATATATAGCCAGTCCAATAGGGTACACAGGAAGAAATTTAAGGTATAATATAGATATTTCAATAAATGTTGCGAGCATTAGGTGGTCGGTAACAGCCGACGCGCTTCATATTGGCAGCTGGCCAAAATGCAAATAATTATTAGCTTATTACAGTGAACTCTACCATGATGCTAGGAATACGTTATGCAAATGTAGCTGATAAGAAAGTAGAGCAAACGAACACATGCGAGAGCTGCTCAAAATCCTATGAACAAAAATATAGAAAAAGTGATATATATATTACATACATATTTTGAGTAAAATTTTGTATTTATTTTTTAGTAACAATGTTCATTAACAGTGGATTCACTGTAGCTGTTTCCGACAGTAATGAGCAAGGATCAGCACTCTGTGCTCAGTGAGTCGTGAGCCAATTGCCTAGCTGTATGCTCCACCTCTTGAGTTTACTGGCCAAGATTATGGCCAGAGTCTGTGCAAATAGAGTCTCTGTAATTTTATGCAATTTTGCTAACTTGCTCGGACGTAAAAAGGGGGCGTTGTAATAGGCAGCCTTGGCTGTAATGAGAACCTGTAGCAGAAACAACAATCCTTAACAACTGGCGGCAGTGGCAAACGTCAATCACAAGACAGCCAGAGCCGAGAGTGGAGAGTGGAGAATAGCGTAAAGAATTCATCAAGCAGCTGCATTCGATTGTGGATCTGCAGCTGTCAGCTTCAAATATGGTCAACAGAGATCGAGCCAACGACTCGCTGTGCTTCCCATCAGTCAGGAACTATTTTTAGATAGCAAAACAAGCTTCAACTGCCACTCCACATTGAGCCAACCAGTTAATTTCCCTGCCTTATTGCCAATCAGGAATTACCCTACCAAAAAGGCAGTTCCTTTCCTTAGAAAAATTTGCTTGTTTTAGACGATTTGCTGCCTCAGTTTTACGTTAGTAATTGTCTCCGACGTAGAAAATGCCTTTATCATTAATGGCCTGGATGAATTGCAGGGTATTCTGCTTGCGAAAACGTTCTGCCTGCAATTGCATATCGGCGGCATCTCTTAGGGCTGATCAAATCAACTTATAAATAGATAAACCTATACATGTGTTATTAACCTTTGTCGCAGCAGAGAAACTGAAAATTCCCTCTCTGAATGCGGCAGACTGTCGAATTCTTGAGGCGTATTTAGTGGAGCTGGGGTTAATCGATTTCGTTTTTATGGCGGGCAATGACCACCAGCTGAGGCTGTCTTGCCGCGTGCCCTCCAGTTCCGCGGCCTCCCTGTTGGAGGCGAATGTCGCGCCTGCTGCGAAATAAGGTCAGCCAGCGCCATCTGTTGCCCGTTGAGCGCAGCGAATGGCATATTGATATTGGCGGAAAATGAATTGCATATTAACAATAATATATACACATGTATATGAGCTGTATTTTATGGCTTTCTGGCGCCAGCAAAATACAAATCCAAAAATTTCATCTGAGACTTGCAGCCAAACGTGAATAAACGTCAGCAAACTGGCCCCCAAGTCGGAGCATTTAATTTCAGTCTGATTATTGGAGCTGTGCCCTGGCCTGCCCACTGCCCCTTCCCCTATCTAAGCAGCTTACAGACAGGTTGACGTCGCTGTCAGCGGAAGAAGGCAAGACGACACCGAGGTCTACAGCCTGTCCCCCACTACAGGTGTCCACAAGTCCAGTACATCCATGTGCGGTCGCCGTACTTATGTAAAGCGCTTGTTTACTTGTCGTGTAAATGATAATAACTGTATAATTCGGCATTATGGCTGATATAAGCGATTCGCATTCGGAATTGAAACCTAAGAAGTAACAAAATTGATTTGGATATGAAAGTTTGTAAAACACAAATTGGCGAAAAAAAAAAAAAATAACGAAACATGATCTAGATCACTAGCATGAGCCGGTTAACTGATTAGCTAAAGATTTTATCAAAGCTGGAATTTTATTTCAGAGCAACAAAAACTTGAATCGAATCAATGATAAAATACCCAAATACGTGTAGAATTTTGACATTACGAATCGTAGCAGTAATGACTCACAGTATGAGAGCTACCAAGTGAAGTCGTCTCGGATAATCTTAGGGGCATCTACAGACATTACTCATACATACAGACACAACAAAAATTCCCTGTGTAACTGAGAAAACTCCTTTATTAATGTCGATCTTTTTAACGCACTTTCAGAAGTTTACCTGAACATCAACAGCAGCTGCCTTCGAAGCTGCCTAGCAAAGCCCAAGTTCATTGTCAAAGCAAGAGAGAGAGGGAGAGTGGGAGAGCAAGAGAGCAAAGCTCTGCTAAGCTTTTGCCAGCATTTCTAACCTAACTGAAAGCACAGAAGCGATTTCGAAATGAGTAACGAATCGTCAGCGAGCGAGACAACACCGCTTCGTCGACCGGAAAGTCAACTGAGTGCAGCTTTGGTCGCTAACGTGGCCAGCAGTAACAACAACAAACACGTCATCAACATTGACGTTCCGACACCAGCACAGGCGATAGCGTTAACTACTAACAGCGACAGTAACTCTATCATTGAGGAGCGATTGCAAAGCATTACCAACAACAACAACAACAATAACGACAGCAACATCAATCATACACAACAACAGCATCCACAGCAGCAGCAAAACAACAAAAATATGGACACAAACAAACGAATCTTATGCCGTGTAGGCCTCGATATTTTGATTCTGCTCTGTGGTAAGTGTTTGCCTCTTGTAATTTCGCAGACGATAAACAATATATATACTTATGTATGTATATAAATAAGCATATACAAATCGAAATATGTGCCTACATGTGTGTGTATACATGCATATATATGCATTTGCCGCCTTCTCGCGTGTCGCAATGTTTGTTTTGTATATATATATATTTATGTAATTTTCGGTATTTCGTATGGGTAAGTGCGCTCTCACACACTTGCTCTTGCTCAACAGAGCTTTCTCTCTCACACTCTCGCTCCCTCTCTCTCAGTGTATGCCACGCTGTTGCGAACAGCTGAGTAATTTTAACTAAACAAAGTCTGAATAAAGATGTGTTTAGACATAATATTTTTATATTTACTGCAACCACAATTTAACTATTTTTTAGTACAAAGAAAAACAGAACTGTCCGATAATCCACCCACATAACCTATTTACACTTATACATATATGTATATGTACATTGTACTTCTGTACGCATATTTTTATTCATTTAGCTGACACTGTTTTTCTGTTGTTTGCTTTTCGTTTTTCTCTTGGTACACCTTTTGCAAGTGCTTGCTCGCAAAAAACCGTAAATGCACATCCCATTGTATTATATATAGGGGGAGTATAAATATTCATGTATTTATGTATGTATATAATAAATATATGGCTGTGTGCGTGTGAGTGTGCTTCACAATCAGCAATATCATATTTAAGCCTTTATCAGCAATCTGCGAAAGCAGCGTATTTAGACATAGCAAATCACAGTATTTCAGTGTTACTGTAAAACCCGTTCGTATTTTCAAACTGCGTATTTGACTGTTTATTCTATTGTCCAGACTCTCTTCTGTTCTTTTTTTCTCTCTCTCTCTCTCTCTCTCTCTCTCTCCCTCTGTCTCTCTCTATCTTTATCTTTGTGAGTCATTCGATTCAATTTAGCTGGGCTTTAAACGTTTTCCAATTGGCAACTGGGTGCAACACATCGCTTCTGTTTGTTTCTAACATAAATACGTGTCTCACCTTTTTGATAGTTGCCGACCTTACGCTTAAATAACTGCTTTTCTGTGCTACTTTCTTTTATTTGCACAGTTGACGTTTATGTGTAATACACACAAATACAATTCGCATACAATGATCTCTAAAGAAGGAGCTCCAATACACACACTCATACTCACACCAACAGCCGAGCATAAATAACTGTAGATTGGCAGCAGGTAAAGGTTACTCAGATTGACTCATTCGCTTATCCCAAAAGGTGTCCCATACGGTTGATGGAAAGTATATACATACATATATATAAAAAAAAAAAAAAACGTTAAGCATTAATCCTTGATGACTCAGAGTTAGAGCTAAACAAGCATTGACTTATATATTTTGTATTGTACAATAAAACATAGAAGTCATTGAGATAATAGCCAAGTTGACTGAGCCAGAAAGTTATCTGTACTCAGAATAGAAGAAGTTACACAGTTATCTGAGCGATAAAATATAATAAAGAGTACAAAAAATTTTATTTATTTCAATATAATCAAATAATAAATCTTAATTATTTATCGTCCCCCATTGAAAGTAAGAGTCCAATTTGAATCCATAAATAAGACGAAAAAAGAAAACTTTTAACAGCTGCGCACTTAATCAAATATGTAAAAACACAAAAAGTTCTTCATCCACAGATAAATTCCAATTAGTTGTTAATAGAAATTCCAATACATTCTGATTTGATTTGTGTGCGACCTTTTAGGCACTGAACAGCTTGCTACAAATAAATTCCAATTAGCTTTACATAACACAAGTCAGCGCCAATCAGATGCACTCTAAGCTTTTGGAAAGAGAACAGCGTTTAAGAGACAACTTGTCTGCTCCACTACTAATAAACTCCTATTAATTATGCATTCCAATCAGATTGTCTACTTTTACGAAAGAGAGCAGCTTCTAAAAGCTATCCTAAGAGTCTTTTTCTTGAGTGGCTGTCGACAGTGTTGCCGAAACTTTTTCAGCAAAAGTAGCAAAACCGAAGGCTGAAAGTAGCTAGAAGTAGCCAACTTTCTTCTAAAATAGCTGAAAAAGTAGCAAAAAAGAAAACAGTGCTGTTTTTTCATAAAAAGTCAACTTTATTAATTTAATTCTGATAATATCTCATCTATGACCACCAGCTCGTCATTTTCACCATTGTCGCTTTTATAATTTGCCTTTTTAAGGTAGTTGGGTGGAACGCTATACTCATAGCAACATTTGCCATATCGGCGTAATCCATATGTTTTGTGGACATACAATCTTAATGAAACTTTCAAAACGTGATCATATGGCTAAAATGTCTGTACATTCCAAAGCACAAGTCTCTAGTACTTGAAATGCGTTTTTTACAAAATGATGGCGTCAATGGGTCAGGGTATAAAAACTGATAAGAAATGAATTTTGCATAGCATATTAGAAAGCTTACCTATTCTTCAGTTGTAGTATTAATTCTACACAAAGCTCAGTACATTTAAATCATTTACATTTAAAAAGTATCGAAGCGAATTCTGTTATAAGTTCGCTTGCATTTTAGCAAAATTTAATATTTGAAAATAGCCAGATTTGTAGCTAATAGCTGTTTGAAAATTTTTGTAGCAATCGGCCTTAAAAAGTAGCCAGATCTAGCTACAAAATAGCTGATTCGGCAACACTGGCTGTCGAATCTGTTAGACTTCTTTCTATCTGTCTTCGACTAATTTCAACGTAAATTAGTTTTGACACAGAAGGCGCTGATAGAGTGATATGCCGGGAGGAGTCTGAGTGCGTGCCTCCACTTCAGCTATTGTGGTTGGGTCTTCAAGCATACCTTAACAATCCCAAAATTGGACTCAAAATAAACTTCGGGTGTCTCTGCTTGACGTTAATTGAATGCGAACGAGCTGCAGCACAACCAATTGGGAAAACTCCCCCTCGACTTTTTTCGTTTGGTGGAGTCATTAAACTCATAAAAGAGAAAGAAAACGAAAAAAGTGCGTGCGCACTCCAATAATTTATTGTGCCGGGCAGGAGGAGGAGCAGGGGAAGGCGGACGGGGAGTGATATTCTCTATGTTCAAACGAAAAACTAAGTAGAAAGAAAAATATTTGTGCTACGCATTTGCTTTATTGTCATGGCCAATGGATGCAATCTCGCTCTTCTTCTTTCTCTCAATATTATTGTTTACTTTCTAGCCAAAAGGCCAGAAAAACAAAATAACAAACACGTACGAGGGCGAGACAGCTGCCGAGTAAGTCGATGATCGGCTTGCTTATACCCTGGAATGGAAAAATAGGACTACAGAAAATTTATCTACTTAATACGGAATATTTCTTTATGGGAGCCAAAAATTAATTGTTACCCAACGCTTGACCAGCTCATGCAGACTGACTATAGGGTATCTTTGATTTCTATAAAAATCTACAATTCTTAAAGCTATATAGGGAAAAGTTCTTATAGGGAAATCAAGCCAGAAGTGTGATGATTAGCAAATACTAATACCTCATTACGAATTATAGGGTATTTAGATATCTATCCGGGAATTCTTCATATGCTTCCCTTCATCTTCTACCAATTGTTTGACTATACGGGGCATCAGTTCGAATTAAACCAAAGTCTATTGTTATCAAGTATTTAGTCCCCCACTATACCCTATAGGGTATCCTTGCTGTTTAGCACACCTTCCTATTATTGCTTCTGCTACAGTTTTTAGGCATTCGAGGCATATGTAATTATCTGTGCCTCATCAGTCTCTTTCTGGTTTTGAGGTATTGGTAATATTTCAAACCTGCCATGACAAAGGTGTCTGGACCCTACCTGAGTGACACCTTTGTTTCCTCACTCTGGGAATTCCTGGTACCGAACTGCATGTGCACTGCACATTGCAATTAATGTGTCGCCCACCCCTCGGAGGTCTCACTGCATTCTCTCGATGACTGATGTGGCGCAGTGAAGCGCGAAATTGCGAAGGATGCTGCACTATGGATGCCTAAATCCGATTCTCAGTCAGACCTGTATTTGAAAGTAATTAGTAGTGAGAAAGACGAGATTCTTATACTCTTAAGAGACTATATTCTTAAACTCTTTTTATTTCTAAATTAGTATACGCTGATCTTCTTTTCTTGTATAAATTTCAACTCTAAAGACCTCTGTAGTCAAAAAACCGGTATACCCTGCTTTACCCATTCGTCGAGAGATCATGATTAATTTTTGCTTTGCTGTTGTCCTTCGCCGATTGATCAATTGTGAGCTGTCAGTCATCCTTAGAGCTTATGCTAAAGTCTTAAAAGTGGAGTCTGGAGTCTGGAGTCAGCAGTTGGGGAGGTTGGCTAGAGGTTGAGAGTGCAAATCTTTGGCATTAATTGTCTTTAATTAAACTTCCGTCTTGTTTAATTAATGCTATTAGAATTGAGCAACCAGACAGTCATTGTCTCCATTAGCTGTTTGCCAGACGAGATAAGATTTTAGCTTTAGCTCTCATAATTGTTAACTCTAAAGTGCAGCAGAAAATACATATTTATCTCTTAGCTGGCTGAAAAAAGGCCAAATAAGCAGCCCTGATAGTTTCTTTGCCGAGATGAGATTTAGTTTCCAGCTTTCGTAATTCCCACTTCTATATAGTTGCAGCTCTTTGTGTTGCACGTTGAGCTGGGGCAGGGCAGCATTTCTGAAGTGCCGCCCAATGTTTGTGTGGGCCACAAAGTGTTTGTATGCGCGACTTGAAAGAGAGTGCGCCAGCATCCACAGATAGAAAAGTATCTGAAGGGCGAGCAGGGAGATAAGTTGGGACAGTGTGAGAACGTGGCGTACGACGGTGGCACCAGCGGCTTCCTTTGAATCATGTCTAGAGGTGGATGAGGGTGAAATGAACCCCACCCCTCAGCCTTCCCCCACTCTCTCTTTTACTCTAGTTTCTAGATCATTTACCTCTTTGTTTAACAAACAAATTGTTTTGTGCATGTATAAGTGTGAGTGCATCTGTGTGTGTGTGAGTGTGGCTGGTGTGGAGGGGGCATCTAAAATACAATTTGGGGCTTTAAGTATTATTGAAATGGACTTGACACCAAATGAACGCAAAGCACTTTCAACAACATTTATATAAAAGTGCGACAGATTTGCCTCTAAACGAACCACTTCCGCCCGTGTTCCACCGTTTCAAACGAGAATCTCTCATCAGCAAAAAAGCAACAAAAAACAAAAATTAAAAAGGGCAGCTAAACATAAATTCAATCTACTTAGTTATGGTGCCACAAAGAGAGAAGTTCCATTTAGCTAAAAGTCGTATTATTCCCTTTCTTCATTGCGAGACGCAAAACCCATAAAAATCCATATCTATAGATGCGCTAGATACCCTAGATAGCAGCTACTGTTTCGGCTGGGATAAGCCGCCCGCATACAAAGGTCACTTGCTCTGCTGTAATAGGACTCTGATCTGGCAACAATAGACGCAGCGAGCATCACTTTCCCAGCATCCAATGTTAAATCACTCTCGCTGACAAAGATCGAACCTGTTCTCTTTGCCTGCAGCTGCTCCTCTGACAGTTGCTCTACTCTCCTTTGAGGGTCTCCTACTGCCTTTGTCACCAGCTATTCGTGTGCCTTTCACTTAGACTCTATGGGTAAAAATCAATAATCCTGCTCTCTGCCCTCCGCTTTCTACTCCTCAGCCGGACTCTGACTCTGACTCTGCGGGCAATCGTCGCCAGCTCAAGTAGACTCGACTTCTATAAATAGTTGAATCGTAAAGCAGTCTGGGAATATTTGAGTACTTCCGATGTGATAGGCGTGGCTTTCTCATTAAACTCACATGGTAACTTTGGACTCGTTTTATATATAGCTATAACTATAGTCAAAGTTGATTACTCTAGTAAAAGTATAAATCTTTCCTGAGCGAGTATATTTACATTAATAAATGAATTAATAATGAATATGCAACATCGCTTTTCGTCCAATTCAAATTTCCTTCGGCGCCACCCCAAGTACTCGTCATAGTCCGGCTCTATAAATAGGCATTGTAAGTAGTCTTTCTCCTCTGCTGCCGCACTCATTAGGCGACTCTCGCACATCGCCCGCCTCTCTCTAATGTGCAGCGCATCGCTGAGCATCTTTCACGCAGGTAATGCGCGCAATTGCAATGGCAATTAGCCAGACGTTGGCTTCTAACTGTGGCATCTAGTGCAGCTCTATTTGAGTCTCCTGCACTTAATCTAATTTTAATTAGATCTACGAACTCGCTGGCCGTGTCGTGTAATTGGCAGAGAGTCTCGCTCTCTCTCTCTCTCTATCTATCTATCTCTCTATCTCTCTCCTTCACTCACTCATCAAGAAAAACAAACATATTTCAAGTGTTGCTGACACTTTCGATCGTTGCACTTTTGATGGATGGATGGAGGCTTTGTTTTTGGATTGATCAATCAATCAATCAAGCTGCGAGCTGATGACCGTTTGTCTGGGCGAAAGCAATTTGTATGCCTGCTAGTTATTATTAATGGTGTTGCATAATTAATAAATATACTCGCTCGGGCAGCTAACAGTGGGCATATGCTTACCTGTTCCATGGTCGTCTCAATACACCATAGACTCGAGTGCAGCTCCTCCTCTATATAACATTAATTTATATTTACGCTCTATCAATTCTCTCTTGATTTGAACGTGAGCGCGTATTAGGCAGTCAGTTAAGCCCGATTGCAGTACTTCCCACTTGTTAATGGTGCTGCATTTTTAATTAAAAGTGAGCGAGTCAGCGCGCGTTGAAAGGTCCAGCATGACTCTTGCTAAGCCACACTCCGAGAACCCTTGCCCTCTCCCGAATCTCCCCCAGTTCCAGCTCTATTTGCGCTACGCTGCCTGCAGCTGTCGCAACCAAAATTAGTTGCTTTATGAGCGGCTCGTCGTCGTCTTGCTGTCTCCCCTCACAATGCAGCTGATTAGTAATCTTATCAATAGCTTAGACATAGCATAAGTCAACAGTGTCAGACCTGCCGAAAATGAGTGAGAGGGGCGCGCGAGCCCCCTTGATAATGCCCATTAATGCGCGCCACAAGTCCCAATGACCTACTAAATGCATATTGATAAATCATTGCGGCTCAAGTTCTCTGACAAGCGAAAGCGGAGAATACTTTTCGAATTATCGTTTACTCTTATCAACAGTTTTCTCCAATTTTCCTTTCTTTTCTCGGTTTTGCAGTTGGCTTTCCCATCCTGTTGTTCTTCCTGCTTGGGGATCCGTACAAGCGCGGCTTCTTCTGTGACGATGAGTCGCTGAAGCATCCCTTCAAGGACTCCACTGTGCGCAACTGGATGCTCTACATCATAGGCCTGGTGATACCAGTGGGCGTGGTAAGTGGACAATTGAACGGAATTGAAAGAGAAACTCAATTTCAAATTGAAATTGATATAAATTGTATTGCGCTTATGTGATGCGGGCTCTTTGGGGACTGAAGCAGCTCCCAAGTGGCCACCCATGCTAAATGATGTCAAGCATGTGTCAGTCAGTTGTTTTTTGATACCCTCAAGTCTATTGCACAATCATTTCAAGTTCACATGGCCAGAATAGACAGACAACTCCCTCAATGTGTGCTCTACTTTTAAGCTCTTGCACAACTCCGAGTGGGATCTGACAGAAAGGGAGAGAGAGTGAATGAACGAGAGAGAGAGAGAGAGAGAAATGGATCGATGAAGACATCTGTTGTCCACTCCACATGTTACAAAACGAAACCAGAGCAAGCATCTGTTTTTGCCACTGTAAAGCAAACGATGGGCCATAAACTGGCTAATGGCCCTAGTTCTAATGAAACCTACATAAAAACAAATATTGCCCAATATTCAGACTATTTGCATACCTTTTGCCTTGAAACTAAACAACTCATTCACCCAAATGTTGCCCGTAATTATTTCCCCTATTTACCTCCGCCTCCGCCTCCGCCTCTGACTCTGGCTCTGGCTCTGTTTATATTGGCCCTTCCTAAGAAAACAAACTATCCAAAAATAAAATAAAAAAAAAGGTGCTAAAAGGAAATCGTTCATTGATAAATAGAGTTGTAGTTAGTTCTTATAATATAGCCTTTTTACCAGACATATTGTCTTTTTATTGCCTCTTGCAACTTTTTATCCTGTGTTCTGTCTGTCTCTTATCTAGTCAGTTTGACTCTATTTCACTCAGATTTACCATCATTCTACTTCCTCTTCAATTATGCATGTAATTAGTGCTATCAACATTTTGTAATATTAATATTAATATTAATTTCTTTCACTCTCTCCCACACAGATACTCATCGTTGAGCTGCAGCAGTCTAGAAACGCGAACGTCTCTGGCAATGGACTTGCGAGGCGCTATGTCTTTATGTCGTACCAGATACCCGACTGGCTGGTCGAGTGCTACAAGAAGATGGGGGTCTTTGCCTTTGGCGCCGCTGCCAGTCAACTGACGACGGATATAGCCAAGTACTCAATTGGCCGATTGCGTCCCCACTTCATAGCGGTAAGCGGGGCAATCGAATGACAATTAAGCAGCTCCGATTGCCAATTAATTTTAATATGCAACATATGCAACGGGCTTAATGCAACATGACACGAGCGACAGCCGACAGGAGACAGGAGACACACACGAAGGGGCTATTAATAAGTTGTAATCGTGTTAGAGAGAGAGAGAGAGAGAGAGAGGGGAGAGAGAGAGAGAGAGAGAGAGAGTATAACTAATTTAGAATGAAATGTGTTCCTTTTACATACATATATGAAAGAGTTACTATTATTATTATTATTTTTATTATTATTATTAATGTGTGATTATAACCACTGACCAGTGGTCAGTGTTATAACTCAGATCAGCCAAAGCTTATATATCCTATATTGAGCAGGATGTACACTCGTCGCCTTGCCTTGCCTTTGCTGCTCAAGCAGCAAAAAGAATAGCTTTTCAATGTCTTGCATCGAGCACTATTAGTGCATATACATATATGGAATGACTTTATAAGCTGCCCTCGCATAGCCGCGTGTCGCCACAGATATGACGGGTTGATGGGGCCCTTCGAATGTTGCTTGTTACGGACTCCCCTAGCTGTCAGGCAGCACAGAGACGCCCTATTATTTAGTGAAGTGCGGCAACAGCGCTGCAAAATTGAGCATAAAATGCGCAGCACATGTTGCAAATAGCAAACAAAAAGGGGGAAATGTGCGTTGCACATAGGCGGTGCAGACATTAACTGTAACTAAGCAAACTTAGCGGATGCTCTTCTTGGCGCAGCTCTCAATATTTGTTTGTGCTTGATCTCTTTGCCGTCGCGCAGGTGTGCCAGCCGCAGATGCCCGACGGATCTACCTGCGACAACGCAACAAATGTGGGCAAATATATAACGGACTTCACGTGCAAAGGTGTGGGCAGCTCAGCGCGGATGCTGAAGGAGATGCGACTCTCGTTCCCTAGTGGACACTCCAGTTTCACCTTCTACACCATGGTCTACGTGGCGGTAAGTTGAGATGTCCGAGCTGCGAGCTGTTGCCCCCATTTTATGCATCTCCTTGCTCTCGCCCATCTCTGTGTAGCTCTATCTGCAAGCCCGCATGAATTGGCAAGGCTCGAAGCTGCTGCGACACTTTCTACAGTTCCTCTTCATCATGATTGCCTGGTATACGGCGCTGAGTCGTGTCTCCGACTACAAGCATCATTGGTCGGATGTTCTGGCTGGCTCAGCAATCGGAGCTGCCTGTGCGGTGATTGTGGTAAGTTCCTTTCCCTTCTACTCCTCTACTTCTATCATTTCACAGACTGTATCTAGCTAGTCTTACACACACGTCTCACTTGATCATCTTTTCTAGAGCTACTTTATGCCCAAAGCGTGTTTCAACATGCAATCAGTTTGGCCCACCAAAGAAGCTAAGAGCCAGTGAACAGAGAGAATGACAGAGAGAGAAAGACAGAAATAGCTTTTCTTCGGCTTAATTTCTAAGCTTTTGTACTGTCAAGATTCTTAGCTATTAAAATAACATTAATTGACATACAAATACACACACACATAGTGGCGTTTCCTTTGAGTCGGCTTTATGTTAGAAGTGCACCATAAGCACGAGATATTCGTGCAACTAATTGGCTCGCTCTCAACACCTGCTGCAATGGGGTGTGTGGCATGCGAGTGAATGTGGCAGACCCATTCACTTCACAAATTGATCAGCTGCGGCTACAAACATACATATGTACTTCAGCATGTAAATATATAGATCAGCAATTTTACGCTTCATTTGGTTTATTGGACGTGACTCGCGTCCCTTGGACAACTATTTCTCACCTAAAAGAAACATACCATACTTTTAGGAGCCATCTGTATAGCCTTCTATGCAGACTTTTACTATGAATTTAATATCCATAACACATTTGTATCTTTTCTTTCAGGCTAACTACGTTTCTGATCTGTTTCCCTCAAAACCGAATGCGAAGTCCTATCTGCCGCGTAACTCACAAGATGTCAGTCAAACGCATTCAACGGTTGTCGTCACAACGAATTAGCCTGCAGTTGACATTAATAATGATTTTAGCAATCGTTTAGGACACAAATTCCATAATTTATAAGCGAAATATCAAGGATCTGTCAAATTGTATTTCTTGTTAAACATTTTAAAACAACGCAAAAGCAAAGCTTTCGTTCGATTTTATTTCGATTTTAATGTAAACAAATTTTGTATTTAATATTACTCCACTCGACAGGTAGTGCATTACTTAACTATGTACGTACAACTTAATGTATTAGTCTGAGATATAAGCGTTTGCTGATTCGCAAAGATTATATTCACTAAAGTGACCTTAAGATTATATAAAATTCGATTTGCAGTTTCGCGAATCGTCAATAAGTATTATGTTAAAATGAGTCTTTAGTTTTTTATTAAAACACTTGAATACAACAAAAGAAAAATGTAATTTATTTCTAAGAAATGTTAATAATAAGCCTGTTCAAATAAAAAATATTTTATAAATTTTATCATTGTTTTGAATATGCCGCTTTTACTTTTTGGGATTATTTAGTGACATTTATCACAGTATACTTTTTGAAAACATACTCCACTTTCGATAACAAAATACTACTGCTGTTTTTCATTAACATCGATAGTTCTACAGATAACAATGCCGGACCCAAAATTTTTATTAATCGATAGTTAGCTTGCATCTTTGGCAATTATTGTAATCTAAACAAAACCGGCTTGTTTTTTGGAAATAAAAAGTAAATATTAGATATATCTCATGTTTAAGGAGCACAGTTGTTGGTTATTATTGTATAAAAAATATAATGACAATGATTTGGCTTGGGTGTTGTGCGCATATTCTTAAGAAGAACACTCCCTTGAAACATGACGTGTCACCAGAGGCCTAAAGAATAATCCGAATATTTTCTGCTTGCAGAAGCCCCGTATCAAAATGATAACTGACGTGCAATTGGCAATTTTCTCAAATGTCCTGGGAGTATTTCTGTTTCTGCTCGTTGTTGCTTACCACTACATCAACGCCAATACGGGAAAGTGAGTAGAAAACTAAAAAGATGTGACCCGACAAGCAATTCAATTACTTTTATTCTTAATTTTCAGGTCTAGTATTAAAAACAAATGATCTTTAAGGTTTCCACAAGTTAATTAATACAAGTATCTTATAAAACCAACTTCAAATAATAAAATGGTATAATAAAACTTAGTCCATATCGTCCAGCGCTTCCTTCATTGCCCGCACATCTAGCAACGCCTTATCCTTGCGTGAATTGAAAGTGCGCTGCGTTGGGTGACCGAAACTGAAAGCCTTGATATATGGAAGTTTTTCATTGCTCAAGTCCGCAGCCATATTTACGTCCTTATCCACATCCATAGCATTAGTTGCTTTCTTTGTACAACTTTTTGCTTTATTGGGAGCCTTTCCTTGATCAAAGCGATAGTTCGCCGGGAATTTGTGTACTTTAATGCAATGATCCTTTCGATCGGCAGGCTGAAAGAACTTTAATGGACATTCTTCGATGTAACAGGTGTAGTGGGGTTTGTCGCCTCGCTCGACGCTGGCTGCGAAGTACAAATCATGCTGCTCGGTTATGTGAAGATCCAACAGGTGGGGAGTTGGCAATTGCCGCCGACATTGTATGCAGCTGTAGTACTGCGACTGTGTTGTCTTCGTGTTCACATTTTTCCAAATCGGAATCTTTGCTTCAGCTTCTTCAATATCTTCGAGGTCAATGAGTACACCAAGCTTCTTAAATGGAGGCAAAATTGACGCAATCTTGTTCCCTTCTGTGGACGTTATAAAACCAACGGATAGATTATCTAATATCTTTTGCAATTGGTCTTTTGCGAGTAAAACCCCGGAAGATATTTCCGAATTCATTACGCGTTTGCTTTTAAACCAAATGACTTATTTATATCGATGAAGGAAAACAAATAGGAACATATCAACTATCGCATATTTGATAGCCTATCGAAATATAAAGAGTATTTGAGAAAATTATATATATCGAATCGAAATTTTTATGCCAATATCGATTGTCGATATTTCTTTGTTTTTATTGACTAAACATATGCGCTGTGGAATAATAAAAAAGAGTTGGAAATATGTCCGCTGTTAGCGATTCTGCGGGTGCAGAAAACTGCTTTGATATTGAAAAAGTCTCAGATTTATTTGAAGGTAGCTTAATAGACGATGATGATGTACGCATGGAAGATTATTTGGAAGCGTATGAGGAGATAATGAAGTAAGTAAAATAAGATCATCTTGTCAACAACAAACTTAAATTGATTTCTGCCTCAGGTTCTTCTTGCTGATGGGCAGCGTGTTTACCTTTGTAAGTAGCGACGTGCGAAATAAACTGGATATACTGTATGATCTACGACAGCAGGACAACGAAGAAAACAAACACTTCGATAGTATTAAGACAATGCTGCTATATGAGAAAGGAGCCAGCCTTCTGCATCAAAAAGGCTACGTGTCTGGCAGTCGGACCTTATTGCGTCTGCATCGTGGCCTAGGTACTACTCTGTGAAACAGATAACGGATGATTATCTTATCTATGTATGTACGTTCGTTCGTTGCAGAGTTTGTGTACGAGTTTCTGCTTCGACTGCAAGACGTGGCAGATGAGGAGAAGGCGCACCATATCTGCAAATCAGCTTACAATGATACCCTGGCCAAGCACCATCCTTTCCTCATACGTAAAGGCGCTCAAGTAGCCATGTTTGCAATACCCACGCGTGGCGAACTCTTCAAGCGCGTCTGCAACGATGCGAATGTGTCGAACGCCATTCAAAGGCTGCCTGATATGTTGCGGAATATGCAAAATGTCTACAATCGCACGGATCAGCTTTTTACGCTTGAGGAGCTCCATAGCCTGCCTTAGAGCTGTCACTGAATAGGTCATTATAGAAATTGTAGCGTAATATGGAGCCCATTAGCTATTCTCTGTCTTATTGCGTGGTCCATTCCGATATTAGCGTCGTTGCTTGTATTTATTGAATCTGTTCGTCTTTGTCTAATTAAAGCTTTAGCATTCGACTAAGGAATATCTCTCATCTATATTTATCGTATAGTTAACTTATCTGTGACGAAATTTACAATGGACATAGTCTAGCCGCTATTTGATTAGATTATACAGCCTCGAACCGCGGTCGTAGAACGTTGCCCTTGATAGCCCAATTAAAGCTAATCAGGATTTATCATTTCAGAGACAGTAAGCCGAATTAGTTAAAATCTCAAAGATTTACAAGTCTTAGTTATAATTTAACTGCAATCTGCAATTATGCATTTAATGGCGTGCAATGACGCACACAAATGGCCGACAATTTCCTGTCCTGTTTCGCTATTGATTACTCAATGTACCCACATCTATTAGCCAAATAATTTTAGTCCAATTAGCCAACTAGCCTCCATTATTTCTTATCAGTCGTTTGTGTTGTGCCTTGTGCAAAAAGTGTGTTATGATGACGACTTAATCAACCACTTCAAGCAAACACCAAAATTATTTATAAAACGGCCTGAACGGGGGCTACGAACGCATTTGAAAACTGTCTGCCACAGACATAAGTAGATTTTGTAAACTTTCGTGAATGGGGCGCTATGAATAATCTATCAAATAGTAAACGCGAGCCAAATCCCTATCTAAAGGCAAATATATTCTCGAAATGGTTTTTTCTGTGAGTTTAATATTCAAAATAATGAATATAAATATTTTAAATAGTATGCCAATTAAATTTTCAACAATACTGATACATTACAAATATTTATTATAATAATTACAACAATAATGATTATACAATATTAAAAATACCCGTACAAATAATTTAATAAATAAATGAGACGCAAAAATTAAATCAGTTTTGTTCGTTCTCGATTTCATATTGATTGAGAAATAAAGTCCATTTAAGCTCCATATCTTAGACATGTCTTGATAATGTGTACGACCAAATATTCCCTGTGCATTCGCTTTCGTTTATCACTGATTGGTAATTTAAGAGATCCGTAGAGCATTGTCTGCCTGGCAGCACGTAGTTCCAATTAACTGTCAATTTAAGACTGATTGCTGTTTTCATCACTTAGATGGATGCGCCATGTATTTCGGCAAGGCCGACGAGAAGAGCTCTCGGAAAACGGTCTATACGCAAATTTACACTATTTCGATAGTGCCAAATTGACGGAGGATTTGCAACAGCCATGGATACGTGAATCTCAACGCAAACAACCAAGTTCGTTGCATCTGATCTTTGCCCATTATGGATGGCAGTTTGTGCCTGCCTGCGTGATCTATTCAATTCTGGAGATAGTTATACAGTAAGTACATGAATATAAGCATATTGAAATCTTAGTACCCGTCCTCTGAGTTATCCTGAGCCTGCAGCTAGAATACAAATGGTTGCATTTCTCTCAAATACTCTTTGCATTGTTTCTTTGCAGTGCCTTTCAGCCACTCTTTTTGGGTGGCTTGATCTCCTACTTTGCCGAGGGGCAAACGAGCATTAGCAAGGAAAGCGCCTATCTGTATGCGATGGGCATTGTGCTGTGCGCGCTGATCACGTCACTGGTATTTCATCCATTTATGTTTTACGTCTTCGCCGTGGGCACAAGGATTCGTGTGGCCTTTGCTGGACTGATATACAGGAAGTGTTTGCGTGCAGCGATCAATGGCCGGGATGGACTTGGCGCTCTGGCGATATCAGTGATGTCCATCGATTTGCCACAGTTCGATCTGACATTCTACTTCTTTCATGACTTGTGGAAGGGACCCGTGGAGGCGTGCCTCTTTGGCTACATCATGTACACTGAGATTAACTGGACGGCTTTGATAGGCATTGCCTTCATAGTGCTGTTGATTCCACTTCAAGCGTGGGCTGCCAAAGCGGCAGCCAAATTTCGCACCAGATCAGCGGATCAACGGGATCGCCGTGTGAAGCTGATGAACGAGATTATAAGTGCCATGCAGGTGATCAAAATGTATGCATGGGAGCAGTCTTTTGCAAAGCTGATAGCCAAAGTGCGTAAGATGGAGGTTAAAGCCATCCGAGGTTCCGTTAGCATATATGCGGCGCTGCAGTGCACCAACATGATATCGAAAGTGTCTTTGTTCCTAAGTCTCATTGCCTATGTGTATACTGGTGAAGCGGTTACGGCCAGAAAGGTGTTTATACTCTCGTCCTACTACAGCTTGCTGAATGATTCGCTGATGCACTTTTGGCCCTTGGCAATTACCACCTGGGCGCAGACTGTAGTTAGCGCAAGGCGAGTGACGGAGTTCCTACAGCAATCTGAATCGCCCACCAACGAGAACTGCTCCTCCAACTGTAGAGACAATCCCACCCTACAATTGGATTTCAAAAAGGCACCTGCAAAGCCTCTCTCTGTGGGTCGATTGCACTGCATAGAGAGCAAGGAAAAGTCCATCACTTTTAGCCAGGTTACCGCCAGCTGGAACAAGCCAAGCGTTAGGCAGGCACGAACTGCGCACATTGAGGACATCAGCTTTAAGCTTCTTCAAACACAATTGGTGGGCATTGTCGGCAACGTGGGCTCTGGCAAGAGTACGCTCCTAAACGTCATCTTAGGCGAAGTGGAGCTCATGCAGGGTCGCATTGAAGTGCATGGCAAGTTGAGCTATGCCCCACAGGAGCCCTGGATCTTCCAGGCCAGCATACGTGACAATATTGTGTTTGTGGAGCCATACGAGGAGCAGCGGTATCGAGCTGTTGTGCATGCCTGCCAGCTGGACTGTGATCTAGCTATGCTGCCCCACGGTGATGCTACTGTGGTGGGCGAACGGGGCATCAGCTTAAGTGGAGGACAAAAGGCGAGAATAAGTCTTGCCCGTGCTGTGTATCGAAAAGCAGATATATATTTATTCGATGATCCCCTTGCTGCGGTGGACTCACGAGTGGGCAAGCTGCTAATGGACAAGTGCTTCAATCGGTTCCTGGGAGACAAGCTGCGCATATTGGTTACGCATCATGTACAGTTGCTGCAGAATGTGGATCACTTGCTAATTATCGAGTCCGGACGCCTGACCCAGCAAGGTACTTATGCGGAGCTGCGAGACGTTATTGAGAAGCATGCAGCACCCGATTTGGATGCCGTTGAAGCAGACAAGCAACTGGTGAAACGAGTCCTTAGCCAAGTGGACAGAAACTCCAAACTATTCCAGGATCCTGCAGAGACGGTGGATGATCAATCTAATAAGGAGAGTGCCTTCTCAGAACGCCAGCAACAAGGAGCTGTTAGCTACGCTACTTACATGGATTACTTTCGCGCTCTTCGCTCACCCACCTTGGTTTGCCTGGTGCTTGCGCTCTTCATTGTCGCTCGAGCTTGCCAAGCTTTAATGGACATCTTCATTTCGCGCTGGGCTACCTGGGAGGAAAATCGAGAAACACCCGAGCAGTTCGAAGAGACTCGTGCTCGCATGGTTACGTGGTACGCGGTGCTCTTGGTGTGCACCTTGGCCCTCTACTTGTTGCGTACCTTTGGCTTCTTTCTGTTATGTTTACGTATTTCACTACGATTGCACAATTTGCTCTTCGATGGGATTATACGTGCTCGCATGTTCTTCTTTAATGCCAATCCCTCGGGTCGAGTACTGAATCGCTTCTCCAGTGATATTGAGAACGTGGATGTGGCCTTGCCGCAGGCTATGATGGACTCCTTGCAGGTAAATAACTGTAATAACTGTAACATACACATTTACTTACAATATAATTTACCATTTGCTACAGTTCTTTGTAGATGTGGTGGCTGTCTTGGTCATCGTGGCAATCGCCAACTATTGGCTCCTCATTCCAGCAGCTATCATGGCGGTCTTGATGTACTTTTGTCGTTCTTTCTACATAGGTGCCGGTCGCAGTCTGAAACGCATTGAAAGCTTAAGTAAGTAAAAGAGTAAATCATATTTCTGACTTACTGACATGCTTTGGCCTTTTTCATGCTCAGCTCGTAGTCCAGTTTACACGCATGCCAATCAAACGTTACAGGGCTTGACTACTATACGAGCATTGGATGCGATGCCGCAATTGGAGCACACTTTCCATGGCCATCAGAATACGAACTCGTCTGCGCTCTTTCTCTACACAAGCGCCAATCGTGCCTTTTCCTTTTGGACGGATCTCATTTGTGTCGTTTACATACTAGCTGTGACATTCAGCTTCCTGGTAATTAATGAGACTTTCTACAGTGGCGATGTTGGCCTGGCTATCACACAATCAATGACCCTGGTCATAATGTGTCAGTGGGGCATGAGGCAGACGGCGGAGCTGGAGAATAAGATGACCAGTGTGGAGCGCATATTGGAATATGCGAGGACCCCATCTGAGCCACCTTTGGAAACAGCAAAGGAGATAAATCTCGCATCTGAATGGCCAGAAAAGGGCCATTTACGCTTCTGTAATCTACGCATGAAATATGCTCCAGACGATATCGAAATTCTGAAAGGCTTGACCTTTGAGTCGCAGCCCATGGAGAAGATTGGCATTGTGGGACGTACGGGCGCTGGCAAATCTTCGATAATCCAAGCACTGTTCCGGCTTGCAATCAATGAGGGGCTTATCGAGATAGACGGTCAGGACATTGCCTTGTTGGGCTTGCATGATCTACGCAGTCGCATCTCAATCATACCACAGGAGTCAGTTCTCTTCTCCGGTACATTGCGATTCAATCTCGATCCGTTTGGTATGAAGAGTGATGAAGAGCTTTGGAACGCACTCGACGACGTGAAGCTGAAGAAATACGTGGCCAGCTTGGAGGGAGGCCTCTCATGCTATATGCAAGATGGCGGATCGAACTTCAGCATGGGCCAAAGGCAATTGGTTTGCTTAGCCCGAGCCATACTCCGCAATAATCGAATACTTATTATGGACGAGGCGACTGCTAATGTGGATGCAGAGTAAGTAATTATTGATAACCTGCAAATTTCGATGGGTCTTATTAGTTATTATTACAGCACTGACAAACTCATACAGGAAACAATTCATACCAAGTTTGCCCAGTGTACGGTGTTGACCATTGCTCATCGTCTTCACACAGTCATGGACAACGACAGTGTCCTGGTTGTAGATGCAGGAAAAATAATCGAATTCGGAGCACCACACAAGCTCTTGCAGCTGGAGAATAGTGCTCTATTAAAACTAGTTAATCAAAATGATAAACTCACAGTTAATCAACTCAAGAAAATTGCTGCAGATAGTTACATGCGGAAAAACAAATAAAGCCAAATTAGTTTTAGAAGAATTTTCTTTTCGGTAACGGTTGCTTTAACCACAGACTCCGATTGATTTCTGAAGCTCACATACCAAAGCAAGTCGATATGTAGTGCATAAATTCCAATTAGAATTAACAATTTAAAAATTATGTTTACATACTTTGCAGTCCATTGCAAGTCATATTTTCTATTGAATTTCAATTGCGAATAATCTATGAGGCTTATTTTGCTTAACTTTTGTTCACTCTCTAGAATTTGATCATGCGGTTTATTGGGCGAAAATCAGTGCCGATATTGACAGCCTGATCAGAGATGGACGTTGACAAGGAATTTACATTTTGCATTTAAGGGTTATCGATTAATAAAACAACAAGCTCATATACCAGAGCCGACTGCTATGAAATGTAAGCCAATCCAATCAACAGTTGTGATTTGAATTGTAGATTAATTAAAATTAGGTCAGATATTAATTTACTTTGTTTTCTGCTCCAGTGTACTTATCCAGTTCATCTGCTATCGAGCGAAGAGTCGCCGGAGCATTTAACCGTCTTTCAAGTCGCGCGACAATGATTACCGCTAAAATTGACCGCCCGCTGAGCAGTGGGCGTTGCCAAACAATTGAGTTGTGCCACAAACTACGTCATCACTTTTTTTTTTACTGGCAGAGGCAGGGATAGAGGCAGAGGCACTGGCAAGTGGCCACCACATGCTCGGTGGGTGGTTTTTGTAATTATGGACATGCGCCACCCATTCCGTCACATTTCAGTACATTAAGCGCTGAAAGCGTTCTAACTACACATAACAACAGCAAAAGCAAAAAACTGAGACTCACTCAAAAGCTGACTGGCACTTATGTGGACGGAAGCCGATGGGCGGAACTAGAGCGAGTCCAGACAGACAGGGATAGAGACAGAGACAGAGACAGACTTAGAGACGTGGGTCGGTGAGTCGGTCGATGGGTCGGTGGGCGTTGCAGAAAAAGAGGGTTCCCAAATTGCTAGCCAGGAGATGACAATGATGTGCTTTTTGTGTGCAGCAAGCATCTTTTTTATTATTCCCAGATTTTTTTTTATTTTTTGCTAACTCACCAAGTATTATATATACTAGTATATATCCATATATACAGACTGTACTTCCATCTCTTTCTCTTCCTGTATGTGGGTGTTGGCAGTTCCGAATGCTGTGGCATAAATTGTCCGTCGGTTTTTTAGTCGCCGTTGATTGCTTTTGCGCCCAGCTCGGCTCGGCTCGACTCGGCTCAGCGGGTAGCCGGTAAAAGTTGACTTGTCGACAGGAATATCAATTACTTGACTGAAACTCCAGGATCTTATCTGAGCAATTTTATCAATTATCTGACGCGTGCACGTGTCCTTCTTGGGACGGGCAGACCGCAGTGGATATAAACAACATTTTGAACAGGGCACGTAGATATATCGATGGTCGGCCTCGTAACTCATCTTAAACGATCACACTCTCTCGCTCTCTCGCTCTCTTCACTCTCTATCTCTCACTCCCCTCGCCGCGGGACCACACACCGTGCTCTAGCAACCCAACGAACCGGAGTACGTGCACACGACCAAATTTGCTTTATTATGCGGTCAGGATCAGGATGCGACCTCTGTGGCCAAGCGGAAGTGTTTGCCCAGTGATAAATGTCACAAAGATGGGCCACATACAAAGGTGGGCAGCTGATCAGATTTTATAATCCGCACGTTCTTCCATTGGCTAAGCCGTCTGGAACTAGGGTATTCACCTTGAAGCTCTTCCAAGCTTGCAGACTGGGTCACAATATAAAATATTTATATTTAATTAGCTTGCACGAAATTTTGGACAGTGTTTGATGAATGGCTTCCTTCGTGACAAAAACTCCCCAAATTGCAGCCGCCAGCTGTAAATCGATTTCAATATTTTCCAAACTTCATTGAGTCTTTATTTCCATTGATTATGATTGAATTGTTAATCTAGGCACATCCAGTCGGCTCTCTTTTTGTTTACTTTTTATAGTTATTACCTATATGAAATAGTTATCAAGGGTATAGCAGAATTTTAAAATGTCGGAATATGACTTTTATATTTAAATTCATCATAACTATTCAATCCGTATTAGGAATGATGATCGTATTCGGTGAAAATGCCAATAGTTTATTATCTATTTTTTATTTCTTAATATATTAATTTTAGTAACCAAAAAATATACATTTTGGATTTTTATGTATTGATAATAATAAATCACAATTTAATCCAAATGGTTTGTATTAATTGTGACTTAATTGATTTTTTGACTTTTAACTTCAACGTAACTGTAAATCTCTCTTTTTTTGCTCACTATCCCTTCCCCTTTTTCTTATACTCGTTATCGCTCCCTCTCTATCTTGCTTTGTTTCAGTAGGTGTCTTGCTCTTCCACTTTTCTAGATATATGGCTCTTTCTCTATCCTTATCTCTCTCTCACTCTCTGTCTCTCTCTCTCTCTCTCTCTCTCTCTCTCTCTCTCTCTCTCTCTCTCTCTCTCTGTCTCTCTCTACAGAGACAGAGAGATTCTCTATCTAGGTATTCATCTCTCTCATTTCCGTTTCTCTATTCTATCATGTTTAAAGGGTATCTTATAGTCAAGCTCTCATCCATTTCATCATTCCACTGTCGTTGTTCCCATTACAATGGCATCATGAATCGCATTTACTTTGAGTAATAATTAGATATTCAAATTGTTTGTGGAAATGTCAATTGTCGGTCACTTCGTTCGGGGGCGTTTAGCCTGAGTGAGTGTGGGCGTGGCATTGTTTAGGTGCAACAGCGGCAGGCAATAATGAACATGCATTGTAAATAATGTATTAAGACATTAAATCGCTCATTGAGGCAATTTACATTCATTATTATATTACGAGCTCAGCGTACGTGCCCATAAGCCATGGGAATCGGAGAAGGGCTCGACGAGAGCGGGAGTCGGAGAGGCCGACAGAGACGGTGGCGAGACATGCCCGAATACGTTCCCAATCTCATATTTGTTGGGAAATTAATAAAATCATAAAAACGTAATTAATTAATTCACAAGACAGCAGAAAAAAAAATGAAAAGAAAAGAATAAAGAAAAAATGCATTGCCGCCACAGTCTGTGGATGGGCTGCGGGTCTTGGGTGCTCCTCTGATTAGCGATTCAGGTGCGTGAGTGCATTTTTTTCGGTTTTCAAGAGAATTTCTTCAGCGGCGACCGTGACAGACCCTAGCAAACGAGTCTTCGGCTGCCCCCTTTCCGCCTCTACCCCGTGTCTCCTACGGCATGAATTAGCGACTGACAGTCCGATTGACAGATACAAACTAAAGTGGGCAGCAAATGCGATCGTCAGGGCGGCCTCTACAATTGCAATTGCTACTGCTGATTGTTGGTTACTGCCCACCGCACCAGTGCTGGCACTGTAGCCATTTCTGGACAGATCTAGCCGTTATTTAAGAACTCTTATGGTTGTTGCAATCTCGGCTGGTTCCAGCTTACTGGCCGTCAGTGGTGCTAACTTATTGAGCAGTAATTGCTCTGTCAAATACATCAACTAATAGGTTGTTAATAAGCTGCTCTCAGTTAGGGACTCTGGCAACTGGCAATGAAACTGCAAACAAAAACTTGGGTTTTAAAAATTTGCCACATGTTTCGAATTTCAAAGTCTACCAATTCTCTGCCGCTGCCTCTGCTCAAACAAAAAAGGCCACAGGCAAATGGAGGGCGTGTCCACGCCTTATGACAAATTATGACAGCGAGCATTTCGCATTTGATTTATGACCCCCGTTGCATTCAACTATGACCCCCTTTACTTTCCACGCGGCAGCTATGCCAACAGATTTCCTGTTGCCGACTTTGCCAAAATGTTGCTGCCTAATAGTTTCTGCGGATATATTTTGAAATCGTGGCCATACGGACTTTCTAGGCTAACTGGTTAACTTGGCTGGCGATAAGTATACTTAGATGTACTATCAGATGTAGCGAGACTGAAGTTAATTTAAAATCAGTTAACTCTTAGATAGATCTTGTATATTCAGATAATTGTCAGTTAACCCTCAGGCCATTGCTTATATCATATTCGAAATAAGTCCTTTAATAGAGCGTTAAGTCAAAATGTGTAGAGCATAAAAAATGCGCTGTGTGAGAGCACGGATTTTTCTTTCGTTCGGGGTTACTTTTACATAATTTGTAATGATTTGTAAGTGATTTTTAACGTGGTGCATTATGGCTGTTTAACTGTTTAAAGCGACACCAATCCGGACGTAATTAATGGCGAAATAATTTACAACCAAAGCTTTACAGCTGCAGATCCGGCCAGACAGACACATAATATACCAAAGAGGCTACACTGAACTTTTATCATGGTTCAATGAAAAACCTTTATTGCTAATATAAACACAAATAGCAAATGTTGGTATCTTCTATCTCTTTTACCTTGAATATTTCTTTGATTTTTTCACTATAGCTCACTCTGTAGTCACCGCAGCCAAACAAAACACTTCCACTCGGCATCAGCATCGTTAGCAGCCAGTGATAGTTTGTTCATTTGCCTCAATTTCAGATTTCGAATACCCCTAAAGAGCAGGAAAAGAGCAGTAGCAGTAGCTGTATTCTCGCAGCCGGCACCCAAAAATTCCCTGTCTAAATGTTACAATAATAAAAACTCATGCTTGGAGGCGTGTCCCAACATAAAACTGCAAAACGAAACGAGCAGCGAGCAGTGAGCTGCCGAGCATCGGTACGACAGAAGCATACAACAATACAATAATACCAGAAGGGTGCCTGGCCATAGAGCTTCCCATTTACAGGGTGGTTAGAGCCACACATACACGATACTCGCTTATGAAGAAAACAAAGTGAGCATATTGAGTTCCGCCAGAGATTTTAAATTCGCTTCATATAATCATTCTTTTTACGTGTTCTGCTCGGGTATGATTTCATGGGGCTATACGAATCGAGATATCCGCTATTTTCCAGGATCTTACAGTTAGGATCATATTTGACACAGATATAACTGCGAACTGTAATTATGAAAGAGTATTATATAGTCGTGCGCACTCGTCACCAATATGCTGTTTTTTTTTTTGGTTACTCTACAAACAAAAGTCAATTGTCGCAGCCAATAAGTCGCTAATGCAATTAACAATTCACACACACACACAGAGAGAGAAGCTGAAGGCTGAGGGCGAGGGCTCAGGGCTGAGCATTACAAAACTAATAACTCACCATGTGTGAGCCCTCCTATCCCTCGCTCACTGTGAAGAGGCGTGACACGTGAGACACCTGGAGTGATTGTTTGATATGGCCGTGAGGAGTAGTCGCTATCAAATCTCACACAAACTCACTCTTTCTTTCTCTCTCTCTCTCACACTCTCAGTCTCTCTGTATTTGCGACAATTTGGTGCGTTAAATTACAAAAATTAGTCACACGATGAACTGGGAAAAGGCTCAACAACGTTTTGCCTTCGGGGCCTGCCGTGTTAAATCGCACAAATTGGCAGTTTAATTGTTCCAATTGACACCAAATTTTGTTTTGGCCCTTAAGTGGCCCAGAATAAATGGGCAACTGGGAACTGATTTTGTCAGCTTGGAGGCGTGCACCGATAGCTAGGAATTTATTGCACTGGCTACCAGTGAATTATTAGTAGCATTTAGGCCCTTAAGCAGTTCAACTAGATAATTTAACAAGCACTGTTCATCACTCGAATCAGCACCACACACACAAGTACATGTACGTACTACGTAGTCGCATAATAGCGTGTGTGCATGTGTGTGCTTTGTTGATTTGAAAAAGTTCTCATTGAACGCGACCCGCTGTGATACCTAACCCAAAAAATAGCCATGAGAAAATGATATATTCTATGTGTACACATATGTGTGTGTGCAATGGTAGACGCTTTTAAAATGTGCAATAGTGCTATCATAGAAGGGAAGAATTAGAAAGCTCAGTTGCGAGACTTTTTAAAAGAGAGGCTATCTCGCTCAACAGCACTAGGCTTAAGGCTGCATTGCTCCTCTCTTAAATGCATACAAACACATACACTTGAAAGTGCTGTTGCGAGACTTACCAAGAGAGAGAAAGAGGCTGTCTCGCTCGATCGCACTATGCTTAAAGCTGCATTGAAGGAAAGAATTAGGCAATGTGCTTAAGTGCATATTGAGAGTAATAGACCATCTCGCTCACCCACACTAGGCATGAGGAGGGTCAGCTCTCATTGCTCGATGAGAGCTTTGAGAGAATAAGGAAGTCATTAGGAGTGAGGTCATATTAATTAATTATGCGGAGATCATGTTGTTCAGTTCGTAATGCCTGAGTAATGTTGTCAAACTATTGAAGAAGTGACTAGCGAATGAAATAAATTCTAGAGTTTCACTTGAATTAAATTGTGTGTTTATTTACAAAAGTTTGTCTCTACACTTAAGCCAAATTCTAGGGGGAGGGGCATATGTTATGTACATCAATCAATGTTAACGAATATGTTATTCAGCTCTATGGCTCCTTCAGTAAATACTGCGCGCTAGGGCTAACGAGGCAGCAGCAGGCCCAATCGGTGGCATGCCCACACCCATGGTCACGCCCACTCCGACGCCGACAGTTGAGGCAGAGCCGACAGCGCTGGCATTAAACTTTTCGAAGCCGCTGATCGCTTCCGTTGGCAGTTTCTTACGCAGATCCGGTTTGGGCCCGCTTAGGCACATTTTCTCCAGCTGCTGGTGCTGCGAGCGCACCGCAAAGCGATTCACATGCACTGGTATGGGCACCACAATTTTGGTGCCACTCGAACCACCATTTCGACCCAAGCCGTGCGACGTGAGTCCGGCCTTAACGCGTTTCCATTTGGCGCGACGATTTTGAAACCAGATTTTAACCTAGACCAAAATAAGGTGGGAGAAGCAGAATAGACACATGGAGAGTTAATATAACGTATGATACCGACAAGAGAGGAGGGACCGGAAAATTGAAATGAAAAAATTGACATTCTTCAATTTTGTATAATGGGATAATTTACTGTTTATAGTTGATCTGTCAACACACCTGAACTTCACTCAATTTCAGACTTGTGGCTATTTGACTGCGCTCCGTTAGGCTAAGATACTTTTTAGCATGGAATTCGCGTTCCAGCTCGAGCAACTGCTCTGACGTGAAGGCTGTTCGTCGCCGGCGAGACTTGGAGGAGCTGTTGCTGCCCCCGCTTTGTGACTCCTTGCCGCCGGCTTCATGGCGCGAGTGACTGCCCTCATCATCGCTGCAATCCTCACTGTCCGAGTTTGTATAGGCTACGAACCGGGAAAAAAAATAACACATAATATAATAATTTGGAGGATTCCATTGATAAAATCATTTCCGTTTAAGAATCAATGAACAATTACTTAAAGTATCTTATTACCAATTCATTTCCCAAACGACTTAAGCTTTCGAATTATATGCGCATCCCCATTAACACTACTTAACAAACTTCAGATCCTGACACCGATTGCGACTTCTGTCGTTAATGGGCTGTGTCATAACATTTGTGGCAAACATATTTAGCTATAACTGGATACATGTGTGAGCCCCTTCCAAGTCTTTCCAGCCCATTCCAGCCACAACAACAAACTGCAGTTTGTGACCCAAGCCAACTGAGTCCTCAGGCAAGTGGGAGGACGACAGAAAGATAGAGAGAGAGAGAGAGGGAGAGAGAAGCAGAGAGTGACCACGTTCGAGTGAGCGAGTGCTGCTTAGCCTGTTCATCCCCTTTGAGATGCCTGATTATTTTGGTTAACGCTTAAACGCTTTTTTAACACTTACACGCTTCAAATATGCCCATCGCCTGCCCTGTCACTGATTTATACGCACGGAGGGGGTATATGATTGTCGAGAGCCGTGCTGTGCTGTGCATCGCACCCCAACATCATATGAAATTCAGTTATGAATACATTATATTTCACTGTGTACACCGATTCGTTTCGCCTAACTTCTGCAGAGGAGACTTCAGACAGAAGAAGTCGTGGCGATGCGGTTTGCTAAAACTTTTCTCTTCCATTCCATTTCAATGACTAAATCGTTACGTTTGTCAAAATGTCAGCTCCATTTTTGATGTTATTGTTATTCTCCCTTTCTCTCTCTCTCTCTCCCTCTCTCTATCTCTCTTTCGCTCTGGATGTCAGTCTGCTCTGCCGGAGAACTTTGCAGCTTTTGATTGACATCAAACATTGGGTCGTAAATGCGTTTTATGCTAATTTTGTCTATGACTTGACTGCCTCATTTTAATTACCATGACAAAACCACTTTAGAACGACTACAAGGAGAAGAAGTAGATAAAGCTGGACTAGACGGCATGGGGAGTCAGTAATAGAAGTTAGCAATATTCGTTTCATTACTGAAGAACGGTTCCCATTTCTCATTTAAGAGTGTTCCAAGATAATCAATTATTCTTACTATAATACTAAATAGGACCAACTTGAAACACGTAACAGATAAAGATCTAGTTGCTGGGCAAAGCAAAAAGGTAATACCAATCTGTGGTCATCGGTCGTTACGTTATACTTATTTTATATCAGAGAAATATTACTTTATAGATTATATGTAAGCATTCCAGGGAATAGCTTCATATTTATCAGATTCAACTCCCGGAAAAAACAAGTTCAGGTCAATGTGTATCAGAATGCGATGATTACTTTCTTTCGTTCTATTAGGCAGTTCAGGCTACATCCTTATAAAATAGCTCATTATCTTATTACCAATCCATCAAATATAAAGTTTGATTTGTTTTTATGCCTAATAAATTATTTGATTATTTTCAGCTTCGCTACCTACCTCCATTGCGACTCTTGTCGAGCTCCGTGCCGTAGTTTTGCGGTGACATGGTGAGACTGATGTCGCTGCAGGAATCACCACTGCATTCGAAATCCTCGTCCATGCCTACATCGACAGCAGGCTCCGCAGGACTTGTTGATTTCGAGGGCGATGATGGTTGAGGTGGCGATGGTTCCAATTGGTTCGGAACCAGAGTCATGGGCTGATGATGATGCTGATGCTGATGTTGACTCTCAGCCATGTGCTGGAGTCTGGCATGTACGCTCAGACTGTGTACATAGTCCTGATTCATGAGTTCCGCGAGACGGCGATAGTTCAGATCCGAAGGAGCGGCAGCAGCAGCTGCTGCAGCGGCGGCGGCTGCAGCGGCGTTGAAGGGCAGGAATCGAGTGTCCAGCGGATGAGGCAGAGGTAGCTCATTGGGCTTTGTTGGACTGAGGCTGAGACTCTCCAAGGCATGTGACTGTGGTTGTGGCTGTGGCTGTGGCTCCTTGCCGGCAAACGGCGCACCAAGGTAACCGCCGCCACTACCACCGCTGCCGCCGCCGGCGATTAGATGTGAGAGCCGTTCATGATTCTGGGCAAAGTAACCATGCAGCCAGGGATTATAAAGTGGGAACTGTGTCAGGCCCAGCATGGCACGTGCATTAAGCTCACGACTGTTATCCCTTTCCATTTCCTGCGCCCGGTTACTATCGCGTTCCATTTCCCGTTCCCGTTCCCGTTCCCGCTCGCGTTCTCTCTCCTGTTCCTGTTCCTGATCACCATTGGCAGCAGAAACAGCGGCGGTTGTTTGATTCGCAATCAGACTCTCTATGGAAAAGGGTTTCGGCAACGGTTTGCTGATCAGCTTGGTGCTGCTCTCTACCGGCGGCGGTGGCAGCAGCGCCGCATGCTCGTTTTGCATTATCAACTTCGGTTTCGTTTGCTCGCCTTGAAATTGTTCGAGACGCGCGACACGTGACGCAGTGAACCGTTCAAAGATCTGCGCGCAAATGAAAGCCAATGCTGCCGTATGCACCGCTCACAGCTCGCAGCTCACTTGCCCAGTCGAAAACAACCACCGCACACACACACTCGGCGCAAGTGTGAGCGAGAGAGAGCAAACAAGAACTAGCTCCGCCTCGTTAATGACCAATATGGCGCGTTGTGTGAGAGCTCTGGGCGTCTCTGATTGGCTGTGCGCTAATTGCTGTCAAACCGGTTGAGCTTGTCTGTTTTCTATTTGTGTTTGCGGTTGTTCTTGGAGCCACACACCCGGGGACACATACAAGAGTCCCTAATTGCTTACTGCTTGATTCATGCGGCAATCAGACTAGCCATGAATAAAGATAATATCGATATCGGCTCTGTTAGCAGTTGCTTAGCTTTGCTTATGCCATGGTGTAGGCAACATAGCTAACTCTCAGGTGGCATATTAGCCGGCAGTAGGGTTTGATTACGTGAGCACAGGTAGGGGTGGCACCAGCCTATACCAGCCAAAATTAATTGAATATGAGTATCAATTCACTTTAAGATACCACTTTCAGGGAATTTATAACTTTTTCAGTTTGACGAGTAATTTGGTAGAGTTCTGTTTTCATTTCATCTTAATTGCTTTCAAATATATCAAGTTCCGCCTTCGGTGTTAATTTGTTATGCGAGCCACATTTAACACGTTTGTCAATTTGCATTTCTGGCTTAAATTGGCCATAATTGACCACATTTTTGGCAACATAAAAAAATCGAGTGTTTGTAAGCTTTTGTAGGTAATTAAATAGCATTTGGTCACGTTTGAGTGTTTGAAATATTTTATGAGCGCTTTAAATCGCAATATTTTGTTTGCATTGGGCATAAATTAAAATATAATTATGCGCCTTGTCGGCGATTATTGTTATAATGATAAAAAGGTCTGTGATTTTCATTTGGCGCTGATTCAAATTTATTTGGCTTAGAGCCTGCATAAAGATATTTTGTGTGTGTGTGTGTCATGTGTACATATGTAGATGTTTTGTTGCTGTTTGCTGTTTGTTGTGTGCTGCTTGCTGTTTGTTCCCTCTGCGGAAAACGGACAAATTAACGAAATGCAACGAAGCGTTTCATGCGCTCAAATAAATCAGGGCGCTGTTGACACCCGGGATGTTGTCTATATAAGTGTGTATGTATGTGGTGGGGGCATCACATACAAGTACAGATACAGATGCATATCGAAATTATTTACTGACAAATTGTTTTGAATACTTTACATATTTGCGACTCGTTTGCAGCGCTCAAAAATGCGCACAAAATAAAACACAAACAATTACAACTGCATCAACTGTGAGTGCATCAATATCAATACGTATGATGATGATATGATCAGTGCTGTGCAATAAGCTTTTTTCGAACTGATTGGATTGGAATATATATATATTTATCAGATGTCTCCTATTCGCAGCTCTGATGATGATACCAAAATTATTCTTGAGCTTTAGTGTATAAGAATATATGTCTATGCCTACGGACCCCCAAATTATATCCTTTTACTAATATACATTTAATAACCATTACAATTTTTGGTTTGTATTCGAACGGCAGCGTCGAACATGTGTTCGCAGTTAACCGCAACATCGGCTCATAACGAGAAGCTGTCCAATGTTTACCCAGCAATTGACACGCCTCCTTTAGCAATTTGTAGGCTGGATCCTGTATAGGCACAACTGCCCTTCGTAATTGTGTTATTTTAACCCTTTCCATAGTCTTTACTTGTAAAACTGTAATTATGCCTGGAATATCAATGTTGTTTATACAGTTTAATTGGAAATTGTATAGTAATTACAGTTATTAGCTCGCTTGTTATGTGTAGGCATAGTTTACATACATATATAGTAATTAGTAGCTTATAGTTGAGCACGGTCTTTGATCTATTGACATATTGCAAAGCAATTATTGGCGTGCCAAGTGTCATATCAAGCAGCTACAAGCAGCTACCATTTCGATTGCACAGTTATCGCCTTTCTGGTTAGAATTGAATTTATGTTGCCACTACAATGACTATACAATTTTTCCACCAGGTGGCAATATTTCTTTTCTCAAAAAACGTTTTGCGATTCCGTGCTGCACCCGCTTTTAATCGGTAAATAATTATTAATTTAAGCTGACATCACGTCTTAAAAGTATGAGTTGAAAATTGAGCAAAGAAGAGAATAAATTGAACTATAATATTTTGTATATATTGTATATAATTATAGCGAGAATAGGGATAAAATTACTCTCGAAAAATCAATGGGGGAAAAATGCACCTCATCACCGGCTGATTATAAAACATAGAACATTAATACTAATATATTATTATTTTGCATTTAATAGGTAAAAATGCCCGAGCTAACTGAAATCAAAAACGAAGCACCTTCGACCTCCGCGGAGGCGAAGCAACCGGAGGATGGGGATGTGCGTGTCGAGGATGATGGCAGCGAGAGCGATTCGGATATGATTCCCGAATTGGAGGAGGCCGAAATCGGAACCACACAATTGGGCGGCGGTGCCACGGGTTTGCCCATTGATATGGTATCGAAGGCAAAGCAGTCGCGCGGAGAGAAGAAGGCGCGCAAAATCATGCTGAAGCTTGGTCTGAAGCAGATTCAAGGTGTTAACCGCGTGACCATTCGCAAGTCGAAGAACATCTTGTTCGTCATCAATAATCCGGATGTGTACAAGAACCCCCACAGCGATACATACATTGTTTTCGGTGAGGCTAAGATCGAGGACTTGTCGCAGCAGGCTCAAGTGGCAGCCGCTGAAAAGTTCAAGGCGCCAGAAGGCCCTCTCGCCGCTGACAGCGTAGGTGCCACCACATCAGTGGCTCCAATCGCCGAGGAAGATGAGGAAGAGGTCGACGGAACGGACGTCGATGAAAAGGACATTGAATTAGTTATAACGCAGGCGAATACGACGCGTGGAAAGGCCATAAAGGCGCTGAAGAACAACAAGAACGACATCGTAAATGCCATTATGGAGCTGACAATGCTCTAAGGCGCTGGAACGCAGGAACATCGTTGCTTTCGTTTATTACCCGCCTTTCGATAAACTACAAATAAACAAATCCCAAATCCCAAATGTTATGCGTCTCCGCATGTTAAGCACCAGTCGAACATTTAACAAACTAACAGGAGAAGAATAAAGTGACATGCTTTTAAAAGTCAAACACCTCGGAACTCTTTATATTTCTATTAATTCCAACTAGCATCTGAATTAACTATATCCACAAATTTCAAAAATGTATGCTTGGCTAACTACGATCTAAAATAAGTTGCTTTGGTTAGCATCAATGAGACAAAACACCGTAGATTCTAGTAAAAGAGAATTAAGTACAATTTTGAGCAGCAATCAATCCATCCATGTGGCATAGACAGAGGCATCTCTTAAGATTACTGCATTTGGTGGGCTTCGGGCTGCGCTCTTAACACACGAGCTTGGCTGCGTGACTGCAGGCGTATTTCTGCCGGCGCCTGCATCCAGGGCTCGCCATCGGCCTGCATGGGTACCGTCCCATTCACCCGTAGCTGCAATCAAATATCATTAGAATTTATTAAACAAAGCCTGGTTGGTCATCGGTTTCATACCCTTATTTGCTTGGCTTGGCCAATGCGCACGGGTTTGCTTATGTTGCACTGCAGCTGAGCAATGTGGAAGGATGAGACTATGCCAAATACTTCCATCATACCATCAGAAATGGAGTTCACGATGCGAGGTTCGCCATTCGAGTTGCTCAGCTCGCATAGTTTGCAACCGGCTCCCCAGGAATCAATATTTAGGAACACCAACGATTGCAACTCCGGCAGTTCGACTAGCTTGTTATCTAGATGAAGTTCTAGTTTCTTATCAATGCGTTCGCAGTCCGGCTGCATGACCTGATGTGTACCAAAGGTGAAGTAGAGCAGCTGAGGGGTAGAAACGAGTGTTAAATGAAATTTTAAGAGATGTAATTAGGTGTTGTAATACCTTGTTAAAAATGCGGCTGCTGAGCAGATAAAATCGAGATTCGCGTGTCTTATGAAAATTGTAGGTGATGTATGCGTCGACTCCCACGCTGAAATAGTTGTAGACGTGTATAGTTTTCAAGGGCTGCATTTGGATGGGAAGACGATAGTGCAGCTTCTCAATTTGAAGATCATATCTATCAAGATTTACGGATTTGGCACGTCTTATGCTTCGCAGTATCTGCAGGGGATCGAGCACTGAGGGCGGCTCAGCGCCCCAGCCCAGGACGCGGGATAAATCGTTTCCAGTGCCCAGTGGCATGATAGCCACAGATGGTTGAGGTTTTATGTTTAGGGTGTAAATGGTGTTAAGCACCCAGCCAATTGTTCCATCGCCACCAGCAACTAAAATGCGACAAGGGCGTGGACTTGTTTTAGCTGCCCACTGGAGTGCATCATGCGGTCCGCGTGTGCCCAGCTCCATCACCTGCATTGGATGCAGATATCCACGCAATAGCGATAAAACATTTGCGGCAGTGCTGCTACCCGATTTGGTATTGGCTATAACAATTAGTGGTTCCCAGTTTTCAATGTCAGGTGGCTTTATGCCTACGAGATGCAAACGCACAGATTCTCGTGTCCTGGCTGCTACAATGCTGTAGGGCGGATATATCATGTCCCGAAACTCGCCAAAGTCACATTCACCTTTGATATCCACTTTCTTGTAGCAGGTGTCGTGATAACAACGTTGACACCAGGCACACCGCCAGCCAAACAGACCTGGTCCCGAGCTGCTACTATGATCCTGTTCAGCTTCTTGCCCGCACCCTGAGCAGCTGTAATTCATTGGCAAATTGCCGCGGACCCATAAATGACGCACTGCATTCGTATTTCGTAGCCATTTGTCCTTGCAGCGATAGCGAGTGTCTGCTTGCCTTTGACATGTTGGCTCCGAGTGCGTGCAGAGGCCACAACAGTCGCAGAAGAGACCAGCAGACGGTGTCAACAGAATCTCACACACATTACAAAAGCAGGCCTACGAGGTGATAGCTGTATAATAGTAATAAGTACGCATGAACATTTTTTTACATGTACCTGTTCAATGATTTTTATTGATTTCCAACTATGACGTGTTTTGCCCGATATGCAAATGACAACATCTTCCGTTAAAATGCTGCGACAGAAGATGAAAAGCATGCTCAGGGCCACAAGTGAGCCAATGAGCGCTTCCACGCTAAGCTCAATGCTGGCTATATCCATATCTGTTTGCCTGTGTTCTACTGATTGCCTGAGGATTTTTACATTTTTACATATCTCATGTTTATGTTTTATATTCAATTCAATGTTTCAACTAATTATGGCCAGTGTTGCAAAACGCATAGACACAGCTGACCGAACTCAATTCGGGGCGATTGTTTGGTTAGTGGCGGTATCTTTCTGTCTGCGATTGTAATTTGGGGTTTCGAGAAATTGTAGTTTTTATTGAGAATATGCTAAAAGTTAAATTGTATTTTTGTTTTATTTTCATTTTAAAGTGTTTAGATTGTCATTTCAGATGAGACGATAGTTGCTTTTTCGATATATTATTTCGAGTATCGGATAGTCGTTCTTCTCCAAGCAGTGTTGAGAAGCCCGTGAGCGGCACTGCACGTGGAGGCACACATATTTTAAACAACGTTTTTCGCGAGCGAAACGTGAATTAAAGGGACTAGAATATGGGACGTAAAGCTGAATATAGTGAAAAGCAAAAGAAAGGGCCTGGTCGCAAGGCACGCAAACAGGGACCGCCTAAGTTTCCAAAGAAATCATTCGGTATTTAAAACTCTGCTAATCTCATTGATCAAAAATATAAAAATGTTTATTTGCAGCGCCGCTCGACGATGAGGATAAGAGATTGTCGCACCGTCAAAAACAGCGCGTTGCCAAGCGGGAACAAAAAAAGGTAGTGCAGAAAGCTAAATCAAAGGATAAACGCGCTCAACAGCCCCGTAAGCAAAAAGAGTATCACAGCGAGAGCGACAGCGAGCCAGAGGCGCAGCGCCCGGCGGAGTCATCAGACGAGGAAGTGCCACAACTTGTGCCAATCAAAAAACAAAAGTCAAATGGTTTCACGGATGACAATAAAGATTGGTTAAAGTTGAAGTCGAAACTGCAACAGAAAACTAGGAAACAGCAATTAGATGAGCTGGAAGAGGAGCAAGAGTCAGATAATGAATTTGAAGATGATTCAGATGAAGAAGTTGAAAACGACGAGGCGTATGATGAAACAGATGGAGAAGAGGAACAATCAATAGATGAGGATAACGAAGCTCAAGTTGGTAAATTGGAAGATCTTTTTGATGAGGACGATGAAGATCAGGAGACAGATGAAAATGAAAATGATGACGATGATGATGATGACGATGATGACGATGATGATGAGGATGAGGATAATGATGATGATGATGACACGCTGCCTATTGAGCGTGCCAACAAAAAACTTAAAAAACGTCAGGAGCAAGATGACAAATTGGCACAGGAGGAGATGCAGATGTCTATCGATCAATCGGAAGTGTTTCGTTTACCAGAGCCTGGAGAAGATGCTGATAAGGAGCTCTCTTTACAGGATGTGCAACAGCGCATTAAGGACATTATTCAGGTACTCTCGGATTTTGGAAAATATCGGCAGGAGGGTCGCTCGCGCAGCGAATATGTAGATCAGCTTCGTTTGGACCTATGTTTGTACTACAGTTATAATGAGTTTCTAATGTCCAAATTAATGGATATATTTAAGTTGAGCGATCTTATGGAGTACTTGGAGGCCTCAGAGGTAAGTTATAAATTATTATAATTTGTAATCAACCTTTATTTTATATATTTGTTTTATTAGGTAGCGCGTCCGCTGACTATACGAACAAATTCCCTAAAGACACGCCGTCGAGATCTTGCTGGCGCGTTAATTAATCGTGGTGTCAATCTCGATCCACTAGGCAAGTGGACAAACGTGGGCCTTGTCATATTTAATTCCACTGTTCCACTGGGCGCCACGCCCGAGTATCTAGCTGGACATTATATGATACAGGGCGCTTCGTCGATGCTGCCAGTGATCGCATTGGCCCCGCAGGAGAACGAACGAATCCTAGATATGTGCTCCGCACCTGGGGGCAAGGGATCACATATAGCTGCCGTTATGAAGAACACGGGAGTGTTATTTGCCAACGATGCGAATAGGGATCGGATCAAGGCCGTTGTGGCCAATTTCCATCGCTTGGGCATTGTGAATGCTATTGTCAGCTGTGAGGATGCGACCAAATTTAGAAATATAATGACAGGCTTTGATCGAGTACTGCTCGATGCGCCTTGTACTGGCACGGGTGTGGTCTCAAAGGATCCGAGCGTTAAAACGACTAAGTCAGAGATCGATGTGCAGCGTTGTTATAATTTGCAGCGCAAGCTTTTGCTTACCGCTATTGATTGCGTGGATGCCAAATCTTCCACTGGCGGATATGTTGTATATTCCACTTGTTCAGTCTTGCCCGAGGAGAATGAATGGGTCATTGATTACGCTCTCAAGAAGCGAAATGTAAAGCTGGTGCCCCTGGGTATTGATTTTGGTGAGCCTGGTTTTACCAAGTTCCGCCAGCATCGCTACCATCCCAGCTTAAATTTGTGCAGGCGATTTTATCCACATACAAACAATATGGATGGCTTCTTTGTGGCTAAGCTGAAAAAGTTTTCCAATACCATACCTATCACTAAGGAGCAACAGGAAGCGGATGAGAAGCAGCTAGATGAAGCACTTGCATCAGATCAGACTGAATCGAATGATGCAGAAACTAAGGCAGCGGAGGCAGTGGAAGTCACTGAAGGACGCCGAAAAGCCCTTGGAAAGCGTGCTGGAAAGCCCAGTCTTACAGACGTAGAACATGATTTAAAAAAGAAAAAGCTTGAACAAAGTAAGACGAAATATATAGCTAAGGTGTTTGAGAAGCCAATCAAAGTGTCCAGCAAATCGAAGCCAGAGCGAACGTTGCCTGTTTCCGAAGAGAAGGAAGAAAAAACCTCCGCAGCTTCCTCAAAGGTCCAATCGAAACAGCCGACACCACAATCGAATGGAAATAAGAAACAGAAACCTTCGAAAAATGAAGAGCAATCACCGCCACAAAAAAATGGACAAAAAGCGAAACCAACATCGAAAATAGCAAAGAAACTTTCCCAGGCGCCTCGAGTGGACATTGATGAATTGCCATTGCTAGAAGGAAAGCCCATTAAAAAGGAAAACAAACTGAAAAACAAATCTAAGCAGCTGGGACAGTTGAAAAAGTCCAAGAAGTCAGCGGACAGTAAAAGCAAGCAAAGGTTTAAAAAATAATCATGAATTGGAATTAGTTTAATGAGTCTTATTAAAAACTTTATAGTTGGTTAATTGCGTTGCTTAAAATATGTAATAGGCTTACTTTAGAGTCCATCTGCGCAACCAACCAATGCGAATTATTTGTTTTTATAATAAGTGCAAACAGTTTGGATTATAAATATTTTTATAATCAACAACAATAAAATGTATTTTATTAAAACTTGCAAATCATATATATTTTTATCTCAATGTATATAAATATGTATGTACTATATAATATCACCATGTACTATATTTTTGTACATGAATTGCAGCTCAAATGCAGATAAGGCTCAGGCCTTGGATGGACCGAATGTAACATTTCATGTTCAGTACGAAAAGTGCGAAGTAGCCGAAATGTTGAGAACTATTTTTGGTGCATTATTGTGCACTGCTTTGACTGTGTCTCAAGGCAAAGCGGATATTAACCTAGCCACTATGCACAGCATCCGATCGAATCTGGATCGTCGAGTTTCACCCTGCTCGAATTTCTGGGCGTTTGCTTGTGGCAATTGGTCCTCCAACTACGTGGACAACTTTCAACTGGCGGAGCAGAGATATGCCAACGCAATGATCGCGGTGCTAACGAGCAATCGCCTAAGGGATCCTCAACGCCTCTTTAAGCAGCTTCAAGACTACTTCACGGCATGTGTTCGTCACCCAGAGGAGCAGATACAGCTGCCACTGGAACTCCTCTCGGGCGATGCCTTCGAATGGACACGTGCAACGGCCAGGATTCGCAAATATGGATTAAATGGCGTTTTCTTTGACGAGATGGCCGATGTTGCTTATAACGACTCGCTCAGCTATGTAGTGCAGCTCAAGATGCCGGTGGCTGATAACAATCACTCGGTGAGTAATCGTACGAAATATTTCATTATTATTTCATATTATTATTTCTTATATAGCTCTCAAATTAACAAATTCGACTGCCCTTAATTGCAGCCTCTGAGGCCTGAGACTCGGCTGTTGGAGAGAGATCTGCGTGTATTGCGCGAGAAATACGGCAATGAGGAGCCGATGCTCCAGCTGTGGACGCTGAGCAAGCTCAATAAGGAAATACCGCAAATCGAGTGGCAAGTATACTTCCAAGAGCTGCTGGAAAGGGAGCCAGGTCAGCTGCGCGTGCAGATTAGTGATGTGGAGTATTTCCGAAAACTGGGCGAGCTGCTGAGACAAAGCAGTAACACAGCTGTGGAGTTGTATCTAAGTGAGCGTCTGGCTCAGTTCGTAAAGGAAGCCAAGCCGGACTCAACCTCGGAGAGTTGCATACATCACATGAGTGCGGTGCTTCCCTTGGGCATGAACCACATCTACGATCGCTATGTGTACAGAACACGGTCGGAGGATATGCGTCAGCTGCAGCAGCTGTTTGACAGCTTGCGCGGAACGTTTGCTAAGTACCTGGAGCACAATCGATTGGAACTAAGCTATGAGCAGCTAAGCTATCTGCACGCCAAGCTGGCGGGTATGCAATTGAAACTGGGCAATCTGCCCAACCTCACGAGCGCTGATTATGGCTTTTATAATGACCACTACGCGAGTGCAAACTTCTCGGCTGTCAGTTTTGCGCAGAACTTCTGGCAGGCTCTGCGCCTGCGTACGCGTCTGCAGCATCTACCTGTGGGGCAACCAGGTGCCACCTTGCAGCTGAAGTACTACTATGTGAACGACGATTTGGTCAGAGCACGCAATGCGCCCTATTTTGAGCATGAGCGGAATACGTTGACCGTTCCACTGGTCTTTATTCAGTGGCCCTTCTACGACCATCGCCAACATCCCATTTTCCGACATAGTCTGATGGGCTTCATACTCGGCCACGAGCTCAGCCACGCCTTCGAGCAAGAGGGCATACTTTTCGATGCTGCGGGCAATGAGGCGCTACTTGGAGTGCGGATACGCCAGAAAGCCAAGTTCCAAGCTGCCTTAAACTGTGCCCAGCACTCATCGACAGCATCGCTGAAGGAGCGATTGGCGGACCTCAACGGTCTCCAGCTGGCCTATGATACATTCTTCGGCCTGGCGCATGACTCGCAGCGGTTCGAGTATCGGCCATATGACTTTGAGCAGGAGTTCTTGGCACCACAGATCTTTCATCTCAATTTCGCGCAGTTCTTTTGCGGCCGCCTGCCAACGGCCATCAACCATGACATGGACGATGTGCGGGTCAATGAGGCCGAACTAAATTTGCATCAATTTTCCATCGATTTCAGTTGCACACGGCATCAGTCGGACTCAATCGGCTGTGAGATGTGGCGCGCTGAAAGCCATGAAAAGTAGGAATGCGATTGGAGCTTTCTATAAAACTGTTTAAATGATATTCATATTTAATGTATTTCATAAATAGAAGTTCAACCAGCTGGTTTAATGACTTCACCTATGTATGTATATTGAACACATTAAAGATTTCAATAAAAATTAGCCTGATTGAAGTCAAGTTACCAACTTAACAAGCATAACTTACTGTCTTTAAAAGCTTTCAGAATTGACTAAGATAACCCCTTAAATATAATAAAGCAAGAGATTGTTCGGCTTAGCATTCTTTTGAATAAATTATTGATTCGCATTGTTTTCCATATCTCATTCATATTTCTGAGTATCTTACGCCTCTCTATCAAAATGTGTTTATTGATACGCTTTTTACACAGGGTGCTTATTTGTTGTTATTGTAGCAATAAGTAATCGGCAAAAAGTATTAACGGCCCATTCAGTTTGATTGTCAATTGCGGGTTTCATGTTAAGGCATAGTCAACGACATCGTCATACTCGCTGTCTATTGAATGCAAATTCCAAGGCATTCTAGACAAGCTATAATAACTGGCTTGAGAGATACTCTGTTTCCAAAATGTCTCGAAAGGAAGAGAGTTTCTTCGGCATTGAGTCCTGACTGTATTAACTTAGGCACAAGCAGATGTAACTATGTTGAGGTTTGGAGCAAACAAAAGCATACTGTGCGAAGCCAATATGCTCACGTTCACAATTCGGTAAGAAGTATATGCCGGTCTCAGTTAGGCGAAAGCTTTAGCTCTCTGTTCCACACACAGACACACTGCCAAACCTAATCAGGTTGCCATAGCCACAAGTTGTTGCGAGCTTCGCACAGTGGAACTGATTGGAACAATATGCAAATTCATTTAAATTTAGAGGGTAATATGAATACAAATATTTTGAGGTAACACTCGGTTTGGTGTGAGTAAATATTAAAATAGAAATTTTGTTTATATTCGAATTTACAATGACGACTACAGATTAATTTAAATATTGGAATAATTAGTCTTTGATGTATTCCACTGCATTTCGCAATAATTTGTATATTTGGCCCATTGTGCGTCGTGTCGAACGAGTCCTGTGTTTTCGTTATTTGTGGGCGTCGTCAGTGCAAAGTTTGATTGTGTTTGGGCTTTGCTCCCGCACCGTAAGAAACCGAACGACCAGACGCGAAAGCTCCCTCCCGGACGTAGTACATCGCTGTCATTTGCCGTCATTGGACGTGAGCTTAGCCACGGCATCGTCGGTTGATTTCGTTATCTTGATTGCGAATCTCGTCGCAGCCTCCGCAACCTTTATAAAATTATAGATTCCAAAACGGATTCACGAAACTCCCAAACAAAACAGAAAACACAGTCATAAAAAAAAACAAAAAATAAATAAATAAATAAAAATAAATAAATATATAAAAAAGAAGAAATGTAAATAAAATGTTCAAAAGTATAAAATAAGTGAAAATTCTACATAATTTTGCATTGCATTTAATTTGTGATCAAATATCCATTTTTATCATTTTGCTATCTGCAATTAAACAAATTGTACGTTTGCGTGCGATCCCAAAGTAAATGTGATCAACAGCGGCGCGTGAGTTTTGAATATATGCTATAAATATATATACATATATATGTAAATATATAGTAATAATAGTTGATATGTGTGCGAGTTAAGTAATAAAAATGATAAAGGCGATAAACATTTAAGGCAGACACCATGTGAGCAAGTGAGTAGATGTGGGTGAGGCGGTAATTTCAAAATTTGTTTCGAGTTCGGACCTTTGGATGGAAAGACTCTCAAGAGCGGCCGATTTCACACTTAACTTATAACAACAACAAACAAAGAATCGCCTCAATTCAGAATATATAGACTGCATTAGCACATTGGGCAAATAAACAACCAATAAAAATGATCTTTTCTTAACCAACTGGGTTCGAGCGCCCTGGCAACTGTTGATCACTTAGCAGATCGCCCCATTGGCACACAATAAGACTTTTAAATTGATGAATAAACGTCTGATTAGCCTCTCCATATAAACATTTTCAAACGCAAACGCACAAAAGCCAACCCAAAGTCAACCCAAGCCAATTGAAGCTATTTTTGTGGGCCTTCCCTTTCCTCCAATATTTTCGTCAATATAACTTGCCAAGTTCAAGTGAAGCAATCTTCTCTATGGATGTTTTTCACATACATACGTACATACAAGTATATACAGTTTTCGCTATATATGTTATATATAATACCATCTATCTATCCCCTTCACTCTTCGTTACAGTGGCTTTTGTGTTGTTGTTATTGTTGTTGATCAAAGATAAACAATGTAAAAATTTGCAGTGAGTTCTTAGTAGCCTCCAGTGTTTAAAATAAACATTAAATAAAATTCGAAAAAGTTGCAGAATTAACAACACAACTAGACAGAACGCTAACAACGATATTTCAAATTAAAAGAGTAGCGAAGTAAAAAATAGAGAGCCACGAGACGGTGTCGACTACGAGATACCCTCTGGTTACTTTGATTTAGTTAATTGAAATAAAATCTTATTAAATAAAATAAAATCTTATTAAAATATGCCAAAGCTAACAATAATTATTATTTCTCGCAGAGCCAGAGTCACAAACACTGTGGCGACTTCCACAATTTGTGTAGGGTGTGTAGGAAATTGTAGAGCCAACTTATTTGTTTATAGCTCTAGATTTTCAATTATTAAGTAAATAGAAATATTTAATTATACTTAAGTGCGGAGAGGCGAATAGGCGAAGCTGATAGCTAAATGGATTTCTGAGTGCGAGTGCAAAATATTTCGCGAATGCATTAAAACAATTGAGTCCACTTAGTTCTGAAGAGCAATCAGTGCACCTAGTGTACGGTAGCTGCAGCTTACTCTAAATGCAATACAGGGTGGATGCCACGCCCCTATTAGACTGATTGAATTCAATGGTACTCCATTAGTTGAGGCAATTGCCTCGGCTGTGATAGCTGCCGTTGCTATCTGGACATGAATGCAGCCACAACCATAGACATTGCTAAAGAGATAAAACAAGCTCTGGAAGGGCTTCTGCAAGCTCATGAATTTGTTCGTGAAATTACATATTGTTTACGTGGTCTTCCCTGCGAATTGTGGTTTGGGTGCGTGTCCGTGTTGCCTGCCGGCAGGCAAGCCCAAACGAGCAGGCAATAAGGATTCCTGCAGCTTCTTTTGATATTTATATAATAATTGCAAATGAAATTTTCGACTCAGCCCACGTATCAGTTTCACATGAAACAACTTTGCACGCAGGCAGCCCTTATCTGAGTGTTGTACAGAATTTGTTTGAAGTTTAAACCATGTTTAGAGATTTCCTTTGCCATCGCATATGAAATGAACAGGCGCGCCAAATTGCTACCTCGGCGTATACTTGATGCTGTTGTTGCTGATGGCGATGGTGTTGTTGCTTTCGTTGCTATTGTTGTTGTTGGTGCTGTCGATGTCGGAAAATGCGCATACGCCGCGTGGGCCATGCAGCGCCATTTATTGAGTCTTAGCATTGTTGTTTAAGTTTGTAAACTTATGGCTATATAACCACAGGCGCATGCATTCTAAATGTGTGTGCTTGTTTTCTTTGGCTTTAATTTGTTTGCCTTTTGTGTGCCTTGACTTGAGCGAGTCGATTGCGTTGAGGCAGGAAAACAGTCACTCAATCGGGCAATGGGGCAGCCGGTCGAACAATTGGAGAGTCGCCTGTCCGGCGTGCAAATAAGCAATTTATTTGCTTTCCGGCATCCATAAATATCGATCATATCGCCCGACTGCATCTGGCTTTGATTTGCACCCTTCCATTCCAGCTGACGACGCTTTCAGCTCCAATTGCAATTGCTTTCGTTGGGGCTTTATTCATTCATAAAATTGTTGCTTGCGACCTTTTCAGCATTTACGTGGCTTTTATTGCGCTGTAGCCGACAAATGGCATTATGGCATAAGGCATGAGGCACAGGGCATATGGCATATGGCATATGGCACGCCTAATATGCAGCCCAAAGGCCGATAATGGCTACAAAACAGACATATAATTGATAGGGTCTTATGATAGCAGTTGGCGATTCGGCATTTTCTTTGTCATTGCAGCAGTGATACTACCCTCGATATATGGCATATAAATAATGTTCCTCATGTGTGCAATGCCAGTATATATAGAATTACCTATTTGGCGTTCATTTGTTTTGACACTTAATAAATCATTTACAGATCGCAACCTGGCAAACAAAATTATAGCGCTTACTGGCCATTTCAGACAACAGGGAATATTATTTGCTCTATTTACACATTGGAGGCAGCTGCGAAGGCTGTTTATTTGCATTCAGCTTTAGCTGTTAATTGTGCGCATTAGCAGCCAAATTAGCCGCCTCTGCCTCTGCCTCAGCCGTTGCTTTAATGGAATGGCAAACCTTAACTACAAAATAAAAATCATAATCTAACGCACCCGTGCAAATATTGCGCTTGTTTGCCCCGTAGCATCATAAATAAATCGCAGCTCGCCAAATATTTAATCGCGGCATACGCCACAAACTGGCATTTGGAAATCGGCTGCCTATCTCAGCGTCTTCCCAGTGATGGAACAGCATGTCCACGCCTAAAGTTGAAGGCAGAGCTGGGCTGGACAGGTCCAAGACGAACATCTGCTCGAAATCTAGTTTCTAATAATTCACTTTTCTTTTATTGTATTACTTTATCAAGTGTCTTATGATATGTTGAATTAACAGTTTGTGGGGACCCTTCTCTGTACCTGCTTGGTTGGGATGAAGTCTGTGAAGATATCAGCACAGAAATGACAGATAAGTCAAATAGACCTTTAATTGTAAGTGACTGGCTGTGATTGCATGGCTGACTGCTGTTTACTCATTAATAAATAAGTGGCGTGTTTTTGTTTTAATCACTGTAACCAGCAAGCTCGTGTTGTTGTTGTTGTTCTCGCTGTTGTTGTTGCTTCTGGCAGCCGTTTCGCCCGAATTGAGTCCTTGCCGCTGAGTCGAAAGCCAAGGGCAGACAGAGTACACAATAAGTACGCTCCTGCATATCTAATTACCCACCTGAAGCATCTTTAATTAGAATCAGCAATGCGGGCAACATCTTCAATTAATTGAGTTTATTATTTCATCTGTATTCATTCATTGTTCCGCTGAATGTCATTAGTCATTAGCCATTAGTCAGCTCGGCGACAATGTGAGCATCAATTAGAATAATTGTTCCACATTTAAGGATTCAGTTGAAATAATGTAAATAGCTTTTCGAGATAAGCGAATATGATTCCATATGATATTCTCTATAATTGTATATATTTACATTCTATTCACAGTTCTATTCGAGGCTTTTTAATTAAAGGCAAAAGGTGCCGCCGTTAAGGCGAACTGGTTTCCATTGATAACTAGTTGCGATCGGGGTCGCTATGGCCTCCTTCGATTGCCGGCAATTAGAGATGTTCCCTTTGGGGCCAGAGTGTTCGGCATTCACAGTAACCCAGTAACAGTCACAGTAGCCCCGCCCCAAAAGTGTAGGGGCCATAAAGATTGTTGTTTATTTATCTGCACATTATCTGCATATGTATGTATATGTCTCTAGGGGCAGAGCCACGTGATTGTAGCATGTATTATTTGTACAGATTTTTATAAGTTCCATATACATATGCCTACTCATATGTATATACAAATCAAATAAGACGACTCAGCGGCATATCTATTCAGATATGTGTGCCACACACACTTGAGCCACATATTCAGATGTGGGAGGCCTCGCGCCCTGCTTTTCTGGACTTGTGGGGAATAGTGCGTGAATAAGTTCATTGCTTGATTTTATCAGACACTCAGATATCATCAAGCAGAGGTACGCTCGCTCTTTCACTTCGTTTCAGCTCGTCAACACACATATTTGCGCAATTTCTGTCTATCTCCGGCGCTGCTGAGCTGTTTAATTGCGCATCCCGTCCCATCACTGAGAGCGAAGAGGAAGTGTGTGTCAGGTTCAACATCAGTCGTGTGCCCTGTCCACACCTGCAAGTACACACAGCTGACCTCTTGCTGACATGCTTACAGTGGGACAGACACAGCCGACAGACAGTAGAAATAACATAACGTCACACGCACATGCCCAACTCCGGGCGGGAGTGAGCAGCAAATGTGCAGCAGTGCACTGAAAGGCTAATCATCGACAATAACCAATTGCCTCGGCAGTTAGTTACCTTTCTACCTTTCCGCCTCGACAAACAAACTTCGCATGGCCGAGGAGGAATTGCAAGCGTTCGTGGAGAGCCTGGATGGCGCCTCGGCGGAGAACATTGCCAATGCCATTGCCAACTTCTCGTTAGACATGCTGCAGCGGGCCAGCGCCCTAATTGGCACCCAGCAGCCGCACAGCGGTGCTCTACTTATCAATCGAACCCTGGAGGAGCAGTGCAGGCACCAAGCAGAGCTGGAGAAGCATCTATATAGCAATAGCAGCAGTAATGTATCATCAAATGTCAATTCGGTGAGTGCAGATGGAGTGAACTAATTAAGGTCTTTAAGGACATACAAATACATGGACTGCACTCAATGTTTGAATAGAAACATATAACCAAAAGATAAATAGACTAATATTTAAAGGTTTTGAATAGAATTAACTGAATGTACTTACAAAATGTGGAAAAAGCAATATTAATAGAAATTTATAGATTCATTTTAATGTGTAGTATATATTTTAATTCTAACTCATCATAGGGAATAGGGATTAATTCAAGGTTGTATCACCGACCGATAAAGTCAAACATCAGCTTTTTGAGAAGAGCAAATTAAATGTTTTATATTAAGTATAATATTTGAATGAAAATATATATTCTATTTGTAATCAATTGCGGACATTACCACAAACTGTGACATCATTCAGACCCGATTCGCATGGCTGATAAGGAAGCCCAGTTAAAGTTTAAATCAAAGTGTTCTGGTTACTCGATGATGCACGAATTGTTTTAATATGTTTTACTGCTTTATTTGTTGATAAACAAACACATCGGTATATACAGACAGCCCCTAGCCCCTAGCCAATATCAATGATCGATTATTTATGGCAAGCAATCAAAATTGAGCTTTTTGCTTATTTATTTTGGTTGATTTTAATTGAGATGGGTTGAATTGAAAATATATTTCATGGCCAAAATGAACATTTTTGAATTTTTTAGCACATAAGAAGGCAGTTCGAAACGTCACATGTGGATATAAGATTGGAACAAATAAAAACTAAAAATTATTGAATATCCATTTTAGTTCAGGCCTAAAGATGATAGATAGATTGGCACATTTGCAAACTACCCTCGATCTAATTTTGGTGTAATTTTTTGCTTCCCTTTCGTAATTTGCAAGAGAAACCCAGAATAACATTGCAGTAGTGGGTGAATCGGGAAGATTTTAAGACGTATACATGAGTACATGTTCCAAATACCAAGCTTTGCAAAATTTTCGTTAAAAGTACATAATCGTATTCTGCTAAATATCATTTTACCTTTTCTATTCTGCTACTCATTTCTGTTCGCCTGGTACTTTTCAAAATAGCAGTTCAATTTTTGGTCCTAACGGCCACAAAAGCCTCCCGAAATTATGCAACCATATTTTGCATGAACCGTTAATTTTTGAATATGAACTCCCAGTGAAGAAACCCTGTTAAATAATAAAAAAAAAGTGCGTATATTTAATGATAAAATTATTTATTGTTTTTCAAACTTACACAATTTTTTGTGAGCTATATACATTTTGTTATACAAATATTTATATTTATATGTTTATAATATTTGACAACTTAATACTATCCAGCGTTATTTTTGCTTTGTATCTATATTTCTCCTCCCATCGAAGATGATGATGTCCAACACACTTAGCTGAAGAAAATTTTAGAATACAATACACAGTAAGAGGGCCGAAGAGACTGTTTTGTATGGTATAGACTTATACTTACCTTTACGACTCATGATGAATACTGCAGCTTGCACTTTCTTTAATTTTAAGCTCAAAGCATTATTATCAAACTATGCCATCTATAAAAAACATTTTCTGTCATCATTTTAATAGGATTTGCATTGTCCCACCTCCTTCGATTCGGTGCTTTGCTGGCCCCGCACCAAGGCGAGCAGCTGGGCTGTTCTGTCCTGCTTCGAGGAGTTCAAAGGAGTACACTACGACACAACAGGTGAGAAATGGCTGACTACCCATTCGGAATAGTATCTAAATGGTCTGGTCTCCCCGCTTATAGAGAATGCAACACGCTATTGCCACGCGAATGGCACGTGGAATCACTACTCCAATTACAGCAGGTGCCATCAGCAATCGGGCTCCGTGGCTGATGTTCCCGAGTTCTCAGCCAGCGTCGATCTGCCTGCCATTATCTATGCTGGTGGTTATTTTATAAGTTTTGCAACTTTGGTGGTGGCGCTAATAATATTCCTAGGCTTTAAGTGAGTCGTGGTGCCTGACCGAGCCACCATATAAAACATTTCCTATTAATTTATCTTTGCTGCAGGGACTTGCGCTGTCTGAGAAACACAATCCATGCGAATCTATTTTTAACTTACATCACCTCGGCCCTACTCTGGATCTTAACACTCTTCCTGCAAGTGGTTCGTAGACAGTGCTGAGAATCACATTAAATCAGAGTAACCACCTTAGAGGTATTCCCATCCTTTCCAGATAACCACTGAATCTAGTCAGGCTGGCTGCATTACGCTGGTCATAATGTTCCAATACTTTTACCTGACGAATTTCTTCTGGATGTTTGTGGAAGGTGCGTTTGACGTCTCTTTGCAGTTATCATGAGTTGGCTTAGCCATTATTATTTGCAGGTCTCTATTTGTATATTCTGGTCGTGCAGACGTTCTCCAGCGAGAATATAAGCTTTGTTATCTATGCACTGATTGGCTGGGGCTGTCCGGCTCTCTGTATTTTGGTGTGGTCTATTGCCAAGGCATTTGCATCGCATTTGGAGAACGATCATTTCAATGGTGTAAGAGCGTCATAGGTTTGTATGTTTGCACTGCTGATAACTTATTTATGATAACTCATGTAGCTGGAAATTGAATGCACCTGGATGAGAGAATCTCACATTGATTGGATATTTAAGGGGCCCGCCTCACTGGCGATTCTCGTTAATTTGGTTTTTCTCATACGTATTATGTGGGTAAGTCTTCATTGTACCCATTTTATGGCTTTAACATGAATCGGCACACTTTGTCTTATCTAAGGTACTCATCACCAAATTACGATCGACTCAAACATTCGAAACACGACAGTATTATAAGGCCTCCAAGGCTCTGCTGGTGCTAATACCCCTATTTGGCATCACTTATCTACTGGTGTTAACTGGCCCCGAGCAGGGCATTAGTCGCAATCTCTTCGAGGCACTACGCGCCTTCCTACTCAGCACACAGGTGAGAATGACATGCACTTCAAACGTAAATCTGTTGTCATTCTATGACTCGTTTCTCTCGTATAAGGGTTTCTTCGTGGCGCTATTCTATTGCTTTCTAAACTCGGAAGTGCGGCAGACGTTACGACATCGTTTCGTCATATGGCGGGAGAGTCGAAACATTCATCGCAGTAACTCCCGCAAGAACCGCAGGTGCGTTAACTGCTCGATCAACTTTATAAATGGGTACAAAATGCATAAACGTTCATATAAGCATTCGATCACTATTTATCTGGGTTGTTGTTGTTGTTGTCCTTATCACATCTCATTGGAATTCATTTTGTATTCTTGTTCTCCTCTTTTGCTGTGGCTCGCTGTACTCGCTTAAAAAACTTAATTTCCATTTCAGACATCGCACATCCAAAGACTACTCGCAGCGCTCGCGTACTGAAAGTCTACGGTGCGTATACGCAATTTTCCCGCTTAATATTGTAAATGCATCTTGCCCCTTACCGACTCGCCTCTTTCACGTTTCGCTTCAACTAACCCCTACTAAAAGATGCATGAATAATTTATTTTTATACTCGTTCACGAAGCTGTGTAGATTGGATAATAGTTTTATAGTATGTCCGTCTGGGAATCCATCTATTTTTATCACAGTAAGATACAAATCTATATGCACATTGTTACTGTGTACAGTTTTAGAACAAAATCTAAAAGTGTTGCAGGTTATTCTCTTTTCACTTTTACAGAGAAACGCATAACTGATTTATAGTAAATTTACCTTTTTTTATACCCTGAACCCATTGAAAATGGGAAATCAGGGTATAATGGTTTTGTGAAAAAGTATGTAACGGGCAGAAGGAGGCGTGGCAGACCCCACAAAGTATATATATTCTTGATCAGCGTGACGAGCTGAGTCGATATAGCCCTGTCCGTCTGTCCGTCCGTCCGTCCGTCCGTCCGTCCGTCCGTCCGTCCGTATGAGTGCGTCGATCTCAGAAGTTATAAGAGCTAGAGACTTGAAATTTGGCATGCATACTCGTGAGTACCATACGCAGTACGAGTTTGCTTTATTTTTTCGATAAATCGTCCGATAACTTTTTTATCGAGAATAATCGAAAAATTGATTTTGTTTTTTCAGTCTAATTTGAACATTTTTAGACCTGGAGTCTTCAAATTTGGGTTGTATATAAAGTTAATGGATATAAAGATTTTGTAATTTACAGATTTTGGATACCACGCCCCCTTCGCCCCCAATTTGTAAAAAACGCATTTCAAGTACTAGAGACTTGTGCTTTGGAATGTACACACGTATTCACCATATAATTACGCTCTGAAAGTTTCATTAAGATCTTATGTCTACAAAAGAAATTATTCAACAAATAAATTCTCATAATATTGCCCACACTGCAGCGCAGCCCAAGCGCAGTCGCTGCTTACTGCGCAGTTAGCAGAGCGCAGGCTTATGCGTGCGTGTGGATGCATGTGTATGTGTGTGTGCATAAAAGTGCAGAATGATTAGAATATCAGCTTAGAGGGTTCAGGGTATCTCCTAGTCGAGCAGTCTCGACTAGAGCCTTCTTACTTGTTTTTACTGTGAACGAGTATGAAGCCTAATATATTTTATTTGTACTATTTTTAATGGATTTTAATTTATTGTTTTTTACCGTACACTTTTTATCATTTTTGTAGACTGACCTCGACAAGTCCCGTGCCCGCTGGACATTTAGAATGATACCTATGTATATACCGAACGCCATTGAGATTTCTTTTTAAATACCTACATATATTAGTGCAAAATAAACATATATATTTGTATGTACATATAAACAAAATATATTTGTATATAAGTATTGTATTGAGCAGACTATTAAAGTATTAACTTTTGTAAAGTATAGCGCACCGATTTATTTATTCAACTTCAAACTATATCAATTACATCAATCCCGATCTCTTACAGCACCGAGGAGTGTGTGATCTGCCTGAGACCTTCACTTCACACTCGCATTGGATCATTGAATCGCTTTCAAAGCATAGACTTAACCGATTTTGTCTAAAATAAAAGCTAAAAACAAATTACAAATTTATATCTGAAAAAAAAAAAAAATTAAATGAATTTCCTAATTTCATTTGCCAGCCAAGATTCTCAATGTGAATAAGGATTTTGATTTTACGTTTTATATTTTGTTGAAAAAGTGACTTGAAGTTACAGCAAAATGTTTAGAACTAACGTATAATTTTTTAGTTTGCAAATTCTTTGTTAAGTACAAATTAAGCTTAAACATAATTTATTTGGATCAACTAAGATTAGATCAGATGAGTCTACACAGTGCAGCAATCATTAACAAATATTTAGAGTCGGGTCAAGTCAAGATGTCGCCAAAAAGATGCCAAATTATGGGAATCGAGTCGTCGTCAATGGATTGTTGCACTGTGTTGCAGCTTTCCTATAATTGTCATAACTGTTATTAAAAATTAGCTATTAGTTTCCTAGTTTCCTCTTGTTCTTATTGTGTTCAATAACGTGCCAATGCGTGCAAAAATTTGTTGGTACAATTATGATTACATATACTATATGAGTGTATATTAACCCTAGGCCTTTCTTCTTTTATTTTTTAATTTTTATAATTTATGATTTTTGTTTTTTGTCCGCTTCCTATTTATTTATTTTTCCATAAGGTCACATTGTTTGTATCACTGATAATGTAATTTAAAATAATCCTATTACGAAATGAAACATAAAACAATTTGCTGTCACACAATATCATGTATACGTATGTATGTATGTATACTAGTCATGTTCTTTTCTTGTTGCTGTTGTTGGTATCTTGCCTTTCATGTTTTGCGAATAAAGCTTTTAAAATATCAAAATTTGTTCTTCTTCATTCATTTGTTCTTCTTCATTCATTAGATTAACGTTGTAGTCTACGCTAAGAATGCCTTACTAAGTATTTACTGTATATACCTGTTGTGTGCATCTGAGTGTATGAAATCTACGAATTCCCTATATATGTATATTAGCTAAAAACTATCACTGTCTCACTTACAAATACTTCCTAATCAATTGCCAAAACATTAAAAGAAACAAAAAACTAAAATGTGGGCCATTACGTATGTCTGTGAGACAGTGCTGGCAGCTACCTTTAGTTAAAACAGGACAGATGTATACAAAAAGAGTCAACAATTTGTTTTACTATCAATGGAATATTCTTACTATCGATTTTTAAAGAGTATGGATCTGTCCGATAAAGGCCTGATGACAGCACTGGCATCTGAGTATGTGTGTGTGCGTATGATTCGACAGAGTTTAACTGAAATGTAACTATATCGAAATTAAATTCGTGATTACGTATGGCTGTTGGAGCCAGAAACCACTTGGTCGTATAATGTCTTTCAAATGAGTCGCCTCCTTAGCTTACTTCGCTTCCTAATGCATTGGTTTAGTGGACGCTTAATATGTAATGTAATAATAAAAAATAACAATTACACTATCAACTAATTAACGCACAGAGTGGGGGGAGATGGGGCACCGTTTCATTTACATAATATATCAAATGCACTCGCCGGGATTCTGCGCGCAGTACTTGGGAAACAGCGCCTCGGCTTTGATGCCCAACTCAACAAGACGATTTCTAAACACTGAGATTCGTCGAAATACTTCTGGGGGCACAACATCGAAGTCATGATCATCATTAGGATCTGACCACAGACGTTCGGCAAGGGCAGCAACGCGCGGCCACAATCGATTATCCAGCTGACCCTCATCCACTTGCTCGGTCCATAAGCAAGCCTCGCCACCCAGCACCTATTGAGGCAATCATTTGTTATCTACATTATTTGCAAATGGAACACAAGTCGTCTATAATACCTGCTTTCGGCGCTTCTTATCCAGACGCATTCGCTCCCAAGGCCGGTGCTTATAAACGTTTTGCCAAGTGCGATAAGGCGAACAAGCGGCATCGCCAGTAGCTCGCCAGCTGCCGAAGCCGCAATCCAAATACCAAGCATCCACGTGCGAAAATATAATATTGTATCCATTGTCCAGCAGATCATAGTTCTCCTGCCAAGTGCTGCCACCCCACACCTGAACCACGAATTGACTGTTTGGAAGACACTTGGTGTTTGTCAGCGCACTCGACCAGACAACCACATGCTTGGGCGCAACATTTCCATTGGCCACTTTCAGTCTGTGTCGGATCAAAATCAAAATCAAAATTAACAATTAACATGCCTAACCGAGTTCCATGTGGCTCACCTCGCATTGGATTGTAGCATGAAGTCGCACCACAGGCCGCGTAGATCCGTATCATTGAAATACTGGGCCCAGCAATCGAGATTCACCTCATCGCCGCCCAGGTGAAAGATGTCCGTGGGCCCCGTTAGCTGCAGAAACTCTTCGTACAGGCGCTGTAGTATGAGGTAGGTGTGGTTATTCTTCGGGTTTAGTTGACCGCACGGTGGTTCACCGCAATAAAAGCTCCATGGCTGCTGATTAATGCATAGCGACAATTCGCCAAGGCCCCGCTTGGGTCCCCAGTCCCAGCCGTTGCCCGCATGCGCAGGTGCATCGATTTCCAGGAGCACCTGCACGCCAAAAATTTTGGCATACTCGGTGACCTCACGCACGTCCTGCTCGCTGTATGTTTCACTGTCCGAGTAGGCGCCGTGCTCAGCCAGCTCCGGATAATGTCGTGAAATATATGGAAAGCTCTGAGCATCCGTTATGTGCCAATGAAAGCGATTCAGCTTCGCCAAGCCCATTGCCGAAATGGTGCGTTTAATGGCATCCACGGAAAAGAAGTGCCTAGAGGTGTCCAGCATAAGGCCGCGATATCGAAACTTGGGCGCATCATTGATCAAGGAGCTGGCATAGGTGCACAGCAATCGCTCCTCATCGTCATACCAAATTAGCTGCTGCAGCGTGGCCAGTCCGTGACGTGCGCCAAAGAATGACTTGGCCCTGATGTGCACAGTCAAACGCCGATGCTCAACTGTCATTAGAGAGATAGAGACAAAGGGTTACAAAGGAGAACTAACAGTAAACGATTCTAAATATTAGATTTCCTTACAGCTTGTTGCTAGCTCATAGCTCTCATCGTTGTCAAGATTAAAGTCGAGCTCGCCTGACTCATGCACCGAGAGCTTCACATGCAGGCTATCCAGATCGCCAGACCGGTGTGAGCCAAAAGTGGAGCTAAAAAGTCCGCTAGCTAGCGGCGATGCAGCACCGTCTGTAGATTTCGAAGCTGGCTCGCTGACAGATGATATTTCCTCTGCACGCGGCGCTGCGTACTCCAGCTGCTGTATTTGCCGCAATTGCCTGACAAGCACATCAAAGGCCAACTTGAGGCGCTTGCGTACTTCGCGATGCGGCGTATCCAGCCGCAACTGTACATCCTCCACGGAGAAGCGGAGCGTGTGACCGCTGACCAGCGACTTGGAGGTGGGATGAGGCCAAATGTTAATATCTCCACAGGTCATTGAACAGCTGATGAAGGAGACACGCTTCACGTTGGCTCCGTTCTTGTTATAATTAACGCGTACACATCTGTCATTGTCGCATTTATAGGTCCATGACTTTTCCAGCGGTCTAAGAAAAGAGAAGAAATTCGTTTAATTTAATTGTACCTATTGGAATGAGCTGAGATTGCTATACTTACATGGGAGCCGAACTGCGATCCTTCTGGAGGTGTGGACGCAGCTGTGCTTCATTGTAGGACTGTGTCTTAATCACGCCCTGATTCCAGTACAGCACTGTCAGAATGAAAATGGCTCCTGAGAGTAACAGCAGCAAGGCACGGCGTAGGGAGACGGCCAGTGACATCTTAAACAGATAACGTAGGCTATAAAACAGAAACGGAAGCATTTGCAAAATATTTAGTAAACACCAAATGAAGATTCAATGTTAATCGGCAAAAGAAGTTCTTGTCAAGTGTACTCGACAGCAATTAACTCCTTAAAAATAGAAAATATCCAACACCAGAACTTAATACTACATGTCATCCTTCTCATCATCGTTCAATCAAGAGCTCACGCCACAAACAGGCCGCAGCAACAAATCAAGGAACACATTGAATTTTAATTACCGCCAGTAATTTGGCTGATGATACTAAACTGAACGGGGCTTAACAATCAATAAAATCAAAGGAAACCCCTTCTCAGTTTCACTCTCCTTGCGGGAGTAAACTTGCTTTGGCTTTTACGACACATAAAGCCCATGGGCAAATTGTTTGTCTTTCATATATAGCATCTGGCACGCAATGCATGGCAGCAGCAGAACTCGCTTTCAGGTTCCATTTTCCTTTTTGGCTTTACTGTTTGTGTGTGCCACATAATGGCGAATGAAAAACGGTTATAAAATATCCCAAACTGAGCAAATAGGTCTCACCATATACATTTCAAGAGTTATAGTTACCCTGAACTAATGTGACTGACCAGAAAATGCCATTTCTTTCGTTGCATGGCCAAGAACGAATGCCGTAACAATGTTTCAGAAATGCAACTATATAGCACATTATCGTCTATACATTTATTGAAATACGAATGTGATGAAGTTTTAAGCAGAGACAGCCTTTGGCAGTGGCAATGTGTTGGTTGGCTTCTATTTCGGATATTAAAACCAAATCTTAGGTACTATCTGAGCTCTTAAATAATATTATATTGGTAGTCAAAACAGTAAAAAGTACAACATTATATAGCCACTAATACATACACATGTTGAGCAAGTTAAGATGACCCATTTGCAACCAATTAAGAAGCTCTAATTAAGTAATTTAAATGTATTAACAGCCCACGACACATCCGCCCTTGTTTGTGTTTGCAAATCAAGTCAATATTGTTGTTGAACGTATGGGTTAAAGTCTCCCAAAGACAAACACCAAACAATTTAGACCGCACGGACATGTTTAATAGCAGGACCTTCGAGGCTTCATGTCTGCTGACTAATGACTAATGACTAATGTCGCTGACACACTGAGCGTATTGTGCACAATTGCTGGACTCTCCCGTTGCCCCACATCAACCTGGACACGCCCTTTCGTGCATGTTCAGCGGGGCTACTAACTGAAATATTAGTTGAATTACTGCTCATGCAGCGTGCTAGCGTAAATACATAAATATGCTATGCTATGGCTGGTCAATGAAAGAGACTCCTGTCCACGTGCCACAGAGCATACAGTTTCTGTGTTGCGAGTGTGAGTTTCTCAATTGCGAGTGTCAAACACTCACAGGTAGGGAAAACGTGCTACTGCACATGGAAGCACGTGGAGTACGGAGCGTAGAAAGTGACGAGTGTGTTAAATTCATAAAGAAACAAGTGCACCTTTTTGGGGGCATCGTCGGCATTACGTCTGATGGCCTGTGCATAATAAATCAAGAGGCATACATCGTTAATGCATAAGAAAGAAGAAAGGCAATCGGTGGCTGCCTCATTAGCTGTCGCCAGTGCTGCTGATTTAGCCATTTTCTGAGCGGATCTCAGCCTTTGTTAACTGCTGCAGCCTAGCTTGAATGAGGACAGGGATACGGAGCTGTCGCTCAAAGACTACTTGTAGCCCAATTCCAGAGGCACGAGGCGCATCATACAATCGAGCACAGCTAGCTGCGACCCGTGCTTGGGTCACCTGCTTACCTGCAGCGCGTGCGCAGTGATGAGGTTAGTGAGTAAAATCGCCGAAAACTATCCATCATCAAAAAATGCTGGCGCTAATGGAGACGCGCCTCATCTGTGGTTGCGACTCACAGACGAATCGCCTGTTGAAGGGCTCCTCGACAGCTACAGCGACAACTATAACAGCAGCAGCTGCTGCTGCTTATGTTATATTATTATGTGCTAGCTCTTTCAGCACAGATCTATATTTAAACGGTCTTATATGGCGCACAGAATTAAACAGAGTATGCGAAACCTTCGCGCTATTCACGGCCGACAACGGCGCCCGTACGTGCGACTGTCGAGGTGTAGGTAACTGCGACTGAGCGCGACTCTGAACGGATTTTTAGCTCTTCAAGTTTTTACTGGATGGGCTGGTGGGCCTAGCTTAGCGCTGGTCCCAAAAATGGCGTGCATATATATAGTATTTACATATGTTCTTGAACCACCTGCCAGCTGCTGGACGCATGTACAGTGGCGGGCAACAATATTGAGAACGACCTCTGAGACATGCACTCGACTTGATCCAACCTCATATAGTAAATTGTATTCAAATAAACTAACAAAATTGACACACTTTGTATTACAAATATTATCCATACGCCCGGTTGACCCCATGCCAATACTGATGAGCAGTCTATAAGCTGTTGCATACTGCATTGTTGTTCTTTGTACAGAATACTTCATGTAAAATTGTTTAAGAGCAAATAGAAGCTGTTAATTCGCATGAGTAATAGTTTGGCATTGCAAATATTACGCATACGCACCATACTCAATATGCAGCGCACCGACTGTTGCTTAGAGTCGCGTTATTATTTATGGTCGCATGCCGTGAAAAACGACAGTTGGCGACAAGTGTTGTGCAAATGGCATGCACGGTTGCCACAACAACAAAAACATCAACAACAACAGTAACAGCAACAGCATTAGCAGCAGCAACAACAATCGCACACACAACAAAAGCAGTTGGCGCTCAATTTGATGTGAAACGTGCAGGAACCACACACAGACATACACACCCACACACACATATATATATATATACTTGTATATAATAGACGAAGGCACACACAAAGAGGAAGCTCAATACGAAGAACTGTGTTTTTGGCCTCCATTATTACCGTTGAAAAGGGAAAGGCAGCCTGCAAAGCAACAGCAAAATGGCGGCACGAATTGTAACAGGCGCGCAGTGTCAGCAGCAGCAGCAGAAATAACGGCATAAACGAAGTCGTTGCTGCTGCTGCTAGCCGAAGGCAAGCCAGCCGAAGCTGCTTCGTACTCGGTTGCCTAACAACTTCGTCGTGGCGCACAACAGAAGGAAGGATAAGCCAAGTCAGCCTGGCTACGCAGCCAACCAGCCAAGCAAAGCAGCCTGCCTGCCTGGCTGCCAGCTAGTCAGCAAGTCAAGCCGGGACTCAGTTGCAACAGCGCAACGCATTTGCCAAGACGCACACAGAACGCGCCGCGGCGCAGCTCGCACGGAACGCGAATAATCAGCGAGTATAGAAATAGTAACACTTGTACAAATTGTTTTTGTTGGTGTTATTGTTGTTGGCAGGTGGCCTGGCTACCTTGGCCATCGATCGCACCTTTCTAGTGCGCGCTACCTCGCGTTCGTTCGCGTGCCGGGCTGACGTACATAACGTATACGAGGATAACACTTAGTAGGCAGGGCCGTTGTCCTTGGTATTTCAGTCTAGCGCTCGCAGCGTCAGGCAACGGTACTACTTGCGTGTGCCACAATTAAAAGGACTGCACAGGTGTGTTGAGTCTGTCACGGTGTGTGTGTGTGCGTGTCAATGTGTGTTGGTGAATTTGTGCTATGGGCATTCTAATATGCGCCTTGGCTAATTGTTATGCAATCGTCTCTAGCCTTAAGACCTAGTGAGAAATGTCTTTGAAGCGTTATGCAATAATCGCGGCGGTCAGTCAGTACCAGCAACAACAACAGCTGCACCAGCAACTGCAACTGCAACAACAGCTAAACAATGCAACAGTCATGTCAGCATCAACAGCAACGACAACGACAGAGCCAGCGAGAGGAGAATCAACAATAACTACAACATCTTTGCCCACGAGCGAGGAGGAGGAGGAGGTGCTGCACTCGCAGGAGCTCGCCAGCAGCTCCTCGATAACGACGTACTACAATGGCGGCATGGGTCTCTATAATCAACAGCGCGGCATTGGAGCTGGCATATCGCTGCTCAACGGCGCCGCCGGCTCTGGGAGCGGAAGCAGCTCGAGCGGAGGCTCACAGAGCTACGCTCACGTTGTCAATGGCAGCGTGAATCTCCTGCTTGGCGGGTGAGTGGGGTAGCGACAGTCAATGGCAATGCCAATGCTGCATTATTCACATCAAATTATTCATCTATGGCACAGTTTGCTATGCCAGCCACAGTGAGAATGTTTAGAGCAGGAGAGGATGACAGGGCTTAGCTGAATACATGTTCTCTTAAATGAAATGAAATGGCTTTTTGTAATATTTCTAATTGTTCATTATGCAAAACATTCTCTGTATATGAATACTTCATCATCTCTCAGCTACGACTCCGGCTCCATAGATCATATAGAAAATGGTTATCCTTATGATTTATGGGGCGTCTGCAAATTAATAACATAAAAAATTCACGCAGCTCTGCGAAGCATCCTCAAGACATTGCGAGGGCAGCTTTTCCCTTCCCACTCCACGCTGGGCACTGACAAAGTAATCATATTCATAATTGGTCCCCTTTTCGTTGCCAAGGAGTGACGTCCGCTTATTTAAATTAATATATCCCTCCTCTTCTTTCTTCTCTTGTAACACTAACTCAGATCGGCGGGAGGCCGGAAGGAGTAGGCTGAGTAAAAATAAATGCTAAAGCGACAACAGCAAACTTTTGATGTCTGCAAACGGCGTGCGCTCCGATGACCGTAACTTTATTTTAACTACTTTTTTATACACTTTTATCCTGGGTCACGAAGAAAGTAGAGTATATCAGTTTTATGCCGTGGTTGCGGTCAAACCTACAAATTTGGAAATGGGCGTCGTTAGGCTTTTATGTACTAGACCAAATGTTGTAGGTTAAGATCTAGAACCGACAAGCTTCACAGATGGATCAATGCTGATCTCATATATAAATTCTCCTGATAGATTCTATGATTCGCGCGGACCTCGAGCGAGTATTCTGCAGTCGATGAGGCTTGACTTTGACGTTTACTTACTTATCGATTGTTTGGGAGCATGTCAATAAAATTTAACAGAAATAAAAGCTACACATGCCGATGATAGTTTTAGCTACTCCTCCTCCTGCCCTAACACTATCGAACGCTTTTTGGGGCCTTTAATGAACGGTTGACATGCGAGAAATTGCGTGAGGCGCGGCGTAAAATGAGCAGGGACTGAGAGAAAGAACGCACGAAAGTAAGAGGGAAAGGTAGCGCAAGCATGTCAGAGGACAAAGGGCATTATATTGTGTTTAAAGTGGATTAAGTGACATCATTGATTTGTGTAATGTGTAACAGATTTCAGAGACAGATTAACGAGGTTACTGTGCTGCAGAACTTGTCGCTATCTAGGTTACACAGGCGACTTCAAGAATACTTCGATAACAAGAAAACCTTTCTAGCAATACTTATGTAAACGTATTCACATCAGTCACATATATACAATACAGGTACATAGTGACACTTGCTTGCTTGCTATTTGTGGCCAGATGGCATAATTCAACGGTGAACAATGTGTTGAATAACATTTTGTTTTTGGCAATTATTTAATCTATTTGTAAGCCAATATTGTCGAAATGCCTTCGGGGCGAACATACAAGCGCACAAAATGCTGTAATTCACAATCGATATATGGTTAGTTGTTCGGCAGTCCGCATTAACAAAAGCCACAGCGAATGGCCGCTCATTGTACTCGGGATACAATACACACATACACATCGAAATGTATGTATGTACATATAATACATGGATGTTAGCAAAGCATTGTCGACCAAGTTTACGGTTTACGGGTAGATCTTGCTCTATTCCTTACAATGGTTCAAGTCCTTATATTTGACTTAACTCTGTGAAATATTTATATTTTTTTACGTGTGAAATTATTGTTGCTTGCCTTCTCTATTTTTTGTAGGTCTATGCTCTGCCTGGTGACGACAATTTTGTGTGTCGTTTGTTATTGTTGCCATCGCAATATTAAAAAGCGCACAGAGGCCGCCTACAGGCAGCAGCAACATCAGTGGCTGGAAAACGATCCCAATATGGAAATATACAGCGTTGAACAGGTAATAATATATATGTATATCAATTAAGAGTTAAGTAATATAGGTTGGATACTTATAAATGGAACCCTTCCCAACATTAATCATACACACAACAATAGGATGGACACTTAATATATGTATTATTTCTCTCTCTTTCTCTTTCTCTCTCTCTCTCTCTCAGGAGTAGTAGTAGTATATAAACCAACATTTCAGCAATGAATAAAAAGGGAAGACATATAGAGAGAGAAAACATTTACTCTAAGCGCTCTTGTATGATACGTGTTTTTTCCTAATTTCTCAATTGATTAAGCAACCGCAACCAGGAACTAAACAATTTAAATTCGATTCTTTAGTCTTAGCCGCCACACTCGACTCTCATCGAGGACGTTGGTAATAAATATTAATGCGAAGTATTTAACAGACGCTACGAGGACGGAAAAAAAAGCAGAGGGAAATAAATAAATAACAACCAAAGGCCAAGTTGAAATAGACATTCGGCTCCACTTTGCGGTGTAGCAAACTCTTAATAAGCTCTTGGCCTCTGTGCAGGCTACTTTTATTTAGCCGGTCTCAGTGCTTTGATTGTTGTTTGTTGGCCCTGTGGGAAAAGGCGCTGGCGGCATCGTCGGCAGTAGAGCGTAAATCAACGTTAGTCCGGTTCATGTCACAGAGAGTTGTCAACGGGTGTAAGCGGATGCAGCCCTGGACTGGAAGGTCTACATACAAATCCGTTTATAATGTGTGCAATTTTAACTCCTTAATAAGTCTCTCCTTCTTCTTCTGTTTAAGTGCTATGAAACATCGGGCCTGTTCTTGGGTGACTCAACGGATGGTTTGGCCACGCTGCCAGCTTTGCACCATGAGCCGCCGCCGTCGTACGACGCAGTCGTCCTACACGAACAGCAACTGTTGCAGCAGCAGCAGCAACAGCTCGAGGAGCAGCAGCTCCAACTGCAGCAACAGCAACTGATGTTGCAGCGCGTATCACCGCCGCCCGGCTACCGCTCCACCCTGGACATAAACAGCGCGCAGCAAGGAATCGAAATATCAAACACCGATGTAATGGCGGGCAGCAGCAGCAGCAGCTGCAGCAACAGCAATGCAGCAGCTGCTGGAGCAGGACCAATGGCTAATAAGCAGCTGCAGCGCACCTTGAATGCGCAGTCCTGTTACTCGCTGCAGCGGGCCGAGGTGGAGAACATGTGGAACGCAGCCGCGGCGGCCGTTGCAGCTCGCAGTGGACACTGCCAGGAGCTGGACACATATATGCCCATGCCCATGCCCATGTCGATGGAGCTGCCGTCATCATCGCCGCCATTGCCACTGGCTCTACAGGCGCGCAAGCATGCTCAGGCGGCCATGCGGCTCAACAGCTTTGGGCGGCGCTATTTGCAATACAGTCAGCACCAGCATCACCAGCAACAGCAGCACAACCACTACAGACGCGGCTGTCCGCTATGCGGGAAATTCCGCTACGCGGCTGAAGACGAGGCGTTGACGGCATCTGTCGAAAGTGTCCTGGAACAGTGTGATGCCAATGAGAATGTGGCAAGTGCTCAACACCAGCAACAGCAGCAGCCGGAGCAACAGCAGCAACCGGAGCAACAACAGCAGCAACACCACCAACAACAGCAGCAGCAACCCGCCATCGAAAATCCCAATCAAATTGATGCTGATGCGGCGAATGGAAATGTGGTGGACAGCACAACTGAAGCTGCATCAGCAACTGTTGCTGACATAGACATGGACATAGACGAAAATGACAATGCAGCTGCGACGTCAGCAACAGCAGCAGCAACAGCGACATCATCAATAGCGACAACAGGAGCAGTAGCTGAAGCTGAAGCTGAAGCAGATGCTGCTGACCTGGATATCAACAACATCAATGAGAATGGCATCATCAGCCTGGACATGAGCAAAATCATTGATATATCGGGCCTGCCCACCTACGAGGGCGCGCTGAAGCTTGAATCCAGTGGCTATGTGTAAACAGTTCCCAGTTCCCGGTTCCCACAGTCAAGTTTACATTACGAAATAACGAAATGATATCACACATGTGCTTTATTTTATAAGATAATATGGAGCGGATGCCCAGAACACGTTTAGCTGTATTTAGTGAATTTCTCAATTTGTCATAGCAACAATCCTAACGAACTGTTCTGAGGTTCTCCTTAGTTTCAATCATGATCTCCAGTTGCGCGACTTTTGTATTTGTCCCAAAAACCAAAAAGGTTCCTCTTTAAAACACACACATACATACTAATACATTATTATTAATATACACACGAATGTATTTTTAATTCTAGACATAGCCTTAAGCAAACATATCCAAGCAGCAAAAGGTTGCAGAAATATCAATAAAAATGTACTTGAACGAATTTAGCCCAATCGAACCTTTTGACAGAACCTTAACCGCAATACTCTTGTTTTCACGCCCATCAAGTTTAATCTGATTGATTTCGCATTAAATATAACGAATGAGTAGACCAAGAGTGACATAACGCCTAACAAGCAAGAAGCCAGCGCATTACGGTTAACCGTGAAGTGAAAAGCGCCCCTTACGTTAAAATACCTGTGCAGGTAGTTCTGTTTTGGATAAGGGGCATACACGACAGTGCTGCCAATATAGCCTTTTTACAATTTAGCCTTTTCTAGAGAGATCAAATGCTTCTTAACTTAAATCTAAACTTTCATTTGTATATACGAGCTGGGTCGATCTAGCCCTTTTAAGCAGATCTTAAATATTATGAAATTGCAGCTGATTTAATTCTAATTTTTACCTCGTTAAACACAATTGGAAGTCTAATAGGTTTCATATAAATATTAATATATCCAATTAGCATGAATCTAAAAACAAATATCGTGTAAACGACAACGCAGCGATTATATTGACTCTGTGCAATTTCTACCTTGCTGTTTGCTGGGCTCTACCAAAAATTACAGCGAATGAGTATCATGGAGTCAGTAGTATCCGATTGCTACGTTCTTGTTTGAAGTGCCTTTTGTCTAATTTTTCTGTCCTGTTTTTACGATAGGCAGTTGCCAGCACTAGCACACCCACACACACCTCCACTCCCTCAGACACATGTTTACGCTTTACCTCGTTTTGTTTGGCTCTTGGGGGTAATAAAGAAAAAGATGGCCGCAAGCAAATCGCACGTAATGCGAAGCCAAGGCTCAAATGCCGAGCTCGGAGAAAAGTCAGCCTATTTGTGCTCTAAAATTGATAACAAGCCACAGTTAGTCACTCGCTATAGTTATTACTATCGTTAGTATTATTAGCATTATTTTTGACCAAATACATTTGTTGCCCAGTTGCCGACGGTAAGGGGCTCATCCTGATATATTGTCAGTAAAAACAGTGGCCGTGTAATCCAGCGTAACACAAATTCAATTAGAGACTAAAGGTAAAAAGAGACTCGAGTTCTGGAATTCAATTTCACTTATCAGAGTCACAAGTGGATAGAGTAAAGTATTTTCGTACTTGTTTTGCTCATTACGCACGCGGAACACTAAAAATAGTTTCAACCCAGACAGGCAGCGCCTCCACACACAGACGCGTATCTCCGTCTATATGGGCCAGTCAATGTGCAGTATGGCTTATGATCTCATGACCCAATAACGAACAATGCTTCTTCTACCTCGGAAGGGGATTATCGCCGGCTTACATGGCGTACAACTGGCGTGTATGCGTGGCCCAATTGCCAAATGGCAAACGCTATGAGAAATTGCTCTTTAATTTTGTGTCTCATATTGTCGAAATTTTAATTTTATTTAAGAAACCCTTCCTTCTCGCACATACCGTCGGAGCAGCAGCATTTCGATCAGTGAATACACTTAAGATCTACATAAACGAATTCTTTGCTTCCATGCTGATGGCGTGCACGAAATATTAAATTATTTGTATTTATATATTTTTATCCCGAGCGATGAAACTTGTTGAAAATTCACACACAACATTCAGTTGGGACCCGCGTGGCTTATAATTGCAACTGAGAATGATGCGTCGTTGTGGCACAACAAGTGAGGCATCCAAAGAGCTAGTCACCGCTATTCAAATACAGACTACATCAGAGTGAGAGAGCGAGAGAGAAAAGAGAAAGAGATAGAGAGTGGGAACTGTGCTAAAAACGTGAGCTAGACAAAATAGAAAAATGTTGAGCCGTGTGACGACATGAGACGCTGGCCTGTTGGGAGAAGAAGAGAGAGTGGGTGGGCAGAGGCAGAGGCAGAGGAAGAGGGAGAGGAAGACAGAGCAGGCACCGAGGGGTAGCCACAACTAATTGCGCAGCGGCATCGACATCGACATCGACAGCCATTTGACCCTTTGTCGTTGGGGTTGACTCTGCATTATTGTAGCCGAGGAGTGCAGAGGTGGCGCTTCCATTTATAATTAATAAGAATTAACTGGCGAACTTATGTAGTTGCATCCTTTGCCGCAGTCTAATTTGAATTTTTTTATTGCACTAAATTTTTGTATTCTAAAATATTATGAGCTAAAAAATATTAATGTTCACTTGGGAGTCTGTACGTGTGCATATGTGTGTGTGCTTGAGACTCATCATACCCAACACCCCTATGGGTCCTGAGAGTGAAAATGGCACGTGCTTAAAAATAGCCAGTGGGGTTTCATGGGAGCAAAGCAATGCGACAAATTAAGTGAGCAACTGAGTGAAAAAAAGAAAAGAGAGAACAACGAGTGCTTAACTGAGACGAAATATAGACACCCTTACAATCATAGGTGTTCCCATTTCAGTACGACACTTACAAGAAGAATACGATCCACAGATCAATATAATGATCAATATTCTATTAATGAACGAAACGCAAACATAATTGAAGGGCATAATTTGTGATATGTTCAACTATAAGTTATATAGTGTATATAATCTTATAGTGTATATCGACATTTCGATGTGATACATGAGTGAGCTGATAAATTTTAAAATGACAACATTCACATTTGTCAATGTCATACGATTATTTCAGTGCATTCAAAACTGATAATTGGAAGAGCTGAGCGAACTATAACTGTTTAATATAGTATATTTATCGTATATACATACACACATACATATATGTATATTAATAACTTGGCGCTGTTGATATACGAGGTTCGTCTGAAAAGTATTCGACATTTACGAGTAACCAATGGGAGCATGTTATCTGAAAAGATGGAAGTCGAAAACCTCTAAAAGAATCCGACAGCCCAACAGTAGCTGAAAAACAGAAGATAAACAAGTGCGATATGTTTGCATTTCATTATATTATTATGAATATAATAATATATATTCAGCTACATCTGTGTGTATAGGAGCTAACGACAAGTAAAGCTTTTGGTGACGCAAGTGCGCGAGCAAACAGCAAACGACAAGCAACATATAACAAAAACAAAAACGAAAGAAAATTTAAAATTGCTGAAAGAGCTGGGACTAGAGTTAGGCGAGAAAGGCGTTAACAGTTTGTAGACAGACAAAGTTACAGCATTATTCATACTGACCCACAGCTCAATTTGGAATGCTTTTCTCATGTCCTGATTTTGGTCTGTGGCACCAATGAGCCGCAATCGTCGTGTTTTCTGTTTTTGTGGCTGGCTGCAGGCGATAAAGGCAGCGCGACAGGTTAAGAGTGCGACGGCAGATGATTGGAGGTGGCTTCACTCACGGCGATTGGGAACGTTTCCTCTTTGTTGGTGGTTTTGTGCGTTTACGTGAGGCTGCCACTGCATTACATATTTCACATTCACATTTTAGTTAATTCTAATTTGTTATTTACACAAATTTCGCAGTCGTCTGCGCTGAGCTCGATTTACTAGCACTAACAGTTTTACTTTCAACTGTGGGCACTCTAAAATTTGTGTCGTTGCTGAAATCTTAACATTGTTTGACTCCGAGTAGCTGCAGTGTGACCACTATTCTAGAAATATCGACGAGCTGCAGCACACACAACTATCGATTACAGTCGATTAATACCGTTGCTGTTACTTTGTTTTCAATTAAATGACCGCTATAGCCTGTCCACAGTAAAATAATATATGCATTTTTCGAGCGTCTATTCAAAGTGTATTTGACTGCTTATCGACTGGTGGAGTTTCCGTTAACAATTTTGTACAATATGATACTCATTAGTTCACGGTTCAATGAGTTTAACAAGTGCAAGCAGACGCTTAATATATATAAATAAAATTCTAAATAGTTATGTACAATATAAATCCTTGGCTTAGAGGTTAGTTATTTAAATAGTTTCCCATGTAGGAAAGGTCCTCATCTTGTCCACTGTCGCTCTGACGCACAGCCATTGCAGTTTCCACAAGATAATACAGGCATTTGTATTTATCGCGCTCCTCGCGACTTAAAGCTGCAAATAATACCCATTAACATGATGCTCTTGGGGTAATTGCAATGCCAACGTACCTGGACGTGGAGGTGTATGCGGTTGTGTGTTTTCATTCTCAGTGATTGAGACAGTTTCCTCGGGTTCTGGAACACACGAAATGCCGTCATCATCCGCATTCGAGCTCGTCACTATTGTGGCCTCGGCGCCCAGCATATGATCCAGCAAATGCTGATTGCCTACAATTGAAGTTGAAGCTGAAATCAGATAAGCTTGGTGAACCATTGAGTCGACATGCTGACATACCCCCACTCTTGACCACCTGCGTGGACACTGAATCACAGCTGATTGCATTGCTGCTGACGGGATTTGTCTTGGTGGTGGTCACTTCCTCGGTGCTGAAAACGGTCCTGCATAGCATTAAGAGCATTAAGGGAGTGGGTAGAGCAATACTCTTTGCTACAGCGCCGAGATGTACTTACTTGATGACACTCTGCCAGTCATCGGATGTCTCGAAGCGGACTTCTTCCTCGCTGACCTGCTCGCATGACTCGTAGTCGTGTCCACTCTCCTCGCCTTCAGATCTGCGAATGAGAACGTGCACATTAGAGCCGATCGCCTACAGCTAAGCCCTAATCGAAGCTTATAAGTTAAAACTAATGCATTAAGCTACCTAAGCGCCGCCACAAAACCACCAGAACAATCATCCTGTTTAGCAAATACTTCTGCTTTGGAAAGATACACCGATTTCTGTTTCTCTTGCGCTTCGCCTTGCCCTTGATCACGCTCCTGCTTAAGAAATTTGTCTGGTGGCAGAGTATCGTTGGTATTGTTCAACTCGTTCTGACGCTTGCGTCCTCGCTTCCTGGCTGGCTTGTCCTCGTCGAATTCTGTTGACAGCTGCCCATATGGACTATACGATACCATGGAATTGTTAGCGCTGTAGGTGCTGCTGCTGCTCTCACTACTGCTTCCGCTGCTCGTGATACTGGCGGTGCTACCATCATTCAGGGCCGCCTTGCGCTGTTGGTAGCTCTGTATCTTATCGATTATGGTAGCTTGCAACGAGGAGTGCAGCCTCTGAAAGCCCAGCGGATTGTTTGCGATTGCTTGTTGCCAACTTGTGTTTGGGGAGCAAGTAGGTCAATTGTGTGGACTCAATGCAATCAAATAGCCTACGGGACAATCTACTAGAGCAAGCTGAGCTTTACCTGTAAATTACGCTCTCGTCGAACTCTGGCTCCATTTTGACCATCTGGCCGTTCGGCGTGCGCACATATTGATCAAAGTTGGTGAGCACATTGGCTATGCCCTCGTGCATCTCAGTGGCGCTGTTCACCTCCTCCGTGGCGCCAACAACCTGCATGGGCGAGACAAATAAGAGATAATATAACAAGTAAGAAAGCTCTAGTCGAGACTGCTCGACTACGAGATCCCCTGAACCCTTGGAGCAATAGATATTTCAATACTTTTTCGCGACTTTCAGCTTACACAAGAAACACGCACACACACACACACGCACGTACGCAAACACAGGCATACATACACACACACGCATACAGACACACATACACACACACACGCATACATACACAAACGCATACACACACACACATACACACACACATACACAAACACATACACACACAAGCAACCATGCATAAACACGCATGGGCTGCAGTGTGCGCTTACTATGAGAACTTAATTGTTTAATAACTTTTTTTTACTTTTATGGACGTACGATCTTCATGAAACTTTTAGATTATGATTATAACACGAATATGCATGTAATTGCCAAAGCACAAGTCTCTAGTATTTGAAATACGCTTTTTACAAAAGTGAGGGTGAGGGGGTGAATTTAGAGGTGGGGGGTAAATTTTAACAAAAACCGAAATTGTATAAATTGCATATAAGCATACATTAAAAATTTGGAGACTCTAGCCATAAAGGTGTAGAAGATATAATTTTATAACTGGGTTTCGATAAGGGTTTTTATCGATAAAAAAATATCGAGATGAGTTATCGATTTTTAATGATAAACTTGATATGCGCGCTGTAATTACGGACATTTTAAAAAAAATTTGAAGTCTCTAGCTCTTATATCTTCTGAAATCGACGCGTTCATACATACGGACAGACGGACAGACGGACAGACAGACGGACAGGGCCAAATCAACTCAGCTCGTCACCCTGATCAAGAATATATATACTTTGTGGGGTCTGCCACGCCTCCTTCTCCCTGTTACATACATTTCAACAAAACCATTATACCCTGATTTCCCATTGAAAATGGGTTCAGGGTATAAAAACACTCAGATTACATGGAGAGCTTACAACTTCTGAGGCCGGACTGCCTGTAATTGGATTCGGCGTGCAGTGGACATTTGAGTTGCCAATCGAGCCTGAAGAGTTGGGGCTTATTTTCTTGCCCCGACGGGAGATGGTGAAATGCAGAGGATCGTTGCCCTCGCGGCGAATCATCTCGGGCAGAATACGCCGGCGCGCATTGATGAACCAATTGCAGACCTGCAGCACAGTTAAATTGGCCTCTTGCGCCAAGGCGAACTTCTCGGCATCGCTGGGATACGCATTGTACCGATGCTCGTAAAGCCAGCGTTTCAAGATCTTGACGGAGTGCTTTGGCAGATTGCCACGACGCTTGCGCAGCGAGCCGTTGACATCGATGTGCGTTTCCACGAGCATGTCGTGAAAGTTTTGTATTTCCTGCACGGCCTGCTCAGAATCCTGATCCTCTTCAACAATCTCATCGGCCGAAAGATTGCCTAGTCCGCCCATGGCGTCCGCATGCAGATGGTCCTGATCGATGCTGGATTCAGAGTTGTATCGTTCACGTGCCGAAACGCCTTAATTAAATTGCGTTAATGCTGATTCACATAGAGTGTGAGGCATATGTTAAGACTGACCTTCGCTTTCCAATAGGTTGGCCTGTACATCCGCTTCGTGCATCATGTCCTGTATATTCCGGCGCACTTGCCTATCCAAAACCAAATCAACTTCATGTTGCTCCGGGGAGATCATCATGATATATACATATAGCAAGAAAACACCAACCAACAAGCAACAATAAAAAGGGAGTAAAGGGAGAATGACTTGCAGCTCCTTTAAAAAAGTTTTTTTTTTTTTTACACAAAAAAAAAAAAAATTATGGGTAATAAATATATCCACTATATATATTTTCAGTTTCCGTATTTTTGTGTTCACAGCACCAGCTTTGAAATTAGACTAACTTTGACTAGACGACATTTTCTAGCTGCCACAAATTTATCATGGCCTACTGCATATTTATTCATTTTGAAATTTCTCGCCTTCAACATTTTTTGTTATCGAAACGTATCGTTCACCTATCGACAGCACCTCGTATAAGACTTCTTCGAAGACGTGACAGTATAACATGTCAAATTGACATTGCGAAGCAGGATTTTTGACAAATCGCTTAATACGCGCGCATAATTCACATAGCGTAAACACTATAACCGCCACTTGATTTATTATTTTATGTTGAAGTTTAAATGCTTTATTTGGATAGCTTCTAACCTCCCTGGGCCAGCTACGCTTGAGTTGCCTGCAGGGTAAAATTAGCTGTATTCGTTAGTATTTGCTGTTGTTGAGCTAAACTTTTGTTCACTTGTCGCCGTTGCGAGTAACGACGCCTCTGCATTATCTTTATATCTACACGAACTTAGTCACTACAGGTTATAGTATATTAAAATAGCAATGTTTTGTTTTGCTGCTGTTTTAATTATGTATTTTTTGCGACTCGATATGTACACACTGTCAGTAGCATCAATTTACACACGCAGCCAACTTCATGTGAGACTAAAATGTGCGCGCAGCTAACTTCACGGGAGTCAAAACGTAAATAAAGAATGGTAAACAATGGAAGACAGCGGCGACAAAGTTTCTGTTTTAGATGAACAGCTTTTGTCAAACATAAAAAATAATACAGACAAGACCGATAATAATGGCCAGCAAATGGATGTGGAGAATCTGGAAATAGAGCTAAAGACTCCAGTCGAGAATCACGCGGATAGTCATGCCGATCCGCTTCAGGAAACCACTTCTTTGACATCCAATTTTGCTTGGCTCTTTAATGATGAAGAAATTCTGCTTAATGATGATGAAGAATTGCCCGATGTGGTTCTGATGAATCCAGGGAAATGCCGTGCCAAGCGTGGCCGGCCCCCAAACACTAACAACATCTTTTATTCGAGTAATGGTCATGTTTGGCATTTGGATATGCAGGCTCCTCTTCAAGAAGAATTGATGGTGCCCAAGCAGCTGGCGTGTGGTAAAGGCCCTGCAAGGCTAGTTACCAATGCTGTAGAGTCCTGGATGCTGTTGTTCGACGATGAGATGCTGCACATGCTCCTACGCTTACTCAACGAACAGATACGCCAGCAGCGCTCGCGAAATCCTGCGGAGCGCTTTGCAGATCTCACAGAGCTCCGTTCTTGGCTAGGCTTGAGTTATTTGTGTGGCGTCTTTCGAAATGCACAATATAATGGACCACTGGGTTAGCAATTAGCACATATATAATATATGCTTACCTTCTTTCTATATAACAATTCTTCCAATAGAGGAGCTGTGGACGTTGGAGTTGGGAAATGCAATTTTTCGCGCCACAATGTCACTGACGCGTTTTGAGTTCATTGCGAACTGCCTCAACTTCCAGGGCGAAAGCAGCTGGAATGATGCATTGCGACTATGGCAAAAGCTGCTCATTAACTGTCGCTCCTATTACGGACCCAGCGGCTGGCTTTGTGTGGATGAACAGGCTCAATCGGAGAATTTATTTCTGAGCGTATGCTGCGATGCTAAGACGCTCTTCATGACCAATGCAATAGTTAATAAAAGGGAAACGAAGCCCAGCAAGGAGCTGATGCAGCTGATCTGTGACTACAAGACCACAGGTCGTAATATTACTCTGGGCACGCGCTATGCCAGTGTCAGCCAATGCGAGCAATTGCTGGAGTTTAATTTGAGCAGCCTTTGTACCCTGCCGTCCTGCTCATTGGACTATCCCAAAGCCTGGTCGGGTGGATCGCTGTCAAATGGCGCTATGAAACTCACTCACAGAGCGGGCGTCGCGCTTCTCGCCTGTGGCTTGAATAGTCAAGTGAATGCCATGCAAGCACAGCTGCACACTTCCAACAGCTGTATTAATTACCATGAGCTCTCTAATAGATACAGTACCTCATTTTCGCTGCCGGCTCGAACTAAGCCAGATGTGTTCCTGCAGCTGCTGCACTTGATGTTCAATGTGTCGGCTGTTAATGCGTGGATACTGCTGCGGCTGGCGCCAACCGGCGATGCTAGCATAGATCAACGCGACTTTCAACGCCAGCTCGGACTCTTTTTAACCCAGCAGCGTTTACAGCGGCGCCTGCATCGGCGATCGGCGGCCACAAGTCTTGCTATGCGCTTGCAAATCTGTGAAATTTTGGGCCAATCCAGCCAGCGGCTGCTAAGCGAAGCCGCCAATGAAGCCAAGCAATCGAATGGAGTGGGGGTCATTAGCTTGTCGCGCTCCACGCTACCGGAGGGAGTAGCACTGGTCAGTCGCTATGGAGACAAGCATCGACGCTGTAAGCCTTGCGCTCGCAACAAGCGTGAAATCAAAGCGAGATCACGTTGCCAACAGTGCCAGGCTCATCGCTGTGGAAATCATCTAATCTCACGGTGCTACGAGTGTATGGGCTTGAACACATCTCAACTGCCCGAGGGCAACCTGCGAGACTCTTAAAAATCAAAATTAGATCACAGAAGCATAGGACAAACAGCTAAAAGCTGCACTATATAATAATAATAACAGCAAGAATCTACATATTTTGATATTTTGATTGACGAGATAAATAACATTTATTCAAGTGCATATTGCTATATAATGTGTGCAACAACCTGACCTCGGCTGTTGCTTCATTTTGTGCTCTACAATTACAAACCACGGATGCAACAAAGTGGGAAATACGATTGCCTCTAAAATTTGTACTGGAACGATTTCGTCTTGTACTTGCTGCCCATCGTACGACTGCCTGCGGCTGTGTCGAACGGTTCGCTCTGATCAAGAAACAGGCTGAGGAACTGCTCGTTTTGTAGCTCGGTCAATGGCATCTCCAGTTCGCTGCAGGATTTCACGATTTCGGCGCAGGCACGAAGATCCTTGCGCAAGTCTGCAAAGTGAAAGCAGGTTGAATTTGTATTATTACCATTAAGTAAATCAGAGCATCGGCGCATACATTGGTAGTTAAAGAGCAGGCTGAGACAATTGGCGCACGCACTACGCTGATTGTGTTGCAAGAATACCTCAATTAGACGGTGCACAGCGTCCACGTTGTGTCGGCTCAGGAATGAGGAGCATAGCGGACTGGCTCTGAAAGTGAAAAATTTGTTAAATGAGGAAGCTGCATTATCATTTGTAACCGGGTGCGCACCTGCGATCCACCAGTTGCTGCAGCTCCTTGTAGTGTTCGAACAACTCGCCCGCTGATTTCTGATCGCTAAACCAATCACTGGCGAAACACTGTTTCCACACACAGGCCACAACGAAGATGTCCTTGTGCTCGCGGTGTATTGCCCGAGCGACCTCCATTAGGGAGACGAGAACGGCTTCGCTTTTCTGTGCCAGCGTCTCCTCCACTATGGTGCGAAAGGCGACACGAATCATGCGCCTGCCTTCTTCTGTGTTGAGGCTTCCGCCATAGCCACGATGCAAGGTCATCAATGCCACATCCGAGTTGCCATTGTGCCACAGGGCAATCGCCTTGAACGGTGCCAAGTCTGAGTATATGGTTGCAAAGGGATGATTTAACTGCCGACAGGTTTCTGCCAGCGATTCCAGCTGCTGCATACGGCCCAAGGAGCTCAAGTACTTTAGACAGGAGATAAAAACCTCGTTGCAGGGCAACTGCTGCCAGCGCACGCATTGCCGAATTAGATAGAGGAAGTCCAGTTTGTTCTTAATCTCCAGGGTCGCCAACAACAAGTTGTCCAGCTGTGGTTGTGAAAGAGATCGTATATCGAGGCCTAGCTGTGGGGAGCGCAGGGCTTTCAGGTCGCTCATCATGCCCTTTGACATGAGACCCACGTTCTGGCCAAAGGTGCTTCCTCCATAATTGGCTTCCTCGACAGCAGGTTTCATCAGACTCTCGCGCAGCTCACCCCATTTCTGTGTCTTACGGTTAACCAGCTCATTGGTGAAGCAATCGATGGCATCCAGTTGCGTGGACGACTTGCGCTGCTGTCGTTGTGATGCTCCCGGCCAGAGAAAAGCGCTGAGGTAGTTCTGAAAGCGTTGCAGACCTTTTGGTGAACCAGGTGCTACTGTTGTTGTGCCGCTGCTGGTCAGGCGCGTTAGCATGGCCATCTCGCATTAGACGCCACTGGCTCTCAATGGGAGACCAGGCACTCACAATAGAACTCGGATTGTATAATTGTATTTTCTGTATTTATTTTTTCTTTCTTTTCGCACGCAGTTGTACCTTGACACTTATCGATATCAACTATCGATAGCTTAGCTCTTAATATATTTACTGTCATTGAATCGTTATATTTTTATATATTTATATATTATTTGTATTTATTTATTAATTATAATTGGATGAAAAATGTATTTTTATGACATTTATTACCGAAAGTCACTCAGCATACTAATCTATACGATATATATCTGCCCGCTGTCTCAGACGAACGTATAATTTTCACAACTTGGCCGCGCTTCAGGCCGAAGTAGCGGGCCACGGGGTCACCCGCCTGTATGCGCATCAACATGTTCTCCTTTAGTTTATATCTGCTGAGAAGTTCTTGTTTGTCCTCCGCTGTCATTACCACATGCTCCGGCACCAGCTCATGCTCCGTTATATTGATCAGCAGCTCAGACTCCAGAAACTGTTCTAGAATATACTTAGGGGCCATATCCACTAGCGATTGCTTAGCAGAGGGCGTCATGCCGCCCTGCACGACGACGATGGCCCTGTGGATGTTCTCCTCTTGCATGCGGGTGCAGTATGTTTTGATAGTCTTGATACCAATCTTGGGTTCCTCGGGGAAGAAGACAAACATCTGGTCAGTGGGATCGTCATTGTGGGCCACCAACACGATTAGGTCGGACCGCGACGGACGTTTGTCACTTGGCTTGTCGCCAAACATTTCTTTAAACTGTTCCAAAGTCTGGTCCAATTCATCCTGGGTCACAAGGTAACCACGGTCGTGGCTCAGTTGCATGATCGTCTTGCGTATACGCCAGAGCTTGTAAGTTTCCGCCTCATCATCCATTATTCAGGTAATTTCTATTGTTTTTCGTAAATATGCGAAACACGCCGCTCTAGCGTGAAGTTTTGCCGATTAAATAGTGACCGCACTCGATATATTGCGTGATAAATAAGTGTTGGTGAACGTTTAAAGGCCGCGCTTCACCAACACTTTAAGCTTCAGGGCAGCGTTGCGCGCGCTCAAGCAAAATTTCAAATAGACAGGATGAGCTTAGTTAGTTATCAAGTCGCGTATTGTCTGTCATTATCGACTATGCTGACGTGTTGTCACCGCATAATGTACAGGCTGTGTTTCTTTTAATATTTTACGTGCACATTTTAATTATCAAGCAGACACATTACAATGGCTGTGCATGCAGCTGTTTTGTGTCATGTCCTTACACTACTATCAGGAAATGTCACCAATGTTTTTGATTAAGCACACACAGAAGACTTGAGCTCAGCGTGATACCCAGCATTTCAAGAGAGTAACATTTCAATTATGTACAGGGTATTTTATGGAAGCTCCAAAGAAGCAGAATTGATGAGGGGCTTAAAATAATTTGAAATATCATCGTATGACTTTCGCTTTGGGGTTTCCTGAGCTCACGTCCTATGTCAACGAAAATGACTGACAGTTTATCTAATAGAAAATTTTCTGCCAGTTGTGTTTTTAAGACATACATAGTTTCCCCCCATTGACAAATTGTGCGGAAAATGTGAAAATGAATGAATGAATATTCATGAATTTTGCATTTTTGATAGCAGTGCATATGATATTGCATCTAACCAGTGTTGCCAGCTGTTGAGCTCCGAAATAAGTATTATGGTTAAAATACGGCAAAAATAGTCAAAAATGGACAAACCTACGAAAAGTAAAGAAAATTGTATTAGTACACACAGTGAAAGTGCAAAATTTATGGATTTATTTCCTCTAAGTATTTCTTCCAGCAATTTCCTCTGAGTTTTTCTTTCAAGTAATTCCTGTAAGTAGTTCCATAAGAATTTCCTCCAAGTATTTTATCCGAGTATTCTTATTATCTCCACGATCACACTCTTCACTTCACTTTACTCAAGTTTTCTCAGGCTGTGTTCAAACGTTGAGCCCGACTCCAGGTAGAGATCGTTTCAGTCGTGCTTAAAAATACCAATGGGAACACGCTCTGCTCCTGCAAGCATTCTAGCTTCGTTTAAATCAAATATTAATACCAAATGAATACTGCTGTATACATATACACAACTTAAATGAACTTCTGTAGTTCTTCTTCGTCAGAGAAACAGACGCAGAGACAGACAGAGAGACCTATATATAACAATCGCGTATAGTTAAATCAGATTACCTCTTTACGATGTATATGTATATACTTAATAGGGCTAAATGTTGAAATGATAATATTGCTAATTATAGATGGCATAAACAGCTGTTTCTTTTGTTCTATAGTTTTTTAAGGACGACGACTTCTGCATAGTCTGCCGGAATGTTTGGCTATTTCATACTCATTTTCAAAGGATTTATAATGAATTTCAAATAGGCTAGACTAGCCTGAATTTGGCTAAAATGGCAACACTGCCTCTAAAAGCAACAATAAAATAACGAAGGCAACGAAGTTCTAATGCATTTAAGCCACTTTGACCATATGGTTGCCAACGCACAGAAAACAATAAGCTTTTCTATATATACGTACATATATATAGTATAAAGGTTTTCAAGAAATGCAAATCTAATAAAAATCCACTTTGTGAAAGTATGAAAAATGACGATGAATTTCATTATAAATGCAAAAATTATTGTGGGCAACGAGATAAAAGGGCTGCTAAGCGCGCCCTGTGGCCACCTCGTCATCATCAACGTCATCATCGTCATCTTCTTTATCAGCATCAGCGCTGGACAGCTTCAGTAAATCTGATCAAAATCATTGATGCGCAAAGCATGAGGAAGTAGCTGCAGCGAAACGTGGAGCTAGGTGCGTGGAGCGCGAACGTCGAACGTGGTGCATCCTTCAGTCGCGGAAAGTTTCAGCTAAGCTGTTGATAACATTGATGATAATAGCGGGAGGAGTGCGGGAGTACTGTGAAAAAGGAGAAAGATAACCGCAGCGATAATAGGTGAAGCCACAGTCAGGTAAATCGTAGCCAACGAAGGGGCTAGAGAGAGAGAGAGAGAGGGAGAAAGAGAGCAGTTGAGGTGCGTGCGCTGCATTAAGAAATTTTGCTTTGAGGTAAGATTTATTTTTATGTCCTGTACAATGGATCCACTGCAAGTTGACTAAATTTACTATTCAGAATATTTTATTAACAATCAATACCAATATTGATGTGAATTAATTAGGAATTAAGTTCATTGAAAAATCATCACGGCCACAAGCTGTGTAATTCAATATTTGATGCAGAGGGTATCTTCGAGTCGGATCCATTTGCTCGTACGCTTTTTGGTTTTGTTTCAGCGACACTAGGTGATGAGGACAGAATAATTTCATAGGATTGAACGTGGCGAGGAATGCATAATTATTAGCGTCTGTGTCCATTGACATTGAGCTAGGCAAATTATGGCAACTGTCGCAGCGGATCCGTTGAAGGAAAAAGAGAGAAGAAAACAAACATAATCTAAGCGCTGCAGTGCTCCAGCCCGCTCCGCATCCATCCATCTGTTTGGCCTCGGAACTGGCACGCAATTATTTGTATAGGAATTTAAATTGAATGTCAGTCTGTTTGTCTCTGTAAAAAAACAGCAACGACAGACAGACAGACACCCAGCACATTGGCAGAGCGAGACTCGAGCGAGGAGAGTCGAAGTCGAAGTCATCTGCGAGACTCCTTCGAGCACACATATGTGTGTGGGCGGGTGAGTGTGCGCGAGTGTGTGTTGAAGATGTTCTCCTGTTCCGTCTGCTGTAAAATTCCAAATTTGTTTTATTTGATTTCTGTGCTGCTGCTGCTGCTTCGCTCGTTTTCTTGCTCGGCTGCTGCTGCTGCTGCATATTTCCCTTTTTATGCAAAATATATGCTATAAATGCCACGCCCACCCACCTACGTCTCGCCCTATCTGCCGCCTGGGCCGCCTTTATTTGAATATCGTGTCACATGTCGCACGCAGTTAGTAGTTGCCGCCTGTCCGCCGTCCGCCGTCCGTACGTTCCGTTCCGTTCGTTGTTATTGTAATTGTTGTAAATGTCGCCAGCGACAATATCACATTTGCATATTTTTGTGCAAACACACGGCGACCCCTGTCCCCCTCACATACCCAGCAGCAGCCCTGGCCCCTACGCCATGGTCCGCCCACTTCATGTGCGCCTCCCTGTGTGCATTTTTACTTAATTTTATTTGTATTGGATTTGCGCTGATGTCTCCTTGAAGCCCACTTCTGCGAACTGCTGTTGCTGCTGCTGCGGCGTTTTGGAATTTTGCAATTTTCACAATAAATTTTAATTCAATTTACTGTTAAGTTCACACAACTAAAAGCGGACGCGGAAGTGCACATTCTGGCATGACAATCGTCCTCCTCTCGGCAACGCCAACTCTCGACATCCTGCATCCTGCAGCTGGAATTGAAATTTGGTAGCTGCAGAGCTGGTTATCTAGATACAAGATACAGTGCAAGCTGCCATTGTGAAACCCTTTAGCTTGTCGCTCAGCCATCAACTACAATTGAGCTAGACGAAAGTCAATCGCTGCTTGAATAAACTTTCTGATTTGCTCTTCTGTGTGCTCCATCAGTTCTTCTCCCAAGTAAGCACTGTACTGTATTGCTAGAAAAGAACAGCAATACTAATGCATCTGAAGGCGTTAACTCAACTATTGACACTGACTGACCCATGTGATTTATAGTTAAGCTGTCCTTAAGTTGGATTGATCCACCACTTCGACTAATCTCTTGAACTTTCTCTTAATGACAGGTGAACGCATTGTATGATAGACTTAGATGTGGTCTCAATCTCTTCCTCTTAGTTTCTCTATATATCTTAGCTTCTTCTTCTCTTCCCTTATATGTCTTATGTGAAAGCAAATCGTTTGAATATGCTCAGTTAGATTGTCTGCCGCACTCATTCTCGCTCTCCCGCTCTCATTTTCCCTCTTCCGCTCTCTCTCTCTCTCTCTCTCCCTATGTCTGTCTTTCTATAATTTGAAAAAGTTCTGCTCTAGCCGGTACGTACTGTACTGTTGCTTTGCAAACTATTGTAAGTTGTGTGCTCTGGCTCTGGCTCTGGCTTCGGCTATGTTACTGCCGCTGCCTTCGCTTCTGCTTTAAATTCTGCCTTTGCCTCTGCCTCTGCCTCTGCCCCTGCCTCTGGCTCTGCCTCTGGCTCTGGCTACGCTGCAGAGTATACAATAATTTGCGCATATTATGGTAATGGCCGTCGCGCATGTGCAGCAGTTGGGTTTTTGATTGTGGAGCTAAGCTCACTGATTAGCTTGAAGTGAATTGAATGTGTGCGGGGCGGTGGGGCTGGGGTTGGGTTCTGAATAGAGACGACACTTTCGACTACAGACTACACTCATTTGAATTTGTTATCAAAATTTGTTATTCACCATTGGTTTAGTTTAACGGGTTTCGTACGGCTCAGACAATTGGCTCCAATGGCCAAACCAGCGCAGCAGGACTCCGAGGTACCCCAGCCGCCGGCCCCGTCCATTCTGTGAGTAGTTGTTGGATTTCGCGAAGAGCTCGGCCATAATTAAATTTTGAAACGTGCCTGCAGCGGATTACCCAACAGCCCGTCCAGATCATCGATTTACATCTACAATCCCTACGAGAAACGCACTGTTGAGGTACCGCTAACGTAAGTGACTTGTCGCGCGGCGTTGCCCGTTATGAATCGAGCATTTAGCAGCTAGCAATGGTGGTGATTCAACTCCTGTCCCCACAGCAACTTCGATGCATTCGTCTCGCTGCTGAAGTGCGTGATTGGCACAGGCATTCTGGCCATGCCGCTGGCCATGCGCTACGCTGGCATCGTGTCCGGCGTGCTGCTCTCCGTGCTGCTAATGGTCCTGCTTACCTACTGCATTCACTTGCTGGTGAGTCTCCGCAGTTGCCTGCCCTGCTGCCCGTGCGCGGTCCAAATCGCAATTATTTGCATTTAGTCTTCCCACACAGATCACTGGCATGACCGAGTGCTGTCGACGCATCCACGTGCCGCAAGTGTCCATGCCGCAGGCCGTGCAGATTGCTTACGAGCTGGGGCCGGCCTGTGTGCATTGCTTTGCCCGTGCGGCCGGCATTTCGACCACCTGTGTTTTGGTTTTTGGCCAGTTTGGCCTCTGCTGCGTTTACATTGTGTTTGTCTCAAAGAACTTTAAGGAAATCGGCGACTTCTACTTCAAGGACTACCACGAGCGCTACTACGTTCTCGGTGTCTGTGTGCTGCAGCTGCCATTCTTTATGATACGTAAACTGAAGTTTTTGGTTCCACTGAACCTCGTCTCGAATATTCTGCTCTATGCCGGATTCTTGTGCATCATGTATTACTTGTTTCAGGGCCTGCCCAGCTTACAGGATCGCGAAATGTTCAAGCCACCCCAGGACTATATGATGTTCTTCGGCATCGCAGCCTTCTCCCTCACAGCCGTCGGCTCAGTGCGTACAACAGAGACTCTTTCCGAATTTACCCTAAATAACATGTACGTCTAGATGCTGGTCGTGGAGGCTAACATGGCGCATCCAGAGAGTTACTTGGGTTTCTTTGGTGTCCTCAATCTAGCCGTGTTCTTCATACTTTGCTCGAATCTATTTTTTGGAATCATGGGCTATTGGCGCTATGGCGAGCAAGTGGAGGCCAGCATTACGCTCAATATTCCACAGAGCGAAGTGTAAGTGGCTGTCCCAGTCCATAGCTATAATATCTACTTTCGTGTTTAACTCCTCCTCTTCTCTTGCAAGTCTCTCACAGTTCATCAAGGTGGCCATCGCCTGTGGCATTTTCTTGAGTTACCCATTGAACGGGTTCGTGTTCATAACGATCGTCTTCAGCGATTACGGCGATAATGCAGTCGAGCACAAGTGCCGCACTACGGCGGAGATCTTAGTGCGCCTCTCGTTCCTCCTCCTAACAGGTAGGTGCAGCAGTCGGACCTTCTCTGTTCACACTTTCTTCTTCCTATATTTTCCCCTCTTACAGGTATCGTGGCTGCTGTGGTGCCCAATCTGGCAGCCTTGACCGAGTTGGAAGGCGCATTTTCCCTCTGCAACTTAAACCTGCTCTGCCCGGCGCTGATCGATATATTTGTGAACTATGAGACGGGCTATGGTCGTCTACGCTGGAAGCTCATACGCGATATTCTCCTAATAATAATCGGCGTTGTCTTCGGCGTTGTGGGCTGCACTGTGGCCATACAGCAGCTGGTGGCTGATCTATCGGCGAAGCCTTCTGGGCATGGCAAAAGCTGACGACGCCAACTCCCTGCCGCTGCATTTAACAGTTAAACCCTTGGCTATCTATTTAAGCAGGTTTTACATTTACATTATTTGCAGCTGTTGTTGTTGCTACTGCTGCTGCTGCTGCTGTTAGTTGTCTGCTAAGCTTTGTTGAGTTTTAATTAATTGCCCGGGCAAGTGTTTTGTCGGCTGTTCTTCATCCCAGCTAAGCCAGCGACCAGGATTTGTGTATATTAGACTACAATTTGCTGCCACTTCAGATTCTCTACGTTTTCCGTAAGTTGCTTTCTGTATGTTTGTAATAGTGGCTAGTTCAAATGAAAGCAATAATAGATGACGATAGTCTAGTAGGTATACTTGTGTGAGTGGACTAGAGTCGTAAGGCAGTTAAACTTAAGTGTAGGGTATTTCAGAGTCGGGCATTCGCACCTTACATATGATATCGATTGCTGGTGGCATTAATTAGGCGCTGCCCCGGCTGCACGTAAGCTGATCAACTGCGCAAATCATTTTAAATGAAACGAGCTGTAATCAAATGCAGTCAGTCAGTCAGTCAGGCAGACAGACGGACAGAAAGACAGCCACAACAATTGCGCCGAGTCCTTTGCGATTCTAAAATTGAATTCCTTGCCTCAGTGGAGCCCAAACACAGAACTTGCTTGCCAAAGTTCGTTGGTAGCTGTTGTGGCCCCAGCACAATAAACTAAAAGACAAATACAAATACAAACACAAATGCGCCGAGACGTCCTGCCGTTCCATTGCCGGCTACCCAGCTACAGCAAATATATACAGCAACTGCAACTGCAACTGCTGACGTCGACGCCGACGCCGACGCCGACGCCGATGCCGATGCCGATGCTGATGGCGATGCCGACGCCGACTGTTGACTGTGGCAGTGTAAATAGCAAAATACAATAAAAAAATAAAAGTAAAAAAAAATAATAAAACAAAAAGAATGCAAGTAGAAAAGGCATGATGCGAAAATAGTAAAGCAGCTCCTCAAGGAACTGCACGACGACGATTGCGACCACTGCAGCAAACACACAGAACACAATTTCCATTCTTCAAATAGGAATACAAAACAACAACAAAATAAACGAACGAATAAAAAGAAGGAAGAAATCTTGCAACTGCCTGCGACAGAGCTCGCGTAGGGGTAGGAGGAAAAAAGAGAGTGAGAGAGGGAGAGGGAGCCCAACAAAGGCCGAGGCTGTTGTCCTCGGGCATGATTTTTGCAGACATGTTGCTTAAAACTTAATTTACAATCGCTTCGCAGTGGCCCTTCTCAGCCAGCCAGAGGAAATCAGCTAAACAAGCGCCAACCAAAATGGGATCCAGCCTAGGCTGACACTGTACGACTCAGCTGCGACCAGGATACCAAAATTTGCTAGCGGCGGCCCGTTACAAATAATTTTCGTATATAATTTCGTGGAGCTTTGCCCACAGAATAAAAAAAAAAAACTGAAATGGCAAGTAGTAGGTTGCTTTTGCCTGGTTGTCAGTACAGCATCATGTTAGTGTCATTATCAAACAATTGCGCGCTGCGAAGTCAGCTAAAGAATGCCACAGTCAGCCAAGCAGCCAGCCAGCCAGTCGGCCAGACAGTCAGACAGACAGCTTGCACTGTCTTTTGCTTCGTTTACGTCACTGGGATCTCTCACATGGCCGTCCGAAAGTTGTCGCGCTGTCGCACATGGCGGCCCGCAAACAATGCGTGCCGCAACTTCATTTTGTGGAGAGTTTTGGAGCTGTTGAACTGTAGAAGCCAGAACCCCGCCAGCATATACTCGTCTACTTGTGACAGCCTTTCGTTTCGCAAATTGAAAAATTCCAATTTTAATGCAATTATTCGACAACAGAATAGGAAAATATTTACACAAATTGCGACATTCGCAGATATCTAAGCTCTCATTGGCTTGATTGCCTTTTAAAATGTTTAGAATTTAAATATGTATGTATGTATGTTTTCTGCAACCCACAGTCAGCTACATAAATAGGAAAAGAGCATAAGCAGACATGTGAGAATAAATGTACTTTTGATCCCGTTAGACAGGCGCTGCAGGCACTGCAGGCAGTGTTGCCTACTCTTCAGCCCGTGTACAAAATATAAATATAGCTAATAATAGCTATAATTGCCACAAGGCTCTACGTCACGTTCGATGTTCTAGCTGCGCTGCGTGTTACGCGGAAAGCTTTCTCCCAAAAAGTAAATTCTGTAAAGCGGAGAGTATTTAATTTCTTTTGTGCTCTAATATAAAACTGTTTATAATTTGGTAAGCATCGTCTTGCAGTTCTATATTTATTTTGCTTTTCTATAAATAAAATATACAAATAAAATATATAAATAAAATATATAAAATATATATAAAATAAATTAAATATTTTTGTTTGAATTACATCTTTGTAATGATTTACGGAGTAGAAGGGTATTTGTGATACGACTCTCGTTTAGTCAGATATTTGTTTTAAATCCAATACTTCCACTTAACAAAGAGAAAAGTACGAGAAAAAAAGTTGGAAAATTCAATGAACAATGACAAAAGTCAGTCTAACACTTATTGCCATGCCTGTAACTCTACGCCCCCTCCCCTTCATTACTACTAAATAAGTATTTATATATGTGGTTACCTCATGCTTTGTCAACCGACTTTGGCACGTTTCATTTTTGCCTTCCAACATTTATTTGCTTGGCTTGCAAGGCCACGTCGACGTTCCGTTGATGTCTGATGCCTGATGCCTGATGCCCGATGCCTGGTGCTGGAGCATGTCATACTTGCTCGTATTTGGCTTGGCCACACATTCTATGGCTGTGTGGGATTTGGCTTTGGTTTCCTTCGTTCTTGATTTCAGTCTCCGACAAGTGAAAGCGCCTAAATGCGGCTGAGGATGTGTTTTGCATGCTGAGGGGATTTTAAATTACACACAACGTTCCAACAATGGTCAAAAATGGTTGGGGAGAAGTAAATTAAATTGAAAGCGCCGCAGAAAATTGTCACAGTACAGAGAAAGAGAGAGAATCTTAGAGTTATTTGAAGTATTTACTTGTTTATTTCTTATTCAATGAAATTTACTTGAGAATTTTCCAAGCAGCAGCAGAAAGAAACTGCCTCGAGTCACATACTTTTTTCCTTTTTTGCTATTTTCCATTTTTTTTTTTTATATATATACATATATATATATATATTTTTTATTTATTTTGTTTTTGACTGGTGAGTGGAGGGGGCTGGACATGTGCAATTTGAATTGTGCAGGCTATCCGGGCTCTCGGGGTCTACTGACATGGAGTAATGCTGGTATGCAAGCTTGAGTCGCTGGATTTGCTCACAGTCATTCATCTTGACGAGTTTGTCTCTGGCATTTGCTTTTGTTTTGCGGCATGCGAATTGTAGATTTTTCAACCAAAATGCTTTGGCATTAAACTATCAGGAGATAATGCAAATACAAAAGGGCGGGCAGAGAAGACTTTACCCAGAATACCCAACAACCGGTCAACAATGTGCCCGAGCATAAGATGGCATTATGCAACAAATATGTGCAGAGTGTAATGGATACAAAACAAGAGACCGGGATGGCGGGCAATCCTGGTACAGGTCCAGGTCCAGTTCCAAGGCTCGTGCCTTGCGGCCAAGCTGGGGAGATCGTTGCGGCTAACACATTTGAATGACTTTGAGCGGTGCAAAACTGTATTGAATTTCAGAGCTTACAAAAACGGTTGCAGTGCCGGGCAGTCGGAAAATCACTTTACTCAATGTGGACTGTGTGGACCGTATGCACTGGTGGCCTGTTAACTTATTTGCATCGCCGAGGGGCAGTGGGAAGGAAGGCACATGCACGTGCATCTTAAAGATATATTTTAGCAAAAACTGCTCGCAATTACCAACTACAGTGGCAGGAACAAAGAGGAAATTAACTGGGCATGCAACTAATTAAGTGTGTGAATTCCAATCAACTCGAGGCAGCTCTTGCAGCTCTGAGTGCTCTCGGTCCTGCCTATCTCTCTCTCGTCATGGGCTGTTTGTTGCCTCGTCTAATGAACAAACTAATTGCAACGGCAACTGCAAAAGTAATCAAAGTGGCAGTCAGTACCAAACCCAAGTCTCGACTCTCGACTCTCAACTCTCGAGTCTCGAGCAAAACGGCAATAATAACAAAACTTTGTTGAAGAATTTTGAGAATGTTGCACAAATATGCGCAAAATGCAAGAAAATATGCTTGGACGGCCCCGCCTCACATACACAAATTCAACTGGGAGGTGCACAGCGCAGGGGGAGAGAGAGACAGAGTCGGAGAAAAACTGAGCTGAAGTGTTGTTGCTGCCGGCTTATATCAATAATTGCCAAAAGCAAATTGGAAAAGTTATGCGCCTGCAGTTAATGCGACCAGCGGAAATAGTCGTAGCCCATAACAGCAGCAGCAGCAGCAGTCAGACTAAGCGGAAGCACCGCAATGCACACACATACATATATAGAGACATACATATTCACATATAATCCGCAGATATGTATATAAATACCTATTATTCTCTTACATAGCAGTCTTTAATTTACCTAATATATATATATATATATATATATATACATATATGCTGTGCAGGCACGATCTGCTTGGCAGTAGGCAATAAGGGTATTCCAGGTGCGTTGCACAGCAACTGCACTCGCAGCAGCTCACGTTTTGTTTTAATTTTTTTGGCAACTTTTTTTGGGAAACTTTGTGAAGCCGCTCTCGAAGTATCGACATTGGCATCAATTTAATTTTGGGTTCCTTCGACTACTTTGCATTATTAAAACTGCGGGCTAAACTTTTCGAGCAGCAAACTTGGAACATTTCTGGCAATGGCAATGAAAGCAAATGTTCGGCTAAGCGGTTTATGCGGCTCATTGAATTGATATTTGCAATTAGATCTAGATCTAATGACATGATAAAACAAATGGCTAAATCTCGACTATATAAACGAGGTTACGCGATTCTGTAGTCATCAGTTCTGATTCAATCTTTACTATGAGTATTTCGTACCTGCTGGTTGCACTTTGTTTCCTTGTCGGCGCTGAGGTTTGTGGGACACTGAATGGCGGCTGAGAGTTGTGCTGAAATGTTTCTGTTCTACTCTTTGCTAGTCTCGATATGCCAAAGTTGAGGCGAATCTTGCAGTGACTGTGATCGAGGATACTCCGCGTCAGTTTAGCGCGGATCAGGTGCGCCTCTGCGCCCAGCAGACGGAGCTGTCCTTGAAGGAGCTGCTGCAGTTTCACACCAACGATGCCACAAATGTCACTGAGGCCACTCAATGCTTCACGCATTGCCTCTACGAGCAGATGGGTCTGATGCACGACGGTGTCTTTGTGGAGCAGGACTTGGTTGGCCATCTGTCGGATGCAATCAATCCCACCTGGTGGCCACAACGCGCCTGTCATTCACTCCGCGGCGCCAACAAGTGCGAAACTGCCCACAAGATTCATCAATGCATTCAGCAGGTCCAGACTGAGAAATTCAACCTGGACAACGGCAAGGCTGAGGCAACTGCGAGCCCAGTTACGGAAACTAATGCTATAAATTGAGCCAGTTTATTGTGGATATGCATAATTATTAACACCTTTATATATTAGCTGGTGCTGGTCAACGTTCTATGCTAAGCCCTTAATACCTGCACATTTTATTAAACCATATGGCGAATACAAAAGGTTGTTTCCAATGATGCATTTTGGCAGCTGCTGTCTTGCCTATCGTCTACTTAAGGGTAAGCTGGCAACTCGACGTGCTCCATGTGACAGTGTGTTGGCTGTTGGCTGCTTGCACTTCGCCTTAATCAAAATCATGATTCGGAGTCAGCAGTTTGCGTTTGGCATCTATTAGGGGGAAGACTGGATAGTTGAAGGCAAAGTTCTAATGCTCTTAACGCTTATGTCTAACCACCCGCTTATTGATGTGCTAAAATGTGTGTGTATATACACATAGATAAGGATCAATGTGAGTGTGTGTGTACGGGTGTGTGGGTGTGTGGGTGTTGGTGGGTGTTGCTGGGATTTGCTGCTACTTCCTGTCGGTCGTCGCCACTGCCAGTGCGCCTCTTATTCAGCCGTATACTGGCAGGCACATCGACAGCCGCCGTACAACTTTTGACATGTCTGCCTTGTAATGCGCTGAAAGTAGTTTTATGTCCAGATTTGGAAAAGGATGTCTTGTGCCAACATTCTATGCTCTCTGTAGTTTCTGTTTGTCTGGGAAACATAATTCTTTTTGTGTGCTGTTTATAAAAGTGCATTTTAAGCGGATGCCGCGATGCTCCGCGTCCTCCACGTCGCACAGTTAATATTCCATTTGGCTGCAAATTTGTGTCACCGTAAATCAAATGAATAATTTAAGTTGTTGGCGGGCTCGTCGATCTGTCGAGCGCGTCAAATGATTCATTTTTTGATTTATATCAGCAACAATTCGAAAAGCCAACAAAAACAATAATATCAAGAGAGCTTTGCTTAATTGCATTAAATGGCATGGAACCGAGCCCATTACACGGACTGAACAGAGCAGTTCCACAGTCGAAGAAAGGGCCCTGCAAAAAAGAAAAAAAAACCTTTTTCGCGTTCAACATCAGCGCACAAAATTCCAATTTATTTTAATTGATTTATTAATGATTGAAATGTTGCATAAATGTAACGATAAATATTTTATTTTCTCTCTATCTCTGTATCTGTTCTGCCTCCATCTCTCTCTCTTTTTCTCCCGTATACACACGCTTCTCATGTTTAATTTGCCATAGGCAAATAATTTCGAAGATAGAAGCAGACAGAGAAATCGTTACATATTCCAATAATACACTTTGTCAAACTGAAAGGAGCCACTTAGCTGCAGCTCCCAGCGTTGGATTAATTCCCTTAGTGATTGGGGGGTCGATTCTCGTTTTGCATTGCATAAATTTGGAAAGTGGCGCTGCAATAGGTCTCAAGATTAGGCATAATTATGCAATTTCCTCTTTAACGCTCAGCCAGACAGACACAAAAGAGTTAAATTCAATAAAATTTACATTTAACCACAAAAACAACTCAAGTTTTACCGGCTGGCAGCAGAAAGAGGAGAAAAACGAGGCACAGAGCTAAGATAAAAGTTGAACAAAGAATGGAGATGGGACAGAGACAGATAAATAGAGGGAGAGAGACGTAGAAACAGAGTGTAAGAATGAGAATGGGAGAGTCTGAAGCTGGGTGCAGATGCAGAGACTTATGTAAATTGAAATTCAAGCGCTCAAAACAACAGCACAAACAACTGAGAAAACAGCAGAAAAACTGACGGTAGTTATAAAGAATTTTCATTCATTTCGAATTACGCTGTATGAGTGTCAAAATGGCGGCGTTTGGCCGTAAGCCATAATTGAAGGCAAGGCTTACGAGGCGACGGGCGACGGAAGACGGACGACGGACGACGGACGACGGGCGACGGGCGACGGGCGACGGACGATAGGCGACGGGCGAGGGGTAAATGAGGTTCGGCAGCGGGAACGGGAAGGGGCCAATTGGCTTTCGTCGCCAGTCAACTGCTGCAGACCAAAATTCAATTTCATGCCGCGTGACACAAAGACAAAGGCAGGCAGTAGCAACAGCCGCGGCGACAACAGACAGATAGACAGACAGACAGTTCACAGTTCGCAGCTCTCAGTTCCCAGGTTCCAGCTCCCAGTTCTCAGCTCTCAGCTCTCGGCTCTCAGCTCCCTGCTCTCAGCCCCTAGCTCCCAGCTTCCAGTTCTCTGTGCCCTACCTCTCTGGCCCCAGTGACTAATTCCAATCCCCTCGCGGTGGGCACAGCTGGGCTAACGACGTCGTCAACTTGGCATTCACAAATGTGCGCACTTCGCTCAAAAGAATTTCAAATTAGCCACTTTTGCTTAACAATTGGCACAGAGCGACAAATTAAAATCGTCAGGGCAAAAGCCCTTCCTCGCAAACGGAAGAGGCTGGCGGATGGGATGATGAGTTCAGGTGGGACTGACACAGTCGGCGACAATTTAAAGTCAAGTGCGGGTATTGAGCAAAAATAATTGCCGCGCGAAATGCACTCGAACTGCAGATAAGTGGAGACGGAGTCGCTTTGCGGGCTCACTTCGATCGGCCATTAGCGCCATTTACTTGAATCAGCGTACTATGAGCTAAGGCTCAATGCACCCACATCCACATCCGCATATATAGAGTCTGAACAGCTGCTTAGCAATGCCCTACGACCAGCTAAGTGGCAAAATTTCAGTGGAAAAGCGAAATCGCAAAAACCAATTGAGAACGCGGTCTAGCCAGCAATAGCAACCACAACAACAACAGTAACAACTACTACAACAACAACAGCGATAGCAACAATTTCTAAATCAAGCCACAGTGTTAACCAAGCCAATGGTCAACTGTGTGGTGTAGGTAAAGCAGCTGACAGCATTCCCAACATGCAAAGGATTTCTCCTCGGTTCAGTGGTGCAAACGATTTGCAGTTGCAGATGCGTAAATATATTGAAATGATAATTGCACTTTAATTACTTTATTTCATAAAGTGCTTGTATTTCATTTTATGCATACATGATTCTATTACCCACTTCCATGATGCATTGTAATAAAAGACCAGAGGTATTTGTTGGTTATTTATAATGCAAGGACCCTTTTATCTAACAACATATGCTATTGATTGACTCTGTAACAGAGTTGTGCATGCATGAATACGTTTCATTTCATTTACAAAATATTTATTAAATATAAATAGTAGTTTATTTGATCGATATGTGATTTCAGATTTAAATGCTCCATCGTCGCTTTGAGGGTGCAATTTAAGACATATTGTTGTAAGAGTCCAGCGGTTTCTGTGAGCCAGACAAACATTTCTTATTTATAACACCATTTCTCTTTCTCATGTTTTTTTTTTTCTTTTTTTTGCTTTTTGCTCTGTCGCCGGCCGAGGAAACTTATGGACCTGCAAGCTATTGCTTGCGAAAAGACCCTCTACCTAGTTTCAGTTGTCGCCTGCTTCGTGTTCCCTGCTTTTGGGCGCAAAAAAAAAAAAAAAAAAAAAAAAAAAATTAAACCGCATCGAATGCGCAGCAAGAGACGGGCAACAAACAGGGCAAAAAGCCAAAGCTGTGGCCGTAGCCAAAGCAAAATCCAGAGATCGATAAGCAAAAGCTGAGAAAAATGTAAATAAAGGCCCTCGATTGGTTAGCAACCGCAAAATCTCATCACGTTGCGCAAATACTGCCGCGTGCTAGGCCGGCGTTCAAGTGTAGATTAAAAAAATGGCCGCAAATAACTTTAGGCGTCGCTCGGAGACGGGCGGACAGGCGGCGGAGGCGCCCCTAAAGTAGGCCAGGCGTGGCAACGTATTCACACTTCAAAATCGATTATGCGGCCACGCCCCTGTCGCCCATGTGCGTGTGAGTGAGTGTGTGCGTGTGCGTGCAACTTTTGCTAAATCACGTACAGCCAATTGCCAATTCCTGATTGCCAATTGAGAATTCGGCGTTTGTGCGCGTGTTTACACGCCTAAAAGTGTGCTAGCAAGCATTTAATTGCGTACTTTTCGGCTAAGCGTGGGACACTACTCGTTCCGACTCTTCCTTAATTAGGCAGCAGCAGTGGCAGTGGCAGCAGCAGCAGTGGCAACGTTTCACGATATTTTTGCCATATCATGGCAGCCAAATGAACTGACAACACGGCGAGCTTCGCACCCATATGGAGCATGAAATTTCAATCATTAGTCATAAGGCACAGCAGGCGACGTGCCAAAGGGCGACAGCCACGAAGACAACAGACGACAGCGGAATTTCTTCATTTACAGGAGCATCCTCGACGTTCCTGTCGTGTCTGGCCGACACTGCTGACAGGACACCCAGCAAAGCGCCGCGTTGCGGTTGCGGTCGCGTTTCTGCGGATAGATTTGCCAACCAACTGGCAGCTGTTGATGTTGCCTTATGCCAACGGCTGCTGCTGCTGTTGCTGCTGTCTCAGTGTGTGTGTTTGTGTGTGTGTGTGCCATGCATATAATTGCAGACATTTGTGGCCAGACCCAACGCCTGCTTATTGTTTTAATTAAGAAATTTTAGCTTGGGGTCTATTAAACTCTTCCACAGTTAAAGCTGCAGCTAAGGCTGAGAATAAGGCTAAGGCTAGAGCTGCAGCTGGCGACCAGTTACAAGACATTAATTTACATGCTGTCAGCTAGCTTTGTGCAGCCTCCTTCCCATCTTATTTCCCCTTCATAGTCGAGCAATAGGTCCAACTCCACTGCAACTCCAACTGCAACTTGCTTCAATTCGTCTTGGTGGCCTCTGCTGGTTAATGAGTTATGTCAAAGGAAAACAATGTTTGTTACTTCATTTATATGCCATTATTATTTCTGTTGTGGTTGTCGTATCCATTCTTTCCTTGTCTCTGTTTCTCTGTCCTTCTCTCCGTCTATTCTTCACTCATTCTCCCTCCCTTGGTTGTATCTTAGTTTTTCTTTCAGCAAAAGCAGCAACAACTATTCTCCTATTATGTTGCTTGTTATTTGCTCTGCTGCATCTCTCCTCCTCTCCTTCAGCTCATGGTGCTGCGTCGTGGTCGTGCTTCTGCTCCTGGTGCTTCTGCTGCTCCTGCTGCTGTTGCTGCTGCTGCTGCTGCTGCTGCCGAAGCAGCTTCAGATTCTTCTATGGCTAGTGGCAGCAACTGCAGTTGTTCGCTGCTCATTGTTGATGGCGAAAGTTTTTGTGCGGTTGCATTGCAGCATGATTATGATTGTATTTCGTCATGTCACTATTATTTGCTATTTTCGCTTCAACTTATGCCCCGCAGCCTTTTCATTTGTGCAGCTTCTTCTTGTGCATTAAATTTAATTTACGCCAAATCAATTTACAATTTAATTCAATGACAGATTCTCTTGTCTTCGCTCTTATTACTTCTATTATTATCTCTTATTATATACATAAATTATGTCTCTTTTTCATATTTTTGCTTTACGTAGCTTCCTCTTTGTGGCATGTGGCCCATTAATGTCGCCAAATTGACAATTGAAATTTGCTTGTAATTAAAACTAATTAGCTGCACAAATATTTGTCTTGCTAATGACTTTGATGGAATGTTATTGTTCACTTCCAAAACAGTTCAGACGCTGACAAGCTAAGCTAATGCTGCAGCTGCAGCTGCTGTTGCTACTGCAGCTAATATTTAATATGTTTGGTTGCCAGAAACAAAGCCAACAAATCAAAATATCTATTAAGCTGACTGTCACGCCTCTTTTTCGCCAGCTCCTACTTAAATTGTGATTAAACTGTCTTACTCTCAGCAGTGGGGCGTGGTGGGGGGGCGTGCCAGCTGCGACATGTTGTGCACAACAAATAAAACCAACAGAAGACAGCCGACAACAACAGTTAATAGCGACAAGCGCAGTTTATCAAATTAACTGCGCTTGCAGGAACACCTTTTCCGTGGCTGGGGTTGGGGCTAGGGTTGGGGATGCGTAGGGGTTCGGTAAGGGGCTCGAGATGTAACGAGTTGTAAATGTGCGTGCGTCTCCCTTTTGTGTGTGGGTACGGGTATGTGTGTGTGTGAGTGCTGTCATCTAATGATAAATTGCAATAAAACACTCGTGATCCAGAAAAATAGAAATAAAAGAGGAGCCCACGAATATGATAAATGGCATTTTGTATTGTGCACTCCGCTCTCCAGAGCTCTCCAAGCTCTTATGGTGCTCGTCGTGGTGGGTCGGCTTTTTGGCACTGGATTTCGCACTTGGCCGCCGCATAACCGCGAGCGTCTTTTGGTAACGGAGTAACAGTTACTCAGTTTCCTGCACGCTTGACTGTTTTCCTGCTCTGGCATGCCCTGGCTGCCCGGCCCTAGCTAGCAGGGCCAGCAGCAGATACTCGCTTTTGTCTGCCTTGACTTTTCTTACAATGGAAACACGTACATTTCTCAAGCGTACGTGATGTCGAGTATTCATCAAGCATATTCGTTTGTTTGGCTGAGGCTAACACACACACGCGCACTCACACTCACACTCACACTCACACTCACACTCACACTCCCACTCCCACTCACACTCACACTCACACGCTCACGGGAGAGAGCGGGATCGTAATGAAAACATTGTCGTAGCAGTTCGTAGACGAACTCAAGTATATATCTGTGTGTCTGTGTGTGTTAGGGATGACTGACTGTCTGTGTAAGAAGTATTTGTTGTTGATTATTATTTTCGGTTTGTGAGCTGCTTCTTCAACTTTTTACAGAACTTGTGCCGCACAGGCACTTTACACGCTCCTTGCAAGTGGACAATTAAAGTTGTTAGAACAGAAACAGAAACAAATTGAATTATTCTAATTTGTTGTTTGGCCTTAATTAGCATTAACTATGTAAATTAGGCGCAAATATGTATGTAATAAGTATATATCAATATATCTATGTTTGGTTGCGAATATCTAATTCATGAAAAGGAACAAAAAATTTTTATCTTATTTGCACTTTGTTTGCTCGGCAGATAGCATCGCATAGAAAACATAACAGAGGGCTCTGCTGTTTGTTAGCTGTATTTTAACTGTTAGTTAGCAGAGTTGCTGGCGTTATACTGTTAGCGCATAGTAAGTGGTATGCTTGCAACTGTTATACGCGCAACAGTTTATAGCGCACTGTTGGAGAGCGAGCCGGCGAGTTTCTCTTATATACTCGCGGCTCTCTTGATTCTCTCTCTCTCTCTCTCTCTCTCTCTCTCACTCTCAGATTTGAGAATAACAAAATGGAGAATTTCGAATTGGCGAATTTCGAAATGGCCAACCACGTTTCTTGTCGTCATGTGGCGTCATTAATCATGCTTAAATATACAGGCCATATCGAAGGCAATTGTGCAATTTGGGCAACAATATTATTTCAATTACACTTGGCGAGCAGCAACAAACGCTTAAGCGCTTCGTTGGCCCGATGCTGCTCGCCGTTGTTCGGCCAACACGTTGGCTTAACTGGCATCGGCGTTGAGCTGCAGGCGCTCAGCAGGCGGTTGACAGTATTTTCTTTCTGTTTTTATTGATGACGTCGGTAGGGTCCAAAAAACGTAACCCACTTACTGTCACAATGTCACGCATTAAATGCACGCAGTGACCGACATGGAAACTGTGTGAGCCCGAACGAGACGAGGGGACAGAGCGTAAGTGTGAGAGATTGTCCGGATTTAAGTGCGAGTGCAAATATGCAGATTGAATTCTTTTGCAAACTAATGCAATTATCTGAGTGTCAGCGTGAATGTGGGTGTGGGTGTGGGTGTGGGCGTGGGCGTGGGTGTGAGTGGGATAGAATATGTGTGTACGAGAGCCTTTGTATCTTTCCGTGTCATTAGCATGCATGCTTGCAGTGCCTCCCTATGGGTGCCACACACATAATTCCAGACTGTTCCGGCTAATGTGTCCTTAATAGCGACATCATCGCTGCTCGCGTTGCTGGCCCTGGCTATGCGAGTTCCAAACGGAATTAAGTGCGCTAAAAACGGAAGCCTGCAAAATAAAAAATTAGCAAAGCTATGTAAAAGTGCAAGGAAATTAACGCTGCCTGTGACGGCTATTTCCACGCCTTTCTCACTCTCACTCTCTTTTTCTCGCCTCCCCTCGCTCTCTCTCACTGTCTCTCTTTATTCCAAAAAGGAGCCCTATGCAATCCCTTTTATCCTTATTTTCTCTGTGTAATATGCAAATGCAGTCCGTTTGAGCCTCACTCTGCGGACCTCTGCCAAAGCTGGCGTGACGGCGCTAAAGACTTGAACTATAATGAAAAAAAAAAACAACTACATAAATAGATGTTTTATTTGATATTTGAACATTTGTTTAAACATTTGCTCGCCACACGCAAAAGCCCGTAAATTGTCGACAGGATCATGAACTTTATAATGTTGTAGGAATATGTTTGATACTTTCATTATCCCGTTAGCAGACTCCAGCCCGTCTTGTGACTGCTACTACATTAAGAAAATAACAAAGAATTACACAAATTTAATGATGAACTTAGTATAACCCATAGTCGGACACTATATTTTAGCAATCTGACTTATTTAGTTTATGCGTGCCCAATTCATTACACATGTATGTGTGTGTCTGCCAGATTTTATGGCACAAATACACACACAGACAGACTGAGACGCACACTGACACACAGAAGCCACAGCTGACTTTAGTGAAATTTACAAGCTGTCAATAATTTATTCGCCGGCAAAACTCTACAGCAAAAGTGCCGTAAATTGGCAGTGGCTGTTTACGTTGTTGTTGTTGTAGTTGTTGCAGCTGCTACTACAAGCAATGTGTTGGCATTTTCTCTGTGTGTGTGTGTGTGTGTGTGTGTGGGGTTTTTCTGTGTGTAGTTAGCGGTAACGGTAATTGTAGCGGCATCAATTTCGCACACATAAATATTCATATGCGGCGCTCTATCACGAGCGGGCGAAGAAGCTTTCCATCTCTCTGTATCCCTCCCTTCCTCGCTCTCTCTCTTTCTAGCAAATAGGCGTGTCCATGGCTGCGGAAACGTTTTTGTACTCTTCTGTGGGGCGCCTAGCACAGGACTTGCGTGTGTTAATTTGACGGCGCAGGATTTATTTAATTTTCGTTTTAGCCAACAACAGACAAAAGGAGGTAGTTCTGAAAATCTCGAGCCTAGGCAACGGCAACAGCAACGTTGCTTGGCTGTATCTTTGTGTCTGTGGCCAATTTATTAAAATTAATTAGCTGCTGTTGCTCTGTTTGCATGTGGTTTGCCAGCCGCAAGTAATATATGCACTTTTGTTTTCTTTCTATGGCGGCACGACTGAAGTTGAGCAGATGTTGGTTTATTAGCCAATATAAGTATGTATGTACATAGCCGGATATTATATTAATAAACATTTATAACAATTTGATATGAATACACACACTCTGAGCAGTAAATGGAAAACCAAAATGTGTTAGTCAATTATGCTGCTAAAATTTGTCTACCTTTTATCAGGATCAAATGGGCTTATCATGCCTGCTAAAACGTAAAACTATTCGAAAGTGTGCGTCGGAGTAACTATTCGTACCAACAATTCGGCCTATGTGTAAAAGATTGGACAGTAGCTGGACTCCGATACCAACTGGCAAGTGACCAGTGACCAGTGTCCTCTAAAACTTGCAACGGCATTTGTTTATGTAATTTGCCAAAAATGTTGTACAAAATGCTCCTCAGCAAAGAGCAAATACAGAGAGTGCCATGTTTGGGGGCACGGAACATGATGAAACCGAGCTAGGGCGGATCGGGGCACAGCCCGACGAGAAGAGGGCACAGGGTGTCCTGGACACAACTTGGCAGCCATATTGTGTTTGCTGCACAAAATTCTTGAAAATAACTACGAAGCAACTACAACAAGCAGGGCGACAAGCAACAGTATCCATATCTGTGTTTGGGTCCATGTCCCAAAAGTAGTAAAGGTCATTTCTGCTTGCCCATTAGCTGTCGCTGGATGTCTGTGTGTGTGTGTCTACATAGCCATGTGGCCAAAACTTCATTGCCCTCATTGGCTGTTCAAAATAATTACAATAGTTTGCTGCAAATATATAAAAACTGGCAGAAAAAGAAGAAGAAGGAAAACACGAACTACGTACAAGGTGCTGTGTTAAATGTGCCACTTTTATGAGCTGTCTGAGAGCCTTTTGTGCTCTAAACAGCTCTCATAATTTTAGTAATGCATTGGAAGGAGTCATTCGGCTTGTTTGATTTTAATTTACTTTGAAGTAATGACAGCACCAGTCCCGGTACAAAAATGTGTCCAGTTCAGGTGGCGCAGTCCTCCAGACGCATTGCTATAATTACAAAAGTTTTTTAATAAATAGACAAAACACACAACAACAAGGAAAGAAAATCAACGCAAAACTTTTGACCAGTCCAACAATGACGAGGAAAAGCTATTTCTGTTGCCATCACCATCACCATCGCCGGAGCCGTAGTCGAAGTCCGCAGCCATTGCTGCGTCGTCAGCATGGGCCGTGACAAGTACTTCAGATGGTTTAAAACGTTGACTTGACATTTGTCGTGGCTGCGAAGGCAAGCAGTCGTCCCCGTAGAGCGGGCTATTGTCAATATGGTCGATCAGCCTAAGTCCGGTTTGCCATTTGCCTGATGAGCTCCCGCCTCGGCCTGCTCCTGAAGCTATTTATGTTTGTCTGCTGTTAATAAAAAGTAATGTCTGTGGAATACTCGCGCCCGCTGCAGCTGTGTTTGCATGTTAAATGGCTGCGCTCTCCGCCTGGGTGTTCCATTTGTCAAACGTCAGTGCTCATGAGCTGTTATTATTATTAGCTGCAATTGCAACGCTGACGAAGCTGACGATGCTGACGACGCTGAGGACGATGGCAATGGCCTGGAATTGCAACGTGCTGCACGCCGCACGCTGCGTGCTGCGTGACGTTGGCCACCTTCTGGCCACTGCTGCTGCTTTGGCTGCTGCTGCTGTTTGCCAGTTGCAACCAGCATAATTGTGTGCTTTTTTGAAAAATAGCACTCCATTTTTTATGCAGCACTTTGCATTTTCTATTACTTCATTAGACGCGGCAAGCGCAAACAAAATGCACTCACTCGCTCTGCTGCAGTCCTGTGTGTGGGTGTGTAGTAGTATCTCTGTGTGTGTGTGACAATCCCTCTTTTGCGCACAAGGAAGCTCTATATTTAGAGCAATTTTTGACAGGGCTGGAAAACATGTTCGATTCGGGCTTAACTTATCTTCAGCTGTTTTAAGAGCCAATGCTAGCTTCAAGAAGAGAATTCTGCTACTGATTTCCTTTACTTGGGAAGCTGTGCCAATTCTGTAGTGTGCGTATGAACAATATTTGGACTCGCAGCCCTGGTTACCCAACTAAGTCATGGCGGGCTCATAAGTACACAATGATTAATGTCAAGCGAGCAAACTGCGGGCACGTATGTAACATATGTATGGATCCGGGGAAGAGTAAAAGAAAGAGGAATGGATGGGAATGGGAATGGAAATGGTATTGAGGTGGCACGAATGCGAATGGAGATGAGAAAAAGTGCAAAGAGCTGTGTGCGGGTAATGTGTACCTTTCGCAATTGAAACTCGTCATTTGCCAGTTAATTTCAAGCGTAAACAATAAAACAAAAAACAAAAAACAAAAAACTGGGTAGCAGCTACAAAGTTTCATTGCGATGAAGCTACAAACTTCTTGTTGTTGTCGTCGCAGCGTTTTAAATTTTCATAATTCATGAGCGCAGCGTCCTCTCGCAGCTATTCCCCCTTCTGCATCGCTCGTGTGGTGGTGCTCCTGACGTTTGTTTGCCCCACACAAAAACCCGCGCTCAACTTTTTTGAACTGAGTGAAATAGCAAAAAATAATACAAAAAAAAAAAAAAAAAAGAACCTTCTAAAAAATGTTGAATCTCTGTTTTGCTCTGCGTTTCTAATGCCGCAAAGAGTTTATAGTTTAGACTGGCTGCGCAGCTCTCGGTGGTTGTACACGTTTGTGTGTTGCTTTGTAGGCGTTACAGTTGCTTCAACGATGAAAGTTAAAGCAAAAACTTTTGTTTTATGGTCTTTTATATGAGCTGTCAAAACTCTAGCCAAGCTCGCCACTAGCCCCAGTTTCATCCCTCGCATCCTTGTGGAGATAAATAGTCTACATGAGCGTCCAAATAGTCGCCAATGTAAGGCTTATACCGTTCTCTTGCACCCTCGCTCTCTCCCTCTCTGCCCCTCTCTGTCGCTCTCGCCGCTCCCGTTGCGATCTAACCACCCGCTAGCATGAGCGAAAGTTTTGCCACCAAAGTTATGAGTTATGTGTGAAAGTGCCAACTTTACACGCTGTCACACAATTTGCGCAATTTCTTTTGCAATTTCGCGACGACCCAGCGTAACAAACAGGCAGACAGAAAGACAGACAGCCAGCCAGCCAGACAGACAAACAGACAGACAAACAGACACATAGACAGACAGTCAAGCAAGCCTGGCAAGACTGGTAGTCGAGATGGAACAAATTTAGTCAGTCGCTTGTAGAGACTCTGCGGTGGCCGCTTAAAGTGTGCTCCGAATTTACTACAATTGCCCGTTCGAGCAGCAGCGCATAACTAAAACAAATTGACAGGAAAAGCGGCCACAGTTCGCTTTCAATATTTAAAGCTCCTCCCAAGCTCCACCGTGCGCCGTGTTGTGCACGGAGAGCAGCCCGAAACAACAGGCGCTGACCAGCAGCGCTGACATGCCGTTAAGTACTTAACCCAGAGTGCAAACAGCAAAAAGAGTAACCGAGCAGGCCAGCGACAACAAGAGCAGCAGCAGCAGTAGTCGGGGCTGTTATGCAGAGGCAAACAAAAGTCAAAAATCAAGGGAGGCAGCCGAGTCATTGGCCACCTCTGTGCACACACAGACAGCCACACATACACTCTAACAATTACACATACAATCGAACGGTCGATTTAATATAAAACTGAATGGAAAGAACTAAAATTTTAGGTGTACATCGAATTGCTGGTCGTGGGGTTCCTTGAGTAGGAGTTTCAGCAAAACTTTCTCATATTTCGGATATTTGAAAACAGAAATAACATTAAGAGCAAATAATTTGGTAATTCTGTTGTTATATTTCCACTTTATGATAGAGTATTCTTAAATTATAATAGAACGATTCTTCTTCTCAAATTATGCTCTCGATATATTGATTTTGAGTCTGCTACCCACTGGGCTGTGTCCATCAATTGGTTTATTGTGATGCTGGAGCCCTAGACAAACTAAATTGCCCCAATAACAGTTCAAATCATTGTCTCTGTGTGCGTGTGTATGTGTGAGTGTGATTGTTGCCACGTTGTTGGCGTTTTTAATACCGCACGCTTTGTCGTGTTTGACATTTTAATCGCCTTAAATTTTATGTTGAGGTGCGCAGGTGGCTAGCGGTCCGCTGTTCGCACACACACACACACACATATATATATATATTCTCACTCCCGAACACGGACTACGTCGACATCTCCAACTCCAGCCTTGCGTTCTCGGCAGTTAGGCAACTTTATGCTGTGCAGCCGTCCACAAGTAAAATTTCCGTTCGAATTACTTTCTAATTCTGTAATGAATTGTTTTTGTGGGCTAACGAGAGAAAATTTACATCGAGGCCGCATCAAAAGTTGCGTATACGCCCAGCCTTACCAAATGGGTATAGGGCAGGTCTGACGGGAGGGGGTGAGAATATATTCCAGCCTGTTTATCTGACAGAGATAAGAGCATGCAAAGTTCTCTAAGCACTTTTCTTGTTATTGTTTTTGTTGCTTTTTCTTTTAATTTTTTTTTTTTTTTAAAGGATTTTTAGATTTTTTGGCATTGTTGTTGGCATAATTTGGTATCTTTCAACGGTGGTGCGCTATTTTTGTGGCACCGTAACCACTCAGGCACTTATTTATTATAGTAGCCGGCTGTTCGCATTGTATTTGTCGCATTTTGTGCTCTAGTTGGGTGGTGTCCTTCCGCACCAAGCTACGAAGTTTGTTTAAGCAGCTGTGGTCCAGCTGTCGAAATCCCCTGCATAAATTGCCGGATTAGTATTGTTAACCGAAAGTTTTGTTTTGCATTTTAAAAAGGTGGCCATTCTAAAAGCAGAGCACCAACAGCAGCAACAGCATATGGCTAATAAAGTTGGAAATTTACATAGTGGGATTTACAGAAGATGCGAGAAACAGCAAGCGAATGAGAGAGATAGAGACAGATATAGTGAAATAGAGAGAGAGACATTAGATGCTGATGATGGTAAACTATCGATGTCGCTCACCCCATGAAATTATACATATATTCGGAAATTGTGAAATATCGCAAATCTGTTGCGATGCGTGTAAACTATATTAATGAGAAACATGTTTACCGACACACAAACTTGGGTATGCGGATCTCTCCTTACCTTACCCTGCATTATCATGAAAGCTATCAGTGCTCGAAGCTCTTAGCTGGATCTGAAAGCTGGAGTAGGTGCAATTTGTTGACTGTGCCGCGGGCATTAGTAGCATTCGATATGGTAAACAAAATATCTCTCGTTGCGCTGTATGTTTTTATAACTTTTTGATTGCCGTTGCTGTTCTGACAGGTGGAAGAGCAGAAAACCGCCTGCAGCAATTATAGGGCGAATGCGAGCACTATTTGTTGGCTGGGGGGCGCTCCATGGCCTCAATAGCTTGGTAATGGAGCAATGGCGTCGCCCAACAATGAGTACTAGAGCAGCAGGAAGTACTTAAGAGCAACGCAGAGCACTTCCTGTTTTTGTTTTGCCAATACAAAAAACGGCGTCAACTGCGACGACGTTGTCGAGTTGAATTTGCAATGCTGTAGCTGCAGCTGCAGCTGCTTTTGCTGGCTGGAGCAGGTTCAGGTTTTAGCTTCAAGTCCTTTTTAGTTTTGCTCCTTGCTTTTTGCTGCTCTGCACTGCAGCTATATAAATATATATATATATATATGTATATAAATGTGTACAGTTCGTTTTTGCCAGCGTCTTATGTTACCTGTTTGTATTTTGTTATTGTAGCTGCTTTATCGTTCCACTTTCGTGAAGCTGCTTTCAGTATCAATTCGAATCTTGAGACTTTAATATGCATTGCTTGCATTCTTGGGGTTCGCGTTGAAGGTGGCACATCATTCGCATTCAGAGATTCATTCAGCTGGGTGCGCAAGTCAGCAGTCAGGCAGCTTCTTGTTGGCGTTGCCAACACACAAAGCATTTTAATTTCTTTTATCCTTCATTACAGCTGCTTCCCTATGGCTATTTCGTTGTGTTTCGTCGCCGTTTGCGTCCTGCTCGACGTCGACGTCGCCGTCGCTTCGCGGGTTTTCTGCTGTGTCAGATTACATACACTCCATTAACATTTTATGCGCTTGTATTATCGCAATTAAATTTTTAATGTTTTCATTTCAAGCACATTGCATTTTCATGTAGTCCGCCCAGACCCAGCGCCTTTGGCATTGGCTGCCAAGCAATCAGCACACGCGGCACCGCAGACAAACACCGGCAACGCCGACGTGGTGCTGCTCCTGCTGCTGCTGCCGCTGTTGGTGTTGGTGCTGGTTAAAACCACCTACAGGAGAACCACGAGCATCAACAGCCTCAACTGGATTCATTTTGTTGCCTTTGGCTAGTAGAAAGCAACAGCCACAGCCGCAGCAGCAGCAACAACAACAGTAATAGCAGCAAGAGCTGCAGAAATAACTCGATGCATGTAAATGCACCGGGAGTTGTTTGCATGTGTTTGCATGTGCGTGCAACTCGACGAGTGGAAACAATTGCAACAGCAAAAAGCATTTTCTGCAATAATAATTTTAATGAAAGTGTTTGCCGTAATCACACAGAGCTGTGCTGCGGCTCCTTCGTACATTACACACTGAGAAAAAGTAAAACTTAATTCGCGCAAGAATGTTATTTGCTAAATTCTGCAGATGGATATTTAACGCTTAGCCCAACTGCTGCTTAAGCTCTCGAAGAAAGGAACATTCCCAGATGAAACCAGTTTTTGCGACTGTATTACTGCGTTGACTCTGTTTAGTTGTTGTCTGCTTGCTATTTGTGTAGGTGATGAGTGACGAGTGACAAGTGACGAGGACGAGTGACGAGTGGCGAGGAGTTTTAATTAATTTAAATTGCATAATTTATGCACTTTAAGCGGCGCCAAAGAGTCAACACAGCAGGAGCTGCAGACAATGGGCGCTCATCAGCGCTGGATCCTCAGAGATGACTGAATGTCTAGCATCCATTTCTACGGTCAATGTTCGGTTACATGCATGGCTGCACCGGAAATGAACCTTTAACGACTTTGACCGGGCCCCGGCAACATGCACAGCAAAGTATTCCAGGTCTGAGCAAGCGTAATCAGTGGCAGTAGCTGCGATGGCGCTCCAAATAAAAGAGCCACGGCTTGAAATTAAATGATTAAAATGAAGCATGGAGTGATTGCCATGGCTGTAAGCTACACAATTAGAATATTTGTGAAGGTCTTATTTGCTGTGTCGAGTGTGCGGAGCATGTGGAGTGCGTCGAGTGTCGCAGCTCCTACAATCAATTCCAATGATAATAAATTTAATTTTTGCTGCGCACACGACTCATGCGGCGCTGCTGCAGCTGGAGCAATGCTAAATTGAAACGTTCCACACGTACGACTAAAACTATCACTAGCCGAGTGTGACTATGACTATGGATTAGCAGCCAGCAGGATGTGCCATGTATTCCTCCTGCTTTCTTTTTTAGTGCTTGCTTCCCTTTTGCTCTCGTCTGTGGGGCCTACGCTTTGTGCGCTGCTAAACACAATTCTCGTTGCGGTGTTGAAGGCAAAACTTTTGCTTTTTCCGTTACAAAAGTTTTCCTTTAGAAAATTTTGCGCTTTTGTACTGGAAAACTGGCAACGGCAGCATCAGCACGTGTGGTCCGTCTATGGGCTACCACTGCCACTGCCAGTACCACTAACCAACCGCCCCACTACCCAACCACCCACTCATCGACTCTCAGTCGGTGCCATCAACACTTGCTCATGAGCCCTGAAACGTGTTCGCCATTTGCGAACAGTTTTTTCCTCGCCTTCCCACGGCTCACTGGCTAAACTAACCTCAATTATTTGTCATTCAATAAGATTATGGGCAGACTGCCTGGTTACTGGTGGCTGGTAGGTGAGTGGGTGAGTGGTGAGTGGATACTGGTATTTGACAATTGCGTTGGCCATTATGCGAGGTGCATACTGAGCGCGGATGTGAAGTAGCCGCGAGGCCAAAGACTTTTCTTTGCATGCCACACAATGGCATTGAAGACTAAGAAAACAAACTTGAGGCGCTGCGCTTTATGTCGGAGTCCCCTATCGAGGGCGGCAAACATGCTTTATTATTCCATTAAAGTAATATACATACACACCTCCTGCTCGTAGCATTACTTTGCTTGTGATTCAATTTTTATTGCCTTATTTTTTCCTTCGTGCTCTTTCGTGCTCAGTATCCCAGTCTGTATCTCAGTCTCCCTCTTGACTAATATTTTTTGGCGCTTGCAGTTGAAGTTCACAGTAAAACTCACTAAAGTTCAATTAAAAGTTAGGAACCATCGTTGTCGTCACCATCAGCACCAAAAGCAGTCACAGACACGCTTTTCTGCTTTAAATTCGGTATATAAGTAATTATAGCAGCTTTTCTTTTCTTTTCATTTCATTTTTCTTTTAATTCCATACAGTCGAGCATATGCAGTTCACTGTGAATTCTAATGGATATTAAACATAGCTTGGCCATTTTGTGCTCCTACAAAATGGTTTCCTATCAGGTTATGAAATGAGTGTCACAGTTTCCTTTCTAGCTGGGATTAAATGAAAATTATGCATGTATTGGCCTGGTTATCCGCCTTAAGCCCCCTCGTACATGGCATTTCTGCCGCTCATCAAGTGTTTGTTTTATTGTTAGCTGCTGAGTGCGTTGACCATTAAATGAATTTTAATGTGAACTTTATTGGCCTTTGACGCCCCTTTCCCCCCAGCTGCAAAGCAAGTTATCAGACCCGTCTCCTCTTTCAGCGCTTCCTTCTGAAGTTTATGGTGCTTCCCCTCTCAACGTGAGTCCACAAAGTTTTTGCAGCAACTACGCGCGAATGTCTTCATTATGCGCTGGTTTCCCGTTTGCCCCACTTCCCCGCTACCCTGTTTCACAGTTTCCCTGTTTCCCCGGCAAACTTTAAGCACAACTTAATCAAAGTCAAGGAGCGCAAACGCGCGTGATAAAATTATGATTATTATGTGAGTATTTTGCAAATATGTGTGAAATTATCGTTTCCATGTACAGATGCCAAAAGTTTACCTGCAAATCAACATAACAGGTACGCGGCTCGCGTTTAACTATGTTGTCGCTACTAATAGGCAACTTTTCCTCCATCCTGTGCGTTCGACCGCCAAGAACGGTGGCAAGAGTAACGCCAGCGACAACGACAACAGAAACAACAACAGCAACAGTAACAGCAATGGCAAAGAGCAACTCTCAAGTAGTAAGACTTGGCATTGCTCATATACTTACTAAATATAATACACAGTAGGTGAGAGAGAGAAAGAGAGAGAGAAGGGGAAAAAAAGAGCGATGGAGAGTAAAGGAAAGAGAGGTATATCAGGAACGTGATGTTTTCCTCGCTGTGCTGCTAAAAATGAATGCCATGAAAAATGCAGCACCAAGTAAAAAAGGCTGGGCATGTACTTCCACATAGAGAAGTTTGCATCTTATGCTGCGAGTCGCTCCATATGCCAAGTATGGGCTATAAGTCTGTGTCTAAGTGCAGCCAAGGCAACGAATTTGACAGCCATTAATGTGAAGCCATCATTAAAACTGCACGAGAGAGTTGTAAGAGATTTTGGGTTCGTGGCAGAGGCGGAGTCGGAGGCGGAGACGGCACTGCTGCCGAATTTGATGGCTTTTGATTCATTAGAAAATCACTTCATGGCATTTAATATGCAAATTATAAGCACTAAAGTCTGCCTTAACACACACACACTCAGACAAACACATACACACTCACACACGTCGACATGTATGCGGAAGAAAGAGGAAGAGCAAGAAGCATCTCTAATGCCAAAGTGGCTGCAGCTTTTGAAGTTGCGCGCATAATTTTCTAATTAAGTTTCGTTAGCTTTGCTGCTTCTTCTTGCACTTTGTGCGTTATTTGTTGTTATTGCATTGACTTTTAAGTAGCTTGGCAAGATTAACTGACTTGGCTGCTACCAAAGTCACGAGCAGCGTCTCGCAAATGTCGTGCGTACTATTTCTAGATCCTTGATTTCGCCTTTTTTTCTCTCTTGCATGCACTTTTAACAAGATTTTAATTTGAGCTCATTATGTTAAGCTGCTCAAAGGCGCATATCTAAGACAAAAGACTATAAAATATGCATCAGAGGTGGACAAGGAGCAGCCAAGCTTTAAACGCACTTACGGACTTGAGCATAAGCACCCAAAACATATTTACAGCAATCTCGAATCGGCTGTGAAAATTGTATACTTCCACACTAATTACAGTAATTCTTAACTGGATAAGTTGCGTATGGAGCCGCAGGGCATCCTAGAAATTAGAGTAATTCATGTGTGAGCTCGGCATGTGTAAACTAGTGCATTGGTTCACATTGGCGTCACGTTTGCGCTGCATTACCAACACGTTTTATTTAAATTTGCACTGCCTTGATAATTATGATGTGCAGATGTCAGCGGCAGTCGAGCGTTGCTTTAATTATGTAGTCCGGCAGCCATGTCCGATTGTACGCACAGTTTAAGCTGGTTTTTTCCACACTTTTCACAGCCGTATATATGCAGCTTTTTATTGCATAGCAGCAGGCACTCATTAATTGCGAACCGTTTGCAATGTTCGCAGCTCGTTGAACGCTGCGCGCTGCGTTTTTTGCGGCCTCTAACGAATTCATTTCATTTCCGCTGCATTCATTTGCACGTCACCAGCACACAGAGTGAGAGATAGGGATAGAAAGACAGAGAGTGAGAGAGTGAGAGAAGGACAGATACGCATATACACAAAGACACATAGAGAGACATTGCGGTCGCAATTTCATTGGACTGTGGCCACAAGCTCTGGCCAGGACCATCATTTCAGCGTTGCTACATCGTGCACACAAACTCGAACTGCAGCGCGTTGATGATGACATTCCCAAATGCAAAGTCCACACAGCGCAGCGTCGAGAGCGAGCGATCGTCCAAGTGCGAGTCCGAGTGCGAATCTGAATCTGAACCTGCAGCGGAGTGACGGAGCTCGGTGCTCTGAGTGCACACAGAGTCCGGCCCAGAGTCCAGTCCGAGCCATTCTGGCATTTCCGTGTGCCGTTCCGTTTCGCTGTGCGTTGTTAGCAAGCAACTTCCGAGGGTAATTAATTCGAGTACTCGTCGTCGTCGTCGTCGTGGTCGTCGGCGGCGCAGTCCTCGCAATCGTCGTCCTCGTTGTCTGTTTTAAACGACTTACAACTCGGATTACAATTAGACAAGCTGTTCGGTTTGTGATGCTGTTTTGCGCAAATAGTTGCCGCTGCTTTTTATGTTTTTCGCTTGCAAAATGAAAATTTGCATGTTGCCAACTCTAACAGCAACACCAACACCAAACCAATAGCAACACCAACATGAACCACCAGGCCCACAGAGCTATCGCATTTATTTACGCTGCGGTTTCATAGTTGCAACGTCGACGTCCAAATGACACTGGCTAAAATCGTTTTCTATATGCAAATGCGGGCTCATTTTGAAGCAAACAAAACCACTCGACTGGTGATCATTGCTGTGGAGCTGTTAAAAAGAAATTAGCTGCTTTAATATGCAATCAAAAAACTTCTACTATCAACTGCTTGCATATTAAATATGTGTGTATATCGCAGGATATGGGATATACCGGAATCCGAGTTTTAATAATTTAGGTATACTTTTTTTTTTGCTTCGCTGATTGCCTTCGACAGGACACGTCCACATTGTCTCTGTCCAAGGAGAAAAGTATGTAAGACGCATCAATCAAAAGCAAATCACAACACATAAAACTTCTCGCATTACCTCAAAATGAGCGCAAATAAAAAGAAACGTACAAAGTTACGACAAAAATGGCGTAGCCAAATCTCATTAAGTGAGGCACGAAATCACAAAAAATATATATTGCCCACTTTAAAGCAATGCTGGCACTTCATCACACTCCTTAGCCTCCTTAGCCTGCCTTGCCTGCCCGCCTTCTCCCCCCACTCCACAATAAAAAGACAAAATGTAACTAAACACCGAAAACACAGTCAGAGAGTGGCAACAAAATGGCCAAAACTTTAAATCATTCTTCACAAGGCGTCTGGCAGAACGACTGACTGGCAGAGTGGCAGAGTGGCAGAGTGGCCTCTGCCGCAGAATGGCTGTGAGCTGAGAGCTGTGAGACGTCCTCTTGAAGGGGATAGTGCTGGGTGTTATGCTGTCATAAAAAATTGTCTTGAGTATTAGTTTTGGTCTGTGACAAGGTGCCAGGCGGTGCTGACATTTATTCAGTGTCCACTCACTACTGCTGCATTTATGCTGGGGGCTTCTTATCTGTGCGTCCAGGTTGAGGTCCAAGCTCCGACGCTCCGTGCTTCGTGGTCCCTCAGCTCGTCTGTCAGTGCACAACGAAATATTATTGTTGTAACTGCTTGGGCTGCTGTTGCTGCTGTTGCTGCCGCGGCTGCTGCTTCCCCCTAATGACAAACAAAAATCAACAGCATGCAAAAGGTGGACGCTGGGAATCTAATATGCAAATCCGTTTTTATTTTATACAATTATTCTTTCCCATTGTTTTGTTGAGCGTACGCTCAAGCACTCAGCGAAAAAACAAAATATTTGAATGAAATATGAAAACAGAAGTGCAGTCCGACTTGAAGAATTAGCTAATCAACTGTTTGTTTTATGTCCGCCTGTAACTTGACTTTAACAGTCCGGTAAAACGCAGTTTACAATCGATATTTGCTTTTGATTGAATTTGCCACCGAGGCTTAAAGAGTTCTAATTAGACGGTCTGCAATTGTTACATTGTGACTGGAAGCAGGGAGCTTAAGCCGTTTGAGGGCATTTGACAATGGGATCCGAGGGATAGGCAGTTGAGTGGAGTGGGGAAACTGTGTGCATCCATCATGCGACGGTGACATTTGCAACTGTCAAAAGTTTTCGCAGCTTGTCGCTAAATTTGCACTGATTGACAGAACGAAATGTTGGCGCATATGTTACTTGACTCCGTTGAAGATGGAGAGGCGGAAATGTTATGCTAATGAGTTACTGCGTGCATACGTATGCAGCTGAATGTGTGCTGCAAACCGAAACTGCACATGTCTTTGTGAATTGACGACCTTTACTCCCTTGGGCGCAGAGTAAAGAAACAATTTCACAAATTTACAAAAAGGATACAATAACAGCATAGAAGTAGACGTCGACGTCGACATCGACATCGACGTCAGTTGTCATAACAAATTCAACCCGGACACTGACACCGACAACGTGATGGCACTTTGTGTTTTATATAAGTATTTTGTATATTTTTAGGAGATTTTTGTAGTTGCTGCAGCGCCATTTTGCATGTCCTTTTCAATTAAGGACAGTATCATATCAAATAGGAGAGTTAATTGCTTTTGAGTCCAGATAGAGAAAGAGAAAGAGAGAGAGAGAGGAGATAGAAATTGAAATTGTTGTCATTGAAAATATTTTTTGTTTCGATAAGGCTTTAAGGTCTTTGCTGAGACACGTATGCACATAGAATAATCTATCGGCTCGGAGAAAGAGAAAGATTTCCTCCATTCCACAAAGCACATATTTAGGTAAGCAATTTAGTTCCGCATCTCATGCTGTGCGTCATTATTAATCAATAGCCGTTGGGGCTTGGGTTGATTAAATAGGAGCGTTAAAGCAGCTGCCACAGACATATGTACACTCACACCTATTGGCAACATTACTTTGTGTGCACTGAGTGTGAGTGTGTTTAGTTTTGCAGTCGACTCTAATCAGTGAATCAAATTGATTTTGATTTATGATTGCCTTTGATTTGCGCCTCAGTCTCAAGGGCCTCCTGCTGTTTTATAAATTATGTATGGCGCTTCAAAAAAATAGAATTCCGTTTGCTAAATTGCGGCGGCGACTATTTGATTAGTCCACTTAATGTATGAAACAATTCATTCTGTGCATATTGATAAATTAATGTTGCTATTACAAATTATTAAATTAACAAACAACACACAGACAAAAACAAAATGAAAATGTCATATTTATGAAGAGCTCCTTATCCCGCTTTGCTCGAACTTGTATCTTATTTATTTTCGAAGTTCATTCATGTGTGTGAAAGAGGATCAGCGGATTTCGCTTCGGAGTCGATAATATTAGGTGTATATACATATAAGCTGCTGTCGAAATGCTTTTGTGTACAATAATAAATGCCACAATGGCAATGCCTACATTAAAGCGCATGATATGATCTCAGAAAGGGGGGAGTCTTAACGACAGCAGCAGAGCAGTTCTAATGTCGTGGCCATGTCTTGGATTGCTGTCATGGCAGCAGCTTGTTTGTCGTCTGCATTTTGGTGACATTTTTGCCATTAGCCAAATGTCAATGCTCAACGGCAAGTGGTAAGAAGCACTTATAATAGATGGGATTTACAATTGTCGTCAACAAGAGCAAGAACAACAAAAGTGAAATCAGACAGAAGAGAGGGCGGGGCACGAAGCAGGACCTAGCAGCCTGTCGGCTGTCAGCTACCGGTTGCTGATTCTTGGGGGTTCGCTTAGCAGCTTCTCATGTTTTGATTGTGAAGGAGGAGGATGTTGCGCGATAAAAGAATGGCACTAAAGCAGTTTGATCGCTGCCTTGGGGTAACTGCTGGTGCAACCGTCTGGCCCGGGTCCCCTATCAAGTTGTTGTTGTCCTTATTGCCTGACGGCACCTGACAGTAAAGTCTTGCACAAGATAATTTGAATAATTTCACTGACCCGAGCCAATCACCCAAACTCCTGAAAGGCATACTAGCAAAAATCATCATTTCCATTCACTCTACTGTCTGCTATCTACTGCCTTCCACCCGCTGACCGCTGCCCGCTGCCCACTGCCTTCCGGCTTTTGCATTCTTCCTGCTGCTTGCTGCCTCCTGCTGACAAATGGTTTTTAAATCACCTGTCCAACTCGTTGCACTTTTTGCAGAATTCCATTTTTTTTTTTTCTACCAATTTTTACGTTAGGGCATCTCACTGGCAATTCGTTACCTCGCATTTGAAATTAACAGCCAACTTTTGCACGCATATCTTACACAGGCTGATGCAACGTGGCGTATGCGTAACCACAATGAGAACCTCTCCTGTCTGCTGGGCAGCATGACGGCTTATTATCAAGCAAGGGCAGCGGCAGCACTTTGCACGCGTGCCACAAACTGAGGAGAGGGAGGAAAGTGCTCATCCATGGTTGCTGCACTTGTCGTGTGATGGATTAAACGGCTCTTAAGCTGCAGCCGAGCGATAAGCGACGCTCATGGCAAGCTATTTTTGAGCTGCCAGTGGCATTGCCACGCCTACTGCCCACTGCCATTGCCATTTGCAACTCACTTTAGACACCTCAGCTTGTGAAAGCTGGCAATTAAAGTCCGTTTTAAAATTGAAATGTAATTTTGTCAGTATGAATGTATGGCCAAGCATCAGACAGCAGTCAAGAGTATGCAAATTTTGTATTCTTGTGCACTTAAAATGCATACGAATAATCCCCAACAAGAGAGGAAATTTCAGTGCGATGCAGTGCACGTATGCGGAGAATTGTAAACACTTGAGGAAAAGCGAATTTTCGGAACCCAATGCAGAGATAGTAAGCAAAAAGTAAATAAGATAGAAAAATTTTATAAATTCGTTGTGTTTACTAGACGAGTGTGATTCAATTACTAAATAATTTAAAATGTTAAATGAATACACAAGATGTACAACTGGAAATGGAACTAGAATGGAAATGGAACGTCAAAGTATTTATAAGCATAACATAATGAAAATTCTCTTCATCCCTGAAAAATACTCTGCAAGTACGGCACACAATTATACCTATTAACAATGCAGTCGATGCACATGAACATAATAATGCTAATAATGCCCGGACCACTTAATCTGCGAAGATTTCCGAAAGGAGTTTAGACGGAGCCCGAGTTGGACAGTGCAATGGGTGGAATGTTTACTCTGAGCTGCCTGTATGCCAAATGCGTGCTCCCAATATAGATGTATTTATACAATATTATGCATGCATGTAGGAGAAGAAATTGCAACTCATAAAACCAAATCAGCAAATCGGATTTGATGGTCAAGTGTTTTGTGTGTGGGTGGCGATTATGCAATTCTCATGCTTCATGCTTCGTTTTTATAGTTGGTTTGTTTATGCAATTTATGAAACAATTGCTGGTATGCCTGTTTGAGGTTGTGTGCGTGCATATGTATGCTATACATATGTATGTACATGTTTGTACATGTGTACACATATGAGCCCCCTGTCGAGGTTTGGCATGCGATCGAATGAAGATGCCTAATAGAGATTTTGTGACCGCCGGCATTCGGCGCTCGCTCTTGCATGCGGATGCGTTTGATTGGTTTTAAATTACATTTTCGGGCAATAGTTCTTGATTTATTGAGTTGCTATTTAAAATTATGTGACGGCTAATGGCCGAAATGTTTGTAAGCATCAACTATTTGTAGCCGCCTTTTGGGGAGGGACTCAATGCAAATACAAAACTAAAACAATTGCAGTGTTAAATATTTCAAATGTTTATTGGACTGATTAATTTGCATTCCTAACAAATTTATAGAGCCAAAACGGTATCATATTAAATACAACAAAATGTAAGCCGATTGAAATGTAAATATATACAAACGAATGCCATCGTAATTATTTGATATATGCTATGTTCATCACTTTAAATTTTACCCACAACCTAAGAGAAAAGAAACAGAAGACAGATAGTCTTTAGTCACGGTCGACGCTCAGATCAGGGTACTCTTTAGTCGGATACTCTTTACTGGTTGCTCTTATCTGCATCTGCTTGCCTTAATTTAAAATTTTATTTCATTTTTCATTTATCTTGTACTATTTTGTAGTAACAATTTCGGTAATTTCATTACTGTGACATTACATTAGCATTTCCAAATTACACAACTGTCCGGGGCCGGAGCACAGTTTTCAGTCCCTCTGCTGCGTCGCACCGACGGAACAAAGTTTGTGCAGCTGCACATCCGTTTTGATGACGACGCTTCCAGCGGCCTAGAGGCATAAGTAAAATCAAGAAAGATGCGCTGTGCAGGGCAGACCCAAACACAAACACAAACACCAACACTAGCACCAACACCAACACAAACCGAACCCAACCGAACCGAAAGATAAACATTTGCCACAATACCCGGCAGTGGCCATCAATGGCAGACGCTCTGAATGGCAATGGCCATGCCAATGGCATACGGTAGTCCACGACAATCATCGATGAATTGGACGACAAAGTTTGCAACCGGACACCGACGCGGACGCGGACGCGGACTCCGGCGCGAACTCGAACTCGAACTCGAGCGCGGACTTCAACTCCTATTTCAGCTAGAAGCCCAACTCCCAGCGCCCAACGCCCAACATCCAACTCCTGTTTTGTGCTTGTCTCAGCTACAATATTGGTGTTGGGGCTCTGCGTACATAGTTCACTACAGTTGGAAAATTACTTATTTTTCAATTGTTGGCCCCCCCCTTCGAATGGCATTTGGCATTGTTGTAGCCACTGCCGCCATGCAATCTTGATTACTGTCAGTGGCAGCAGTTGTATTTAAAATTGGCTAACAAGTTGTACAGCATTTGCCAAAAGAAATGGGCATGAGGGCGCTGCGAACGACGCTCCTTTTGCTGCTTTTAACTTTTCATTTAGTTTTTCCAGCCTCCATGCTGCACGCCATCATCTCTCCCTCTCTCATTCTGTTTCACTCCCTCGGCCATTGTTCAGCCAGAGTCACAGTGTGGCAAGTTGGCTCTCTTTTCATATCAGCGAAATTCTCAATGATCTGTCGATGCGGCGCCTCCCGCCATAACTTCATGCGCTCCCCTAGGTCTCACTTCACTGAATTCTTTTGCTATTTTGCCATTTTGTTATTTGTTTTCGTGCTTTCGTTGCCCAACAGTTGGGATTTTGTGTTTTTTGTTAGACTTGCTATACCCTCTACTGTATAGAAGTTTTTGAGTATGCCAGCTCAAACATATCCTAGTGCAAACTAAATACAGTCGCGAAAGAAAATGAATTAAGCTAAAAATCGATTCTATTATAAGTCATCATAATGGACTCCGGCCATCCCTCTTGATGGTTAATCATAGCTGTGCATACCCTATTAGCGTCTGTTTCTAAGGCAACATGATTCTATGTTTGATTCCGCCATTGTGTTTGCTGTAGTTGCGTGTGTCTGTGTGCCGTTGTGCATTGTGCACATTTGTGCGGCAATAATTTGATGTTCATGGGATATTGTCATTTGTTGCAATTGCCCAGACTGCCCTGGCTACGCGATGCTGACATTGATAGCGTCACGGGATTTGAAAAAAAAGACGTAAATTTGCAATTGCTTTCATGGACTTTTCATGGATTTATTTGCAAATTACGGGATGCGCTTTAGCTAATCAGGGCCTGACAAAATGACCCACAAAATAAACAATTTTATTGTTTCGTATGGCAAATACAAATGGATGGTCAGCCACAAAGACTTTGCGTTCCGGATTGGCTTTGACAAAACGATTTTTAGTGGCTGCAAAAGAAAATAGCTTAGAATCTGAAAATCTACATTAACGAAACTGATCCTCACATTCGTCAATATTAGTTGTGCAGCCAGCCTCGTTTATACTCAATGACAGCTTTTGCCTTGCCTCAGTGATCGGATGCGGAGCCTTCTTTGCAAACAGTCCTTTCAAGTCAGCGACTCCGTTCTTGAAGATGCGCTTTACTCCCAACTACCGTTAATTATATGTTTAAGGAATAAAGGAATGTATAAAAGAATGCACTTTACTCACTTTCTTCAGCGGTTCCTTCAGATCCACATCACACTCGATCTTGAATCTGGGCAGAGTAACGTCAACATCATGCATCACTGACTTCTGGGCTACTTCGTTTAGGTCAAACTTCTCTAGTTTCGATTCCAGTTCCGAAATTCCCAATTCTTCCAGAGGTAAAATTAGAAGCAGACTTAGGTCCGATTCTTCAAAGGGCAGTTGGAGAATGCGCGAGTTTAGTTTCTTAGACTCGCCAAAGCGGAACTCACCGATCTGAGCGCATAAATCAATCAGTAGCAGAAATATGTAGTATGTAGTATATACTCTACTGTTAGTACTGGTGTAAGACCCACCTGTCGCATCATAGGAAGCTGCATTTTCTGTTCCGCACTTATCGTGAAGTCTCCTAACATGGTGTTCTTCTCAGGAAATCTTTTGGTCCACTTGGCTCGAAAGTAAACCGTGTTGACCAAGAAAATCCTGGACTCCAAGGTGAACGCATCCGGAGTGAGCAACTTGTGCACCGTATTAAAGGTTTGTCGCTGAAGCCATGAATTGACCTGATGCATTGAGCCTACGGCATCCAAAAAGTTCAAGGTATCTGCTCGAGTATTGAAGAATTCGCCTGCTTGGGAATTGAAGTTGGGGTGCAAGTCCTGCTCGTTCGTAATATATAGTCCGGTGGCCAGGCGTATCGAGGCGCCTTTCTCGTTGCACACACAATCCTTACTTATGGACTCTGCGTGTTGCTTGGCGATTGCCATCTTCTTGGCTGGCCCCAGCATCAGTCCTGAGCGCAGTTCGCTCGCAGTCTTGCCGCCTGCAGCCATGAATACAAGAGTCAGGGCACTGCGGGCGCCAGCGGGTGATATGAGTAGATTCTGAGCCCGCAATTCCTCATTTTTGTTCACCACGCGCAGAAAGTTCCGCGCGAACAGAATTTGATTCGGAGTCGGTGGCGTGAGTAGGGGGCCCCCATGTGCCATGTTGGTGTTTTGAAAGCAATGCAGATTTTGTACAAAGTGCTGTGTTTACTTAATACATTTTCAGCTACTGGGTAAGTAAAATAGATCTGCTTACCTTGTCAACTAAACTTGTTTCCTTCTCTGAATGACAGTTAAGGCATTACAGTTGATTTAAATTTGTTTTTGAAAAATTGGATAGCTGTGCATCACAGACATTGCCTCTGCTAGTCGACTAACGGGGCTTGCGATTTATGCAATTGAAAAGCAGCTGCTGCTCAATTATAATTCAGATGTCACAACAGCAAGTCAATAGCGAAGGGCCTTTGCTCTGACTGCCGACTTTGTGTGCTCAATTGCAGCCCGTGCGCCATTTTGTTTTCTCATTCAACCTCTTGGCCTCAGTGGCCGCTGTTTGTTTGACTGCTGTGTATTCACCTGTCGCCCTTAACAGGTGTCTGCACATTTCAATTGACAGGGATGGCTACCCTTGCCATTGCAGGTACGCGTCGCTTCGCGCATAATTTGCGCCTGATTGCGCCGCTTATGCGCCCAATGGATTTGAATTTATATTTCAATTTCATTTGGCACACCTTTTAATGTCACACACACACACACTCACTCGCATATTGGCGTATACAATAGTACATCCACACAGACACACACAGAGGCACAGTCAAACACACACATAGCCAGACAGTGAAACGCCGATGCACTCAATCATGCATTTGATCATGCACTCGGTTGGCGCAAATGAACAAATTTTCCATCTGATTGAACCGTTTAAGTGTAATTCGTTTATGGTTCAATTTAATTGATTTGTAAAAACAAAGAACCTCCGAATGAATAATGAGCGGGCTTCCAATGCGATTGTCTTGTGCTGAGCGTAAAAGTCCCGGCTGAAATATAAAATGAATATTGAATTGTCAGAATGCCACAGGGCGGATGCGAAAAGTTTTAAGCCCTCAGTATCAGCATTTCAATATCAATAGCTGAATTTGGTATTCGGCATCAATATTCAAATCGGCACTAATTGCGTTTTAATGAAGTGCCTTGAGGTATGCTATACGAGTGTGCGCGACACAGCAGCAGCAGCAACAGCAACAACAACAGCAACAGAAACAGAGCTCAGCAGCAGCAGACGGCCGGATATCCGTGAAATTTTGGTAGTATATTCTGCTTATGCAGCTTAGACGCGAAACAAAATGAAACAATTTTAAATTGACAGTGGAAGTGAATGCTAGAACGAGTAGCTGCAGCTCCCTGGCAAATTTCTTGAGCGCCCAAAGCTATCATTTTCGATTGTGAAAGTTTCTGTGTGCGCTGCGGTTGTACCATCCGCCCAGCCCGCCCCAGCACTGCCCAGCCCTGCCCCGCCCTACTCAACTCAATCCAATCCAAACCACATGTCGAACCACTACGCAGCTACTACTTCCGCCGGCATATGCAGCGCGCTGTGCAGATTCAGAGGAAACAAGTTTGCGGTTGCCCTCACTTCAAATCTTAAATGGCCCACAAGGTTTCGAATTCGGGCTTGAGTTTGAGTTTGAGTATGAGTTTGAATTGGGGCTGAAGCCGAGCCGCAATAAATATGAAATTTAGTTGAAATTCTCTGAATGTGATACAATAGCAGGCAAATTGCATAGAGTTCGCTTTTGTTGGGTATTCAAATAAGCCTCATCTCCAAACGCTATGATAATTTAATTTCACAGTTTTTTGCACGATATTCACCAAATTTGCCATATTTGAGCAAGCGGAATGATTCGATTCGAAATTCTAATAAAAAAAATTGTCTGGCTGAACTTTTTTTTCTCATTTAATTTGAGTGCCCATCTCGACGAGTGGCACACGTTCGATAAATCCTGTATGACGACGTTTAAAGTGTGTCTACATTTGGCTTAGTCTTAATTTTATGTAAATGTGTGGTGTCATGTATGTTAATTGTGTTTGCTTTGAAGTTATGCACAGAAGCGGCCTGACTTTGTCCATTCAATTTGAGGACCGTTTGACAAAGAAGCAAATATCGAATGACAAATGGCAAATGGCAAATGGCAAATGGCAAATGGCAAATGGCAATGTCGCAGCATAATTGTCACTAAGTATGTCAAACACGTTGCCAAGCAAACGCAACGTTGGCCGCAATCACAAGCTGAGAGTGTAGTTGTAGTTGTAGCTGCAGTTGCTGTTGTAGTTGTAGTTCAGTTCGAAGACAATCGGGGCTCAATAATTAATTGTTTGTCACACTTGTGTAATGTATTTTGCATTTGCAATTACTCGATTGCTGCTACACGCACGCACTTATTTATTTATTAATTAAATCATTCATTGTTCAATCAGACCAGTGAGAATCGTTGCAGCTGTCTTGAATGTTTTCCCATCTTGCATGCACACAGCACGCAGCGCACAGCAGACAACTCACAACACATAACATCAGGTAGGAGGAATGGCAGGTAACTAATCAATGAGAACAACTCCCTGAGCTTCTGTCGAGCGCATTCATCATTTAATTAGTTTCCTTTTCCACAGTGCGAGAATTGTCTGATTTGTGGTAAATGATTTCAATAAATTAGTGAGAGTTCGGAAAATCATCGCAAGGCGTCGCGTAAGATTGATAAGGGGGACTGGAAAACTCCTTTGCTCCTCTCTAAATTCTGAATCAATTGATTATTTTCCGGCATCTTACCATTTCCATTGTCGATTGTATTCCCATATATATTTTTTAATTTTTTCTCTTTTTTTCTGTTTCTCTTTTTTTTCGTTTTGCTCGAGACAAAATTGTTTGTATTTGTTTAGGCTTATGGCCAAGACGATAAAACCGTCTCAAGCGCAGACAAATGCCAACAATAAGCCAAGAACAAATTTATGCACTTAATACACTGAATTTGATATACCCTTACTCCCTACATACTCTTATTGGTAATTCAGCGTGAGTGAATAGCAATATTATACGACCTGCCGCTCTTCAGTTACATGCTTATAGCCAAATATTTTATTTTTGTTACAAATTTTGCCTTAAAGTTAAGGCTACTCAACGGCCGACAAGTGTATCCAAACAATGCAGGAAGAAACAATAAAAATACGATTTTATGTCTATGACAGGGTTGAGTAGGTAAACACACACACACATGCACACACATACGAGCCAAAGAGAGATAAATAGTCAAGAGTAGAGAGCTCTCCAGAAACGCTAGACATTGGCTAAATTTAAACAGCACAAACACATAGATGGCCGAACCCACCATAATACGTATACTCACACTCATACACACACACACAACGTCGGGAGAAATACGAAGAGCTGAATTTCCTGTGCCTTTCTTCGATTTGATTTTTCATTTCCGCTGCAAATGGTGACAAGGCGGAGTGAGACTTGAAATAGTATGTGAGCAAGACTGTTTGTGTTCTGTGTGTTGATTTCTTGTGAAATATCAATACACCAAGGAGCAAGGCAAACACACACGTGTACACAGAATTGATGTGACAATTTACCTCAAAGTCCACTCGAGAGAGCTCAAGTTGGGCTTGCACTACTTGTCTTTGAGAGAGCAATCGTTCGTTTGCAGTAAATTTAAACAAAGCCCGAAAACGAATTTGCTTTGCCAGAGACCAGGGCGACGACAGCGACGGCGACGGCGACGGCGACAACGACAGCTACATATGTGCAACCGCAGTTGTTTGGTCAACAGTGTCAGTGACAATCATTAACACAAATCAATAGGATTAACAATATTCTGACCCAGCTCATCGCACTGGCAACAGTATCAGGACACGGCTCTGTTAATGGCATTGTTAAACTTTATGCCGAAATCAACGCGTTTGCAACCGCAGAAACACATGCGCACACACATGCACGCACTCACACACACATATTTATATATATATATACACATAGGCAAACACACACGCATACACACACATATGCATACAGATTCGCAGACACGCACACATGCATAAAGAGTAAATACAAATCAACATGACAGACACAGACTTAATCCGAAAGTAGTGCAAAGTAAATTGAATGCATGACCGAAAAAGGGAACTGGACGCCATGTCCAGAAATGGTTAGCACTTAATTTCCTATTTGTGCTTTTCGAATCTGAAGCCTCTGCCCCGGACATGTTGCCATGTTTTGCATGCGCTTGCTTCCAAAGAGATTTTTCGCAGCTCCTTTCAAAGCGGCGCGCAGAGCTCGGGAGAGCTGGGCAGAGACACTGAAGCAGTGTGCATTTAAAAACAGTAATTCAATTTCAGTTATTGGCAGTTGCTATTGACCATAGTCAGCGCACAATGGATTGCCGGCAATCAGTGCGCAGGGGGGAAAAGAGCAAAATCCTGTTGGTCAGCCAGCATCTGAACTGCTCTAAGTCAAGTGCACGACTTATTTTGCACCGCAATTTGCAGACAGTTTTTAGTTTTAATTGAGCCCTCGAGCCGGACAGTCTTATTGTTGGCTAACTTGAACTTCAACTGGTGGAAAATCAGTTTCAGACCGGTCTTAACTTATGGTAATAACTCAAGACTCGCAGGCAACAGGGCTTACAACTTTATCAAAGTATAAAATGTTAGTTAAAACCCACAATACCAACAACACGCAATTGTAAAAGTTGCTGCCAAGAGACTTTTCCACTCCCAAATGCCAAATGGCGGCGAACACGCAGTTCCTAACTCCTAACCTTTGCCGGGCACGCACGGCTGCCTCGCTTAATTTTGTTGTCAACTGCTATCCGGCATTAACTACCTTATAGCCACTATACCAATACCAAAGCAGCCCACAGCCAGCCGGGAGCCGCCGTGTGCTCTGCTCTTTGCGCAGTATAATTCTCTCGAAATGTTAAAACATGTGCGAAACTTTTGCACCAAAAATTCGTTAACTGTCAAAATGTTGTGTCGAGTGTAAAGCAAATCAGGTAAAATGCCACAACATTTTGCAGATTGTAAGTGAGGCGATTGTGTGTGGACAGGTGTTGGCATGCTTTTAACTTTTCAACTGAGTACTGTAAATTGTAAATTGTAAACTGTAAGCTGTAAACTGTAAACGGTAAACTGGAAGCTGTAAATTGTAAATGCTTTATAGTAACTTGTTATTTTTGAATGTCGCCAAAGTTTTTTGGTATGCATGTCTCTGATTTACTCGTTCGACATTAAATAACTTTTGATTGTCATGGAAACTGAAATGTCAGCATCGACGCATAATTAAGGGAGTTAAGCAGTGACCAGCTCAAATGAGACTCTACTGTTCTTGTCTACCACATAATTGATTTGGCCGGAGCACTGCCATTCGTTACGCTCTCCTATTCGCAATTATGATGTTGATAATGAAGCTGCCGATAATGATGACGCACGTTCGCGCAGAGACTAGTTCTTTGTTAGTAGCACCTGAACGTGAGCACAGCTCCCAGTTTGGATTTGCTTTCCTTTCGATGGGCATCTCTCTTTCAGTGTGTGTGTGTGTGTATGCCGGAGTGCATTGGAAATGCTGTCCATGTTGATTTATTCATTAATGTAGCGAGCTGACCAAAGTAGATTCTGGTCCCATCATGTGGTCATGTTTTCGATCTTCTGCTGACTCGGGGCTAGCAACAAAAAACTGTTATTCTGTAATTGGACAAAGGCGAGCCGGCAACGATAGTTAGTGCCAAGTCAAATGTTTAGCTTAAACATTTAAAAAAGCTTTGGCATTTATTTTTACTGCCCGGCTAAACGATGTGTAAACACTTGCATGCTCAAATTGGGAAGCAAAAAAGAAACTTTGCTTGTGGGAGAAGTGCGCTTATTTGACTTGGAGGATGTGAAACGAGGAAATTGGTATGTTGTGTGTAGGCAGTGCAGCATAGACGGATGCACAAGTCTGCAAATCCGGAAATGTGGCTCACTGAATATGTTGACAGTGACAAAATGTACACCTAGCAGGAAGAGCTTGTATTTAGATCAAGCAGTGCGGCTCGGCTTTCTCTGCACGCTGAGTTGGACGGAAGTGTCGGTTGACTTGATGGTAGCTAACTGTTGGCTAAACGTTGCTTTTGCCCACAGCAGATGGCATCATCATCTGTTGTCAGGTGAAGCAGGAGGCGCGGCCACCGCAGCTTTCGCCTGTTTTGGCCACAAGCTGACTGTTGACAGTTGTTGCTGTTGTTGTGAACCAGCTAATGGGCCATTGTGGTTTGTTTTTAGGTTTTGAACTTATGGGACTACTTCGCACCTTTTGCATGCTCGGACAACCAGCGCGTCGCGACGCGCCACTTGGGGCAACGTGTCGTATGGTTAATCCAGACGTAGCCAAACAGTCAGCGAGTTGCCCACAGTAAGTGAACCATTATCTGTCCGTCTTTCAACCGTTATTAATAAGGCAAAGAGGGTTTGCTGCGCACGATTATTTTGTGGTTTGATTTGGCCTCTGCTGGCATATACATGCAGACATATCTGCAGATTTCTGATCGGAGCGGACCAGTCATTAAAATGAAAAATAGTCAGAGTTATTCGAGCAACAGACCTTTGGAGCTTTATATCTACGTAGCTCGAAACTTTGCCGTTAATTTTTTGCTCGGCTGCCCCACTGAAAATTCAGGGGCAATTTTAATTTTAATGGCATCTTGCCCTTGCTAATTAACCATTTAAGACTAAAAATACCCTTACAGCAAGTGGAAGGCCGCTGCTGGCTGCTGGCTGCTGGCGGCTGGCCGCTGTAAAAAATGGCAAAGCAGCTCACAAAAGGAGGTTATGACAAAGTTTAACTTTGTTGTAACTTGTTCGTTTGTCAACTTTTAAGCGGCTTGGCGCGAAGTTATTGCTATTTATTTTGCATCATTTTCAGCTCCATGAAGAGAGCGACCCAGGCAGCGTGTCAATGTAAAGTGACTCCATAATTAAGCCAGCAATAAAACTGACGATGACAAAGAGTAGTTTAAATAAAAAATATACAAAACGGACGGATGGCGAAGATTATATATCCTCAAATAATGGCCAGAATTTTATTTGAACTGAATGCGAGCCAATACCGAACAGCTCATTCCACAGACAGCTCTAGCAGCAGAGTTAGAATCTAACATATGTACCAAGTAGCAACCAAATAATCATAATAATAATCAAGTGGGCATAGATAGAGCATGGAATGCGTCTCTTTAATGGAGAGTCTTCGTGTATTTCGTGAACTGTTTGTATGCTCTTGCAGGAGCAAGAGTATCGAAATACTGGAAAAAGTTATGAATGGCAGCACGAAACTTTTGCTATGCCAGGAAATAAGCAGCGTCAGAGCTGGCGACAAAGTTATTTGACTGGCGTGCAAAATGTTACCGCTAATGACCAGCTGGCCCTGCATTTACTTTAACTCTGCTACTCGCTTACTCCCCTACTTCCTTATATAGCGCTTAACGGCAGCCTAGTTACGGGTTTGCTTAATAATTCCGGCTGCCGTCAATTACACAGCAAATTTTCAAATTTATTCACATTTTCATAACAGTTCTCAAATGAACTTCAAGCAGGAGCAGCTTAAACACATAAAAAGAGAATTTCTGACTTTTAAGCAACTTTGCGATGTATTTCATGTACTCCACACCTGCAGATAAGCAATGTGAAAACTTTGAGCATGCGGTCAATTGGCAATTGGGTAAATCCAGATAATTAGGAAGCATCTCCTCCCAGTTGGGCCACAACTCTCTCAATTGCCACGCCCATGGCCCGTGGCCCATGGCCCATGGCTGATGCAGCAGCAATCGAGTACTAAAGGCTACTGATTCACTGATTGCAATTGACTGCGAGTGACTTTCAATCACATAGTATTTAATTTCCCAAAGCGAGTTTGTGTCGACATTTGAGGCACACATACCTATGCGTATAATCGAGTATGTATTTATGTGTATGCTACACTCCCACACACACACACATACACACAAACGGAAAAACTTTCACAGCTCTTGCTCTCGGAACCCGAACTGGAAACGAGCTGCTTGCCTTGCCTTATGCCATAAAATTTAAAAATTGATGATTATTTCTGCTGTGGGCTTTGTATGGGACTTTGGCGAAGCAGTTTTTGTTCTGTTCATCGGTTTGGTTTATATCGCTTCTGGTTTTGACCTTTTTAGAGATTTGGGATTTGATTTTTGTATATGTAGATTCAGATGTTACGCATTAGTTCTAATTACAGGTTGAAGTCTAAATCTCAATTTGTTGGCATCACATTTCACAAACGGATTAACGAAACCATCAGACATCACCCCAGCTCGCTACTATAAGCGAAAAGTAAACGCTAAAATATTGCAACGCTTGTATCAAGTGATAAAATTACACTTGTGTGTATGTATGAATGTGAAGAAGGGAAAGCAACAAAGGAGGTCTAGGCAAAAGGATAAAATGGTAAAAGTAGGCAGAGTGTGGAGTGTGTAGTGGTCCACAAGAAGAAAAGGCCCGGCTTTAAAAGCTCAAGCTGAAGCTGGAGCTGTCATCGTCATCTCCAACTCGTGCGTTGCTATGGCCATTGTTACTGCTGCGTCTGCTGCTGTGCTGCTGAGTGCGTACCAGCGTTTGAAATTGCACCCAAAAGGACAATTAAGCATGAAGTATTTATGTGCCGACGCGCTTCTTAGCTGGAGAAGCAGCAACAGTCGCAACAACAGTAGCAACGCAAAAGTGGCAGCGATGCGTCGCCGGGCCAGAGAAATAATTTCATTATGCTTGCAACTTAATGCCAACTTACTGTTTTACAGCCTGGCAGCGCCTGCTCTTCTCCGGCTCCTGCTCCTTCTCATTCCAACTTCTTCGCACTCGGCACGCTTTTCATTACTGCCGGCCGCATGACTTTGCTTTTAGTTTTTTAGCCCTTTGCTTATGACCAGCTGGAATGGCATCAACTTGGAGTCAGAGTCTGCTGCCAGGGCCTTCTTCCTGTCATGGCTGACTTTATTATGCGCGCTCAGCACTAAATTTTATTGTCAGTTCATGTCATGCTGAATTATGTAGCGCGGCAGCAGCAATAGCACCAGCAGCAGCAGCAGCAGCAGCAGCAGCAAAAACAACAACATAATCATTGTAATGCATTTTGCCTTTGCCACTTTGAGTTGGACCCTTATTAAATGCATCAAAGCCAAGCCAAGGCTATGAAAGGGATGAGGGTAATGTCATAATTAACATTTGTCACACAGCGAACAACGCGCCGATGCTATAGCACTAGCTCCGAGGGATTCGTCTCAAATTGTATTGTGCATTGACCTGAATCGAACCGAAGCCCCTCGCAGCATAATGAGTAACAGCTTCACAGCCTTTCGACCGCACAAATTCTAGCATATTTAGTAAACAATTTTAATTAAAAGCCAGCCCCAGAACCAGCGCCAACAAAAACAACAACAACAACGACAACAACAACTATGCACATTAATTTGCGGCATTTGTTGGACGCGCGCCGTCAACTTTTTAATTCAATCTCAAGAAGAAAAGTTGCGGCCTGACTTTGGGACGTCTGGCCCAAAATAACAGCAGCGCAACGACAACCTCTGTACATGCAATTTAATTTGACAAATTCGGGTGCAAATAGTTTTCGAGGCAGCACAAAAGTTATCCAAAAAGGGACAACAGGAAGTGAGAGCATAGGCAGAAAAAAAAAAAAAAAAAAAAATAAATAAAATATAATAAAATAAAAGTAGGTATTGTTGACTCGCAGCTCATTATATTTTTTATTACAGCAAATAGCAATTCAGCTGCGTATCCGTATTCCCAGTAGAGCCAAAGCCAAAAGTAATCAAACGTCAATGGGAACACTTAAAATGTCGATTTTGTTGCTCTACTCTCGATGCTGATTTATTTATTGCATGACAGCACAAAAGCTTGCTGCACATTAATCTTTAAGGGCTTAATGCGTATTAAGGCGAAAAAAATCCGGAATTCCGTATGCTTTGCTCTCATTAAATTGGCCAACAGCAAAAAATGATACATTTATGCCAGAACAGGACAATATATTAAACGGATAATAAGCGCAGATGCTTTATTATTTGAAGGTATTAGTTTTAAGCTAAGCCTAACCAGCTTTGAAGGGTATTCAGCTCTACATACGTTTGGCAGCACGAAAAAGTGCAATTCATGCGATTTATTGTGGAAATTATCGTTAAAAGAAAAAATATACTATTTGTATACATAGTATATAACTAAAAGGGCTATTGAGCGACCTGAGCACAGTCTTAAGTTCGTTTTTGGTTACATTTTCGAGTAAAACGATTTGCGCTTGCTGGTCACGATTCCATAGAATTTTTATATTAGGCTTTCGTTTATGGGAAAATTATGTGCAACGTCGCCAGGTTGCTCGCACTCTGTGCGATATTGACACACACATACACACATACAAATATGGCGCTGCAGCTGAGAAATTGTAGCCGAAAGTGGCAAAGTGACAAACCTGGTCGACTGACTGCAACTCCCCATCCCAGCCGTTTTTGGTTAACTGTGGGTTTTCTGCTAGTTGGCCACGTACACCAGCGCTCAATAATAGCGCCTGGGAAGCGCCAGTAGCAAAGGCAATGGCAACGGCGAACAGAAATCCAAGCACGTAATTTTAAATGGCTTTTACTGGCAGTGAACTTAAACTTTACGCTGGCGCACATTAGCTGTCTCTGACAGACTGAAGGAAACATTGGTCGAGTGTTAAATGCAGCTGCCAACTGCCAGCTAGCGCAACAACATGATGGCCATGATAGCCATGACAACCACGCCTCCAAATACCCGTGGTCCTGTAGGCACTGCGACAGCGTAAAATGGCCGCTAACCGCAATGTTAACTGGCGTATTAATGCCACTTTTTCCCCCACCATATACCTCGCGCACAAACATACACATACACATGTATGTGTGGCTGATGGCCTGACAAAATGACTTATTCCAACAGTTGGGGCTGCTTGACTTTGATTGCATGCATCAAGACGGGATGGCTGTGGCACCCAGCTGGTTGCATGATTTGCCAAGCGGCACGTTCCGCTGCGGCCATAATTAAACTGCTTTTAAGCAGTTAGCTCTCAGCTCATAGCCAACGTTACGTATGAGCATTATAAATGCACCATAGCTACGAGAAGATCAGAAAGTACTTTCAAATTTAAATTATGCTCGTAAAACAAAACAAATTCAATATTATCAAGTGTATACACATTTGTCTGCTATCTGACGGTTATGCATTATAAATTAAGTAATTTAATTGACGAATGCGATTCTCCCTGGATATTGAAATCGCAATGCTTTGACTTCGCTTTAGCCGCTGACTTAAAGGTACACAATTACTACATTGAATACATTTGTTAGTCTGTTTTCAATCGCAACTCGCACGAAAATCCCCAGGATGTGCAGCATGTCTTGTGCATCATTTGTTATGGCGCAAACGTGGCCAGACAAGACAATGCCACGGGTCAGAGACTGCAACTGGGATGAAACTACGTGTTGGCCGGCATGCAAAGTGAGCATGTCTTGAATTATGAAGCGCGGGTTAAAAGCGCATGCCAAAAAAATCCAAAACGAGCGAGCGGCAGAGATCGAATTTTGTGCTACAATGTACATATGCAATGGATGCCACCAGCTGCTGCCCAGTAATAGAAAGAGACTATAATTTAAAGGCAATGATATCGTGGCGATGTCTTTCGTATGCCGCAGTCTACTCGGTGGACTCTTTGGGCACCGTTTCTTTTCGTTTCGTCTGGGCAACATATGCTCATCAAAAAGAAGTTAATTTCTGCAGTGTGTGTACGTGTGCGTGCGTGTGTTCGTGTGTATGTGTATGTGTGTATGTGTGTGTGTGTGTGTGTGTGTGTGTGTGTGTGTGTTTTTGTGTTTGTCTTGTGTCGACTGACATTAAGCTGCTTGTTTGCACAACATCTCAAAGGACAATGACAAGGCGAGCCATACAGCCATACAGCCAGTCAGAGCAGCCAGGCAGTCAACTTGTGTCCGTGCGACAACGTACATGTGTGTAATCCCAGTGCAACTTGAAGCCAAAGATGGAGACGATAGGCGGAGCAGCGAGGCGGACGGAGTAGATGCGGCAAAAGTAGCTGCCAGTGTAGGGACAGTCAGAGTCAGGCTGAAGTTGGCTTTTTTGTGTTATTCGTGTTGGCAGTCTGCACTGCTTTTATTATATGTTGCATGTATCCTTAAGGGAAGTTAATTAAATTTACTGACCATGCTATTAAGCAAACAGAGGCTGCTGCTGCCGTCGTCGACGTCGCTACCGCTGCATCTCACCCACAGTGTCTGCTTTCCATTGGCGACTGTGTGCAACAAGGATAATACTCAATTAAGCATAAAGCAGCTTGGGTCGCATGTGTTTAAGTGTCACTAGCAAATACGGAGCACACTGCTCAGCCGGCGCTGCCCAATGTCCAGTAAGCCAGCCGTATACCCATATGGAGCTGTGCCACTGGCCAGGTTAAAGTTAATCGAAAGAACCAACACCACGAGACTTGGAACGTGAATTTAATTATGATTGACGGCAAGTGCGTTAAATTCAATTTACTGCCTCGATAGCATTGCGAGCACAAAAATGATGTAACAACCATGTGGCTAATGCGAAAGCTTAACTGCTGGTATATCGGGCCTATGGAGCTAATTATTTAGGCAAAGCAACGAATTGCTGTACAAGAAATGTACTTAAATGTATAAACAATTCTATTTAACACAGCAGTAGCCCAGCAGACAGCTGGGGTCAGGTCGCTCTGCTTGGTTCCAACTTAAATGCAATCAGTTCACGTTGCAGAAAAAACTTTTTATTTTCATTTCATTTTTTCTTGGCACTTTAAACTTTAGCCATGCAGCAACGTACATATTTATTTGTATGTTTTGTTTATTTTATCTATGCTTCGTTACACACCAGCACACAAACACACCAGCACGCACACCCACATACAGATAGGAACAAACGAAGACTTACACACATAGAGCACTCCCTCAAATTCACATGTTTGTAGTTGCAGTTGTAGTGCTTTAGATAGTTTTCCCCCTAGTTATCCTTTTGGCAGTGGCACTGCCAACTGCCAAAAACCTAAACCGAAACCCGTTCAACGAAACGAACAAAATTCTACTTACGAGTAGAATTGGCCATTTGTGCAATTGCTTTGCCTGAGTGAACTTGCCTATTTTGGCATGACGACGGCAACGTAGGACATACACACAAAAGCCCCCGCCGAAAGGGTTCTTGAATGCTGTTATCATATGGCCAACAGTGCTACGGCTGCCCCAACTTCAACTCCTGTTTCAGCTGCTCGTCGCTGGCAAAAAGTTAACTGAGCGGGCGCCACAGGGAAATGAGAATGCGAACTGACGCTGAATGCTGTTTATTTAAATGTGCTCTCTCACACACAAACACACACACATAAACACACATACATCCACACACACATGGGCACACCTGCGCTTCATGTGTTTGTATTGAGTATTTGTCTGGCACGCCCACTAGGTTGTGCGCCCTTCTTAACGTTCCTCCCATGAATTATTTAGTTTGCACTGCGCTCGAGTGAAAGTTACTTGAAAATTTAATTTCAAAATTTTTTTATTTTGCTTTCTTGAGAGTATGCCCTTTGCTCCGTGGCTCAACAGCAACGGGTTAGTAGTAGTATGAAAAAAGAAGAAACTGAAACTAGCAAAAAAGCAAATGCATTTTTTGTAAATAAATAACAACGCCAAATGAGATAAAAAGGAAAGAAGTCAGCTACGGTAGCCGCTGTTGCTGTTGCTGCTACTGTAGTTGGCAAATTTATTTAGGAAATCAATGAACGTAGCATAAAGTTCTTGACGTTGAGTGCATAGACAGGTAAATAGATTTACTTTTGCAGTTAATTTGGCTGCAACTGTATCCATAGCCGAAGCCAAGTAGATGGTAATTCCCTTTCTTGTGCCAAATGACCGCACACTAGTTTTCAGACTACTTCATTATCAAGGCGTAATTTCTATAGCAAATCGTCATCCGTTCATTTTCTGTTTGGCAGATATATAAAAGGTTACTTAGTATCGCTAATATTACCAGAATTTACTCCTACTCCTACTCCTACTCTTACTCCTACTCTTTGATACTAGATATAGTTGTTGTGTACATACATTTGTGTAGTTGTAATATGTAGCATACCTCATTACTGCTGCTAACTGAGTAGATGCCAAAAAACATCTACAAAGCCGCAGCGGTTCCTTTAAATGAATCCAATGAATACATCAGTATGATAGCTACCGACTGAATTACATCATATTCAGTGCTTGAAGGCAACGTTTGCGCATTTCAAGCATTGGTACTTGCCGCATAATAACTCTGCGTTTTGAAGAGAAATTCAATTAAAATGCCACAGCAAATACTGCAGTAAGCTGAATGAGTTGTCGTCGAACTGAAGCTGAAATAGTGAGTTGTGGCCTACTATTACCCAGGGCACATCTGTGGGCAACATCAAAGGGATAGGTAAACAGATTGCGAAAGGCCCCCAACAGATATTCTGAGCGCCAATCCTGGTTGCGGTTGCATACCACTAATTTGAGTGCTTTGTGACTGCGCACAGCTTAATAATGTGCCCGGAGCGGAGCGTTAAGTTGGCTGTTCATATTTCACAAAGTTGCGTTGCATCGACTTTTCACATCAAAGCCAAAGGTGTCTCATGTTTGAGATTTTAAATAATGCTGATACTCTGTTGAAAATAGGTTTCATATTACTCAACACTTCCGTCATCGACACACACATGCGCTGACGCTGATTCCCAGTTGCTTCGTGAGCTGGTACATCGACAGTTGGCAGCCGCCTCCTGCTCCTGCTTCTGCTCCTCCTCCTGCTCCTGCTCCTACTACAGCTTGTGCTCCTTCTCTTGCTTCCTACCATGGACGCAAAAATACCTTGTGCATGGTCTTCAAAGTGAATGTTGCCAAAAATGAGAAAATATGTGTGTTAAATTATTAAAAATGTTTTTGGCAGCATATCCTGTTAGTAAACGTAGCTATTTCTCATGCCATGCCAGGGAAGGAGAATTCACTGTCTCCGCATCGTTGACGGGCACAAATATTTTCGAAATAAATTTTTTAAATCTTTTGCAGACAGCACGCTGAAAGCCATCTTCACATAGCCATCTTCGTCCTCGGTGCGGTCTACAGCTCCTGGCCATTGGCATTCCAGGTGAAGGTCAAATGGAATTCCTTCAGCGACTACAACGGCATCTGCCGCTTACAAAAGTTGCAACATTTTTATGCCGCTGAAATGCTAAGCAGCACTTAGCGGCAATTTTACTAATTTTGCTGCATGCTGTGCGGTTTCCCAGCAGATGCTGACTAGCCCCTGCAAGAAAGGGTCTCTTAGAGATGACATCGCAAGTGTAGATAGCGGTGTTGGGATAGAATAAAATAAGGATGGATGCAACAAGATATCAACGATACTATAGACTAAGACATGGCTAAACTCTTCCAGCAAGGAGTTAGGTATTGTCTCCTCATATTTTCAATACTTCCAACTATTGAATAATTCACGCTACCATCTCTAGATTCCATTCGCCGGCCTGCCAACTGGGGCTGCAAACTTTAAGTAACAAGTTGACCTTTAAGTTTTTGCATAAGCGAGGGTTGCAGTTGCACGCTGCACCTGCAAACCCTTAGCGCAACGTAAAATGAACTTCGAAATACTCGCAGCTTAGCGAGCAGCTGCCTCACGATCCACGGGTCAGCGTCGGGTTTGTGTAATATTTAATTAGGGACACCCACCCGAAAAGTACATGCATGTGTCGTGTTTAGCAACCGCAAGTATAATGTAACTGTTTGCTGATGTTGTTGCTGCTAGCCTCACTCAAAAACGTAGAAGAAGGAGGAGAAGCAGAAGGATCAGGAGAAGGAGAAAGAGCAGAGGGCAAGCTGGCAAAGCATCAAATTGTTAATTGTGTGTAACAAAGTTATGGGCTCATAGTTGCCCAACCTTTTCCTTACTTCTTTGGCTTTCCGACTGAACATGGCAGTCAGTAGTCCCTTCTGAACCGTGTCGAGCCTGTGCCAAGAAATTTTAAACCAGTTCAAACAAGGTTCAAAACAAGCAATAAACAAAAAAGCTGTGGAAACAACCAAACATGAAAGAAGAGACATAAACAAGCGCAAAGCAGTTGGACCTGAAAAAGAACAAAGAATCAACTTTAAAAGAGGCAAACTAGGTGTATACTTAAATAGCTAAGGAAATGCGAGCCGAAATTTATATAGCAAGACAACGCACGGGGAGTGGACTCCCCGAAGAACTTTCGCTGTGGAAGTTAGCGCAGACTGTAGTCAAATTAAATAAATAAAGAACTGCATATCTTATCCAGTCCGGTATAAAGAAGAAAATATTCGAAATGCATACAATATTTATGGGAGACATTTTGTTCTCTAAGTTCCGTATAAAAATAGGAGATGACAATACCATTGCATTTTAATATGACATTATTGCGATACTCCGACTACATCATTAATACGTAATGATACTATTTCAATTATGTCAACAACATTTGAAAAATAAAATGCATTCACCACCAAATCATGTTTAGCTGCAAAGAGGTGCACACGTTCGGATGAATTACAATTTCGGTAAAGCACACCGTTGCAGTGCAGCAGGCCACCCGCAACACCCAAAAATAGTTTGTTGCCCCATTGCTTCCACTCTTCGCTCTGCCCCTGCTCAGCAGCAGCAGCAGCGGCGCTCGTTCACAGCTCTCTTTTTAATGCGAAGTCTGTTTATATTTATGCCGCTTTTAGTGCAAATGGGTGTATGCGAGAGTATGTCTATGTGTATGTGTGTGAATGCACTCCAGACATTGTTGTTGTGTCTGCTTACCTGTCGTTTGTCGCCTGTTTTTTATTTGTGTTGCCATCGTGCGACGCCTGTTGTTGATTTTAAATCTGTAGCCTGCTAATGGTAATAATAGACTATTTGGGCGATGGCACGGATGTGGATGCGGATGCGAGGGATTTTTTGGAGTCTGTTCAACGTTTGTAGGCACTTTAGCAAATTGACTGCACCAATTGAGTGCATTACCACTTACAACTCCGACGCACCTCCACATTTATACCAAACAAGAATTATTGGCTTAACGTACTCCAATATACATAAATCTTCAGATGGCTAAAAACACAAATCGGACGAGCAGGACGTCATCTCTGTGCGCAGCATGCAAGAATGTGAGATTTCTTCTGCAGGGAATAAGTATTAATGCTAATTGAAAGCAAGAATGACATTCTGCTCAAGCCTCAGTGACTTCAAATAGAACCCATGACAATTTAATGTAATTTCAGATTATTTAAGCCCGAGTATCCACTCAGAATCCAACTTTAACACTTGAACGCAACCACGAAGTCGTAAAAAGAGTTTTATGTTATTTTTATGGTGATGACAATTGCGTTTGCGCTTGCGTTTGTGTTTGTTTGCCTTTCCTGTTATTGTTGCTTACTCAACATGCATTTATGCACACAGCCAGCGACAAACAATTCCACATACACACCACTCCCATACGTAGCTCCGTTTATGGCCCCCATGCTTGTCGGTGATACCTGCCAAGGTTTTCTGCAACTTTATTCAAGTATTCGTTTGGCTAAAGTCTCGCACACAACCTGCTTCTTGACTTGGATTTTCATTGTCTCTGTTGGGGACGGGTAGGATCACGAGCACGAGCACGAGCACAAGCAAAAGCAACGAGCATGAGCACGAGCACGAGTATGAAAACGAGAATGGAAATGAGTATAAGCACGAGCACTACAAATGCAAGTGTCAAATTATTGGCTGTAGCGAAATCCATACAAATTCGATACACTTCAAGTGCACTTGGCGCCAGTTGGCAAATTGGAAGTCGGGTCGCGCCAGCTGCATGATGTGCACCTGCGGTCATCGTCACTCGTCGGTTTGACTTGATGCCATTTAATTTGATTTGCTCGTTCTGCTCTTATTCTCGGTCTGCAAACGTCGCTCGCACTGAGTAAGATATTTTCGTTTCGAGCTTCTACGGCAATGTGCGGACTACACTTGACCATGTGCAAAGAACTTTAAAGGCAAAGCGCAGGTGAAATTTGAGTTAACTTTACAAGAGTCGTATGTAAGCATAGTTTTCTACCTTAAAGCTAGGACTCAAGTCGCTGTTAAACCCCTTATTTTAGCTATTCGAGCTCGAAATAGTAAAGTTGTTGTAATTATAGCTGAACTGCCTTCATCGCAGCAACACGATTTCTTATTTTCTGGCCTGTAAAAGTGTGGGTCCATGTTTTCTGGACTCATGTGTATGTATGTATGTCTACTTTAACAATGCCCAGACTGTGCTGTCTGTTGAATTTCGTAGCCAGTTTGAGCTCTGTAGCCATTTCATTATGTGCCATTTTCTATGGGCTCGTCTGCAGTTGATGTCATTGTCATTGACAGTTGCTGGCGCTGTGTTATCTTATGTGTGTGTGTGCGTGTGTGTCTGTGTATCTATGTGTGTGGGTGTTTGCTAGTTTGTGCTAGTTCTTGTTCTGGCAGTTGCCACAAGCAACAGCCACTCACATGCCCCTTTACAAGACGTGTCTTTCCAGCACTTTATTATTATCCATGTGACCCTGAGGTTGACTTTGAGTCAAGCTAAAGCGCTCCATAAACGTTGTCTAGCAAATTTTCTAACAAATGACGGTCTGTGCGATTGTAATTAAGAAAATTTATTTATTGTCCCACTTTGTGTTTGTTTCCTACAATATTTTTCGCATATTTTGTGGCAGATATTTTATACATTTCTTTGCCAATTTACACAGACAACGCATTTATAAGTATTTTGCAAACTGACTATGTGGCAACTTAAACAGGCTACCCTAAAAAGGGATCCTGCTTATAATTGCAGCGAAAGGCTTGCTTTGTAATGAACCCGTACACACAGTCATACACATACATATGCATATTCATGTACAGGTGTACATACACACTCGCACACACACGCTCTCATATACACATAGCAGCAGCTTCATCCTGTTTGTTTTCATCCTTCCGTTTACCGCTTCTTCTTTTTTCGGGTGTCTTTTCCCCAAGCGAAGCGCATTTGGAAAGGCAAGCAAAGTAAGTTAACATGTGAGGCGTTGAGCCACTTTGACAGGCTACAAATGTAAAGAAGACCGGGATACACATCAGCCACAACACAACACAACACAACGAAGCACAGCACAACATGGCTGGTGTGTGTACAATCATGTGTGTCTGCGTGTGTGCAAGTATGTGCTGAAGAAAACCGAAAACTTTTTAAAAGTCATATTCCCCTCGCACCACTCACAAAGTGGTTTGAACTTTAGAAACAATTTTGATAAAGATGCAGTGGGAAATCTAAAGAAGCGGCCTCAACAAATGTTGTCAGTCTGATCTACACTGAGCTTTTATGTTTACTCAACTTTGGAAAACTATGTTTTTATCTAGCAGGTAATATGCCAGAAAAATAGATCTGGCATTAATCAGATAATATTGAATATATATGACCCTTATGTGTAAACACACTGGAAAGCAATGTAGAGCCACTGAACTTCTCTCAGTGTATGCTTCCAGACACAAGCACATGTTGAGGGGGTGTCACTGTGTCTGCTAGTCATGTACGCAATTAGAAGTTTTGCTGCTAGCACAGAGTTAAGATGCAGCCGGGTAGCACAACAAAATTAAGAATTTGAAAACTTTTCCTTCCAACGAAAATTCTTTTTGAAACGGGTATAAAAAGGACTTGCGTCTGCTAGCACTGCACGGGGTCATGCTCAAAATGAGAATCGATCGGTATCAACTTGGCTGGACATTGTTTGTGCATACGTGGGGAACCAAGTCACGAGATTTGCATTCTCTATATGATAATGACTACTGCACTTTTGTTATCCACACTTTAACCAAATTGCACCTTATATTAACAGATATGGACAGACAAGCCATGTAATAAAAAGATTATTATAATAACAAACTGTGTAGCAATCTACTTATACTTTTTCTTTCCTTTTTATCTTTTCAGTGAAATCTCGTTTTCTCTATGAGAAAGTGTGCAAAATTTTGGTAAATCCTCATAGGAGCATAAAACACAATCAAATCCCCAAATTGTACAGAATTCATTTATTACATATCTCGCATTGTACATTTTAAATTGGTAATTATTTATATTTTCCGTGTAATTGGCTTTTCATAGTTAGAGTATGCCGTCAATATTATGCTCCCATTAAATCAGCGAGCAGCAGCTGGAACTTTTTCATAATGAGCGCAGGGTAAATAAAAATGTGCATGCGTGCTGTAAAGTATAATTGAAATTTATGCACTTTCAGACACGGGTCGCTGCAAACATATGCAGTCGAATATTATCGTTAGCGTTATCCTTTTTGTTGTTGTTATTGTTCGCCATTCCTTCGGGGCTAATGATGTGAACTGTTTGTTTTACGCCGCCTGCAATCACTGAAGTCAAACACATATACATATACACCTAGCATGCAGGCATACCTCTGTCTCTCTGTCTCTCGGTGTCTCTGCCTCTATTTCTCATTTCTGTCACAGACAAAGTCAACATTATTAAAATGCATCAACAAATTTATTTATTTTCTTGTTGTTGTTTCTGTTATGCATTGATATGCGTTGGCCATAACACCTTTTGCCACTCACATTTACCCATAAATAAATACCAACTCGAATCCATTTTATATTTTTCTATATTTTTCACAGAAATTCTCATCAAAATATCAAGTTACGTACAATATAGTTGTCATACGTTGAAAATGCCTTCAGTTTATACTTATACAAGAGTAAAATAACATTCCTAATTTTGTTGTCGGTTTTTCTTTATATGGTTCGTTTTTGTTTTTTTTTTTATTTTCGTTTTTCTTTTCTTTTCGTTTAGACTTCTGCTGCTGCTGTTGTTGTCATTATCATTGTATAATAAACTAATACTTAATGTAAGAATCCGATTTTTTTCTATGGGCCTTTTACTAATCAATTTTCCATGACTTTATATTTTTATGCATTTCGCCTTAATTGTATACTCAATATTATTTTCTAAATATTTCTTATATTTCCCATATAAAATTAATATAAAGAGATTGACAAAAGCCGCAACAAACAAGCAATTTAATAATAATCATAATGATCAATAATAATTGGTATATTTTTCATAGAATATACAATATGACGGCAAAAATATGCTAATTGAATTAAATTCTATAAAAATTGCATTTAAATTATTTTAACATTTAGTTATTCACGCCGATGTTAGTTATACATTAAATAAATTAAAGCGACTACGTACGTTACCCAATCTGTTTGAAGTAACCTTTTTGAAATCAACTCACATAGCATAAGCACTGATGGCAAAAAGAGAGAGAGAGAGCGATTTGCATTCAGAATAAGCGTCAAAATACGCAAACATCAAATGCACATCAATAATAATAATAATGATAATAAACACTGACAATTAGATTTTTGCTATTTGCTATTTAGCTAAGGATTCGACTTTTAACGATTTTTTTCTTGGTTTTTTATTTTATATTTTCTTTTCTTTGCACAAGCGTTCTCATAGTTATATGTTTCATCTTTATTTTTTCTTTAATTTGTTGCCTTGTAGCCATGTTGCTGATGCCATTTTATTTATTTACATACATATTTATTTTCAAATGTATTTTTAGTTTACCTGTGCTGAAACTTGCGAGTTTTGATATCAATTACGTGTCTTAAGTGTACAATTTAATTTAATTTAATTCATGTTTGTGTGTGTGTATGCAGAGGCTAACTTACATTTCACAAAAAAGCTAAATTAAGATTTTTATAAAAATCTATATAAATCACCATTTGCTGCTGACCCAAAAACTCTCATTGGCTGACCTTTTCGATATTATATCCAGCCTATCCTGTATCTATTAACTTAAACGTTTTTGATACAAAATGCTTTGTCTTATACATATAAAGATGCTTCGCATGCCCCGTTTAATTAATCAGTTTTCAATTCTTACATTCTAATACATACACAACTTTTAAATATGTTCTTTTGTTCATACACTGTTTTGTTTTACATACATACATTATTTATTGTATTTTTGTTTGTTTGTTTTAATAGTTAATCTTTTGATTTTTAATTGGAGTTCATTTAACATTAAACTATTTCATTTCACTAAACTATACACAGAATGTTTAAGTTGATGCGCTTATATTGCTATGTAAAACGTTAATATTTTAACTATATATCAATATATATATCATATATGTATATCTATATACATATATATATATATATATATATATATATATATATATATATATGCATTTTAAATAAATATATATGCAGAGATTCTTGCCTAAATCATAGTCTAAAAATTTGCCAAGCATTTGCAAACAAAACTGTAAGAATAAGAAAAATTCATGTGTGTTATTTGTTTAATATTTACCGAATCGTTTTCCAATAGTATTGCTAAGCTGTAAATTTATAAAAAATGTTTACAGAATTATCATCTGCTCTTGTTTTTCATTTTAATTTTAATTTTAAATTTTCTGCTCTTTTCTTTTGTATATAAGAACTGTTTAACTGTTAAATTTAGACTATAATATGTGTATACATAATCAGTATGTGTGTCTGTGCTGATTTAAATATTTTGTTGTTAGTATTCTCTAGACTCACATTCAGCGTTTCTTAAAATTCGTACATTATTAACATTACGGTTAGCTTACGTATGGTGACTAGTAGACAATATATATACATACATATGTATATATATGGGTCAGTGGGACTGTTTTTGCAGTCAAAAATAAGTTTAACAAGCGCGAAGACTCAACCTGAACGTCAAATGGATCAATCTCAACCCGTTCAAATTTCCGCTTGCTGCTGTATTTCGCAATGACTTTAGCAATACGCTAGGGTGTATTTTTTGTGAATAAATGTTTACATATGGATTTGTATTTTGAAATATTTTTCCCTTTTACTTAACATTTTTAAATTTGGTTTACTTTTGTTGCAATTGTTGCATAAACGCGGAACACCTCGTTGACCAGTCTTTTATTGTGTTTTAATGCTTACAGAATTATATATATATATATATATATATATATATATATATATTATAATTATGTTTTGCTATCGTTTTTAAAATACATGTTTTGTTACGATTTGAATGTTGAATTGTAAAATACATACATAGTTTCTTAAATGTTATTCATATTTAGGCCCCCATATATTATAATCTAATTGGTTTTCTTTTTTTGGATTTTATTTGAATCGTTAAGGATTTTCTATACAAAATATTTGATTTGGGCTTGGTTTTTAATTTTTTCTCAAAAGTTACACTAAACTGATTGAATTTATTTTTGACACATCGTACACATTTTTGTTTTGTTTAAATATTTATAGTTGCGTTATCAACATCATAACCTTGTTTAGTGCATTTCCTTGGGTTTGTTCGCATGGAAGCCGAAAAAGGATACTGTTATCCAATATAATTGTACCTTTTTATTGATAATATAATCTTAAAGGGAACTTTCAGTTTGCAACTTCTTATTCATACGCGACACTGTATATATGTATGTATATATTTATATATATTGTTATAGCATTGAGATGACACATAGCACAAGCCACACACAAACCTTTCAAATGTGATCAATCTTCACTTCACAATCTTTGAGAATTATGTTCCGAATCAAGAAACAACTATAAAGGCTAAATGTATGAGTATGTATGTATACTTGATGATTGTGTATTTTTGTGTGCAAATGGATATATATGTGTGTGTATGTGTGTATATGTGTATGTGTGTTGCGTTGCTTGCCATAGCTACTTCTTGTTGTCTGATCACAGAATACCGCATCACACAAATGATAATGCTCGAGCATGTTGTATACCTTTACCTTGAGGAGGTGCATTCTTGTCGTGCATTTAAGAGGAGAAATCAAATACGGATAATTAAATAAGAAACATAAATCAAAATATATAAAATGAAGTTGTTGTTTTGTAATATTTATTTTTGTTAAAAATATTTAAAAATAATCAAATATTAAACATAATGAAATGGTTCATTTAAAATAAAGGCAGCACATAACTAAGAAAATATTAGCACACATTATGGAAAATAAATATTTTCGACACGCTTTTGCAAAGACGTATTTGGTGCAATTCCAGGAGATTTTGTTATTTTTCTTTAGTGAATACTAAAACCTTGTTGAATGTGACCTACTGAAATTTTGAAAAAAATATAAATTTTTCATATACAAACAAAAACTAGTTTTAAAATTATTTATATGATTATTTTAAATTAATGAGGCACATTAAGAAGAATTTGTAAAAGTTGGTCCAAAATATAATGTTTATGTAGAATCGAAAAAAAATGACAATATCGTTTAGATTTCTTCAAATAAAAAACTCATCATAATACTTTTCATCACAAAAACAGAAATGTGCGTTATAAATACAATTACATTAACAGGACTTATTTTGAAAATATCAATTTGTAGCGCCAGAAATGGTATTTACTAAGCATTTCGATTTGCTCGATTTGCTTGACATACATACTACATATTATCAACCTTTACAACAATTATTTTACAAATTTAAAATATATTTAAATTAAAGTAAGAAAATATAAGCTTTTTATTTATTGTTTAAAACATATTTTGCACTTGTGTTTGTTGTATTTTGTTGTTGTACCTAAGCCAGTACGATGCATTTCCTTAATTAAATTTAAATCTTTGTATATGTATTGTATATTAACATTTTGTCGTAATTTGATTTACTTTTTTCTTTTTATATTCATTTAAATTTAATTTTGTTTTGTTTTGTTTTGGCAGTGTTTACAATATTTGTTGTCGCTAAAAACAAAACAAAAAAATATATATTGTTCATAAAGGATACATATTTTTCTTATTTTTTTTTCTTTATAGTATATATTTTTAATGTGGTTACTAAGTTCATTCATAACTGCATTTTTGTTCAGTATATTTCTTTATATTTTACTAAAAAAAATTATTTCGCTTTGGTAAATATTTGATGTCAACAATTTAAATGCAAATGGAAGTAAACATTTTTTATGCTTAAACATTAAAATGAAATCAAACAAATAACAAAAAACTGATCAAGCGAAACGATAATGAAAGGGGATAAAGTTATAAACAAAACAATAAGAGCAACGAAACTGAATTTGTATCGGATTTTAACTCCTCAAATTGTCGTATTTTATTGTTGCTGTTGTTCTTGTTTTTCTTTTTTTTTTTTTTTTTTTTTTTTTAATTATTGCTTGTGCTTGTGTGATGTGTGATTTTCATTAATTAGCGCTTCAACACTATCATTCATCGCTTTCTGCTTGTGATGGCACACAGTTGCTGTAATGCTCACTTTCTACTTAGATCTCTCTTTACATATGGCGCTTCATGTGGAGGGCCAGGTGATCGGAGCGCGAAAAGCAACGATCACAATTGCGACATTTAAAAGGTTTGGCTCCAGTGTGCTTCCGATAATGTCGAGTTAGCTCATCGCTTCTAGCGAAACGCCATTCGCAGCCATCCCAGGAGCACTTGTACGGCTTCTCACCTACAATGGCAGAAGTTTTTAAGAAGATTTAATGAAATTACATAAAAATAGCCAGTTCCTACTTATTAAATAAGTTATTCTCTGGGATGGTATCAAGAGTTGAATGCAGTATAAGTTCTTGCAATTCGCTCTGTGGCAGCCAGCGAAAAGAAAAATTAAATATATTGCAAATTCCAACGGAAGAAACGAAATAGCTGGTGGGAAAAAGGTTGCCATGATTTTTTCCCACTTTACGACAGCGAAATGAAAAAAGTTTTTTTTTCCAACGTTCAGCTGGGTGAGAGCCTCTGAGTGAGGTGCATAGTACCAGAAATGTTTAAAATTATAATTTTAACTTTTTAAATCGTAGTCAAATAGTTCTCATGACGATTGCACCCTCAAGCATACTTGTATTATTTGTGAAAGCATTGAAAATACTATTTTTTAATTTTTCCAAGCCAGCGTGCTCGCAGTAAAGTATGCAGTGGGTGCAACCTAACAATGAGTAAATGCAAACGAGTTTGTAAATGGTGGAATTGAAGACAATTAAAAATAAAATTAAAAAAAAAAAAAAAAAAAGAGAATAAAATTGGAAAAAAAAATAATGAAAAGTCGGCCATCGAAATTTACGTTAAGATCGAAGTCAGTGAAACAGTTTGCCAAATCGCGAATCCCTTTGCCAACAGTTTTCATGCGTGCCAAAAGCCTCAAAGGATGCGGCAAAAACAGTAGCCAATGCGCCGAAAGCCAGTTACAGTGCCAGTAACAGAGCTCAAAAGCGTCAGCCAGTCAGCTAGCCAGCCAGCTAGCCTGCCTGCCTGCCTGCCTGCCTGCCTGCCTTCCAGTCTTCCAGCCTGGCAGGCAGGCAGAAAGGAAAAGGAAATGCAGAAGTTGTAATTTCACACAAAAGTATAAAACCTAAAAATGCACAAAGAGTGGAACACAGAGCACAGTACACAGTTGTGCCAGAAAAAATGGCAAAATTATTTGAGTTTAAAAGACAAACAGCAGCCAAGGCAGGAAATTGCCGGCGTTGCCTTCGCCGTTGCCGCTGTCGAGAAAAGCGGTGGAAAATGGAGCCAGATAACCGGCAAAGTAGACGACAGCCAAGAAAAATACATAAAGCTGAGTGGAAAACTTTGTAACGCACACCACAACAGCTTATATATATGTATATGCATACACACACATATTTATATATACATAGTGTATATGTATATAGTATACACAGCTTAAAACTTAATGCATGCGGAAATGTGTGATATTTCCGTGCTCAATTTCACATTATGCACTTGCGGCCAACTTGCCTGCCTGACGGAACAAACGACTCGCCAACGAGCGACCGAGCCACTGAGCCACTGAGCCACCGAGCAAGTAACAACGCTCTCTTAATTTCCATTTGTTTACTCTCTGGCCATTGCTGAAGCCCTGTCCGGCCAGCGATGCGTCGCGGCGTTGCAACATGGGACATTTCACTCCCCGTTTGTGGGTGTGCTGCCACTTGCACTTTGGCATGTTGTCAGAACTGTGAGCGAGACATCGAAGCAAGGGCTATAAATAAATAGGGTGCCCGAAAAACACTTACACCCACAAGGAGTGTGTTCATGTGGGTGGCTGCGTGTATGGGTTCCTGGTAAAATGCTTTGCCATTGACTTTTGGCATTTTTTCGCCTCTTTGGGTCTTTCTTGCTCCAGCCTGCGTAAATCACAGTCAAGTGCACAAAGCACTGGGCGTACAGATACAGCTGCGACCCGAGAGTCTAAAATTAAAGTGCATTCGAACGACATCCAGTGCCAAAAATGTTCATGTTTCACAGTAACCGGGGATTAAAGCTCTGCGAATTGCCCCTGCGTATTTGTTGCTGCTGTTCAAATGCTCAATCAATTTTTAATAGTCAGCCAAGTTTGCTTAAATTGTGTACTGGCAGCCAATCTTATAAAGTCCTTAAAGCAGCTTTACACTCATTTACTGGACGTGTTAAAGCCGTATTATGTGTTTTTTGTTTCCTAAAGAGTTTCTCGTTCTTATTTCAATCGCTCTATTGTTAATTTATTGTAGCGGGCACAGTTAAAACTTAACCTCAGCTATTTGTTTCTATACATAAAGTTACTCCTTTCTTCCCATATTGTTAGCCGCAGTTGCAGTGCGCCTTTATAAAGTATTTGAGGAAGGGGTGCAGTCAGCTGCAGCAGCAAAAGCAGCACGAGCAGCGGCCGCTTAACGTATAGCCCCGAGCCAGTTAATATTTTATAAATTTTGCTGGCGTTGGGTTTTAATGTCAGCAGCCAATAGGAAAGAAAGAATGCCTTGGTGAGCGACATGCAATACGCGGCGAGAAAGAGGTTTCGGTATTCCTTTCACTTCACTCTGCCGACTTCAGACTGCAGGCTGCACAGAGCACAGTGCAGAGTGCAGGGTGCAGGCTGCACGCAATTCTTTAGCTTTTCTTTTATGCGCTATGCGCCTTCTCGGCTTTTGCACTCAACACAATTTTTATGGTCTGCTTGCGTCTATCCGCTTGATTGCACTAGTAATCTTTTCTTAACGGCAGGGCCCTACTCCCACCAGCTATTACCAAGCTCGGGTTAACCATAACCCTGTCTGTTTTTTTTTTTTTTTTTACAGCCAGAGCGCTTAACTAATTGAAATCTTTTGCGCACTGCGCACATTTATTGGAATCTTTTCTGCGTGGTGAGTTAATTGATTATCAATTGTCGAGTATTCGCACCATTTTGGTTGTTTTCCAATTAATTCCTTTTACGCTAACACCGGAGACAACAAGAAGGATAAACTAGCTGGCAGCGCAATCAAGACTCCCAAATTAAATTAATGTATGCCCGGCTGGCTTCTGACCTGACCTGAGCACATACCAAAAAAAAAACCGATTGGACATCTAAATAATAGTCGATCATCAATAACGTTGCGCTGTTTCTCCAAATTAAAGCAGAACTTCTCTTTCCCCAGTTTGAGCAAAGCGTAATTCATGAAAATGATTCTTTAATTTCGTTTTACGCATGTCCTCTAAGGTGACATTAAAATAATTACTTTTTTTGTGGGTCTCTTCAAACCAAAGGTAGAAAAAATTTACATTTTGTGAAAATGTCGGACAATCTAATGTTTTGATCTCTTATCGTCTGAAGACATCCTGGCTTTGATTTATTTTGTATGCTCTGTCCGTGTAGAGCATATATAACTAATTACACAGCTTAATCAGGTCCCTTTATACAATACGGTTAGTTTGGAGCAAGCATGGCTGCTGCAAGCATCTGAAAGCTTTAATCTGGAGCGCAAAACTTTTGCTTATAATTTGCCTGAAATGATGGAAACGAAAAACGAAAATAAACATCAACAAGGCCAACAATAACTACAACTTATATAAAAGAGCAAACATTCCGGAGGGGACTCAATTAAGTGCGCCCCTCCCTCTTAGCCGTTGCCCCGCCTCCCTAAACGGCTGTTGTTATTATGAAGTACAAACTTTTTACTTTTAAAGATAAACGGAAAACTAAGAGCCTATAAGCATTTTCACACTCTGCAAACTTGTTGATTGTAAAATCTTTTATTAAGCAGTTATTGTTTTGTTTAGTCGAGCATAGAGTTCAATATAACAGAAAAAAGAGAGAACGCATTCAATTTAAACGCGTGGCCAGACGAGAGTAGCCTATTATACTTGACTCACTAATCTAGCTATTCGATTGTATACGGCACGAAAATGCAATAACTGAAATGGGCCAATTCAATTAAATTGGCAGTATCAGTTGGTACTAACGGTACATGACATATGCAGAGTTAACGCACATATTTGTTTTTGCTCAATTTACAAAAATTTGGTTGTTATATTTTATGAGTTAAGCGCAAACTGCCGAAACTCTTGTAAAACGCATTATCATTCATACACACACGCTGATGGGAATACGCGTGTGTAGGTACACACAAATCAATGGATGAGTTTAATATGGTTTCCATCCTTTGCCTCTGAAATCGCTGATGCTGATGGTGGCAGCAATAAAATAACATTTCATCGCTGGGTTTAATCTGTGTGGAGATGCACGAGTATGTATGCGTGTAACCAATAATTCATTTTTGAATTATGCGATTTTTATTGAAATTTCAAGCCTCGTCTACTGTCATTCAAGGATGTTCCTGGCTCTGCACTTGACTTTGTACATATATGTATACATATTTCTGCGGCAACGTTCGCTCTGTTGGCTGTGTGGAAATATTGGGACAATGGCAGCAAAACAATGCAACGTGTCACTTGTGTCCTGCCCTGTGTCCACTGGGCTCTCCTGTTCAGGTCACAGACGCGATGCTCTCTGGGGTTGTTGTGTTGTTTTCGCAGCACTCTGATTTATTAATGGGGAGCAGCAACCCCAAACTGAGTTTACATATTTATGTTGCAGTTGTTGGTCGTTTTAGTCAGAAATGTGTTTTGGGCGTGGTATGAAGCCTGCAGTCGACTTAATCATACTATATTACTTCACTGATTATTATATTCAAATGTAAACTATATTCACGGCAGAAATGCTAAATTAAATTGGCTACGTGTGGCGCCTCACCTGTATGGGTTCTTTGGTGGGCCTTCAGATGTGAGCTTTTTGTGTAGACCTTTTTGCAGCCCAGAAATTGGCACTTGTGTATCCGACGTTTGGCGTCCGGACTGTGATCGATGTGATGCTGGCGCGGGTGGTGATTTTTGGTAGAAGCTGTGAAATTAACTTGGTTATGGCGAGTGGAGTTAAGGGAGATGAATCAATACACACCAGTTGTTGATTTTTCAGACAGCGATGTGACCACGGCAACAATTTGTGGCGTCTGCTGTTGCTGTTGCTGTGAAGCTGCAGCCGATTGCTGTTGCATGGATGCGGCAGTGCCAAGATTGGTACTGCTGTTGTTATTGTTGCTGTTAGTGTTGTTGGCTGCGGCGCTAAGCACGGCAGCAACATTAGCATTGCCATTGTTTTGCATTTGTATGACACGTGCTAGACTGATGCCGGCGGCTCCAGGTGTTCCATTGGCTGTGGTCAGCCGCACGATTGTACTGCGCGGAATGTTGTTGTGGTTGTTCGACGACTGATCAACGTTACTGCTGCTGTTGCTACTGCTGTTGTTATTACTGCTGATACTGCTTGCTGAACTGCTACTACTAGTATTGTTTAGTACCTGCGGCGATATGCTTAAGTGTTGCACTGCCAACTGTTGCTGCTGCTGTTGCAGCTGCAACGTTGTGGCTTGCGACAATGAGGAGTTCTTGGCACCGGGCGATTGGCTGCTGAAGTGCAGAATGGCGGACGCGGGTGTGGAATTTGCTGCTGCTGCTGCTGCTGCGGCTGAAGTCTGCTGTCGTTGCTGCTGCTGCTGCTTGAGGATCGCGGCCAACTCATTGGCGTCGATTTGCTGCGGGCGCTGCTGTGGCGGCTGTGCATAATTATGACTGCGTAGGTTCGACTCAGGAGATGAGGGCGGCGTTAGAGGGGGAAGCAGAAAGTCGTGCACGGGACCTTGACCCAGATGATAATGCCGCTGCGATTTAGCCTGCACCACTCGAACCTTAATAGCCGGCGCACTACTGTTACTAGAGCTCAGGGTAATAGTGTTGCAGTGAGAATTGCTGCTGCTTATGCTCACGGCGCTGCTGCTGACGGTGCAGTTGCTATTACTGGTGGGCGTCATGTTGCCGGCGCTGCAGATACTAGGATTGGGCGATATGGCTGAGGGTGGCGCAGCAAACAGCACGTCCAGTTTCTCATTGCAAGATAATACATGTGCCGCTTCCTCGTCGTCCTCGTCAATGCGCTCCTGCTTAACCAGCACCGCACAGCTGAGGGCCTGTGACCCATTGCTATCCCACGATATGCCTGAACAGTTGGAAGACACGGATGAGGTAGTCGATATCGTGTCCAGACTCTCTTTTATTTTAAGCTCCTCCAACAAGCGCGCCGGTGTTGAAAATATGTCCCAGGCTGAATCGAGATCTGTGTGTATCTTTTTGTAGCTCTGATGCTTCGGCTCGTCGCGCAAGTAGCGCTCCAGTTCATAGCAAGTCTGCAAATACAATGACAACACGAAGCATTGTTAGCAGGATACAAAATAAGATTTCTGAATATTCCATCTATAACTACATACAAATCCCCATAACTCGGTATGGGGTTCGGCTCTATTATTAATTTACCTTCCCTGTGTTGTTATGGTTATATTTTTGATGTACCGGTTCTACACTTAATATATATATATATATATTAAGTGTAGAACCGGTACATCAAAAATATAACCATAACAACACAGGGAAGGTAAATTAATATTATATATATATAAAATATATATATATATATATATATAAAATAACTACATACATATATACACCCTTTGTAAGGTATCAGGAATCCAATATATGTTATTTTAAACGAACTCTTTTTAGTTTACTGTAACTTGCTTCGTATAATACTATTAAAGAATTTTCAATGATGCTCAAGAATTTTCAAGAACATTAAATTGTTAATTCAGTGACCCGTGGCGGTGTTGTTTTTGAGCTTCTCTATAAGAGCCGCTGGCATCAAGGCAAATAAAACCATTAATTGTAAGTTATGTTTTATGTTCTGACGCAATTACATGTTAAAATTTTGCTCAGCAGATTTATAAACACTGCATACTTTTAGGTTCACGACCAGCAGGAATAAAGTTCACTTAAATGCCCCGAATAACGACGTGTTGCCTAATGGTGTTACTGCTGTGAGCACTAACAACGGGCGTAAATAAGAGAAGTTCGTTTGTGTCTGGGTTTGCAGCTGCTCTATAGTCGCAGTTGCCTTGTTGTTTTGCAATAAAGATTTTAATAGAGCTACAGTCATAACAATTGAGTTGGTTTGCGTTTTCGCATTTGTTTCAATAAGCCAACATGCCATACTCATGTCTCAAAAATGACAGTGGAAAATGGCTTTTTCTTATGCTTCTCCTGAAGCAATTTGCGGCTGAGAAGGTGCAGCAACAAGTACTTAAAGGTGCTACAAATTGCACACATGACCAGTATTATCGGTTGTTAGCGTTTCCCAAACCCGCAACCCATTTCTGCTTAACAAATCTTATTAAGTGCAATACAAAAGCGGAAAATCAATGACCTGGAATAAAAAGCGTAGCCACAGGATCTGTTTCGAGTTGTGCATTCCACATTTGCTTAGGTTTGCTATTTTGCTTTTCATTCCCATTTCCATTCCCATTCTTATTCTCCAAACATGGTCGGTAAATCACTTTAAGTGTTATTTCAAGAAAATAATTGCAACACATAAATTTCTTAACCCTTTCAAGTCGCCAAACAAGTTGCGTGTGCGATTTACGAACGGAGGCAGCAACAGCAATAACAACAAGAGAAAACAAGTAAGAAGACTCTAGTCGAGACTGCTCGACTAGGAGATACCCTGAACCCTCTAATCTGATATTCTAATCACTCTGCACTTCTTTTCGGCACACGTACATACATATCTACGTATTAGAACGCGCTCTGCTAACTGCGCAGTAAGCAGCGACTGCGCTTGGGCTGCGCTGCAGTGTGGGCAACATTATAAGGATTTATTTGTGGAATATTTTAATTTCTAGACGTACAATCTTAATGAAACTTTCAGAACATAATCATAATATTCAAATATATGTACATTCCAAAGCACAAGTTTCTAGTACTTGAAATACGCCTTTTACAAAGGTGAGGGTGAGGGGGTGGATATAGGGGTGGGGGGTAAATTACAACAAAAATCGAAATTATATAAAATGCATATAAGTCTACATATAAAATTTGGAAGCTCTAGCCCTAAAGGTGTAGGAGGTATAATTAAATAACTAGCTTTCGATAAGGTTTTTGATCGATAATAAATTATCGGGAGCAGTTATCGATATAAAAAGAAAAACTTGATATGCGCGTGATATACACGGACCTAGGAAAAAAAAATTCAAGTCTCTAGCTCTTATATCTTCTGAAATCGACGCGTTCATACATACGGACGGACGGACGGACGGACGGACGGACGGACGGACGGACGGACGGACGGACGGACGGACAGACAGACGGACAGGGCCAAATCGACTTAGCTCGTCGCCCTGATCAAGAATATATATACTTTGTGGGGTCTGCCACGCCTCCTTCTGTCTGTTACATACTTTTAACAAAACCATTATACCCTGATTTCCCATTTTCAATGGGTTCAGGGTATAACTATAAATGGTTTATGAATCAGCACTGCGGCGTTGGCGTCTCAGCGCGAAGAGGAAAGGAGAGAGAGAGAGAGAGAGAGAGAGAGAGAGACGGGGATAGAGTCCATGATTAATGTGCGGCTGCTGCACTTAGTTTCCATTTCCTGGCCAGCAACACTTCAGTCAGACAATGCAGCACTATCTATGTGCAAAAATCTAAATAAAATGTAACATGCATGCCCGCTGTTCGGAATTTGATATATTGTTTAAGCACTCTCGACAAAACACACACAAAGCACAACATGCAAGACATGCATCTAAAACAAATGCAAATGCCAGCTGAGCTAAGGCTGATCTGAGTCTGAGTCCGAATCGGAGGCTAAGCTTGCATTCGCCTTCGCCATCGCCAGCGCCATCCTCCAGGATGCTATCAGAAATGGCATTTTGAGTTATGTGCTTTGCCGCCAACGGCGTTGCCAACAAATCACCTGCCCAAAACTGAGAGCAGTGCCAGGAAGATTAGGACGCGACTTTTAAATTGCGCATGGTTGCGAGCCAACCAGTATCAGAATCAGCGGATCGCCAAATATCCGACTACATTTGAGTATATATGGGTAGCTGAAATGACCCACCTTGGGCCAATGATTGATGTGCTATGGGTGAATAGTTCGGGTGCTTGCCAATAGATAACTAAGGCCTGTCTACAGAGGCACTGCTACTGACTCAACATACTTTAAACATAATTAGTTTATATATACACTCCCTGAAGTTTATAGGAATTGTAGGAAACATTCATGTATACTCGGTGTAGAAAGCTGGTGTCAATGTATAATCCCGCTGATGTGTGGCTTCAAAAACTTTTCGACTAAGCAAAAAACTTTTTGCTCATTTGTATTTAATAGAAATTTATTTGCAGTGCTCATGGGTTGATATTTTTTTTATTTTGCCCTATCTATTTGTGTGGGTGGGAAATACTTTTGCACACTTTTTGCCGCCAATTTATGTGGCAAGTGCACAACAAGAGCGCAACTGAACGGGGGATATGTCAGAGCCAAATGGCTTAATCTATGGCACAAGTTGGTCGCATAAGAAAAAATCTTAATTTCCGTTGCGTCCATTTCAGCTTTGGTTTTTGTGTCACCATATTTTCTCTCTGTGTGCATTTTGTTTTTCGCTCTTAAAATGAGGTTTTCTCTTCCGCCTGTTTGGCTTTCAGCCCAAGATATTTACTGTTCCGTACCTTATGGTCGACAGCAAGTAAAATGTTCTTTTGTTTTACTTTTAGCAGAGACACCAAGTTTTTTCCTCACAAATACCAAATACCCAATACAAAACGGAGTCTTTACTAACCTAAATAAGGAAATAGAAATCGTTTTCGAAAAAAGTAAATAAATAAATATTGGTAAGAAAATGTGGCATTGAGACTGACATTAATCGAAAATCGATTTATTAATTTAGATCTGTAAGTCTGTAAGATCTGCAAGTGCTTTAACGAAACCGCTTTATATTGCATATACAAGAGCTGAACAATACCAGACATATAAACAGAAATAAACAGGCAACACATTGTTTGCACGAATTGAAAGCCCTCCAATTGCTCGATTCTTTAGCGCTTGAGATGAAATTAAATTGAATTTGGCCACAGCAAATACAGATTGCGAGGGAATCAGGAGGAGGCGAACATGTGCGCCCAAATGTTTTCAATGCTAATGTTAAATAAAAGCCTACGATTAAATTTAATTATCAGCATGTTTATTAAAATCTACAAAATGTGATATGAGCGAAGACTGAGTCTATTGCACAATTGGGAGAGATTTTAAGTATCTGCCGGCACACACACACACACTGTAGATAATGTTTACCTAGGCTGTCACACGCCCCCCGGGATTCTACGCCCACACATAGTGAGTCAGATATAGAGACAGACTGAACATATTTAATTATGTGTGTAATTGAAAAAGACGCAGCGGCAGTTAAGAGGCACGTCGAAGACTCCAACGACGACGACGACGCCGACGCTGATGGCAAGGGCGACGGCGATGGCAATGGCGACGGCGACGAGTACGCCAAAAAATCTTGTTAAGGCTATTATGCGGCACATGTCTTGGGCGCCCTGCTGTCTTTGCACTGAGCTCTGGGATTGTGTATTTGTGTAATATTCTGTGCGTGTTTGTGTATTAGAAAGATATTAGCAGGCCCCAGCTAGCAGCAGAGCCTGCGGTTTTTATTTGCTACCCCGAGAAGCAGCTGCTAACTTACTTGGAAAGTATGCTATCCACAATCACACCACATACCAAATTTTCATTATGTATGTATGTGTATCTGCATTATGTCATTTAATGAGCCATAATTCCAGAGAGCTTCGCCTCATAAGCCCCCTGGGATGTGTTCAGCATTTCTTCTTTTTCCTTTTTGTTTTCCTACGCCACTTTCGGGGCTGCCATTTTGAAAGTTTTAATGAACGAAACGTAATGAAATTATGCCCACAATTAACGTCATCGTGACCAGGCACTTTAAGCTTAACAATTTAAGAAGCTTTTAAGCATAACAATGCAGTGAACGAAGCACATCAACGCAGACAAGAAAACAAACATTTCCAACTGTCTGTCTCGTTCGGTTATAACATTGTTAAAAACGTATGGAGAAAGCAATTATTTATTTATTTATTATTATTTAAAATAAATGTTAAATTCGTCAAAGCTGTCAATTTGTGCAACAGGCTATTGGTCTCTCTATTCTTACTATAAGCAGGAAAGGTCTGCAACTGTCACAGTCACAGGCATTGATGTAGCAATACTGCAACCATTGTTGCCATCGACGTCTCACTGTGCGGCTTCTGCTTGTTATCTGTCTGGCTGTAAGTAACTGCTCAATGCGAGTGCAGCAGCAGCAGCAGGAGTAACAAAAACAATATCAGCAAGTCAGTTGGTTTGGCAATAACAATAAGCCAAAGACAAACGACAAGCCACTAACAGCTAGAGTAGCATAGCAGGAGATACAACACGGATAATTGAATTATTGGCATTATCAGTACTTTGCACACAAGCGCATACACACATTTATGCACACACACACACACACACACCCCTTCCTTCCGCGCAGCACCAGGAAGCCACATTACAAAGTGTAATGCGTTGATTTACTTCTTGGTTTTCTCTGGATGGGTCTGGACACATCTAGCGCCCCCTGCTGATGTCGCGATGCTATTGCTATTGTTGGTGTTTTTGTTTTCTGCTGCAACTGTTGTTTGTTTTTCGGGGCGCAAAGTGCACTTAAAGTGCCACAACATCAACAACAGTCGCAGCAGCAGTAGATGTAGCAGCAACAGCAGCAGCAGCAGCAGTAACAACTGAAAACCAACTTAAGTGTCTGACACAAAAGGCGCTGCATAATTTCAGGCATTATGCTAATTTAAAAAGTTGCCGACTGCTCAAGCAGTAACAGCGGCAGCAACCTTTCACATAAGTAGTTTGAAACAAGGAAACAGCTGCGAGCAAGTAGGATGGGAAATGGGGGACTACGTTGATCACTTTCGCCCAGAAATGGAATTCGCTCTTAGGCAATCGAGAAGCACTTCAATACGAAAGTGTCGCAGTGGCAGTGCCAAAAAGTATGCTACACACAACAGCAAAAGCAGAAGCAGAAGCAGCAGGGTTGCTTGGATACTCCTGAAAGATTGCTGAGTGGGGGGAGCTGTGGAGCTTGACGCAACTAATGCGTCGTACGCGCCGTTGAATTTAAATGAGGAATTAATGCGTACATTATTTCTGGTCGCCTTTCGGCTGGCAGTGTCACCCCTCATAACAGCAACCCCGATAGCGTTGAGCTCCTTCGACCGGCCTGTGCTTTTACTTTTGTTAGATATACAAACTGTGTTTTGCCACTTCCCAATTCTCACTCCCTAGTTGCCATATGCATTCTGCTTCTCGGCTCGGCTGTTACGTTCTGTTCGATTCCACGACGGACTGTGCAGTCGTGGTGTTCACGAATTCTGGAATTCACAGCCACAACACCCTAGCCATTAGCTTTGAACTTGATGGCATTTGTGTGCCTTACGCAAATTGCGACGTTCTTGTTGCTGCCTGTTTTTTTTTTTACGCTTCGTTTTGTCATTTTGTGGCATGTTGCCGCCTTGTTTCCGTTTCCATGGTTGCTGCTGTTGTTGTTTCTTCCATCTAAATGACACTTTGCGCAAATGATGATGCTGACAATGATAATAAATAAATTTAACGCTGTTCGAGGGCGCAACTTTCGCCCATTCGGTAGGCGTGAGCGGGAGAGGAAACTTTTTATACTGTAACTAAGATTAGGCTTTTTAACATCCAATTATCTTCAGGATCTACAGATCTGCTTTAACAGCGCTTTTACACTGTCAGTCATAGAGTTAAGTAAGTGCTCTAGCTACTTGAAGACGTCTTAAAGCCAGTCATATTGAAACAGAAACCAAAACATTCACATTCAGATATATTCGTTCCATAGAATAGTTTTTGGCGCAAGTATGCCTGCGCTTGACAATAAAATCGAATTTTTTGTTTGGGCATACATATATCGTAGAGATAATACATAAATGACAAAATAAGCACATTCTAAAAGCTATTTATACCACGTATTTATATGCATGCTCGTAGACAAGTAGGGGGCTGAAGAAAAACTGTCGATACAGGATAATGCAATTGTTGTGGCTTTCACATTTTATGGCCAGCCCAAAAACCCGCACAAGGTGGAATGTTTTCAATGTCTATTATCCGTACCGTACGAGTAAAGGACCGGTTTCCTCATCATCGCCTCCTTCTTCCTCAATGACAACAGAAGTGCTTGTCTAACATTTTGTCGGTTACAAATATCAAGGCTTATGATATTGACCCAAAGCATGTTTAACAACGCATTTTGTCTAAAGGAAAATGCCTCATTTTGACATAACACATACCCATTGGACATGCCCAGAAAGGTTATATCAAATTAGGGAACGCCATTAACATTCGATGGTACTTAAGTAAACTATATTTTCAACGACTATATTTCAATAGCCACAGAGTGAATCGATATAATATTGGTAGGCTTTAAGAGGGCGACTATTCAAACAACTTTGATTGTGTGTTGGTAGAGGGTAACTCGTAGCTGGTCAGACTTGAGAAGGACGCTGTTACTTGTTTAGCTAGAGTTTTGTGTGCGATGCGTAGATTGTTATCGCCTCCCTTTATATTGATTGTCGGAAGCGGTAAATGGCAAAATTGTATACAAAGCAGGTTTTATTTTCCTTTACTCTATGAAAAAGAAACCATAAAGCCAGTTCAGATGCAATTTCAATTCCAGTCCTTTGGTCTTATGGCCGTGTACAAGGCAGAGTGTGAACCAGGCCATAGAGGAATCAAAAGGTTAATTGCTTCTGTGTAAAAGACGTTCACTAATGCTGTTTACAAATAAAAATAATTCGCACAAGCTGTTTGCCTACATACTTTAATGTTAGGCACATTACAAGCTTCGGCCCAGCAGACAGTCGTACGAGATACGCGGCAGTAAAACAATAGCAACGAGCAGGATAAAATTGCAGAGGCTAAGCAGGAAAAATAAAGTTATAGCAACTACCAGCATAAATATACCAATGGACATAAAAGGTTACATAACAACAACAAAATTGCCACTGTGTGCTGGCTCTCTATCGCTCAATGAACACGGACATCGGACATATACATGAACACGTTGACACACTGTCCATTGTTTGTGACCCTGCAGCTACTCCCCTCAGTTGTTCGCCTACCAAAATTTGCATATGTTTTGGGTGGGTCAACTGTAGCAGAATAAGCAGAACAGACGGCTTATCTGAGTTCTTGTTCGTTCACTAAAATATGATTTTATTTAACGCATCCTGCTATATAATGTTTTTGTGCTGCTGTTGCCGTTTCATGCACGCACAACTTTATGATTATGTTTTACTATGAGCACATATCCTTGATGACCGTTTGCTTGCTGCTCGCTGAATTTCTTTTTGTGAAAATATACAAGAGAAATATATTCGAAAAAATCGTGATTTGTCTCATTAGGAAGACAACAGCTCTGACTTCTGTGCTGTTGCCAATTGTAGCAAAATTGACGAGCTACTGCCCTGTCCACCGACGACAAAGCCCAACCTTTATCTGATAATTTGTAATTCTATTGCGCCTCTTTTCAAATCCGCCTCAAGCGTCGTGCACCATTAGTCGCATCCATTACAGCCTCAGTATATCAGTACTCACTATCAGTACCAAGGAAGGTAAAGAAGGAACCAGACTGTCCTTGCATTCTAATCCATTCAGCTGGCAACATAAAGATTTAATGAATCGTAAAGCAGAGTAATTGTTGAAAAAGTGCCGACAGGCTATAACGGCAACAGTTGGTTGCTGCCAAGCCAATGAATAGGGTGATTCGTGCGCCACAAGTGCTGCCTGCCAATGAGACTGAGACTGAGATTTACCTGCCCAAGTCACCTGAGTGAAGTCAGAATCGTCAGAAGAATATTGTGTATGTGTGAGTTATTTCTTGTTGCGATGATATCCTGGGTAGATGCACTTCGAAAGTATCAGCTTTCAGTTTTTCAGATTTATTTGCAGTTCTGCCTGGTGCGTTAACTAGAATTCAATTCCCAAGACAAGTAGTGCGAAGCCGTAGAAAAGCGTGTGAGCCGATTGTCACAATCAACTGAACGCTCAGCGAGCAAAGCAAACGCAACTAGTGTTAATATACGAGAGAGCTACAAGTCACTTGACGGTCAATGCCCCTGCAATTATTTAACTTGGCTTTGACTCAACACCTGAGCTTTAAAGCAGGTCAACCAATCATTTATGCTTGACTCCAACTTATTTTTATTTTTGAATAAAGGCGCAGCAATGTGAAGGCATGTGTGAGGTAGGCAGAACCATCCATAAAATATCTCAGTTTACAACAATAAAATTACAATTACTTTGAACTGAAACAGCAGCTTTGCATATTCGATTTATAAATATGCGTTTGTAAGCGTACATTTCGAAAATGGATTGTTAGTCAGATTACTCTGTCTAGTCAACCTACCAAGCTTTGCATCCATTTGCACTCATTTGGTATTCATTTCGGCAACAGCAACTACTAGCAAAAACAACTTGGGTAAGCCTCTTACCAGCAGCTACTGCCAAGGTAGTCAAATACGTCTGATCATTGCTGTTGCTGCTGTTGTTGTTGCTGTTGCTGTTACTGTGGCTATTGCTGTTGTTTGGTCATTAAAACGCAATTGCAAATGCGAGATTGAGCCTACTTGCTGGCACTTAAGCGAGAACAATGCCAATTTGATTCGATGCTGCAGCTGGCTCCTGCTGTAACCTTCATTAGGTGTTATTAGTCGATACGCCCAACTCATGAATGAAACCTCAATGCAGCTAGCCAACCACATGAACATAATCATGTTCGTACTTCCTTGCAGCTCTATGCTATGGAGATGTGTAATATTCATTTAAATGTGCAAATGTGTGTTTTGTGGGAAATGCCTCTAAAGTGAAAGCCCCACAAAGAGGCAAGCAATAATTACACAATTTAACTGGCATGCCTTTTATCTTAATATTGGAAGCTTTTCACAAGAATATGTTTTAATTATTTTACCCATTCAGCACATGTATTAAATATATATCTATGTGAAACTGGGATAGTTGAAAGTCGTTTTAAAAGCTTTTGATATTAGCTAGCATTCTTCCTTTCACACGGCTATTCATCCAATCCCAATTCTAAACTAGCCATTTGCTCCATTACAGCTGCTCAGAAAAAAAGCCAAGCAAAGAGCAAATAACAAAAATTGCGCCGAACAAAAACGGTTGAGAAATGGAAATGGTCATGGACGGTTTTCGTTGTTGCGCCTGCCATGTAGAATTGACCCCAATCAAACGTGTAGCCATTGCTGTTGGTGTTCCTGTTGTGGTTGTTGCTATTGCTATTAGCCATCGTCACTGGCTCATGTTACAGAGTTCTATTGCATACGTAAAGGTGCATAGGACATGTCGAGGCTCTGGGCCAAGGCGCTCGACACGGTCTGTGTATCTTTATTGATGGCGGGGTAAGCGACCGCGACACACGACTGACCAGGCTGCAAATGTTTTCTACTGTTGCTATTTTGGTTTTCGTATACGCCATTGCACTTGCTTATTTACGAAAGTGGCTTGAAATTACATAAACATTGTTTGTTTAAGTTAATTGAAATTAAACTTTAAGCTGGAACTTGCAGAAAATAAAAAAAAATACAAATTATTCTGACTACGCCAGAGTTTTGGGTCAATATCATAATATTTAGTATGCACAGTCAGTGCCCAAATTTAAAAAAAATGCCAAGAAATACACATATATATATATATATATATATTTATTTATTTATGTAAGTATATATGTATATATATATATATATATATATATATATATATATATAAACGAAAAGGCAGATGAAAACGCTAAGCCAAAGCAGAAAGGAATCCCAGTGCCCGAAGCTGAAACCCAAAAGCCAGCGCAAAAAACAGTCCACCGACCCAACAGTCCGCACCACAATGCTGAAAAGGAAGTTGCTTAATTAAAAGCGGATATTAGCAATTACAAGCCGCAGAACAGCACAGATACAGATGCAAAGTCCGAGTCCGAGTGCGAATGCGAATACTAGTGTCGAATTCCATACCAATAAAACGGAAGCTAACGGAACGGCTTTGAATGGCAGCTCTTGGACCCAAAATTGAAAAGGAAGCAGCGATAAACTGGTGGGAAATTAAAAACGCGTATGCATTGGATATACAACCTAGCGGAATGAGATGTAGATATTATGGCCATCCTAGAGGCCATGTCGAATGCGCACTGCTGAGTCCTTGACTGATATTTAGCTGCTCTTTTTTAGGCTCTAGATTTTCTTTTACTGTGTGTAATTATGGTGACGTCAGGTCCAATGGCTTTACAAAATTTTCCTGTGTTGCCAGCAATTGTTTGACATTTTGTTGTAATTCGGCTGTAACAACAGTTCCAGTTTATTATTATTGCTGTTACTTCTTGCCGAAAGAAAACGGACCAGCTGTCATATACCCGCCGTCGTAAAAAATACATAAAAGGTGAACAGGTTAATTAGGTTATCATTTGGGTTCCTGCCTTCTTTTGGCATAAAAAATGGTCAAAGTCGAAACATCAAAACACCCAAAGTAATTGTTAATGGGTGCTGCTGCTCTCGGCATAATTTCTTTCTGCCGAGACGGCTCTGATTTGTGCCGCAATGCTTAGAAACCACATAATTTATTGCATTTGCTTGACCTGAAAATTTGAATCTGCTCCTGTTATTTTAAATGAATGCTATACTGATTGGCTCCATATTTCAAGAACATTTTTCATTCTTGATTTGGTAAAGCCAATAATTATGCACTGCAAATGTACGACTATGAATTTGTATTGGGCTTTAGTAAATAACCATTAATTTCCTTTTGAATATAAACAAACAAATGATAAATGCGTGCAATAATTTGATCATTAATCACAATTTAATAAAGGACTGGGGCTCCTAAAAGCTGCTTTGACTTGTGGGACTTGTCTACCCGACTCTGTGGGACTTTTCGCTTTAGCTGCTTCAAATAGACTGCGAACGGCAATATACTTTTAATTGTTTCAATACTTTTTTCACGCTTTAAGTGTCATCCGCCCACTGGCCGAGTATCTCCAAACTTTTCCTCCTGCCGTACTCTCAGAAATTGTCAAACGCAAATGTTTTTCGCAGTTTTACTTTGGGTTAACCGACGCCTTCACCGCCAGCGCCACGAAAACCGCCGCCAGAATTTGTTGTAATTGTTGTTTGCCATTTTTGTTGCAGTTGCTGTTGCTGTAGTTGGACTAAAATTTCCCACTCACAGAATTACCTTTTTGCGTTGCACCGCTGTCATGTGGTTGTTATTGCTGCTGCTGCTACGCTGTTGTTGTTGTTGATGATTTTTTTTTGTAGTTGTCGCCGCACTTAATTTATATGGCATTCACATTCGTTACACATGGGAAACGCTAGCGCGGCATCGTCTGAAAATTGTACAAATTTTTGGCACTCGCCTGCATGTGAAGTCGTCGCAAAACCAACACCAGCAACAACAACATGACAAAGGCAATTCCCGCTGCGGTTTGTTTTCCCACAACAACAGCAGCAGCAACAACAACAGCAACAGCTGCATAGACAATGGGTGAGCTTAATGCTAACAATGAAATTTGCTCCAATGCCAACAACATGGTAAAAAGGTAATTACCATAAAATTGTCCACGTGTGTGTTTCAACTACCACGACTAACTCCTTGCCGATTGGACGTCAGCAGCAGCTTTGCACATTTAATCCGTAATTTTAATATGGCGCTTAAATAATCGGATCGCATAATAAACGGCGAAATACCCATTTCGAATACCTCAAATCATTCGAAAGACTCCAGATCTTAAATAAACACCAACGTATTTACTTAGTTGATTTAGTTTCTAAAATCCCATAAATATAATTAAAAGTTGCAAAAGGAAATCATCGAACGAAGTTAGTTGAATATTTTTTTTGTATGCTTTTAATTTGGCCAGGGTATAAAAATTTAATGGAGAAGTGCAAAAAACTTTTATTTCGATGAAAAAAAAAAACAATCAGTAAAATAGCAAATTGCACACTTCCGTACACACACAGAACGACATGTAGCTCATATTCTCATGGTTACGTAGCTGCCTCTAGTTGATGATGCATGCCATCTCCTGCTCCGTCCTGTTGGCCATTCCATTTTTTAGACTAAAAACCGCAAATTGTTGAATTTAATTTTCGTTTTGGACGTATTCCAATTCCATCAACTCAAATAAAACAGCTACCCGTTCCAGCGACCAACCGACCGCCCGCCCGCCCGAACTTCCTCGAATCGCTTCGGTTGCCTTCCCGTTACTGTTGCGTATACGTTATATTCGTTAACTGCAATGAAAGCCAGACAAAACCAGGACTACGCCAACCATACATGATATGCAATTACACACTTACTGCCTCGGTAAGGGTGCTTCTCGTGTAGCTCTCCAGCTAGTCTCGCTTAATATAATGAGTGGATGACACATCGTTTTCGCTCTTTCATATTAACACATATGTTTAACTCACATATAAACGAGCTATAACTTATATGAATATGAATGAAAATTTGTCGTTGTAGGTGCGATTTGCCTCGAAGCGCAACCGAGCCAGCAGCACGTCTACATCAAGGTCTGAGGTAAGGTAAGTTCAAAATAGTTTTCTTTTTAATTTATGCACAGTTTAGTAGTAACACCTGGCTGCATTTTTGCAGAGCTACATTCTTTGTATTCTTTGTATAGCCTTTATGTGCTACCTGACATTATTTATGAGCACCGATCAATTCGATAATTCTTTTTCAACAGCGCGTTGAAATCCATCAAAGTTGCTTCCTTGTTTTTGCCTCTGATGGCTTTTCATGTAGGTATTCTGAGGGGGATGCTATTGTAAAAAGAATTTCGTCTGGCGCCGTTCGAATGCACAGCTGGGCAGTTCAGTTGCCCATTTTTTAGTCCTTCTGTTTCATCGTCGTTTTTTCAGCCAATCTTTTTCAATATGGCCACCATTTTTTCGTAGTTGTATCTATGTGTGTGTGTATATATGTATATATTGTCGACTTCGATGTGTCCCTATAATTTATTTTTGTGAAGCACCATGTGCGAATTATTGTAAGCTATTTGTTGAAAATGCAAGGTATTAAAAAGCTTCTACGTGTAAAAATGGCACCACATATTCATAGCATTCATAGCACACATTCCCAACCCATTCTAGTCTTCTTTAAAAAGCAGTATTAAGAAAGTCAAATAAGACAAACTTCATTTGTTACTTCTTCAATCATTAAGAAGAATATAAAATTGATTGATTAATACGCATAGAATTTCCATAACCATTGCCCGAGTTTAGACTTGACTGTCATACAAAAGTTTCACGGCGAGAAGAAAAAACATATTTTCACATATATTTGCCTAAAAAATAAGTAGTTGTCATATCTCAACAAAAATCTTTAAGAATTTTTTATCTATTCAAATAAAATTTATTATTTAGAGATGAGAATTGGTAATGAGAGATTTATACAAATTAAAGAGCTACCATATACTATTGCAACTTGTAACAGATCCGTTAAGGATTGAGGAAACAGAAATGAAATAAATAAATAAATACATGAAACTAAGTTGAATCGTTGCACTCGTTGACTTCGCCTGTGGTATGCAGGCAATTTGTTCCATGACATCAAATATGCAATAAATCTAACTGCTAAATCAACAATAAGAAATTTTGCATGAAGCAACTGCGTATAAAACAATCTGCAATTTCGAAATTGAAATTGCAGCAGAGCTCAGCCGGTGTATTTGTGTGCGTATGCGAGTCTAGCATAGAGTGGCCCTAATCTGATTTACCATAAAGTAGAAAGTGCATCTTTTTTTTTTTATTTATTTTTTTTTATTTTGGACACAAACAGCACGGCACGACTCTGGGCGTTGTCAGCTGACACACCGTCAAACAGACAAACAGGCAGCGCTGTATTTATTTATATTTCTATATTGATGCAATTGTTTTCGGGCGATATGCTCATATGTTACAATTTGCTACTGTTATTGTTATTGCTGCTGTTTGCTGTTCATGAATAAAACATGCTCTGTTATAATAGCTATGACCAGTTTATTTATCTTCGTTTTACCAAGTAAACGTCAATTTAGATTTTATGTAAATTTCCACTCAATTTTCTTGTTTTTGTTAGCCATCTTTCAGTACTATAAAATGCAATTTTTGTACTATATTAATATGTTATTAATAAGATGTAGTCGTGTTATTGAAATGTAATCATATCAATGGGTGTTTTCTGCAAGACGATATAATTACCGCCCCCAATTCCCATCTGCAACTGGGGTCACCTGTGAAGCATGTGTATGGTGCAAGCCAAGAAAAGCAGTTGGAGTGCTTGCTGTTGAAGATATTTGTTGTTGTTGCAGCTGCCAATGTCAGGCGGCAATCGACAGCAATTGCATTTGGCAATCGGTAGTCCATCAAGATTAACGCAAGGTGCTTGCAAATGCAGTCAGGCTTATACGTAAAACGAAACGAAACCCGGACCGATCCCGGACCAAATCCAAACAAAGTGGACGGCAAGCTGTGACTTGTCTGTTGCATGTCTGCCACTTTGCCTGTCTGTCTCTCCCGGATTGCCTAGGTGAATACGCATTCACGTGGCCGAGTGCAAACAATGCAAAAAGTCCCAATTGGCGCAGGTAAGGCGAGGGGCTCGGCAGGTGATAGGCGAAAGCTTCATGTGCAATTATAGGAAGACCCTCCGGTGTGGAGCTGCCTCTCGGAATGACTGCCTTCTCTGCGGCTGTTCTTGTTTGTCTTAGGTGTTGCCGGCGATTAACAGTTTAGCTTGGCTTTGTTTGTCTTAAGTGGGTTGCACTAATAAGCTGAGTGTGCAACTTGAAAAGCAGGCAACGTCAAACATTGAATAGCACACACTGTTTCCTATTCCTGTTACTCGCATTTAAGCGACTGGACTAGGTACCGAAGAGACACATGTGTTACTTTTAAAAAATCGCTAGACTGTCTAACATACATATAAACACACAGCAAACATATAAATTGAAGATTGTCATTGGCAACGAAACACTGTTGATTAAATCAAACCTCATTAACCTTACTGTATTTGGCCTTTGATGATACAATAATTACAAGCTTTTCAACGAAATCAGTTCAACGTGTAAATATATGTGTTCATGCCGCAGACATTCTCCTATTTACAGCTGACAGAACTTTAATGAAATGCTTATGCGATTCTTTTGACAGACCTTCCAAAAGCTATCTACCGCAGGCACAGAGATATAGGTCAAAATAAGTCAGTTATAATTGTTGAAATTAATGAGCTTACGCTTGCATACTTTTGGCATAATTGGCTTTGATTTTAGGCAGACCTGAGCGCAGACGTTGTTTTTCAGCAGATGATTTATGAGGGACCCAAGTGGTTCATTTACACTCAAATCACTTAGAAATCGAATTTGGGAATAATCCGTCATTTAATGTTTCAGGAAATTCCTATCGTCTTACCTGTAATGAATAAAAAACATAAGTTAGTCCATTTACAAAAATTAAGCAATACAAAATATATGAACAACTTATAGCTTATTGCACATTGTCCAGAAACTGAGCTGCACAAACGATTTTTAAACGAATATATTAAAGAGATTTTATAAGGGTTCTTAGGAAAGTATGTTAACGGAACGTGGGTGACCACTAACTTTAAAGGCATCGGAACTACTTAGAAAGCCAGACATTATTCCTTATCTAATCTGCTAAATTATAAAAATAATTCATAAAACTGTCTGCCATTGAAATTACAGATCTGAAATATTACTGGACTGTGGCCCAAGCACCACCAAAGCCAGCAGTACCTCCGGCGGAAACATTTCGTTGGCTGCCTTGTGTCAGTTCGTAATAAAATAACCACCGTGTCTAATGCTAATTTACTGTGCTTATATGGGCGTTAGGCCGCTTTTTCTCGCTCTCTCTCACACACTCCCTCTCTCTCTCTCTCTCTTCCTATTTTTCTCTATCTCTATAGCTCCCCCTGTGTCGCTCTTTCCATGCCTAGGTCTCCTTCGGTCCGGGAGCCCTTTTACTTTAATGGCCCTCCCTGTACCACCTGCCAGCCAGAAATAAATAGGAAAATTTATACGGTGCACATTAAAGGTCTGCCTGGAGCGTTGCCTTGGTAGCCTCAGAAACTTAATTTGCTTCCAAATGAGTTACAAATTTGCAATGTTCGCCGTATTTTTTCTTTTCGGTGCGTAAAATATACAGTAATTTGCTTCATGCTTATTCTTTGTTGTTTCCCAGAGTGACTACGTGAGTGGCGTTTAAATGGTGTACTGCACTGGCCAGTTATGTCTCGCCGAAGTTATGATTGTGGAAAGTGTAGACGCATCCTTATAAACTCTTGTCTTTGATCACTTTTACATTCATTTGGATCAATTATTTTTGTTTTCAAGTTATTGAGCTCAAGTGGAAAGGGTATCCCCCAGAGATATCTGTTAAGTTGTAACCAAATTATAAAAATGAGAACTTTAACATTAAAAGAACATTTTTGGCGATATTAACGCTAAGAAAAAAGCCGAGCGATGCATATTCAATTAGCAGCCATCCAAGAAGAAATAAATCTGTGAATTACGACAGCATCACAAATGGGTGCCAATCAACATAACTTTCTGCTCTTGAAGTTCCTTTTATGCATCTCGAAGACGCTGGCACGTACTAAGAACCATTTCCGCACTCTATTTCCAACTTCCAGGCTGACACGGACAATGACAATTAATCAAGCGATAACAAGATGTAAATGCAATGCATTGAATATTTTCCAAACCTTTACCCTGCATATTTTTTTGCAAGAAAATGGGGGAGTTATGGTCGCGGCAAAGCCCTTCTGGCGCATTGCAGTTTATTTGAAAATTAAATTTACGCCAAATTTGCGCAGACAGCTGGCTGCGTTTTCTTCTTCAACTCCCCCGGAACTTTTCAGTTGAAGCAACTTCATGAATTGGATTACAGTGCGGGTTCTTGCTACGTTTACCAAGTCTCAAGCCATGTTTTGCCCGCTGGCAAGCGACGTTGCATAGTTTTTTAAGTAGCTGCGTAAATTTTGGGTCGCTCAGATTTGTGGGTGGGCCCGAAAATTTCAACAAAAATATCCTCCAGTAGCAGAAGCAAAAATTTAAGGCAACAGCCGTTACGGAGAGTTTCATAGACTAATGGGAGGCACACCCCGTCCATCCTTGCCTTCGTGTAGCGAACAAAACGGTTTAAGTGCTTTTGAAATCCTGACGCTGATGCTGATGATGACGAAGACGATAATAATGATGCATGCGCCATCTTATTATCTATGCTTTATAAATTTGTTTTCGCAAAGTACTTATATTAAGTTTGATTATGTGGAGGTAGTAACTTCTGGCCAGGATTAGCCACGCGGTTAGGCCAAAAAATTAATAAATAATCTTAATAGAGGAGCCAGCTTTCTTTACAATGGGTTGAGTAAAAACCAATCACCAACGGCACTATTTTTTAGCTGGTAATTGAACTTATTATGAAGCAGTCATCCCTCAAAGATCCAGCTGAATATGTTCTTGTGTATTAACAATAATTTACTATGGATTTAAATTCGATTTGAAGCAGCCTCTCACAGCCAAACAGCTTAATATTAAAAGACATATACTTTCATACATACACGTACATATGCGTGTCCCCAACACATATTATGTGTATAGATTATTGTAGACATATAAATATATGCATAAATATGCATGGGAATATTAAGTTTTATAACCGCTATTAAGCTTTGTATCGCATATTTCGCAAGGCGTGAAAAGCCGACGCGCTTGAAAATATTTAAGAATTGGCCAAAAACAATTTGGCAAAAGCCGCTTAAAAGCCGCAGGGCTGTAGTCACAAGGCACACCAAAAATACAGCATACGTAATAGGACGGTATACACACATGTGCGCCAAAAAATGCCTTCTTTTGTTTTATTTTCCGCAAAGCCTATTAGACGCTTACAGTCACTCACATACGCACACACAGACCCTCCCGCTTATACACACAGACAGCCTAAAAACATGGCGCCATATTAAATTTTGCTTCTCCGTCAGAAGCATTTCTCTTCTTCATCTACAGTGGGACGCCATTTGACGCACATAAATATGCAGCAAAACAAAACAAGAGAAAACTTTCAGATCATGTGTTAAATTCAGTTGTGAAACGCCACTCGCTCGATAATAAGCAAGAGTCGAATGCGAAAACAAATCATTATAACATACAAATGCCACTTTAAACCTGAAGTTATCAGGATACAAGCATCCCGCGAAGGATGGGTTGTTGTCAGGACAAATAAGTACATCTAAATTTATGTTGTGAGCGGGCTTATCGCAACAGACTTCTGACAGCTTTTTGGTAGACAGCCTCTCACACAATTGCGACCTTTATCATAGGCAATCACTGAGACGATATCTGCGAAGCATTGATTTATTTATGCCTGATTTTGTCCGTTACCAACGGGCATCCCGACCATAATAAATTGCGTACAGACCAACTTAAATCTTTGTCATTAAAAAACATGAATTTGTTTTACTTGGATAAACAGGTTGATTTTGATTTATTGACCTGACAGCCTAGGATAAGCAAACTTCTACATCATTTATGTCAATTCTCTTATTTTCGATTATTGTCAAAATAAAATTGTGCCTTACGGACAAGCAGCTTCCAAAATTTTTAATTGGCTATAATTTATGACTATATATATTTCTTAGCGAATATCAAAACCAAGTTCTGCAAGCTTGGCAAAAAAATCTTAAGAAAAACTGTTAATTGGCTGCTAAAAATAATACCAAAAGTAACGATTCCCTGAAGATAGCTTTTAGTTCTTTTTTAGAATCAGCACGAAATGAATCGTCGTTTGAATTATATTGTAATATATAATATTAAATATTACTGTATCTGCAAGTCACCAATTGAGCAAAAGAAAACCATATTCGCCGCGCCATGCATGGCGAGTCCGCGTTAACAATGCCTGATATTCAAGAGTGAACAAAAACACCCTGACCATGCGAAGGTACAATGAAAATCGATTTTAAGGGACTTCAGTACGGACAATAACCAGCAGCAACAACATCATCAACGACAATTGTCAGGCTACAAAGTTGTGTGCAAAACGAGCAGGTTGAAGCAGCAAAAAAATAAAAATAAAAATAAACGGATAATAGAAAACAGGACAGCAAAGAAGACTGAAACAGAAAACAGTCAGACACAGAAACAGAAAGCTAACCCAAGTTAAAGTCAAGAGTGTCGAGTGGCCAAACAAATGGGCAAAAGTGTGGAAATATTTTCACAGCTTGTTATAAATACATAAAAATATGTCTCCCCGCGCTTGTTGTCGCAAAATGTTCGACAAAGTAGACAGCCCACTCATAAACTTTGCTTGAAAACAACATATTCAACAACTATTTTTATTCGTGTTCTGCACTTTTCCAAACTAGACAATAAATATTACCAAGTTTTTGTATACTATCAATACCAGGAATTCCTTTCCACATCCTACTCCTTGTTACTTTCTTGCTGAACTATATACAATAATTACGTAAAAAAGACAGCTTTACATATTTCTAACTGAATACAAATCAGCAAATCTGTAATATAGGCTATCGCAATAAATTCGATTCGATAAGTATCCACATATAAAACAAAAACAACAATACTCTTCTTAATCAGTATTGAGAGTTAAGTTAATCTAGCCTTATTTATTTGCCCGTCTGCAATACAATCCGTGTCTTCAAATGTTTTCACTAAAATTGAAAAAGTTTTGCACTGCGCTCGCTTAGTCATAATCCCACCAAAACTTTGGTCGACAGTGTTTAAAGTTTGCCCAACTTATAACGGAAGTTGGGGTCAAGATTGGCTGCATAGCATCTCATCTGGCGCATTTAAGCTACGGAACTATCCTAAGGCATTTAAGTGGCCGAGCCAATCTGATTAAGGTCACGCTAATTGTTTGCTCTGTGACTGACAAATGCGAGGGCCTACTGCAAAACGTTGTTTCGCAGAGATCTTCTCTTTGGCTTCCATTTCTCTCAGCATTTCTTGTTTACTGTGTGCCGGCGCATGCAGAGCAAGATGAATGAGTTTTGGTTGAATGGATGATGGCGTAGCGCTGCAAAAAGCGCATCGTAAAAGCTACAGCACCCCAACCCTCATTGGCAAATAAAAGAGCATCCCTTGTGAGAGATGTGCTTTCTCTCTGTGTGTGTGTATGCCGCCTTTTCTAATGTACATAAATTCCAACATTTGCTCATTTTAATGGGCATATTTTTGTCATTTTACAAAAGTTTTCGCAAATGCAAAGAGGAAACGTAGCATTCAGATTCACAGTTAGTATGTGACTGTGAGTATGTGCGTGTGTGTCGGTGTATATGTGTGTGTTTATACTGTGTGAATGTGCAGCATACTTAAAAATTTTTTAGAGCGCAGGGATTTGCCATAAGCGCAAACATGCAGCAGCTCACGGCTGCCGCTACATTTGAATCCTGCACGTGGACCAAAGAAGTGAAGACAGGGAGGTGAGCCACACAATAAGGGTTGACTTGTGGCTGGATGTGAGAGTGTTCGTGTGTGTGTGCCACAGAAAGCGCTGCAAAACCTCTTTAAGGCATGCGACTCTTCCATACACACACATACGTATGTATACATGCATATATATATATATATATATATATATATATATATATATATATCTGTATATATATAGACAAGCAGACCTCAGACAGACAAACAGACTGAGAGGCTGAGTCAGACAGATAGGACAGAAGAACAGACTGGGCTGGCAGTTGGTCCATACAGTTTTCCACGGCTTTGTCTGCTGCGCTGTATGTGGCTAGGGTGCGGCTGCGGATGCCTTTATATCAAAATGTGGTTTTTATTTCAGTGCATTTTGCATTTAACAGGATTCGTCGACGGCCTTTAATGACGCTAGATTAAAAATTCCACAACGACATTATGATTGAAGCATCGCTGCTATGTTAAGTGTTCAAATATTATATATAAGTTTAGAGGGAGACTTTCAACTCATAACGGAACAATCAATACTTGACTAAATACATATATTAGCGTTAACCTACACACAAATGCCTAGCATTTGCGAGCTGAAACCTTTTCAAACTGTCGTATTTCATTCTTACATTCGCTAATAGCTGCAGACACTAGGCGTATACTTAATAAGGTGGCTGCACATTTTTAATATCCTGCGGCAGCAAACAATGTGCAGATCAGAGCAGCGACTGCAGCAAAACTGTTGGGTGCAATGAACGCACAATCAAGCACAGGGCTGGGAGGGGTGCGTAGGCTTGCACAGGGTGGTAATGAAGCCAGCACAAAAAAAAACAGAGACAGCGACTGTAACGTCGCGGATCATAGCTGCATGAAGTTTATTTGAAAAGTTGAAACCGCTGCCAGTTGGAAGCTTGTCGACTGATGATTTTATTGTTGGTATTGTTGTTGTTTTTGTTATAGCTGTGTTAATATTGTTGTTTCTCTTGCAGTTGATGTAGCTGTTGGAACTCTGTTGTTGTTGCTTTTCGATTGCCATTGTAGGTAGGCGTAATCATGGTAAAGGCATTACACAATTTTCCTTTCTGATTGTTGCTTTCTGTTGTAACGTGCAAAAAAGGGGAAGTAGCTATTAATGTGTGCTTATGCGGCTGGTACTGTTAAACAAAATTTACAGCTTTAAAAATTTGCAAGTCAGACAGACAGTTGTCTTGATTTGAAGTCTATATTTCGAGATAGAGCAAATTGTATTGGGTCTAGAACGCATACTTGCTAAATGTAAATTTACATTATTTTGAGGCATAGAGAATTGAAGTACAATTTCATTCTACTTTGCAGATTTTCATTTTCTAGCATCTAGGGTATTCTGAGTATTCACTTCAGTATTAAAGAGGGTCAACGAGTAACACCATTAGCAATTGTGTGTCTGCAGTTGCAATATAATACGTCGGGTCGCAATTAAAAAGCACGTACAATAAGACTAACCGTCATTTGGCAAATATGCAAATAGTTTTTCTATACATTCACAATATGCACATAAAAGTTTGGAAAATGACAAACATCTCAAGTAATAGCTGTATTGATGAATTGTAATATAGGAATGTTTGGAGTTCATTAAACTTCTGAACTAATATGGCTGCTCATAGGACGCCCACGCAAAATGAGATATAAAGATATAACAAGAAAGAGACAGAGGGAAACAGTAGAATAAAGAATGAGGCAGAGAGAGAGAGAGAGAGAGAGAGAGAGAGAGTAAGAGAAATAGAGATATGCGCTGCCACTCACGAATACACATTCATTCCACTTGGCACTTGACTTTGGCTTCGGGACGCACTTAAGCATTCTAGACATGATTTCTAGCTCGCGGCGAATTGTTGTTGACTGTCTGACGAGAGGCAGCGCCAGTGGCCGTATTGAGGTATTCGCCTCGGTCCAGGCACGTATTTAAGCTGCCATATCGGCAGCACAACTTCCCTCCTACGCACAGTTCAAAAGACCTTTAAGCAGGGAACATTTAAATTAAACAGGGGCCAATTCAACAATCCAACCAACCGGCCGACCGACCGCCCGACCAACACAATGACTGCGTTCTGTGTCTATATCAAGATATGCGTTTTGTATACATAAATACGCATATAGCTACGACTGCATCAGCATTTGTATCGTTTCATTTTATTTCTTTATGATTGTCTGCCACTCTCCACGAGTTCTGCAATGTAGGCCTTTGGAATTTTAAATTGGACACCCCAAACTATGCTGAAAATAATTGAAGACTAGCTTTAGCCAGTTTAAAGGACGTTCTTTAAATAGGCATCGAGATATTTATAAGCTCTATTCATAATAAAATAGAAAAATAAACTCAAAGCCTACAATGATCACTGTTAATCGAAACGTAAAGGTATGAGCCTAAATATTTATAATTAAATATTTACTGTGAGACGCTTTAATTATCTGCTGAATTAGGCTTTAATACAAATGAGCGGTTATGAAATGAAACAATTTTATTTATTATTTATTTACATATCCGGTCGCCTTGGCCATTATTCGAAATTGCACATATTATTAATGCGTCGTGTTTACAAATAGGATTACGAGCCAAACCGCCCAATTCCAATGCTATTACAATTTCCATTTGCCAATTGCGTTTTGAACTGCAATTGCAATTCCAATTATTAATTATGCAAAACGAAAGCTGCACAGGGGCAAGACAAAGCTTTAAAAACGTAACATCGAGACTAAAGTATATTTTTGCGAAATCGGAGCAATTGAAGAGGGCTCTTTATGAGAGGATTTCATAGATTTCAGGCTCATTGAGCCAACGAGTCAGATGCGAAATCAAAAAGCACTTAAGATGCCAAGCGAAGCATGGCAAGCCTCAAAAGACGAAAGGAGTCGGCATCCACCATCAACATCACCATCAGTCTGCTAGGAGTCGCATAAGCATCAGCAATACAAAACAGATACAAATATAGATAAAATAGGCGCCCTGATGCGGTGGTACTTAACGCTGCCGTGTTGATTGATGGCGTCAAAGCGTTTATGGCATGCAAGTAAAATGCATTCAATGCAATGCCAAGTGGCGGTTCCATTCAAGTGAACCGAAGTGTGTTCAATATAAAAAAGTGCGTTCGCTCCACCCATCGTCTATGATGAACGCCCAACATAACAAATATGTGCTTTCAAAATGTATTTGCATTGGGAGCCTTTTACTTTGGCACTCAGAGAGTTGAAATATTTGCGGCGCCGCGCAAACAAATGCAAAGTATGATGATGGATTGCGTTGCTCTGTGGCTTGCCGAGTAAGAGTAAAATCTCAAATTTAAAAAATAAATTTAAAGCCTCAAAATTGGAAAACACAACATCAAAACCTTACACATTTTACGACATAACACATATTGGACCTTACTCTCCACTGCATTGTGCATCGGCTCTTGAGACGGCATACAATAAATTGAAATAAATACTATGTTAAGTATGTTAAGTATGTACACATTCAAATAGAGACTCGTTGTATTATAAGTCCATTCGTAACTATAAAATCCTCATGTCGATGGAACGGCACCAACTTCAGATCAGAATGCGTTATAACTAGCCAAAGCGAAAGAGCGGATATCCTTCTTAACAAGCACCGAATCCGAAGATGACGTACTTGAGATGCTGCAACTTATTAACAGCACACGAGACAAGTGGACGGCAGTTGCTTATTCTCTTGTTGATGATGATGACAATAGCCCAGTACAATGCAATTACCATGAGTCCACGCAATCGTCCGACGCTGCCCAGCTGCACATTCTGATCTTTGCGTGAGGCCTTGAACTGACTGGCGGCATTCTTAAATTTACGAAAACTCATAGGTGGCCATAGTAAAGACGGAGACTCAGACTGATACTGAGACTGAGACCTACACTGAGACTGAGGCTGACACAGAGAAAATACAACGAGAGGCCTGCAAATATTTTGCAATTATCATTGCAATTTGAGTTTCACACGCAGGCACTGAAACGGAAATTTTAATTTCCCTTGGCTTGCGTGCTTCTGCAGACCCGCATGAAATTGGGAATGGTAAATGTTTGAGTGCAGATAATAATAATGACGATCTCAATGGTACTTAAATGATTTTCCTTGCAAATGTGAAGCTTTTTATGCTGTTACAGCGGCTCCCGAGACATGTCAATGCACTTTAAATAGGTTTGTGGGCCATGCGTAGAAATGGAAGTGCAAGTGTCATTGGCAAAAAAAAAACAAAAACAAACAACACACATCTCCACCCTCATCTTAATCAAATCAACACGCTAAACAATGCGGCGTGAAAAATCTCACGGCCCGCATCAATTCTCATTTTCTGGGTCGCCATTGTCGCCAGGTACAACAAGCCGCCACAGAATGGGCGAATACACCGCCGTGCCGAGGGCGGGAGTATGCTGTGAGTTAGGCAAGATGTATGAAGTACCGCGTGTTGTCGAATGTCGGGGCGACATAAAAAATTTAGTAACTAATTTGTGTTGGGACAACCACGCTAACCACCACAAAAAAAAAAAGCAAAAAAAATACTCTGAGAGACTTTACGTAGTCGACAGTGTACGACTAGGTAAAGCCCTGTACCCTGTGTACTTGTATTTACTCTATGGCGTATATATGTATGTATGTACCGAGAGCTTTTAAATAGGAGCATAATACTAAAGATCTTAATAAATATATATATACATAAAATTAAATTAAAAAAAATACTAAAGAGTCCAGTAAATGAATAGTCTGATTATTGAATTTCTATTTATTATTAATCTTTTTTTTTCCCCTTTAATTATGCATTTTTAATGTACATATGCAGAGTATAAGGTATATTATAAGGTATATACATTATGAGTAGCGACATACACAGACTAGAGACAGCAAACATTGCAATGTACTTATTGCCGTGAGGACTGCTCATAGATATCATTCATCCGCTGGCACATTCACGCAACCGCGATGGGGTATACAACCACTCTTAACTAGCTAACTAGAGATATAGAAATAAGATATGCGCATACATATAGAGGGCACAGTTTCCTTTTCTAATTCGAGGCATGTTATGTACCCAAAACAAATTTACATTTAAATTAAATATTTTTATACCTATTTTAAATATTTGGTCATGCATAAAATTGACAAATTTGAACTTGCTGGGCAGCAGAACAGCACAGAACCTAAACCTGAAGCGTATCAAATATCAAAAGCTTGCATCCATATATCTACCGGAAAATGAAAACCAGGCTTATAGCAGAACAGACAGACGTAAATAACAAAAGCAAGAAAGTTCAAAATAAAAAGTTCAAAATGAATTTTCATCAAAATAGTCCACAAATTTTGCAGATGCCTTTTTCGTGAGGCTTCAGCACCGCAAAATGATTTATTTAAAATTTAAATGAAGAGCGGGACCTCAAAACAGGTCAAGGACAGAAAAACAAAATGAGCCACAAATACTATTATTTAAGGCTTCCCGCAAAAAGGACTCTGTATCCACATATAATGTCGATTGGGGATAAAAGAAAATCAATTTTCACAAAACTAAAGCATATACAATCTTTTTTTATGTTTGTTACTTATAACTGTACCGCCAATTAGTACGGCGTAAACGAGCAAGCAACTGGCCCTTAATTTCTTGAGTTTCCATCCTGTACTGAAGAATATATATGTATATACATTTATATTCACCCTTTATTACTAGTATTTCGGTTAGTGTCCGTATGCTCTTCCAAAAGGATACAAGAATTAAATAACAAAATCAACAGTAATGCAAAAGCTGGATTAAATCATACGACAACATAACTCTAAAGCAGACACTAACTATCATGAAAAAGAAGTTACTAAAAGTCGCAGTCGCTAATCTGCTTTCGTCGCGGTCGGTTGTGTCACGCATACACAAAATACGCGAATTTTCTACTTAAGCTAAAAATAGCCCTAACTGTAAAAGACCTAACGGTAAACATCGGACGCTGTCCCGTGCAGTGTCGGCTGCCCGAAACAACGAACAACAAGGGGTCTGCGACAAACCAAATATACTCGTTGCCCACCAGGGCCACACTTATTACCCCTCTACGTGCGCGTCACTGCACACGAGGGGAAATAAACGCCGTGCTCAGCTGATATTCTGCTTCGAAAATATAACAAAGTTAACAAATACGAATTAAAATGGACAAAAACCTTTCTGCTAACTCTCAGCTTAGAAATAAGCCGATTGATTATGCAAGAATGTGCCAAATAGCTGGGAAAACACCTTTTGAGCTGAGGGCTGAATTCAATAACCAACGCCTATCATGCACTGATTCTCAGAATCTCAGCACCATGACAACAACAATCACATTTACTAGTGCTACTTGTAGCACAGTATATACCACCGCAACTGCTGCAATTAACAGCGCGATCCCTAGCGGAAGAATGGATAGTCAGGCAGCCGGCTTCCCACCTGACTCTGTAAAACTCACTGGAGCTGCTACAAAACTGGCAGCAGCCCAGAAAATGCTTAAAACTAAAAGGAAGATACCTCTATCTCCCAATAACAATAACAAAAGAGCAAACAGAGTTGAGGTCTCACACTCCGCTTCAACTAATATGGCAAAATCCAGTAACAGCTTTGCTTTACTGGACATGGATATGGACGCAACCAGTGAAGGCGAGGATGATGTGAATCCCACTGCTTCTATTGTTGATCATAGCAACACTGCTGATGCAATTGATACAGTCAACAGCCATCAGAATAAAGAACCCAGCAACAACCAACAGACTCTCGGGTCATCTAAGCCACCGCAAATCGTTGTGAGTATCACTGATCTTAATGATCTATTTGAAATCATTAGTGAAGTCACCAGTATTGATAACGTATCAGTCAAGATCAACCAAGGAGTGACGGCTAGAATATTTCCCAAAGATAGCGACACTTACAGAGCTATCGTAAGCCATTTTGATGCGATAGGTATTGAGTTCCATACGTATCAGATGAAGGAAGAAAAACCTTACAGAATTGTAGTAAGAGGGCTACACCATAGTACCTTGAACAATGAAATAATTGCCAATTTTAAAAAATATGGCTTCGATGCTCTGCAAATTCACAACCCAAGGTCACGGTCAAACAGGGATGCAAAATTAAATATATTTTTTGTAAACATAAAACCTTGTAAAAACATTAACGAAGTTTACAATATAAAAACACTTTGCCGCCAAATGGTGAGAGTTGAAAGAATGCGTAAAACTTCTGAAATCGTCATATGTACCCGATGCCAAGAATATGGCCATACAGCCAAATACTGCCGTCGCCATCCTAACTGTGCACGCTGTGGCGAGGACCATCCCACCAATCTTTGCGCACGTTCACAAGATGCACCGCCTACCTGCCTTCACTGTGGAGGTAACCACATGGCAAGCTACAAAGGCTGCCCGTGGTACCAGGAGTTCTATCGACGTTCACTGGGCTCCTCTACGATCAAGAAGAATCAAGCAAGACCACAACAGCCACAACGGAAGCACCAGCATCAACCAACGCGTCCACAACCACAACCACAGCAGCTATCAAATACTTCTGGAGTTGGAGCAGGTGGAATATCCTATGCCGCGGTAGCAAGAAATGGAAGCGCATCTGCTCAAAGCCGCATACATAATATTCAAGCGCAAGCCCAGTTAGCTAAACCTATAGGACATATCTCACAGCAGCAGCATCAAGTTGATGTCCAATCTTTACTGGAACAACAACAACAACAATTTTTGAAATGGCAAAAAGACTTGCAAGTGCAGCAACAGCAGCAATTTCTTTCATGGCTTCAAGCACAACAACGCGAACAGCAACAACAAAACAAGAGAAACAGTGAACGACTAGAACGTCTAGAAAAAATGGTCCACGAAATGGCCAGCATGCTCAAGCAATGGACTGGGGATTCATCGACTCACCAGCTTCTTAACAACGCCTCAGCCTCACAATGAACTCACTCAAGATTCTCATCTGGAATGTCAATGGCATTGCAGGAAAAGCCAGAGATGTGGAGCTATTCGCGCACAACAACAACATCGACATTCTACTATTAAATGAAATCAGACTGAATCGAGGAGATACAGTCAAAATATATGGCTACACCTTCTATCCAGCTTACAAGCCATCAAGCCACAACCATGGTATGGGAGGAGCGGCTATATTCGTTAGAAGTTCACTGCGCCACTTCCCACAAAGGGTTATTGAAACTCAAAATATACAAATGTCTGCAATCAAAGTTGCCACTGGATTGGGAGACATCGAATTTTGCGCCATATACTGCCCACCAAGGAACAGAATAGAAGAAAGACAATTCAGCGACATACTCGCTTCTTGCGGCCAAAGGTATCTTATTGGTGGTGACTGGAATGCACGACACTGGCTGTGGGGAGATTCATACAATTCACCCAGGGGAAGAGAACTAGCAGAAGCCATCACGGCCAGAGGAGCTAATATTCTTGCAACAGGTTCTCCTACTAGGTACCCATATATATCCAGTCATACTCCCTCTTGCATTGATTTTGCATTATACCATGGGATACAGCATTATCAAGCAAATATTTACCAAAGCTGGGACTTAGACTCTGACCATTTAGCCCTTATTGCCGAGTTACACATCGATGGTCATTTTATCAGGCCAAGCCCAAGGCTAATAACCAGCCGTACTGACATCGAGGCTTTCAGACAACAGCTAGATGACTCCATTCAATTGAATTTGTGTCTGAACTCCGGCGAAGACATCGAGAATGCGGTTGATAATCTCTCGGAGAACATATATAGAGCTGCTGCTGCTACAACGCCGCTTAATCCTGCGCCTCGTCCCAATAATTATGGCATTGTTCTAACGAGAGAAGCCAAAGAACTCATCAGAACAAAAAGGCGCCTTCGTAGAAGAGCAATTCGATCCCAAGATCCTTGGGACCGCCTTTTGTGGAACCGGGTAGCAAGACAGCTACGTAACCTTTTAAGGGAACTCAGAAGCGATTTCTTCGAGCAAAAACTGGCTTCCATGGACTACACTATTGATGCAAACTATTCGTTATGGAAATGCACAAAATCACTCAAACGACAACCTTTTAGACAGGTACCTGTCCGATGCCCTAACGGCGAAGTTGCTAAATGCGAATTGGAACAGGCTAACGCATTCGGATGCCATCTAGAAGAACGTTTTACTCCATTTAGTTATGCTACGACGGAGCAGACCATGGAGATACAGCTATATTTGCAGACCCCCTTGCAGATGTCTCTGCCTATTGAGCCTATAAGGATTGAAGAAATTACCGAAGCGATCCAAATATTGCCGAAAAATAAAGCTCCCGGAATAGACAAGATTTGCAATGCAACGCTGAAGGCCTTACCTACAAGAGCGCTACTTTACATTGTACTAATCTTCAATGCCATCATCAGGCTCCAAGTGTTCCCAAGGCAATGGAAATTAGCTGCTATCTTGATGATCCACAAGCCTGGCAAGCCGGAAGAGGATCCAGAGTCATATCGGCCTATAAGTCTACTGCCCTCCTTGTCTAAACTATGGGAGAGGACCATTGCCAACCGCATTAACGCAATATTTAGACAATCCAATATCCTACCGGATCACCAATTTGGATTCCGGGAGGGACACAGCACAGTGGAACAGGTCCATAGACTGGTGAAACACATCTTGCAGGCTTTTGATGACTCTGAATACTCCAACGCTGTCTTTATCGACATGCAGCAAGCGTTTGATAAGGTGTGGCACGATGGATTACTGTACAAAATAAAAAACCTTCTACCTGCTCCGTACTATGGCCTCTTAAGATCTTATCTAGAAGACCGTGTGTTCCAAGTCAAGGTAAAAGATACACTCTCGTCCACATACCCTATGAGAGCAGGAGTGCCGCAGGGCAGTGTTCTTGGTCCGCTGCTGTTCTCCTTGTACACCTCTGATATACCTAGCCCGTCCTCTCAACATATGGATGCTCCCTCGAAAGCTGTCATTGCCACATATGCTGATGATATTGCCATCATCTATAACTCAAAAAACGTGGTTGAAGCAAGTACAGGACTACAGAGATATCTGAATACTCTCGCTGATTGGTGCAAGCGGTGGAATCTCAAAGTTAACCCGCTAAAAACTTTGAACCCTTGCTTCACTCTAAAAAGGCTGGCAATGCATACCCCCCCAATCGAGATGTCGGGAGTAACCCTACAGCAACCTGCTCAGGTGAAATATCTTGGCACCTCAAAGCTACGGTGAAAAAATTTCGTCACAGACTGCAACAATTAAGATGGCTCACCAATAGAAAGAGCACCTTACCGCTGAGATGCAAAAGAGCTGTCTATGTGCACTGCATCCTACCAATATGGCTCTATGGAGTGCAAATCTGGGGGATCGCTGCAAAATCGAATTATAAAAGAGTGCAGGTTTTGCAGAACAGAGTGTTAAGGCAGATAACAAACTGTCCCTGGTACATACGCGGCTCAACACTGCATAGAGACCTCAAGCTGTCTACTGTCGAAGAACAAATAAATAAACACACAAGCAGATACTCAGACAGACTTGTACGACATCAAAGCCTACTCGCAAGAGGTCTAACACCTGCCAGACCCCTAAGACGACTTAAACGGCAGGGCTTTGCCAAAACAATGGGTATTCAATAAATATTATTATTATTATTTTTCTTTTTTTTCTCAGTCCTCACAAATTGAGTGAGGTTTGGCTCTAATTTTATGTATATATATGTGTTGTTAAAGTACTATATGTGATTGTACAGTTTCTACACTTAATAAACCAAAATTAAAAAAAAAAAAAAACTAAAAGTCGCGTAAACTAGGTCGCAAGTAATATACCGTGCAACAGTGAAAGAGTAAAAAATATAAAAGCGCTGCATACTTCATGGCTCCTATCGCAACAAAATTCAATGAGCATACACGTTCCAGTCGAATGATATGTGTTGTCTGGAGTAATGCTGGACTGGAATGCGACCCTATTTCAACTCAAGTGCATAGTGTATTATCCACTATCGTATTTAGCGTTTAGCTAAACAAGGACACTTTAACAATGTTGACTCTAACAACAATGAAAGGATCCCAAGCTCCAAGTCAAAATGTTACCAAAAGTGCCGTCTTGATGACGCGACAAAAATAAAAAAACAAGTGGAAGGAGTTGAGTACAACTAATAGATATAGCCAGATGTGTTTGACATTATTACGATTAAGAGAAGTTCATTCATTTTCTCTCTTAATTAAAATTAAAGATGCCTTAACAGTCACTAGAAAACATTTAAGTAATTGTCTAATTTAAATGTAATCAGCCTGCTAAAAGGTCAATTAGTATTCCAACACAACAGACATTGACTGTGTTTAAAAAATGACTTAATTAAGGTAGAGTCACTTCAGGGGAAGAAACAAAACATAAACAGCTAATGAATACAAATAACTTATTATTATTAATATCAACAATATTTAAGTCGGCTTTTAAAGCCTTTGCATGTTGCACGTGTTTGTTGTAGTTTTCCTTTCTGGGGTCAGCACAACAAAGAATCAATATTTTAAGATCGAATCACACACTTTTCAGGCACTTAAACTGTGCTGCATGCAGCACAGGCGAAAAGAAATGTTGCAGATAGGGAAACTCCAGCACCCGAAGGAAGCATGGCGGAAACTGACGTGAGTTGACATTACATGCATTAGAAGCTATTAGAACAGTATGAAGAGATGCCGATACTGCTGCTCCTGACTACCTGCCTGACTGCTGCCTAACTGCCTCCTGGCTGCCTGCCTGGCTGCCGGCTCCCTATAGTATCTGTTATGCAGTATCAAACAGCAGCAGCATCCCAACGCTGATGGTTGCTGTAATCATCGGGGCATAGATAGCAAAGCGGTGAAAAGTGAACGGAAGAGCCAGAACCAACCCAGGCATCCAGCCACATGTGGAGAGGTTGTCAGACGAGTTGGAAAAAGTTGCCACGGCGCGCACTTTGCCGTGTCATTGAACGTTGTAATGGCTTTCGCTGGTTCTCTATGCTACAGTCTGCATCGACCCAAGGATGCTGGCCCATGTGTAGGGTAGCTATGTGAGTATGTGTGTGTGAGTGTGGATGGAATTTAAATAAATTAATACGCTGTATTAGACACATATTAGCACTAGGAGCACCAGAGAACCAGTTTCCAGGTTCGAAAAGTTGTTTCCTTAGTAAAAATCATCCAAAAGTAAAAGGTGAAAGTTCACGTGCGCCATACGCCGGAGTGGTAGTTACGGCTGAGCGCTCGCTGAAGTATGGTTCAGAAATTTTTAATGGCACATATGCGAGGGCCAGATAACTGTCAGGGACGTGCCGACACCTGCTACTAAAATTCAATAACAAATGCATATTTAAGCAGGCTGAACTGAATATGAAAATGCAAACAAGCATATACACATCCCGTGTGTGCTGCTATGTGAAATAACATATTAATGACTTGCTTAGTGCATGCAAAATACACTACAAACTGGCAGCCCAGAGCATTAGCAATTGAAAATTATTTAATAGACCATTAAATCGGTTTTTAAAGCGGCCGCTATTAGGCTCACGCCATTTAAAACATATTAGTGCATGGTACAAAATATTAAATGTGGTCCTCCTTAATAAGCATCAACAGTGAAAAAACGGTCTGAAATGCAATTTCCCTTACCAGTTTCAGCATCGGATGTTTATTGTGCAATATTTTAGAGCATTACTTATATGTATCGAGTAGCAATTATGATGTCATGTCTTATTCTTGCAACTTAGGCATAAAATCTGCATTGAGATAAATATGCACAAGGAGCAAACCAATCATCGATAAATTCTGTGTGACAGCAACCTAAAGAGCAGGGCAAACCACGAAAAGAAATCAATTTCCTGTGAATTCCACCACCCGAATTTGAAGTTCCGTCTGCGACTGCGATTATCCTGCTGTTTTTTGCTATAATGCCTCCTTTTGGTCTCATCCTTTTGACTCGTTTGGCAAATAAACTTGCCGAGCCACTCAAGGCTGCGACAAGAACGAAGTCAGACTGGAATATGTTCCATACAATATATTCAAATGTGTGCTTTTCACTTCCTATTACCAAGGTAAACAAAAATTTTATTACCTTTTTATGAGCTTGCTGGAGTCACAATGTCGCTGAGCCAGTTGGCAGTCTAAGCAATACCAAAAGCTTTGAGAGTTGTACCTCTCTAGCACACAGCTATGCATAGACCATAAAAAATTGGGTAGTAAAAACGCAAAGTGCAGAGCGTAGCAAAAGCGAATCCCTGGGCAATATGATACAGTTGAATAAATTCCGTTTGAACTGGGAAAATTCAATTTGCAATGACATCATTTGAGCCCAGACAACAGAATCCAAGTACATGACACTAAAGTCAAGTAATGCTCAAACCGTCCATCCCCAACGGATGCAGATTCGTCAGTTTGATTAAGGTGGATGCCAGTCTTCTAATTTCGCATAACAGACACAATTTTTCTGAAGCGTCAAGTAACCAACTAAGTCATCTCGCCTTTTTCTAATATTTATAATTACTGTGATAATAAATTATATTTTTAGCACGCCTCAAAGTGCTTCGTATATCTTAAAAGCCTTTACCATGTTGCCACACATAAGACGTAAACATAAACATTTTTTCTATTCTCGCGTCAGTGGAACATTTTAATTTTCGAATTATCAAGGCTAAATAAATTTGCACATTTGCTGTATGTTTATTCACGTTGCGTTAGGCTCTGTATGTATCTATACAATACTTTCCAGCAGAGCGCAAATAATTTACTCACTGTGCGAACTGCGAACTCTGGGTCCATCATCTGTCTTTGGCCAATTTTCAAAATCAACCACTTGAGTTCGAGACACAACCACGCTAAAAAAGCTTACACGTCTCCGAGAATGTGGTGCAGTGCATGACTTTATGTATACAAACATACGTATATACAGACATATAACTTTATTTGAGCTTTTTTATCTATAGCTCGCCATTGGTAAGCTTCAAGGTTAGGCAAGCAATACGATGGCTGACTTCTTATTCTTCTTCGACTTTTTCTGTTTGAATATTATATTATTGTGTTTGCTTTGCAGCAAAAAGAAACTAAAATCCAAGTTGCTAGCTTAATTAGCTAAATAGTTTATGCAAATATTTTTTTGGAGAGGCACGCGACTCCCAAATTGAATATATGTAAGTTAATATACCTTATATCGTTTTTAAGTTATGATAAATTTGAGCGTACTCCATTAATCGAGCGTAAACAGACCGTATAAATTAATATGTTATTTGGTAATTACAAATATATATCACTACACTCAAAATACTGTAAGTATTTCAAAATATATATATGTATGTATATATGTATTGCTAATGTGCACGATACTATTACTATACTAAAATAAAGCAACAATAAAGTGTATTCTGGAATGAGTCACTTATCCAATTAGTTTGAATTTAATTCTCAAATACCATACAATATGTGGTTGTATATATATATATATATATATATATATATATATATATATATATATATTCATTCCCTGTTCCATAAAAAATATAAGATTTTCCGAGAACTCGTGCCTTACTCAGGCCTTCTGTCGACTTCACAGACACCCATTGAATCATCCACAATATGATCATCATTCGCATCAGCTGTTTCGTAGAGTGCTTCGACTATAGACTACAATTGCTGTGTGAACTTAAAATACAATTGATAGGAGCTACTGAATGAGTCAACCATTTGTTGCAGTCACGTTCTCACGCAAAAGTTCAAGTATATGGTGTAGACATATACAAACATAGATATACATATAAATGTATGTCTGTATGTATAGGGCTATTGAAAAATATATGCAAATTTAATTAGTAAGCTGTTTCATCGATGTTTTTTACTCAAATATTGCCCACTTCATCTAAACAAATAGCAGCATGCTGTCAGCTGTCATTTGTTTTGCTGCTCTGTTCATTATATTCGTTACTGACTTGCATCATTAAATATTTGTTTACATTTTATTGTGAACATTCCAATATAAGATAGAGCTTCGTCTTGAATTGACTCGAATAAGTATGTGCAATGGATCACAACGGCAAGCTATGTATATATGTGATTCTTAATCTGCGGAATGTTCGCTGGCCACAGAAATATCATCATGACATCATATCTAAATAAGAGCATATACACACATTCACACATTCATATGTATAGACACTTTGTTTAACAGTTAAAGCTACTCATGTTTATGCTTGCACCAATACTAACTCAGAGTGTTTAACAAAATTATGCATAAGCATTAAAATTTTAAAAACAAATATTCAAAATCGGTAGGGGAGGGGCGATTCTTCTTCATCTTGATAATAGCGAAATACCTTTCGTAGTTGGATCAAAATTAGCATATTTCTGCGGCAGGGCAGTCTTCCAGTTCGTCAACTTGTCAATCTGACAGTCATTCAGTCAACTGGAGGCAGGTAGTTGAAATTGAAATTCAATTTCGTTTTCTTTTCAAATTAAAATTTGTTTGTCTTGGAATTTGAATATCAAATTATGTCATTTGTTGTGCGACGCAGACGACGCGGTTTGCCTAACAGTAGAGGGGCAACAAATAAAAAATGCAAAAAAACAAATAACAAATACAAAGACAGGGTAGCAGAAAAAACAAGTTAGAATGATGTTATGGAAAAATATGGGCTAAAACATACCCTTTAACTCTCTTTCCTACTATACCTCAAACTGCGGCCATACATGGCTCTTGAGTCATTAACATATACACAAAATTTGTTTTGTCTTTGTGCATGCGACGTGTCATTTAGGATCTAACTAGATTAACAGGTTAGTGATCTCCATATACCATTTAAAAGCATTTAGTGGGTACAGGGTATTAGAAACTGTTTACAAACAACAAAAACTTGTTTCGTTGAAGCACGCCAAAAGCCGGCAACTATTGAAATTTACGTCAGCCTGGGTTGAATGAATGAGCCAGTTGATGTATGTATGTATTTACGTATATTCAAGCGAGTATCTGTGCTGTAGCCGTAGCTGTATCTCTGAAATTAAATTAACTCTGCAAGTGATTTATGCATGACGATGTTTATAAAAATGCGCTTATACAATAACAAATATCTGTGATAGATCAGAAAAGCTTAATTGCTGAGCGAGCTGAGGAGCTGGGGGCTGGGGGCTGGGGAGCCGGGACTGAAGTGCAAACCGGTTACAGTCTGACAACGTTGAGCAGCTTCAGCTATCTGCAACACACTTTTAACTGTGCTACGTGTGCGCTTATTTTTGGAATTTTCTTTTTATCATCAGATTAAAAATCCACATAATCGTGAGAAATTGTTGAGCAATAAGAAAGAGATAAACGTTTTAAAAATAAAAGTGGATGACGGCAACTATATGATAATAATGCGGGGCCCACTGAATGAATTATTCTTATACAAACTTGACGTGATTTAAAGCCAAAAGAATGATATTTGAGACAACAAAACCGGCTGCATTGAATCAAAACAAACCGTGGACATGTTCACAACAACCTTCGCGAGCTGCAACGCTAATAAAATGTTTTCTGGCTGCTTCTACGTGTGAGGAGTATTGAAGCCAAAACAAAATGCAAAAATGGAAACCGGCTCATGTTGCGTAACCATGGACAGCCGGCGAATGGCATATGGTGTCCAATAGAGAATGGCAACTGGCAACTACCAACTGGCAACAGGCAACAAAACGAAAATCCATTAGAATAAATTAAAAGTATGGCTTTAATAAATTGTAGAACACAGTGCGATGTTGAGTCTATACGTGCATACATATATATATATGTATTTTTATACGTGAGTCATAATTGTGAGGTCTCTGGCCTGCCGACAATTAACACAAATAGCTAAATGACTGCGTCGTTGGCAGGTGTTTTTCATTGCACACTATCAGCTAGAGCTTGATTTGTGTAAAATGCTTTCAATCGAAATGTTCATATTCAAATACTCTGAATTGTGCATATTTAAATAGCCGATTCCCCTGGCAGTCGATGTTGTACGGAAAGTAAAGTATTGTGAAGTGCTCAAAGGGGCATTCCAAATGTCAGCTAAAGGAGCTGATACTCTAAGTTGGTTGCATACTGCAGCCACACAGACTTACTTATGCGTAAAATAGTTAAAGAAACTCTGAGGAATATAGCTTGTTGAGCTTTCCCAACTAATCTGTAAGCAGCTTAAAGTTTTCATGGGAAAACACAATTTGCCACAATAACCTTCAGCGATAGTAGTTTTTGTTGCAAAAAGTGCCACAGTTGGCGAACACACACTCTCTCATACACACATACGCTCTGTCAGCTGTAAATTTTCGGTCGCATGCAATTTCTCGTGCTAACGATAGTTTGGCAAGCAAAAGGAAAAAATGTCGCTTTTCTTTTGTTTACTTTGGATGGGTGCTAGAAGTATAGAAGCCTGCGACAACATGCAACGGTAGACCGAAAAGCCTATGCCATGCCGACAGTATTTTTGCGCCTGTTATTTTATTATTTTTGTTTTCCATTGCTGTTATGGCCACTAAACGGCAAAGCATAGTTTTAGGCGTCTGCTTGGCGCGCCTATATGGCGACGCATGCTTCCTGTGCCTGGGCCAGCCACAACACAAAAACCGGCCCACAAAATAAGAATCGTAATAGTAATAATAAGAGGCAGCCAGAAGGGGCCAACGGCCGAGGCAGGCGGCGCCAACATAAAAAGGAAGCAAGTGAATGTCCGTGTCGGGATTTAGACTGGACCCTGCTGCCAACTAGTTTATGGAAAAGCACTAAACTTTTCGCGCTCGTTTTGTTTTTATTTTTCACATACTGAACCCGCCGGCGACGGCGACGGCGTCGACGACAACGGGCAGGTGTCGTCCCGGTCGATTGTTGTGCATATGCTTGAAACAGGCTCCTCCTACTCCATCCGGCCAGGTATTGTGCTTGTTCATTCGACCTCAACACTTCCAAAGCCTGGCCTCAAAATCCAGCCGCAGAAGTCACTAAAGAGTCACTCCCCAGCGGCACTGCTAGCCGGGAACAGAACCAGATAATGATCAAGGCGACCACCCGTTAAAGTTGTGCCCATTGTTTTTATGCAACGTGTGTGCTGTTGTTATTGCTTTGGCTTTTGTAATTGCTGTTGAATGAACGGGGTAAGGCGAAGGTGGCGCCATTTTTGGCCAGCAATTTGCAAATTGTTTTCGTGTCCAGGAGGCAGAGAACTGGATATAAATGCTTTTTAAAGCTATGCACGACTACATTAGTTACACCCTGTCTCTATACTCGTACGTCTGTCTGTGCCAAGAGTGTGTGTGCGAAATTTTTTGTTGCATAGCCTCAGGCATTGCGGCATTGCTGAAAATGAAAAATACTTTAATGCATTCAGTTTGTTTGTTTGTTTGTTGTTATTGTCTGCCGCTACTGCTACAGTCTGATGTGGACTAATGCTATACAAATTAAAATTTAATTGTCTGCGGTGCACTTTAGAAATACAGAGCTTCGCGTCGTGTTTTATGTGTCTAGAACGAGGATATGTTTAGCGAATGCAGTCATCTAAATAAAACTGCATGCAAATTTAACTGCACTAAGCTGTAAAACTGTAAAACGTAAATGTCTTTAGGGCTGCGCTCGAAATCGCTTGAAATTGTTCCTGAGTAGTTAATTGAAGATGTAAAGAAGCCAGGTTTTTGCTTTATAAAGAGAAGAGAATTAGAAAGATGCTGCATCGACAGATGATGCATAGTAAGATGATCTTCTTTCTTAGCTTTTCCCGAATTGAGCAAAACACAGCAACAGAATGCTGTGTTCGCTGCTACCCTCACAAGATATTTCCTCTTCTGCTCTTCCTGTGCTCAAATTGTTGTTACCTGGCCCGCCCGAATGTTTTGTTCCTATCATTCAGGCGTTGCCGCCATGTGCTATTGCGTTGCATGACTTTGATGGCAGACTGTTGACAGCAGGATAGCCACACCCTCCTCGAATACAGGGCAGTAAACTCTTGTTTTATCATGTTTTCCTTTCGGTTGTCCTGCTTGTAATATAAAGTCAAGGCTCTGTCATGAATAAGCAGCTTAACCATGACAGAGCGGACGTCTGTTGTCTATAGATAAAGTCGTTTATATTCTAACCAACGACTCACTTCTCTTCCACCGTTTGCGCTTGATCTTGTCGTGCAATAGTAGTAAGCATCCTTGATGTTTCTATTTTGTTGTAGAGTATGTGAAATGTGTTCAAGCTCACCTGCAAAAAATAATGGGAAGAACAATTAATACAATCTATAAATATATGTATGTGTATAATTATTTATAGAATAATCAAGCTGTACGTGAAAGAGAATTAATTTTAACCAGCGAGTGATATTTTAGTTATTTTGTATACCTTAACTCCATTGTAAATTAGAAATCAGGGAAAAATGGTTCCTTGAAGTATATCCTCTTAGTGTATCCTCTAGTGATTCCTCCTCTAGTATTTCCTTTAACCATTTCTTCTAAGTATTTTCTCCGAGTCTATAATGCTTAGCTCAACGAGCACTGCACGACTGACCCCCACTAGGCCTAGGCGACTGAAGAAATGCTGCAGCTGCTGCCCTTTATATAGTCACTCAGACTCACGCTCAAATGTTAGGTAAGGATCGTTGCAATCGAGCTTTGAAAGACCAATGAGAACACTCTCTCCTACTGCAAGCATTCTTGCTTCGTTTTACTTAATGATAATTACCAAACGAATACTGCTGCATACATACAGATATACATATATCAAACAAACGCATAGTTTAATCGTAAATAAGTAAATTTAATTAACCAATCATTATTCCAGTAAAAATACATTTCATTCTTGTGTTTTTTACTATAACTAACAAAGGAAAGGAATATAAATCGTATTATTTACCCAATATTTAATAATTATAAAATGTCCCATTATTTATAGATTTTACACAGGATTTCGCATATTCAAGCAAACTAACCTTGCCCTTCACTCTTGAGTTTGTTTTTATTTATTTTCCTTTTGGGTCTTCTGTGCAGCTGCCTGCCTCCTTTCATTTAATTTTCATTTTTTGCTTATACATACTTTATGGCAGATGGTTTTGTTTTTTCTGATCATATTGTTGTTGTTCATGCTGCAGGCAGGAAAAAATTAATTTGCTATTTTCGCTTTTGGCGAGAAAAATATTTGCAATAAATTGAATTTTTTGCGCCAGCAGACAAGAAACGGACTATTTCTTAACTGCCACATACTAAATCTTGTGTCCTGTTGAAAAGATTTTGCATTCTGCTTTATTTTTTCAAGACAGCTGACAAACGTATTTATCTTTGAGTATGTGTACAAATAAATAGGAAAGTATTTTATGGCAACCTTACTTACTATTGTATTATCAGTTATGATACCTATTCGTATGAAAAAGACATCACACAATCACAAAAGCTGCAATTGGAGCTTGCGGGTGAATTTGATCCTTAATTTGACTTGATGGCTCTGCTCTTAAGTAATAATGAGCAAAGCACATTTGATGTTTTTAATTGAGTACTTTTGCAACACTCAAACATAAGCACACAGATACGCACCCTCAGAGCCAAGAGGATAGAACACACACATTCAGTTAGAAGATGACGACATGTTTGACATCTGCACGGATATACGTACAGGCAAACACAATGGCACTTTCGAGGACTGTTGACACTTTTTTGTATCTTCTTCAATCTCCCTTGATGTTTAGCAACACCATTTACTCGTTTCATTGCACTTAATCATGTCTTGCAGCTTTTCCCCGGCTCTCAACTATAATGAGTTGCACTTCGACGCTCCTTCAAGAGGCGCCCAAGTGTTGGAGCAACAACAAAAATGTTGAGCAGACGCACTTCATGCGCAAAAGCGGTTGATAAAGAACACACTTACACAAACACGCCACAAAAAATTAGTCACATACAATTTGGAGGCCATTTCAACATGGGAATCTTTTTCATGTTATTAAAAGCAACTTATTCTAAAACACTAAATACCTAATTTTAAATCAAAAACATTCTTAGACACGAGAAATAGGACAAATAATTTATCAGAAATAATTTGAAAGACCAGTACCCAAATACAGACAGGAACAACATCAGACTCACCCTTAGAACACAGTCCGAATTGACACATCAGTATAATTGTCGAGTGGTAACAAGTTAACCATGAAAACCCCGTGCTACGCAGGCAAAAAGCAGAGAGTAAAAACTGTGGCTAAACATGAGTCAGGCTCTAGAATTGAATTGTGAGTCAGACAGCGGGGTCACTAGTACACACACAGGACTCGTATAAAATAGAGCCACGCTCAGGGGGAAATACCAATTTGCATACGCCATAACACACTTATATAAAAAAGTTTAAGTTATTGAGTCAAAAATGCTTGACTTAATCATATCCCTTCTATGGATCTAGAGTTCATTTATTTTATATTTAAATTCTAACTAACCTTTTTTTTTAACTCTGCCACCTCTTGCCAAATATGTTGCAGAACTTTAAGCTTAATGTTGTACATGGCTTAGAGGAGGAATATATTTATTTAATTCTTTTGTATCTATTCGCCCCTTTTTATGGGAAAAGCCAACGGCCTATAATTTTTTTATAATTGCAACATTTAATTAAGTAAATGTTATATAATTACTTCCATTTACTTATTAAAATATTTTGTTTTACTGTTATATAATTTTGTGTTCTGCATTCATTCTAAGGCCGAGGCTCTGCAATAAATACATTTTTTTTGTTCACCTTGGCCAAATCGTGCCACAAGAGACCCAACAGCAACAGCAGCTGCCACAAGTGAAGCGCCGTTTTTAATAAATTTTGTTGTGACTCACTGGGGGTGTGAGTGTGTGTGTGGGTGTGCTGTATATTGTGTGTTGTGTGCGTGCCAGGGTCTACCCTTGCGCGAAGGCGAAGGCGAAGGCGACTGTTGCATGTTCCTACCTCTGCCATTGCCATTGCCGTTGTCGTTGCCGTTACTGTTGTTGCTGTTGCCGGCGGCAACCCCGACGCGTTCACCCAAACGGGCACAAAGTCATAAAGGGTATTTCACTAAATTGGTACTAAGGTGGGGCACACACACACCCAAACACCCAGACACCCACACACACACGCGTACTTAGCAAAGTCTGTTGTCTGTTTGCATAAATGCCAATGCTGAGGGAGGGTTAGGCGCCACACCCTCAGAGAAGGGGGCAGCTTGTAGGCAGTAACACAAACATTTTTAGCTACGGTGGCCACAATAAATTTTCATTTGTTTACCGTGTGTAATTAGAAAATTAAAACCCAGTTTATGTGCCACCACCAGCAACACAAGCTGACACAACAACAACATGGCCATTAGCATGGCAAACATCAGTAGCCGACGGCTCACCAAGTGACCAGCGACTTGGGGTTGCCTGGTTTAATGGTATTTCTATGAGTGCCATTGTTGCCGCCGCTAGGGTTGCTTTAAAAATTCAATAAAAGCGGTAGCTGAAAATGGAATTGCAAAAGCAGCAGTTGCGAAAAACATTTTAGAAATTGAAGCGAAGCTTAAATTTTCGAATCTATATTTTTTTTGTATTTTCACGCCGGGCCAATGAGCAAACATTTTTGGCGGATAACAATTTGTAGCTCCCTTGGTTCGCACCGGAAAAGGAGATCGTGTAAACCACATAAATGTAAATTTTACAACTCGCTGCTTTTATGACGCCCTTGTTACACACAGAGGGAAATGGGAAAGTGTACATTTTTATGCGTAAACACGTCGCAGAAACAAACGCAGCATCGCCTCGCTTTGCCTGCACAAAAAGAGCGCAAATTCATAAAACTGCATTCAAATTTCACAAAAACTTGGCGACAGCAGCAAAATATGAAATGCAATGAATATTGAAAGGGGCAACTGCCTGACGTTTGTAATAGCTCTTGTAGTTTTGTTAGCCACACGAGAGTGTCACCCTCCACATACAAAGTCTTTAACTTAAAGTACAGGAACTTCAGCGAAAAAGCAAAATAAGGATATTAAGATTGTAAAATGTACGTCGTAAAAGTCGTTGCTGCTAGCATTTGCGGTGTTACACCTTTTAGTGTGATTGTGTTTGTACCACATCTCTCCGAACTCCACAGATTTCTTGGTTAACCTTGTGATTTGAATGCTCTTTCGCCTTCAAATGCGTACCCTTAAGTAAGGCTGCAACAGTCTGGGAAGTTCCCGCTGGAAAATTCGAAAATAAGAAAATAATATATTTTCTTGCCTTCACCCTTCATCGCACCAATGGCGCACAAGGCTCCAATTTAATTTTATACAAATTCTCTAAGTGATGCAAGATCCATGTGTGTCCGTGTGTGCGTATATACTTGTAATCCAAATATATGTGAGTACCGTACAGTCACTGCAATCTATGGATTTACACAGGCTATAAGTACCCTACTGTGACATATATTTACAACATTTTTGCTTTCTTCTTTTTCTTTTTTTTTTTTCGTCTTAAATGCTCATAAAATTTGAGACATTCCTCGTGATTGGCGCTCCTGACATGATATTGCAATTTGTCCAACTGCCATAAAAATACACAGTTCAGAGGTATTACGCACAATTTGTGACTTTTTGTATATAACTATAAACTGCGCTGCAAACATTAAAATCGACGACTCAGAAAATGAATTAAGAACCAATTAACTAATAGATGGATTGCTGAAGAAAGTTTAGCCTAAGCTATTTCTTCAAATTAAAACTAGATAGATCGCCAATTCAATTGAATTATTCATATATAAGTATATGAATATGTACATTCATTAGATTACACAGTGGCGGTATTTTTTGTGTGATCACAAAAAAAAAAAAAAAAAAAAAAAGTATTATATCGAAATCAAGCTTTATATTACCACACATGAGGACTGGGGTCACTGGAGCAGAAATATGGCGAGCACACCGAATGACTGTGTGACAGACTGACTGAGTGATTGACTCAGATTGCTTTTTATGGAACAGTCAGAAAATGTTATGCCGACACGGGAAATGCGCAAAGGTTCTTTATTAATAATAACCTATCAATTGCATAATTAGTGTTTTAGTAAGAATAACCCTTAAGATACATGCGCTGTTAGATACGCGTTGCCGATACTTAAACAGTTTGTATTATTTACAGAAAATATGCAGACGTGGCGTCAACAACTTGGACACTAATGCCGAACGGCAGTGTAGCGGTATTTCTCAATAAATACCAAACTACAATATCGTGCCAAGCTGAACACAAGACTTGAAAACTGTGTCAATGAACTTAGCAACCGCATCAAGTTATGAGAAAAACTTGTGGCTACTAAACACATTAACAAAAAGCCATCCAAGGTCTATTAAATGCACGTTTTTGGCCTGCCAGCTCGTTGAAAATACAAACAAACAATACAAACAAATCAAAGCAAATGCAGCTACGGCATACGACATTTGAAAGTTGAAGGTTAATTCTATAATAAATTGTATAAAGAAACTATACAGCAAGCCGAGCAGCTATGCAGTCAGAATCGACTGCTCAGCTCCACCGGCTCCACACCTACCCTGCCCGACCCATCTCAGACTCCATTAAGAACATGGCACATAGCTGAGCACGTAGCTGTGACATTTTCAACAACACTTTGCCAGCTGGAAACTACTGTTGCTACATAAGCTGAGTAGAGCCGAGCCGACCCGAGCCGAGCCAAGTCAAGTCGAGTCGAGTCGATGGCTTTGCTCACGGCTGGGGACAAAAGCTGGCACGCCTACACATTGCCCCTATACACAAACAATAAGCGGGTAAGCAATGCAAGTGTTAAAGCCCAACCACAACAAATAATTTTGCATACCAAACGACTTAGTAATAAATACAATAGCAACCGAGCGACGTAAATAACACATATAAAAAAATTAACAGATGGCAAAGTTTAAATAAGTAATATGAAATTTAGCATGTGTTAAAATAATGCCATAAAAATTATAGGTTGAAAGTCTCCAGTATCTTGGGGCTATACACACATTTTGAATAATCAAAATATATGTGAATAAAACGCGTCATTCGAACGATCCCTGCATATTTGATAGCTTATATGCAATGTACATAGCATACAAATGGAACGCCATTAAATTAGAAATTATCAAATACTTTCAAATATACAAATTATTTAGCGTCTTCCATAAATATATAATGTACATATACAATAGATTTACTTAACACGACTGTTAACTTCAACTCAAACTGAAGCCGAAAATAATTCACATACAGAATACTACTGGTAGAGGCACGTGCCGCTGCATAAACGTCTCGTGCCATATTATGCCACTTCACGGTCACGTTAGCAAATATTTGTAGGAGCGGTCGCTGTTCCAGGAGGTGCATGCTCGGCTGTTGCAACTGAGTAAACACTGGACTTATGCAGCAAAGAAGTCAGACTTGAACTCTTTTCACATATTGTTTGCATTCATTGCTGTTACTTACAAACTGCGTAGGACCCCGAATTTATTTTTATTGACTAGGAAACGCTCTGTAAATTATACGAATCACATTCACACCAAGATTCATAGCTTTTTATCGCTAAATAAGAGGAAGTTTTAAGTCTCTGCTCCAATTTATGTTTGCATATTTTGAACTTGTCATTATTACAGACTAGTCAGACAAGCAGCCTGTTTCGCGAATTCAAGGGTTTAAAAATGTAATTTATGCCGTGCTTAGTTCAGTTTAAAGAAGGCAAAAATAGCCGAGAGCGAATGTCTGTGCTTAGCTATCAACGTTAGCAAAGCCATCAGATGATGCAAGTTATTATGTAAATATGTGTATGTGTGTGTTTGTGCAGCTGCATCAGAGAAGCTGCGCATAAATAATTCATGTGGCGGCGGCCGCATTGCAAGTGGTCAAAAAGATTGTGCTGTCTGTCCCCCATGCTTGCCCAGCAGACCTTCACAGTTGAGAGCAAACCAACAGAGACAAGCCAACGCAAACGCGAAAGGGAACGGGAACGCGAGCATAGGACGGACCTGCAGGGTAGGGACCACCGCGCCTTCAAAATGTGTACGCCTTATATGCATGTTTGTTTGAGTGAGTGGGCTGCTGGAAAATTGCTTGAGCGTGTGAAAACTCGCTATTGTTTAAGTTCTGAACTTTCTAGAAAGTCAGATGACTTTCAATTAGTTGCAATAAAAATTGCATGATTAGGTTAGTCATTTTTGAATGCGTTGCGCATCCGCTGTAAAAACAAAAATTGCTCTCTTGTTTGTGCTGGTCGACAAAATAGAAAACTGAATTTGTGTCTTCCGCTGCGCAGACTGAAAACAAGCAAAACAAAAAAAGAAAAAAAAAAATTAAAACTAGCAAGAATGTGCTACGCAAAAGAGCTCAACTAAAAAATACCGTAGACAAAAGTGACGAATATCTTTAATTTATAATCATTTCGTTTTTATAGCAAACCTTAAATGATATATCCCATTATAATAGCAAAACCCAAACGATGGCATTCTCCTATGCTTAAATATTTGTCTTATATTTATTTGGTGTTTACAGGGTATAGAAAACGACAAGCCCAACTGTGGCAGTAAATATGCAATTAAGTTGTTTATTTTTAGCCTTAAAATGCAGCACCGACGACAGCAATCATTTTGTTTAGCATGGAAACGAGTTCGCCGCTCGAGTTACTGGCAATTGCATAAGCAGCAATAACAAAACTTAAGTCAACAAAAAACAAAAAGAAACGGGTTAGTTAAGCTAGAAACCTAAATTCCAGATATGATTTTTTAACCCCCTTCAGCGGCTACTGCCTTTTAGCTAAACCTCATTAAATGCGAGCGACTGCACCACAGTCATCAACAGCAGTGCATCGCTTTTGCTTTTCACAGCATTTATGAATGAAAACTGTAAAATGTGTTTCCACAGCGAGCAAATAGCCGTCACAGAATATACAGTAAAACGTCGTACGAGCATTCCGTCAGCAGTCTGACTGAGAAAATACTACTCAGCGAGGCAGAGAGCAAGGGACCGACAAAGAGGGAGAGAGAGATAGTGAGATACGCTTGCCGCGGCAAAGTGTATTTAATGACTTTTAAAAAACAAATATCAACATCAAACAGAAGAGCAACGCGAGAGTATTCTAGCCGATAGGTTGCAACTGTAGTGTTTATCGTATGAAATGTCTATATATATAAGCATGTATATATATTTATATATGTATATACATACGTATATCGGACATCAATTGATGTCCGTCTCGATGGCTCGATAATAAGCAAACTCAGCACAGAATAGCAACTGCTCTAGTTTCGAACTTATATGCAGGGTATTCAGACCTCGCACATGGCTTCCATGTTTGCCGTTTGTTGTTATTACAGATACAATGCGCCGGCCTAGTTCAATGAACGCACAAATGAATGCAGCCAGTTGCTAGCGGCTTTTGCAGTTGTTGTTGCAGACACTGTTGTGGCGATTGTTGTTCTAATGAAAGTTAGATAAAACGCAACACAAAGCATGAGATGCGCTGCTCTCACTCTCCCATTGAGATTTATTAACTTGCACACAGAAGGCCTGGTAAGCAGGCTACGTACTACACCAATTAACATTACAATAACATATGCATACCAAGCTGTAACAATAGCAGCTCTCACTTAAGTGCGGCTCTGCGCAGATTTTCTTCTTTTCACTTTGTCTTCAACTGCCTCGTTCACTTCACTTTCAATGCAGAAATTGAATTAATAAAGTTGCTCTTTAAATCTAGTCAATCTTGTCTGATTCAGTTCTTAGTATCGAGAATTCTGTTCCGATTCGCAAGTGTGGATATATCCTAGAATAGTAATCTGAATAAATCTTATACTATTCTGATATCATTCAACATATACGATATAGTCGTATTTCGTGCAAGGTTGTACATTGCGCCCAGCACGGCTGCTCAGTCCACATGGTGCTATATCGAGCTGCCACTCAGCGCACTGAATTGCTGGGCTAAGTGCCAAAGTGCAAAGGGACAGTAAATTGCATTCGACTTGAAAATAACTTAATGCAAAAAGAAACGTATTGAGAAGCGAAACGCAGCAATGAATAGAATGAGAAATAGGAAAAGACAGAAGCTGCAGCTCTACTGGGCGTGTTTATAAAAGAACCAGCAAGCAGAAGTACGTATTGATGAGCATGAGCAGAGTCAGCTCACTATATAATAAGAATTCTACGACTGTGTGCAGATGCCAAAGCACTGCAAACTCAACATCGACGCAACCGAGTACAGTTGTACTGGAGGACTACTAAAAAACGATGAAAGTAACTAATAGTTTCCTTCAAACCTCTGACATTGACAGCTTAATATGCGTTTTAAGTAAGGCAATTTGCCAGTGCTCAGTAGAAAGAACGAAGCTAGAGCTCTGAAGCCAAGATTGCCTTGGAGAATAAACCTGAGAAACAACATAACTGGAGAGAGGATACTTCCGTCAGGTATAGGGTTCGCAGTTTATGTTTTCCAACCAACTGTAGAGTATATAAGGGTCGAATTATGTAGAGAAAATGTTCACATAGTATTGAAGCTTTTGCTTTAGCTTTTTCCTAGTACAGTTGTGTTGTCAGTTACTTCAACAATGCGACAAATCTTTCGTGGATGTGCATCGTTGTTGTTGCTATCGGTATTAAGTCTTGTCAACATAGGAGACAGTAGCAATATTTGCGGTCTCCATCATCATGTTTCGTTTGAACTCAGTCCTTATCGCGCCCCTATTTTATTGTTTTGCTTTAATCGATTTGACGCCGTCATAGTCGACGGCATCGCTTCTCAAGTGTCATTTCGACGTTGCCACAGCCCAAACCAAATGCCCTCTGCTCCTCGCTGTTAATCGATGGGAATAACTACAACAATACTTTGGATTCCTCCACTCCTCATATTCTTATAATCGGTGCAGCAATCAACAGCTTCAGTGGATTTATCTCATTCATCTGGTCGAGCTCTGGTAAGTTGCTTATTCTTGGAGTCCCCTTGGAATCATTAATTTGTACAAATTAATTGTTACTCGTACAGTTCTTGATGCGCATTCCGAAGGGCCATTCATTGGGCTTGGGTTTGAGTGCGCCAAATTGAAAACCGTGCAGTGTTCATTTAGCTCTCCCTCCTTAACGGACTACCACTAATGACAAATAATAATTGCTTGCAATTTCTTTAATTCCACTTGAGTTTAATTACCGAAGTGAACTGGACTCTAGCTTTGCTTGCCTTGGCCTCTCGTTTTCTGTTCATTCTTGGTATACACACATCGAAAAATTAATAAAACGATATTCTTGTATTCTTCAGTTTTAAATTATTAAATAACCAATGGCTACAGCCAGCATTAAAGACAGATATTCGAAAAATACTAATAACTTTCTCTGCAGAGATGATATTGCAGATTTTAAAGAAGAATTTGTAATATTTTATTATTCATAATTTTATAAAGGCCGTTGATATTTTTGCGTAGCTCTTTTTAAAGTCCGCCATATGAAGCTCGAGATGTAAATGAGAATATTTTGTATACGTATGCTTATTTATATGGACATGTATTTATTTGCCCATATATATGTATATACATTTATACATATATACATATATATACATATATTCTGCATACAATGCGAGTAAACTGATTGGCTGAATGAATGCTTGCTGAAATAAATGACTGAGCAGCGTACAAATTAAATTATGCCATGACGCGACATACACACACCGAGAATTTCGGGTTCCCTTCCCCAGACCCTTTGCAAGCATTGTCGACAGCTCAAAGCTAATTGAATTTCTCACTGTCGCTTGCAATTTGCATTATAACATTTTTAGAAGAGTGTGTATAAGTACGTGTGTGTGTGACTGAATGTGTTTATATTTAGTATAAAGTTTGCTCATTCAAGCGGAAATGGGATAATGAATAGACAACTACACCGTGAGCTGGCTGGCAAGTAGTTAGATAGTTGATGACCGAGTGACCTACGCAACGCACACATAACCAGTCGCAATGCGGTTTGGTCAACTTTTCAATGAAATCATTTTGAGCTGAACGAAACTAGATAACTAAATAATAAATACACAACAGTTTTCTAATACCATGTGTCGTAGAATCCATTTGCTAAAACTCGCCAGTAAAGGTAACATACGCAACACAGATAAACCCAAACCAGGCAGTGTACGCAGAAGGCTTGAAATAATTAAAAACCACAAGCATTGAGGAAACTGTGAAGCTGGTTCAAGTCAAACCACAAGAAAAAACCACACAGAACACACATGAGCGCAAAAGTTAGCAGGAAGCAAGATAAGTAGATATATGTGGTGCATGCGAGCAAAAAGAACCCACACCAGATGCGAAGAGCCTGGCAAGAGTCAAGGTGAAAGATGCTTGGAAGTTGGCATCTCTTGCCGGCAAAAATTACAAAAAGGGTTAATAAACAAGAAACAGGCGCAACAGGACTACACACATTGAAACCCACACAGAACTGTAGTGTTTATTTATGACACAAGATGCTTCATCATAATCAGCGCCTGACACTTGTAGAGAGCAGCAGGCAGTCTGAAGAGCGAATCGTGGGCTGAGGTTGCTGCATTACAGCACGTGCAGCTAAGCGTATGCCCTGAAGTGCCTTAATTGAAGTGATGCTCAGGCGACAATCTGTGCCCAGGCTCATTCCCCAGCACAGTCAAAGGATGGGGCCTAAAAGACGACACTCATGCAGCGCTTACCTAGCTCCGAATTAATTAAGACCGTAACTTAACTCGAAAAGAGCAGCAGCAGCACCAGCAGCCGCAGCCGCAGCCGCAGCCACAGCCACAGCCACAGCCACAGCCACAGCAAGAGGGCCAACAATGAGAAGAGCAGCTGCAACATTTTATGTTTGAGTTCATTTTCAGCGTCTTTCGTAGATTTTTTCTTATTCTCATAAGCAAATAATATTAGCCTTCTTCATTGAGTGACCCTCCTCGAACCATAAATTGTAATCTAATCTCTCAGCACTTCTAGCTGGAAAATGGTTTTGTTTTATATATTTCGATTCTGCTCAAGGAACGGAATATATAGAAGATCAAGACAACCAAGTTTAAAATAATTTCTATGGTTACTTATGAGTTTAATTCTAAAGTGGAAATTTTGAATTTTGAATGTAATTTTCGATGTTCAAGCAGAGTCATGCATGCTCATTTAGTTTCGCTTTGCCATCAAAATACCAATTTTGAACTAAACTCTCAGCTTGTATTAGATGCGTGGAAGGTTACAGTATACATCAGTGGCAACTCGATGGTTTTTTAAAAGAATTTTTATGCTCAGATATAAATTGAATTTTCGTTGCCAAAAGCCATTTTGAAAAGAAACACACACACACACAAGTAATCAATTCAGATAGAAGTAGGAGCAATGTGGGAGGCAACAAAACGTCAATAACGATGTTGAAATATAAAGAACACAAATAAATCACATCGTTGCGTGAAAAAGTGGAAGGCGGCGAATCATAAAGACAAGTATCAAGGGAGAGGAACCAGTGGCATTGGATGTTCTCTTGTGCCTTGATTTGTAAAGAAAAATGTTCACGCCTTTATGGCTGAATAAATTTTTATACATATAAAGTCGGGCGCGCTCGGTACAAACCTTCAATAATTCGAGCAAAAATGTTTGTGTACAAATCGAGGACAGCACCCCATCGAACTGAAAATAACAGCACGCTGACATAAGTCAAAAGTGGAGGCTGCGAAAAGAAGGAAAATCATCAGCCAAATCACTGAACATTAACGAAAATTGTCAAAAGCAAGCAGTTACCATACCAAGAGTAGGAGATACGTAAATGAACTGAGTTTATTTATTTATTTATTTTATTTTATTTTTATTTTATTTTATTTATTTTTTTTTTTTTTTCAAAATACGAAAGCCGAATAAATTGCTTTGATACTTTCATATTTGGTAATAAGGCTAACCGGAATTAATATGTGTAAAATTAGGAAAAAACGCGCAGTGGTGTTAGCTCAAGTTAATTTCAGTTAAAGTCACATGAAAATCAGTCCCAACAATATTTTAAGCGTGGCAATAGCTAGCAAGAGAAGTTTAGCTTAAAGTCTGCCTGATACGAAATTTAAATTTGCATATCGTTAATCAATCCTCGTACTTCGATGCTTGTTGGTTGCTCTGTCAACGGAGAACTTTGCAGTCGACAAACGATTAAAAGCAGCATCCACATAAGAAGAGAACAAATCTGAATCAGAAAAGGAAACTAGGGATTTGGTTAAGGCAAAAGCAATTGGGGCTGGGATTTGGATTGGGACTGGGACTGAGAGTGGGATGACAGGAGGGAAAATAAAAAGCACAAAAACATTCATTTTGACAGCTGCCGAAACTTTTGCATGACATATATCATTGTCGCATAACAAATGAGCGACAGCAGCACCATCCACAACAACAGCAACATTTCCAGCAAGGAGTTATAACCCTCCGCTTAATGTTTCGGCCACCTACACATACTGGCACAAACCACGCCTCAGAATACACAGAAAACTTAAAGTTGCAGTCCTTTTGTATGCTAAATTCCCGCACACGACCTCACCCTTAAGCGGATGTTCAAAGTCCATGGTGAACAGCAAAATTTACTCAGAAATACTTTTGTCGCAAATTGAAATTTATATTAATCCACAAAACAGCCGTCTTACTTTAAGAAATAGACTTAACGATGACGTCTCCGTTGAGAAAATAAATTGCGGCAAATTCCCTTACTTTACACTTTTCGATCCTTAAATAAACTATATATATTCGTTTGATGGCTGCAATACCCAGACATATGGCAATACAATAATAATTTTTGTGGGAGAATTATTGTTATTGTGCGAAATTAACATAAATAACACAGGCTTACTTCGTTGAATTGTGGCTGTAATTGCATCACTTTTTTAATTATATTTATAAGAGAAATGTACTTGCATGCAGCTACAAATTAAAAGTTAATAAGCATGTACTAATGTAAACACACAAACTAATGTAGAGGGAGGAATTTTGTTTCAGACTCTGTCATGTTTTAAGTGACATAATTTTCCGCTAGTCTGGACAGGTTTGAGCAGCCCCCGCTTTGCTCCTCAGTACTTGATATTAAACACTTTGTCATTTGTGTGTCAAAAGCATGCCAGCGTAAAATAGCGATGTGAAAAACACATAGCACAACAAGCCTGAAAAGCGTGCGAGCAGAATTGTGAAGTGTAAAAAAAAAAGTGAAAGACTGAGTGACTGATTCACTGACAAGCTGACGGCTACGCATGCAGAAATGGGAAGTTAAGACTCGTTGTTATGGAAGAACTTAAGTAACTTGCTATGCCTAATACGCCTTGGCACGTTTGAAGTTAAGTAAAACCTGTCAGCAATGCTGGCAACCAGATGCAAATTGTCCATGTTGATAAAATCCCGCAGGGCATCAGCAGCTTTGTAGGCCAGCAGCAGAAAAACCAACATGAAAAGCAGCCCACTCGAGTAATTGACGTCGATTTTAAGGTGTTGCGTCTTATGTAGCACACATACTAGCTGGCTCTCCTACAATTACTTTTATCTTCTTACTGTCTGCTTAGACGTAGCCGCGTAATATGCAGAAGATACGTTGTACACATCAGATTGTTAGTTACCAACGGATGATGGACTATCTTTAAAATAGGAGAATAAATCGAACAGGAAAAGTTACAATTAAAAGTTGGCCCAAATGGCTTCATTATACTTTGCAATACCAAACGAATACACTTATTAAGTGAACTCACTTTTAGTACTCCTGAAATTCTTGGCATATAGACTGGTAAGTCCACGGATTACCTATCGAATGTTTCTGGCATTATAATTCTGTTCATATCTACGCTACTTGGCTGCAAGCTTGTTCTTTTTCTTGGTACCTTGTTCTTTCGCTTTCTGGCCTACGGCATTGACCAACTTTAGACCACATTAATTGAATCAAGCGCTTATCGCCGGCCCAAGTTTTCTTGCACATATACATAACAATATCTTATCAGGAGAGCTAAGTGCAAACTTTGTTATGTCAACGCGTTGTTAGCTCCGCTCATTCGGTGTGGATATTATTTTCTTTGCTGTTTTCTTTTTTTTTTTCTTGTTTTTTTGTTTAGTTGTTCGCTATTGTTTATTTTGACTTGCCGTCAACGCAATATTTTTATAGTTGGTCAACAAACTTAACTGATATCAATTAATTAAAAGGGAAAGTGCTCCTCAACGATGCAACCTCAGACTGGTGAGCATTAAGTGTACGAGAGTCCAAAGATGATAGCATTAAATATTAAATTCCAATGACTGGAGATGCGTACGGCATTAAATATTTATGGCAGTTGTGCCCAGCTTAGCTTAACGGAGCTCATTTGAAATGCAACCGAAAATTGATGTCGCAGCGTGTCGCATCGCATTAGGTAATGGCCAACGTTGTATGGACCACTTTCTTTACTTAATGGGGGAGAATGTCAAGTAATATTCTCATTCCAAGCTCTCAACACGCGCGCACCCACTCGCAAAATATTCATGTGGTCCGGAGTCACGTGACAGCTCCTTTTTATGATGTTGCAACCAAAAATGATGAGCCATATACAGAAGTAAAAAGCATTTTAGCTGACTGCTTATAATCGCTTATGCGAATTTCACATACAAGTTGGGTCCTGCATTCTTCTCATGCTTTCACTTTCATATCAAGCAGCTTGCAAAAGTAGCTTTAATCTTAATCGTGAAATCAAAAACATTTTTAAACCAAAAAAAAATTTAAAATTTAATAATTAATTAATAATTAATTGCACTTAACTTAAATCAGTATACATAAAAGTATATTAAAACGATTAACTTTTGATTTAATAAAGTTTATTGCAATACTTAACGTTGAATCCAAATAGGGCCATTTATTCGTGTGAACATAAATATTACTATTAATACTCTAAAAAGAAAACAAACTGACAAATAGAAGACGAAGCCGTCTGTTAGCACCAGTCAATGCTTGACGAAAATTGAATTTGGGAACATGCTTGAAACAAAGAAAATACATAAAAAATAATAAAAAAGACGTAATTGGAAGGCACAGCCAATAAATATAGCAACATTTCAGCATCAGCAGCGACAACAAAAAAAAGCATAACAATGACAGTGAAAAGCCACCAACTCTCAGCTATGCGCTAAGCCCACAAGCACCTCCCTGCGAGCATCAACCGTTACAATACCGAAAAATGACTACGTAGCAACAAAATGCCGGCTGTATAAACAGAGATCGCGTTGAGAACGGTTTGAAAAACAATTGTCGAAGGCGCAAACCAACGAGCAAGCGAAAAATAACAGCGACGCGAACACTTAGTTGCTACTGCCTGCTGCCTGATGCCATCATCACTGCAAATGTCTATGTGTGTGAGCACTCAAAGGTTCCTACTCTACTGGAGCTTTACTATTACTGCTTCTTTAGCTGCGCCACCCCGTAAAGTGTCCTTGTTTTCCTGTTAAGTTTTTTAACGTTACGTAAATTGCGTAAATTGTGTGCATTTTATTATGTTACACTTTATGTCTCCACGACTCTTGCACCGTTTCGCTACCTTGCCTGACTCTTGGTTACACATCTTGCATTGTTCTTGCTGTTGATGTCATTTTTATTGTTGCTTTCAACTTGTCGAAAGTGTCTTTATTAGGTGTGCAATTTCCTCGAATTTAAGAACTGAATGTGCGATTGTAGGAAAGCCGAGTGAGTGCCCTAAACCTATAAAAAAATATTTCTATTCATCATTTTAAGTTTTGATCCATCTTTCTTAATTATTAAGCATGTTTCATGTGTTTTTACATATATTTTTTCCTTCATCAAATTTCTTTTGTATACAAAAAAAAAAAAAAAATTTGAAAGCAAAAATAAAACTGTTGGATTCATTCCAATTGGACACGATCGCCCGAGAAAGGCCTATGACCATTGCATTTGATATGAATGCGTTTATTTGACTTTACATTTAAAGCTTATCAGAGTACAGCTGCCTAGGCATTTATTTAAACTAACGATTTGATAAATTACAATTTTGTCAGACTCAGTTGCATTTTTCTTTACAATATATATAGTATCGAAGGTATTTTAAAAATTAAGCAAAAGTAATTTGCGTTCGGCATCTAGCATTATGTGGTTTGTTTGCCGAGTGAAAATGCACCGCTTTCAAAGAAAACACGTACCACGCTATATGTAGTTTATTTGAACTGTCTGTTTCATTAGCTAAACACAAATTGAAGCGACACGTTTTCTTGAGTCGCTCGAACAAGCAGTCGAATAAGGCCGACCGGGTAGAAAGAAACACTTAGCATAAGCATAAAGAAGGTAAAATAAGCATACAAGGCTGTGAGTGAGAAATATCAATAATAGCTACTGTTCAAACATGGTTTACAAAACATACGTAGTGCCGGTTAGTCGACTAGCAGGTCAGACAACAACGAAGAATCCGACGAGTAAAATGCATCTCTAAAAAAGTATCGATTGTCTACCACTGTAGACATCTTAGCAACCAAACATACACCAAAAGAAACTGAAATTTCTTGAAACTTTTGTAATATATCGCTTCTCACAGTAACTTTAGCTTGACAAATCAGAAGTCAATAAAAGTATATTTATAATAGTACGCCTTGCAAGTGAAACTCAATATGTTTAGAGAACACCCAAATAGGCCAAGCAAGGTGCTGGTGTTGTTTCTCTTTACATTGGCTATTATTCTGAAGTTGGCTATAATTATTATGGAATTCGCAATGTGAGCTTACCCAAACATACGTATATTAAAGAAGAATCGTCGCTATTTACCTGCAATGAAAAAGAGGCATCATTAATTAGTTGTTATATTATATATATGTATATATATATATGTGCTTCTTAATAAAATGTTAAGTGAAATAAAAGTAAGCACACGATAATTCTCGAGCAACCCGTGACTGTGTCAAACAGGCCAGTAACGGTATATTCAGGATGTGCACGGAATCTATCTGACAACATTTGCACAGCCTGCGGAGTTGCACGAAATTTGGCATATTCGATTACAAAGGGCGTTTATTGGTTTCTTTTATGATTATCCCTTGACTTTTGTGGACTGCTGTCGCCCGAGTCGTTTTTTTCCGGCATTTTATGCTGGTCTTCCAGAACCACAAAATATGATTTTCAGCCTCTGCTCACAAACGTTAATATTATTTGACGTCTCACTTTAAGAAAGGCGCACCATGATAAAGGTCGCGTGGATTACAAAAAAGTCCACAAGATACTGGTCCCTCACAATATGGAGTCCAAATTTAAGTCACTTAAATCCCCGTCGATGCTTCAATAGAAATCTAGACCCAACACAACTTTTTTTAAAGGTTGACAGCGACATAAGTATCAACTGAATTATTACTTTCGCTTCAAATTTTTAAAAAATTGATTGTATTACGATGACTGAGAATAGTTTAGATAGCCTTTCCATTTCGATAGTAATCGTTTAAGATTCGTTACCAATCTGTTCATAATTAATAACCCCAAGTATGTACACTGCTCTGAAGAAACAAATTTCCAACTCGGCTGTTGCTCAATGCTCAACTGCCTGTTTGCCATAAAAACTTTTGACCACTTAAAGATTGCAGTCCCATTTTGTGTAATATATATATATATATTACCTGTGTCAGCTAAATAACACATGAAAGTCGATTAGGCAGCTTTTAGTTTTCCTGGAATTTTTCTGAATTTGATTGATGAAACATCTTTATTGAACTTTTGTGTCTTGTATTTCTATATAAGGAATTAGAGCATCCCAAACTATAAACTAATACACTGTGGCAGAAACGAGTTTCACGGGGGGCGTCGAGCCTTCACTGGACTCGTTGGATGCTTGTACGACATCATTAATTACAAAAACCAATAAACGTATAAGACAACGTTTTGGCCCCGTCAGCAAACGATGGCCGAAGCAAGTTGTCATCATTAGTTACACTAAGAGATACAATTTTTGTCTTAAGGACCTCGCAAAAAATTAAATAAATGTATATGAGCCAGTGCCGTTATTAGCCTACTGTTGATGGATTTCGGGTAGTGAGTTGGTTGTACGTAAATGTTAAATTGCCAACTTTTTCAAAGTACTCTGAGAAATGGAGGTGAAAGGAAGAAGACAACAAAAGGCTGCTTACGATAGATGGCTAAATGACGAGCACTAGAGCAGGAAAGGCGACTCAACTGATTTCATGTTTATGTATAAACACACACCAAACCCCAAAAAACAATCTGTATTAAAGAAGCTTAGTCATTAATCATTATCATATAAACATCAATTGGTGTTTAGAGTATAGAGAAAGCTGAACGCAACATCAGTGAATGTTAGTTCGGGGTAAAACGCCATGCACAATGTTATTGATTGGCCATTGACTCGACGTTAGCATTGAGTGAGAGCTATCAACGAAATTTGAAAATTGGATTTTTCTTCAAAGAATTGTGAAAGACAGATAGAAACGTAAGCTTCTTCAATGAGTCAATATTTTAGGTATGTACATATATCTACCTCAAAGAGTACTAGAATAGCTTTCATAAGGAGTGAACGAAAGGTAAACGTATAACTCTATAGAAAATGTGTAAGAATATTTTATAATCAATAAAATGATATTCCACATATTTCGTAGATCATACTCATATCATAACAAGTAAGAAGGCTCCAGTCGAGACTGCTCGACTAGGAGATACCCTGAACCCTCCAGGCTGATATTCTAATCAGTTTGGACTTCTTTTATACAGACATACATACACATGCACTTATAAGCACGCGCTCTGCTGTCTGCGCAGTTAGCAGCGACTGCGCTTGGGCTGCGCTGCAATGTGGGAAATATTATGAGAATTTATTTGTTGAATAATTTCTTTTGTAGACATACGATCTTAATGAAACTTTCAGAGCGTAATCATATGGCTAAAATGTGTGTACATTTCAAAGCACAAGTCTCTAGTACTTGAAATGCGTTTTTTACAAATTGGGGGCGAAGGGGGCGTGGTATCCAAAATCTGTAAATTACAAAATCTTTGTATCCATTAACTTTATAAGTCTCCAGGTCTAAAAGTGTTAAAATTAGGCTGAAAAAACCAAGTCGATTTTTCGATTATTCTCGATATAAAGTTATCGGATGAGTTATCGAAAAAATATGATAAACTTGTACTGCCTATGGTATACACGAGTATGCATGCCAAATTTCAGCTCTCTAGCTCTTATATCTTCTGAGATCCTTTTGCTCATACGGATGGACGGACGGACGGACAGACGGACAGGGTTATATCGACTCAGCTCGTCGTCCTGATCAAGAATATATATACTTTATGGGGTCTGCGATGATTCCTTCTGCCTGTTACATACTTTTCACAAAACCACTGATTTCCCATTTTCAATGGGTTCAGGGTATAAAAATTGATAGGAATCCCCTTTTTGTGCTGCATCTAATGAATATCATATAATTTATGTAAGTTGTTCATCAATACAATACGCTTCATTTAAAATAATATCTTATCATTAAAAAGGCAAGCTATCTTACTTTTTACCAAAAGAGTACAGTAGAGCACACAGATGTGGCTTGTTGCAGATTGATTGGCATTTTATCCGCAACATACCCAACATATATACAATGCTTCATTGTATTGGGTATGCCCTTCATGCCCTCGCTTGCAACCATTAATCATTATCAGCCTCAGTTTTATCTTTGACTGAATATTCTCGAGCTCTAAATTATTTTTAAGCTAAGAGTGTATATACAATATTTTATTCAAATTTTTGCTTTTTCTGCTGGCACTGGTCCCCACCATTTCATTCTCATTTTGTATCAGGCTTTGAATACAGTAAAGGTCTTCCGAAATAAACTTGTTTTATAAACAAAAATACAAGGTCAGTTACCATTTCGCTAAGTAGAGCTCATACTATAGAATAAGTCGATGGAAATAATGCTCACACTACTTACAAACAGCTCTATGGGAACTTTCAATTTCTTTAATGCAATTTGGGAAGCCTAAAAGCGTCAAGTCAATTGATGCACTTAGGCGCAAGTTCTCGCACAAATAAAAGGTTCACGAACAAATGAGAGAGAGCTGAGGACAGAGGGCAGACAGATGGACAGAAACAGTGGAGTGTGTAAATTGATTTTAAGGCACGCCCTTACCCCCAGCTTACAGTGTGAAATAACTCAAAAGTCGTCGTGATGAGAAGACAAGCCCAAAATATGTGGAGAACCATCATCGAGGGGTGCCACTGTTTCTGCTTTCAAAATACATTCCCAGGCCAGCAAACACACAACACACATTCTTATGCTTCCAGTTTGGAGTGTTATATGAGTCTCAAAATGTTGTTTGAATATGTGATTAACATATGGCGAGGGCAACAACATTGAAACGCTTTGTTTCATATTTTTGGGGGAGCAAAGCTTCAATTTATTTTCCATATTAATACAATGTATTTTTTCCAACATTGAAAAAAGAACACTAGTATTTTTAATACATTATAAATTATTACTGAATCATTGCATCTCTGAATCAACCCAAGGAGTCATCGTCATTAATACTCGCTTATCACAGCTGCATTGTACAACATATCAGACGGCACAGGAAGTAAAGTCACAATGATCCTGGACTCAGTATCGCTCATTTTCCCTGATAGCTCTTTTCTTTCTCTTTAACTTTATTCATAGCACGCCCACATCAACTGTAAGGCAGCGTCAAGCAAGCAGCAAACATAAACAACAAGTGAGTAGTGCTTCCATAGGATGCCAAGACCGAATCGCCAGCATTTCTGTGCCGTTAGTAAGCATCAATAAAACAACAGCCATCTGTATGCAGCCGGTTCAATTTTGAACTATGTGGGTCTTTTCTATGAGAGGGTGCTGGCAAAACACCTTGTCTTTAGAGGATTTTGAAACAGATATGTCCATCAACAATCTTATAATTTTACTCTTTCTATGAGACATAGAAAGTATTACATTTAGTAATATAATATATAAAATAATATATTGTAAAAAAGTTCTTCTAAAATGTGTAACATAAAACATAAAAATCCGACTGAGCTCAGCTTGTAATTAAAGCTCGCGTAATCGAATGCATGTTTACAACTGTCAACTGCTTTAATATTGAGCTTCTGTTGCAAGCTCCAGCACATAAATAAAGTCCCTCCCCCCTCCGATTTCACTGACATACATTTTTTGTCCGCATTTTTTCTGGCTCTGCATTTGCTGCTCAGCACCCTAGTGAATAAGAACTTTAACCAGAAGAGCAGGGGCGCTGCCGCCACAACGTCTAAACATGAAAAACAACCCCCATAGTCACCCCACTCTTCTTCTTCTCTCAGTCGTCTTCGAAAGCAGGCTACGGCCCTCGTTACTCGTTTAGCATTCCAAGTACGACGCATTTACTTTCTGATAAATAATTTACCCAAAATATATAGGTTTATATACACGTATACATATACATATATATACACATACACACACATATATATTTATATATGATTTTGTCTATCTGCGTGTACTGTTACATTTTGGGTTTGTTTTATGATTCAAATTAAACAAAATGGCAAGTGTGCAAAATTTTAATTTTTTCTAAATTTTTTCATACGAATTCCAGGGTGCGACGCTAAAAAAAATGTGTTTTGGAGGGTTGTTCTCTTGTTTTTTTTTTTTTTTTTTTTTTTTTTTTTTTTTTTGCACAAACGTTTGCACAAGATGTTGCACAAGTGTTGTTTGCCTAGAGAAATGAAAAACAATTTGTATTTATTTACAATTTAAATAAAAATAAAACAATAAGTGTGCAATTGGCTGTACCGTAATAAAATTGTCTATTTGAACATTTTTGCTTTTCTGTCTGGGTCTTACGCTTAAACGAGCCGCAAATAAATTTACACATTTGCCTGTGAAATCGCCACGTGGCGCCTCGAAACGAACAAATTATTTGTTGTTTAGCCGGGTCGAGGGTAAGTACATGTATGCGGTAATTTTAAATGATTAGTCAATGCTTACCAATGAGACAATATTGTAATGCCCTAGAAGTTCTGCCAGATATTTTGGATTTCAGTTTCCATATGAACGTAGTACATGAGTTTTTTATATTACTATAACCAAGTCCCCAAAAATCAAGTAGAAAACTAGCCCTGTCTTGAGTGGCCGTCCCCTTGTTCTCTGGGCATGAATATACTTGGAAAAGCTTTCTAAATAATTAGGAATTTACTGTTTTTTTTTTTGTTTTTTTTTTTATACCCTGAACCCATTGAAAATGGGAAATCCGGGCATAATAGTTTTGTGAAAAAGTATGTAACGGGCAGAAGGAGGCGTGGCAGACCCCACAAATATATATAAAAAGTATATATAAAATAAAAAACGTTCATCATTAAAAAACAACTGTTATATCTACGGAACATATCCTCTCTTTACCAGGAGGCTTTAACAATAAGCCCAAGTTTTGCAAAGCAAAGGAAGACCATTAGAAGAAGCAATAAACGTTTGCTGAATCTACCGATAGCGGCTTCTCAGATATACGACCCCTCTCCCCTCTATTTCTGTCAAGAAGGAAGTTACTAACATTGATGAATGTTCTGCATAATGGGGACTATGAGCTGCCGCCTTGATTTATAACTCTAATAAATACAAGTTTATCAGTTCGCAACCGTTGAATACATAATTACACAACCAATTAGGAGAGCATATGTTTAAGCCGCAAAACCTAAAACAAAAATCATGCAACGAATCAATATAACCAGCATCGCTAGCAGTTATGGGTCAAATTGTCATAGACGTGTTTAAACCGAAGCTGCAACTTCGTGAATATTCAAGCAGTCCCAAAGGTAGCTTGAAACACTTTCAATCTAATTCCTGAAAATTAGTTCAATTAATCTGATGTTATTCACTAAATTCGGTATAAAGTGCAGTTGCCAAACAAAAAATTAAAGAGAAGGTTATAAATGGTTGGGCCAATTAAGTCTTGGACTCTAGCTCTGCCTTTATCCTATCGATCTATACGCGAAAGCCTTGAATGCAAGGGATGAAGCCCATATGCCCACAGTTAGTTCCAAGTCTACAAATATCTAGGCACATATTTTAGCATCTTATATGCGCCAAACGGAGCGCGACTATGTTCGCAATAACTGGCGGGCATCCACATCTACAATATAAAAGACATGCCCCATACGCTCAAACACACACTAAGTTACTCAGACAGTATATGTGTGAGTGCGCACATTTGATGATTAATTGCAGTCAAGATGATAAATGATTGGGGGTAATAGGAGTAGCAACGGCAAGCGCCACTCAAAGTAGTACAGGGAAGCTGAAAGCAGCTAGTACCCTGCGATGCGAACGTGGAGACGGCTCAGATATCTGGTTTGATTCCAAGAGTTTTTAGCAACAGCCACGGTTCGAGGGTTGTGTCTCTATGGAGGCTCGGCTCGTATGCTTAGTTTAGCCTGCTTGCAAGTATTTAAGGCAGACAGACGAATGGTCCTCACGTTTTGCGCCACGCTGAGAATATTTTTAGCAATTGCACGTACTTGGGATTGCTTTTCCTTTGTTGTTGTTGGTTTGCTCGCTGCTTCGAAAATTTTTCAAACAAAAATTTGCTTGGTATTCGTTTGGCACCCTAGGACCGCTCGACAGTCAAAAGGAATTCGTTGACGACGTGTTACTCAATGATGTGGGCGTTGTAGTTGTTACTGCCTTCAGCTTATTATCTTTATGCGTACATGTGTAGATGTCTCGAATATATACGCATCTATCTTCATGAATTTTCCAGTTCCAATGCCCAGCATTTTACTCTCGCTTTCGCATTTTGGTTTCTTCTTTTTTTTTCTTATTTAATTTTTCTTTTTAGCATAGTACGTGCTATTTTGGGCTTGTTACGTTTTTGGCGTGTTTAACGTTAACTGCTGATTGTGTATTGTGCGTAAAGCTGGCTGGGAATATGTACTCAGACCCCAACGCAGTCAGAGTGATTTCGGCACTTGTCTTGGGCAAAATAGCAATACCATTGCACATAAAGATATTATGTATGCCGTATGCCGAATCTATATGAATTCATAATAGGCCCAGAGAACTCGGCACTCAACCTTAAGGTGACGATATTAAGCATTCACACTGAAATAATGCATGCTTACAAGTTCTTAGCAAAAGTTAAAATTTTTATTATCCTTTAAAAATGTATGAGTAAAACTTATTATTTATGTATATGTCGATTTTGGGCTAAATATGTTTTATATATATGAACAAACTCAATTTTACAGTAGCACAAATAGATACAGATGTTTTCTTGCACACAGATAAAGATACAAATGTAGCTTTGGTTGTTTATCTTTGCCACTGTAAAAACAACTGCCAGCTGTCTGAAATTCCAGACAAGTGCTCGGTACAAATGACGCAGCATAGGCGCAAGAAGATAAAGTGGGAGAACATTTTAAGTAAAACAGAGGCAGGGCACACAGAGAAAGCGGAAGTCCCCGGAAGTCAACGGGAAATAAACAATACATCCGTCGCACAAAGTATATTAATTACAACGCGATTGCTCGTTCAATAATTCGTTCATATTCTTTTTTCATCAATCCAAGCCACTTATATAGTGTGTATGAAGTTATCCTTGAACATGTTCCAATTAAAACTTTATAGCACCAACTAAAACTGTGTTCTAGCAGAAGAGCTAACCTAAGCTAAGAACCTTAGAAACCTGCAACATTTGGCAACATCTTTTCACTTTTTGAAAACAGTCAAAATATTTCAAGAACTAGATTTTTCAAATCGGATGCATGTGTCCATATATAGTATATGCAGTAGTGCTCACCCACAGCCACCAAATTTATATTTCTATTTAAACTGAAATCAAAAATGTTTCCAATGTTCAGTAAAATGGCGAAACACACATTTATAAATAGTGAGGATTTCAATGGGGCACATGCAAATAATTAAAATAAATAAATGCCGCAATAATCAAATAAAATATTTAAGCAATGTAGCGAGTGTTCTACATAGTGAGTAAACAAATTTAGAAAAGCCAGTATGTAGCTTGAATATATGCATTGACTTGAATCTAAGATATAGATTCTAGAGACTACGTAGATAGAAAGCATTGAACAGTATCTACCTTATCTTTTTGCATGCCTGTGTATTGCGAGTTGCGCTTGACATGGGCCGCATATAGCCAAGCAATCGTGTTATGCGTCACATGATGATAAGGCGTCAACATTTTTGTTAATAAATGCAAACAAAAATAAAAATACATAGTAAACCGCTAAATCAGCTGGTGTTTCTGATAAGTCAAAGTTGATCGGTTTTTATCACACAGCGCAGAAAATAAAAGAGAGGAATTTAATTCGTACATAAACAGAACGCTGCGTGTGTACATATGTATATATACTCATATACATGTATATATCATGCATATTCATATATATGTGTTTATAAGATATTTTTATTTTCATATCATTTAATATTTGCCAAATGCTCTTTGCAAAATACTTACATATATACATAAGTATAAGTATATATTATGAATATGTATTATTTCACATACATACAAATATATTTATTCAGATGATAACCAACAGCGACGGCGACTGTTTATTTATGACCGCATCAATTTTTTTAATTTTTTTTTTTTTTATTGTAGAAATATATTTATAAAGAAAATACATTCACATTATTTAAATGGTTTATACGTGCCAATGTATTTATTTTTTACGCATTATGCGCAATTTTTACTACTGCTTTGTTTGATTTAAATTAAAATGGAAGAGATTAGAACAGAAAAAGGTGTAGTTCAAACTAAGGATTTTTAAAATGTATGTCCGAAATTTTCTCTCATCAGAGTGTCAGAAATCGTTGATCCAAAATCATAAACAAGTAATGTAATTGCTCAATGTATAAGTCCCTACAAGGCCATTCAAAGCCAAAGATAATATAGAGATTCCCAATTTATATATATGTATATATGTATAATAAAATATACTAGGCGCATGTTGCTTTGACGTCAATTATAGATATATGCGGAAAACACGCGTACTATTTATACTTATTAATGAGGTTTGTAATATACGCTAGTTTTAAGACAAGTCATTCGCTTTCTTCTGCTCACTCACCTGTTGCCATTGATCCTCAATCGACGGCTGTGATGAAAAATAGCCAGTTGTGCATATGCGCTCCAGTTCGTTGAATATATTTCCGCTCGGTAGTATATCCATCTCGAGATCGTCGTCCTCAATAGAAAAAAACTCTAAAGACTCCGTGATGAAGCCGTCCTGTTATTTCTTTCAGGGCTAAAAAAAACTATAGTGATCCCTAAGTTTGCGGTTGTTGTTAGCTATGAACAACAGCAAATTGTTATAGACTTTTTTGATTCACACTCAATGCTACACATATAGATTTTTATGATTTTGATTTAATACTTTGTAAACAATTTAAAGGTATTGCTAGTGAGCAATTTCCTTGGCTTTTACTTGAGTTACACTAGACTGCATCATAGCAAACACACACGAATATAATATGCAGCTAAAAAATACACTTAATATTTCGATTCTATTTTAGTTTTATGTATTTGATTTTCTATATTTTAGCACTTTTAGACACTTTTAATTTTTATTGAATTTACTGGAGCAAACTTCTCAAAATAATTTTTATAGAGGTGTTCCGCTGCAGTCGCTTAGAGCTGTAATATACAAATTTTGTGATATTCATTAATAAGTTATTCGTAAATATATGTATATCTGTAAATTTGATCAACAAATTAATTGAATCATGAATAGAATCATAGGCCAATGTAATTTTTTTCATTTTTTCACAACCTTACGGTCAGAGCAGATTAGGCATATTTTCAGCCAGTTGATTGGCTTTGTATAGATGTGCTCAGATACTCTACGAAGATTCATATAAAGTATATTCTAGAAAAATGCAAATGAGTGTTCTCTGATTATGCATTTTAGGCTTAACAATGCTCAACAGTTTTCACTATCAAAATTTTGGGTCAGTAACCCCATGCATGGGCACACAACTAAAACACACTCAATTGGATGGACAGGCCGTCAGTTGTTGGGACGGTTTGGTATTCGGCTCGAATTTTTGTGATGTCGTCAACAGCCACACGAAGTTGCACTGAGCAGCGAACTCCGAGCAACGGCCTGAAACCCTGATAGGTAGCTGTTAGTGTATTGGCCTGGATTGAGTCGAGTCGAGTAGTTTTGCTTTCGCTTTTGGTTTCGGTTTCGAGTTCGAGCTCGGGATCAAGTTGGAGTTCGAGCCCTGCTGCTCGATATGTTGTATTTTACTTTAATTTCTAAGCGCTTTGTTCGTCCCTCCCCTGTTAAACAACAAAACACATCTACACTCGGGGCCCGTTTCGTTGTCGATTTTTTACTACCTGTTTTTGTTGGCCCTTTTATAACGTATTTTTATTTTTTCTCGTGTTAACTGAAAAAGAACCAACCCGCTGTTAAAGCAACCAGCAACCAGCGACCGACCATGCCGTGTGGTTTGAGTTAAATTTAGTACAGTTTTGTGTTTTTATTTTGTGTCTGGTTTTGTTTTGTTGCAGCACATGGCACACAACGTCAAATTGGTCTGGGCCTGATCTTTGTATTTCGGCTTCAAGCTTCAGAGAGAAGTGTATTTTATGCCCTAGAAACTGTAAGGCGGGAATAGTTTTACCTTTTCTGACTTTTATACCTTGTAAACTCTGTAAAATGCTAACGAAGACAATGCCCTTATTAAATATCATCCTAAAAAGTATTAAACGCAAACAGTAAAAGTACAAAAATTGATTTGACATTGACAATAAAAAGTAAAGCAACATGGAAAACAACAAATTGCAAACAAAAAACATACATCTTTGGTTGGCCTCAGGCCTCACAAATTGAGTGAGGTTTGGCTCTAATTTTCTGTATATACATATATATATATGTGTTGTTAAAGTACTATATCTGATTGTACCGTTTCTACACTTAATAAACCAAATAATAAAAAATAAAAAAAATATCTTTGGTTGGTTTACCCCCTAACCTAATCAGAGTCATCTAGACTTTTGGTAACCGATGGAAGCTTATTAAGCGTATTAAGCCATGGGTGCCAATTATTTTCTTCGAAACAAAAAATTACTCGAAGTTAAACAAGTTAAATGTAAGCGAACTTTTAAATTATCATAAGCTACCCACGCGTTAGGACCAAAGTTTCGCCCACATTCTCTAACCTTATCCGCAGACGTTTCTAAACAGATTTCCAGCAGACTTGAATACAAATACTCGCAAAGCGCATACACAACCTACATTTGCTCTACTCGAATACTCTTCAATCAGCAACTTAACACGAAAAAAATGAAGCGAGTTGGAGGCGGGGTCACGCTCACGTCCGCTTGCAGCCTACGTGCGTTTTAATATGTTTCTCTTCATGCCTCTGATACTGATGCCTTTGCTGATGCAGCTTCGGCTACTATGCGTGAGCATCAGTTGCTTCGTTGTACCTACTTTCTTCCAAGCCTGCCTTATTGTCATGTTTGTTCCTCATCATAGCCTTTAGATCGGCCAAAAAGCTGCTTGCAGCAATTATAAGTTAAGTTAATAAAATGAATAAAATATACATTTAAGTATCTAACGAAAACTTATCTTAATTTTGAAGATATTTTAATACATCGCTCGCCCTGGCACACGCAGAGATTCAAAGGCAAGGCTGACTAGTCAGGTCTTGCGACAACAACAGCAGCAGCAACGTCATCAACAGGCAGCGGCAACATTCTTCTCACCCCAATGCCCACAGTCTTTTTGTTTTGTTTTTGTTTTTGTTTTTTTTTTTCAATTTTCTTTTTCTTTTTGGTTTCAAAAGCAACAAAAACATCAGAGACAACACATGAAATTCATTCCCTGAACTTGATTTGTATAGTATGCCACTTCTATGCCCACTTGCTCTTGGATTCCCCTCTTGATTCGCTATGCATTTCATTTCATTTCATTTCGGTGCTGCTCTTCTTCCCTACGTAACTCTTTCATATTGTTGCCCCGCTGCGTAATATTTCCTGCTCAGCCCATTTATACCCTGCGGCAGCTTTCCCTGCCCAGCAGTCCTCCCCCTCACAACATACATATCAACACTTTGTTCATTTCACACGTGAATTGCTTTAAAATAAAAACGAATGGTAGGAAATTTTCATTGCTGTTTATTTTTCAGACCTTTTGCTTGTTGCTGACTGCCTGCTTGTTTGTTTGTATTTCATTATGAGTGGAATTTTTCCACAGATAAACCATCCAATCAATAAGTATAACCATCGCAATCCTTATTATTAGAAATTCAATTTCTGCTGATGTTGCTTTAAGCAAATCGGCAATGCAAACTGCTGAACAAATTTCAACTATTCATTCCATGTTGATTCTGTGATCAAATTGGCGATATTTTTGAATGTCTTTCATTTTTTTAAACTGCATAAATTTTCAAAAGATTAGTTATTCACCATGACTAACTAACTTTAATTTAACAATTTACAAAATAATATTGGTTTTTATAAATATATCTTCAGAGCTGCAACATGTTGAGGCAATCAACACAAAGATTGTTCGGGATAGGAAAAAAATGTATCATGTATATGTATGTGCATATGTATGCGTTTATTTCTACTGTGTATCTTATCTGGGCGTCATTTATTTTTAGTTGGCAAATTGTGTATGTTTATAAACAAAAGGTAATTTATGCTCTCGACTTTTATTTTTGGTGCAGTCAAATAAATATTAATAAAGATCACGCGTTAATTTAGGCGCAACTTGACGGAACCTCCTTTAAGTCATTAATTTTTGGAACGAACTCACAAGAGTCCCTCATCAAGAGGCAGACATGTGGTGTTCGCATCAATTGGGATTGCGGCAAGCGAGAATTTAGTTATTTTGATTGCTGTGGCTGCTACTGCTGCCGGCTGCTGGCTGCTGGCTGCTCTTCTCATTGAAGATAGTTTACACAGCCGCTACCATCACGTACTGATTATGGACTATACCACACGATTACCAACCGAACTGTAATTGTACTAGCAAGTGCACATTATATTGGAGGTGCAATATTGGTGTCAGTATTACGTATCACTGTATATACGTACTTGAAGTACCAGGAACTTTTGGTTTTATTTGCTATTTACTTTTGGTTGAATGTAAAAAGAAACCGCCTGCAAGTTGAGCCCAGTACAAGCAAGTTCGATTTAATCATAAAACAAATGTGGCACTTGTTTAGCGCGATATACCATATAAACATTTTATATACAGAAATATATAGTAATATTATAATACATACATATATTTACTGCGCTTCAGCAGCCGCACAAAAATGAAATTGAAAATAGAGAAATATAAAGAAAAAACTTGTGCAGGCATGAATCAACCGCATTTTATATTTTCTGCCTTTGGTACGTGATTTAATATTAGAAAACTACTGAGTAGTTCATGCAAATAACTTTTTTTTTTTTTTTTTTTTTTTTTTTTTTGAAATAATAAAATATCTACAACGAACAACAACAAGTGTTCGAGAATATTGTTATGATTGTATGGCATATGATTAAACGCTGGGGTCTGAGGCTTTCAATATTTTTAGCGTGAGTCTCGCGGTCTAGGCGCTGAGTCACTGTGCGGTGGTGGGATGTTGCAGCTTGCAAGCTCGTCTGCTAGAAAGAGATACAAGATGCACTAATGCATGTTCAGCTCTTTGACCAGTAGACGGGCTTTAAATTTGTACTCTCTTCCTCAGATATAGATTTACGTACCTCTTGATGTTGTTGTTGAGGTTGGAGTTGTTACTGCTGTTGCTGAGGTTGCTGCTGCAGCACTTGTTACTTTGACGCACTTTTGCGCAAAACTTGTTTGCACACGAACACACTGAGGCACACTCACACATCAATAAGACGAAGACTTTACACAGTGGATGCCGACTGCCGAATGCCGACAAACAACAACAAACTAAGCGGAGCGTTTGCACTGCAGAGTAAAGCGAGCAAGTTGTGATAAGAATTTAGTTTGCCGTAATTTTGCAATAATCATTTATCCAATTGTGTTTGCGACCGAAGCAGTGGTCAAAATTTTGTTGGTATTTATACTATTTTCTATTTACACTGCAAACGTTTTCACCTTCTGTTTACTTTTGCACAGGTGTTGCTCATCTACTTCTGGTAGGTGCACATATCACTGTATATTCATGGCTGTTTAAGTTGCCACTGTTATAGTCTGCTTTATCGGAGCATACTGTCGTTCACTCATTTCTTATCAAAACTTTGTTTACACCACGCACACATGCAACTTGCACTGGACAACGAATTTAGTACCGTTATAAGGTAGAACAAACAATGGCAAATGACCGATCTGTTAGTTACAGCTTGCAACACCACAAGTGCGTTTCAAATTGTGTGAATTAGTTGCTGGATAAAGAAAATATGCCGCTGCTAATAGTGCGACTGCGGCTTCGGTTGCGGCTGCGGCTGCTGCTGCTGCTGCTGCTGCTGCTGTTTGTGATAACTGCGCTTGCGACTCCGACGCACGCTGAACCGTTAACGTAACCGGTAAAAACAAGACTGTTGCTGCTGTTACTCTCAGAGAGACACAAGTGCAAGTTAAGCGACGCTTAACATGTAAATGTTAAGCGAAAAGAGTCGAACTGTAAGTTAACAGTGCCTATGTTGCGCTCAGAGAGCACACTTCTGCTCTTCGTCTCTTTAATGCGGTGTGTGAAGCAATGAACAGACTCACCACAGCAACGAATTCAACGTCGCGAGTCGCGACGTAATCGTCGGAAATAAAAACTAAAAATGTGAAACAGCACCGTGGTGAGAATGATAACAGTCAGTTCATATTAACATTGCCTAACACAACCAAATTCTGAGGTTGCTCACAAATAATTATAAGTACATATGTACATACATGCAAACGATAAAAGGTAATTAGAGAGTTGATCGCTGGCTATATGTAAATAGAGTAGATATGCACGAAAATTAAATATCTGACAACAAAACTAAGCATTGAACCTAAGACTACAGATTATACATATACAAACTTCAACCATTGATAAATATATTATTTCTGCCGAGGAAACTACGGGTCTATACTAGCGGCGCACTGGCGCATATACTCGAATTCCACCCTCTCGAAAAATTATGATAATAATAATGCAAAGGCAATTGGCAGTTGGTATAATTGCAAATAAACTAGCTACAATACCATGTACATGCATAGAGATTAGGGCAAGCTAAGGTACGTTGACAATTTGACATCTTGTTTCTGTGTTGCTGTGTCCCTGTGTCCTCACCTCGCACACACCAATTACCCGTCATGGCGGAAGTCGCACAAATCCGTAAATGGCAGAAATTATGACATGCCACAACGCTCCAGTCCCAACTCCAAACCAAGAGCCATGTTAGGAACTCACACAGGCGTGTGCTGTATTGTCTGTAATCGGAAACGAGCAGGGGAGTACCTATGTATGTATAAGTTACTTCGCGGGGACGGTCTTTAATTTATTTATTTAGCTTTTTTAGCATATAAGAAGCTGATGTACTTGGAGTATACCAAACGACCGTTTAATGAATGTGACATTAACTCCGTGAAAATAACCAAGCCAATTGAAATGAAATAACTGTATCCCGGGTCTGTTTGACATATAAAGAAGTAAATCACGAGCCGAAATATAATTTTAAGATATACCAGTACCTACGGACAATACTAAATATATAAAATAAGCTATTTCGATTTATTTGCCGAGCTGTTTTATTTAATAATAATAGTCGTATAGTCGCAGAGATTTATTTGGTGACGTGCTGATCTAAGTTCTGCAACTGACGATTGCTGGGCCGTAAAGGAAATCATAAAATGCGTTAGAATAGGCACAGCAGTGAATTGTCAATGCTCTTTGTGCACACTGTAAGCACATCAACCATACTTCTTCATTTTGTTAAACAGGTCATTAGTCTGTAGATTAATGCTAAAGACCCTATATATTGTGATTCTGGTCAATAGATCAGTTTGTCATTTGATATGAATCAATGTAAAAGTGTAATGACTGTCACAATCACCATCAACTCCAATTTTCCAGCAATTATGCGCTGATTAAGAACTTTTAATGGCCAAGGGTATCTTTCAGTCGGCCACTCCCGACGAGCGCAGTCTTGTTTTCTTTTAAAGCCTGTGGTAAAGCAAAGCGTAAATATTTTGATGTATTCATGGAAACAGTTTATGCATGTTAAGTAACAGACAAATTGACGGAAACTTGGACATGCCGAAGACTTTTTGCTGAGAGAGGGGTATAGGTTCATGCAGAAAACGGGGAACGGTTAGGCCACACCATTCAATTTATTAATAATTTACGTGGTAATATTTTTGGACCAAACACAAAACGACGACCAAAAGGGAATAGATGAAAACATGATACATTCAAACGGTGGGTGGATGGGGAAGGGGAAGTGGAATTGGCTGGGGCAAGTAGCAACATAGAAGAAGAAACAGACAGAAGCACAACGGCAACAAGACGCATATGAATTGGAAACTAATCGTGGAATATAAAACGAGAATGATTATTATGCATCGCACACTAATCATTATGTCTATGACCACAAAAAGTGGGCGACGGCCAACAGGGGGAGAGAATGAGGGAGTAGAATATGCCACATAAAACTTGCATATTTATTCATTCATACATACTAATTTACTTGAACATAAGTTTGTATATCCTCATCACATCCCCACGTTAGCTCATACCTATCCGTATTTAATACCTAAACAAGACTAAGTATAACAGTAATTTATTATTAGACTATTTTTGAGAATCATTAATATAGCAGGGTGTGAAATCTTCTCTATCTATATTTTTTATTACTGCACATTTAGTGGAATTAACACATTTTACAACAATTCAGGTGAATAATTTGTGCTAAGCTGTGACCTTTATAAGGATGGTCAGCACAAAGAGTTAAGATATTCCATAGCATGGGGGAAATGCATATAGCATTAAGCTGTGGCAACCTTGACAGCATACGAGGTTGTACATAATAAATTTCACGTTCGTGTAGACTTTAATCACTTGTAGCAAGTTAACATAAATTGAACGCAGAAAGGTTTTATTCAATTAACTGTTGATGGTGTCGCTTATGTTTTTGCAGTGCAAAAGCCCGCAGAATGTAGCGAACAGTACTTTTTTCATATTTTCACGAAAATGATAGCCTTTGACACATTGTTAATGGCCATTAATTTATTGCATTTGCAACACATACACTCAAAGTGCACTCGCGTTGTTGATTTTGTTACTGTTAAAGGCCACTCTGGTAACAGTACCGCTAGAAACGAGGATCTAGCCGACTAGATCCAGATTTTATAAATTTGTTACTGAACTGTCGATACCTTCGTAAACTGTTGCAGCTTGTACCTAACTTTCCTGGGTCAATCCAGACGAAGCCATAACGATCTTCGTATTTATCTCTAACACACACTCCATCTATTGCGCTTCCTCTCTGTCTCAAGCGAACTATTTGCTAACCAATTTGATGCGCAATAAAAGAAAACAATATTTTAGTAGTAGTGTTTTAGCTCGGCAGCCATGACAAACCTGGCCTTAGTAAGTAGTCATCCATATGACAAGCAGCAGGTCATTATTTTGCCTTTTGTTGCAGGGCGAAAATATTACACAGTGAGCATTCCGAATAAGACAATAGCCAAAGGATGAATAGCCAAATAAAGTTTTTTAAAACTTTAGCCTAACTACGAAGGGAATGGGATTTTGGCGATATGAAAGAGAAAGCGGGCTAGCTATCAAGATATTACTAAGCAGGTAAAATGACCTGCTTCGCAGCTCAACCGCCACTTGAACTTTGCTGTTCGCTTCGACTTGGCTCTTTCACTATATTTTATTTTTATTTTTGGATTACAGCGCAGGCGAAGTACCGCGAAGAGAGAATTACAGAGCACGCACTAAAGCCGGCAAAACAGTTGGAGAAAGAAGAACATGTTAAACGAAATTCGCAAGCTTTTAACCTGCAACCAATTAACAGAAAATACTAGGAAGTGGACTGACTGATATTCGGAAAGCCTCTCACACAGCTTTGAAACACATATAATGATTTGGAAAAAAAAGAATATATACAACAAAAAACAAACAAACGAGTCACGCCGGCTCTTCAGCTACGCACACGCACTCATGCACACATACTTGCGCCACTCTGTTTGATTGCGCCGCCTGTTGGTATGCAACACTACGCTAACACACCACTCGTTGCGTGTATTATATATATATATATATATGAGTGTGTGTGTTTAGTTCGCTTGCCTGTGTATGTGTTGATTGGCCAACTAAGTGCAACACACAGCGCAATGACCCGACCCGACGTATTCAAACGCTGACTCGTTTCTGGTTAGTGTAAACTCTGGTCGATACCTGATGACGATGACGACAGAACGAGACGAGCAAATCGACGAGCGCCCCTACAGATGCTGGCCACAGCCGACGCCGTTGATGGCAACTCGTTAATATTTTGGTTCGTGTTGGACATTCACTCACTTCACTCTCCTTCGCTCACAATTTGCGGAAGCTTAACTCACCGCAAAATGCTCAAAATGAGCAGCCAAATTACGAATTCCTTCCTTAATTTGCAAACTGGCGTCTCTTGTCGCTGTCGAGCTAGCAGCTCTCTGGCAGTTCATGCTGTGCTCGCTCTTTGAGTGTGCCATCCTGTATAACAGTGCGGCTCTCTTCAGCCAGAACCTTTCGAGCTCTCTTAAGAACTTGCGTCTTTTTATGGTACGCTCTCTGAGTACAGGTGACGTCACCTGCATGTTGACGCGCACGCCGGCATTGTAAACAAAACATAAAATATATGAATGGGTGAGTGAATTGTGTGGATAAAACAATAACGACTAGTATGTGTGTGTAATACTGGCGCTTGATGAATGAAATTCTGTTTCTGTTATACTTAGCTGACATTCCGAAATTATTATGATTTAAATGCAGAAAAGCAAATCTTTATCAATTGGGGTAAATTTGCCCCTGTTCGTTTAAACTCTATTGACAAAAAGGTTCAAAAATCAAGCTGCCATTTATATTTCAAAGATAATTATTTCATTATTACATTACTGTTTAATAAATCTCTGAGCAAAATTTGTTTGGGAGAACGGTAAAATCTATTGACAGCAATTGACAGACAAGTCAAGACGCGTCAGCAACAAATTTAATTTGAATTCTTTGTATTTCACGCACAAACTCAAACGCATATTACCAACATGAACTTAAGTTTTTAGACAAGAATCTGTCTAAAGAATTTCTATTTTCGAATTTGTCATGTTTTCGCCTTACAGCGTCTAAGTCTATAAAATATATTATGAGAAGGAGAGTAGGAATGAGAATGAGAACGCTGGCTGGGATGTGCAAATATGCGAAAGCTAAACGTCAGAGCAACCCTTTTTTGGTAGAAAGTTTTCAGCGCTTATCTTAAGTCGCGTTGACAGGCAGCAGTCAAGACAAGAAAATACATAGAGAAGTACAAGTTGAAGATGAGACTAAAGCTGGGCCGAGGCTGGACCACCGGCAAAGGACACAGCAGTCGGGCAAACGTCAAGCAATAGAAATTGCTGCGGGTAAAAAATGGAAGAAAAAAATTAAAGAACATGCTCGACTCTTTCCTTGGGACACTGGTTGACAGTGAGTGATTTGACCGTACCCTCATTTGCGTGCAGCCAGCAGGCAACACAGCAAAACTAGCAGGATGAAGCAGCACCAAATGGATTAATGTGCAAGGATGCGGCTCCACTGGCAGAAAGACATCCGAGAAAATTACGTCAACTACGCACTGGGCAGGCATGAAAATCTATCTAGTGGGAGATGGAGAAGCAGTAAGCGTAGCTCATTTACGCGCTGCACTCGAGTTACACACAGTCCTCGAGCACCCAGAACCCACACCCAGCATCCCTCCCATTTAGCACCCAGCACCCAGAAACAAAGCAAAACTTTGCAAGCTATTTTCTGCGCCCAAATGACAGCGCAATGTAATAATGAAAAACTTTTTCTTTGTCAATTTGATGAGTATAAAATTTTTCAACAAAAAATAAGAAAAGGGCACCTCAGCTCTGTTGTGTGGGCAAGAAATATAAAAGTTCTTAGAGTAAAAGCGAATTAGCCCACCTAAGAATGACTTCAAATTAGTTTTTAATAAAAATATTTTAAATATACTATATATGAATAATAGTTATAGCCCCTTTCAAAAGTGACCCTTCAATATCAGTTAAAAGATTGTCAAATTATTTATATTTGCAGTCGATGCAGTCGAGCCTCAGAGTGCTGTGTCTTATGGGCTAAAAATGTAATATTTATGATTACATTCCGTTAACACGAGTATAATGAGACAACTAGATGCTTAAAATGCTCGCATTATAAAGAGCAATCCAGAACAAATGTGTCGTCCTGGGTATTTTTGCAGTTGTGGTTGCGACCTCCCTTTGTGACCTGAAAGGTTGCCCAGCACCAACCACATGGTCTACATTTTTACTTTGTGCCTTATGGTGCTTGCGTCTCCTGTGGACAGTGGGAGCTGGCTACAATTCCGTAAAGTCGGTGAGAATTGTGGAATTCATAAGCTATGTGCGTTACGCCGCCAACAGTGAAGACTCTTTGTGCAAAAAGCATTTTTGCTGCGTCAAAAGCGATCCCGATTCCACCATCCTTCCTACTTGCTCGGCTCTCAGCTCTCGGTTCTCGGTTCAAGCTGGCATGCCATTAACCCACTCGCAAAAAGTGCAAAATCGTTTAAATTATTGTTACAAGCTGCCTGGCCGTTGCCAACAACAACAGGAGCAATCACACGTAACCGGAGCAGCTGGGAAATTATAACGACAATGTCCAACCGTTTGTGCTTTGCTACGCATTGCTTTGACTACTGGTTAGCATAACTCCAACAGCTGCAAGCGAAATTTCCTGCGAGCTCCTCTCTATGTATTTGCGTGTGTGTAAAAGCCGGAGTTTATAGGTGTGTATACGTGTGTGCGCGAACTGGAAGTATTAAAATATATTTACTGCTCCCTTGTGACTCTACTCTGTATGCATTCAGCGAAGAATTAAAAATGTCCTTGCATTGCCAGCACAGCTTTTGTCGATCGAAACAGCAAAGTTTGCTCAGATTAGAATGTGAAGCTCAAATATTATACTTAATATTACACTTCACACTCAAACGTAAATGATGCGTAAAACAAGTAAATTAAGTGAGCTAAAGATTTTGTGCTGCAACCTAGCAGCTCTTAGTACACGGACAGACATCACAAGGCCGCAGTCGAGCACAGAAGATAACTAAGTTTCACAAGCCTTGCAAGTTCGCAATTACCATAATTTGCAGCAAAAGGCAGTGCTCGCATGTAGGCAATATATTTTACAAGCCAACAGCGACTTGATTGCCAGCTGATGATATTAGCCTGTTCAGGAACTCCATTTCGAGGAATGCTCTCATATGCAGCTTAGTAACTCCGACAAATTCAAGCAATTTAATAAATATTAGACACATGTATATGATGAACACACACATAATTGGCCTAGTGGCTGACCACCAAATCAAGTGGTTTCCACCTGTTAATAGCTCTCGACATCTCCGAACCAAAAGAGAGCATGTGTGGTTAACACTCTTTATGCACGCTGTGTTAGCTAATAGGCGAACTAACGGACAGCTCTCGCCTCATGCTGTGGTTTTCAGCCGTCAAATGCTAAACTAGACACCGGAAAAAAAAAATTGATTTTCAAAATTTGTCAACGTTGTATTCCGAGGCACGCAAACAAATACACCCACTTGCTCTTCTTGTGGCCTCCAAAACTCAAACACCTCGTCCAATGGCTGTCAACACCCAAAAAACAGCAACTAGCCCAAAGTAAATGCTAGAATATGCAGACTTTCAGCTCACCCGTATGCAGCTCGTGAGCTTGTCATTATTATACATATTTATACATTTCTTATATTTCAATCAGAAAGAAGTATGGGATGCATAACATATAGGTCTAGTCCAAGAGATCCGTTTGTAAACCCTTTAATGGCCATTTTGGAAACAATGAAAAAACAAATAGTGCGAGAAAAAGTAGTAGCCAAATACCCGCATAATTGTCATGTTAGACAAGCAATACATACTCGCTCCATGGATGTTAATTAAATTTTAATAAGCAACGGCGCTCTTTCGCTGTGGCGTTCCCGTATAAGTCAGCAATTACAATTATGCTTTGATGACCGTATGACCAGCACTCATTAATTTTTAATTTGTTGAAATAATAATTGCCAAAGCCATATCTAGTTAAACTTCATGCAGTCGCTCAATTGGACCGTTATATGCCGCCTGTGGCATACGAAGCATTAACATTAACACCCCGGAGACATGACTAAGCCCTGGCACAACACACAAAATTAACCTCTTCAATTGACCAGTCGCTTGTGTAAAATGAGTGTGTCTCTTTGTTCAAGTGTGTGTGCGTATGTTGACCTTCATGCCGTCAAACGTATGAACGTATATGGGTGAAAATGGAGACTAACTGATGGTCGGCCTCAGCATTCAGTATAGTGGTTGCCCGCATACCCTGTAGGGTGAAACGGACGATTTAATAGTGTGCAAATTGAATATTCTAAAAAACAAGCCTAGGGTCTTAGGACTACTATATACACAGAATATGCATCGAGAAAATTAGACAAACAAGAGTTCCAATTTCAACTTGTCTCTTAGATCAAAGCGCATTCTGAAACCTTCTCTAATTGCCGTAGAGTGACGCATTGCATTCAAATTGAATTCACGATAATTTAGTGAGTCAATGCAGTATGCAGTACGTAATAGATACTATTGAATGATATACACGAATCCACACTCGAATACCACAAAAGCTGCCCCAGATGACCAACAACAATACTATATATTAGGTGGCCCACTTCCTTCGGCTCAGTTTTCATTTTGGTAAATGTAGTGACATTAATTGATGAGACTATATTTGCTATATTTTCACACCTTAAAGAAGTGCCAATAAACCATAAGATTTCATAATCTCCAATGTCAGCTCCAATGTCAAAAAGCAAAGGAGAGACAGTTTAATTAATTTATGACACCATTTTACTTTTCCACATTAATAGTGCCTGAAAGGGTGAACCCACACACACATGCAAGCACATGTGTCCCATTGGCGTTGCCCACTTGGTTATTATTCATTAACAGAAAAGCCACAAACTTTGTGAAGCTGCTCCTCTCTGAGTGGTGCTTGATTGCTGGCTGGTTTCATCAATCAAGGGCCAATAAAGGGCTCACCCTAACCATTGAACCCCATTCAGTTTTGCTTAAATTTTTGGTTTCGTTGTTTAATTGCATTATTTCTTTAATAAAAGTCAAATTAATTGGCAGCAATGGGTCGCTTAAGATCTACTTCATATTCTCCAATCATCCACCCTTTTGAGTCACGACTAAATTATTTTCTGCTCTCTGGGTTCAGTCTCAAATGCAAGAACTTGTTAATGTTTAATGGCTATTTTTGACTTTGATGTTCGTCGGTCGTATTCCAGCTTAAAGCAATTTACATTCATGTTTATGAAATATGTGCGAACTGAGTATCAAGTAGAGCTATTACGAGCTCTAATATTTAGATGTGGTAGTTGTGAAAATGAATTTCCCTGAATGTCGGCGAAAAATGCTGTGTTTCATAAGCGTTGCTTGCTTCAAATTTCACAGCAAATAAACATTCCGCATGGCCGCATCTTTTTTTCCAGCTCTCTCTGTGTATGTGTGGGCGTGTGTGTGTGTGTGTGTGGGTGTATGCTCTTTGTTTTATGTACAATATTTTCATAGTTTTTCACAGTTTGTGTGACATAAATTACAGCGACAGGCAACAGTAGCATAGAAAACTTCAGTTTATCCATATTTTGCCATGAGGTTTTTTAGACATGTTGGCAGAGTTTTACCAAATTTGCATTCTTAGCAAACAACAGCAGCAGCGACGAATAATATTTGTATTCTATCTAAGAATATACACAAATTTGCCAATTTACGCTAAAAATGTGATTTTTTTCTGCTAGTTAAACAGCCTTATTGAAATTGGCTCAAATCTGTGGCCATTAGTTAGTTGAAATGGGCACAACCAAAATAAATGTCAACTATGAATATGATTAGAACAACTCATAATGTTGCAATCGGATGCTATCGACCTCATAATACTCATTTGCGGTCCAAAAAAAAAGTGGATTTTGAGTAACGGAGCTATGGAGGAGTCTGCAATAACCTTGTCCTGCCATTATGGACCCTAGCTCCACAATATTGAAAGTTGTAAAAAAAAGTTGTTCTAAATTGATCACTTTCTTTGTAGATATACCGGAAACTTGACACTTTATACGACCAGGCTCCCCGCAACTAATTTTTTATATATTCGAAATTTCAACTGCGTTCACACGGCCCGACGAAGAGCAAGGCCGACTTCGAGCAAAACCAATACACTCTTTCTCTTTGTAAATTACTTTGAGAAGCTATATTTTGCATTGCTTAATCTAAATTGATTTGATCCCAGATCAAACACACCTTGAAGTAATTGTGTGAAGGTCGTAGCACCTATATACTTTATTAATGCGTTGGTTTCGTCGCCTGTGGAGATTTTCCCGCCAAGCGTCGATTTTGTTGCAACAATAACTTTGCAGATATTTTATGTGCGATTGCTCCTGTTTCATTGCTGTTTGGGCTGAAGAAAAGTGAATTAAAGGCGCCAACACGCTTAACCCTCCTTCGCCAACAGTGGCTCCTCAGAGTTCAGCTGCCGTTTCGTTGCTTCTTTTGTAAGTCGCTTTTTTATGACCTCTAGCCGAACAAATGTGCGTATGAATTGTTGCCCAAGCATCGCACAAACGGCTGAAGAGCCGTTGAGTGACGCTGCCTGTGTAAATCATATTTACAGTGGTACAATAATTGAATTAGGCGGCCCTAAGCAACAGCGACACGCCCCCTGCATCCACTATTTCTTTTTCATTCTCACTGACTGCAAATAAAATTTAATTAGGCGCAAATGGCCTTTTGACCTTTTGTACGCAACGCATTTTTTGTGTTCGAGTAAAATTCGTTTCTTCAACATTCATACTTTTCCTATTGCCTCACGCTTTAAATTAAAATCAATAATACATGTTCACACAAGCCCCGTTACAATAGTGATTCTGTCCGCTGGCATAATCAGCTTTAAAACAATTGAATGTCAGTACGGTAACTTAAAAGCTGTTTTACCACATAGTAATAGCACTTAGCATAGAAACGAAATAGTATAGAATGAATGAAAATCGGCCCTTCACTTGTACAGAAAAATATATATATAAATATAAATAAAGTTATAGTAGATTATTAATGGCCTATATTTATTACATTAACAGCCCTTTTGAAAATTATTTGTTTTAACATTAGATTCACAAAGAAACTTTCTATGCTAAATCAATTTTCATCCAAGACACAATTAGTGGTCGCTGCATTAGCTAAAGTCTAAAATTTCCCCGAGGGAATTTACAAAGTCTCCAATCACATGGTTCGTGCACAGACTAAACATGTCACATCTATCAATCTTTCCACAGTGATAAAACTTACTCTGAGAAATAGATGGCGTCTAGATGGTCTTTATTGTTATTGCAATTGAATCTACTATGTTCATTTTAGCAATATTATAATACCCTCAGCCCACTGAAAATGGAAAATCAAGGTATAATTTTTATTTATAATTTTAATTATTTTTAGAATTAAGAAGTAAGTGCCTTAATGACCTTAATACTTGAATGTTAATGTTAATTCAAATGAAATTTGAAAGTAATTGTGCGTCTTGAATACATATCTATTATGCTTTAGTGAATGTGTCTTACTGACCAAAAATTATATTATTACGTATATATATATATATAATAAGTATGCATGTAAGCCATGGGGTTGAGAACTCTTCTCCCTAGCAATAAACCGTTTTGGGGGAGCAGGGTACAAAAGCACATGAAATAACTGCTCTTACATCTCAGGGCTACAGGGCATTGAGAAATGATGAGCACGTGCTTCCCTTGGCCAAACATCATGATAAGAAAGGCGCAAACAATTTGACAATTTAATGTGGCGACATCACAACCTGCGACCACAAACTGGCCACGAGACTCGCTGACAACATTAGCCAGTGCAGAACAGCGAGCGAGGGAGCGGAGTCTATAATTATAATTCCATTACCATTACCAGGCGAAGGAGGTGCGAGTAGAGGCCAGCATCGGCGCAGGACTTTTACGAGAAAAAAAGGAAACGAAAATGAACAGAGTGCGATTTGAAAGGTGCAGCAAGCTACCTTGCAGATCCTGTGTAGTCATGTCAAACACAATTGAAGTGGCGTAATTGTTGAAAAAGCGACCAAGCTAATGATGGCCACTTGAGAACTTGTCGAGAGCCAAGGATAATGCGGGCTGCAGTTTCGATGCGCAGCTAATGTGCGCGCGTCAAGCAGCAGGTGAATCAGTTGCCCTTCCTTTGGGCGCATGCGAATGCGGATGCCGTAGCCGCAGCCGCAGCCGCAACCGATGCCAATGCCAATGCGGAAGTATGCGTTACTCGTTTGATTTGACGAATAGTTTACGAGTGCTCTGGTGGCTCTAACCTGGCAACAGTATCCTTATCTGACTTTTTGCTTCATTTGACTCTATTTGTCTTCTTCCCACACGTTCGGCTCAAGCCACATACATAGGTTTTATGACCCAAGTAGCAATTATTTAACGTACTCCAGCTGCACTCAGATTAGAATCTATAAGAATCATTAGCTCCGCAAGGAAGTGTATCATGTTGTCCACCATTCAATTTAGACACTTAATGGCATTGCATATGAAACTCTGTTAATAGAATAAAATAGTTGTCAGTGTGAAGAACAATTTTGAATTTCAGTTTGGCTTTTGATGCTGTTGCCCTAATGGTGAATGCCATTTATTTTTCTATTTGGTACCTGGATGGATAGATACAGCACCTTATGCTGGCACTAGCATATTATTCATGCCCATAAGAATGTCAGCGGCTACTCGTTAACACCACGGGCGGCTTTTGTTGTGCTCGGAGATACGATATGGAGATCCACTTCACAGAAACAGAAAAGTAACCTGTGTCCACTCAACTTGGTAGCTGTAAAGTTGTTAACTTTGGTTTTATTGCTACACAGTCGCCTACTGATTTTCGTTCTGCTCCGAGCCGTCCGAGAGAAGTCTGGAATCCAGCCAAAGGCCACGATTACATGAAATCAATTGTGCCCCATAGCAATTTTAATTAGCATTATTGACGATTGATTGCGCAGGCCTCGCAACTGGCGAGTTCACACACTATAATTGACTTATTTCCGCCAACAGAGATATATTACTAATTCATAGATCTTACCCTTATGGGGGCAATCAACTAACAATAAAAGCTCATTATGTAAATGTCACAGTTTTTGGCCACTTTTCGACGGAGCGCTTTTCGGGAGCGCTACTGTTTTGTTCAATAGCTGCTTATCGATCCGCAGGTTTATGTATTTAATGAGCGGCCCATGAGGAAAGCAGGAAAACATTTTTAAATTTTTATTGCCTCACATTTGGTTTTAACCTGTTGTCGAGCGTTTTAAATGAGAACATAACTGCTTCTGTTGCCGGTGGCTGCCAATTAACCCTTTCCCATTGTTGCTCATGTTGGGCTTGCCGCTTTTACGGTTTAATTGCGCGCACAGCGGTCAGAGTTAGCCACAAGAAACAGAGAAATCAATCTCGAAATGCGTTGACAAGCCTGGCTCATCGCGAAGATCTCGAGTTCAAGTTCGGTCGGGTGTATTTAAGTGAACCTTTAAGAAATTACCCATAAAAAATGGCTTTATTTGACAAGAGCAGCGCCGAATAAAAGTCGAGCATATAAACTGAACCAACCAAATGAAACAAATGTTAAAGGTAAGAAGAGAAAATCTGAAAATGTCAACACATTAAATGGTGTCAAAGGCCCACAGTTAGGAAAGCGGAAGACGACTAGACTTTCATATTCGGTCACATGACTACATTTTAATGAGATCAAATTACCATTCAATTAATACAAAGAAAACTGCCTAAAAGCTAACTAAATTAATATATTTAAGCTAAGGAAGAGCTCTCCAGGCAGCAATGGCCCAACTAGGATATACCTACATAACAAACAACACAAGGACTCGAACGCAAGAATCAGCGACTGCACTTTTTTCTGCCTGTTTACACAAGAAAAAGGTCGCTGTGTTCAAAAATGATTTTCCAATGTATTTTATATACATATTTACATATGTAAATAAACTGACTGATCTAGCATGCTTCACTTTTGTAAGAATTTTTAAATCTTTATTTGCTGCGATTCCATATGATTCGTTTGAGCTGTAACAAGCGACGTGCTAAAAACCCAACATGTTAAGCCATCAAAGCTGCTTAAGCTCTCTGTAGTTAAATAATTCAACATTAACCACAGTAGTCCGATCTCAATTAAAACTAAAAATCGATATTCGTTGTCAAATATTTGAAACTCCTAATCGTGTCAGACAACACCATTACCGCCATAAAAATATCAGTCGCATCGATTGCTTTCTCATGCACGGGCAGATATGTTTGGGGCTGCTTCTCATCTTGTCTGATTCTCCGACAATATCTTGATTTATGCCGAAAACGTGTAGCAGCCGCAAAAACCAAAACACAAATCAAATGCTAGCAGCGCGACGAAACATTGCAATAGTTGAGTCTATACTAAGACGAGCTCCTTGAGCAGATTCAGCTCCTTTAGCTAACACAGAAGCTGTTGCACATACTCGTATATCTGCAAGTAAGTGATACAAAAACCTCGAAACGAGCGCGAAATCCAAATGCTCAGGAAAGTGAACGGCGCGCGCGTTTTTTGTCGCGCCAAACTTAGCGAGTCGTTGCAAAAACGCTTCGGATCGGAAATCGAGAGATCGAATTGAAGATGGGTACGATCCTGATATTCCTGCTGCTGCATGCCTACCTCATTTATATTTCGAACGCGAGCGTATAAAAATATTCTGTTGCCCGATCTGGCCTGGCCCAAAAGTGTCGCCCCCGGCTTATGATCGAGGCGATCACCGACCAACGATCGATATGTGCGTTCAACGTAAGCAGTCCACCAGTCCAAAAGTCCAGCAGTCCAGCGGTCCGTGGCAATCTGTGTTTACTCAGAGAAGATACTTTTTACACAGCCAGGCATTCAGGCTGTCAGTCATAGTCATGCCTGATCATTCCGAAGTGGGACAACCAGGCTCAGAGCAGAAGCTTGCTTTTACTGCGATTGTGACTGTGCTTGGGCTTGCGCCTGCTGGCTGGGGTGCTGCTTGCTAGAAAGAAGGCCTTCACACTGTGCTGCATTCCTGACCACCAGTTTTCTTGTCCGAATCCTCAACGCCTTTTAGCATTGTTTATGAAGTGCAATGCCCCTCCTGCTTCAAGCCTTGCACGTGATACAATTATGGCAGTTTTTTTGCTAATGTCTAAATGTCTTCTCTTTTTTACGGACCAAGCTGCGAAGCATACGTTCCTCGCATATTTAACGCACTTTCCGTAGACTTTGTCGAAGTACATTTTGTCGAAGGACTATTCTTTGGTTCTATTCAAATAGTTAGAGACTACAGCTTCATCTTTCATATAAAGAAAGAAAGAAGTTCTCTAAAAACATTTAAATATGGTTAAGTCCGTGCAATACAAAATAATCTACAAAATATTGGTTAGAAAGTCCCATACTGTGATTTCATATAATAGAAGCACTTCACACCTTGGCTTGGGCTCCCGTTGCTCCCCTGTTGGTAGTCCATGATCTTACTTTTCTGCTTATAAATTCTGATCACAATGCTGCAACGGCAAGGCACACTACAGCACCTCATGGCGATTTCAATGTCATTGTCGCCTTGCCAAGTAAGTATTGTACAATGGGCTAAAATGAATTTTAACTATCTGTTTATGCGAATGGCTTGGCACTATGAAAATCTTGATACTAATTTGTAATTCCTTTGTAATTTTCGATAATATATACAAACTATTACAAAAATATGAATATTTCAAAAATTTAAGAGTTTCAAGAAACTATACAAATTATAATAATCATCTAAATAATGTTTTGCAGCGAATATTTCTGTCAGTTCACACTGTGTCAGGGCTCTCCGGTGCACCGGTGGAGCCATGCGCAAAGAAGCTGCAGTTGCCACCGCGGGCGATCGATAGCTATGGTCGTGTCAGACATCTTGTAATTTTGTACTTTGCAATGAAGTTTTGCTGTTGTTGTTTTTGTTGTTGGCAACTTGTTGACACTTCGTTGGCGCGCAAGTTAATTAAAGAGCGACTGACCGACGTTCCGACAAGACAATCCAGGGACCTCCAGGTAGCTCATTGAAAACCAACGCAAATGGTATAGATGCTTCATTTTATACTGTAGTGAAAATAAATTAAACAAGAATGGTCTAGTTCAAACCACCCAGCTAGCAGGTATCCCGCTCTAAGCTTTTTACATTCATCATTGTGTTTATTTATATGGACATTTGAATACTCACAGCTGGAAATATCGCTACTGAACAAGAAATTGTAAGTGTAAAATTACTATAATTTGACTCAGTTAATTGCCTAGAAACGAAATTAAATAATTACAGCAACACATTTTGGTAGTAATTACATTTACACAGTTCGATTGTATTTTATTTCGATTAATTAGTTATCACGAATAGGTAGTCTAAAATAAACATATTAATTGTTTAAAACTGGGACTCTTACTAGAATTAAGTAAAGGCAATCAGGCAGCCTTAGTTGACGACTTCAACGCTACAATCTTCCTCGACATCCGCGACTTCCAGCTGGGATCTTGTTAGCGTAGCCGTATCTTCGGAGCTGACGTTACTAACGTTGCTGTTGCTCTCGCTCGAGCTGGAGCTGGAATTCGAGCTTATGCATTCAACATTATCACGCTTGGTCACACATCCTTCCAAACTCGTCTGTGATTCGCTGTTGAAACGGAAACGCTTCTCAGGCTTCTTCAATAGTTCCTCAATGGAATAGGGATTCCTTTTGCGACTATTTTGACTGTTAGTCATCGTATCTGTAACGCCGGATGTAGCTGTACTTGAGGTCAACGCCACCGGCGATGATTTTCCTGAATCGCAATCACTCAAGGGATCGCCCATGGCGCAGGGTTTGGTTAGATCAATTGAGCTTTCGGATTTTGTGAACCCACCGCCAACTGCACAACTTCCTGCAGCAGCCGCTGCAACAGCGGCCATACTGGCTGCGCCATGCGGCACAAAGGCTCCACTATAGGGTAAAATCGGACCGCCCGTTGCTGCTGCTTGGGCTGCCTGGGCTGCCTGCATGTGTGCCTGAGTATAGTAGAGCAGCGAAGGATTCCATAGCCAGTGCTTGTGCAGTGCTGAGTAACTTAAGTCTAAGCCACCCAACTGACTGGACACGGCGGTTGCCAATCCATGACTAGGACTGTTTCCATGAGACGGAGGCAACTTGGGCGCAGGTTTGAGAGGGAGCCCATCGCCCAGTAATGACGGTGACGGTGTCGCTTTAGTATAACGTGAGTGTAAGCTTGATGTCGATGTAGGTGGCGTGCCAGAGGTGGGCGTAATTCGTGTAGCTGCGGCAGCTGAATTACTGGGGCTCGCATACAACTGGGTGGACGAAGCGTAAGCACTAGGAGTGCCGCTGCCAGAAATTTGGTGAGCCGCTGCCACTGCTGCCGCAGCCGCTGCTGCATTCTGCTGACTGGAAGTCATCTCGTCTGTCCAGAGTCCACTATTACGCAATATACGATTAATAGAGCTGATCGACGGTACTGAGCTGGGATCACAAACACGCTGCTGCTGCAGTTGTTCACGTATTTCCCAAGCGAACATGCCGCTGTTCTCTTCCTTTAAGCGTATTATTTTCTTTACCACAGTTGGTGTAGCTACTTGCTGTTGAAGAAATGAAAAGGAGAAAATCTGTGGCTTAGGCACTGGTCCCCTATTGATGCATATGTTATGTTCTAGGCATTAAATGCCGTGAAATTTTATTGTATAAAGCAATGTATCTGCAAATCAATTTTCAGATCGCCAAGGCCCTCAAATACTAGAGCAGGTCGAGCACCACCCAGTTTAGTTGTTTTTTAATAGATATATATCAACTCGTGTTTTTTGTTAGCTATGTGCTAACTGCATATTTGCAATTTTAAAAGGTGCCCCGCCAATGTCGGCTCACTTAACGCTCACGTGTGACGCGGCAATTCATTAAAAATTCATAAATACATGAATATTTCATAGTCGCCCCTAAAAGGGTCCAACTTACATCAGAGATCTTATCAAATCATACACACGAAGGCGCTTTGTATGACCGGTCAACTAACCCCTCCTTTGGCCTCTAAGCCAGCTACGCCCTCACCACTCACCACTCTTCCTCCCCATGCGTCTACCATCAGATCCCCAGGGTGACACTTCCATATTGACATGGATGTGGAGGTGTTAAATGCACGTTTTGTTCGAGCAAGTGTAGGCTGTTATTGAATCACCATATCACGTGCGAGGACAATGTGAAGTTCGCCTTACTTATAGGTTAATTACGAGTTATATTTTAAGCTAGTGTGCTTGGAAAATAGTACAACACGTTTAAACATTTGTTTAACCTGAAGCTTATGTTGATACCGCGCAGGTCCTATGCAGCCACACTATGCTTATTTTTATCACAATCTGCGTGGCCGTTGGCCCACAACCGTAGAGGTTACACAGTAGCTGCAGGTAGTTGATTGAGCGTGTGAAATTAAACAACTGACGAAAACCAAGTGCTGTGCTCCCGGTGATGACAAAAGCGTGCTATCAGTGCCTGCAAATGAGATTGATTTGTTGCGCTCTACCTACATAGCAATCTCCCCGAAAAAGCTGTCGTCTAAAGAACATGTAAACTAGCTTTTTATCTGTGATACTGTATGGATTTACTGCTGTGCGTTTGATTTTTATACATATAATCGCATGTTGATTTCACGGGAGCACACATATGCCCATATCCCACGGACACCGTTTTTCCCCCTATCAACTTACCTTCGTTTTACTGCCGCCAATAGATCCCGGCCGGATGGAACCTGTCTCATAGAAGCGCGTCAGAATTTTGGATACACATCCTACCAGGCGGAAAAAGCCAATAATCCTATTAGTTGATTTTATTTAAATTTTAACCTTAACTTCCACACTCACCATGAGACACTAAGAGTTGCCTGGATATGTCACAGGGCCTAACGCCACACAGCGCCAAATCCACGATACGTCGTCGCACACAGTCCGGCAATGGGCGCCCATTGACAAAGACTCCGCCCAACTGGTTGACACCCGCCTGACCTGCAAAAAAGAAAAAAAAAATATTTGTAACGAAAAAAAAAAGGTTCTGCAACTAAAAGAGCAATGATGCCTCCATCAATGCTCAAATCAAAATAATTTCCATTCTCTTCTTAAATACCATGCTTGAGTATAAGCTACGCCAATTGAAGCAATACTGTCTTGCTCTAACCGATATGTGCACTCAAACTTATAAGCAATCGTAACCACCGACCAACTCGCTGTGTCTGTTACCTTCTGTCGGATCCAACTCCTCGGGGCGTTGGCTGCGAGTTTAATGAAGTGCGAATTTTATGTTTGCTGTCTCTTTTATGGAGCGCAAAAGAGTTTTGCCCGAAGGGCTGTGGCTGCGTTTCAGCTGTCGTGATTATCACTATCGAAATAAGTATCGCAAGATTTGTTTTTGGTTTTGGTTTCGGTATATGGTATATTTTAGTGTTTGATCGCATTGAATGCTTTCATTGTAGCAGTTTTAGCTCATTAGGTAACATAAAAATGATCGACAACTCACCTGTATGGGGCATTGTTGAAAACGCACTCAACTCAAATTTTTATCAACTGTTTACAGTGTGTGGCGTCACCTGCGTGAGCTTTGTGATGTAAGTCAATGGGTCCGGCTCGAAGCTTTGCTTAATCGTCGAATTCTAATCAAATTTTAAGCAAGAACCCCATTAAACTAGTCAGCGAGATGATGCTGGCTGCTCCCGATGCCAATGCTGATGCTGATGCAGTTGATGAATGTTGCTTTTGGGATGTTGCTGCAGACCGTCGCCCGACTGAGTTAGTAGCTGAGGAGATGGGTTTTTTACGGCTTCCACGAAATCTCTGCACACAGTTGTCAGCCGGGAATCAGATCAGTGAAAACTAGTAAGGAAAATACATAAAAGTTAATTATTTCATAAAACCTCGAAGGCAACAACATAAGGCAATGCGTACATGGTAGAAGTCCTAGTTTAAAGATATACGGTAGAGGGGCCATTTAATGTTCAGTGGTTTATGGGCTGTGCCCAAATGCGTAGTACTTGGATTTTGTTGTATCTTAAATTAGCTGCTTATCAGGCACATTCTTGGCGCAGCGTGAACTAGCCTATTATCAGAATTGTGGGACTAAATAAAGCACATTGCATGTTTGGTCTGCAGAGGTAAAGGTTGAAAATATGCAAATGCATGAGCCGGGCAACAATTAAAATAAATTTTGGCCAATTGCTCATTTGGTTAAAAACATACCAAAAATATGCAAATATAAAACCCGCCGACAGCAGCAGCAGCAGTAGTAGCAGGTCACCCCCACTGTGGTTTCCGCTTCCTGTCATTAGAATGAATGGGCAAGCAGTTTAACAGTGAAGTCCCTGGTTAACCTGTCGCCAGCCTGTCAGAGGCATGAAAATGCGCGCCGAAGAACCGTATAAATCAAAATGTATAACTACCCCTTGGGTCCATAGTCTTCGTACTTTGTCATGCCCATGTTATTATGGAATTCACATTAGATTTAATTGCCCAAAGTCCTCAGGATTTGACTGTTTGGTTACTTTTCAGCTCGTAAAATTCTAAATGCGCGTGTGGACAGCAGCGCTGCTCTTCAAAGGCACGAAATTGAGTTGTTTTTTGTTGTTGTTACTTTGTTTTGGTTTAGTTTTGGAGCTACTCGTGGCAGCCGTTAAGGTTGTTAAGTGCCACAGACTTATACGCACATTAGCCTGCGATAAGCATTTATTTGCAAGCTGAACTCTTTTATTTTCGAAAAGAAAGGGTTACTTTTACTCGTATTTTTCTTTACTACAGTTTACTGCCTTGAATTAGCTAAAAGTCGATGGCCCTAAAGAAAAGTAATCTGTGGTATTTATTTAATGATACCAATTTAACAGCCGATTATGATAAAAACAATCCGTTCTATATAGGTATTGAAAAAGTCAAAGAATATTCTGTTATATAATATACAAAAATATGTTTCATATATTTCTGCCAAACGAGTCTGCTTAAACTTACTGTAATTGATTGCTCAACAACGAACTAGCAACTAAGGTTAATGAAGCCAATATTCAAAAACATATACACCTGTCAAACGTAATGCACATAAAAATTAACAGAAATTAGTTAAACATACAATAATTTAAATGGGTACTACTGCCAAAAGTGGAACCGACAGGTTCGTCGAGCTTCTGTTTCGGCAAAGAAAAGCCGCGGCTTTAGGAATAAAGCTCGCTAATTAAAATAAAAAATTATAATAAAACATACGCTGGAGCATTTGAATATGTATAGGCTTATGATTTTTTTGGTGCATCAAATGATAACATAGGAAGGCAACAGAGCAACAAACGACATCAATGAAGCAAGTCGCCGGCTTTTACATTGCTGTTTAGAAACGAAAAGCAGCCAGAAGCAATATTGAGATCAATATCGTTTTGGGTAGGCTGACCACACTTAGGTTCAGCTAAATAAGTTGTTAAGCGGCTAGTTTGGTAGAAAGCTTTCAAAATCAATGGGCTATAATAGTATACGGCATGATATAGAATTAATTAGCATACGATTTTTGAATTTTGTCGTTTGTCTCGTGGGAAAAAGTGGTCGACTCATTTATGAGTTATCAGAGGCCGGCGGAAACTCAATTTCAATGTGACTTTTCGCGATCTTTGCGATGCAAATTTGTTGAGCTCATAAAATTAAAGCCATATCCGTTGTATATATATTCGCTTATTTTGGGATGAAGACAATATGATTGAATAAATTGAATCCCGTTAAATGGGCGCTCATTACGAAAAGAGCATGGGTTAATGTGTGTATCAAAACGCATAGAATATAATTGAAATATTTCAAAAATTTCAAATGTTATGAGAACAATAATATTCTAAATTTAAGCACAATTATGTTTAATAAGGTGTTAACTGAGTATAATAATTTTTATCATGATTTTTTTATGAAAAACGTTTGTTTTAAAGTATTCCACGGTTTTAATGCTACAGTACTCCACCAAATGACAACAACGAGAGAAAGTCTAGTACTTCCTTTGTGTCAAGTTATTATAAATTATCTATATTGGGTTTTCCACATATTTTTGTAAGTTACTTGCTCTCACCTTAATTACTTTTCTTTTTAATATAGATAATAATTAATTAACACAAATTTTAATTCACTTGGACTAAGGTTTTAATACATATACACAACACATCAACTTTTTCCTTCTGCAAATTCGTTTCAAGGAGCGTTAATTTTCCATAAATTAGGTATACTAAAATGGACTCAAGACTGTTTAAGCTTGCCCACCGCGACGCCGCTCATCTAGTCACTCGACCGTCAAAATTTCAACTAATGCATGCGATTCGCGCTGGCAACGCACAAAGCATCAATGATCTGCTCTGATGTTCCCGTGTCCGATGCCCTGCCGTGTTACATCCAGCCAACTCTGGGCTACTGCCGCCACCCGAAAATATACGCACACTGACATATGTTCACGGCCTCTCAACTGCCACAAGGCGGACGAAACGTTTTTCTGGTGTAACCGGTTTCACGGCAGCAGCAGCAAACAACAGTGTGCTGGCGCAAAAACAACAACAACAGCAACGACAGCCCCGCTTGCGGCTCACGGCCAATCAACAGTCACTTCATATTGCGCATGTGTTGTGCTGGCATTGCGAGCCCTATGATTGGCCGAAGCCGTGGGTTTCGTTACATTCGATGCCCTGAAAGGTTTGAATAAGCCGCACCGTGGAACTACGCACATCCTGCCCTGGCATGACGAACACAATGGAGTCAATAAACGCATGCCAAGATATGAGGTAAATAATAATAATTTAATAAAAGTCACACAAAAGTCAATTCAACAGCGAATAACTATTTAAGTTTAAATCACAAACGAGAATACAAAAACCGCTCGACTAGCAACAAACCTCAGTAGGCGAACCCCACATATATTCAGCATAAAAAAAATACATATGTAGAGTATAATTTGTATCATTAAAGCCAATTCTAAATATTTAAATATAAACAACAACAAAATATATATTTATTTATTAATTCAAATATTATAGCAACATTACGAAAGATAATTTTATACCATCGTACACTAATGTTAAAGCGTTGCGGCAGCCGTAGCCGTTGCCGTTGCCGTTGCAGTCGCGTTCCGGCCAATCGGCAGCGGCAACTCAGCACGCGAATGTTTCTCCATGCCCACCACAATATGACAACACCATAGCCCTAGAATTTTATATATATATATGTGTACGTATGTACGAATAGATATATGGAAGTGTGTGTGTGTGTGTGTGTGTATGGCGTAGCCGTACCCTGAGCGAAACAACGACGGCTACAGGCGTGCGCCGGTCCTATCTGCACCGTGGCTTTCTCTCTCTCTGATGAAGCTCATGGAATGGGTAAATGGGTTTTTGGGTGGTGGAATTAAGAAACGCTTTGGTGGTGCAAGTGTTAATTGAATATGACAATTGTCGCCTGGCATTTCAATTGAAAATAGATTTTAAATGGGCAAGGCTGGTAACGAAAGATAAAACTGTCATATTGACTATAAAGGGTGACTATCGTTTATTCGTGGAACAATACCGCTTTCAGTCTGGTAAACGTAATTGTGTGCTGGGCTTTTAGGCTGCCTCCGGAAAATCAATGTAGAAAAAGTGGGACTATATTAAAGCGTGTATCCAATTCAGGTACCCAAGTGCGTAACACTCATCTGCGTGTCATAAGCAAATCTACTTGTGGCGACAAAGATTTATATTTCAAACATGAAATCTCTTAGAGCTAGCAATGGCTACAAAGGTATATGGTATATGGAGTGGCACTTTTGTGTCCGTCACCAACATTTCTGCAAGGTTGAGATAAAACTGTCAAAAGAGCACAAGGCCCAAGTCGAGTGCCTCACACAATGGCGCTTGCCACTAGCTCTGATAGTCTTCATCTCCAACATTGCCAAACAGCAGCTGCCCCGAATTTTCTCATTCAGCCAAGCGAGGAGTAATAAGATCAACAGAGTCAGCCAGGCATATAGAAGCGACGCCCAACGCGACCGTAGTCATCCCAAACCACCCAACCCACCCAGCACCCACGTTGCTTGTTCTGCTGTCTGTTCAGCACACAGACAGCGCGATTATGTGACCATGAGCTTTTCAAGTGGTTGCAATTACCCAAACCCAGCCCAGAACACGCCCCAATTAAGGTCGACACACAAATCTGTGTGGGAAGTTCAATTTATAATCCATTCAATGCACAGAAAAAGAGCAACCGGAAGTAAAAGTCAGTATAGCATAGGGCGCTTTGCAAAAAGGGCGTCAAATCGGCTTAACTTCTTCCAAATGAGTGGATTTTCCTACGCATTGCTTGTTGCGATAGGCATCTTTGGCGTTACATTCGCTTATATTGTAATTGAAATTAAATCCACTGTCCTTTATTAGAAGCATTCTGTAATCGTAAGACCAGCCACGCACCTACGATAAAACTTCAACCGAAATGTAAGACGCGAATTTTAGATAATTAGTAAAAGCAAATGTATAGTCAGTCTTTCGCGATAATTACAAAAATGTGATTATAAATAGTAACAATCTCAACAAATTGATTCACAGAAACTTAACATACCGCCCAATCAAGAAATGCACCGATTTTATTATTGTCAAAAATTCCTTCTAATATCTTGTATAATAACAGTCGGTGCCTTCAGGGCTGCAGTCATTAAAATTATTATTTAAAATTGGCAAGCTCGTGTCTGAAGACAGGTAGTCTACCAAAATGACTTGGAGGCAGATTTCATGGTCATTAATAAGAAACAGTATGCGCTGTTGTCGCTTCTGTCGGATATTTGCGCTCCATGGCATAGCTAGCAGCCAAGAATTTGGAAATTAGCCACTATGTGAGCTACAAAAAGTTTGCTTTTGTTGCGTGGGTGCCTCGAAGCCGTCGATCAAATTAGTTGACTAGCCAACTTGAGGTTTTTGCGTCTGTCATACAAAAGAACAGCCAGACACTATATACTTTTAAATTGAAGGGGCGGTCTAATTGAGGGTTTGCTTTCGAGTTTGTGTTGGACGTTGCAATCAGCAGATGCAACACACAGCGTTTTGGTGGAAACAAAACCGGCAACGACGGTACAGCGTCGACGATGACGACAACGAAGAAAACGACGATTTTTGTGCTGGCCAAATTGGCGCAGGTTACGCATGTGCCTGAAATCATGAACATGAGGTTACCTCTCCCCTGTAGTTTTAGTTTACACGCGACGTTCTTTTGATGGATGCAGCGCAGGATGGCAAACAAGTTGCAGCAGGCTCTCAGGTGCACCTTGCGATTGGGACGAAGACACGCGCCGAAACAAGCAGCAACACCTAAGTAAGTGAGGCAACGAGCAGGAGTGCACAACAGCAGACAATCGTTGGAACAATTAGACAACCCAAAATACAGTTGCCGACAAACGATAAGATAAAGTTGCGCGTTTACCAAAAATTCTATTTTATGTTGTAGTCCGCCTACACGCAATTCTTAACTGCCATAAAAACCTTAGAATTCGTTGTCTGTCTGTCGCACCATCTATTTCGATCCACTCCAAATAACCAATTAATAAAAACGTAATTTCCACAGAGTTTTCCAGGCGACACCTGCCCAAGTGGGACGGATGGGTCAGCAAATCTAGATAAGAAAATGAGCAATTACAAAGGACTTTGACAACACGTCGGCAAAATGGTAACATTTTCTCACATTAAAGGACGAAACAGAATGCACCAATGAGCACACAAAATGGCCGAACAGACAAGGGTGAGCAGTTGCTTGTTTAGCCAAGCTTTGCGTGTAAAAAGAAGCCCTTGCAATAAATTAAATTTCTGACATTATTATATATCTTAATTAAATTTTTGGAAAGAACGACTTACAGCAAAAGCTACACATTCTCACAAATAACATACACGACACATATCTATAATATGTACTTGTATGTTAAAAATTAACTCTTATATATCATTAGCATTAGCATTAGCAATAGATTAAATTGAATAATACTTCAATACCTTTTTTTCTAAAAATTTAACAATAACCTTAACAAAGAATAATCTACGTATTCCCTATAGTGCGTGCTTCCAGCAAGTAAGAGCTGCTTCTGATGGTTCTCGATCTTCCGCCGAATATAATTGATTTTTAAAGGCTCGAGCGCCTCTTTAAATCGTTTAGTGCATCATAGAAACAAATTTAATTTTACGCTTGTCTATGGCCTGGCAGTCCACTCACTTGCAGTTACAGATTCTGCGTCCCCCTTCAAAGTGTTAAAATGATCATAAAACTGTGCCCTTTCGGCACAGAATCGTAAAATCCAAAAAGCGTTTGCCTTCCGTGTCTTTGGCTAAATGCAATATTTTTACGAGCCAAAGCCGCGCCTCTTCAAAATGCAAAAGGCAATCTTCCTTTTGGTATGGAATCAGGTCGTTATCCCCTTTGGCGGTAGAAAGAGCAAAAGTCAAAAACAGTAGCTAAACTAATTGAAAAATAAAAGTTGAGCGACGACTTTAACTGTCTCTGATCTTCAGCTCACATTCCTCCAACACCCGATCCACCACTCAAAAAAGAATTGAAATTTCCATACTACAAGCCATGTCATACAATGTGATAAAAATTGTGAGATTAATATAATAATAATTCAAATTAATTAATTAATAATAATTTATAAAATTTATGTATTGCAACCGGAGAATTAAGACCCTGATAGAACACGGTGGGATAGTAGTACCTTTATGTTGTAAACCAGTAGCATCTTCACAGTTTTTTCGACACATTGCATGAATATCTCGGCTTAACCCTTGTAGCTAATGTGCCGATCGGCACACCTTTGCAAACACGTTACACAAAAATCGGCATTGGCTGGAGTCAAAGATAATCGCATCGAGTAAACAGAGGTCCGCTGGCAGCAAGCTGAATATCGTTACTGCCAAAAATCACTTCGAGTCTTTTTCGAGATCAGTTAAAAAAGTGGATCGGTGCATCGGTGGATGACTTGTTCGCAATCTTAAAACACGCGCTCATCGTGCGCAGCTGTGGTGCACTTGTAATTTAGGTGTGTCCTGCCCCTTCGTTATGTTTATCTGCAATGCACTTAGGTCTTCAGGTTAAAAGATGGGGATGTTTCCAGACTCTGATGTCGATGAGCCATGGTAAGGTGTGCAATCAGTCCGTGCGATCTGTTAAATTAGTCCAATTTTTTTAACTAGTAGCTTAGAATGTTTCTAAAAGAAGCCCAATTTCAGTCATACGTTCATACATCCAGAACTGCTTTATGTAGGGACTACAAATGTATGAGCAAAGATGCACTTGAAACCTCTCAGGCATACCCACTTGAATATCATTTCAAAATTCTCAAAGCGTGTATTCATCCAAGTCAATATGCAATAAATTACACAATCAAATGTGTTACAGCTTGTTGTGAATACACAAAACTGCTTACAATTTTCTTTTGAAATTTCAAAAATTTATTACCTTATAAACATAATCAAAATCTCATCAAAACAAAAGATACGCACGCGACATGCTGCGCTTATGATGACACCAAAATAAATGGAAAACAAAAGATCGAATCGACCAGACTCAACCAGGTTCACAACCCTTAGAATCGCTGTCTCCTGTTGTGCTGTCCTCGCAATGTGGTTTACGCATGGCAAAACCAGAAGGTAACTAGATAGATACGGATTGGCATTATTAGAGTGCGCATATGCTGCATTGACATCCCTAACTGCGTGCGGTTGTGCACTGTGATTCAATTGTTATTGTTTGCAAAGTTACGTCTCATTAAATCGAGCGCTATTGTTGACATAAGTGCTGACATTTCAATGATCTGGTGTAATTGATGTGCGGAAGTAAGAAATTTCGCGGCAGGTGTGAGCTCCACGAAACTGTCAGATTATGATTATGAAGCAGAGCAATGCCACAGGGAGAGAACCAGTGGCTGTTGAATACAGCATCCAGAATCAGAAGCGGAAACTTTAATGTTCACACATTTGCAGCTCATCAATTTTAGTTATCCTTTCTGTGTATCAAGTTCATTCAACTTGATTTTGTTCGGTCCATGTTTAGCGCCGCGTTGTTGACTTAATCGCGATCAATTTGTGTTGTTCCAAGCTCCGCAGCTTAAACGCTTGTCGCCCAAACATTGTGAAACTGCTGCGCCGGCTGGACCTGCTGACCACTGCATTATTAAGCCATAAAATTGAAAACTTAATATAATTACATAAACGTTGGCATCAACGCCCCAAGCCTGGGCTCTAAAACAGGGTACCAGCCGATTTTCGGGCACACGCTCTTGCTTTGTGGTACCTTGCTTGTTACATATAATGACCAGAGCAAAATTTACCAGAACATTTTAAGCAGTCCACGGTAAACCCGCCAGACAGCCATCGAGGCTGAATGCTGCCCATGGCGCAATCTGAAAATAATAAGAGACTCACACTGAGGTCCGGACATGGTGCAGCCGGCTTACATTACTGTCATCGGCATCATCATTAGTTTTTGCATTATTATTACAAAAAGTTGCATACTCCTTAAATGTTGGTACTGTATCCTAATCAGGAACAAGATATTAACTTTAAAAAGTGCCACTAACTGTATTTACATATTATGTATCCCCATAAACAAAGCTACCAATTTGACTGTAGTTTCATTTTGAAATATTTCTTCTTTCAGCAGAATTAACTATATAAATTATCAAAGTTTTTACATTAGTTTTATGTTCGGAGATAGAATTAAGAATTGATGATCCGTATTTATATAATAACTATGTCTAAAAAATATTTTTTCAAATATTTAAAAATAATTGAATTATTTTATTGGCATTTGTATGCTTTAAGTTACATGTATCACAGCACATAATCCTCAAGTGCTCAATATTGAATTTATGTAACTGCATCTTGTCAGCGTACAAAGACTTCTTGCATTTCAACTTCCACCGGCCCCTTTTTCTGTTGGCCAGTTCGGAATCGCTCCTCGATCTCCAAAAGTGTACGTCTTCGAGTCTCAGGCAGAATCCAATAAATGAATGTCATAGACAAAAATGACATAGCGCCAAAAAAGATAAATGCGTTGTTCAGGCCAATGCTTGATTTTAAGTCCGGATACATTTTGATGCACAAAAATGCAAAGAACATACCCACTGCCACAGTTAGACCTGAAGCTGGACCACGCACTTTTTGAGGAAAAAGCTCCGAAATCATGAAGAAAGGCAGAGTATAGAGACCCAATGTACTAAGTACAATGAAGCTTACGATCGCTATGACTGGTAGGTAAGGCACGCTTTGGAGAACTTCAAGCCAACCGTGACCAGCCAGAAGAAACATGGAGACAGTCATACCAAACGTTGATATAATTCCAGCACGTCTCCGGCCCCATTTTTCTAGCACATAACCCATGGGACAAGTTGTCACCAGCCTCGCCATTCCAATGAGAACAGCGCACATGAATGGATCCATTGAGACACCTGCGTCACTGGAGATTTGCACGGCGTACACAATGACCACAAAAATCCCTGAAAGCTGTTGAAATGCAAACAAACCCATCAAAATCAACAGCGGTTTGTGCACTTCAGGCAATTTTAGACAAGTTAAGAACGATGGTTTCCTCTCGCCGTCACGAAGTTGCAGTGACTTTTGTAAAATATTGAACTCCTCTAGAACTTCAGGATGCTTGATACGTGCTATAATAAAAATGAAATGCTAATTATATTGGATCTTCAGATAATTATATCACTCACGTAACTTGTCCAGTCCACGAAAATAATTAAGTGACTTCATAGCCTCCTCCACACGCTTCTTAGATAACAACCAACTAGGCGACTCTGGCAATGGTAGCACACAGAGCAACGCGGTTATTTGATAGCAACAGCAAATAAGCGCAATTAGTCGAAAATTATCCCGTATAAAGTAACCAATGCTATAGAGAATTGTTATGCCCAATGCCACTGAAATGGAGGTGCCAAGTATAAGGCAGCCTCGTAACTTGGGTAAACTAATCTCAGCTGCATAAACACCAGAAGGCGCACTAGCCAATCCCATGACTATTCCTGAAAGGCAAAAGTGATTATTATGATTTTTAAGTAGGCTTTGGGAGGGAGTTACCAATTATGAAACGAGATACAAATAACTGCCAGTAAAATGCTTCAGTACTCGTCGAACTCGGTGTGGCAAGCAGTGACCAGGCTGTGATGGCCAACAAATTTAACACATAGAGAGTACGCTTACGTCCAATTTTATCGAGTAGTAAACCCGACAATAGACCACCCAATGGAGAAGACAATGTGTTAATAGACGCAAACCAAGAAGCTTGCGTGCTATTTAAATACACAGGTTCCAATTCGCTGGTCAACTGGCGTAGTGAAACTGTAGGAATAGCCAGAGCTAAACCAGTTGATATAACACCCATATTGGCCAGTATAACCATAAATGCCTGTCGCCGGACTGCACGCGATTGTTCACCCAGTGGTATTATCTTTGGTGATCGATTTAATCCATTTACGATCTGTGGGTACTTGCCATCGGTCCTCTCAGAATGGCTACTGAACAACTGTTCTTCCTGACCCTCGATCTTACATTCCATTTTCGATGTTTCTGAAAAAGGAAAATGTGATCATATTAGAATATATATGATTTTACCATACTTGTATATTATATGTATTTTATTATTAACAATATAATAACATATCCATTGGCAGATGCTACTAATATGTATCAAATTTTTTTAACGCAGAAGTAGCATATACCATATAGCTGGTTCAATTACAGTGATATGGATGAGCAATAAAGACAGAACATTCCAACTGATAAGACTGAGTCACATCTTCATTGTCTTAAACTGTTTTGTATTTTATTTAAAGATGGTGATTTCATATAAATATGTTAGTTTGAAGAAAATTAACTTTCGTTTAAAGAGCGATCTGAACCTGAGCCTCATAGTGGTAGTGTATCTGTTGGTCGAGAACTTAAATCGTTAGTTTATATTGGTTCGTTGCTAACGATTGAAAATCGTTCAAGGTGAACTAAATCGATTAAGCCTTTACTGATAACGAATAAAACAAAAATTAGTATGGGGAGCGTCCGACTACAACATACTATTATATATACCCCTATATATATATATATACACATATATATATATATTTGTTTATTTACCATTAATTGATAGCTTCATACAGAAGACTTGATTGCTTCAAATGCTGGCTACGCATAGAACAAAACAATTTTTGAGTCAAACGACTCAATGGTCATTAATAAGGCATAAACTTGTGTATTGTATTTTCATGTGATGCCAATTTAATCAAACTGTTGTCTCAATAATTAATTCATTTACACGAGACAGAAGTTCTAAGATCTGAAGAAAACCTCGCATTCAAATATTTGTTCCACGGTGGCTACCAAATATATTTAAAAACAGGTTATCTCTTAGTTCAACTAAAGACTTAGAAAACCGGCTTAAAAAACAGCACGATTACACTGTCGGCACGACAAAAAAAAAAGAGCTCAAAATATATTTTTAGCTTAACTTAAACTTAAAAACACGCTTGCCTATTTAGCTTGCCGTATAGAAAATAGCTCAGACGTGAAGTAACTTAGCCTAAAGCGAAAGAAAGGCAACTTGGCGATCCGACAACATCGAGACGCTCCAAACGACTGAAATGCGCTTGCGATGAAAAATGTCTCCCAAACTGAAGGCGTAAGATCATTCAAATGTAGAATGTGTGGACCCAAGATACCCTGTAGAAAGACTAATTATTAATATGTACTATATAAATATTTATATATATATATATATATATATATATATATATATATATATATATATATATATATATATATATATATATAATTAGTCTATTCTACAGGGTATCTTATATATACATATACATATATATAATTCTATCGGAGGTTGGACCTCTCTTCCTATCAAGTGCTTGTTTCTCTCTATCACTATTATTCAGTTTCCTCTCAGGTACGCCCACTTTGATAAGACTGTGGATACGTCACCAACTATAGATTTTGTATGTCATGATCGTTTTAATTGCCCATAAAACATTTTTATCAGAACCAATAGCTCAATCAATACGCAAATTGAATGCTAATCTTCAGCTTTACTCTGCTTGCGAGCGACATTTGTAATTAGTTTGCTAGTCGCGACTTATCAATTGAATGAAACCTGCGACCTTCACAAGCAATTCGAGTTAGACGCTCATTAATAAAAAATAGACTCGTAAAGCGACATGTACTTCGCTGTAATGATTGTTATCTTTATAAAATTATATAAAATCTGTAATCTGAAAAGTATATATATATATATATTTTAAACTTATCGTTCATCAAGAAAGATTGTCAAAAGTAAATTTCAATATTTATGAACGAGAGCGGACTTATCTGTTATCTATTTAAGACACAAAAATGCTAATTTGCATTTGCTTTAAAGTAAACGTTTATTAACTAAGAATAAAAGCAAGGCCTGGAACTGTCAATCAGCTTGTGTTAATATTTAGATTAGATAAAAATGATTAAATATAGTGTTGGTCATTACTGTCGCTGACTGAGTTGATTGAAAAGCCGTTGGTAGGTCGAGTGACGAAGCTGTCAGCTTCTGTAGGTTGCCATCAGTGGACACAGCGTTGCAAAGCAATCGAATACAAAAATTTATTAGTATTGGAGGGAGCACCCTACGCTGAAAATTTCCTTTTTATTTATATGAGTTGATTTTCACCGAAGTCTGTGGAGAGCCGGGAACGCGTACACAACATAGGCGCCGCTAACGCGCGTGTATCAGAATCCATATATAACACATCTACATAAAACCCTAACCAGCTTATCAACTGCTATCGACAAATATATGTGGAATTTTAAATCAAAGCAACTTAGATCGACGCAATGTGTAATAAATAGTAATCCCTCTATGCATTAATTTGCGGAGTAGTGTTCCAATAGCCTGGCTTCTGTGTGAAAAATAATAGTTTGTTTATGTGCTGCTATGTGTATTTGTGAGCGTGCGCTGTACAATACATACATACGTGTAGATGTATACAGCTTCGGTTCTCTGTTTGTGTCAGACTGCATTGTACTTAGCTAGTAGCTCGTAGAAAGTGCTAAAAATCGATGCAAAATTAGTTATAAAATAAAATAAAGTAGCATAACAATTTGAATTTATTATTTACATTTTAATACATCATGCACATTGCAATATGCAATACAAAAAAAATAATATCTATCAATATATTAAGACCTTCATCACCAAAATTATGTACCCCATAATATCAGGAACATAAACCTACCTAAATTGTAAAGCATTCGACCAATTATTGTTGTTAGTCAATTTATAGCAAAGGGGTAAATTAAAAAGCCGTTAGAAGAGTGAGTGTCGCAACAGCGAGTCCGTGTCTGTTAGCGATGCGTACCCAACAGAGTTGCTAACGATACTATCGAATAGAGACAAACGCGACGACATCAAACAACACTAGAGAGCATAAAAACATTGTGGAAAATTTCCCATGCTGTCGAGAGTTTTCCTCCAAAGTGTGTAGAGAACCGGGAACGCGTGAACAACATAAGGGCAGCCAACGCGCGCGTGTAAAACAACACACACACATACATAAACAGCAAGTAACCAAACACATGGGAACCTTATCAATTGGTAGTGAAAGTAAACATCAAAACAAAAGAGACACCTTATTGAACGCCGGAGAGAGGTGCTGCAATCGGCCAGTGCACTTAATTGATAGCAAAAGCCCTATGCTAATTTGATAAGTGTGTCATTGTGGTACATATAGCTCATGCGAGCTGGGCAGAAAATAATTTTTTTACTCATCAGACAATAATAATGTAAATTGAAGCAAGAAGAAAAAGGAATTCCTCCATATTTCGGCTCATTTCCTCTCGTGAGCGTGCGCTGCTGTGTATAGCTACCTATGTGTGTGCGTGTGTGTCCCGCTTTTAACTCTGTATTTGTGTCAGCCAGCGTCCTGAATGCAGACACTTTAAGGCAATGCTAAAGCCGTAGCAACTACATAAGAAAAATTTAAATTTATTTGTTATCGACAATTTCAGAGTTTCAATTCAATTGGAAAACATGAGATTTCACGAGTCTTTTAACTAAACAACTTACATAAGCAAAACATAATAATTGCATACGACCGATTAAAGGCTTAATACAAACGCGCGCTAGTCTTCGTCACGCATGTAATATACGCCACAGAAACACACACCAGCACAACGCTCTGACGCGCTCTATGAAAATTCTCCCCTCGAACTTATCATTAGTGTGCAGTGAAAACTCCAATAGACAATTCAGTTTGAGTTAACAGTGCAGCACCCATTCTATACTAGCAGCAAAATAAGCAGTTCTAAAAGAATTATAATAAAACCCAAACCACAAGAGAAAGGATTCTCACAGGCAAGCATCAAAATGGCAACAGACTTTTTGTTTCCGAAAATAGCGGATTGCTCCTATGTATCCTGTTACTGGTTAGTAGAGTTCTTATTTAACGGCATTAGCTTAACAACGATAATGAAAATCGGAAATACACAACATATTATAAATTAAACATTTTAGCAACTGAATGTTGATTTTCCAATATATGAAGAAAATATTTGTATTTTTTTTAATGTTTATGCTTAATTTAGTTTATTGTTTAGATTATGAAACTTACATATCTGAGAATTCGCATGCTGTTTGAGCACTTATTATTTATTACTCGTTTCGTGCTTTATACTCGTTGATATTCCTTGCTTCGCATTTTAATTCACTCATTACTCAGCTCCACCTCCCACGAAGCTCCTTTTGGCAGGGGGTTCTTCCTGTCGCGCCGCCACGCAGCACTGAAATTAGGTCAAACGGTCATGTCTGCTAACAAGACCAGTGTGTGAGGGTTGCGTGGGCTGTGGTATTGACTTGGCCGCACTGAGGGATTTTATTATCGCATGCTAAAAGCGTGTTTAAACCATAAAACGACTAAAAGCAACAGCACAAATTTCTACATTCGAAACTGTGTATAAGCACACAATTAAAAACTTAGTACATTCATATATACAAATGTACATATTAGTATATATCAATAGAAATATATAAAGCCGAAACTACATCGAAAAATATGATACACTTATGCTTAAATGTATAAACTATACAACAAGCTAAGAAATGTTACGGCAGCAGTGAATTTAGTAAATAATTTAATGGCGAGGCTATATTTCATATATTTATTTAGCCTAAAACATATAAACTAACGGTGCATTATCAATTTTGTACTTCTGATGTGGACGATTGCGATAAAAACAATAAATATTTGTGGTCTCATTCGCTTACCTTCTCTCTATTTCTCTGTCATGCGCTCTGCTTCTCTCTCTCTCTCTCTCTCTCTCAATCGCTCATTTGTTCTCTTTTCAAGTCTTCAGCTCTCTAACGTTCTCTTTCTGTCTCTCTCTTTTTTTTTTTTTTTTTTTTTTTTTTCTTCCATTATTTTTCCTTGAAGCTTTCTCTCTGCAACTATATTAGCTACGAGCCATCTGTTGGCAACATCTAAACTTGTGAAGCTTTTACAATGTGCTTTCGTAAGATTTGTATATTATTTACCTACTCACTAGATCCTCTACACCCTCTCATATTAAATATCTATACACTTGTATGCAAAGTCAAAAATGATGGTGTTTTATGTCTAGTTAAGTTTTTCGTTAGACAGATAAGAAAGTTTTAAATAAATCTGGATGGCCGGTGCAGACGAAGAGATAATTTATAATTGAAAATGTTTTATTTAACTTTAGTGAGGAAAACGTTTGGAAATTATGTGAACAGGTGCAGCGCACGCGCCCTGAGGAGTTAAGCAAGTGCTATGCTGTTTTCGTCTCAAATGAGGGGAGAACTGTACCACTATGGCGACAAAAAGCTGGACGTGGTGATGATCAAGTTGTGATATGGGTAAGATGCACCGCAAAATACAGCGTAAAAATAATACGAAATGTATCCTTTGCGAACAGGACTATCATGTATTCTTTATGCATAATCCCTTGCCCAACCGCTGTTTGGTATATGACTTGGATACTACACTCCCGTTTCCAACATATTTTCATAAGTACGTTACTGAAACTTTTCGGTCAGATCTCGCACTACGACCTGAGCATCACAGGTAGGTATTCCATAATACAAAAGCATGATAAAAGTCTAAGTTTCTTATATTTCCAGATTTTTCAGAGTCATACCTGCTGATACATATCTAATTGAATTCTCATCGGATCGTCGGCACATGCGCCGGCCAGATGGTAGCTGGATTAAGCCGCCACCATCATATCCACCCATCCTATCGAATAGTAAAAACTAATCTACATACAGCTACAAGCTACAGCTAATGATATATTGTGTTTTTCAGCTAACATGCATTGTTTGGGCGACTTTATTTGCATGAGCGCTGGCAAAGGACCCGGCGCCGTCTACAGCCTCTCCGAGTTTGTGCAATACTTTTATAAGTCACCGCACGTTGTGGCACAACACAACAAATAAATTATCAATTATCACACAAATACATTTACTGATATCAGCTTAAACCAAAATCGAAATTAATTTAAAAAGTTTGTGCTCTTGCAAAACTTGCCGACAACACAACAGATGTGCATTATACTAAAAGACAATTGAATAACAATTGCATACATATAAATACTTATATACATGTATAATGCATATAATATAATATAATGTATTTTTATATTCAGATTAATATTTAATAAGAGCAAACTCTGTAAGTAATAAATTATGCATCTTCCAAATCCTTGACATTCAAAAATTTTACATTTTTTATTTCCTTCTATGCATTCAAAAACCTGAGATTATATTTGAAAGTTCTTTTGCCATTTTTACCAACAAAATTGAATTTAATTCCACGAATTGCGAGCAGTACATGCCGTTTTCATTAATGGCATTTTACATATTTTAATACATTTGCATCTCACGCTCTTAACATATTAAAAAAGAACATGCTGGAAGCTTTACTGTATAGATAATGTTGACCTTGTTTAGCTCTTTTTGTTAACTTACTCTAAAAATGTACATCCAATTTTTGACAGAAATAAGTCTAGGCCAAGCATTGTAGCCATCATTTACGGCAGCTAAATGAGCATTATACAAAACCTTGGTGTATGATTTTTTTTTTTTTTTTTTTTTTTTTTTTTACTCTATTGTAATTACGTATCGCATACTTATTTAATACTTGTGACACGCAAAGACTGATTCATTATACGCTCTACAGTAATAGTAAACAAAATACCAGGCAGAGCCATCCCAATTTTCAACCAGAATACTCTTAGCGAAAAATTCACACCATTTAATCGGAAAATTAACAACTAATGATTTTGTGTTTTTATTGCTTCACAATTAAAATTTCCGAATTCTCACTTTACCACTTATAACTTTAAACTCTTTTACATTCAATAAGTTGATAAATTTGTATTATTATTAAAAGAAAAGAAAAATGTTTACTCAATTTTGTAAGACTTAAAAAAAAAATATTACAATTTATATATAATGTTAATGTATATTACTTACATTAAATGCTGTGCAAAGTCTCAAAGTTAAACCTACACTCTTAAATTAAAAAAAAAAATGTAAACTTTAAAAAGTTTAAAATATACTTGAATCTGGCAAAACTTTACTTATATGTGCTATGTATTTGACACTAACAAAAACAACACTTGCCACTGTAACTCATCTTAAGCTCTTCTTTTCTCATTTAAGTAAGATTCAATCTTGTAAGACTTTTTAATTTACAAAAACCACAAAAGCAAAACAAGTAAGGTTTGCTTTGGCTTATTTATATAAATAAATAAATATATACATGGATATTATCACTTAATGTTTTTATGTACTAAACAGCATATATGTAAAGTTTTCTCTTCCACCTTTGTAATTTAAATATATATAAAATATAATATTGAGCAGCTAATATGTTACCTCCGCGGAAAAATACTACAAAATTTACTCATAGTATAAGCAGACAATGTAGACGCAATAATTTAATGTTTGCGTCTTATTACTCTTTTTTATAAAAATGCATATAAAATAAGATATCCATAAAGAGGCTGATGAATGTTTATAAAGTCAAGTAGCCGCAGCTTTTTGATCATATCAGAATGACATGTATTTATTGTTCACATTTTTAAAATATCTTTTTAGTTAAATTTTTCATATTCAGCTAAAATAATCTTAAATAGCTCGAAATACACAATATGAAATTAAAACATACACTGTATATACGTATGTAGTTATAAACAAAGAAAAAAAAGAATCATTAAAAGCGTCTTACATGCGTGAACATCATATGTGTAGGTCAAATGAAATATATAGTTAGATAAATTTGAATTATGTGACAGCGATACCAAATTATTTCAGCAATTTACAATTTACTTACAGCATACAAAATCTCGTAAACCTTTTTTACTCTGCTCACCATAAGAAAAAAATATCAACAATTATAATAGATAATCTACTCATTCATCAGGTTATACAGCTACATATGAATGAAATGAAATTAATTGCGCTATATTCTATTTACAATTTTTCTAATACAATGTTTTCTAGATTGGTAAATATTGATCCCTTTTTCTATTAATAAATGCGCGCTGAATCTGAAAATATTGCAAGCTATATACGTACATACATATTTTCATATATACAAATTGATATAGAAAATGCGCCAGATATTTAAATCTCCACACATTACAAAATTATAAAGGCAATACACATATGTCTATGGTATTACGTTTTTAAAACGATAAACAAGGATCTTAATATTCTAATAAAGTTGAAAAAAAAAGTTTTTGAATATATTGGCTTTAGCCTGTGTTAATCGACTTATATGTCTTACTCTATAAAATATATGTATATCAAACAAATTATCAATTGTACTACTATTGTATTATTATTCTAAACTACTTTTTCTGCTCTGTAGTATTTGTATAATTTATACTATGAGTCAATGAAATAAAGCTGTACTTTCGAATCTTCAAATTGTGACGCGCAAAAACGAATATTAATATAAATCAACCTTAAAATCATACATACCAATGCATTTTACTTATATTATTAGACTACGAATTGAAATTAAAGCAATGCCCCTGTCGTTTTGAATTACATGCTTATGTATGTAAATACATATGTGAACGATTTAGGGTTCGAATGATTTTACCTGATTAAACCCTCTTGTACCTACATTTATTCTTTTCTTCTTTAACTCCGGCACGAAATTATTCCCATCGACATATGTGTTTTCTGATAGTAGTGAGTGGTGTTGTCTAACAATTGTAAAATTTTCAATAACAATGCTAGACTTGCAATATTTTCAAGAGAGTTTCATCAGAATCCGATCATAGCTTCGAATAAAGCACCCAGGCATCTGGCTTTATGCTTTGAAAAGGGCAATACGGACAAATTTTTTGCACGAAGCTATGAAATTTTTTACATATAATAATAATAAAGCACCCAGGCATCTGGCTTTATGCTTTAACAAGGGCAATCGGGACAAATTTTTTGCACGAAGCTATGAAATTTTTTACATTGAATGCATTTATATATTTATGGAAATTAACAACACCGATCTGGACCAACACTTCTGAGTGTGGGGTTAGTCTGAATTTCGGTTGCTTCGTAGATTAAGTTGACAAAACCTATATACAGTGCATATACTCAAATTCGTGCAGATTTTTATACCCTGAACCCATTGAAAATGGGAAATCAGGGTATAATGGTTTTGTGAAAAAGTATGTAACGGGCAGAAGGAGTCATCGCAGACCCCAGACCTTGATCAGCACGACGAGCTGAGTCGATATAGCCCTGTCCGAGCTAGAGAGCTGAAATTTGGCATGCATACTCGTGTCTACCGTACGCAGTACGAGTTTGCTTTATTTTTTCGATAAATCATCCGATATCTTTTTTATCGAGAATCGAAAAATTAATTTTGTTTTTTCAGCCTCATTGGAATACTATTAGACATGGAGACTTTAGATTTACTGTGTATATACATATGATGAATACAAACATTTTGTACCTGCATTTGAACATTATGATTACGTTCTGAAAGTTTCATTAAGATTGTACGTCTAGAAATTAAATTATTCAACAAATAAATTCGTATAATATTGCCCACATTGCAACGCAGCCCAAGCGCAGTCGCGGCTTACTGCGCCGTCAGCAGAGCGCGTTGTTATACGTACGTCTGGATGCATGTGTATGTATGTGTGCAGAGAAGAAGTGCAGAATGATTAGAATATCAGCTTGGAAGGTTCAGGATATCTCAAGTCGAGCAGTCTCGACTAGAGCCTTCTTACTTGTTTCCACTGTTTCTTTTTCGAACAGAACAATCATGTCTGTGATTATGTATAAATAATCACATTCCAAACCGTTATAAGCTATAAATATAATAAATCAAGTATTTTATGCGTCTTTTTGCCTTTTTTATAAAACCAGCATATAAAATAAGATATCCACAAAGAGGCTGAATGTTTACAAAGTGGAATTGCTGCACTTTTCTGATCATATTAGAATCGTTTGTATATATTGTTAACATTTTTGAAAATGCACTCAGATGTCTTATCAGTTTGTACTTTTGGTGTAGGCAATTGCGATAAAAACAATAAATATTTGCGCTCTCCGTCGCTGCCATTTTCTCTTTTTCTCAGCCATGCGCTCTGTCTCTCTCTCTCTTCTTGTCTGTCATACGCTCGCTCTCTTTTCAATTTGTCCGCTCTCTAGCGTTATCTTACTCTTTCAATATATATTTGTACTCTCAGTTGCTTAAATTCTCTCTCTCGGAGACTCACTTTATCAACTCTGGTAAAACTAATTTTCACGGGTACACTGTTTATGCGGCTAACCATCCTTCTAACAGGCGAAGAGGGTGTGTGGCAGTAATCATTAAAATTAACACTACGGCACTACGCTCTGTATGCTCCAATTACTGAGCGGTGCCTATGTGCAACCGTCTCACTAAATCCCGCCAGTGGTGTGGTAACAGATGACCTGTATTTGAAACTTATTACACTACGCACACAAGGCAAACCTAAACATATTAACTACCGGATCTCCTACTTACTTCCCTTTTAACCCTCGACACTCGCAATCCGCCATTGATTTTGCTATATATAAAGGTATTCGTCATGAACTTCTTCAGATTGACGATTTACATCACTTAAGTTCCGATCATTTTGAAGACAAGTTTAGCCATAAAGTCACTGTGTCTCAAACTGATTTCATCAAGATAGAAACAGCCATACGTCAAACAATGCAATCCAACTAATTAAAATTTCGCCCAGACAGGGTCTCGTAGGTGGTTAGCATCATAAAGCTAGTAGATAATAAAATAGCGGCTGGAATTAGAAAAGGAATTACAATTAAATCACTCCCTTCTGTACTTTACTAGTATATATAAAATTGCTCTTTGTCTGGGCCACTTCCCATCCTAGGGGAAACAGGCGCTTGTAAATATGGTCCACAAGCCTAACAAGCCCACACAGATACTGCTACTGCATCGCTGTTGCCTACGCTGCTATCGCTGCCGAAGCCGCTGCGGTTGTTGTTGTAGTCGTTGCCGCCGCTGCCGATGCCGCTGCGGTTGTTGTTGTTTTTGACTCCGTGGGAATGCTGACGCTGCGCACGTGGCGGAAGCCGCTTTGGGTTCAGTACAACACTATTGCTGAACTACTTCCAGCACGTTAGGTGTAACTTTGTGTGTTAACTTATATATTCAAATTGAGTAAAGTATATAGACGCAACTTGCAATGAGTAAAGTTGTGCTAGTGTGTGTTTGCGCGTTAAGATGTACAACGCTCTCCTTGGCAGCGTCATCAGAGATGAAGCTTGCGACGACGATGAGCAGTATGTAGAAGATGACCCTGCACCGGATGATGATATTTTAAATGGCCTGACTCGATTTGACTCTGATGCTGATCAAGTTCAATAGGTGCCAACAAACGTAAGAGTGCTGCAACTGTGCTGAAACTAGCTATGGAGGTAAGCAGGCATAAGAGCAGCAAGTGCGTGCCCATAAGCAGCAGCAACAGTTAAATGAACAAAAGGGCGGATGAAAACACCGCGAACTCTAATTGCAACTCGCAATGTTAATAAAAGCAGATGGTTATCCAAATGCCACTTACTCTGAAAAGTTTTAAATTATGAGCATAGAGTGACTAGCAATAGTCCACTGCTGCCAGCACTGTTATCTTTAGGCAAATCTTTAAAATCTCCAACGAAAGCTGTTTCCTGCAACAGCTACAGCTGCAACAAGTATATTTAGACGCTGCATCTAGTGATCTGGTAAATACAACAGATGGAGATGAGATTCTAAATCATTTGTTTACTATTCATGAACGAAACAAATCAATTCTTCCTCCACCCCTATTGTCAGCTAGAGCTAAAGAAAGATGTCGTAAAATGGCTGCTACTGGCACATCAGCCAATCAGAAGCTTCTTTCACTATTTGCCAAAAACAAGGTGAAAGTTGATGATGACTTGGTTATCGATGATGACACGCCAACAACATCGAAAAGAGCGGCTGCCAATGAGCCTGCGCATAAGGCCATTACAGCTCCTGTTGCTGGTGCTGTTAATAACAGTGGCAGTGCAGCTGTAAATGCAAGTGCTGTTAGTGCTGATCACTCGCCAACAACAGATGGCGCCAATGGTAATAAGTACATTAATTCAGATTCCAATTTCTATGAAAACGACAGAAATTGATGATAATGAAGTCGATGATGATGATGAGAAGAAGGGGTTCCTGAACAGGCTTAAGAAGGGGGCAACTCCTTTGTATCTGCCCAATGTGCCAATGAGATAATGCCAGTGCCGCTGGACATTAAAAATGCCATAGGCGAGAATAGTTTTTAAACGAAGCGGACTGCTGGTCATAGATTATCACTTTATGATACGCTATTCGCATCATTCACATTAGAGAGCTGCATGGCCGCACTCATAACTTAGCAAAATAGAGTGCACGCGAATTGAGACTAAGTGAGTGAGTTATAGGCATACAATGTGTTGATTGAGTGGGATATCGCATGCACTCAATATCTCATATCTCTCTGCCTTTAGTAAAAAGAATGAGAATAAATAAGAATAAGAATAAAGAGCAATACAAGTTGTATTATACAACAGTTAACCAAAGCATCTAGGCGTCGAGGCACTCAAGTTTTTGCATGCATATATCTTCATGTCAACACTTCGTATTTGCTCGGCTCCGTCGCTTGAGGGCCTCAGTTGAGGCTTGAGCAGTGAAAAAATCTCACCCCAAGATTAGTGCGCTTCGAGCGTTCAAGCGTAAAGCACGCATTTTAATATGAGCTCTGATTGTGCGGCTTTTTTTTCTTACTCTGTCTCTTTCTATGCCCTTTCCATTTAGAAGTATATCTAGCTCTTGAAAGGGGTTTGCCATGCTCATGCTAAATTTTAGCGTTTTCATCGTATGTATCTACTAATCCTGACAACTTAAATAAAATAATGATTCTAAATTTCATTATTAATTAAACATATACATACACATATTTTATAACAAAATTACATTGCCTTTCGTTTGCTCGTTATTTGTGGGGAGGGTATGAAAACGTTGCTACGCATAAAGAATAATTTTTCGCTTCCAACTTGTAACGGTAAAGTTGCCGTCGGTCGGCTATCTGGTCTGCACACACACAATTCCATTGCGCTTCGTGTTTTTCTTATTTTTTTTCTCTGTAATTTTTTTTTCTCGTTTTGGCGTCGGTGCCACACATCTCAATATGAGCATTGTTAATTCGGTTACGGTTCTTTGTTGGCACTCATGCAGCTCTCTAATTCAAATTATTGCTTGGTTTGGCATTCCAGTCGCCGCAGACGACTAAGCTTGATGAGGTCCATCCTGTCAGGTTATCGAAGTGTTTGAACAATTTTTGATATTGATTTTGTCCTGACCAATCTAGATGATGAAATCCAGAAGTGGGCGTCTGCCGTCGGCCGCCACTGCGCCCCCGGGTGGACACTCTCTGGAATTGAAGGAAGCTGGATTATGGATTTTGTGGATAATCAGGGAAGTACATAAATACATAGAGCACATAGATGACCAAGTAATGCAAGCCATAAATAAATAAATGCATTACTTGAGACATACAAAATATTAATGTATGTACAATCTACGCCTATGTACATTGTGTTGAGCTTATTTCAAATTGAAATTTAAAAAAAATAAATAAAAATAATAATAAGGTGCATATTGACCTTTGATCTGCAAATAATTCAATCTCTATTGCCTCGCATAATCCAAGTTTTCTTTGGCGCCGCTAGTGTGTTACAGTTTTTTTGCTCATTTTCGTCTCGCACTTTCGTTTTGCGCTTGCGCTCACAGCTCGCTCTCGCTCGCACATATTAGTGCGCGCTCACTTTGCGCTCAGTGCATACTCACTTGCTATATCGTTTGCACTCGCGCTTACACAGCAAATTTCGCTTTAATTTACGCTCATCATTTGCATGCGCGCTTGCAATATCGTTTGCACTCGCGCTTGCACTTATAGTTGCGCTCTCGTTTTACTGTCTCGCTTGCACATATTAGTGCGCGCTCACTTTGCGCTCATTGCATACTCACTTGCAATATCGTTTGCACCCACGCTTGCACACGCAGCAGCGCTCTCGCTTTGCGCTCAAAACTTGCACTCTCGCTTTGCGCTCATTGTATGAGCTCGATCTGCACTTATATTTTGGCATTCATACCGGCGCGCTCTCGCTTATGAATGCATTGCACTCAGTCGCTCAACAGTCAAATATAACTCAATAGACCACTTGCCCAAATAGTCACTCAACATTTTGGTTGTTGTCTTCGCTATATCGTAACAGTCACTCAAGTATAGTTTAACACTGCCAGCGTAATATATTGAGATTTATTACGATCGCGCGCATTTGTTAACATTCTTGAATTGCTCTTCGCTTGTTGTCATACATTAAGTGAACTTTTATTTGTTTCGATTGAAATTGGTTTCAACTGAGCATCACTTATAGCATCATGACTAACAAGCGAGGAAAGAATAGGTCTATGGACGAGTCATCATCAGAGCGTGTCGAAGCTCTGTTGGCCGTTTACAAAAATGTTACAAACGACATAACACGCATTAATAAATCATTAAAAGATTACACTAAACCAGTAGAGCCATTTGAAATTGAATGTCGACTTGAGATATTGAACCGCTACATAGAAAAGGCCTTTAAGACACAACAAGAGTTGGACGACATTAACGCAGATTTAGTGCCTCGGTCAACGTTAGAAGATTTGTGTGTATCGACAAAAGCACTTCTTATGAAGCGAGGTAGTGATAGCCAACCTAAAAGTGAGAGTCCCGCTAACTCTACAATGATTAGCTCAGTGTCACATTCTAGGAATCTACCGAATATAAAGCTGCCAAAGTTTAGCGGAGAATATTCGGAATATAAGAATTTCATTGGACTTTTTGAGAGTTTAGTCGACAACGAGCCAGGGTTATCAAATATAGAAAAGTTTAACCACTTGTTGTCATGCTTGGACAAAGAAGCATTAGGCACTGTCAAGGCATATCAGGTGACAGATGCAAATTATCCAAAAGCGTTAGCTGCTTTAAAAAATGTGTACGACAATCAGTGTCTCATATTTTTTAACAGCATTTCAAAACTATTTGATCTCCCACACATGTCCGAACCGTCAGCATCATCTTTGCGCATGCTGATAGACTCAGTCCGTGCCATTTACGAATCTCTTTTATCGCTAGGATCTGATAAGCAGATTTCGAATGCCATGCTCATCCATTTGGTAATGATGAAAGTGGACGCTGGCACGCGCTCTAGGTGGGAAGAGAATCTTGACTACAATAAGCTTCCATTGTGGCAAGATTGTGAAGCTGCCTTGAACAGACGGTATCAGCATTTAAGTGCTGAAGACTCATCTGGTCCACGTCGTAAGGTAGCTCAGGATAATAAGAAAAGAATTGGGAAAACTTCTCTAGCTGTCGCTCTGCCAAGTGAGCCGCAGAGTCCCAAATGCGTGTTTTGTAAAAAGAACGATCACTTCATTCACTCGTGCTCGTCGTTCGCAGCAATACCTTGCCAGAAACGTTTTACGTTCGCAAAGAGCTATCCGCTCTGTATAAATTGTTTGCGAACAGGACACTCAGTGGCTGCTTGCAAATCAGCCCACTGTCGTGTGTGCTCTAAGCCGCACCATACCATACTGCATAGATACAGCTCTGAAGCGGCTCAAAGTAGCTCAGCAGTTGTATCAGCAGTCCCTCGTGTCACTTCGTCACAGATTTCATCTGTAAATCACGCACGGATAGCCTCTGATCAAGTTCTTTTGGCAACTGCAGTTGTGAAGATAAAAGATCAATCTGGATCTTATCACTTAGCTAGAGCTTTATTAGATTCCGGCTCGCAAGTAAATTTCATAACTGAAGAACTGGCAAAACAGTTGAAATTAAAACGGCAAAGATCTGGGATTCAATTGTTGGGCATTGCTAATTGTCAGTCATCTGTTCGGCACAGCGTTCAAACTTCGATAGCGTCCCGAACGGACGACATAGAAATCCGAACAGACTTTGGTGTGTTACGTTCCATTTCGTCGTATCAACCAGAGAAGCACACTGAAGAGATCAAGGTACCTGATAATGTACAATTAGCTGATCCTCAATTCCACAAGCCGCAACGTATTGATTTGTTGCTCGGTGCTGATATCTTTTTTGATATATTAAGAGAAGGCAAAATAAAAGGATCCGATAACAACCCAACATTGCAATTGACTGCCTTTGGTTGGATTGTATCTGGTCGCTGCCGAACATTGAATGCAGCTACTAGTTCGTCGACTTTCATTAGCGTCGTAAACGACGACATAGCTATAGATTCAATAGTTCGCAAGTTCTGGGAGTTGGAAGAAAAGCCAAATACAATTAATTCGAATTTGTATACCCCAGAGCAACAACTGTGCGAGAAGTCATTTGTGGAGACTATTTGCCAAACTACCTCGGGTCGTTTCAGAGTGTCGCTGCCATTCAAATCAAGCCCACATTGTCTTGGTACGTCTTACGACACAGCCAAGCGACGATTTCTGGCCTTGGAAAGAAGAATGAGCAAGCAAGAAGACATTCGGCCAATGTATATTGACTTTATGAAAGAATACTTGGCCTTGGGTCACATGAGCCCAACTAACAATCAAATTCCGAGAGAGCCGCATTATTTCATCCCATATCAATGCGTGCTAAGACCGCACAGCGCATCCACTAAACTTCGAGTAGTGTTTGATGCCTCTAGCAAGTCCTCCTCTCAATTGTCGCTGAATGATCTACTCATGGTGGGTCCGACCATCCAGCCGCAGTTATGGGAGACTTTGCTAAGATTTCGACTTCGTCCTTGGGCTGCTACAGCAGACATCGCTAAAATGTACCGTCAAATTGAACTTGACGAGTCCCACCGCAACTTTCAACTTATTGTGTGGAGGGAAACGCCCACTGATCCGTTACAAATCTTTCGATTAAACACAGTAACGTACGGGACAGCGACTGCTCCATTCTTAGCAATTCGATGTTTAAAACATCTAAGCGACTTGCATGCTTCCACTCATCCAGCTGCTGCAAGATCGTTAGCCCGAGATTTCTATGTTGATGACCTGTTGACAGGAGCAGATAGCGTCGAAGAATTGTGCTTGTTGCATCGAGACTTGATCGCAATTCTTCAAAAGTTTGGATTTCCCCCTCACAAAATGGTCGTCCAATTGTAAACAACTCGCAGCACAACCAGCTAGAAACGATATAGTTATTGGTCATCAAGAGGACACAAAAACATTGGGATTAATTTGGAATCCAATGAATGACAGCTTTAGATATTCCATGAACTGTCCAGTAGAAGTTCAACAGACCAAAAGATCCGTTTTGTCATTTGTAGCAAGGTTATACGACCCCTTAGGTTTGTTAAGTCCGATCGTAACTCGTGCGAAGGTCCTTTTACAGGAAATGTGGTTGCACAAACTTGGGTGGGATGACCAATTGCCTGTTCAAATGAGGCAAGAATTTGAGGCAGTAACTAGCTGTTTCTCAAATCTAAACTCGTTGCATATACCTCGTTACGTTGGCACACTTAAATCGAAAGGATGTCAAATCCATGGATTTGCTGATGCCTCAACGAGAGCTTACGGTTGTTGTTTATACGTAAGAATGCAAACAGATAAGGGTATCACTACCAGGCTGCTAGTCGCTAAATCTAAGGTAGCGCCCTTGAAAACAAAATCTGTTCCGCGGCTGGAGTTGTGTGCTGCAGAATTGTTAGCTACCTTATGGGATGCGGTAAGGAAAGTACTTGATTGTCCTATTAATCAAGTCACATTTTGGTCAGACTCTGAGGTGGTGCTTCATTGGCTGCGAATGCATTCATCTAGCTTGAACACATTCGTTGCTAATCGCGTTGCAACCATCCAAGAGTTGACAACTAATGTATCTTGGCGTCATGTACCAACGAAAGACAACCCAGCAGATATTGTATCTCGGGGATGTTCAGTTGAGGAGCTTAAAACATCATTGTGGTTTTGCGGACCAGGATTTTTAAAGCTCTCTGACACATTGTGGCCAGCCAACCCACAAATCACCCTATCAAAGGAGTTAGAGCTGCTAGAGAAGCGTAGAACTGCAATTACTATGATCGCGGTCGATGAGGTAGCAAATCCTATCGTACATCTTATTGAGTCAACGTCATCATTTTCTAAGCTAATCCGCATCGTTGCCTATATGTTCCGCTTTATCAATGGAAAACAAGAAAGTCATTCTTCACTTGTTCCTACAGCTTCTGAGTTAAGCTTCGCATTCCTTGCAGTTATATCTGTAATTCAACACATTGAATTCAGCGAAGAAATAAAGAAAATAAAGAAGTCAGTCGTGTTGCAACCGTCATTGCAAAAACTGACACCATTTTTGCACCCACATCAGCATGGCAGGCGTATGTTATGGTTGCTACGAGTAGGAGGTCGTTTATTGAAGGCACCATTAGCACATAATGCCAAATTCCCATTGTTGCTTCCAAAAAAATGTCGTTTCGTAACGCTTTATTTGGAGCATTTGCATCACTCTCATTGCCACGCCAATCCCCTAGTACTAATGGGCCTGCTTCGTCAGCAGGTTTGGCTGGTCAATGCTCGACAGGCTTGCAGTGCAGTAGTCCGAAAATGTGTACATTGTTTTCGCTACAAGCCGAAACTCTTATCCCAAATAATGGGCAATCTTCCCGCTGATCGCTTACATGGAAATAGGCCATTTGAGATCAGTGGAGTGGACTTTTGCGGTCCAATACTGGGAATTCGGGGCAAATCGCCAGTCAAAATGTATATTGCCATATTTGTTTGCTTTACTTCGAAGGCAGTGCATCTTGAATTAGTCACCGATTTAACCACAAATTCATTTCTAATGTGTTTATCCAGGTTCGTTGGTCGACGTGGGCTTGTCCGGAAGCTGTACTGCGACAATGCCACCAATTTCGTGGGTGCTGCACGCACGCTGGACCTCAAAGCTACGTTCCATGGCAACACAGCGGACATGGAAATGTTTGCTGCGGAGCGGGGCATGGAGTTTGTATTCATCCCTCCTCGAGCGCCGCATTTTGGCGGCCTTTGGGAAGCGGCGGTGAAATCCGCCAAAGGTTTGCTGCTGAAAGCGATGGGCAGCGCTCGATTACGGCAAGACGAGGTGGCCACCGTGCTGGTCGAGGTCGAGGCCGTGCTCAATTCGCGGCCAATGGTCGCTCCCAGCAGCAACCCCAACGACGGCGAAGTGCTCACGCCAGGGCACTTCCTGATAGGAGCAACGCTCGTGCCGCTGCCAATCGCGTCCACAGAGCCAGTCGACGACGTCAAGCTGACACTATTAAAAGATGGCAGCTGACATCCAACATCAAGCGTCGATTTTGGAACGACTGGTCAAGGGACTACCTGCTCAGCCTGCAGCAGAAGTCAAAATGGACGAAGGAGAGACAGAACATACAGGTCGGAGCAGTCGTGCTCGTGGGAGAGGACAACGCTCCTCCACAACAGTGGATGCTAGGCGTGGTGACGGAAGCCATAGTCGGAGGAGATGGTAGAGTGCGCGTAATTGTCGTTAAGACAAAAAATGGCACATATAAAAGGGCAATTCATCGCGTTGCACCACTGCCACTCCACTAATACACCATGTTATTGAAGCCCTGCGGCCTTTCAACGCGGCCGATGTTAAGGCATTTGGATATTGCCTTCTGAAATATTATTATATATTATTATAAGAAATTGAATTATTATGAATTATTAATTGAATTATTATCGAAATTGTATAGGTTAAGTACTTGAAGCTGAACCACTGTACAGAAAAGTTGTTATTGTACGCGCTAGCACGGGAGTGTCGCTCTCCAAAAGATCGCTCTCTCGCTGCTCGCTGTTAGATGCGCATAGGTGCGCTCTCTACTGTGCAAGCTGCGCTTGCGTTCATGTTAAATTTAATAAATTCAGTACAAAATTGAACACCGGTGCCAGCACTTCGTATATTTCAGAGAGACCGCAAGTTGCTGTCTACTTTTTTTTATAAATATTATACACTGGCCATCGAAGGACCAGACTCCTTTTGGAAGGACAGCGATAAAGAGATTCGTAAATGGCACGGACTGAGTCTATCAGCATGCGCAAAGATGATGCTGACGGTTCGGACATGTGTGGGAGATCAAATAGTTTTGAAATGCTGTTAAAAAATATGAGACACTGATTGTCGTACACATTTTTTAAAGCAGCTAACGCTTTTGGATAATTTGCATCTGTCACCTGATATGCCTTGACAGTGCCTAATGCTTCTTTGTCCAAGCATGACAACAAGTGGTTAAACTTTTCTATATTTGATAACCCTGGCTCGTTGTCGACTAAACTCTCAAAAAGTCCAATGAAATTCTTATATTCCGAATATTCTCCGCTAAACTTTGGCAGCTTTATATTCGGTAGATTCCTAGAATGTGACACTGAGCTAATCATTGTAGAGTTAGCGGGACTCTCACTTTTAGGTTGGCTATCACTACCTCGCTTCATAAGAAGTGCCTTTGTCGATACACACAAATCTTCTAACGTTGACCGAGGCACTAAATCTGCGTTAATGTCGTCCAACTCTTGTTGTGTCTTAAAGGCCTTTTCTATGTAGCGGTTCAATATCTCAAGTCGACATTCAATTTCAAATGGCTCTACTGGTTTAGTGTAATCTTTTAATGATTTATTAATGCGTGTTATGTCGTTTGTAACATTTTTGTAAACGGCCAACAGAGCTTCGACACGCTCTGATGATGACTCGTCCATAGACCTATTCTTTCCTCGCTTGTTAGTCATGATGCTATAAGTGATGCTCAGTTGAAACCAATTTCAATCGAAACTAATAAAAGTTCACTTAATGTATGACAACAAGCGAAGAGCAATTCAAGAATGTTAACAAATGCGCGCGATCGTAATAAATCTCAATATATTACGCTGGCAGTGTTAAACTATACTTGAGTGACTGTTACGATATAGCGAAGACAACAACCAAAATGTTGAGTGACTATTTGGGCAAGTGGTCTATTGAGTTATATTTGACTGTTGAGCGACTGAGTGCAATGCATTCATAAGCGAGAGCGCGCCGGTATGAATGCCAAAATATAAGTGCAGATCGAGCTCATACAATGAGCGCAAAGCGAGAGTGCAAGTTTTGAGCGAAAATATATCCAAGTGACGAGCGCACGTTTTGAGCGCAAAGCGAGAGCGCTGCTGCGTGTGCAAGCGTGGGTGCAAACGATATTGCAAGTGAGTATGCAATGAGCGCAAAGTGAGCGCGCACTAATATGTGCAAGCGAGACAGTAAAACGAGAGCGCAACTATAAGTGCAAGCGCGAGTGCAAACGATATTGCAAGCGCGCATGCAAATGATGAGCGTAAATTAAAGCGAAATTTGCTGTGTAAGCGCGAGTGCAAACGATATAGCAAGTGAGTATGCACTGAGCGCAAAGTGAGCGCGCACTAATATGTGCAAGCGAGACAGTAAAACGAGAGCGCAACTATAAGTGCAAGCGCGAGTGCAAACGATATTGCAAGCGCGCATGCAAATGAAGAGCGTAAATTAAGAGCGCAATTATCTGTGCAAGCTGTGAGCGCAAGCGCAAAACGAAAGTGCGAGACGAAAATGAGCAAAAAAACTGTAACACACTAGCGGCGCCAAAGAAAACTTGGATTATGCGAGGCAATAGAGATTGAATTATTTGCAGATCAAGGTCAATATGCACCTTATTATTATTTTTATTTATTTTTTTTAAATTTCAATTTGAAATAAGCTCAACACAATGTACATAGGCGTAGATTGTACATACATTAATATTTTGTATGTCTCAAGTAATGCATTTATTTATTTATGGCTTGCATTACTTGGTCATCTATGTGCTCTATGTATTTATGTACTTCCCTGATTATCCACAAAATCCATAATCCAGCTTCCTTCAATTCCAGAGAGTGTCCACCCGGGGGCGGCTGTTAACCGAAAGGTTGGTGGACACTCTCTGGAATTGAAGGAAGCTGGATTATGGATTTTGTGGATAATCAGGGAAGTACATAAATACATAGAGCACATAGATGACCAAGTAATGCAAGCCATAAATAAATAAATGCATTACTTGAGACATACAAAATATTAATGTATGTACAATCTACGCCTATGTACATTGTGTTGAGCTTATTTCAAATTGAAATTTAAAAAAATAAATAAAAATAATAATAAGGTGCATATTGACCTTTGATCTGCAAATAATTCAATCTCTATTGCCTCGCATAATCCAAGTTTTCTTTGGCGCCGCTAGTGTGTTACAGTTTTTTTTGCTCATTTTCGTCTCGCACTTTCGTTTTGCGCTTGCGCTCACAGCTTGCACAGATAATTGCGCTCTTAATTTACGCTCTTCATTTGCATGCGCGCTTGCAATATCGTTTGCACTCGCGCTTGCACTTATAGTTGCGCTCTCGTTTTACTGTCTCGCTTGCACATATTAGTGCGCGCTCACTTTGCGCTCATTGCATACTCACTTGCAATATCGTTTGCACCCACGCTTGCACACGCAGCAGCGCTCTCGCTTTGCGCTCAAAACGTGCGCTCGTCACTTGGATATATTTTCGCTCAAAACTTGCACTCTCGCTTTGCGCTCATTGTATGAGCTCGATCTGCACTTATATTTTGGCATTCATACCGGCGCGCTCTCGCTTATGAATGCATTGCACTCAGTCGCTCAACAGTCAAATATAACTCAATAGACCACTTGCCCAAATAGTCACTCAACATTTTGGTTGTTGTCTTCGCTATATCGTAACAGTCACTCAAGTATAGTTTAACACTGCCAGCGTAATATATTGAGATTTATTACGATCGCGCGCATTTGTTAACATTCTTGAATTGCTCTTCGCTTGTTGTCATACATTAAGTGAACTTTTATTTGTTTCGATTGAAATTGGTTTCAACTGAGCATCACTTATAGCATCATGACTAACAAGCGAGGAAAGAATAGGTCTATGGACGAGTCATCATCAGAGCGTGTCGAAGCTCTGTTGGCCGTTTACAAAAATGTTACAAACGACATAACACGCATTAATAAATCATTAAAAGATTACACTAAACCAGTAGAGCCATTTGAAATTGAATGTCGACTTGAGATATTGAACCGCTACATAGAAAAGGCCTTTAAGACACAACAAGAGTTGGACGACATTAACGCAGATTTAGTGCCTCGGTCAACGTTAGAAGATTTGTGTGTATCGACAAAAGCACTTCTTATGAAGCGAGGTAGTGATAGCCAACCTAAAAGTGAGAGTCCCGCTAACTCTACAATGATTAGCTCAGTGTCACATTCTAGGAATCTACCGAATATAAAGCTGCCAAAGTTTAGCGGAGAATATTCGGAATATAAGAATTTCATTGGACTTTTGAGAGTTTAGTCGACAACGAGCCAGGGTTATCAAATATAGAAAAGTTTAACCACTTGTTGTCATGCTTGGACAAAAGAAGCATTAGGCACTGTCAAGGCATATCAGGTGACAGATGCAAATTATCCAAAAGCGTTAGCTGCTTTAAAAAATGTGTACGACAATCAGTGTCTCATATTTTTTTAACAGCATTTCAAAACTATTTGATCTCCCACACATGTCCGAACCGTCAGCATCATCTTTGCGCATGCTGATAGACTCAGTCCGTGCCATTTACGAATCTCTTTTATCGCTAGGATCTGATAAGCAGATTTCGAATGCCATGCTCATCCATTTGGTAATGATGAAAGTGGACGCTGGCACGCGCTCTAGGTGGGAAGAGAATCTTGACTACAATAAGCTTCCATTGTGGCAAGATTGTGAAGCTGCCTTGAACAGACGGTATCAGCATTTAAGTGCTGAAGACTCATCTGGTCCACGTCGTAAGGTAGCTCAGGATAATAAGAAAAGAATTGGGAAAACTTCTCTAGCTGTCGCTCTGCCAAGTGAGCCGCAGAGTCCCAAATGCGTGTTTTGTAAAAAGAACGATCACTTCATTCACTCGTGCTCGTCGTTCGCAGCAATACCTTGCCAGAAACGTTTTACGTTCGCAAAGAGCTATCCGCTCTGTATAAATTGTTTGCGAACAGGACACTCAGTGGCTGCTTGCAAATCAGCCCACTGTCGTGTGTGCTCTAAGCCGCACCATACCATACTGCATAGATACAGCTCTGAAGCGGCTCAAAGTAGCTCAGCAGTTGTATCAGCAGTCCCTCGTGTCACTTCGTCACAGATTTCATCTGTAAATCACGCACGGATAGCCTCTGATCAAGTTCTTTTGGCAACTGCAGTTGTGAAGATAAAAGATCAATCTGGATCTTATCACTTAGCTAGAGCTTTATTAGATTCCGGCTCGCAAGTAAATTTCATAACTGAAGAACTGGCAAAACAGTTGAAATTAAAACGGCAAAGATCTGGGATTCAATTGTTGGGCATTGCTAATTGTCAGTCATCTGTTCGGCACAGCGTTCAAACTTCGATAGCGTCCCGAACGGACGACATAGAAATCGAACAGACTTTGGTGTGTTACGTTCCATTTCGTCGTATCAACCAGAGAAGCACACTGAAGAGATCAAGGTACCTGATAATGTACAATTAGCTGATCCTCAATTCCACAAGCCGCAACGTATTGATTTGTTGCTCGGTGCTGATATCTTTTTTGATATATTAAGAGAAGGCAAAATAAAAGGATCCGATAACAACCCAACATTGCAATTGACTGCCTTTGGTTGGATTGTATCTGGTCGCTGCCGAACATTGAATGCAGCTACTAGTTCGTCGACTTTCATTAGCGTCGTAAACGACGACATAGCTATAGATTCAATAGTTCGCAAGTTCTGGGAGTTGGAAGAAAAGCCAAATACAATTAATTCGAATTTGTATACCCCAGAGCAACAACTGTGCGAGAAGTCATTTGTGGAGACTATTTGCCAAACTACCTCGGGTCGTTTCAGAGTGTCGCTGCCATTCAAATCAAGCCCACATTGTCTTGGTACGTCTTACGACACAGCCAAGCGACGATTTCTGGCCTTGGAAAGAAGAATGAGCAAGCAAGAAGACATTCGGCCAATGTATATTGACTTTATGAAAGAATACTTGGCCTTGGGTCACATGAGCCCAACTAACAATCAAATTCCGAGAGAGCCGCATTATTTCATCCCATATCAATGCGTGCTAAGACCGCACAGCGCATCCACTAAACTTCGAGTAGTGTTTGATGCCTCTAGCAAGTCCTCCTCTCAATTGTCGCTGAATGATCTACTCATGGTGGGTCCGACCATCCAGCCGCAGTTATGGGAGACTTTGCTAAGATTTCGACTTCGTCCTTGGGCTGCTACAGCAGACATCGCTAAAATGTACCGTCAAATTGAACTTGACGAGTCCCACCGCAACTTTCAACTTATTGTGTGGAGGGAAACGCCCACTGATCCGTTACAAATCTTTCGATTAAACACAGTAACGTACGGGACAGCGACTGCTCCATTCTTAGCAATTCGATGTTTAAAACATCTAAGCGACTTGCATGCTTCCACTCATCCAGCTGCTGCAAGATCGTTAGCCCGAGATTTCTATGTTGATGACCTGTTGACAGGAGCAGATAGCGTCGAAGAATTGTGCTTGTTGCATCGAGACTTGATCGCAATTCTTCAAAAGTTTGGATTTCCCCTCACAAAATGGTCGTCCAATTGTAAACAACTCGCAGCACAACCAGCTAGAAACGATATAGTTATTGGTCATCAAGAGGACACAAAAACATTGGGATTAATTTGGAATCCAATGAATGACAGCTTTAGATATTCCATGAACTGTCCAGTAGAAGTTCAACAGACCAAAAGATCCGTTTTGTCATTTGTAGCAAGGTTATACGACCCCTTAGGTTTGTTAAGTCCGATCGTAACTCGTGCGAAGGTCCTTTTACAGGAAATGTGGTTGCACAAACTTGGGTGGGATGACCAATTGCCTGTTCAAATGAGGCAAGAATTTGAGGCAGTAACTAGCTGTTTCTCAAATCTAAACTCGTTGCATATACCTCGTTACGTTGGCACACTTAAATCGAAAGGATGTCAAATCCATGGATTTGCTGATGCCTCAACGAGAGCTTACGGTTGTTGTTTATACGTAAGAATGCAAACAGATAAGGGTATCACTACCAGGCTGCTAGTCGCTAAATCTAAGGTAGCGCCCTTGAAAACAAAATCTGTTCCGCGGCTGGAGTTGTGTGCTGCAGAATTGTTAGCTACCTTATGGGATGCGGTAAGGAAAGTACTTGATTGTCCTATTAATCAAGTCACATTTTGGTCAGACTCTGAGGTGGTGCTTCATTGGCTGCGAATGCATTCATCTAGCTTGAACACATTCGTTGCTAATCGCGTTGCAACCATCCAAGAGTTGACAACTAATGTATCTTGGCGTCATGTACCAACGAAAGACAACCCAGCAGATATTGTATCTCGGGGATGTTCAGTTGAGGAGCTTAAAACATCATTGTGGTTTTGCGGACCAGGATTTTTAAAGCTCTCTGACACATTGTGGCCAGCCAACCCACAAATCACCCTATCAAAGGAGTTAGAGCTGCTAGAGAAGCGTAGAACTGCAATTACTATGATCGCGGTCGATGAGGTAGCAAATCCTATCGTACATCTTATTGAGTCAACGTCATCATTTTCTAAGCTAATCCGCATCGTTGCCTATATGTTCCGCTTTATCAATGGAAAACAAGAAAGTCATTCTTCACTTGTTCCTACAGCTTCTGAGTTAAGCTTCGCATTCCTTGCAGTTATATCTGTAATTCAACACATTGAATTCAGCGAAGAAATAAAGAAAATAAAGAAGTCAGTCGTGTTGCAACCGTCATTGCAAAAACTGACACCATTTTTGCACCCACATCAGCATGGCAGGCGTATGTTATGGTTGCTACGAGTAGGAGGTCGTTTATTGAAGGCACCATTAGCACATAATGCCAAATTCCCATTGTTGCTTCCAAAAAAATGTCGTTTCGTAACGCTTTATTTGGAGCATTTGCATCACTCTCATTGCCACGCCAATCCCCTAGTACTAATGGGCCTGCTTCGTGAGCAGGTTTGGCTGGTCAATGCTCGACAGGCTTGCAGTGCAGTAGTCCGAAAATGTGTACATTGTTTTCGCTACAAGCCGAAACTCTTATCCCAAATAATGGGCAATCTTCCCGCTGATCGCTTACATGGAAATAGGCCATTTGAGATCAGTGGAGTGGACTTTTGCGGTCCAATACTAGTTTCGCTGGGAATTCGGGGCAAATCGCCAGTCAAAATGTATATTGCCATATTTGTTTGCTTTACTTCGAAGGCAGTGCATCTTGAATTAGTCACCGATTTAACCACAAATTCATTTCTAATGTGTTTATCCAGGTTCGTTGGTCGACGTGGGCTTGTCCGGAAGCTGTACTGCGACAATGCCACCAATTTCGTGGGTGCTGCACGCACGCTGGACCTCAAAGCTACGTTCCATGGCAACACAGCGGACATGGAAATGTTTGCTGCGGAGCGGGGCATGGAGTTTGTATTCATCCCTCCTCGAGCGCCGCATTTTGGCGGCCTTTGGGAAGCGGCGGTGAAATCCGCCAAAGGTTTGCTGCTGAAAGCGATGGGCAGCGCTCGATTACGGCAAGACGAGGTGGCCACCGTGCTGGTCGAGGTCGAGGCCGTGCTCAATTCGCGGCCAATGGTCGCTCCCAGCAGCAACCCCAACGACGGCGAAGTGCTCACGCCAGGGCACTTCCTGATAGGAGCAACGCTCGTGCCGCTGCCAATCGCGTCCACAGAGCCAGTCGACGACGTCAAGCTGACACTATTAAAAAGATGGCAGCTGACATCCAACATCAAGCGTCGATTTTGGAACGACTGGTCAAGGGACTACCTGCTCAGCCTGCAGCAGAAGTCAAAATGGACGAAGGAGAGACAGAACATACAGGTCGGAGCAGTCGTGCTCGTGGGAGAGGACAACGCTCCTCCACAACAGTGGATGCTAGGCGTGGTGACGGAAGCCATAGTCGGAGGAGATGGTAGAGTGCGCGTAATTGTCGTTAAGACAAAAAATGGCACATATAAAAGGGCAATTCATCGCGTTGCACCACTGCCACTCCACTAATACACCATGTTATTGAAGCCCTGCGGCCTTTCAACGCGGCCGATGTTAAGGCATTTGGATATTTGCCTTCTGAAATATTATTATATTATTATAAGAAATTGAATTATTATGAATTATTAATTGAATTATTATCGAAATTGTATAGGTTAAGTAATTGAAGCTGAACCACTGTACAGAGAAGTTGTTATTGTACGCGCTAGCACGGGAGTGTCGCTCTCCAAAAGATCGCTCTCTCGCTGCTCGCTGTTAGATGCGCATAGGTGCGCTCTCTACTGTGCAAGCTGCGCTTGCGTTCATGTTAAATTTAATAAATTCAGTACAAAATTGAACACCGGTGCCAGCACTTCGTATATTTCAGAGAGACCGCAAGTTGCTGTCTACTTTTTTTTATAAATATTATACACTGGCCATCGAAGGACCAGACTCCTTTTGGAAGGACATTTTTATAAAGAAGTCAGTCGTGTTGCAACCGTCATTGCAAAAACTGACACCATTTTTGCACCCACATCAGCATGGCAGGCGTATGTTATGGTTGCTACGAGTAGGAGGTCGTTTATTGAAGGCACCATTAGCACATAATGCCAAATTCCCATTGTTGCTTCCAAAAAAATGTCGTTTCGTAACGCTTTATTTGGAGCATTTGCATCACTCTCATTGCCACGCCAATCCCCTAGTACTAATGGGCCTGCTTCGTCAGCAGGTTTGGCTGGTCAATGCTCGACAGGCTTGCAGTGCAGTAGTCCGAAAATGTGTACATTGTTTTCGCTACAAGCCGAAACTCTTATCCCAAATAATGGGCAATCTTCCCGCTGATCGCTTACATGGAAATAGGCCATTTGAGATCAGTGGAGTGGACTTTTGCGGTCCAATACTAGTTTCGCTGGGAATTCGGGGCAAATCGCCAGTCAAAATGTATATTGCCATATTTGTTTGCTTTACTTCGAAGGCAGTGCATCTTGAATTAGTCACCGATTTAACCACAAATTCATTTCTAATGTGTTTATCCAGGTTCGTTGGTCGACGTGGGCTTGTCCGGAAGCTGTACTGCGACAATGCCACCAATTTCGTGGGTGCTGCACGCACGCTGGACCTCAAAGCTACGTTCCATGGCAACACAGCGGACATGGAAATGTTTGCTGCGGAGCGGGGCATGGAGTTTGTATTCATCCCTCCTCGAGCGCCGCATTTTGGCGGCCTTTGGGAAGCGGCGGTGAAATCCGCCAAAGGTTTGCTGCTGAAAGCGATGGGCAGCGCTCGATTACGGCAAGACGAGGTGGCCACCGTGCTGGTCGAGGTCGAGGCCGTGCTCAATTCGCGGCCAATGGTCGCTCCCAGCAGCAACCCCAACGACGGCGAAGTGCTCACGCCAGGGCACTTCCTGATAGGAGCAACGCTCGTGCCGCTGCCAATCGCGTCCACAGAGCCAGTCGACGACGTCAAGCTGACACTATTAAAAAGATGGCAGCTGACATCCAACATCAAGCGTCGATTTTGGAACGACTGGTCAAGGAACTACCTGCTCAGCCTGCAGCAGAAGTCAAAATGGACGAAGGAGAGACAGAACATACAGGTCGGAGCAGTCGTGCTCGTGGGAGAGGACAACGCTCCTCCACAACAGTGGATGCTAGGCGTGGTGACGGAAGCCATAGTCGGAGGAGATGGTAGAGTGCGCGTAATTGTCGTTAAGACAAAAAATGGCACATATAAAAAGGGCAATTCATCGCGTTGCACCACTGCCACTCCACTAATACACCATGTTATTGAAGCCCTGCGGCCTTTCAACGCGGCCGATGTTAAGGCATTTGGATATTGCCTTCTGAAATATTATTATTATATTATTATAAGAAATTGAATTATTATGAATTATTAATTGAATTATTATCGAAATTGTATAGGTTAAGTAATTGAAGCTGAACCACTGTACAGAGAAGTTGTTATTGTACGCGCTAGCACGGGAGTGTCGCTCTCCAAAAGATCGCTCTCTCGCTGCTCGCTGTTAGATGCGCATAGGTGCGCTCTCTACTGTGCAAGCTGCGCTTGCGTTCATGTTAAATTTAATAAATTCAGTACAAAATTGAACACCGGTGCCAGCACTTCGTATATTTCAGAGAGACCGCAAGTTGCTGTCTACTTTTTTTTATAAATATTATACACTGGCCATCGAAGGACCAGACTCCTTTTGGAAGGACATTTTTGGCGCCGCTAGTGTGTTACAGTTTTTTTGCTCATTTTCGTCTCGCACTTTCGTTTTGCGCTTGCGCTCACAGCTCGCTCTCGCTCGCACATAAAAGTTCGTTCTCGCTTGCACAGATAATTGCGCTCTTAATTTACGCTCTTCATTTGCATGCGCGCTTGCAATATCGTTTGCACTCGCGCTTGCACTTATAGTTGCGCTCTCGTTTTACTGTCTCGCTTGCACATATTAGTGCGCGCTCACTTTGCGCTCATTGCATACTCACTTGCAATATCGTTTGCACCCACGCTTGCACACGCAGCAGCGCTCTCGCTTTGCGCTCAAAACGTGCGCTCGTCACTTGGATATATTTTCGCTCAAAACTTGCACTCTCGCTTTGCGCTCATTGTATGAGCTCGATCTGCACTTATATTTTGGCATTCATACCGGCGCGCTCTCGCTTATGAATGCATTGCACTCAGTCGCTCAACAGTCAAATATAACTCAATAGACCACTTGCCCAAATAGTCACTCAACATTTTGGTTGTTGTCTTCGCTATATCGTAACAGTCACTCAAGTATAGTTTAACACTGCCAGCGTAATATATTGAGATTTATTACGATCGCGCGCATTTGTTAACATTCTTGAATTGCTCTTCGCTTGTTGTCATACATTAAGTGAACTTTTATTTGTTTCGATTGAAATTGGTTTCAACTGAGCATCACTTATAGCATCATGACTAACAAGCGAGGAAAGAATAGGTCTATGGACGAGTCATCATCAGAGCGTGTCGAAGCTCTGTTGGCCGTTTACAAAAATGTTACAAACGACATAACACGCATTAATAAATCATTAAAAGATTACACTAAACCAGTAGAGCCATTTGAAATTGAATGTCGACTTGAGATATTGAACCGCTACATAGAAAAGGCCTTTAAGACACAACAAGAGTTGGACGACATTAACGCAGATTTAGTGCCTCGGTCAACGTTAGAAGATTTGTGTGTATCGACAAAGGCACTTCTTATGAAGCGAGGTAGTGATAGCCAACCTAAAAGTGAGAGTCCCGCTAACTCTACAATGATTAGCTCAGTGTCACATTCTAGGAATCTACCGAATATAAAGCTGCCAAAGTTTAGCGGAGAATATTCGGAATATAAGAATTTCATTGGACTTTTTTGAGAGTTTAGTCGACAACGAGCCAGGGTTATCAAATATAGAAAAGTTTAACCACTTGTTGTCATGCTTGGACAAAGAAGCATTAGGCACTGTCAAGGCATATCAGGTGACAGATGCAAATTATCCAAAAGCGTTAGCTGCTTTAAAAAATGTGTACGACAATCAGTGTCTCATATTTTTTAACAGCATTTCAAAACTATTTGATCTCCCACACATGTCCGAACCGTCAGCATCATCTTTGCGCATGCTGATAGACTCAGTCCGTGCCATTTACGAATCTCTTTTATCGCTAGGATCTGATAAGCAGATTTCGAATGCCATGCTCATCCATTTGGTAATGATGAAAGTGGACGCTGGCACGCGCTCTAGGTGGGAAGAGAATCTTGACTACAATAAGCTTCCATTGTGGCAAGATTGTGAAGCTGCCTTGAACAGACGGTATCAGCATTTAAGTGCTGAAGACTCATCTGGTCCACGTCGTAAGGTAGCTCAGGATAATAAGAAAAGAATTGGGAAAACTTCTCTAGCTGTCGCTCTGCCAAGTGAGCCGCAGAGTCCCAAATGCGTGTTTTGTAAAAAGAACGATCACTTCATTCACTCGTGCTCGTCGTTCGCAGCAATACCTTGCCAGAAACGTTTTACGTTCGCAAAGAGCTATCCGCTCTGTATAAATTGTTTGCGAACAGGACACTCAGTGGCTGCTTGCAAATCAGCCCACTGTCGTGTGTGCTCTAAGCCGCACCATACCATACTGCATAGATACAGCTCTGAAGCGGCTCAAAGTAGCTCAGCAGTTGTATCAGCAGTCCCTCGTGTCACTTCGTCACAGATTTCATCTGTAAATCACGCACGGATAGCCTCTGATCAAGTTCTTTTGGCAACTGCAGTTGTGAAGATAAAAGATCAATCTGGATCTTATCACTTAGCTAGAGCTTTATTAGATTCCGGCTCGCAAGTAAATTTCATAACTGAAGAACTGGCAAAACAGTTGAAATTAAAACGGCAAAGATCTGGGATTCAATTGTTGGGCATTGCTAATTGTCAGTCATCTGTTCGGCACAGCGTTCAAACTTCGATAGCGTCCCGAACGGACGACATAGAAATCCGAACAGACTTTGGTGTGTTACGTTCCATTTCGTCGTATCAACCAGAGAAGCACACTGAAGAGATCAAGGTACCTGATAATGTACAATTAGCTGATCCTCAATTCCACAAGCCGCAACGTATTGATTTGTTGCTCGGTGCTGATATCTTTTTTGATATATTAAGAGAAGGCAAAATAAAAGGATCCGATAACAACCCAACATTGCAATTGACTGCCTTTGGTTGGATTGTATCTGGTCGCTGCCGAACATTGAATGCAGCTACTAGTTCGTCGACTTTCATTAGCGTCGTAAACGACGACATAGCTATAGATTCAATAGTTCGCAAGTTCTGGGAGTTGGAAGAAAAGCCAAATACAATTAATTCGAATTTGTATACCCCAGAGCAACAACTGTGCGAGAAGTCATTTGTGGAGACTATTTGCCAAACTACCTCGGGTCGTTTCAGAGTGTCGCTGCCATTCAAATCAAGCCCACATTGTCTTGGTACGTCTTACGACACAGCCAAGCGACGATTTCTGGCCTTGGAAAGAAGAATGAGCAAGCAAGAAGACATTCGGCCAATGTATATTGACTTTATGAAAGAATACTTGGCCTTGGGTCACATGAGCCCAACTAACAATCAAATTCCGAGAGAGCCGCATTATTTCATCCCATATCAATGCGTGCTAAGACCGCACAGCGCATCCACTAAACTTCGAGTAGTGTTTGATGCCTCTAGCAAGTCCTCCTCTCAATTGTCGCTGAATGATCTACTCATGGTGGGTCCGACCATCCAGCCGCAGTTATGGGAGACTTTGCTAAGATTTCGACTTCGTCCTTGGGCTGCTACAGCAGACATCGCTAAAATGTACCGTCAAATTGAACTTGACGAGTCCCACCGCAACTTTCAACTTATTGTGTGGAGGGAAACGCCCACTGATCCGTTACAAATCTTTCGATTAAACACAGTAACGTACGGGACAGCGACTGCTCCATTCTTAGCAATTCGATGTTTAAAACATCTAAGCGACTTGCATGCTTCCACTCATCCAGCTGCTGCAAGATCGTTAGCCCGAGATTTCTATGTTGATGACCTGTTGACAGGAGCAGATAGCGTCGAAGAATTGTGCTTGTTGCATCGAGACTTGATCGCAATTCTTCAAAAGTTTGGATTTCCTCTCACAAAATGGTCGTCCAATTGTAAACAACTCGCAGCACAACCAGCTAGAAACGATATAGTTATTGGTCATCAAGAGGACACAAAAACATTGGGATTAATTTGGAATCCAATGAATGACAGCTTTAGATATTCCATGAACTGTCCAGTAGAAGTTCAACAGACCAAAAGATCCGTTTTGTCATTTGTAGCAAGGTTATACGACCCCTTAGGTTTGTTAAGTCCGATCGTAACTCGTGCGAAGGTCCTTTTACAGGAAATGTGGTTGCACAAACTTGGGTGGGATGACCAATTGCCTGTTCAAATGAGGCAAGAATTTGAGGCAGTAACTAGCTGTTTCTCAAATCTAAACTCGTTGCATATACCTCGTTACGTTGGCACACTTAGATCGAAAGGATGTCAAATCCATGGATTTGCTGATGCCTCAACGAGAGCTTACGGTTGTTGTTTATACGTAAGAATGCAAACAGATAAGGGTATCACTACCAGGCTGCTAGTCGCTAAATCTAAGGTAGCGCCCTTGAAAACAAAATCTGTTCCGCGGCTGGAGTTGTGTGCTGCAGAATTGTTAGCTACCTTATGGGATGCGGTAAGGAAAGTACTTGATTGTCCTATTAATCAAGTCACATTTTGGTCAGACTCTGAGGTGGTGCTTCATTGGCTGCGAATGCATTCATCTAGCTTGAACACATTCGTTGCTAATCGCGTTGCAACCATCCAAGAGTTGACAACTAATGTATCTTGGCGTCATGTACCAACGAAAGACAACCCAGCAGATATTGTATCTCGGGGATGTTCAGTTGAGGAGCTTAAAACATCATTGTGGTTTTGCGGACCAGGATTTTTAAAGCTCTCTGACACATTGTGGCCAGCCAACCCACAAATCACCCTATCAAAGGAGTTAGAGCTGCTAGAGAAGCGTAGAACTGCAATTACTATGATCGCGGTCGATGAGGTAGCAAATCCTATCGTACATCTTATTGAGTCAACGTCATCATTTTCTAAGCTAATCCGCATCGTTGCCTATATGTTCCGCTTTATCAATGGAAAACAAGAAAGTCATTCTTCACTTGTTCCTACAGCTTCTGAGTTAAGCTTCGCATTCCTTGCAGTTATATCTGTAATTCAACACATTGAATTCAGCGAAGAAATAAAGAAAATAAAGAAGTCAGTCGTGTTGCAACCGTCATTGCAAAAACTGACACCATTTTTGCACCCACATCAGCATGGCAGGCGTATGTTATGGTTGCTACGAGTAGGAGGTCGTTTATTGAAGGCACCATTAGCACATAATGCCAAATTCCCATTGTTGCTTCCAAAAAAATGTCGTTTCGTAACGCTTTATTTGGAGCATTTGCATCACTCTCATTGCCACGCCAATCCCCTAGTACTAATGGGCCTGCTTCGTCAGCAGGTTTGGCTGGTCAATGCTCGACAGGCTTGCAGTGCAGTAGTCCGAAAATGTGTACATTGTTTTCGCTACAAGCCGAAACTCTTATCCCAAATAATGGGCAATCTTCCCGCTGATCGCTTACATGGAAATAGGCCATTTGAGATCAGTGGAGTGGACTTTTGCGGTCCAATACTAGTTTCGCTGGGAATTCGGGGCAAATCGCCAGTCAAAATGTATATTGCCATATTTGTTTGCTTTACTTCGAAGGCAGTGCATCTTGAATTAGTCACCGATTTAACCACAAATTCATTTCTAATGTGTTTATCCAGGTTCGTTGGTCGACGTGGGCTTGTCCGGAAGCTGTACTGCGACAATGCCACCAATTTCGTGGGTGCTGCACGCACGCTGGACCTCAAAGCTACGTTCCATGGCAACACAGCGGACATGGAAATGTTTGCTGCGGAGCGGGGCATGGAGTTTGTATTCATCCCTCCTCGAGCGCCGCATTTTGGCGGCCTTTGGGAAGCGGCGGTGAAATCCGCCAAAGGTTTGCTGCTGAAAGCGATGGGCAGCGCTCGATTACGGCAAGACGAGGTGGCCACCGTGCTGGTCGAGGTCGAGGCCGTGCTCAATTCGCGGCCAATGGTCGCTCCCAGCAGCAACCCCAACGACGGCGAAGTGCTCACGCCAGGGCACTTCCTGATAGGAGCAACGCTCGTGCCGCTGCCAATCGCGTCCACAGAGCCAGTCGACGACGTCAAGCTGACACTATTAAAAAGATGGCAGCTGACATCCAACATCAAGCGTCGATTTTGGAACGACTGGTCAAGGAACTACCTGCTCAGCCTGCAGCAGAAGTCAAAATGGACGAAGGAGAGACAGGGTGATCCTTTCGATTTAAGTGTGCCAACGTAACGAGGTATATGCAACGAGTTTAGATTTGAGAAACAGCTAGTTACTGCCTCAAATTCTTGCCTCATTTGAACAGGCAATTGGTCATCCCACCCAAGTTTGTGCAACCACATTTCCTGTAAAAGGACCTTCGCACGAGTTACGATCGGACTTAACAAACCTAAGGGGTCGTATAACCTTGCTACAAATGACAAAACGGATCTTTTGGTCTGTTGAACTTCTACTGGACAGTTCATGGAATATCTAAAGCTGTCATTCATTGGATTCCAAATTAATCCCAATGTTTTTGTGTCCTCTTGATGACCAATAACTATATCGTTTCTAGCTGGTTGTGCTGCGAGTTGTTTACAATTGGACGACCATTTTGTGAGGGGAAATCCAAACTTTTGAAGAATTGCGATCAAGTCTCGATGCAACAAGCACAATTCTTCGACGCTATCTGCTCCTGTCAACAGGTCATCAACATAGAAATCTCGGGCTAACGATCTTGCAGCAGCTGGATGAGTGGAAGCATGCAAGTCGCTTAGATGTTTTAAACATCGAATTGCTAAGAATGGAGCAGTCGCTGTCCCGTACGTTACTGTGTTTAATCGAAAGATTTGTAACGGATCAGTGGGCGTTTCCCTCCACACAATAAGTTGAAAGTTGCGGTGGGACTCGTCAAGTTCAATTTGACGGTACATTTTAGCGATGTCTGCTGTAGCAGCCCAAGGACGAAGTCGAAATCTTAGCAAAGTCTCCCATAACTGCGGCTGGATGGTCGGACCCACCATGAGTAGATCATTCAGCGACAATTGAGAGGAGGACTTGCTAGAGGCATCAAACACTACTCGAAGTTTAGTGGATGCGCTGTGCGGTCTTAGCACGCATTGATATGGGATGAAATAATGCGGCTCTCTCGGAATTTGATTGTTAGTTGGGCTCATGTGACCCAAGGCCAAGTATTCTTTCATAAAGTCAATATACATTGGCCGAATGTCTTCTTGCTTGCTCATTCTTCTTTCCAAGGCCAGAAATCGTCGCTTGGCTGTGTCGTAAGACGTACCAAGACAATGTGGGCTTGATTTGAATGGCAGCGACACTCTGAAACGACCCGAGGTAGTTTGGCAAATAGTCTCCACAAATGACTTCTCGCACAGTTGTTGCTCTGGGGTATACAAATTCGAATTAATTGTATTTGGCTTTTCTTCCAACTCCCAGAACTTGCGAACTATTGAATCTATAGCTATGTCGTCGTTTACGACGCTAATGAAAGTCGACGAACTAGTAGCTGCATTCAATGTTCGGCAGCGACCAGATACAATCCAACCAAAGGCAGTCAATTGCAATGTTGGGTTGTTATCGGATCCTTTTATTTTGCCTTCTCTTAATATATCAAAAAAGATATCAGCACCGAGCAACAAATCAATACGTTGCGGCTTGTGGAATTGAGGATCAGCTAATTGTACATTATCAGGTACCTTGATCTCTTCAGTGTGCTTCTCTGGTTGATACGACGAAATGGAACGTAACACACCAAAGTCTGTTCGGATTTCTATGTCGTCCGTTCGGGACGCTATCGAAGTTTGAACGCTGTGCCGAACAGATGACTGACAATTAGCAATGCCCAACAATTGAATCCCAGATCTTTGCCGTTTTAATTTCAACTGTTTTGCCAGTTCTTCAGTTATGAAATTTACTTGCGAGCCGGAATCTAATAAAGCTCTAGCTAAGTGATAAGATCCAGATTGATCTTTTATCTTCACAACTGCAGTTGCCAAAAGAACTTGATCAGAGGCTATCCGTGCGTGATTTACAGATGAAATCTGTGACGAAGTGACACGAGGGACTGCTGATACAACTGCTGAGCTACTTTGAGCCGCTTCAGAGCTGTATCTATGCAGTATGGTATGGTGCGGCTTAGAGCACACACGACAGTGGGCTGATTTGCAAGCAGCCACTGAGTGTCCTGTTCGCAAACAATTTATACAGAGCGGATAGCTCTTTGCGAACGTAAAACGTTTCTGGCAAGGTATTGCTGCGAACGACGAGCACGAGTGAATGAAGTGATCGTTCTTTTTACAAAACACGCATTTGGGACTCTGCGGCTCACTTGGCAGAGCGACAGCTAGAGAAGTTTTCCCAATTCTTTTCTTATTATCCTGAGCTACCTTACGACGTGGACCAGATGAGTCTTCAGCACTTAAATGCTGATACCGTCTGTTCAAGGCAGCTTCACAATCTTGCCACAATGGAAGCTTATTGTAGTCAAGATTCTCTTCCCACCTAGAGCGCGTGCCAGCGTCCACTTTCATCATTACCAAATGGATGAGCATGGCATTCGAAATCTGCTTATCAGATCCTAGCGATAAAAGAGATTCGTAAATGGCACGGACTGAGTCTATCAGCATGCGCAAAGATGATGCTGACGGTTCGGACATGTGTGGGAGATCAAATAGTTTTGAAATGCTGTTAAAAAATATGAGACACTGATTGTCGTACACATTTTTTAAAGCAGCTAACGCTTTTGGATAATTTGCATCTGTCACCTGATATGCCTTGACAGTGCCTAATGCTTCTTTGTCCAAGCATGACAACAAGTGGTTAAACTTTTCTATATTTGATAACCCTGGCTCGTTGTCGACTAAACTCTCAAAAAGTCCAATGAAATTCTTATATTCCGAATATTCTCCGCTAAACTTTGGCAGCTTTATATTCGGTAGATTCCTAGAATGTGACACTGAGCTAATCATTGTAGAGTTAGCGGGACTCTCACTTTTAGGTTGGCTATCACTACCTCGCTTCATAAGAAGTGCTTTTGTCGATACACACAAATCTTCTAACGTTGACCGAGGCACTAAATCTGCGTTAATGTCGTCCAACTCTTGTTGTGTCTTAAAGGCCTTTTCTATGTAGCGGTTCAATATCTCAAGTCGACATTCAATTTCAAATGGCTCTACTGGTTTAGTGTAATCTTTTAATGATTTATTAATGCGTGTTATGTCGTTTGTAACATTTTTGTAAACGGCCAACAGAGCTTCGACACGCTCTGATGATGACTCGTCCATAGACCTATTCTTTCCTCGCTTGTTAGTCATGATGCTATAAGTGATGCTCAGTTGAAACCAATTTCAATCGAAACAAATAAAAGTTCACTTAATGTATGACAACAAGCGAAGAGCAATTCAAGAATGTTAACAAATGCGCGCGATCGTAATAAATCTCAATATATTACGCTGGCAGTGTTAAACTATACTTGAGTGACTGTTACGATATAGCGAAGACAACAACCAAAATGTTGAGTGACTATTTGGGCAAGTGGTCTATTGAGTTATATTTGACTGTTGAGCGACTGAGTGCAATGCATTCATAAGCGAGAGCGCGCCGGTATGAATGCCAAAATATAAGTGCAGATCGAGCTCATACAATGAGCGCAAAGCGAGAGTGCAAGTTTTGAGCGAAAATATATCCAAGTGACGAGCGCACGTTTTGAGCGCAAAGCGAGAGCGCTGCTGCGTGTGCAAGCGTGGGTGCAAACGATATTGCAAGTGAGTATGCAATGAGCGCAAAGTGAGCGCGCACTAATATGTGCAAGCGAGACAGTAAAACGAGAGCGCAACTATAAGTGCAAGCGCGAGTGCAAACGATATTGCAAGCGCGCATGCAAATGAAGAGCGTAAATTAAGAGCGCAATTATCTGTGCAAGCTGTGAGCGCAAGCGCAAAACGAAAGTGCGAGACGAAAATGAGCAAAAAAACTGTAACACACTAGCGGCGCCAAAGAAAACTTGGATTATGCGAGGCAATAGAGATTGAATTATTTGCAGATCAAAGGTCAATATGCACCTTATTATTATTTTTATTTATTTTTTTAAATTTCAATTTGAAATAAGCTCAACACAATGTACATAGGCGTAGATTGTACATACATTAATATTTTGTATGTCTCAAGTAATGCATTTATTTATTTATGGCTTGCATTACTTGGTCATCTATGTGCTCTATGTATTTATGTACTTCCCTGATTATCCACAAAATCCATAATCCAGCTTCCTTCAATTCCAGAGAGTGTCCACCAACCTTTCGGTTAACAGCCGCCCCCGGGTGGACACTCTCTGGAATTGAAGGAAGCTGGATTATGGATTTTGTGGATAATCAGGGAAGTACATAAATACATAGAGCACATAGATGACCAAGTAATGCAAGCCATAAATAAATAAATGCATTACTTGAGACATACAAAATATTAATGTATGTACAATCTACGCCTATGTACATTGTGTTGAGCTTATTTCAAATTGAAATTTAAAAAAAAATAAATAAAAATAATAATAAGGTGCATATTGACCTTTGATCTGCAAATAATTCAATCTCTATTGCCTCGCATAATCCAAGTTTTCTTGCGCCGCTAGTGTGTTACAGTTTTTTTGCTCATTTTCGTCTCGCACTTTCGTTTTTGCGCTTGCGCTCACAGCTTGCACAGATAATTGCGCTCTTAATTTACGCTCTTCATTTGCATGCGCGCTTGCAATATCGTTTGCACTCGCGCTTGCACTTATAGTTGCGCTCTCGTTTTACTGTCTCGCTTGCACATATTAGTGCGCGCTCACTTTGCGCTCAGTGCATACTCACTTGCTATATCGTTTGCACTCGCGCTTACACAGCAAATTTCGCTTTAATTTACGCTCATCATTTGCATGCGCGCTTGCAATATCGTTTGCACTCGCGCTTGCACTTATAGTTGCGCTCTCGTTTTACTGTCTCGCTTGCACATATTAGTGCGCGCTCACTTTGCGCTCATTGCATACTCACTTGCAATATCGTTTGCACCCACGCTTGCACACGCAGCAGCGCTCTCGCTTTGCGCTCAAAACGTGCGCTCGTCACTTGGATATATTTTCGCTCAAAACTTGCACTCTCGCTTTGCGCTCATTGTATGAGCTCGATCTGCACTTATATTTTGGCATTCATACCGGCGCGCTCTCGCTTATGAATGCATTGCACTCAGTCGCTCAACAGTCAAATATAACTCAATAGACCACTTGCCCAAATAGTCACTCAACATTTTGGTTGTTGTCTTCGCTATATCGTAACAGTCACTCAAGTATAGTTTAACACTGCCAGCGTAATATATTGAGATTTATTACGATCGCGCGCATTTGTTAACATTCTTGAATTGCTCTTCGCTTGTTGTCATACATTAAGTGAACTTTTATTAGTTTCGATTGAAATTGGTTTCAACTGAGCATCACTTATAGCATCATGACTAACAAGCGAGGAAAGAATAGGTCTATGGACGAGTCATCATCAGAGCGTGTCGAAGCTCTGTTGGCCGTTTACAAAAATGTTACAAACGACATAACACGCATTAATAAATCATTAAAAGATTACACTAAACCAGTAGAGCCATTTGAAATTGAATGTCGACTTGAGATATTGAACCGCTACATAGAAAAGGCCTTTAAGACACAACAAGAGTTGGACGACATTAACGCAGATTTAGTGCCTCGGTCAACGTTAGAAGATTTGTGTGTATCGACAAAGGCACTTCTTATGAAGCGAGGTAGTGATAGCCAACCTAAAAGTGAGAGTCCCGCTAACTCTACAATGATTAGCTCAGTGTCACATTCTAGGAATCTACCGAATATAAAGCTGCCAAAGTTTAGCGGAGAATATTCGGAATATAAGAATTTCATTGGACTTTTTGAGAGTTTAGTCGACAACGAGCCAGGGTTATCAAATATAGAAAAGTTTAACCACTTGTTGTCATGCTTGGACAAAGAAGCATTAGGCACTGTCAAGGCATATCAGGTGACAGATGCAAATTATCCAAAAGCGTTAGCTGCTTTAAAAAATGTGTACGACAATCAGTGTCTCATATTTTTTAACAGCATTTCAAAACTATTTGATCTCCCACACATGTCCGAACCGTCAGCATCATCTTTGCGCATGCTGATAGACTCAGTCCGTGCCATTTACGAATCTCTTTTATCGCTAGGATCTGATAAGCAGATTTCGAATGCCATGCTCATCCATTTGGTAATGATGAAAGTGGACGCTGGCACGCGCTCTAGGTGGGAAGAGAATCTTGACTACAATAAGCTTCCATTGTGGCAAGATTGTGAAGCTGCCTTGAACAGACGGTATCAGCATTTAAGTGCTGAAGACTCATCTGGTCCACGTCGTAAGGTAGCTCAGGATAATAAGAAAAGAATTGGGAAAACTTCTCTAGCTGTCGCTCTGCCAAGTGAGCCGCAGAGTCCCAAATGCGTGTTTTGTAAAAGAACGATCACTTCATTCACTCGTGCTCGTCGTTCGCAGCAATACCTTGCCAGAAACGTTTTACGTTCGCAAAGAGCTATCCGCTCTGTATAAATTGTTTGCGAACAGGACACTCAGTGGCTGCTTGCAAATCAGCCCACTGTCGTGTGTGCTCTAAGCCGCACCATACCATACTGCATAGATACAGCTCTGAAGCGGCTCAAAGTAGCTCAGCAGTTGTATCAGCAGTCCCTCGTGTCACTTCGTCACAGATTTCATCTGTAAATCACGCACGGATAGCCTCTGATCAAGTTCTTTTGGCAACTGCAGTTGTGAAGATAAAAGATCAATCTGGATCTTATCACTTAGCTAGAGCTTTATTAGATTCCGGCTCGCAAGTAAATTTCATAACTGAAGAACTGGCAAAACAGTTGAAATTAAAACGGCAAAGATCTGGGATTCAATTGTTGGGCATTGCTAATTGTCAGTCATCTGTTCGGCACAGCGTTCAAACTTCGATAGCGTCCCGAACGGACGACATAGAAATCCGAACAGACTTTGGTGTGTTACGTTCCATTTCGTCGTATCAACCAGAGAAGCACACTGAAGAGATCAAGGTACCTGATAATGTACAATTAGCTGATCCTCAATTCCACAAGCCGCAACGTATTGATTTGTTGCTCGGTGCTGATATCTTTTTTGATATATTAAGAGAAGGCAAAATAAAAGGATCCGATAACAACCCAACATTGCAATTGACTGCCTTTGGTTGGATTGTATCTGGTCGCTGCCGAACATTGAATGCAGCTACTAGTTCGTCGACTTTCATTAGCGTCGTAAACGACGACATAGCTATAGATTCAATAGTTCGCAAGTTCTGGGAGTTGGAAGAAAAGCCAAATACAATTAATTCGAATTTGTATACCCCAGAGCAACAACTGTGCGAGAAGTCATTTGTGGAGATTATTTGCCAAACTACCTCGGGTCGTTTCAGAGTGTCGCTGCCATTCAAATCAAGCCCACATTGTCTTGGTACGTCTTACGACACAGCCAAGCGACGATTTCTGGCCTTGGAAAGAAGAATGAGCAAGCAAGAAGACATTCGGCCAATGTATATTGACTTTATGAAAGAATACTTGGCCTTGGGTCACATGAGCCCAACTAACAATCAAATTCCGAGAGAGCCGCATTATTTCATCCCATATCAATGCGTGCTAAGACCGCACAGCGCATCCACTAAACTTCGAGTAGTGTTTGATGCCTCTAGCAAGTCCTCCTCTCAATTGTCGCTGAATGATCTACTCATGGTGGGTCCGACCATCCAGCCGCAGTTATGGGAGACTTTGCTAAGATTTCGACTTCGTCCTTGGGCTGCTACAGCAGACATCGCTAAAATGTACCGTCAAATTGAACTTGACGAGTCCCACCGCAACTTTCAACTTATTGTGTGGAGGGAAACGCCCACTGATCCGTTACAAATCTTTCGATTAAACACAGTAACGTACGGGACAGCGACTGCTCCATTCTTAGCAATTCGATGTTTAAAACATCTAAGCGACTTGCATGCTTCCACTCATCCAGCTGCTGCAAGATCGTTAGCCCGAGATTTCTATGTTGATGACCTGTTGACAGGAGCAGATAGCGTCGAAGAATTGTGCTTGTTGCATCGAGACTTGATCGCAATTCTTCAAAAGTTTGGATTTCCTCTCACAAAATGGTCGTCCAATTGTAAACAACTCGCAGCACAACCAGCTAGAAACGATATAGTTATTGGTCATCAAGAGGACACAAAAACATTGGGATTAATTTGGAATCCAATGAATGACAGCTTTAGATATTCCATGAACTGTCCAGTAGAAGTTCAACAGACCAAAAGATCCGTTTTGTCATTTGTAGCAAGGTTATACGACCCCTTAGGTTTGTTAAGTCCGATCGTAACTCGTGCGAAGGTCCTTTTACAGGAAATGTGGTTGCACAAACTTGGGTGGGATGACCAATTGCCTGTTCAAATGAGGCAAGAATTTGAGGCAGTAACTAGCTGTTTCTCAAATCTAAACTCGTTGCATATACCTCGTTACGTTGGCACACTTAAATCGAAAGGATGTCAAATCCATGGATTTGCTGATGCCTCAACGAGAGCTTACGGTTGTTGTTTATACGTAAGAATGCAAACAGATAAGGGTATCACTACCAGGCTGCTAGTCGCTAAATCTAAGGTAGCGCCCTTGAAAACAAAATCTGTTCCGCGGCTGGAGTTGTGTGCTGCAGAATTGTTAGCTACCTTATGGGATGCGGTAAGGAAAGTACTTGATTGTCCTATTAATCAAGTCACATTTTGGTCAGACTCTGAGGTGGTGCTTCATTGGCTGCGAATGCATTCATCTAGCTTGAACACATTCGTTGCTAATCGCGTTGCAACCATCCAAGAGTTGACAACTAATGTATCTTGGCGTCATGTACCAACGAAAGACAACCCAGCAGATATTGTATCTCGGGGATGTTCAGTTGAGGAGCTTAAAACATCATTGTGGTTTTGCGGACCAGGATTTTTAAAGCTCTCTGACACATTGTGGCCAGCCAACCCACAAATCACCCTATCAAAGGAGTTAGAGCTGCTAGAGAAGCGTAGAACTGCAATTACTATGATCGCGGTCGATGAGGTAGCAAATCCTATCGTACATCTTATTGAGTCAACGTCATCATTTTCTAAGCTAATCCGCATCGTTGCCTATATGTTCCGCTTTATCAATGGAAAACAAGAAAGTCATTCTTCACTTGTTCCTACAGCTTCTGAGTTAAGCTTCGCATTCCTTGCAGTTATATCTGTAATTCAACACATTGAATTCAGCGAAGAAATAAAGAAAATAAAGAAGTCAGTCGTGTTGCAACCGTCATTGCAAAAACTGACACCATTTTTGCACCCACATCAGCATGGCAGGCGTATGTTATGGTTGCTACGAGTAGGAGGTCGTTTATTGAAGGCACCATTAGCACATAATGCCAAATTCCCATTGTTGCTTCCAAAAAAATGTCGTTTCGTAACGCTTTATTTGGAGCATTTGCATCGCTCTCATTGCCACGCCAATCCCCTAGTACTAATGGGCCTGCTTCGTCAGCAGGTTTGGCTGGTCAATGCTCGACAGGCTTGCAGTGCAGTAGTCCGAAAATGTGTACATTGTTTTCGCTACAAGCCGAAACTCTTATCCCAAATAATGGGCAATCTTCCCGCTGATCGCTTACATGGAAATAGGCCATTTGAGATCAGTGGAGTGGACTTTTGCGGTCCAATACTAGTTTCGCTGGGAATTCGGGGCAAATCGCCAGTCAAAATGTATATTGCCATATTTGTTTGCTTTACTTCGAAGGCAGTGCATCTTGAATTAGTCACCGATTTAACCACAAATTCATTTCTAATGTGTTTATCCAGGTTCGTTGGTCGACGTGGGCTTGTCCGGAAGCTGTACTGCGACAATGCCACCAATTTCGTGGGTGCTGCACGCACGCTGGACCTCAAAGCTACGTTCCATGGCAACACAGCGGACATGGAAATGTTTGCTGCGGAGCGGGGCATGGAGTTTGTATTCATCCCTCCTCGAGCGCCGCATTTTGGCGGCCTTTGGGAAGCGGCGGTGAAATCCGCCAAAGGTTTGCTGCTGAAAGCGATGGGCAGCGCTCGATTACGGCAAGACGAGGTGGCCACCGTGCTGGTCGAGGTCGAGGCCGTGCTCAAGTCGCGGCCAATGGTCGCTCCCAGCAGCAACCCCAACGACGGCGAAGTGCTCACGCCAGGGCACTTCCTGATAGGAGCAACGCTCGTGCCGCTGCCAATCGCGTCCACAGAGCCAGTCGACGACGTCAAGCTGACACTATTAAAAAGATGGCAGCTGACATCCAACATCAAGCGTCGATTTTGGAACGACTGGTCAAGGGACTACCTGCTCAGCCTGCAGCAGAAGTCAAAATGGACGAAGGAGAGACAGAACATACAGGTCGGAGCAGTCGTGCTCGTGGGAGAGGACAACGCTCCTCCACAACAGTGGATGCTAGGCGTGGTGACGGAAGCCATAGTCGGAGGAGATGGTAGAGTGCGCGTAATTGTCGTTAAGACAAAAAATGGCACATATAAAAGGGCAATTCATCGCGTTGCACCACTGCCACTCCACTAATACACCATGTTATTGAAGCCCTGCGGCCTTTCAACGCGGCCGATGTTAAGGCATTTGGATATTGCCTTCTGAAATATTATTATATATTATTATAAGAAATTGAATTATTATGAATTATTAATTGAATTATTATCGAAATTGTATAGGTTAAGTACTTGAAGCTGAACCACTGTACAGAAAAGTTGTTATTGTACGCGCTAGCACGGGAGTGTCGCTCTCCAAAAGATCGCTCTCTCGCTGCTCGCTGTTAGATGCGCATAGGTGCGCTCTCTACTGTGCAAGCTGCGCTTGCGTTCATGTTAAATTTAATAAATTCAGTACAAAATTGAACACCGGTGCCAGCACTTCGTATATTTCAGAGAGACCGCAAGTTGCTGTCTACTTTTTTTTATAAATATTATACACTGGCCATCGAAGGACCAGACTCCTTTTGGAAGGACATTTTTGTTTTTATTTTTTGGCGCCCCCGGGTGGACACTCTCTGGAATTGAAGGAAGCTGGATTATGGATTTTGTGGATAATCAGGGAAGTACATAAATACATAGAGCACATAGATGACCAAGTAATGCAAGCCATAAATAAATAAATGCATTACTTGAGACATACAAAATATTAATGTATGTACAATCTACGCCTATGTACATTGTGTTGAGCTTATTTCAAATTGAAATTTAAAAAAAATAAATAAAAATAATAATAAGGTGCATATTGACCTTTGATCTGCAAATAATTCAATCTCTATTGCCTCGCATAATCCAAGTTTTCTTTGGCGCCGCTAGTGTGTTACAGTTTTTTTGCTCATTTTCGTCTCGCACTTTCGTTTTGCGCTTGCGCTCACAGCTCGCTCTCGCTCGCACATATTAGTGCGCGCTCACTTTGCGCTCAGTGCATACTCACTTGCTATATCGTTTGCACTCGCGCTTACACAGCAAATTTCGCTTTAATTTACGCTCATCATTTGCATGCGCGCTTGCAATATCGTTTGCACTCGCGCTTGCACTTATAGTTGCGCTCTCGTTTTACTGTCTCGCTTGCACATATTAGTGCGCGCTCACTTTGCGCTCATTGCATACTCACTTGCAATATCGTTTGCACCCACGCTTGCACACGCAGCAGCGCTCTCGCTTTGCGCTCAAAACTTGCACTCCTCGCTTTGCGCTCATTGTATGAGCTCGATCTGCACTTATATTTTGGCATTCATACCGGCGCGCTCTCGCTTATGAATGCATTGCACTCAGTCGCTCAACAGTCAAATATAACTCAATAGACCACTTGCCCAAATAGTCACTCAACATTTTGGTTGTTGTCTTCGCTATATCGTAACAGTCACTCAAGTATAGTTTAACACTGCCAGCGTAATATATTGAGATTTATTACGATCGCGCGCATTTGTTAACATTCTTGAATTGCTCTTCGCTTGTTGTCATACATTAAGTGAACTTTTATTTGTTTCGATTGAAATTGGTTTCAACTGAGCATCACTTATAGCATCATGACTAACAAGCGAGGAAAGAATAGGTCTATGGACGAGTCATCATCAGAGCGTGTCGAAGCTCTGTTGGCCGTTTACAAAAATGTTACAAACGACATAACACGCATTAATAAATCATTAAAAGATTACACTAAACCAGTAGAGCCATTTGAAATTGAATGTCGACTTGAGATATTGAACCGCTACATAGAAAAGGCCTTTAAGACACAACAAGAGTTGGACGACATTAACGCAGATTTAGTGCCTCGGTCAACGTTAGAAGATTTGTGTGTATCGACAAAAGCACTTCTTATGAAGCGAGGTAGTGATAGCCAACCTAAAAGTGAGAGTCCCGCTAACTCTACAATGATTAGCTCAGTGTCACATTCTAGGAATCTACCGAATATAAAGCTGCCAAAGTTTAGCGGAGAATATTCGGAATATAAGAATTTCATTGGACTCTTTGAGAGTTTAGTCGACAACGAGCCAGGGTTATCAAATATAGAAAAGTTTAACCACTTGTTGTCATGCTTGGACAAAGAAGCATTAGGCACTGTCAAGGCATATCAGGTGACAGATGCAAATTATCCAAAAGCGTTAGCTGCTTTAAAAAATGTGTACGACAATCAGTGTATTTCAAAACTATTCGATCTCCCACACATGTCCGAACCGTCAGCATCATCTTTGCGCATGCTGATAGACTCAGTCCGTGCCATTTACGAATCTCTTTTATCGCTAGGATCTGATAAGCAGATTTCGAATGCCATGCTCATCCATTTGGTAATGATGAAAGTGGACGCTGGCACGCGCTCTAGGTGGGAAGAGAATCTTGACTACAATAAGCTTCCATTGTGGCAAGATTGTGAAGCTGCCTTGAACAGACGGTATCAGCATTTAAGTGCTGAAGACTCATCTGGTCCACGTCGTAAGGTAGCTCAGGATAATAAGAAAAGAATTGGGAAAACTTCTCTAGCTGTCGCTCTGCCAAGTGAGCCGCAGAGTCCCAAATGCGTGTTTTGTAAAAAGAACGATCACTTCATTCACTCGTGCTCGTCGTTCGCAGCAATACCTTGCCAGAAACGTTTTACGTTCGCAAAAGAGCTATCCGCTCTGTATAAATTGTTTGCGAACAGGACACTCAGTGGCTGCTTGCAAATCAGCCCACTGTCGTGTGTGCTCTAAGCCGCACCATACCATACTGCATAGATACAGCTCTGAAGCGGCTCAAAGTAGCTCAGCAGTTGTATCAGCAGTCCCTCGTGTCACTTCGTCACAGATTTCATCTGTAAATCACGCACGGATAGCCTCTGATCAAGTTCTTTTGGCAACTGCAGTTGTGAAGATAAAAGATCAATCTGGATCTTATCACTTAGCTAGAGCTTTATTAGATTCCGGCTCGCAAGTAAATTTCATAACTGAAGAACTGGCAAAACAGTTGAAATTAAAACGGCAAAGATCTGGGATTCAATTGTTGGGCATTGCTAATTGTCAGTCATCTGTTCGGCACAGCGTTCAAACTTCGATAGCGTCCCGAACGGACGACATAGAAATCCGAACAGACTTTGGTGTGTTACGTTCCATTTCGTCGTATCAACCAGAGAAGCACACTGAAGAGATCAAGGTACCTGATAATGTACAATTAGCTGATCCTCAATTCCACAAGCCGCAACGTATTGATTTGTTGCTCGGTGCTGATATCTTTTGATATATTAAGAGAAGGCAAAATAAAAGGATCCGATAACAACCCAACATTGCAATTGACTGCCTTTGGTTGGATTGTATCTGGTCGCTGCCGAACATTGAATGCAGCTACTAGTTCGTCGACTTTCATTAGCGTCGTAAACGACGACATAGCTATAGATTCAATAGTTCGCAAGTTCTGGGAGTTGGAAGAAAAGCCAAATACAATTAATTCGAATTTGTATACCCCAGAGCAACAACTGTGCGAGAAGTCATTTGTGGAGACTATTTGCCAAACTACCTCGGGTCGTTTCAGAGTGTCGCTGCCATTCAAATCAAGCCCACATTGTCTTGGTACGTCTTACGACACAGCCAAGCGACGATTTCTGGCCTTGGAAAGAAGAATGAGCAAGCAAGAAGACATTCGGCCAATGTATATTGACTTTATGAAAGAATACTTGGCCTTGGGTCACATGAGCCCAACTAACAATCAAATTCCGAGAGAGCCGCATTATTTCATCCCATATCAATGCGTGCTAAGACCGCACAGCGCATCCACTAAACTTCGAGTAGTGTTTGATGCCTCTAGCAAGTCCTCCTCTCAATTGTCGCTGAATGATCTACTCATGGTGGGTCCGACCATCCAGCCGCAGTTATGGGAGACTTTGCTAAGATTTCGACTTCGTCCTTGGGCTGCTACAGCAGACATCGCTAAAATGTACCGTCAAATTGAACTTGACGAGTCCCACCGCAACTTTCAACTTATTGTGTGGAGGGAAACGCCCACTGATCCGTTACAAATCTTTCGATTAAACACAGTAACGTACGGGACAGCGACTGCTCCATTCTTAGCAATTCGATGTTTAAAACATCTAAGCGACTTGCATGCTTCCACTCATCCAGCTGCTGCAAGATCGTTAGCCCGAGATTTCTATGTTGATGACCTGTTGACAGGAGCAGATAGCGTCGAAGAATTGTGCTTGTTGCATCGAGACTTGATCGCAATTCTTCAAAAGTTTGGATTTCCTCTCACAAAATGGTCGTCCAATTGTAAACAACTCGCAGCACAACCAGCTAGAAACGATATAGTTATTGGTCATCAAGAGGACACAAAAACATTGGGATTAATTTGGAATCCAATGAATGACAGCTTTAGATATTCCATGAACTGTCCAGTAGAAGTTCAACAGACCAAAAGATCCGTTTTGTCATTTGTAGCAAGGTTATACGACCCCTTAGGTTTGTTAAGTCCGATCGTAACTCGTGCGAAGGTCCTTTTACAGGAAATGTGGTTGCACAAACTTGGGTGGGATGACCAATTGCCTGTTCAAATGAGGCAAGAATTTGAGGCAGTAACTAGCTGTTTCTCAAATCTAAACTCGTTGCATATACCTCGTTACGTTGGCACACTTAAATCGAAAGGATGTCAAATCCATGGATTTGCTGATGCCTCAACGAGAGCTTACGGTTGTTGTTTATACGTAAGAATGCAAACAGATAAGGGTATCACTACCAGGCTGCTAGTCGCTAAATCTAAGGTAGCGCCCTTGAAAACAAAATCTGTTCCGCGGCTGGAGTTGTGTGCTGCAGAATTGTTAGCTACCTTATGGGATGCGGTAAGGAAAGTACTTGATTGTCCTATTAATCAAGTCACATTTTGGTCAGACTCTGAGGTGGTGCTTCATTGGCTGCGAATGCATTCATCTAGCTTGAACACATTCGTTGCTAATCGCGTTGCAACCATCCAAGAGTTGACAACTAATGTATCTTGGCGTCATGTACCAACGAAAGACAACCCAGCAGATATTGTATCTCGGGGATGTTCAGTTGAGGAGCTTAAAACATCATTGTGGTTTTGCGGACCAGGATTTTTAAAGCTCTCTGACACATTGTGGCCAGCCAACCCACAAATCACCCTATCAAAGGAGTTAGAGCTGCTAGAGAAGCGTAGAACTGCAATTACTATGATCGCGGTCGATGAGGTAGCAAATCCTATCGTACATCTTATTGAGTCAACGTCATCATTTTCTAAGCTAATCCGCATCGTTGCCTATATGTTCCGCTTTATCAATGGAAAACAAGAAAGTCATTCTTCACTTGTTCCTACAGCTTCTGATTTAAGCTTCGCATTCCTTGCAGTTATATCTGTAATTCAACACATTGAATTCAGCGAAGAAATAAAGAAAATAAAGAAGTCAGTCGTGTTGTAACCGTCATTGCAAAAACTGACACCGTTTTTGCACCCACATCAGCATGGCAGGCGTATGTTATGGTTGTCGTCGAGGTCGTTTATTGAAGGCACCATTAGCACATAATGCCAAATTCCCATTATTGCTTCCAAAAAAGTGTCGTTTCGTAACGCTTTATTTGGAGCATTTGCATCGCTCTCATTGCCACGCCAATCCCCTAGTACTAATGGGCCTGCTTCGTCAGCAGGTTTGGCTGGTCAATGCTCGACAGGCTTGCAGTGCAGTAGTCCGAAAATGTGTACATTGTTTTCGCTACAAGCCGAAACTCTTATCCCAAATAATGGGCAATCTTCCCGCTGATCGCTTACATGGAAATAGGCCATTTGAGATCAGTGGAGTGGACTTTTGCGGTCCAATACTAGTTTCGCTGGGAATTCGGGGCAAATCGCCAGTCAAAATGTATATTGCCATATTTGTTTGCTTTACTTCGAAGGCAGTGCATCTTGAATTAGTCACCGATTTAACCACAAATTCATTTCTAATGTGTTTATCCAGGTTCGTTGGTCGACGTGGGCTTGTCCGGAAGCTGTACTGCGACAATGCCACCAATTTCGTGGGTGCTGCACGCACGCTGGACCTCAAAGCTACGTTCCATGGCAACACAGCGGACATGGAAATGTTTGCTGCGGAGCGGGGCATGGAGTTTGTATTCATCCCTCCTCGAGCGCCGCATTTTGGCGGCCTTTGGGAAGCGGCGGTGAAATCCGCCAAAGGTTTGCTGCTGAAAGCGATGGGCAGCGCTCGATTACGGCAAGACGAGGTGGCCACCGTGCTGGTCGAGGTCGAGGCCGTGCTCAATTCGCGGCCAATGGTCGCTCCCAGCAGCAACCCCAACGACGGCGAAGTGCTCACGGCCTCGACCTCGACCAGCACGGTGGCCACCTCGTCTTGCCGTAATCGAGCGCTGCCCATCGCTTTCAGCAGCAAACCTTTGGCGGATTTCACCGCCGCTTCCCAAAGGCCGCCAAAATGCGGCGCTCGAGGAGGGATGAATACAAACTCCATGCCCCGCTCCGCAGCAAACATTTCCATGTCCGCTGTGTTGCCATGGAACGTAGCTTTGAGGTCCAGCGTGCGTGCAGCACCCACGAAATTGGTGGCATTGTCGCAGTACAGCTTCCGGACAAGCCCACGTCGACCAACGAACCTGGATAAACACATTAGAAATGAATTTGTGGTTAAATCGGTGACTAATTCAAGATGCACTGCCTTCGAAGTAAAGCAAACAAATATGGCAATATACATTTTGACTGGCGATTTGCCCCGAATTCCCAGCGAAACTAGTATTGGACCGCAAAAGTCCACTCCACTGATCTCAAATGGCCTATTTCCATGTAAGCGATCAGCGGGAAGATTGCCCATTATTTGGGATAAGAGTTTCGGCTTGTAGCGAAAACAATGTACACATTTTCGGACTACTGCACTGCAAGCCTGTCGAGCATTGACCAGCCAAACCTGCTGACGAAGCAGGCCCATTAGTACTAGGGGATTGGCGTGGCAATGAGAGCGATGCAAATGCTCCAAATAAAGCGTTACGAAACGACATTTTTTTGGAAGCAACAATGGGAATTTGGCATTATGTGCTAATGGTGCCTTCAATAAACGACCTCCTACTCGTAGCAACCATAACATACGCCTGCCATGCTGATGTGGGTGCAAAAATGGTGTCAGTTTTTGCAATGACGGTTGCAACACGACTGACTTCTTTATTTTCTTTATTTCTTCGCTGAATTCAATGTGTTGAATTACAGATATAACTGCAAGGAATGCGAAGCTTAACTCAGAAGCTGTAGGAACAAGTGAAGAATGACTTTCTTGTTTTCCATTGATAAAGCGGAACATATAGGCAACGATGCGGATTAGCTTAGAAAATGATGACGTTGACTCAATAAGATGTACGATAGGATTTGCTACCTCATCGACCGCGATCATAGTAATTGCAGTTCTACGCTTCTCTAGCAGCTCTAACTCCTTTGATAGGGTGATTTGTGGGTTGGCTGGCCACAATGTGTCAGAGAGCTTTAAAAATCCTGGTCCGCAAAACCACAATGATGTTTTAAGCTCCTCAACTGAACATCCCCGAGATACAATATCTGCTGGGTTGTCTTTCGTTGGTACATGACGCCAAGATACATTAGTTGTCAACTCTTGGATGGTTGCAACGCGATTAGCAACGAATGTGTTCAAGCTAGATGAATGCATTCGCAGCCAATGAAGCACCACCTCAGAGTCTGACCAAAATGTGACTTGATTAATAGGACAATCAAGTACTTTCCTTACCGCATCCCATAAGGTAGCTAACAATTCTGCAGCACACAACTCCAGCCGCGGAACAGATTTTGTTTTCAAGGGCGCTACCTTAGATTTAGCGACTAGCAGCCTGGTAGTGATACCCTTATCTGTTTGCATTCTTACGTATAAACAACAACCGTAAGCTCTCGTTGAGGCATCAGCAAATCCATGGATTTGACATCCTTTCGATTTAAGTGTGCCAACGTAACGAGGTATATGCAACGAGTTTAGATTTGGAGAAACAGCTAGTTACTGCCTCAAATTCTTGCCTCATTTGAACAGGCAATTGGTCATCCCACCCAAGTTTGTGCAACCACATTTCCTGTAAAAGGACCTTCGCACGAGTTACGATCGGACTTAACAAACCTAAGGGGTCGTATAACCTTGCTACAAATGACAAAACGGATCTTTTGGTCTGTTGAACTTCTACTGGACAGTTCATGGAATATCTAAAGCTGTCATTCATTGGATTCCAAATTAATCCCAATGTTTTTGTGTCCTCTTGATGACCAATAACTATATCGTTTCTAGCTGGTTGTGCTGCGAGTTGTTTACAATTGGACGACCATTTTGTGAGAGGAAATCCAAACTTTTGAAGAATTGCGATCAAGTCTCGATGCAACAAGCACAATTCTTCGACGCTATCTGCTCCTGTCAACAGGTCATCAACATAGAAATCTCGGGCTAACGATCTTGCAGCAGCTGGATGAGTGGAAGCATGCAAGTCGCTTAGATGTTTTAAACATCGAATTGCTAAGAATGGAGCAGTCGCTGTCCCGTACGTTACTGTGTTTAATCGAAAGATTTGTAACGGATCAGTGGGCGTTTCCCTCCACACAATAAGTTGAAAGTTGCGGTGGGACTCGTCAAGTTCAATTTGACGGTACATTTTAGCGATGTCTGCTGTAGCAGCCCAAGGACGAAGTCGAAATCTTAGCAAAGTCTCCCATAACTGCGGCTGGATGGTCGGACCCACCATGAGTAGATCATTCAGCGACAATTGAGAGGAGGACTTGCTAGAGGCATCAAACACTACTCGAAGTTTAGTGGATGCGCTGTGCGGTCTTAGCACGCATTGATATGGGATGAAATAATGCGGCTCTCTCGGAATTTGATTGTTAGTTGGGCTCATGTGACCCAAGGCCAAGTATTCTTTCATAAAGTCAATATACATTGGCCGAATGTCTTCTTGCTTGCTCATTCTTCTTTCCAAGGCCAGAAATCGTCGCTTGGCTGTGTCGTAAGACGTACCAAGACAATGTGGGCTTGATTTGAATGGCAGCGACACTCTGAAACGACCCGAGGTAGTTTGGCAAATAATCTCCACAAATGACTTCTCGCACAGTTGTTGCTCTGGGGTATACAAATTCGAATTAATTGTATTTGGCTTTTCTTCCAACTCCCAGAACTTGCGAACTATTGAATCTATAGCTATGTCGTCGTTTACGACGCTAATGAAAGTCGACGAACTAGTAGCTGCATTCAATGTTCGGCAGCGACCAGATACAATCCAACCAAAGGCAGTCAATTGCAATGTTGGGTTGTTATCGGATCCTTTTATTTTGCCTTCTCTTAATATATCAAAAAGATATCAGCACCGAGCAACAAATCAATACGTTGCGGCTTGTGGAATTGAGGATCAGCTAATTGTACATTATCAGGTACCTTGATCTCTTCAGTGTGCTTCTCTGGTTGATACGACGAAATGGAACGTAACACACCAAAGTCTGTTCGGATTTCTATGTCGTCCGTTCGGGACGCTATCGAAGTTTGAACGCTGTGCCGAACAGATGACTGACAATTAGCAATGCCCAACAATTGAATCCCAGATCTTTGCCGTTTTAATTTCAACTGTTTTGCCAGTTCTTCAGTTATGAAATTTACTTGCGAGCCGGAATCTAATAAAGCTCTAGCTAAGTGATAAGATCCAGATTGATCTTTTATCTTCACAACTGCAGTTGCCAAAAGAACTTGATCAGAGGCTATCCGTGCGTGATTTACAGATGAAATCTGTGACGAAGTGACACGAGGGACTGCTGATACAACTGCTGAGCTACTTTGAGCCGCTTCAGAGCTGTATCTATGCAGTATGGTATGGTGCGGCTTAGAGCACACACGACAGTGGGCTGATTTGCAAGCAGCCACTGAGTGTCCTGTTCGCAAACAATTTATACAGAGCGGATAGCTCTTTGCGAACGTAAAACGTTTCTGGCAAGGTATTGCTGCGAACGACGAGCACGAGTGAATGAAGTGATCGTTCTTTTTTAAAAAAACACGCATTTGGGACTCTGCGGCTCACTTGGCAGAGCGACAGCTAGAGAAGTTTTCCCAATTCTTTTCTTATTATCCTGAGCTACCTTACGACGTGGACCAGATGAGTCTTCAGCACTTAAATGCTGATACCGTCTGTTCAAGGCAGCTTCACAATCTTGCCACAATGGAAGCTTATTGTAGTCAAGATTCTCTTCCCACCTAGAGCGCGTGCCAGCGTCCACTTTCATCATTACCAAATGGATGAGCATGGCATTCGAAATCTGCTTATCAGATCCTAGCGATAAAAGAGATTCGTAAATGGCACGGACTGAGTCTATCAGCATGCGCAAAGATGATGCTGACGGTTCGGACATGTGTGGGAGATCAAATAGTTTTGAAATGCTGTTAAAAAATATGAGACACTGATTGTCGTACACATTTTTTAAAGCAGCTAACGCTTTTGGATAATTTGCATCTGTCACCTGATATGCCTTGACAGTGCCTAATGCTTCTTTGTCCAAGCATGACAACAAGTGGTTAAACTTTTCTATATTTGATAACCCTGGCTCGTTGTCGACTAAACTCTCAAAAAGTCCAATGAAATTCTTATATTCCGAATATTCTCCGCTAAACTTTGGCAGCTTTATATTCGGTAGATTCCTAGAATGTGACACTGAGCTAATCATTGTAGAGTTAGCGGGACTCTCACTTTTAGGTTGGCTATCACTACCTCGCTTCATAAGAAGTGCCTTTGTCGATACACACAAATCTTCTAACGTTGACCGAGGCACTAAATCTGCGTTAATGTCGTCCAACTCTTGTTGTGTCTTAAAGGCCTTTTCTATGTAGCGGTTCAATATCTCAAGTCGACATTCAATTTCAAATGGCTCTACTGGTTTAGTGTAATCTTTTAATGATTTATTAATGCGTGTTATGTCGTTTGTAACATTTTTGTAAACGGCCAACAGAGCTTCGACACGCTCTGATGATGACTCGTCCATAGACCTATTCTTTCCTCGCTTGTTAGTCATGATGCTATAAGTGATGCTCAGTTGAAACCAATTTCAATCGAAACAAATAAAAGTTCACTTAATGTATGACAACAAGCGAAGAGCAATTCAAGAATGTTAACAAATGCGCGCGATCGTAATAAATCTCAATATATTACGCTGGCAGTGTTAAACTATACTTGAGTGACTGTTACAGACAGTTGATACGATATAGCGAAGACAACAACCAAAATGTTGAGTGACTATTTGGGCAAGTGGTCTATTGAGTTATATTTGACTGTTGAGCGACTGAGTGCAATGCATTCACAAGCGAGAGCGCGCCGGTATGAATGCCAAAATATAAGTGCAGATCGAGCTCATACAATGAGCGCAAAGCGAGAGTGCAAGTTTTGAGCGAAAATATATCCAAGTGACGAGCGCACGTTTTGAGCGCAAAGCGAGAGCGCTGCTGCGTGTGCAAGCGTGGGTGCAAACGATATTGCAAGTGAGTATGCAATGAGCGCAAAGTGAGCGCGCACTAATATGTGCAAGCGAGACAGTAAAACGAGAGCGCAACTATAAGTGCAAGCGCGAGTGCAAACGATATTGCAAGCGCGCATGCAAATGATGAGCGTAAATTAAAGCGAAATTTGCTGTGTAAGCGCGAGTGCAAACGATATAGCAAGTGAGTATGCACTGAGCGCAAAGTGAGCGCGCACTAATATGTGCAAGCGAGACAGTAAAACGAGAGCGCAACTATAAGTGCAAGCGCGAGTGCAAACGATATTGCAAGCGCGCATGCAAATGAAGAGCGTAAATTAAGAGCGCAATTATCTGTGCAAGCGAGAACGAACTTTTATGTGCGAGCGAGAGCGAGCTGTGAGCGCAAGCGCAAAACGAAAGTGCGAGACGAAAATGAGCAAAAAAACTGTAACACACTAGCGGCGCCAAAGAAAACTTGGATTATGCGAGGCAATAGAGATTGAATTATTTGCAGATCAAAGGTCAATATGCACCTTATTATTATTTTTATTTATTTTTTTTAAATTTCAATTTGAAATAAGCTCAACACAATGTACATAGGCGTAGATTGTACATACATTAATATTTTGTATGTCTCAAGTAATGCATTTATTTATTTATGGCTTGCATTACTTGGTCATCTATGTGCTCTATGTATTTATGTACTTCCCTGATTATCCACAAAATCCATAATCCAGCTTCCTTCAATTCCAGAGAGTGTCCACCCGGGGCGCGCCAAAATGTCAAAATTTTCGCTCTTAAAACAAGAATGTCCTTCCAAAAGGAGTCTGGTCCTTCGATGGCCAGTGTATAATATTTATAAAAAAAAGTAGACAGCAACTTGCGGTCTCTCTGAAATATACGAAGTGCTGGCACCGGTGTTCAATTTTGTACTGAATTTATTAAATTTAACATGAACGCAAGCGCAGCTTGCACAGTAGAGAGCGCACCTATGCGCATCTAACAGCGAGCAGCGAGAGAGCGATCTTTTGGAGAGCGACACTCCCGTGCTAGCGCGTACAATAACAACTTCTCTGTACAGTGGTTCAGCTTCAATTACTTAACCTATACAATTTCGATAATAATTCAATTAATAATTCATAATAATTCAATTTCTTATAATAATATAATAATATTTCAGAAGGCAAATATCCAAATGCCTTAACATCGGCCGCGTTGAAAGGCCGCAGGGCTTCAATAACATGGTGTATTAGTGGAGTGGCAGTGGTGCAACGCGATGAATTGCCCTTTTATATGTGCCATTTTTTGTCTTAACGACAATTACGCGCACTCTACCATCTCCTCCGACTATGGCTTCCGTCACCACGCCTAGCATCCACTGTTGTGGAGGAGCGTTGTCCTCTCCCACGAGCACGACTGCTCCGACCTGTATGTTCTGTCTCTCCTTCGTCCATTTTGACTTCTGCTGCAGGCTGAGCAGGTAGTCCCTTGACCAGTCGTTCCAAAATCGACGCTTGATGTTGGATGTCAGCTGCCATCTTTTTAATAGTGTCAGCTTGACGTCGTCGACTGGCTCTGTGGACGCGATTGGCAGCGGCACGAGCGTTGCTCCTATCAGGAAGTGCCCTGGCGTGAGCACTTCGCCGTCGTTGGGGTTGCTGCTGGGAGCGACCATTGGCCGCGAATTGAGCACGGCCTCGACCTCGACCAGCACGGTGGCCACCTCGTCTTGCCGTAATCGAGCGCTGCCCATCGCTTTCAGCAGCAAACCTTTGGCGGATTTCACCGCCGCTTCCCAAAGGCCGCCAAAATGCGGCGCTCGAGGAGGGATGAATACAAACTCCATGCCCCGCTCCGCAGCAAACATTTCCATGTCCGCTGTGTTGCCATGGAACGTAGCTTTGAGGTCCAGCGTGCGTGCAGCACCCACGAAATTGGTGGCATTGTCGCAGTACAGCTTCCGGACAAGCCCACGTCGACCAACGAACCTGGATAAACACATTAGAAATGAATTTGTGGTTAAATCGGTGACTAATTCAAGATGCACTGCCTTCGAAGTAAAGCAAACAAATATGGCAATATACATTTTGACTGGCGATTTGCCCCGAATTCCCAGCGAAACTAGTATTGGACCGCAAAAGTCCACTCCACTGATCTCAAATGGCCTATTTCCATGTAAGCGATCAGCGGGAAGATTGCCCATTATTTGGGATAAGAGTTTCGGCTTGTAGCGAAAACAATGTACACATTTTCGGACTACTGCACTGCAAGCCTGTCGAGCATTGACCAGCCAAACCTGCTGACGAAGCAGGCCCATTAGTACTAGGGGATTGGCGTGGCAATGAGAGCGATGCAAATGCTCCAAATAAAGCGTTACGAAACGACATTTTTTGGAAGCAACAATGGGAATTTGGCATTATGTGCTAATGGTGCCTTCAATAAACGACCTCCTACTCGTAGCAACCATAACATACGCCTGCCATGCTGATGTGGGTGCAAAAATGGTGTCAGTTTTTGCAATGACGGTTGCAACACGACTGACTTCTTTATTTTCTTTATTTCTTCGCTGAATTCAATGTGTTGAATTACAGATATAACTGCAAGGAATGCGAAGCTTAACTCAGAAGCTGTAGGAACAAGTGAAGAATGACTTTCTTGTTTTCCATTGATAAAGCGGAACATATAGGCAACGATGCGGATTAGCTTAGAAAATGATGACGTTGACTCAATAAGATGTACGATAGGATTTGCTACCTCATCGACCGCGATCATAGTAATTGCAGTTCTACGCTTCTCTAGCAGCTCTAACTCCTTTGATAGGGTGATTTGTGGGTTGGCTGGCCACCATGTGTCAGAGAGCTTTAAAAATCCTGGTCCGCAAAACCACAATGATGTTTTAAGCTCCTCAACTGAACATCCCCGAGATACAATATCTGCTGGGTTGTCTTTCGTTGGTACATGACGCCAAGATACATTAGTTGTCGACTCTTGGATGGTTGCAACGCGATTAGCAACGAATGTGTTCAAGCTAGATGAATGCATTCGCAGCCAATGAAGCACCACCTCAGAGTCTGACCAAAATGTGACTTGATTAATAGGACAATCAAGTACTTTCCTTACCGCATCCCATAAGGTAGCTAACAATTCTGCAGCACACAACTCCAGCCGCGGAACAGATTTTGTTTTCAAGGGCGCTACCTTAGATTTAGCGACTAGCAGCCTGGTAGTGATACCCTTATCTGTTTGCATTCTTACGTATAAACAACAACCGTAAGCTCTCGTTGAGGCATCAGCAAATCCATGGATTTGACATCCTTTCGATTTAAGTGTGCCAACGTAACGAGGTATATGCAACGAGTTTAGATTTGAGAAACAGCTAGTTACTGCCTCAAATTCTTGCCTCATTTGAACAGGCAATTGGTCATCCCACCCAAGTTTGTGCAACCACATTTCCTGTAAAAGGACCTTCGCACGAGTTACGATCGGACTTAACAAACCTAAGGGGTCGTATAACCTTGCTACAAATGACAAAACGGATCTTTTGGTCTGTTGAACTTCTACTGGACAGTTCATGGAATATCTAAAGCTGTCATTCATTGGATTCCAAATTAATCCCAATGTTTTTGTGTCCTCTTGATGACCAATAACTATATCGTTTCTAGCTGGTTGTGCTGCGAGTTGTTTACAATTGGACGACCATTTTGTGAGAGGAAATCCAAACTTTTGAAGAATTGCGATCAAGTCTCGATGCAACAAGCACAATTCTTCGACGCTATCTGCTCCTGTCAACAGGTCATCAACATAGAAATCTCGGGCTAACGATCTTGCAGCAGCTGGATGAGTGGAAGCATGCAAGTCGCTTAGATGTTTTAAACATCGAATTGCTAAGAATGGAGCAGTCGCTGTCCCGTACGTTACTGTGTTTAATCGAAAGATTTGTAACGGATCAGTGGGCGTTTCCCTCCACACAATAAGTTGAAAGTTGCGGTGGGACTCGTCAAGTTCAATTTGACGGTACATTTTAGCGATGTCTGCTGTAGCAGCCCAAGGACGAAGTCGAAATCTTAGCAAAGTCTCCCATAACTGCGGCTGGATGGTCGGACCCACCATGAGTAGATCATTCAGCGACAATTGAGAGGAGGACTTGCTAGAGGCATCAAACACTACTCGAAGTTTAGTGGATGCGCTGTGCGGTCTTAGCACGCATTGATATGGGATGAAATAATGCGGCTCTCTCGGAATTTGATTGTTAGTTGGGCTCATGTGACCCAAGGCCAAGTATTCTTTCATAAAGTCAATATACATTGGCCGAATGTCTTCTTGCTTGCTCATTCTTCTTTCCAAGGCCAGAAATCGTCGCTTGGCTGTGTCGTAAGACGTACCAAGACAATGTGGGCTTGATTTGAATGGCAGCGACACTCTGAAACGACCCGAGGTAGTTTGGCAAATAGTCTCCACAAATGACTTCTCGCACAGTTGTTGCTCTGGGGTATACAAATTCGAATTAATTGTATTTGGCTTTTCTTCCAACTCCCAGAACTTGCGAACTATTGAATCTATAGCTATGTCGTCGTTTACGACGCTAATGAAAGTCGACGAACTAGTAGCTGCATTCAATGTTCGGCAGCGACCAGATACAATCCAACCAAAGGCAGTCAATTGCAATGTTGGGTTGTTATCGGATCCTTTTATTTTGCCTTCTCTTAATATATCAAAAAAGATATCAGCACCGAGCAACAAATCAATACGTTGCGGCTTGTGGAATTGAGGATCAGCTAATTGTACATTATCAGGTACCTTGATCTCTTCAGTGTGCTTCTCTGGTTGATACGACGAAATGGAACGTAACACACCAAAGTCTGTTCGGATTTCTATGTCGTCCGTTCGGGACGCTATCGAAGTTTGAACGCTGTGCCGAACAGATGACTGACAATTAGCAATGCCCAACAATTGAATCCCAGATCTTTGCCGTTTTAATTTCAACTGTTTTGCCAGTTCTTCAGTTATGAAATTTACTTGCGAGCCGGAATCTAATAAAGCTCTAGCTAAGTGATAAGATCCAGATTGATCTTTTATCTTCACAACTGCAGTTGCCAAAAGAACTTGATCAGAGGCTATCCGTGCGTGATTTACAGATGAAATCTGTGACGAAGTGACACGAGGGACTGCTGATACAACTGCTGAGCTACTTTGAGCCGCTTCAGAGCTGTATCTATGCAGTATGGTATGGTGCGGCTTAGAGCACACACGACAGTGGGCTGATTTGCAAGCAGCCACTGAGTGTCCTGTTCGCAAACAATTTATACAGAGCGGATAGCTCTTTGCGAACGTAAAACGTTTCTGGCAAGGTATTGCTGCGAACGACGAGCACGAGTGAATGAAGTGATCGTTCTTTTTACAAAACACGCATTTGGGACTCTGCGGCTCACTTGGCAGAGCGACAGCTAGAGAAGTTTTCCCAATTCTTTTCTTATTATCCTGAGCTACCTTACGACGTGGACCAGATGAGTCTTCAGCACTTAAATGCTGATACCGTCTGTTCAAGGCAGCTTCACAATCTTGCCACAATGGAAGCTTATTGTAGTCAAGATTCTCTTCCCACCTAGAGCGCGTGCCAGCGTCCACTTTCATCATTACCAAATGGATGAGCATGGCATTCGAAATCTGCTTATCAGATCCTAGCGATAAAAGAGATTCGTAAATGGCACGGACTGAGTCTATCAGCATGCGCAAAGATGATGCTGACGGTTCGGACATGTGTGGAGATCAAATAGTTTTGAAATGCTGTTAAAAAATATGAGACACTGATTGTCGTACACATTTTTTAAAGCAGCTAACGCTTTTGGATAATTTGCATCTGTCACCTGATATGCCTTGACAGTGCCTAATGCTTCTTTGTCCAAGCATGACAACAAGTGGTTAAACTTTTCTATATTTGATAACCCTGGCTCGTTGTCGACTAAACTCTCAAAAAGTCCAATGAAATTCTTATATTCCGAATATTCTCCGCTAAACTTTGGCAGCTTTATATTCGGTAGATTCCTAGAATGTGACACTGAGCTAATCATTGTAGAGTTAGCGGGACTCTCACTTTTAGGTTGGCTATCACTACCTCGCTTCATAAGAAGTGCTTTTGTCGATACACACAAATCTTCTAACGTTGACCGAGGCACTAAATCTGCGTTAATGTCGTCCAACTCTTGTTGTGTCTTAAAGGCCTTTTCTATGTAGCGGTTCAATATCTCAAGTCGACATTCAATTTCAAATGGCTCTACTGGTTTAGTGTAATCTTTTAATGATTTATTAATGCGTGTTATGTCGTTTGTAACATTTTTGTAAACGGCCAACAGAGCTTCGACACGCTCTGATGATGACTCGTCCATAGACCTATTCTTTCCTCGCTTGTTAGTCATGATGCTATAAGTGATGCTCAGTTGAAACCAATTTCAATCGAAACAAATAAAAGTTCACTTAATGTATGACAACAAGCGAAGAGCAATTCAAGAATGTTAACAAATGCGCGCGATCGTAATAAATCTCAATATATTACGCTGGCAGTGTTAAACTATACTTGAGTGACTGTTACGATATAGCGAAGACAACAACCAAAATGTTGAGTGACTATTTGGGCAAGTGGTCTATTGAGTTATATTTGACTGTTGAGCGACTGAGTGCAATGCATTCATAAGCGAGAGCGCGCCGGTATGAATGCCAAAATATAAGTGCAGATCGAGCTCATACAATGAGCGCAAAGCGAGAGTGCAAGTTTTGAGCGCAAAGCGAGAGCGCTGCTGCGTGTGCAAGCGTGGGTGCAAACGATATTGCAAGTGAGTATGCAATGAGCGCAAAGTGAGCGCGCACTAATATGTGCAAGCGAGACAGTAAAACGAGAGCGCAACTATAAGTGCAAGCGCGAGTGCAAACGATATTGCAAGCGCGCATGCAAATGATGAGCGTAAATTAAAGCGAAATTTGCTGTGTAAGCGCGAGTGCAAACGATATAGCAAGTGAGTATGCACTGAGCGCAAAGTGAGCGCGCACTAATATGTGCGAGCGAGAGCGAGCTGTGAGCGCAAGCGCAAAACGAAAGTGCGAGACGAAAATGAGCAAAAAAACTGTAACACACTAGCGGCGCCAAAGAAAACTTGGATTATGCGAGGCAATAGAGATTGAATTATTTGCAGATCAAAGGTCAATATGCACCTTATTATTATTTTTATTTATTTTTTTTAAATTTCAATTTGAAATAAGCTCAACACAATGTACATAGGCGTAGATTGTACATACATTAATATTTTGTATGTCTCAAGTAATGCATTTATTTATTTATGGCTTGCATTACTTGGTCATCTATGTGCTCTATGTATTTATGTACTTCCCTGATTATCCACAAAATCCATAATCCAGCTTCCTTCAATTCCAGAGAGTGTCCACCCGGGGGCGCCAGAAATGTCCTTCCAAAAGGAGTCTGGTCCTTCGATGGCCAGTGTATAATATTTATAAAAAAAAAGTAGACAGCAACTTGCGGTCTCTCTGAAATATACGAAGTGCTGGCACCGGTGTTCAATTTTGTACTGAATTTATTAAATTTAACATGAACGCAAGCGCAGCTTGCACAGTAGAGAGCGCACCTATGCGCATCTAACAGCGAGCAGCGAGAGAGCGATCTTTTGGAGAGCGACACTCCCGTGCTAGCGCGTACAATAACAACTTTTCTGTACAGTGGTTCAGCTTCAAGTACTTAACCTATACAATTTCGATAATAATTCAATTAATAATTCATAATAATTCAATTTCTTATAATAATATATAATAATATTTCAGAAGGCAATCCAAATGCCTTAACATCGGCCGCGTTGAAAGGCCGCAGGGCTTCAATAACATGGTGTATTAGTGGAGTGGCAGTGGTGCAACGCGATGAATTGCCCTTTTATATGTGCCATTTTTTGTCTTAACGACAATTACGCGCACTCTACCATCTCCTCCGACTATGGCTTCCGTCACCACGCCTAGCATCCACTGTTGTGGAGGAGCGTTGTCCTCTCCCACGAGCACGACTGCTCCGACCTGTATGTTCTGTCTCTCCTTCGTCCATTTTGACTTCTGCTGCAGGCTGAGCAGGTAGTCCCTTGACCAGTCGTTCCAAAATCGACGCTTGATGTTGGATGTCAGCTGCCATCTTTTTAATAGTGTCAGCTTGACGTCGTCGACTGGCTCTGTGGACGCGATTGGCAGCGGCACGAGCGTTGCTCCTATCAGGAAGTGCCCTGGCGTGAGCACTTCGCCGTCGTTGGGGTTGCTGCTGGGAGCGACCATTGGCCGCGAATTGAGCACGGCCTCGACCTCGACCAGCACGGTGGCCACCTCGTCTTGCCGTAATCGAGCGCTGCCCATCGCTTTCAGCAGCAAACCTTTGGCGGATTTCACCGCCGCTTCCCAAAGGCCGCCAAAATGCGGTGCTCGAGGAGGGATGAATACAAACTCCATGCCCCGCTCCGCAGCAAACATTTCCATGTCCGCTGTGTTGCCATGGAACGTAGCTTTGAGGTCCAGCGTGCGTGCAGCACCCACGAAATTGGTGGCATTGTCGCAGTACAGCTTCCGGACAAGCCCACGTCGACCAACGAACCTGGATAAACACATTAGAAATGAATTTGTGGTTAAATCGGTGACTAATTCAAGATGCACTGCCTTCGAAGTAAAGCAAACAAATATGGCAATATACATTTTGACTGGCGATTTGCCCCGAATTCCCAGCGAAACTAGTATTGGACCGCAAAAGTCCACTCCACTGATCTCAAATGGCCTATTTCCATGTAAGCGATCAGCGGGAAGATTGCCCATTATTTGGGATAAGAGTTTCGGCTTGTAGCGAAAACAATGTACACATTTTCGGACTACTGCACTGCAAGCCTGTCGAGCATTGACCAGCCAAACCTGCTGACGAAGCAGGCCCATTAGTACTAGGGGATTGGCGTGGCAATGAGAGCGATGCAAATGCTCCAAATAAAGCGTTACGAAACGACATTTTTTTGGAAGCAACAATGGGAATTTGGCATTATGTGCTAATGGTGCCTTCAATAAACGACCTCCTACTCGTAGCAACCATAACATACGCCTGCCATGCTGATGTGGGTGCAAAAATGGTGTCAGTTTTTGCAATGACGGTTGCAACACGACTGACTTCTTTATTTTCTTTATTTCTTCGCTGAATTCAATGTGTTGAATTACAGATATAACTGCAAGGAATGCGAAGCTTAACTCAGAAGCTGTAGGAACAAGTGAAGAATGACTTTCTTGTTTTCCATTGATAAAGCGGAACATATAGGCAACGATGCGGATTAGCTTAGAAAATGATGACGTTGACTCAATAAGATGTACGATAGGATTTGCTACCTCATCGACCGCGATCATAGTAATTGCAGTTCTACGCTTCTCTAGCAGCTCTAACTCCTTTGATAGGGTGATTTGTGGGTTGGCTGGCCACAATGTGTCAGAGAGCTTTAAAAATCCTGGTCCGCAAAACCACAATGATGTTTTAAGCTCCTCAACTGAACATCCCCGAGATACAATATCTGCTGGGTTGTCTTTCGTTGGTACATGACGCCAAGATACATTAGTTGTCAACTCTTGGATGGTTGCAACGCGATTAGCAACGAATGTGTTCAAGCTAGATGAATGCATTCGCAGCCAATGAAGCACCACCTCAGAGTCTGACCAAAATGTGACTTGATTAATAGGACAATCAAGTACTTTCCTTACCGCATCCCATAAGGTAGCTAACAATTCTGCAGCACACAACTCCAGCCGCGGAACAGATTTTGTTTTCAAGGGCGCTACCTTAGATTTAGCGACTAGCAGCCTGGTAGTGATACCCTTATCTGTTTGCATTCTTACGTATAAACAACAACCGTAAGCTCTCGTTGAGGCATCAGCAAATCCATGGATTTGACATCCTTTCGATTTAAGTGTGCCAACGTAACGAGGTATATGCAACGAGTTTAGATTTGAGAAACAGCTAGTTACTGCCTCAAATTCTTGCCTCATTTGAACAGGCAATTGGTCATCCCACCCAAGTTTGTGCAACCACATTTCCTGTAAAAGGACCTTCGCACGAGTTACGATCGGACTTAACAAACCTAAGGGGTCGTATAACCTTGCTACAAATGACAAAACGGATCTTTTGGTCTGTTGAACTTCTACTGGACAGTTCATGGAATATCTAAAGCTGTCATTCATTGGATTCCAAATTAATCCCAATGTTTTTGTGTCCTCTTGATGACCAATAACTATATCGTTTCTAGCTGGTTGTGCTGCGAGTTGTTTACAATTGGACGACCATTTTGTGAGAGGAAATCCAAACTTTTGAAGAATTGCGATCAAGTCTCGATGCAACAAGCACAATTCTTCGACGCTATCTGCTCCTGTCAACAGGTCATCACCATAGAAATCTCGGGCTAACGATCTTGCAGCAGCTGGATGAGTGGAAGCATGCAAGTCGCTTAGATGTTTTAAACATCGAATTGCTAAGAATGGAGCAGTCGCTGTCCCGTACGTTACTGTGTTTAATCGAAAGATTTGTAACGGATCAGTGGGCGTTTCCCTCCACACAATAAGTTGAAAGTTGCGGTGGGACTCGTCAAGTTCAATTTGACGGTACATTTTAGCGATGTCTGCTGTAGCAGCCCAAGGACGAAGTCGAAATCTTAGCAAAGTCTCCCATAACTGCGGCTGGATGGTCGGACCCACCATGAGTAGATCATTCAGCGACAATTGAGAGGAGGACTTGCTAGAGGCATCAAACACTACTCGAAGTTTAGTGGATGCGCTGTGCGGTCTTAGCACGCATTGATATGGGATGAAATAATGCGGCTCTCTCGGAATTTGATTGTTAGTTGGGCTCATGTGACCCAAGGCCAAGTATTCTTTCATAAAGTCAATATACATTGGCCGAATGTCTTCTTGCTTGCTCATTCTTCTTTCCAAGGCCAGAAATCGTCGCTTGGCTGTGTCGTAAGACGTACCAAGACAATGTGGGCTTGATTTGAATGGCAGCGACACTCTGAAACGACCCGAGGTAGTTTGGCAAATAGTCTCCACAAATGACTTCTGTATGTTCCTGTTTTCGCGTACGCACTCGCTGCCGCTCTACAAATTACTCGAGGACAAGACTGCCCAGCGCTTCCAAATTCTCTCTATTGGAAGAGCCGCAGCCGGCAGATGGCTGAACAGGCAGGCGATAGACACTCTTAGTTCCGAATGTATCCTATCTAATTCCGAGTATTTTAAATTTGGAATGAATTGCCGCTCAAACTATGTTATGCACAACAGGGCTTACCTGGCTTACAGAGATGTTAAGCAGCCACGCAGAGCTACCACTTCTTATTCATATCTTAACATAAATGCGACAATTAAGAATTTAGTGTTTGTGTGTGTGAAATTACGTTGGGTGAAAAGAGATTACAAGCTAAGTGAAATAGAATTACAAGCTAAGTGAATAGGAATAAAAGCTAATAATACTAATAATGTGTGTGTGAATTGAAATCTTACAAAGTAGAGAAAATATATAAACAGGTGATCTTTTTACAGGTTATTTAGATGACAGCTCGACCGGTGGAGGGGATCGAGCATCAATGGTGGGTTCAGCCAGCCGCCGAAACACTGGCGATCTGGCATTATTATTGGTGATGATATCCAAGACATCCAAGGCGTACGGTGAGATTGTAGTCAGTTCATCTGTAGCGGAATCACTCACATAGAACGTCAGCTCTGGCACTTTTTTCTTTTTGCAACTGCATCTGTGCGGAAACTAGCCATGGAAGTAAGCAAGCACAAGAGCAAACGAAAAAGAAAAGAAAAGAAAAGAAGATAATAGAAAAAGAAAAGAAAGAAAAAAAGAGAAGGCAACAGAATATAAAAGAAAAGAAAAGAAAAGAAAAAAAAAGAAAAGCAGATAAAAGAAAAAGAAAAGAAAAAAAAATTAAATTCAATTAAATATGAATGATATGATATGAAAAGAAGATAAAGGAAAGGAAAAGAAGATAAATGAAATCTCAAGTCATTGATTTTGGCAACTGTACGTGCAAGATTCGAAATTGCGGTAGCAATTGCTTCTTCTGGAATAGCGGCCACATTGTTAGACGGCCGTAGGGCTCACTCAGCGTTAAAATTGCCATTAAATCTTCAAGCTACTGAACAACCGACATGTAACATTTCAAAACACTTCGCAATGGCCAAAGTTTTAGTAGCATCAAAAATTATCATATGGGACGAATGCACAATCGCGCATTGGAAGCACTAGACCGAACATTAAAAGATCTGCGCAATGACTCGAGATGTTTCGGTGGTTCAATGATTTTATTATCTGGCGATTTCCGACAAACACTACCAGTAATTCCAAGATCTACTGCTGCCGACGAAATAAACTCTTGCCTCAAAGCATCAAATCTGTGGAGATTTGTAACCAAACCTCAACTGTCTGTAAATATGAGAGTTGCATTGTTGAACGATCTATCTCCTGATGATTTCTCGAAGCAATTGCTGAATATCGGTAATGGCCGTATTCCTGTTGACGAATCGAGTGGCTTGATTTCATTTCCTCAAAATTTTTGCAATTTCGTCTCATCAAAAGATGAGCTTATCAACAAATTATTTCCGAATATCATTGCTTCCCATAAAAATACTAAATGGTTAAGTGAGCGAGCAATTTTTGCGGCTAAAAATAATGATGTGGATGACCTTAATTTTATAATTCAAAATAAAATCATTGATACTCTGTATTCATTCAAATCTATCGACTGTGTAACAAACGAGAAGCCACTAATTATCCAACTGAATTTTTGAACTCCTTGGATGTGCCTGGTTTACCACCGCACAATTTCCAACTGATGGTTGGCTCGGTAGTTATCATGCTTAGAAATTTAAACCAACGAAAACTGTGCAATGTAACGCGTTTGGTGATAAGAAAACTGATGAGCAATGTGATTCACGCGTCGATACTCAAAGGAAAATTGAAAGATGAGGAAGTTCCTATTCTTAGGATTCCGATGATCCCCGATTCGTCTTGCTTTCGCCATGACGATCAACAAATCACAGGACCTATCTTTGACTATTTGTGGCCTCAATCTAGAAAATGCGTGTTTTTCTCATGGTCAATTGTACGTGGCATGCTCACGTGCTGGCAAACCATCCGCATTATTTGTTCTTGCACCTGACCAAAAAACGAAGAATGTCGTTTACCACAAGGTGCTTGAATGAAAATCCGATTAATAAATTAATCATCAGAGTGTATCCCAGCCTGAACAACATAGCTTTCAACAATTTTGTACCTAGAAATAAGAATATGGCAAAACAACGTTTGCCGGGCCAGCTAGTTTTAAATAAATAAGTTCAAAATCTAAATGGCGGCCCAACTGGGTCGGGTGGTGGTGGCAGTGGTAGTGGCATTGCCACAATCTGTTGAAAGACAGGTACCTGTGCAGCTTCATTGCTGCGACGAGTTGCCAGACGGCGGAGATAATTGGCACTTTGTTCCGCCTCTTCTTCAGCTCGCCTTTGTTGCTGGCGCAGAGCGCGGTTTCTAATATCCTCAGCAAGATAAGTGTTGACGATGGACGAGTACCTTGTCATAGCTAGCCGCTGCGGCACAAATGGGTCGAGAACTATGTTGCTAGCCTCGCTGTTGCTATGTACTCGCAGCCGGTCATAGTATTTGGTACAAATCTTTTTGAATTGCTCATCAACAGTGGGAACGCCCAGCTCAGAGCTGATGCGTGCATTTGAATGGTACCATTGAGTACCATTGGTACCATTGGCCCAAGCAGGCTGCCTTGTGGCACCCCGGCGTGTATTTGCTTGACGGCAGAACGACATCCTCCATGGCATTCAACCATAAATGAGCGATTTGTCAAGTAGCAGCATGGATTTCTGTAAAGAGCGTCAGGCAGCAGCATCTTGAGCTTGTATCTCAGCCCCGTATGCCACACTCTGTCAAATGCCTCTCTAATGTCCATATAGACTGCAAAGCAGTACTTGTGTTCATCAAATGATCTCAGTATGAGCTGTGTGACTCGGCCCAGCTGTTAATCAGCTGAGTGCGCCTTGCGAAAGCCAAACTGATGGCTTGGTATAGCGTTGAGCATTCGACTCAGTATTAAGTACTCTAGAATCTTCGATAGGCCAGACAAGAGACTTATTGGCCTGTATGAGGATACCATTTCCACCAACGCCAGCTTCCAGCTAGTGGGAAAGTGACCGAGTCGCAATGAGTTGTTGCAAATCAACACCAGATACAGTATTGCCTTCATTGGCAGCGCTTTAATGGTATGATTATCGATACAATCAAATCCAGCTTTCTTCTTTTCAAGCGTTCGAATATGGCCGACAACCTCAAGTGGCGTTACTGGTCGAAATGGCATTTCAGACGTGTCAGTTGGCGGCGTTGGTTGATTCACTGACGCCTCAATTTCAGCCAGATTAGTTGGCAATGGATATATGAGTGGCTTGAATCGCTGCTCCAGGCTATCAGCAAACACTTCAGCTTTTTCGGCCGTCGTCATGCACCAGACATTACTGCTTGTATTCGAGCAAGACTTTAATAGCGGCAGATTCGGAGCTGTCTGCCGTTTGATTTCATTAGTGAGCCGCCAAAGCTTTTGCATGCTGTATCTGTCTGTGGGGTCGATAGCGCTCAATAAATCTTCTTCATACTTTTGTCTAGCAGCCTTAATGTTTTTGTGAATGCGATTAGACAGTCTATTGCAGATCTGCCTCGCCAAGGGATTGCGACTTTGCAGAAGATAGCGTTTGATAAGCTTCTTCGCCTCAATCAATTGGAGAGTCTGGCTTTTAACTCGATATCTAGATCCAGGTCAACATATCTTCAGTGGGCACTGAGCATTTGCAAAGTTTGCAGCGTTTTGAATGTTGTTGACCAGAATATCAACAGCATCATCAACATCATATGCACTGTTCAATTCAGTGTTTAGCAAGATACTCTCATTTATATGGCTCTGAAATTTAATAATATTCGCATTCAGATGCAGCAAATGGACTCTCGCCTGGCCAACAATTGGCTTCTCAGCTAGCTGAATTAGTAGCGGCAGGTGATCTGAATTGAGCTCAGACGAATCCGAGATGGCCAGCAACTCGCGTCTGATGCCTTTGAAGAGCGCAAAATCAATGGCCGACGGAGTTTGGCGCACATTGATTGGGTAGTGTGTAGGTGATCCAGTTGCCAGGATGTTACTATTAGCTTGCAAGATACAATTTACTAGAGTTCTGCCTCTCAGACATTATCTGGCATTGCCCCACCATTGGCTCTTGGCGTTCCAGTCGCCGCCCACTAAATACGCACCGCCCAGTGAATTGAGCAGTGGGCTGAAATCTTGCGCCGTCCAGCTAACTTGCGGCGGGCAATAAATGGCTGCAATATTTACATGTCTGACATCTAGCAGGCTAACTGACAGCTCAATACACTGATGCGAATCTAGTGATGTGCAGCGCATAGCATAGTAGCATATATTTGGCTTTAGTATACAAGCTGCGCCACCTCTGCGCCTATTTGTCGGATAATTTGCCAGATAAACTATATATCCGTCAATACAAAAGTTGTCTCTGTCAGTTAAATGCGTCTCAGATACCAGCGTAATATCAATATTGTGTTTAATGAGAAACTGTTTGAGTTCAGTAAGTTTACTAGAGATGCCAGCGGCATTCCAAATAGAGATGTTTAAGTTATTTGTACTATGGGCTACAGCAGACTGCAGTGTGCAGCTGCGTCTACTAGCGTTGCGTGTAGCAATTGCATTGTCAGACATTGAAGTGCTCATTTGGACCAGCTTTAGCTATTAGAAAAGCTGTCAGAGTGGCCATCATTTCAATAAGTTTGTCGAGTTTGGCTTCAATATAAAAGTTGCCTTGCATTTGCATAACTGGTACATTGATATTTCTATATTGGTCAAAGTTAATGGCATAGTTATTGTAGTTACTATTACTGTTGTTGTTGCTGCTGTAATTTTGAGCCGCCCCAGTTGAAATGGCCGCTGAACTCTTGCTTGCCTAGGCATTTGTTGTTGTTGTTGCTGCTGTTGAGCAGTTGTAGTGGGAGCAGGCTTGGTTAGATTACTAAGAACCTTGCCAAACTGCACAGCGCCTTCATTCTCTCGCTTCTTACATGCCCCTTTGTAAGATGGGCAGCCTCTGTAGCTCGCTGCTTGCGGGCCGTTGGGCAGTTGGCACATTTGGCTGGCGTTTGATCGTCTTTCTGCTTACCACAGTTAGTGGAGGCGTGGTTCTCGCCACATTTGACGCAAGCAAAGGAGCGACGGCAATAATTCTTGATGTGCCCGAATTTCTGGCACCTATAGCATTGGGCAACATCGCTAGACTTGAACGGCCTCTCGACTTTCACTCACTGGCTCCCCAGCCCGTCACTTGCAATAACTCGGCGTTATTGGCACTGGCGACCAGCTCGACCTCGAAAAGGTCAAGTGGCTCTTTGGTAAAGCGCGATTTGATGCACCTTAGAAAGCGCACGGTATGCCCAAGCTTGGCTAGCTGCTCGCGGATCCACTGATCTGGCGTCGAATGGTGCAAATGGCGGATGACAGCTCTGTACCCGCGCTCGCAGAGCCCAGTTTGCGATGAGTGGCAATATCTTTGCATTGGACTCGAATTCCATGATTGGCCGTGGGCTTCGTGGTGAAATTCTCCTGGCCGACAGCTTCGTCCAGGCGAATGAGTAGCGGCATAATGTCTGTCACATTTGCCAGAAAGAGTGGCGCAGGCTTCGCATTGAGGTGCGCGTCGCTTGCACCAGCTGTAGTTGCAGCAGCCGCCGCAGCCGCCACAGGATTGGGCGGTGTAATTTGCACATTTCCAGTAATGCGCACTTTGTTAGCGAGGCCAATAGTTGCCTCTTGTTGCGTGTTCTCAGTCCGTAAAATGAATACGTTGTCATCCATTTGCTGGCAGCCATCAGTAGCCGCACCATCAAAGTCGTTGTCATCATTGTAATCCAGTTTAATAGTATCGAGCTGCGCACTTTTCTTTTTCGGGCTGTCGCCCTGTTCGTTTCACTGCACTAGCAAGTGGCTGCGCGCCGCTCTTAATTGCAGCCGCCATGGACAGCGTGCCGCTTTTATATGCCGCCTTCGATTTTAAATAATCCGACATTTTAGTTTGCGCACTGCTGCTGCAGCAACTAGCGCCAGCAGCATTCGCATTTAATAATTGAGCCGCAGCTCGAGATGTTGTTGGTTTTGCCATAACCTCACTTTTCTGCACTGGCGCATACGATGGCGTGGGCGCAAGCAATTTCCGCTGCGAGCCGAGAAGAGATTCGACTTCCACGTCCATATCCTCTAATTCTTGGTGTGCCCGAATTTCTGGCACTTATGGCGTTGGGCAACATCGCAAGACTTGAACGGCCTCTCGACTTTCACTCGCTGGCTCCCCAGAGCCGTCACTTGCAACAACTCGGCGTTATTGGCACTGGCGACCAGCTCGACCTCGAAAAGGTCAAGTGGCTCTTTGGTAAAGCGCGATTTGATGCACCTTAGAAAGCGCACGGTATGCCCAAGCTTGGCTAGCTGCTCGCGGATCCACTGATCTGGCGTCGAATGGTGCAAATGGCGGATGACAGCTCTGTACCCGCGCTCGCAGAGCCCAGTTTGCGATGAGTGGCAATATCTTTGCATTGGACTCGAATTCCATGATTGGCCGTGGGCTTCGTGGTGAAATTCTCCTGGCCGACAGCTTCGTCCAGGCGAATGAGTAGCGGCATAATGTCTGTCACATTTGCCAGAAAGAGTGGCGCAGGCTTCGCATTGAGGTGCGCGTCGCTTGCACCAGCTGTAGTTGCAGCAGCCGCCGCAGCCGCCACAGGATTGGGCGGTGTAATTTGCACATTTCCAGTAATGCGCACTTTGTTAGCGAGGCCAATAGTTGCCTCTTGTTGCGTGTTCTCAGTCCGTAAAATGAATACGTTGTCATCCATTTGCTGGCAGCCATCAGTAGCCGCACCATCAAAGTCGTTGTCATCATTGTAATCCAGTTTAATAGTATCGAGCTGCGCACTTTTCTTTTCGGGCTGTCGCCCTGTTCGTTTCACTGCACTAGCAAGTGGCTGCGCGCCGCTCTTAATTGCAGCCGCCATGGACAGCGTGCCGCTTTTATATGCCGCCTTCGATTTTAAATAATCCGACATTTTAGTTTGCGCACTGCTGCTGCAGCAACTAGCGCCAGCAGCATTCGCATTTAATAATTGAGCCGCAGCTCGAGATGTTGTTGGTTTTGCCATAACCTCACTTTTCTGCACTGGCGCATACGATGGCGTGGGCGCAAGCAATTTCCGCTGCGAGCCGAGAAGAGATTCGACTTCCACGTCCATATCCTCTAATTCTTGGTGTGCCCGAATTTCTGGCACTTATGGCGTTGGGCAACATCGCAAGACTTGAACGGCCTCTCGACTTTCACTCGCTGGCTCCCCAGAGCCGTCACTTGCAATAACTCGGCGTTATTGGCACTTTTTTTCTGTTCGTATGTCTACGAGAGAACACACAATAATGATCTCCGCTTCTTCGCATCTCATACATAATCAGCTGACCTGCAGCTGCATGGCTTGGTGAGGTGCCTGCTGGCGGCTGCGCTCTCGCGACCGATCTCACTGCCGTCCAACTAGCAATTGGCTGGGCTGCCCACTCCTGCCATTCAACTCCACCGCCGCCATTAGGCAGGCCATGGCAGGGCGCGGGCTGTGAATATTTCAATCGATACCTGGTATCATTTGTCTAGAAATTAAATGACGCCTGGAAACATGCTACGCAGAGCAGACAGGGCTCGAGTTGCTGAGGAGCTACTCCGCCAGGGCTGAGTAGATTATTGACACTATCGTAATCTATGAATGTTATCGATGTGCGATCATTTTGAATAGCGAACTTAGAGCTATTGTGACTTAGAACTATATTTACAACTAACAATAGGAAAACTTTTTTCTGTTCGTATGTCTACGAGAGAACACTCAATAATGATCTCCGCTTCTTCGCATCTCATATATGATCAGCTGACCTGCAGCTGCATGGCGAGGGGAAGATGGTACGGAGATAATTTTTAATCAACAAATACTTCACAATAACATTTCTTATGAATATTATCAGCGCCTATAAGATTTTTTTTTCTGTTTGTATGTTGCAGATAACACACAATAATGATCTCCATTCTTCACATCTCATTCATGATCAGCTGTCTAGCAGCTGCATGACGAGGGGAAGAAAGGGTGGAGATACTTTTTATTCAAATAATACTGTACATTAGCATTTCTTATGAATATAAGTGGCGCCTATTTGATGGTTTCGCCCCTAACCTCACTTTTCTGCACTGGCGCATACGATGGCGTGGGCGCAAGCAATTTCCGCTGCGAGCCGAGAAGAGATTCGACTTCCACGTCCATATCCTCTAATTCTTGGTGTGCCCGAATTTCTGGCACTTATGGCGTTGGGCAACATCGCAAGACTTGAACGGCCTCTCGACTTTCACTCGCTGGCTCCCCAGAGCCGTCACTTGCAACAACTCGGCGTTATTGGCACTGGCGACCAGCTCGACCTCGAAAAGGTCAAGTGGCTCTTTGGTAAAGCGCGATTTGATGCACCTTAGAAAGCGCACGGTATGCCCAAGCTTGGCTAGCTGCTCGCGGATCCACTGATCTGGCGTCGAATGGTGCAAATGGCGGATGACAGCTCTGTACCCGCGCTCGCAGAGCCCAGTTTGCGATGAGTGGCAATATCTTTGCATTGGACTCGAATTCCATGATTGGCCGTGGGCTTCGTGGTGAAATTCTCCTGGCCGACAGCTTCGTCCAGGCGAATGAGTAGCGGCATAATGTCTGTCACATTTGCCAGAAAGAGTGGCGCAGGCTTCGCATTGAGGTGCGCGTCGCTTGCACCAGCTGTAGTTGCAGCAGCCGCCGCAGCCGCCACAGGATTGGGCGGTGTAATTTGCACATTTCCAGTAATGCGCACTTTGTTAGCGAGGCCAATAGTTGCCTCTTGTTGCGTGTTCTCAGTCCGTAAAATGAATACGTTGTCATCCATTTGCTGGCAGCCATCAGTAGCCGCACCATCAAAGTCGTTGTCATCATTGTAATCCAGTTTAATAGTATCGAGCTGCGCACTTTTCTTTTTCGGGCTGTCGCCCTGTTCGTTTCACTGCACTAGCAAGTGGCTGCGCGCCGCTCTTAATTGCAGCCGCCATGGACAGCGTGCCGCTTTTATATGCCGCCTTCGATTTTAAATAATCCGACATTTTAGTTTGCGCACTGCTGCTGCAGCAACTAGCGCCAGCAGCATTCGCATTTAATAATTGAGCCGCAGCTCGAGATGTTGTTGGTTTTGCCATAACCTCACTTTTCTGCACTGGCGCATACGATGGCGTGGGCGCAAGCAATTTCCGCTGCGAGCCGAGAAGAGATTCGACTTCCACGTCCATATCCTCTAATTCTTGGTGTGCCCGAATTTCTGGCACTTATGGCGTTGGGCAACATCGCAAGACTTGAACGGCCTCTCGACTTTCACTCGCTGGCTCCCCAGAGCCGTCACTTGCAATAACTCGGCGTTATTGGCACTTTTTTTCTGTTCGTATGTCTACGAGAGAACACACAATAATGATCTCCGCTTCTTCGCATCTCATACATAATCAGCTGACCTGCAGCTGCATGGCCTGGTGAGGTGCCTGCTGGCGGCTGCGCTCTCGCGACCGATCTCACTGCCGTCCAACTAGCAATTGGCTGGGCTGCCCACTCCTGCCATTCAACTCCACCGCCGCCATTAGGCAGGCCATGGCAGGGCGCGGGCTGTGAATATTTCAATCGATACCTGGTATCATTTGTCTAGAAATTAAATGACGCCTGGAAACATGCTACGCAGAGCAGACAGGGCTCGAGTTGCTGAGGAGCTACTCCGCCAGGGCTGAGTAGATTATTGACACTATCGTAATCTATGAATGTTATCGATGTGCGATCATTTTGAATAGCGAACTTAGAGCTATTGTGACTTAGAACTATATTTACAACTAACAATAGGAAAACTTTTTCTGTTCGTATGTCTACGAGAGAACACTCAATAATGATCTCCGCTTCTTCGCATCTCATATATGATCAGCTGACCTGCAGCTGCATGGGCGAGGGAAGATGGTACGGAGATAATTTTTAATCAACAAATACTTCACAATAACATTTCTTATGAATATTATCAGCGCCTATAAGATTTTTTTTCTGTTTGTATGTTGCAGATAACACACAATAATGATCTCCATTCTTCACATCTCATTCATGATCAGCTGTCTAGCAGCTGCATGACGAGGGGAAGAAAGGGTGGAGATACTTTTTATTCAAATAATACTGTACATTAGCATTTCTTATGAATATAAGTGGCGCCTATTTGATGGTTTCGCCCTAACCTCACTTTTCTGCACTGGCGCATACGATGGCGTGGGCGCAAGCAATTTCCGCTGCGAGCCGAGAAGAGATTCGACTTCCACGTCCATATCCTCTAATTCTTGGTGTGCCCGAATTTCTGGCACTTATGGCGTTGGGCAACATCGCAAGACTTGAACGGCCTCTCGACTTTCACTCGCTGGCTCCCCAGAGCCGTCACTTGCAATAACTCGGCGTTATTGGCACTTTTTTTCAGTTCGTATGTCTACGAGAGAACACACAATAATGATCTCCGCTTCTTCGCATCTCATACATAATCAGCTGACCTGCAGCTGCATGCCTTGGTGAGGTGCCTGCTGGCGGCTGCGCTCTCGCGACCGATCTCACTGCCGTCCAACTAGCAATTGGCTGGGCTGCCCACTCCTGCCATTCAACTCCACCGCCGCCATTAGGCAGGCCATGGCAGGGCGCGGGCTGTGAATATTTCAATCGATACCTGGTATCATTTGTCTAGAAATTAAATGACGCCTGGAAACATGCTACGCAGAGCAGTCAGGGCTCGAGTTGCTGAGGAGCTACTCCGCCAGGGCTGAGTAGATTATTGACACTATCGTAATCTATGAATGTTATCGATGTGCGATCATTTTGAATGGCGAACTTAGAGCTATTGTGACTTAGAACTATATTTACAACTAACAATAGGAAAACTTTTTTCTGTTCGTATGTCTACGAGAGAACACTCAATAATGATCTCCGCTTCTTCGCATCTCATATATGATCAGCTGACCTGCAGCTGCATGGCGAGGGGAAGATGGTACGGAGATAATTTTTAATCAACAAATACTTCACAATAACATTTCTTATGAATATTATCAGCGCCTATAAGATTTTTTTTTCTGTTTGTATGTTGCAGATAACACACAATAATGATCTCCATTCTTCACATCTCATTCATGATCAGCTGTCTAGCAGCTGCATGACGAGGGGAAGAAAGGGTGGAGATACTTTTTATTCAAATAATACTGTACATTAGCATTTCTTATGAATATAAGTGGCGCCTATTTGATGGTTTCGCCCTAACCTCACTTTTCTGCACTGGCGCATACGATGGCGTGGGCGCAAGCAATTTCCGCTGCGAGCCGAGAAGAGATTCGACTTCCACGTCCATATCCTCTAATTCTTGGTGTGCCCGAATTTCTGGCACTTATGGCGTTGGGCAACATCGCAAGACTTGAACGGCCTCTCGACTTTCACTCGCTGGCTCCCCAGAGCCGTCACTTGCAACAACTCGGCGTTATTGGCACTGGCGACCAGCTCGACCTCGAAAAGGTCAAGTGGCTCTTTGGTAAAGCGCGATTTGATGCACCTTAGAAAGCGCACGGTATGCCCAAGCTTGGCTAGCTGCTCGCGGATCCACTGATCTGGCGTCGAATGGTGCAAATGGCGGATGACAGCTCTGTACCCGCGCTCGCAGAGCCCAGTTTGCGATGAGTGGCAATATCTTTGCATTGGACTCGAATTCCATGATTGGCCGTGGGCTTCGTGGTGAAATTCTCCTGGCCGACAGCTTCGTCCAGGCGAATGAGTAGCGGCATAATGTCTGTCACATTTGCCAGAAAGAGTGGCGCAGGCTTCGCATTGAGGTGCGCGTCGCTTGCACCAGCTGTAGTTGCAGCAGCCGCCGCAGCCGCCACAGGATTGGGCGGTGTAATTTGCACATTTCCAGTAATGCGCACTTTGTTAGCGAGGCCAATAGTTGCCTCTTGTTGCGTGTTCTCAGTCCGTAAAATGAATACGTTGTCATCCATTTGCTGGCAGCCATCAGTAGCCGCACCATCAAAGTCGTTGTCATCATTGTAATCCAGTTTAATAGTATCGAGCTGCGCACTTTTCTTTTTCGGGCTGTCGCCCTGTTCGTTTCACTGCACTAGCAAGTGGCTGCGCGCCGCTCTTAATTGCAGCCGCCATGGACAGCGTGCCGCTTTTATATGCCGCCTTCGATTTTAAATAATCCGACATTTTAGTTTGCGCACTGCTGCTGCAGCAACTAGCGCCAGCAGCATTCGCATTTAATAATTGAGCCGCAGCTCGAGATGTTGTTGGTTTTGCCATAACCTCACTTTTCTGCACTGGCGCATACGATGGCGTGGGCGCAAGCAATTTCCGCTGCGAGCCGAGAAGAGATTCGACTTCCACGTCCATATCCTCTAATTCTTGGTGTGCCCGAATTTCTGGCACTTATGGCGTTGGGCAACATCGCAAGACTTGAACGGCCTCTCGACTTTCACTCGCTGGCTCCCCAGAGCCGTCACTTGCAATAACTCGGCGTTATTGGCACTTTTTTTCTGTTCGTATGTCTACGAGAGAACACACAATAATGATCTCCGCTTCTTCGCATCTCATACATAATCAGCTGACCTGCAGCTGCATGGCTTGGTGAGGTGCCTGCTGGCGGCTGCGCTCTCGCGACCGATCTCACTGCCGTCCAACTAGCAATTGGCTGGGCTGCCCACTCCTGCCATTCAACTCCACCGCCGCCATTAGGCAGGCCATGGCAGGGCGCGGGCTGTGAATATTTCAATCGATACCTGGTATCATTTGTCTAGAAATTAAATGACGCCTGGAAACATGCTACGCAGAGCAGACAGGGCTCGAGTTGCTGAGGAGCTACTCCGCCAGGGCTGAGTAGATTATTGACACTATCGTAATCTATGAATGTTATCGATGTGCGATCATTTTGAATAGCGAACTTAGAGCTATTGTGACTTAGAACTATATTTACAACTAACAATAGGAAAACTTTTTTCTGTTCGTATGTCTACGAGAGAACACTCAATAATGATCTCCGCTTCTTCGCATCTCATATATGATCAGCTGACCTGCAGCTGCATGGCGAGGGGAAGATGGTACGGAGATAATTTTTAATCAACAAATACTTCACAATAACATTTCTTATGAATATTATCAGCGCCTATAAGATTTTTTTTCTGTTTGTATGTTGCAGATAACACACAATAATGATCTCCATTCTTCACATCTCATTCATGATCAGCTGTCTAGCAGCTGCATGACGAGGGGAAGAAAGGGTGGAGATACTTTTTATTCAAATAATACTGTACATTAGCATTTCTTATGAATATAAGTGGCGCCTATTTGATGGTTTCGCCCTAACCTCACTTTTCTGCACTGGCGCATACGATGGCGTGGGCGCAAGCAATTTCCGCTGCGAGCCGAGAAGAGATTCGACTTCCACGTCCATATCCTCTAATTCTTGGTGTGCCCGAATTTCTGGCACTTATGGCGTTGGGCAACATCGCAAGACTTGAACGGCCTCTCGACTTTCACTCGCTGGCTCCCCAGAGCCGTCACTTGCAACAACTCGGCGTTATTGGCACTGGCGACCAGCTCGACCTCGAAAAGGTCAAGTGGCTCTTTGGTAAAGCGCGATTTGATGCACCTTAGAAAGCGCACGGTATGCCCAAGCTTGGCTAGCTGCTCGCGGATCCACTGATCTGGCGTCGAATGGTGCAAATGGCGGATGACAGCTCTGTACCCGCGCTCGCAGAGCCCAGTTTGCGATGAGTGGCAATATCTTTGCATTGGACTCGAATTCCATGATTGGCCGTGGGCTTCGTGGTGAAATTCTCCTGGCCGACAGCTTCGTCCAGGCGAATGAGTAGCGGCATAATGTCTGTCACATTTGCCAGAAAGAGTGGCGCAGGCTTCGCATTGAGGTGCGCGTCGCTTGCACCAGCTGTAGTTGCAGCAGCCGCCGCAGCCGCCACAGGATTGGGCGGTGTAATTTGCACATTTCCAGTAATGCGCACTTTGTTAGCGAGGCCAATAGTTGCCTCTTGTTGCGTGTTCTCAGTCCGTAAAATGAATACGTTGTCATCCATTTGCTGGCAGCCATCAGTAGCCGCACCATCAAAGTCGTTGTCATCATTGTAATCCAGTTTAATAGTATCGAGCTGCGCACTTTTCTTTTTCGGGCTGTCGCCCTGTTCGTTTCACTGCACTAGCAAGTGGCTGCGCGCCGCTCTTAATTGCAGCCGCCATGGACAGCGTGCCGCTTTTATATGCCGCCTTCGATTTTAAATAATCCGACATTTTAGTTTGCGCACTGCTGCTGCTGCAACTCGCGCCAGCAGCATTCGCATTTAATAATTGAGCCGCAGCTCGAGATGTTGTTGGTTTTGCCATAACCTCACTTTTCTGCACTGGCGCATACGATGGCGTGGGCGCAAGCAATTTCCGCTGCGAGCCGAGAAGAGATTCGACTTCCACGTCCATATCCTCTAATTCTTGGTGTGCCCGAATTTCTGGCACTTATGACGTTGGGCAACATCGCAAGACTTGAACGGCCTCTCGACTTTCACTCGCTGGCTCCCCAGAGCCGTCACTTGCAATAACTCGGCGTTATTGGCACTTTTTTTCTGTTCGTATGTCTACGAGAGAACACACAATAATGATCTCCGCTTCATCGCATCTCATACATAATCAGCTGACCTGCAGCTGCATGGCTTGGTGAGGTGCCTGCTGGCGGCTGCGCTCTCGCGACCGATCTCACTGCCGTCCAACTAGCAATTGGCTGGGCTGCCCACTCCTGCCATTCAACTCCAC